>NC_051321.1:77497671-78745370 GCF_015220235.1 Choloepus didactylus | reverse complement strand
GTAATCAAAAAACCTCCCACCAAAGAAAAGCCCATGAAATTGCTTTACAGGGCAATTTCACCAAACAATCTAAGAATTAAAAACAATCCTGCTCAAACTCTTCCAAAAAATTGAAGAGGAAGGAACACTCTCTAATTTATTATATGAGGTCAATGTCAGTCTCATATCAATGCCAGATAAAGACATCACAAGAAAAGAAAATTACAGACCAATTTCTCTTATGAAAATAGATACAAAAATCCTCAATAAAATACTAGCAAACTGAATCCAAGAGCACATTAAAAGAATTATGAACCAAGATCAAGTGGGATTTATCCAGAAATATAAGGATGGTTTGACATAAGAAAATCTATTAACGTAATACACCCCATTAACAGAATGATTGGTAAAATGATAAATGATCACCTCGATGCAAAAAAAGCATTTGACAAAATCCAGCACCCTTCTTCACAAAAACCAGGAATAGAAGGAAATCTCCTCAACATGATAAAGGGCATATATGAAAACTCCACAGCTAACATCATACTTAATGGTGAAAAACTGAATGCTTTTCCTCTAAGATTAGAAACAAGACAAGGATGCTCATTGTCACCACTGTTATTCAACATGTACTGGAAGTTCTAGCCAGAGCAATTAGGAAGAAAAAGAAATAAAAGACATCTAAATTGGAAAGGAAGAAGTAAAACTTTCCTTATTTACAGATGACATAATCCTATGTACAGAAAATCCTGAAAAAATTCCACAGCAAAAGTTCCTAAAATTCATAAATGAATTCATTAAAGTGAAAGGGAACAAAATCAACACCCAAACATTAGTAGTATTTCCATACACTAGAAATGAACAATCAGAAGAAATCAAGAAAAAAATTTCCATTTACAATACCAACAAATAGAATCAAATATCTAGGAATAAATCTAACCAAGGATATAAAGGACTTGTAAACAGAAAACTACAAAATACTGTTGAAAGAAATTAAAGAACTAAATAAATGGAAGGACATTCCATGTTCATGTATTAGAAGGCTATTCATTGTTAAGATGTCAATTCTACCCAAAGCGATTTACAGAGCCAAAGCATTTCCTATCAAATTACAACAACCTTCATTGCAGAAATGGAAAACCCAACCATCAAATTTATATAGAAGTGCAAAGAGACTCCTGAATAATCAAAACCATCTTTAAAAAGAATAAAATTGGAGGACTCACCCTTCCTGATTTTAAACCTTATTATGAAGCTACAGTAATCAAAACAGCATGCTACCATTGCAAGATAGACATATTGACCAAGAAATCAAATTGAGTTCAGAAATCATCCCTCATATTGATGGCCAACTGATTTTTGACAAAGGGCAAAGACCATTCATTTGGGAAAAAATAATCTCTTCAACAAATCATGTTGAGAAAACTGGATCTCCATTTGCAAAAGAATGAAGGTGGACTCCTACACACAAACCATTTACAAAAATAAACTCAAAATGGATCAAAGACCTAAATATAAGAGCTAGAACTATCAAACTGATAGAAGAAAACATAGGGAAGCATCTTTGGGACTTTGTATTAGGCACTGGCTTCTTACACTTCACACCCAAAGCACAAGCAGCAAAATAATTAAAAAAAAAAAAAAGATAATAGGGACCTCATCAAAATTAAAAACATTTGTGCCTCAAAGGACTTTATCAAGAGAGTAAAATGACAACCTACTCAATGGGAGAAAATATTTGGAAACCACATATCAGATAAATATTTAATATCCAAAACATATAAAGAAAGCCTTCAACTTAACAAAAAGACAAGCCAATTAAAAAAAAAAAAATGGCAGAAGACTTAGACATTTCTCCAAAGAAGATATACAGAAGACTAAAGAGCACATGAAAAGATGCTCAGCATCGTTAGCCACTAGGGAAATGTAAATCAAACCTACAAGAAGTTACCATTTCATACCAATTAGAATGGCTACCATAAAAAAAGGGAAAATTATAAGCATTGGAGAGGATGTGGAAAAATAGGGACATTCATTCACTGCTGATGGGAATGTCAAATGTTGTAGCTGCTGTGGAACACAGTTTGGCAGTTCCTCAGAAAGTTAATATAGAGTTACCATATGACCTGGCAATCACAATTCTGGGTATATACCCCAGAGAACTGAAAGCAAGGATTCAAACAGGTATATGCACACTGATGTTCATAGCAGGATTATTCACAATTGCCAAAAGATGGAAGCAACCTAAGTGCCCATCTACTGAAGAATGGCTAATTAAAATGTGTTATATATGTACAACGGGATATTATTCAGCCATAAAAATGAAAATGTGACAACATGGATGAACTTGAAGACATTCTGTGTAGTGAAATAAGCCAGGCACAAAAGGACAAATATTGTGTGATCTCACTGATATTAAATAATTAGAATAAACAAACTCATAGACTCATAACCTAGAATACAGGTTACCAGGGGATGGTATGGAGTTAGAGAACAGGGAGTTAAGTCTTAAAATGTACAGAGTTTCTATTTGGAGTGATAGAAAGTTTTGAATGGAAGTGATGATAGAACTGCATTATTAACGTAATTAAGACCATTGTGTACACAGTTTAATGTGTTTGCAAGGGGAAATTTTAAGTTGTATATATGTTACTAGAATAAACATTAAAACAAAAACCCATGGAACTGTACAATACAAACAGTGAACCCTCTGTTAATGCATGAGTGTTAAGTTATTAGCACAATTATAAATAATTATCAATAATTGCAATAAATGTACCACATTAATACAATATGTTAATAGTAGGGTAGTGTATGGGAACCCTGTATTTTATGCATGATTTTTCTGCAAACCCACAACTTCTCTAATAAAAAAATGCATGAGCAGATGAGGGGATGAATAGGGAGAACTCTTGGGCTCTTGCTAGATGATGGTGTGGTTATGTTTTTTGGGGGATGGGGCTCTCTATTTAGTCATCTATGTAGTCTTGTCCATTTGCCCTTCTTATTCTTTTTCTCAAATTTCTTTCAATATTTAATATAAAGGTCTTCTAATTTCTTAGACGACCTGCTTTACCCTCCCCAGATTTATTTTCCCTAACTCACTGTTGAACATCTTCCAAACGTTCTGAGTCGAATTCATTGTCAAGGCATCTGAAGCCCTTCAGAATACATCCCAAATTCTACTTCCTTGATATTTTACTACGTATTCCAATTTAGTCAAGTTGTTTCTGGAACAAATTACTGTACTTTTGCTATATACTTTTTCTCACATTTCCCCTTCCTCTCTCTTGGGCAAGAACCAATTTGATCCCATTTCCTCTATGGGCCATGTCCTGCCCTCTGAAGTTCTTTAAGAAAAAACAGTAATTTGACCAAAATTTATTGTTTCCTCTGCTCCATCATGGGATTGATTATTGGCTTAATTTCTAGAGCTTAATTTTGAAATTTGTTTTTCAACAGCAATGGAAGAGAAGGTTTCTATTTTAAGATATATCACCCTACAGCATCAACTAGCATTATTTATATCACCTTCTTGGTTCAATTTAAATTATTTTTCAAAAACGATGAAATAATGCGAAAAGCCATGTTATGTTGACTTAGTTTGGAATATAACATCCTGTCATCACTTCTGGGAGAAATGAAAATGTGAATCTCATCCATTCTGGTGCAATAAAGACTTCTAATTTATTTGCTTGGTGTGAGAGAACGATTACATTACCTATTATCCCTGAGGGAATGGGCTGCTTCCTCAATTTTCCTGCTTTAATCTCAGCATCTGTACTTATTAAAATATATCCGTGTATCTAAATATAATAGGATCACCCATCTATGATAAGCTAATGGTACCTTACTGTTTGGTGAAATTTCAAACCCAATACTTAAAACAATGAACATGGGAGAACTCTGAAAATATATGCACACAAGAGTATTTGCAGAAAGCATCCAGTTTGCAAAGCTGTGAGCTCGATTCAGTAGAGTGCAGACAAATTGTACCTCAGAGCTCTTTCCTACAACTAGACATTTTCCACAATATCTATTTGGCTTTGCATAGTTTAAGACAAATAAAGCAAGCAAGAAAATAAAGTTGGTTTTCTACCTCCTGCCCTTTACAGTTTTGTATCAAAATCATTGGACCACATTTTTCAAGAGCATAACAATGTCACCACAATAATATAACCATTACCTACGGAAACTACATATGAGACACATATTTCAACAGAATGGTCCAGATTACCTAAACCAATTTATAGTGTTTTCCATCTCTGAAAGGATAGGTGGAATTCTAGATTAAATCAGAAAGCTACAGTTCTTCAATTCCTACAGCTTTGATAAAAATATCCCTATCTAAGCCTCCTTGGCCATTTTCTTAATATTAGCCCAAATACATCAATTTACTTTGCATCTAAAGAAACATAAAAATAATAAATGCAGTATTAACAATATTGGTAATGGCAATTCTACATGACTGTTATCTACATTTTGGGTGTTACAGTAGACAATTTTTATCCATTATTAATCTAATTCCTCTATTTCATGAACCTGTTATATACAAGTTCTATAGTAACCACTGTGAGGGAGAGGGAGAGAAAGTAGAAGAAGAAGGAAGAGGAGAAGTAAGAAGAAAGGAAAGGAAGAAAGGAGGAAGAAAGGAAGGGAGGGATGGAGGGAGAAAAATAAAATTTAAACATGGTCCATAAACTTTGAATAGGAAGTGAGATATGGTAGGTCTGTATAGGTTAGAGTGAAAAAGCAACACGCCCCAAAGTAATTTGGGTGGACAATAAAAATATATATTCGGAGTCCCCCTGAGGAGCTTGGGGAGGATGCGTAGGTGTTGGACTTATTCACCTGAATTGTTGCTGATGTTCTCACAAACACTGGGGACTGATGGCTTGACATGCTGAGCCCTCTGTCTTGGGCTTGCCCCTGTGAAGCTTGTTACTGCAAAGAGGCTAAATCTGCTTATAATTGTGCCTAAGAGTCTCCCCCTGAGTGCCTCTTTGTTGCTCAGATGTGGTCCTCTCTCTCTCTCTCTCTCTAAATAAGCCACCTTGGCGGGTGACCTCACTGCCCTCTCCCCTATGTGGGACCCGACTCCCAGGGGTGTAAATCTCCCTGGCAATGCAGGATATGACTCCCGGGGATGAATCTGGACCCAGTAGTGTGCGACTGAGAACATCTTTTTGACCAAAAGGGGGGTGCAAAACGAAATGAAATAAAGCTTCAGTGGCTGAGAGATTTCAAATGGAGTCGAGAGGTCACTCTGGTGGACATTCTTATGCACTACATAGATAACAATTTTTAGGTTTTAATGTACCGGAATAGCTAGAAGTAAGTACCTGAAACTGCCAAACTCCAACTCAGTAGCCTTGACTCTTGAAGACGATTGTGTAACAATGTAGATAACAAGGGGTGACTGCGATTATGAAAACCCTGTGGATTGCGCTCCCTTTATCCAGTGTATGGATGGATGAGTAGAAAAATGGTGACAAAACCTAAATCAAAAATAGGGTGGGATGGGGGGGGTGATTTTGGTGTTCTTTTTTATTTTTATTTTTTATTCTTGTTTTTACTTTTTCTGATATAAGGAAAACGTTCAAAAATAGATTGGGGTGATGAATGCACAACTATATGATGGTAATGTGAACAGCTGATTGTACACCATGGATGACTGTATGACATGTGAATATATCTCAATAAAACAGAATAAAAAAACACAAAAAAACAAAAATCAAAAAACATGGTCCACAGCTTCAGAGAGCTAACAATTTGGGAGTGGATAGTATGATGGACATCTGTCAAATTCTGCCCACAGCACACTTTGCAAAGACTTTTATTTATTGTCCTATTTAAAGAAATTTTAATTTAGATTATATGTATAGATTATATATGGGAATAATTTTTGTAAGAAATTTATCAGCAGATCAATACTCAAGAAAAGCCTTAGATCTGCATCAAAAGATTGGCAAATTAATTTATATGTTTGGAATTAACATAAAATATTTAAGAGATATAAGAATTAACTTTCAAGATTTTTTTCTTTAACATACTTTAAAAAAATGAATCAACTATTCAGCAGCCCTTATCAGTAACAGGCTATAATTGTACATCATTCAATTAATAAGGGGAAGATCAACTTTTCTCTTAATTCAGGTTGACTCCAAACTTCAGGACGTCCCATCACTAGATAAATGCAAAAACACACACACTCTCTCTCTCTCTCTCTCTATCTATATCATCTATCATCTATCTATCTGATATGAATAGCAGATGATGTTCATAAACAAAACGGAAGCTCCAAAAAAGCAGGACTTGTAGGTGGACATGTGACAGGATTTTTTAATGACAGTGTCATGCTTAGCTTGCCAGTCTATGGATACTGGTGAAACAATAACAGAGAAAGGGCATATTGCCTCAAGTGTTATTTGTTTTCCTCCCCTCTGACTGTAGTAACATTTCTAAATCCTTCATTCTCCAAATTTTCTTCCTAATCTATGGCAAGACAATCAAAAGAGCAACCCCTTCTTTTTAGAATGTGTCACTTTCATTGACAAATGGCAAGCACATCATTTTGATGATTTCAGGAGAATATTTTGTCCAAGAAGAGCATAACAAAGCACTGGTGTTTCCGCTAGACCATGCTGAAATTTTCACCAGTCCTCAGCAAAAATTATTGGCCTAAAATTTCTGACTGGACTGACTTGGGAAGAATTTCTACTTATTCTGAAATTGTTCTTCCCACTAATTTCAATGTTCTCCATCTTATCAATGGTGTTGATAGCTAATATTTATTGTTACTCTTAATACACCAAATATTTCACATTGACTGCCCTGATTGCTATTACCACAATCATGTGGGGTAGGTATTATTATCTCCAGTTTACAAATGAGGAGACTGAGTCTCAGAAAGTCCAGTAAAATTACCCACCATCACTCAGGCTATCAGGGGCAGTGAGATTGTTTGGTCCAGGTAGTTCCGCTGCAGAATCTAAGCTCCTGATTGTTGTACTGTAATGCCTAAGTAAAAGGCAGTACTACCTTCCAACCCTCTACCCATCTCATTTCTTACAATGAGTAAAACTTAGCAACCAAGAATGATTCCCTAAATACAATTCAATATTATATTTTATGCAAATAAAATCTGGTCATCTTTGGTCTAAAGCCTGGGCTGCAAGGCTCCAGGGAAACAGCCTGAGCTGTCAAGGAATAAGAAAATTTGCCCCACAGCCAGCACTTTTAAACTGTCACCTAGAACAGCTTAACCTTCAGCAGCCACCGTGGACATGTGGCTTAAATCCCTGAGTGAGGAGCTTTCAGGCTGGGATCTGATGGTAACTGACATTGAAACTGCCTGTAATTATCTGCATAATTTTGAGCTTTCAATTTTAATTCCACTGAAAGTTTCTCATGAAACCAGGCATTTAGGATGTTTCCTAGCAAAAAGTGAGAGGGCTCTGAATCAAGCTTCATCATCTTCTTGATCATATTAAGCTCCACCAAGTACTTACTCAGAGCAAACATCAGCTACTTCTGCTCACATCATGATCAGTAGCAATTCAGAAGCACTGAGCACCCTCAGATATCTCAGTCTTTACTGAAAAAGTCCAGGGAATAAAGATTCAAATTATGAAAAGGGGAAGGGAAGGTGGTTTGGGAAGGGATTTAGGATTGGGAGGGGTCAACAGGTCTTTAGCTTACATTAGGATATTTTATCAGAATTTTATAAGGAGCATGGATACATTCAAACATTACTTGTATGAATTCAATCCATTCGTTTAGTGTTACCCATCTTGCAGGGTGGCAGTGAGAATTATAAGACATGAGAGTATATAAAGGGCTTTACCTAGTGGATGGTGCTTGGTAAATTCCATAGATGTTTTGCTATTATTAGTGGGGAAAAGGCAGTGAGTGAATTAGGATTGTGGGTGGGAGAATTTCCAAAAGAAAAGCATGTTTTGTTTAGCGCACACAGAACAAGAGAATCTAATTGTAGAAAAGACTTATTTTGCCTTAGGGGCCATGGGACCTCTTGGGTGGGGTGCAAAAGCAATGGAAATTCTCACAGGGGCTGTGGGAGATGGCTATTAAGCTGGGACCAAACTTTTAATAACAGGTGGGGGAAGGAAGAGTGCAGGGTGGTGGAGAAGTCTTCTGTTAGAGAGAACACCATGCATGATGCCAGACGCAAAGCAAAAAATGGGGCATATTTGAGGAAGCTGCAGACAGCATCTGCACAGTTTCAAGATTTCCTTGACTTGTGTTGGTGATGGATGGACAAGACATTTTATCACCAACCGAGTCTCTGCTGGCCAGTAGGACATGGTGATGGGAGATGCCTCATTGTCCACTGAGTCCTTTTTCCTTCATTCTGTTGCTGGCATCTGATTTTTCTTTGGAAATTTCCTGGTGCCTGGCTGCTGAATAACCCAGGGCTGATGGCAGCTGCCTATCCAGCACTTTCTATTTTAAGCTGAAGTCTTGGCTCCAGAAAATTCACAATTGCTACCATTATCTGGAGAGTTGATCCAGACCACCAGGGCTCTGCCGCTGCTATCCCTTCCCCCACCTTGCTAATTCCCAGGACAGCACTACCTTAGTCATGAACTTCACTTAATTTAGCATCCAAGAAGCGTAAGGAACTTATTTAGTGCTTTATTTATTATTTGGTAACACTGGATCAAACTTACTAGAAAATTGCATTTTAAAAAAATCCACCTTGAATTGTTATTCAAGCATTTTGTAAATAATTAAAATAGATACAATCAAGCTCTTTTCTAACTGAAACAGCTCCCCTGTCATTTGAAGAAACAGTATTCTCCTAATGTAGCTATTGTTTTAGTATACAATTCCTATCACCACCGCTTGTAGAGTGGATGCTTCACTGTGATGAAAACATTTTCTTTGTGATTAATACATTAGCAAATGGTAAATTAGATAGAGGTTGTTTTGAATTTCATAGTGTGATCAAAATAAAATGAACACATGGATACAAACACTTTATAAATATGTATATACAATATGTGTGTTTGTGTATCCATAATATATATTATGAATTTATAAAATCTAACTCTATATATTTATTTATAATTAAGAATGATTCTTACATTTTAACTATAATCCAAGTAAACCTCTATCATTAAGACGTAATGATTGAATTTCATACTAGTCCTTCTCACAATAGGAAAAAAATTAAGAAAAATCAAAAGTTATTAAAGATACAAAAAGAATCTTTATAAAGTCAAATTCTTTATAAATGCATCTTTTAATTTTATTTTAGCCTTATAACTTTCCCTACAATATTACCGACACATTTATTATATAACTGGCTATCTTTATGTAAAACCTTATTTAATTTTTAAATGGATTCAATGCTAGATAAAGCTTTATTTCTCTTTTACAAGTGGCATGATTTCTCTTGAGTGATAATTACAGTTATGTAAAAATAATTTTTTTCCTTTTACATTTGCTATCACATAGCTCAAAGTCAATTCTGAAGCTCAAGTATTACAACTTTCTTTTAAACATTATAGTTAAAGTGATTTGGATATTACCATTTGTTTTCTTCTTTCTCTTGATTTTTTTATGTGTGTTAGAGTAAGATTCTCTCTCCTCCCTTGCTTTAATCTTTCCCCTTTGTCTCTGAAGTGGAGGGGAAGAGAAGGGGGAGGTAATCTTTAGAAACCAAATTGCCTAAGCAATTATATAGGCATTTGTGGTGAGAATTAAATGAGCTAATACATGCAAAGGTTTGGAATAGTGCCTGACACCTAGAAAGTGCTATGTACATGTCAGCTATTATATTATTATTTTATCTCTGTTTAGATAATAGAAATTCATATTTCCAAGCGATTATATAAGTTCAAGATTTTCGTTTTTATTAGAATAAGAAAAATATGTTTGCATTAGTGCAGGATTTAAACATGTACATAGCTTAGTGTTTATATGACCTGCTAGGAAACATCATTTTCATTTACAAATCCTTGTTTTTTAATAATGTTTTGGCTAGAAAGTTCTTCACTATGACCTCCTTGAGCACAAATACTGCACAAATGAAAAGAGCTCCAATATGTATGAAAACAAAGAAAACTGATCGAAGATTCCTCTGCCCCAGAATGACACAGAGGCCAACAAGTGCATTTACTTCCCCTAAAAGCAAACTTCCAAAGGCACAACATTCAAAGGCAAAATCAAAATTCAAGGACTTATGCTAAAGAGCAACAAATGGAAATGGCA
Source organism: Choloepus didactylus (assembly GCF_015220235.1). NCBI lineage: Eukaryota > Metazoa > Chordata > Mammalia > Pilosa > Megalonychidae > Choloepus > Choloepus didactylus. The sequence continues at coordinate 78,735,155 of NC_051321.1, read as the reverse complement.
GAGAAAAGGATTTTCATCCCCTCCCGTGGTCTGGGGACATGGTTTCAGGGAGGCCTCTGATGCCTCCTCACCTTTAGAGAGTGACAAGGAATGCAAAATCCCCCTTACTGGGAAAAGAAAACAGGTTAGTCTCCCAACTTCTGCTCTACTTTCCTATAAAACTATGAAGATGTAGACTAGATTATTAATCCAGATGAAGAGACAAATTCAATTTTGTTATTGCAACAATTTTTAAAATGTAAACAAGAAGTCTGGAATTTTTTACAGTTGATTTCAAAGAAATTAAAGACATTTTGATGTCTAGCATTAATGATAATATACCTCCCTAATGTCTGTATGATTTTTGTCTAACTCTGAAAGCTTTGCCAACACAACTGGAAGTGGAATTCTAGAAGCTTCCACATGAATGAAGTGATATAGTCATGGGACTTTGCCATTCTTTCAGGCAGGTGCTTGCATAATTATGTAAACGTAAAAGATTATCTGTTTTTGTTTATGAGTGAAGCAAGGCGCATCATGGAGTACTAGAGCTCACTGTGGAAACAAACTGGACTTCCACTGAGAGACTCGAGACTTTGCATTGAGCACAAAATCACACTTTACTTAAACACACTTCCCTCAGAACTGGCGCTCTAAAGTTTAGCAGATGTAGAGAGAACGCTCAATGAGCCATCCTCAAGAATAGATTCAAATGAGTGGGAAACAATAGAGATCACTCATTCCTAAGGTCATGAAGTGGACTGTATTTCAAACGCTTATTATAAGCCGAGAGATGGTGACATGAAGGGCAAATATGACTCTAGAGGAGAACAAACAAGCAAGTGATAGATGAGAAATATGAGCCATGTATGGACAAACAAGAATTTTTAATTCTAAGCTGAGGATGTAGGACTCCATCCTAGACAATTGAGAGTCACTGACAACTTTGAGCAGGTGAATGGCAAATGAAAAAACAAAAAATTGGAACGTTTTATCCAGTAGTATGCAGCTAAAGATTAATAGGTAAGAATGTCAATTAGATGGCATTTTATGAAGACTAATTCAATATTAAAAGTGTTCTTGTCAAATCTGTTTCTTAGCATGCATATCCGTAAACACAATCAGAATAAATCCAACTACCTACTTTCTGAGGGTCTGCAGCAGAGAATCCCACTTTTCACCTTTCCTCTTGCAACCCATCTGGTTAGCACCCCTTTTGCTCTCAAAAATTTCCCAATTTGGACAATAAATTATACTGTTACCCTAATGATCACCAGCCACTATGGATCTACTTTTGTGTGTGTGTGTCCTATTGATAGGACCGTTCTCCTGAACTCCCCTTTCATTGCTGTGATCCCCAGGCTCAGCGTTGGCTTTTAGGCTCATTCTTCCTCTCTGAGCATTTGCATTCATGCTTGTGGCTTAAATATCACCCCTTGAAAATGATTCACACATTTATATATTCAGGGTGTTCGTCTCCTTTGAGCTCCAGCCCTAACTCTTTAGTTGGCGTCTACACATAAATGCCTTAAAGTCATCTCAAACTCAACCTGTTGAAACACAAATGAGGATTCATGGCTGATGCTTGCCCCTGCCATATTTAACCGCCCCCAACATCCTTGGACTGTCCCCAGTGTGTCCTCAGTGGACTTCACCACCACCCTTCCAGTCTGCAAAGCCAGAAATCCAGGAGTCATCCTAGACCCCTCACTTTCCTTCACTCTAATTCTCAGCAACTTCTGCCACTTGAATTCCATATGTAGTTCTTCTGAACTGTTCCCCCCCAGCACCCCGGGACCAAGGCAGAAAGCTCATGTCTGCTCTGACACACTCAACATAGCCCCCTTCAATCTGTTCTTCACTGAGGAGACAGATTGATTTTTTTTTTATTTTGAAATAAACTCAAAGTTATAGGAACAGTTGCAAAAACAATACTAACCCCATACAAAGAATTCCATCATACCCTGGCCCCCCTCCCCCGATAGCTCAATCCACCAACCTTAACATGCTGTCACATTGCTATTTCTTTCCCTCCCTCCCTCCCTCCCTATCTATCATCCATCATCTATTGCTCTGTCTTCTGAACATATGAGAGCTAGCTGCACACATCCTTGAACATACACTGTAATTCACGTATACACTTCCCATGAACAAGAACATTTTTTTATGCAATCCCATTAAGCGCAGCTAAGAAGTACAACAGGTTCAACAATGATACAAAGCTACATTCTATATTTCCTTTTCCTTATGTCTCAACTGTGTCCCTCTGAGCCACCTGTTCTCTATCCTCTAATTCCATCCAAGTTCATCCTTGGCATTCAATCATCTATTTAGACTGCCTTTTTTTTTTTAGTTGTGGGAACATATATACAGCCTAAATCTTCCCATTCCACCCCCTTCCTAGCCTTCCATTAGTGGGATTAATCACCTTTAGAATGTTGTAATGCTCTTTCTCACCATCCATTACTAGAAATTTCCCTTCACCTCAAACAGCAACTTCACCCTCATTTCTTAACTCCCCATTGCCCCTTCCCCCATTTCTCTTGACCCGAACTCTACAATTCATCTCTACGGTTACATTCTCTTGAAAGTTTCTTTGTGTTTGCTGTGGGGGTTAAAATTAACCTCTTATATCCATAACAATCTTGTTTTTCTTTGATACCACCTCTACTTCAATAGGACACATAAACTATGTTTCTATACTCCTCCATTCCCCTACCTTTATATAGTTATCTAAAATTACATATTTTACATGGAGTTCAAAACCTCTGATTTGTCATTAGGGTTTGTGTAATTTATATCATGTAGGAAGTAAATAGTGGAGTTACAGTTCAAAAATTATTGACTTCTATTTGTATTCCATTGTGGTTGGAGAATGTGCTTTGAGTATATTCAATTTTTTTTTTTTTTTTTAATTTCTTGAGGCTTGTTTTATGTCCCAGCTTATGGTCCCTTCTAGAGAAAGATCCGTGATCACTAGAGAAAAATGAGTGTCCTGATGCTTTGGGATGTAAGGTACTATATATTTCTGTTAAAATTCTCTATATCTCTTTTTTCTTTCTGTTGTTTCTCTGTTGGTAGGGTTCCCTTTAGAATCTGAAGTAGGGCAGGTCTTTTATTGGCAAAGTCTCTCAGGATTTGTTTGTCTGTGAAAAATTTAAGCTCTCCCTCAAATTTGAAGGAGAGTTTTGCTGGATAAAGTATTCTTGGTTGGAAATTTTTCTCTCTCAGTATTTTAAATATGTCATGCCACTGCCTTCTCGCCTCCATGGTGGCCACTGAGTAGTCACAACTTAGTCTTATGTTGTTTCCTTTGTATGTGGTGAATTGCTTTTCTCTTGCTGCTTTCAGAAGTTGCTCCTTCTCTTCAGTATTTGAGAGTCTGATCAGAATATGTCTCGGAGTGGGTTTCTTTGGATTTATTCTATTTGGAGTTCACTGGGCATTTATGCTTTGTGTATTTATATTGTGTAGAAGGTTGGGGAAGTTTTCCCCAACAATTTCTTTGAATACTCTTTCTAGACCTTTACCCTTCTCTTCCACTTCTGGGACACCAATGAGTCTTAAGTTTGGACGTTTTATTTTATCTATCATTCCCTGAGATCCATTTTGATTTTTTTTATTTTTTTCTCCATTCTTTTGTTCTTTCATTTTCTGTCCTGTGGACTTCTAGGACACTGAGATGTTGTTCAGCTTCCTGTAGTCTTGTATTGTGAATACCCAGTGTCTTTTTAATTTGGCCAACAGTTTCTTTTGTTTCCATAAGATCTTCTATTTTTTTAAGTTACTCTTGCAATGTCTTCTTTATGCTCTTCTAGTGTCTTCTTTATGTGGCTTATATCCTGGGCCATGGTCTTCTTGATGTCCTTTAAATCCTTTGCCATGCTTTTGTTCCTCGATTGTATTTCTTTGATTAATTCTGTGAGGAATTTCGTTTCTTCTGATAACTTGATTTGTGTGTTTGGAGTTGGATTCTCCATATCGTCTGGTTTTATCATATGCATTGAGATTTTCTGTTGTTTTTGGCCTCTTGGCATTTGCTCTGCTCGACAAGGTTCTTTTAATTTGTAAAAAAAAAAAAAAACCTATCTAATTTTTCAGAAACACTGTTTGGTGACATACACTTTCTCTAACTAACCAGCAGATGGCGTCTGTGAGTCACCTATACCTCTCAAGTCAGTTCTCCTCCTTGTCTCCGCGGTATGTGGGGAAGCGATTCTTGTGGGATCCAGCCGGAGAACCCAGCCTGGGTGTGTTGCTGGAGCCGTCTGCCCTGAATGCGGGGCGCTTGTATGGGTAGTCAGTGAGGAAGGACAGCCTCAATATTCAAATCCCCCCGGTTCCCGGAGATTCAAGGCCGCCGCAAGAGTCCAAGCCTTCATTTCATTTCAGCCCCAGCCCCTCTCTCTCGATGTCCCACAAACCACCAGACTTGCTGTAGTGTCTCTGGGATCTCTGAGCAGGTCCCCCCTGCCCAGCCGCAATCCTCCAGGACCTCTGCTGAGGTAATGCTGTGCTACGTCATCAGCACACGCCATCCCTCAAGGGAAGCCCCGGGCCGCTGGGCTGAGCCGGCTCGCTTTCAGCCTTATGCAAAAATGGCTGAACAGGGCGTCTCCACAACCCCCTCCTCGCACAGTTCCTCCTTCCCAGCTCTGGGACAAGGGCGGGGCTCTGGGCTGTGGGCACGGCCCCAGGCAGGAGTTTATCCAGCCCTCCCGGAAGCGAGCTGCTAGCCGCGGGGATTCTTTCGGCTTCTGGCTCTCCACTCCGTTCCCCCAGCCCCAGGGATATCTGCAGCAGGCTATCTTCCAGGCCAGTCACCGAGAGGCCAGCCCAGCCCCCTCTTGCTGTGTTTTACTGCATGTTTCCCACGATCGCACCTGCAGCCAATCGCACCTGCAGCCGCTCCTGGCTTTTCCCCTTTTTTCTTTTTATTAAAAGAGCCCATTGGTCTCCAGACACCAAACCCTGGCTTCCCCGGTTCGCCGCGTGGCTGCGGGACTTCCAGCCAGCTTACTCACTCGTTTCAGATTGCAGACTCTCAGTTTCACCAAGTATACAGCCCCTGGGAACTAGCAGATCTCGTCCAGCTGGCACATCGCTGTAACTGGTATTCTGGGTCACTCTCTGGTCCTTATCTAGTGTTTTCCACGGAGGTGTTCCTTAGCCCTGTCTCACCTAGCTGCCATCTTGGTTTCTCCGACAAATTGATTTTTAAACCATAAATCTGATCATGCCCATCACCCTATTCCATTTTGAAACACTTTAACAGCTTCCTAATTTTTTAAAAATCAAAATATAAAGTTGACTGGTGCCATCCTCTCCACTGAGCCTTAGCCACGGTGGCTGGCCCTCCATTCTGCATTGTTCTACGTTTTCTAGTGCTGGGCTTTGGCACTTTCTATTCATGCTGCCTAAAATATTTTTTCTTAGGCTCTTTGCCTGGTCAGTGCCTGCTTTTGTCAGGCCTCACTGGGTCCTCACTGCCTCAGGGGAAGCTTATTGACTTCCTTGATTATGTGATTTTGTCAAAGTTTACACATTCACAGAATTGTGATGGGCAATTTGCAAACTCCTTATGCAAAGGGTGAGGGGAAGGCAGAAGAGAAGCCAGGAACTAGGGGTGCAGGCTGAGGCCTAGGATACAGGCCTTGCCCTGAAATGCAAGTCAGCGGGTTATCTGCTAATCCTAGAGATAAGTAAGAAAAGAATATACGAAAAGGTCACAGAAGAGTTCAGGTTGGGAATTTGGGAATATTTGGCTTTGTGACAGATAGAAAGAAAAAAGAGATTCGGGGAAAACAAGCAAACAAACAAACAAAAATGACTACTAATTTGATTGAACCAATCAAAATTTTACTTACTGAAACTGCATGATGGGGGTGGGAGTTCTTTCTACAGGTTTCAGGAAAAGCAAGTATTCTGTAACAAGTTTTCTTAAAGAAAAATGACATGACAAGAAAAATGACAAGTGTTACTGAGAACCTAATGACCAATAATTTGTTATGCAATCTGGGGGAAAATAAGTGTGCATGAGTAAGAGTTTTTACTGTGTGGGTGCATGTTTGCAAGTGGGCATGGGTGTTTGTGTTGTTTGCCCCATGTGTGTCTGCACTGTGTGTGTTGAGGTAGGGAAAGTGGAGCATATTTACTGATTTGTGAGGAAGAGACAGACAGCAACAGAGCAAGAAACACAAACAGATGTGAAGAGCAAAGAGACAGAGAGAGAGAAATGGTGGGAAATGAGAAATGAAGGTGGGAACAAATGATGGAGGGAGAGAGAAAGTGAAGGAGCACAAGTGGCACAACAAGATTTTTTGAATCATTAGAAGCTTGGTTGTTTTGTCCCCTTTAGGAAATAAAGATATTGATAATTAAAAAAAAAGTCTTGTGACCATCAGACAAAGTGACTCTCAGTAAAAGGATTCTGTAATTGGAAAAGTCTCCTCTTGTCACCTGGATTCAAAAAAAAAAGAAGAAAGAAAAAAAAGCAAGAAGCCATGTGTTTCAACCCTTCGATTCTCATTTCACATTTTTGATGAATGTGTCCCAGAGGGGCCTTTTCTGTCAGTGGCAAACCTTTATGTTTTGGAATTTGCCTTCTAGCAGTCACATAAAATCTTACCACTGCAAATTGCCAGGGAGTGCTGGTGTTCTGAAGTAAATAAACCATAATTGGGAGGGAGTCTGGGTAGCTAAATTAAACTGAAGAATCAGGAAAATAAAGCACCAAAAGTGCATTCTTTGTTCAACTCAAGGAAATCATTATGGTTAGAAAACTGTACACTGCCCCAAAGCAAATAACATTTCATACTGGGACTCGTCTCCAAATATCTCAATTTCACAATAAATCTATGTTTTTTCCCTGTTTTATCACTATTAGTATTATTACCATAAAAGGCTGACTACACCAAGTTATTTACCTTCATCTTTTGTTCAGTATTGAATCTCCATAATTGCTCCTACATTATTTATATGACGCTAGACTTTTCAACTTGCAACATGTAAATGTTTGGATCAACTAAGACACACTTACTAATTCCTGTAATAAGAATATCTGCTATTGTCATGGTATTATACTGATGGTGGTGGTGGTGGTGATGATAGAAAATAAGAAAGAAGGAGGAGAAGGGGCTCTGCTTAATTTTTTGAGCATTTGACTCATTTGAACAACACGGTCACAGCTGGGAAATGCCAGAGCTCAGCCTTAAACCCACATCCTTCTGGTTCTGAGTTCCTCATCAATACCATGATGCTAAATTGCCACCAGATAACAGAGTTTATACACAATGCAAAGATAGACACAGTTCCCAAATTCATTTTCTGTGCCCTCCACTCATGTAAGCATTATCGTGTTTTGTTCACCCTTAAGTCAGCAGAGCATTTGAAAGCATCTGGCATATTAAAGTTATATTTATTTTCTGAATGGATTATTCTAAGATGGAAGGACTTCTGAGGGAGCTCAGAATTCCTCCCAGTATCTAAACAGCAGAACCTGAAAATCTGGTCTTCAATATCAACTTATAGATCCCCCCTATTTGTTCTAGACATTCCTAGTCAAAGATACAAGATAATAAGATTAATATTTTTGACATTTCAAATTGATGCAAATTGAACCATGTACCTATCAAGTAAAATTCCTATCTAGTAATATGCAGTTGCATGACTCCTAGTTAAAATCCCAGGTTTTACTCAACCATTAAGAGGAAGGTCAAATTCTTGTTCTTCGTGGCAATCTCAGTGGCTAAAATATATCCAAAGAAGTAAAAAAATTCTAGGAACTAAGAAGTCCCTGGAATCAGAATTTCAAACAATGAAATATATTAGCCATTTCCAGGAAAAGAGCAGTTACTTTTGTCTCATTACAGTACTGATGAGGTCAACTCCATTATCAACAATTTGGAGTTTCTTATTAACCTAGCTGTTCTTGGCCATTCTGAAACAAATAAGTCTCTTTTTGAAAGTAGCAGGCAAGCATGGAAACAAAAGTAGCAGGCAGGCAGGGAAATAAATTTCATGATTATTAAAAATGAAAGAAGGCAGGAAGGGAGTGAGGGAGAGAGGGAGTGAGAAGACTGGAAGACGGAAGGAAGGAAGGGAGGGAGGAAGCAAAGGACAGCTGGATTTTTCAATTCCCTAATTTCCAGTAAAGAACTGCCAAACTGAGCAAGAGATGAAGGACAAATTTAGGCCCCATGCTAATTTTATCAACATATTTCCATGTGTTATCACATTGTCTACCATTTATTATATACTCATTCAAAAACTGGGAATGTTGTCACTTTTATCATTGAAATTTATTTTGTGTGTGTGCACATGTATAGAGGTAAATGCAAAATCATTTGGGGTGTTACAACCATAAGGCATATTGAGAGTCATTTTTGAGGTGTGAGGGCCACATTAGTGGAACCACAAAGCTTTCCAATGATCCTGAACTCTGGTTCCAAAGCTAAGGGTAACAGGAACATTTGCTCATCAACATTCTGATGCTGTCTGTGGGAAGTGAGGTTGCATGCTTCCATGATGACTGGCTGGCTAGATGATAGACTTTCTCCTACTCTCCCAAGTTTCCTCCATTTTTACTCATTTTGCCTCTTTTTTTTTTTCACTCTCAGTCTGGTGAGATAGACAGAAAGGAGCCTTGCCTACCTGCCAGAGTACTTACTTTTAAATTACCATAAAGTATATTTTATTTTTCAAGAACTGAAGGAGCAAATGCTGTGAAAAGGAAAACAGGACATAACAGGACACCAAACCCATGATCAGGCCCCAAGGTTCATGAGGAATAACCAAAAAAGCAGCCTTCCCTGGAGAAGGTGTGTCAACAGGAGATGATCAGGTTCAGGAAAGGGGTGGAGAAAACTCTCAGAGAAATGGCTGAGAATGGGGATAGAAAAATATTTGTTAAATATGGAGAGGCAATTCCAGACGCCATGGTGGAAGGCTTTGGGAGGAAGAGAAGGAACTGGACATCAGGATGAGTCATCAGAAAATATGGATCATGAGTTTGATGGAAAGGACAAGATATGAATGCCTGAGAGTTCAGTGATAAAAATTGGGCACCTGGTTGACTTAGCCTCAGGTGACTCTTGAAATTAGGGCCTTAGCTCCCTTGGCCATGGGTTCTGACCTTTGTAATGACTGATGACTGTACAATCAGGGGATAATAGCAGGTGAGGTGGATACCAGAAGTGCTTGTTGTAGTGCTTTTAATGACGGTGGTTCTAGAAACAACAGCTTGTACATGCCTGTTTTAGTTTGCTAATGCTGTTGGAATGCAAAACACCAGAAATGGATTGGCTTTTATAAAAGGGGGTTTATTTGGTTACACAGTTACAGTCTTAAGGCCATAAAGTGTCCAAGGCAACTCGTCAATAATTGGGTAACTTCAGATAAGGATGGCCAATGTTGTCCAGAAAAACTCTGTTAGCTGTGAAGGCATGTGGCTGGCATCTGCTTGCTCCCAGGTTGCGTTCCAAAATAGTGTTCTCCAAAATGGTTCCATTAGCTTCCAATGGCTATCTTCAAAATGTGTCTCTCAGCTGCAGCTACTCTTTCAGCTCCTGTGCATTCTTCAAAGTATCCCTCTTGGCTGTAGCTCCTCTTCAAAATGTCACTCTCATTTGCTCTTCAAAATGTCACCCACAGCTGCACCAAGTTCCTTCTGTTTGTCAGCTCATCTATATGGCTCCAGTGATCTAATTTAGACCCACCCTGAATGGGTAACACCTCCATGGAAATTAACCAAAGTGATCACCAACAGTTGGGTGGGTCATATCTCCATGGAAACATCCAATCAAAAGGTCACACCCTAATCAAAAAGATTAATCAATCTGCCCCATAAGATTGTGTCAAAGATAATGGCGTTTTGGGAGCCACATCCAAACCGGCACAATACCCATAATGCACCCTGTTGAGAAACTGAGAAAGTTATGACAGACATTGCATCAAATTTTATGAGTTCATGGACCCCCTGAAGACTATCCACCCATAAATCCTAACTTAATTACCATGGTCCAAATTATTACTACTAAACCCCAAGTCACCTAACATTGTTGCTAAGAACTCATTTTAAATAGCTTCTGCCTAGTGGGCTTGGGACACATTCCCAGCAATAATTAATCTAGATGAAATAATCTTTCTTCCTATTAATTAAGGAATGCCCTTTCCCCAATAATTAAAAGAAAATCTTCATTAGCAAATTGTTACTAATCCACTAATGATGAAAAAATAAGCTTGGGAGTGGGAGTGTGTGTTTCAAATATATCATAGCTTACTGGATTCATTGGCAGGATTTTTTATTTTTCAATCATCTAGTATTAAAGAGGACAGATGGACAGGATGAAAGTTCATGGAGGAGAGGAGGTGGTGCAGAGAGTAATGACAAACATTTTATGGTTATCATTGGAAGCATTTACTGCTTCAAAGTTTGAAGGAGTCTCATTACATATGCTGTAGCATGGTGATATATTATAGCCTTAAAAATATCTTCTGGAACTATAGGGGTAAAGTTTTAAGACAAAGTGAATTTTAGCACATACAAATATCTAATTGAAAACCTGGGGCTTTCCCAGCCCCGCCATATGCAAAACATCACCAACAGTGGGTGAGTACTGGTCAGTGTCAGACTGCCCAGCTGGTTAATGCAAGTTACCAATTAAACCTTTTGTTCAACTGAGTTCAGTGCCCTAGTTGGTCAGGTGGCTTGGATGTGTTTCCTGGCCCAGGTAATATCTCTGGTCATCAATTTAAAAAAGTCCAGATAGAATTTAGGGAAGGAAGACGTACAATAAATGTCCTTGTTACCTGTGGCCATCGTGAACCATGCAGTGGAGAGGCTATAGTCTCAAGCATTAGCTTGATCTTCACATAGGATCCCTGTTTCTAAAGCTGAGGCTGGTGGCACAAATGTCCTTCCTTGGCAAGAATGTATCTCCCAAAGCTGCAAACCCTTGCTGAGTTGCTGACATTCCCTGACTTAGTAAGTTCTTGGCACACGGCTCTCACTGAGGTCTGGGAAAACCCTCTTTCCCACTCCCTGTTGACTGAGGCCATCTAACTTAGGGCTGCTTGTGCCCCTTAGCTCGTAGAATCCCCCTTCATCTACTACAGATTCCTCTTATGACCTGAGACTCAGACTGGTTGCAGGAAAAGATCCCCAAGTAGGTTCTCCTTCACATCCCCGCTCCTTACTTTCCTTTTCAAATACACACTCCTTGCACACACATTGTCTCTCTTGTTCTCTTCCTACCAAAATTTCAATCCTAACTGACTTATGCAATTTTATTCCTGGTCACCCCAATGACAGACAGGCTCAAACATATCTGGATGTCGATTTAAGCGCCTGAACGCACACAGTAACTGAGCTTACTCGGGGAATACTGTCACCATTTACTGACTGTGTGACCTTGGTTTGATTCATTTATCTCTTTATGATTCAGTTTTTTTTTTTTTCCATTGGCATAATTGCTCCTAGATGGACAGAGACTAATACCTATTCAATATCCTTTTCCCTTCTTGTTAGTAAGAGACGCCTGATTTCTTATTTGAAATGGCAACAAGTGCAGCTAAAACACTGTGGATAGAAGTCACAAACGGGGCTTCAAGAAAAGCTCTTTTCACTCCACATTGTGCTTTCCTTCTTCCTACCTGAAATGCAACCAGGATGACTGACGCTCTAGTATCTGTCTTGTGGCCTTGAGGATGGAAGCCACGTGCTAGGGAGGGCAAGACATAAAGTTAAAGGAGGTCCATAGGCCCAGTGGCTTCATGAAGCCTCCATACCTGCCCTGGACTCTTACCTCAGGTCCTTAGTACGTGAGAGGGAAATACACCTCCATTCTGTCTAAGCCAGATTGCTCAATTCACAACTATGTAATTGACATGCTACTTCACAGGATAGTGTAAAACTTAAACAAGGAAATGTATTTGAAAACACTAAGCCATAGCCATGACACCTTTGGTGCTCCATACATGTCACCTTCCTTGTCCCATGGCTTCAGGCTTTAAAACATCATACGGCCATTTGGACTGTGTCTGATTCTCTGTCCCGGGTACTGAGAGCTGAAACTGTTTCCCTAAGTGGTTCTGAAACAAATGCCTTGATAATTTCAAGGACTGGCTTTGTGTCTAAGCATCTTTTAGAGGTTAGAATACCCCAGGCCTTCCGTTAATTACAAACACAATCTGTTTAGTGGCTTGTGTGTTTGATAACAGAGTCTTTTAGAGCCTAGCTGGTTGGCTTCGGAAGTTTTCTAAAGCAGAGTGTGATTGCTTCTGATGAACAAAACACCAGCGGGCCGCAGGGCACTCACTGCCCCCCCCCCCCTTTTATGTGCTCCTTTGCATTCACACATCAAAGTCACTTCAAAACAATAATAAAAGGAATGAAAGAAAAGAAGTCAGCTACGAGAGCCACACGACATGAGTCTATTATTTTAGAACAGGACCACGTAGGTGCAGCCAACAGGACATCTGTATTTCCAGCATTACCCACGTTCAGTTTTGTGATCTCTCTCCTGGCTTTTAAGAGCATGTTTTAATAGGGATATTGGAGGAGAGAGTGTCTGTCCTCCAAATCCTCCATTGAAAGCCCCCAGCAGCAGATGGGAAACCTAGGCCTATCCGCTGATAAGGCTTCCTTATACTTCAGTTTGTTAGCTCAAAGGCACAGAGCTTTAATGACCCAAGGTTCTCTGTTTAATGCTCTTATTCGGAGCCTCTGTTCTTGCTCCTTATTGCAGGCAAATATTTGATCAGTACTTACGTTTTGCTTTGGGTAGCAATTTATTCATTTCCATCCCACCTCGGTGCATCTACGGTGATTCTTACAGATAAGCACATACACACATACCACCCACAGTCCTGTCTCTGGCTAGAGACATAATCATTGCACTCTTGCCCAATACTGCACCTGCACTTGTGTGTGCGCACACACACACACACACATAAGAGATAAGTTGTGTAAGCTGTGGAGTCCTTCCTTTCTATAACTCTATTTCTCTGAGCACAATTAAAAGAGAATTGGCAATTGAGTAAAATGCAACAATCTTTGATTGAGCTGCTGTTCCTGCTTGCCTAGTGAACTATGCTGGGCCCTGAGGATCCACACATAAATCAGACATGGTCCTTGCTCTCAAGATGCTCACCATCTGGTGAAGCCCAAACTGCTGAGAAGCTGATGTCCCTGGGGAGCCCATTTCCTTTATTCAGATCATAATGTGGCTTAATGCCAGGTCAAGACCCAGCCTACAATACCACTCCTTTTTATTTCCAGCATTGAACTTGAGTAAAATATGCACCCTGTATGGCTCTCTGCTTTTTTGGCTACAAGAAAGAGCAAATCATGAAGAGATATTAAGACTCTACTGAAGATTAAATGAGAATATAAACTTACACATACCAAATGCATGCATGTGCACACATACACCAAAGTACCTAATAAATAGGAACAAATGAATATATGTGTATAGTATAATATAATGTATAATATTACAATAAATAATGCATACTAATATTCTAATGCATATTAAAGAGGGAGAGAGAAAGAGAGAGAGATCAGAAATCTGACTTCCTGACACTTATTCCATTGAACAGTTATAACTGCGTCTATTGGATTGTGAGTTACAGGGGTGTGGTCACTACGATACCTGATGTGTATTTGTGTGTGTTTGAGGGGGAGAGTGTCACTGCATGTTTCTCTTAGTATAGCACCAACTCCATAATTTGCTTTTTTGAACAAACAGACAAAGAAACTACTATATCCCAGCTCCTGAAACAATGGCTAAGACACAGCAGGAACTCAGTGAATAATTAGTGGATGAGGGAAAAAATAAATATTTAGCTAAGAAACTACAGCAATTAGCACATGATATGGTATATAGTAAATATGCAGTAAATATGTGTTGAAGGAATTAATGTATGAATAAATGATTTAGGGAAAAACAAGATCTTTACCTCATAGCATATACAAATTAATATCAGCTAAATTAATGCATTAACTTTAAAACCATCAGACTTTAAAAAATAATGTAGAAGAAATTAGAAGTAAATATTTACTGAAACTGGAAGAGGACAGACAGTTAAAATTAAAAAACAATGGCTAGCCTGCGCCAGTTTTTGCAACAAAGGAAACAACAAACCATTCTCTGTCCAAATAAGACAAAATGGAACTGAAAAGGCAAGGAGTGAGCTATAAACAAGTATGTCATAAATAGATTGACAGATAAAGGTTGTATTACTCTAGATACTAACGAACAGAAAAAGGAAAAGATAAAGGATAATTAAGAAAAGGGAAAATTAAAAATAACCAAAAAGTTAATTGTAGAGTCTGAGCAGAAAACTCAGTACTTTTCCATGTAAAAATTTTTTTTTCCTGAAGTTTGGCCATGGATGGAAGCTAATGATCAAAATTACCTCTGAAATTTATTCTAGCACTGCAATTATCTTGCTATTAACACTGTCACTTATATAGGAGTGTCTTATGTTTCATTTACAAAAGCAATTTTAATGTCCACTGAAGTTTCCTAAGAAAAGTTGGAATTTCACCAAATCTGTGAATTAGACACTCCAAAAGAAAAAGTGAGTCACTAAAATATCAAGACTAGAGATTCAGCTTCCACTGTGTGCCCAACGAAGTTAGGAGGCCATATGCTCTAATACTGTCAGGAAACATTGATGTGAAAAAATAACAACTGTGGAGAGAGCTGACAAAATGATCTTATGTATTGTAGCAGGGACTTTATTTCCAGTAGTGTCCTCCTTTAGTAGCTGTGGGACATCCTATATGACCAGCGCTAACTGAACCAGAGCAAACTACTTGGTAAGAACAGCAACAAAGTCAACAGAAGAGGAGATGGGGAAGTGGATAGCAAGATGGTCACTAAGAGTACACGTGGTAAATATGAGATAGTACATTTACCACCAACTCAATTAAAAACGCTTCATCTTCTGATTGTTTTTTCTTCTTTAGGATACTTCAATGTATATGAAAGTTGAGAATTTTTGCAGAGGCACCTTGACTACCATAATTGCACTTTGCACTATCATGGAAAGTCAAGACAAGTACTTCTCAGGCCTTCTAGTGATTTTAGAGACTGATATCCATGTTGGAAGAATACAGTGTCCAGATAATCAATGGAATTGCTACTGTTTGGGATAAGGTTCGAAGATAACCTTCATATAACAATGTTTCATGTTGCATGTTTACCGTATTTCTTCCCCTATGTTTGTGGTAATAAAACCACTCTCAGATTTCAAGAATTGATTAATTGTGTCAAAATATGACCTCAGAACAATAAAACCAGGTGAATGTGTACTGATCAGAAGGAGGCATCAAATTTTGAAGACTAGTTGTCAAAGAATCAGCAATAAAGCCTCATCATTCCCATTTTGCATTTCCTAGCTTTGTTAAAAAAAAACAAAAAAAGACCTGAAAAATCTAATGATTCTCTTATCCCATTCAGTTTTGCACATCTACCATAAATTTCCCATGTGAAAACTCTTTGAATAAAAAACTCTTTTAATGGTTTTGCCTAGGTTTAATTGACATACAGTAAACTGCACATATTTAAAATGCAAAATTTGGTACGTTTTAATATATGTCTACATTCATAAAACCATTACACATAATGTTTCCTGTTTTCCTTTTAATGCTTATAGAATATATAGCATTTGTATGGCCTTTATTCCTGATACTGATAACTTGTTTCTTTTCTCTTTTTATCCCTAAACAACTGGACTGGAGTTATGAATTTTATTGATCTAAAAAAAAAGTTTTTGGATTCCTTGACTTTCTCTATTGTTTGGCTGTCTTCTCTCACTGATTTCCACTCTGACCTTTACTATAGCTTTTTTCTACTTATTTTGCATTTGATTAAATCTTCTTTGTCTATTTTTAAGGGTGGAAACTAAATTCATTGATTTGATATGTTTCTTCTTTTCTAAAAGAGACATGCAATGCTTTAAATTTCTCATTTACCATTACTTTAGTGGCATACTGCACATTTTTATTTATTCTGCTTTTATTTTCATTTAATACAAAATACTTTCTAATTTCTCTTTTGATTTCTTCTTTGATGATGAAAGGGGTGAGAAGAAGAATAATATGTGTCTAATTGTTCTAATGCCACACACCTGAAGATATGTGTATATTGGTAATTTATATTTGTATTTTTACCTGTTCCCTCTTTTACATACTTTCCTCCCTCTTGAGGTTTTTTTTTTATTATTACTGACTTGCAAGTATATTTTTATGTATTAAGAAAGCTAATAATTTCCCTGCCTTATTTCTTACACATATGTTTACCCCAGGTTTCCGTTTTTCTTACTGTTTTGTTAATGCTATTTTTGTACTGCAGAACATTTTAAAAAATTTATGTAGCTTAATTTTAAAAGTTTTTTTTTTTTTTTTTTTTTTTCTTTTGTCTCCCCTCTCCCCTTAGAAATGTCTTCTTCCCTACAGGAAAATAGCAAGATGATCTAATTTTGTCTTTGTGTCCTTATTTTTTAACACTTAAACCCTTCATATATTCAGGGTTTATATATAATTTAAAATGTTTATAAATATATTTTACTTCATTTATTTTATAAAATATTTGAAGCAAGTAAGTCTTTCTCAGTGAAATAAATTCCTTGGTACCCATTTAGATGATAATACCTAGTAAGAACATAATTATTTGTACTTTTTAGATATTTCAGAAATTGCCTTAATAACATATTTCTGGTTAGTAATACAAGACAATATATCGATCAGCACACTTGTATGTTACCTGAAGATTCAATTATCAAAAACAGTTTCTTTCAATTTGCCATGTACAACAATTATTTTCTGTAGTGTTTGCCTTTAAAATACAATTTATTACATTGCTGTATGAACTTCGTCTTGCTGCCTCCTTACTAAACTGTGAACTCCTTGGAAAAGGAGCCATGTTTTATTTATATCAGTACCAACAGAAACAGTCACATAATGCAGGAAATCAATAAGAATATAATGGATTAATAAATGATGGAAATTTCTGATAGTCACATTTAACAATATCTATTAACTTTTTTATTATTTCTACCCTGCACACATTTAGAAAAGAACTAAGATGACTGTATGATAATGCATTTTCTTTATATTTTAATCACATGTGGGGTGAATTTTTTTCAAACATTACACACTGCATGCTGTAGGGGTGGAACAACTGCTATTTCTGAATTCTTTTTAGCCCAAGGTTCAATCATTGCCATATTCTTGCTCATTTTATTGGAAAATGACACCCAGCTATACTCAAAAGCCTGTGTACTACACAGTCAGTGAGCTTCCAAACCCTCTTTATTTTAAAATGATTTGCATGGAGTCTTAACTACCTGCCCAAAAGCCTGCAATGAGAGATAAAATGCTTGAGAATAATAAAATGCATTTTAAATCCTCTCATTCAATACAGCAATTCCAACCTTCCCTTAAGAGGGAAGGGATCCATGTCTGTCCTGTCACCATGATATACTGTCACCTAAAATCATGACTTGTGAAACTCTTGGAAGAAAATGATATTTGCAGTTCCATTTCACAAGCCCTAAAACTGCACAAATAACGTAGCCCTTTTGTCTAAGTGCTCTATGCAGCTTGCTTTCCAGCTGCAAATTTTGGCTGCCAAAGTGTCTTTTTAACAGATAAAATTCCACAGTAGTACCTAATTTTTGTCATTGCATCTCTGTCCACACTAACATGCTATATGTGTGTGTGCATGTGTGTGGCACATGTAAAAGCATGAGCTTCCAGTCCTTTTGTTTTTGTGATTCTGTGGTGTGGCTCAAAGAATTTCTATCTATACAAACTTGGTGTGGCCCTTGCTGTTTGGATGCAGTTCATCGCCACCTTACACTGTCCTTGAAGCTATTGGAAACCTTTTCCTTTCCTCTGCAATTTTCTCCCTCAGGTCCCCATCATCTTCACTCTTGGTAGGATTACTATGATCCTTTCTGTAATTTGTTTGTTTTTTCACCTATACAGACCATATGAGAAAAGCCCCTCTTCCCTTCCTCCAAATGTTTCAGTCTTATCAATTAACTCCTTCCCATCCCTGAGGCCTTGCAAGAATAAATGTCTTCCCTAGAGAATGAAGTCCTTCCACCTTCTATTCCACTTTCATTACTCAAATGCAGATTCTGGGGCCCCAACCCAGACCTTCTGAATTAGAATTCACATTTTTACAATATATTCAAGGAATTTTAATACAACCACATTTGCAGAGCACTAGCCTGGATCTCTTCTCTCATTGGGATCTTCACAGGTGTTCGAGCCCTCCTCTAAAGTTTACCAAGAATGTAGCATCACCTGTAAAATATCTTTCCTCTAGTCTGCTCACTTCTCAGTTTAGCACTGTCTCACTTTGCTTCTCCATTTTTGAATGCTCGACCTCCACTTCTCTTTATCTACTGATTCCGATATACCTTGAAGCTCCTTCAGCACCCTAGTCTGTTCTTGGAAATCTTTATGGCTACTAGTGGCTTTCTGCCAACATCTCTTCAACACATACATAGTAGCTCAGTCACACCACTTGTTATAGTTATCACTAATTGAGTTTTCACTAAGTCTCACGGACTATGATAATAAACTATGCATTACTGGTAAACCAGTATTTTGCAGAAATCCTTACTCATGTTCTGCCTGGGCATTTTCTCACCTCCAAGCACTCTTCACACAACTGGCCTGACTCATTCTTTTAAAATACCTACTCCTGACGAGAGAACCACGTTGGGGGCTATATTAATGATTTATTTCTGCAAAACTATTCCCAAATTAAGCATCTTAAAACAACAAATATTTATCATCTCACACATTTTCTGAAGGTCAGAAATGCAGTGGAAGCTTAGTTGGTGGTTGTGGCTCAGAATCTCTCATGACATTGTAGTCAAAATGTCTACAGGGCTACAGTGATCTGCAGGCTTAACTGGGGCTATGGCAAGATTCCTTGGAACTACTGAAATTTTGTGTTGTTTCCTGTCCATTAGAAGGTGTTTGGCAGTCACCTTGGCCTTAACCTACCAGATGCCAGTACTACTCTTTCTCTACCCCGTTGTCACAACAAAAGGCCTCCAGATATTGCTAAGGCCCCTGGAAAGTAAAATCACCCCTGGTTGAGGACTAGTGGGTAGAAGATCTGCTTCCAAGATGGCTTGTTCACACGCTGTTGGCAGAAAGCCCCAGTTGCTTGCTGACTATTGACAGGAGGTCACAGTTCCTTGCCACATGGGCATCCCCATAGTGCTGCTTGAGTGTCCTTATGCCATAGCTGCTAGCTTTCTCCTGCATGAGTGATCCAAGAGTGATCAAGGATGAAGCTGAGATGTCTTTTATGACTTACTCTTGGAAGTCATCCTTTGTCTTTTCCACCATACTCTATTTGTTAGAACTGAGTCACTAACTCATGCCTAGACCCAAAAGGAGAAGAATTAAGCTCTGTCTCTTGAAGGATATGCATAAAGGATTTCTGGAAATATTTTTAAAGTACCACAGGAGCCCATATGAAAAAAAAATGCCCTAAATAAAAAATGGTCATGAATTTAGATCATTTGATATCAGATTTCTCTTTTCCACTCTACATCTTTTTCTTATTTATTTTTGACATCCCTTTTCTTCTGCCTATATCATTTCTCTGTATTTTGACATATGTGTGTGTGTATGTGTGTGTATATACACACACATACACACACACAAACACAGTCCCTCTTCTGAACTCCCACCACCCTCATTTTATACTTTGTGGATATTGTCTTCTTCTAGTCAACCTAAACTAAATGAGCAAATGAGATAAGGGCAGTAGAAATCCTTGGCCTAATTTCCTTACTCTTTCTCCCCTTTATCTCTCTGGCCTCCTATTGCCTTCTGCCAAGCTCACCTACTGGTCTGATTATATCCTTCCACCAATTACAGAATTTTGTATGTCAATTTGAACTAAAGCTTCTTTGGTTACCGTGTTAAGTGCCTGAAGGCAGTTTTCCCAATGCATAAGCTTGAACTGATTGCCTCAGAATCACTGGATGAAATTCAGAAATCCAGGCCCCAGAAGTCAGGTCCAATCATCTGTCCATTTTATAAAAGCTTAAAGTCTACACCAAACTTTTTCTGCATCTGAAAAGGGTTCAATCAGTTAACCATTGTTATGTACACTAATGTGGATGCATGCTCCAGCAATCAGTATGAACCTTCTGAATCTTACATATAGTATCTGTCATACTACAAGACAGAATCACTGGAGATTCACCCAGCTATGAATCACTTTTCCATCAAAATTTGAGCATAACTCTCATGACTCCCTTTTTATTAGCTGGTAAGACTGAGATGAGTTCCTCGTGCCGATATAGTAGAGGTCAATCAAACAACATTAGATGTTTTATTAATTAATTTGTTTTTTTTTAATAAGAAGCTATAAATTAATAGGCAGCATATTAAATCCCTGAGCATTTTAGGTAATTAATCGCTCTTTGGGAGGAGCCGGCAGCTGCAAGCACAGCCCAGGGCCAGCACCCTGGTTAATAAATAGCAGCCTAGGGAAGCTCATAAGTCAAGGTTGTTATAGCAATTACTAAATACTAAAGGTAGGGACTATGCTGCACAGACTGTAAAGGAAAAACACACACACACACACACACACACCCCATAAGGGTGGGAAGTGCGGGATTCTAGGGGTTATGTTTTCATTCAACTCCAAATAATCCCTGGCCCTACGCTTATGTGGACCAGATGTTAATTTGACTAAACAGGATTAATTTTCTGAGAATTCTTCAATTTAGTTGATTCTTTGAGAAGCTATAGGCAGGGGTGCAATCGGCTACAAAGAGATGCTTTCACTGATCAAGTCCACCATTGCTGCAATGAGGTTACCATGGATTATTTAAAGAAACCATCTGTATGATTCACTGTAATGGAAACAACTCACATTTTTCATATCCTTGAAAATGCGGGAGCTATGCTAAGACGCCATGATCTAGAAAGAGCAGGAAAAACTACTTTTGGAGGGTGATAATGTTGAAGTTTATGTGAGCCATGTGTTCCGGGAAGCTGGCATACAACAAAGGTCACGAAATCCTTCCGTGCTTTTGTGTTCCAAGAAACGAGAAATAGCTAAGCCCAAATGACCACCCTGTTCTCATATACTCTAAGACCCATCCTGTCTTCATCTTTCCTCATGATTCCCATTAGACTGGCTGATGTTTCTTGATTACCTGCCTCTATAAAACCTGGGGCCTCCTTCCTTTTCTTTGAGGCATTCCTCAAAAGGCATAAAAGAATCAGTTGTAGGACCAAGGGGTCGTTGGGATGGGAGAGGATGAGGAACACACATCCTGCTGTCCAGTAATATCCACTGACTCCCTCCCATTCTTTGTTACGGACAATTGCTCTTTCCTCAATTTTATAAAACGTGCCATTGGAACACAGTTTCAAAGTATTCTCCCTGCCTCGTTCCTGCAGAATTGCTGACATTAAATCCTGATTTTACAGAAATTGGGGAGCCACTGGTGAAATTTGTTTAAACTACTTTTTGTCGCAATATGACAGCCTTTATCTCCAAGTGCTATAGCTAGAGGTGTGGGGGGAGGTAGAGACAGCTCCACCAGACAGGAAACTTACCATAGAAGAAAGGGTTTTGGAGAAATAGAAGAGATTTTGAGGCACTATTCAACACAAAAGACTTATTTTGTCTCCCACACTCACAACCATGAAGGGTTGCAAATCTCCTGCTGCAGCCTTAGCAGGAAAAAAGAAAACGAAACAAGAAGGCTGTGGAAAACACTAGCCCTGAATTTATACACTGGCAATCAGAAACAGAAATTACACTAGTAATAGAAATACATTCATTCAGCAGAAGATGGTTGAGTCAGAAAGAGTTTACACATTGAAGAATCACTTTTGAGCAATTATAGATAAATAACATCAGGAAAGAACCGGAGCTCTGGAGGATGCCTGGGTTGTACAAACAGGGGTGAAAGGATTCATATGGGTGGGAGACTTCTGAAGCAAATAATGATTCACAGGACACCAAGAGAGTGGCCTGCACCAGGCACCCCAGTGTAAGGGTACACTGCTTATCTGATCTTGTGTGTATGATGTGGAGCTGAGGACAATGATCCCACATCTTGCTGAGTGTATGATCCCACATCTTGCTGAGTGTGCTGAGAGGGCCTATTCTCCAGTTTTGACAGACCCGGGGTGAATCAATACCTTTCAGATTAAATGAGAAGCTTTTCAATTACTGCTTAAATGTTGGTAATATTGCATAGATGAGCTATTTCTAAGACTACCTGGTACTGGATGCTTCTAATTTAATAGTGTTTTGTTATGGCAACTGTGATGTTGCCTATGACTCATTAAAATACTTAGGAAGAAAAAGAAACTTGAAAATATGAAAAGTATGAAAACAGAGAAATGGAAAAGGTAGTCAATCTTTGTCATAACATCAACAAGCTCTCTCCAAATTTTAAAACAAATTATTTGGGATAGACCAAATACATATATATATATATTTGATATCTGAAAAAAAAGGTAGGGGTGGGGACATTCTCAGCTAAACTTGCATATCTGAACACACGCGTTCATCCCCACCATGGCCCTAGTATGAAAAACACATTTTATTCCATGGAAACTATGCACTGTCTTAGCACACCCTTCTGTGATACCTAATTCTGATTCTGTGGGAACTATTTTACAGCTCTGTAAATGATAGAAAACTAATACATAATGCAAAATAATTCTTGTACATAAACGTGTAAATTCTGTTACTGTCTGGTAGAGGTTCAATTTCCTTCCATCCCCTACTGTGGAAGAAACCAGCTTTACCTCTATTTGAACATTCACTTCAATATTACTGTATAGAAATGTACCTGTTCTTTGGATTCTTCTTTGAACTGGTTGTAAGCCCTCACTAGGTTCTTTATTAATTAGTTAAATAAAATTTTTAGCATACTGAGTGTCATGATTTTATCTTTTTGAAAATTATCTCTAATTGCTCGAAACCTAAATTAAAACAACGATAAAAAATGAAAAGGTATCACGTATCAAGAATAAAAGAGAACAAGCAGAGAGATCAACAGTAGTTCGGAAGCTGGAACAACTTCAAATTTAAGTGACTTAGGAAGTTAACAACTTAAAACCCTAACACATACGCATGCAGGGGAGGAAGTTATCAGGAAGCAAGCCTGTCCTGTATAAGAAACCTGTAAAGGATCTGGTACCTTGTAGGCAGGGTGATGCTAAAAAGATGGGTGACATGACATTTTTGTCTAACAGCACTAAATACCCATATCCCCAACCCAAGTCCAGCTCCATCTATCAGCTTCTAGGAAACTGGCAGCCAAATACATCAGGCAGAAGATTGCAATATTTATTGTTGTCAAAATTGACCAGCCAAAGAGAAAAGACCTATTGCTACTAGTGAAACCCAATTGACAAGCCCCACCAATATCCAGTGTTTGCAATCAGCATTTGAATGCATTTGTAAATGGTTAATCAGACAACTGGAAAATGCTCCCACATAAGAGAGAAAGAGAGAGAACACCAAAAAATGGAATTTAAAAGGAACAGAGCAAAGCAGAGAGACACTGAACCCAAGATTAAGCCCGGGGTAGATTGGAAAACTGGAACAGGATTCTACAATGTGGCCTGGGCCATTTCATACTAATGGAAAAAAAGTTAAATTACTGAATAAGCGGCATTTGGGAAAAGATACTTTTGGAGAAGAAAGTAATATAGTTGGAACACAAAAATTCTAGATGGATTCAAGTCTTTTCCAAGGTTACATAGTTTGTAGGTTTGGACCTTATGCTCCACTCAGTAAGAAATAATAGATTATTATTCACACCATAGGATATTTTAGTAATCATATCTTCAAAGATTATTTTGCTATCAGGTTGACTATACATGATCTGCTTATATTTTTAAATGTCTTATTATAAGAAAGTTTCAAAAATATGTAAGTGTAGGCAGAGTAGAATAAGCTCCCATGTTCCCATCATCAATTTCACCAATGACCTAATTCATTGGCCTTGAAATCAACAACTCATGGGCAATCTTGTCTCATTTTCTGCCCACCCAATTATTTCAAAGTAACGTCATATCATTTTTATCCGTACATATTTCAGAATCTCCTTAATGACAAATATCTCTATCTGTTTTCTATCTATCTATCAACTAAACATCTATCTACTTCTCTATCTAGCCCATTATCTCATGGAAAAATTAACAATAATTATTTAAAAAATCAAATATCCAGTAAGTGTTCACACTTCTAATTGTTTCATAAATGTCAAAATTTATTATGTTTTACAGATTGATTTTTTTTGTCTGAATTAGACTTCAATAAAATCCACACACTGCCATCAATTGATTGTTCTCTTTACACTTCTTGTAGCCTGTAGGTGTTTTGCTTTTTCTCGTTTACTCTTTATCTCTCAATCTCTGTTCTATATACCAGTTGGAGAAACCAGGTATTTTTTCCCCCTGTAAGTTTCCCACAGTCTTTATTTTGCTAGTTTTATCCATGGTATCATATAATATATCCCTTCATATTCTATATTTTGTATAAATTAGTGGTTGGATCTAAAGTTTTGCTCAGAACCAGTTTCATATTTTCTTAATCAAGACTAATTCCCAGGTGGTATGCATTCTCTCACCATAATGCTTCATTGTCTTTCTTTTATTGATTTATTTTGAGTTGCAATATGATGATATTCTAAATCTATTAGTTCTTTCTCACTTGCCCCTGGAATACTCCTCCATTTACTATTTGGTGTTATCCATTGCTAGTGGTACATAAAAGAAAAGAAAAAACAAACAAACAAACAGGATAAAGGCTCGGTTCTTTCTCTCTATTAACTAATTAAAAAATAATAAGATGAATCACAAGCAAACTGCAATGGTAAAAAAGTAGTGTTTTTTTGTATTATAAGTTCATTTAAAAATATTTAATATGTTTCTATCTATTATAGTTATAATCCTTATTAATGCTCTAATTGTCCCACGTTTGGCCAGTTAGTTTCTGACTTCGTTAGGGATTTGGCTTTAAGCTGGATCACGAGTTCTACTGATGGGCCATTGTAGCCTCTTGGCCTTCTTAGTATTTGGTATTAAAATGTTCCAGATTCAACTCAAACCCATGATGTAGACATCTTATACACCAGACACAGAATAAGCCAAGGAATACTTTTTTTTTTTTAATCTTCATTTTATTGAGATATATTCACATACCACACAGTCATACAAAACAAATCGTACATTCGATTGTTCACAGTACCATTACATAGTTGTACATTCATCACCTAAATCAATCCCTGACAGCTTCATTAGCACACACACACAAATAACAAGAATAATAATTAAAGTGAAAAAGAGCAATTAAAGTAAAAAAGAACACTGGGTACCTTTGTCTGTTCGTTTGTTTGTTTCCTTCCCCTATTTTTCTACTCATCCATCCATAAACTAGACAAAGGGGAGTGTGGTCCTTATGGCTTTCCCAATCCCATTGTCACCCCTCATAAGATACATTTTTATACAATTGTCTTCGAGATTCATGAGTTCTGGGTTGTAGTTTGATAGTTTCAGGTATCCACCACCAGCTACCCCAATTCTTTAGAACCTAAAAAGAGTTGTCTAAATTGTGCGTAAGAGTGCCCACCAGAGTGACCTCTCGGCTCCTTTTGGAATCTCTCTGCCGCTGAAGCTTATTTCATTTCCTTTCACATCCCCCTTTTGGTCAAGAAGATGTTCTCCGTCCCATGATGCCGGGTCTACATTCCTCCCCGGGAGTCACATTCCACGTTGCCAGGGAGATTCACTCCCCTGGGTGTCTGATCCCAAGTAGGGGGGAGGGCAGTGATTTCACCTGCCAAGCTTGCTCAGCTAGAGAGAGAGGGCCACATCTGAGCAACAAAGAGGCATTCGGGAGGAGGCTCTTAGGCAATATTATAGGGAGGCCTAGCCTCTCCTTTGCAGCAACATTCTTCCCAAGGGTAAATCCTGTGGTAGAGGGCTCAACCCATCAAACCACCAGTCCCCTATATCTGTGGTCATGTTAGCAACCATCCAGGTGGGGTAGGCCAATACCCCTGCATTCTCCACAGGCTCCTCAAGGGGGCTCTACATATTTTTTTCCTTGTTTTTTTTTTTTTTTTAACTTTTTTTTTTTTAAATCAACTGTATGAAAAATAAAAAAATTAAAAAAATTAAAAAAATACAATAAAAGAACATTTCAAAGAGACAATAACAAGGGAGTAAGAAAAAGACAACTAACCTAAGATAACTACTTTACTTCCAACATGTTCCTACTCTACCCCAAGAACGTTACCTAGTATAGCAACATTTCTGTGAACTTGTTCCTACTATACCCATAAGAAATTAACAGACCATAGTCATTCCTGGGCATCCCCAGAACGTTAAATAGCTTATCTGTTCTTCTTGGATTATTGTTCCCCCTTCCTTAATTGCTCTCTATTGCTAGTTCCCCTACATTCTACATTATAAACAATTTGTTTTACATTTTTCAAAGTTTACATTAGTGGTAGCATATAATATTTCTCTTTTTGTGCCTGGCTTATTTCGCTCAGCATTATGTCTTCAAGGTTCATCCATGTTGACATATGTTTCACGAGATCGTTCCTTCTTACTGCCGTGTAGTATTCCATCGTGTGTATATACCACATTTTATTTATCCACTCATCTGTTGAAGGACATTTGGGTTGTTTCCATCTCTTGGCAATTGTGAATAATGCTGCTATGAACATTGGCATGCAGACATCTATTCATGTCACTGCTTTCCGATCTTCTGGGTACATACCGAGAAGTGCAATCGCTGGATCGAACGGTAACTCTATATGTAGTTTTCTAAGGAACTGCCAGACCGACTTCCAGAGTGGCTGAACCATTATACAGTCCCACCAACAATGAATAAGAGTTCCAATTTCTCCAAATCCCCTCCAGCACTTGTAGTTTCCTGTTTGTTTAATGGCAGCCATTCTAATCGGTATGAGATGGTATCTCATTGTGGTCTTAATTTGCATATCTCTAATAGCTAGTGAAGCTGAACATTTTTTCATGTGTTTCTTGGCCATTTGTATTTCCTCTTCAGAGAACTGTCTTTTCATATCTTTTGCCCATTTTATAATTGGGCTGTCTGTACTATTGTCATTGAGTTGTAGGATTTCTTTATATATGCAAGATATCAGTCTTTTGTCAGATACATGGTTTCCAAAAATTTTTTCCCATTGAGTTGGCTGCCTCTTTACCTTTTTGAGAAATTCCTTTGAGGTGCAGAAACTTCTAAGCTTGAGGGGTTCCATTTATCTGGTTTTTCTTTTGTTACTTGTGCTTTGGGTGTAAAGTCTAGGAAGTGGCCTCCTAATACAAGGTCTTGAAGATGTTTTCCTACATTATCTTCTAGGAGTTTTATGGTACTTTCTTTTATATTGAGATCTTTGGTCCATTTTGAGTTAATTTTTGTGTAGGGTGTGAGGTAGGGGTCCTCTTTCATTCTTTTGGATATGGATATGCAAGTCTCCCAGCTCCATTTGTTGAAAAGACCATTATGACTCAGTTCAGTGACTTTGGGGGCCTTATCAAAGATCAGTTGGCCATAGATCTGAGGGTCTATCTCTGAATTCTCAATTCGATTCCATTGATCTATATGTCTATCTTTGTGCTAGTACCATGCTGTTTTGACAACTGTGGCTTTACAATAAGCTTCAAAGTCAGGGAGTGTAAGTCCTCCCACTTCATTTTTCTTTTTTAGAGTGTCTTTAGCAATTCGAGGCACCGTCCCTTTCCAAATAAATTTGATAACTAGCTTTTCCAAGTCTGCAAAGTAGGTTGTTGGAATTTTGATTGGGATTGCATTGAATCTGTAGATGAGTTTGGGTAGAATTGACATCTTAATGACATTTAGCCTTCCTATCCATGAACATGGAATATTTTTCCATCTTTTAAGGTCCCTTCTATTTCTGTTAGTAGAGTTATGTAGTTTTCTTTGTATAGGTCTTTTACATCTTTGGGTAAGTTTATTCCTAGGTACTTGATTTTTTAGTTGCTAATGAAAATGGTATCTTTTTCTTGAGTGTCTCTTCAGTTTGTTCATTTCTAGCATATAGAAACATTACTGACTTATGTGCATTAATCTTGTATCCCGCTAATTTGCTAAATTTGTTTATTAGCTGTAGTAGCTGTGTCGTCGCTTTCTCAGGGTTTTCCGGGTATAAGATCATATCATCTGCAAACAATGACAGTTTTACTTCTTCTTTTCCAATTTGGTTGCCTTTTATTTGTCTTGCCGGATTGCCCTGGTTAGCACTTCCAGCACAATGTTGAATAACAGTGGTGACAGTGGGCATCCTTGTCTTGTCCCTGATCTTAGAGGGAAGGCTTTCAGTCTCTCACCATTGAGTACTATGCTGGCTGTGGGTTTTTCATATATGTTCTTTATCATATTGAGGAAGTTTCCTTCAATTCCTACCTTTTGAAGTGTTTTTATCTAAAACGGATGTTGGATTTTGTCAAATGCTTTTTCAGCATCTATTGAGATGATCATTGGATTTTTCCCTTTTGAATTGTTAATGTGTTGTAATACATTGATTGATTTTCTTATGTTGAACCATCCTTGCATGCCTGGAATGAACCCCACTTGGTCATGGTGTATGATTTTTTTAATGTGTCTTTGGATTCGATTTGCAGGTATTTTGTTGAGGATTTTTGCATCTATATTCATTAGGGAGATTGGCTGGTAGTTTTCCTTTTTTTGTAGCATCTTTGCCTGGTTTTGGTATTAGATTGATCTTAGCTTCATATAATGAGTTAGGTAGTGTTCCATTTTCTTCAATGTTTTGAAACAGTTTGAGTAAGATTGGTGTCAGTTCTTTCTGGAAAGTTTGGTAGAATTCCCCTGTGAAGCCATCTGGCCCTGGGCATTTATTTGTGGGAAGATTTTTGATGACTGATTGGATCTCTTTGCTTGTGATGGGTTGGTTGAGGTCTTCTATTTCTTCTCTGGTCAGTCTAGATTGTTCATATGTTTCTAGGAAATTGTCCATTTCTTCTACATTGTCCAGTTTGTTGCCATATAGTTGTTCATAGTATTCTCTTATAATTTTTTTAAATTTCTTTGGGATCTGCAGTTATGTCACCTTTTTCCTTCATTATTTTGTTTATATGGGTCTTTTCTCTTTTCAATTTTGTCAGTCTAGCTAGGGGCTTGTCAATCTTGTTGATCTTCTCAAAGAACCAACTTTTGGTGATATTTATCCTCTCTATTGTTTTTTTGTTCTTTCTGTCATTTATTTCTGCTTTAATCCTTGTTATTTCTTTTCTTGTACTTGGTTTAGGATTGGTTTGCTGTTCATTTTCTAGCTTCTTCAGTTGATCCATTAGTTCTTTGATTTTGGCTCTTTCTTCCTTTTTAATATATGTGTTTAGTGCTATAAATTTCCCCCTCAGTACTGCTTTTGCTGCATCCCATAGGTTTTGGTATGTTGTGTCCTCATTTTCATTCATCTCTATATATTTAGCAATTTCTCTTGCTATTTCTTCTTTAACCCACTGATTGTTTAGGAGTGTGTTGTTTAACCTCCAGGTATTTGTGAATTTTCGAAGTCTCTGATGGTTATTGACTTCTAAATTGTATTCCATTGTGGTCAGAGAATGCGCTTTGTATAATTTCAATCTTTTTAAATTTATTGAGCCTTGTTTTATGTCCTAGCATATGGTCTATTCTGGAGAAATGGAAAATAATATTTCAAGACCATAAACAGTGTGGGAAAGGTAATACGTTTAATGCTTTGAAGTGAAAATGAGATATAATCTATAGTCTATAAAATAAGACTTCAGCTATGTGAAAGAAACACACACACACACACATACACAGAAGTTCAGAAATAGAAGCCTAGAGGCTGACATGAAAAATTCTAAAATGTTAGCATAGATTATCTCTGGGAAGTTTAATGCTTACCAATGACTTCTCTTTTCATATTCATATATATCTATATCTTATAATAAGCATACATTACTTCAGATAAAAAAAGACAGATTGAAAACATTTAAGAAGATTTCAGTTTTCAAAGTAAAGGTTTAGTTTTATGGCAAATAAAACTACTGCAACAATTCCTGTTAAATCATAAAAGGTATCCTTGAAACAACAGTAAGCATGAATTAGCTAATACTTGCAAGGCAATTTAAAAATAATGTCTGTGTGACATTATTCCATTTAGTTTATGACATATTAATAATGCATTTTCTTTATCTGGCATTTGAAGTAGATATTAATGAATTAATAAACATAATACCTAATCGTGTTTAATGAAGAGCCTTTCAAATGACTCATCTAAATGATTGTGTAAGAATTTTATTATAATAATTATATTTAGCACTTTTATTGCATTTGTTCTTTGGAAGTATTTTGCAAACACATAGTAAGTTAATGCTTAATACATCCATCTTCAGGTAATGGAGAAAAGTTGTCCTCACTGTATTTCGAATAATTCAGTCTAGACACCAAAATGAGCTGAAGACTCCAGTGTTGTCTATCCCCTGGAGAAAACTCCCTGGTTGTGGATGCCAGTTCAGGATAAGACCCTGGCAGGAATCAGAAGCCCAGCCCGAGAAAGGCTGCCTTGGAGTCCTGTGTTCAACGTGTTCTTTACGAACAAGTGCAAATGGCCTAAATAACTACAGCTCCAGAGTTGCAGTAATCAAAAGTGGGTAATCAATGGATTAAAGCAGCCAGACTCTTGGCCATCACTGTGATATTACTAGAGCTGAGAAAAGCTAAAGACAGACTTTGGTTTAAATGACAACGTGTTAATCCAAGTGTTAAAAAGTCCATAACTTTTGGCAGCTTTGAATAATTTCACCCAAAATGGAAAGAGACATGCTATCCTAACATGCTTCCAACTAAATATCCCATTACCTTTCTACAACAGTTGCAATTGGCGAAGCGTGTTGGTGACTGACTTCACAATGATCACATTTACTATTTAGATGGCTAAATGGTATCCTACACTCAGTTTAACATCTTCATACGTGAACAGATACCGACTGGCAGATTATTCAATTTGTTTGTTTCATATGGAAACAAAAGAACTCGAGGGGATGCTTCCAAATAAAAGATTTCATTTTGACAGGCTCACCAAGGTTATGATTATATGAAAGCAGATTAAAAAAAAAATCTGATTTCAGGGATCCCTTAGAGAGTGATTTTGGATGCTCAGATCTCAGGTGTCTGGCAAGAAGTGGTTCAGAGCAATGGATGAGATTCAGTCCTTGGCATAATTTGGAAAAACCAGCTGGGGCATTAGTCACAATTCATTTCAGACTTCAATCAGCTCAGGCATATGCAAGACTGTGTTAGCAATGACTGTCTTTAAGTGTGAGCATGTTAGAGATAACCAAAATATTTCCAAGGACAGAGTAGAATATAATATTTTATTTTTTTATGACAGCACATCTATTCAAAACAGAACCCAACCCCCAAAAGTAAGTCTATCTAATCATCTTGTGCTTGACCTAATTCCAAGTCTCCAATCTGGATGCAACATACATAGAACAAAGAGTGTCACCTGTGAACACGATGTGGAAAATTGTGTGTGTTGTTACTATTGATCTTTACTGAAGAAACTGTATCAGCAGCATCTGTAGGAAGAGCCTGTCATCCAGGAATAACACTTGTATATGATGCAAGTGTGTAATTCAGTGTACTTGTCTTTTTATTCCTTCTCCTCTAGTTTTGTTACCTTAAAACAATCCTAAGCTTCCTGCAAATAAGGACATTTTCCTACATGGTTGTCATACAACTGTCAATACTAAGAAATTAACTCTGCTATATTCCTACTATCTAGTCTTCAGATGCCATTAAAGTTTCACCAATTGATCTAATAAGGTCCTTTTTAGCAAGAAGATCCAGCTGAGGATTAAGCATTATTGTACTCAGCTGACTTATCCCTTTAGTTTTTCTAAGTTTGGGACATTTCTTCAGTCTTTCCTTGACTTCTCATGACTTGGACACCTCTGAAGATAATAGGCCAATGATTTTGTTCATCTCTTAATTTGTTTTTTGTGGTTGTTGTTGTTTTATATTTCCTCATGCTTAAGTCCACGTTAAGTGTTAAAGACATGATGTTGTATTCTTTCTACCCACATGTATCCTATCAGGTGGTGCACAGTTTTGATTTGTCCCATCTCAAATCATGTTCATATTGATTTCTTGATTAAGATGGTGTCTGACAGGCTTATTCACTGTGAATTTACTGTTTACATTTATAGTAATTACTTTGTGGGAAATACTTTGAAATCAAGTAAATATCCCATTTATCCTCAATATTTATATCATTCACTTATTGATTTATATATCAGAATGGATTCATTGTTTCTTACTTTATTTTATTCAATGACCTATAATCTGTTACTATCATTATTTTTACGGTGCTCAATTTATCCCAAATTTGGCCAGTGGGAGCCACCCCCCCCACACACATATGTAATTCTTAACAGGCCTCTGTGACTTTTTAATATGTCCTTATCTTCTTTGAGAACTTCCTTGCTTTCTGGTACAAAAAAAAAAAAAAAAAAAAAAAATGTTCCAGGATCATCTTGTGCTTTGCTCCAATCCTGGAATCAGACATTTCAAGTCACTCTGGTTTTTTGGAAGAGAATGATATTTAGAAGCCAAGATCTGGAGTGTGACTGCTCCCAAGCCTTCTCAGTTGACAGGGCTAGAGAATGCAAACACACACACACACACACACACATTCATATTTATTTCTATATCCAACTATATCTATTGAAAACCATGAGTTCAGACCTGTAGCTCCAATTCCAATCCCATACCAATGGGTTCATCCTAGTTTTCTCCTCTCCCTTATTGTAATTCCCTTCTGTGGTGAGAATCATGGCTCTCACTCTGCTCAGTACATTACTTCCCAATCAGTCTCCCTACATGTACCCTATTTGCCATTATTGCCTCCACACAAATGTCCTCACACTGCTGGGACTTTGATGCTCTGCACCAAACCCCTGCTACACGTAGACCCATCCTCATCCCTTTCAGATCAGGTGTCCTGCACTGGTACCTTCTTTCCTCCATAGACTCGCTCTTCCCACTTGGGCTCCAAAGCCCAATCCTGGTGCACTGCAGTGCCTCTTCTCCACACAACCAACCTGGGAACACACTTTGTCCTGCCCCACTTGATGACTTCAGGGCAAGAATGTTTGAGAAGGGAAGAGAAAGAGGAACAGGAAGTCCTAAATTCTAATTTTATTTTGAAATGCTCATGCTGTTACCCTACAAATAATGCTATGGATTTCCTCACTAAAAGACAAGATCATGAATCTCCTCCAAACCCAGCAGAAGGAGTCTTCTTTAGCCCCACAGCCAACTCAAAAGGCTCCATCTGTATGTAGTTCTTTCCTACATACAGCACGGGCATGTATTTTTACAGAATAAAAAAATAACAAAAGTTGTTAAGGCAGGACCAAAGCTCTTGGTTTTGGTATCACTGAAGTTTTAGAAATTCAGTCAAGTTTGCATCTCTTGAGTTGATGAGGAGAGGGAACACTTCAAAATAAGTACGTAGGTTCTGATATAAGAAAAATATATAAGAAATATAAGAAAAATGCGAGATGGGCTAGAGATCATGGGACAAAGGAGAAGATGGGCTAGAGATCACGGACAAAGGAGAAGAGAGACCAAATGAAAACTACAGTAAACAAGGCCAGAGAGGGTAAGGTTTTATGCATTATCCCAGCCTCTCCTAACTAGGATTCATATCTCTAGACTGCATATACAACCATGCTGATTCAGGTCTTTTCTTCAAGTTTTTAAAGTGATCCTACAATTACCTTTATGAAGTTCAAAGACATAGGTGTTTCTTTCTAATTTTATTAAGAAGAAAGTCCTGGATCTGTTCACACCAAGCCACATACCCTGTCCCTCTCCAGGGGCCCAAAGTGAGCCAGTCACCACTGGGGATATCATCATTCCTTATCCAAACCCTGGTTATAGAAAGGTGCTTCTAATTGTTTCTCTTGTCTTCTATCCCCTACAATTGATAACAATTTAACATTATAGCACATAACACTCTATCCACCTCCATCTGCTTTACAAATTGAAGACTAATTAAAGATATGTTGATTAGCAAATGTGTTAATATTTAGTGGTTCCTTATACTTTCTCCAAATTACTTTCTATTGATCCACGGCTGACCTTGTTTTTAGAATAGAATACTAGGTTGATTTCTGCCAGACTTCCTGAGTGTATTCCACTAAATAAGAGATAAGAGATTTTTAGATATTAGGGATGAAGTTTTGACTCTCTTCTGGGTCCATTTCATGGGGTCTCTGAAAAATATTAAATAAGCCTAGTTTATCTGTGCTTTTTGCATGTATCTCCCAGTTTATTTTGGAACTAGTCAGGTTGTTTTTTATAATATATAAATATCTTAGGATCATATGAGGGATAAGAAATAAAGGAGCCCCAGGGTTTCCTTTTTTATGTGGAATGCATATATACCAAACGTACAACCTCTGTAAACATATCTGTACATACGTGCTGTCAAGCCTTGCTTTGTGCCTTGTTTTTCCTCTCCCCAGTCCTACTTTAAATAGACCATACAGTCATGACTGAGCACCCTCTCCAATGCAACCCTCCATAGGGGAAAATAATCCATCATTACCTTGAGCATGGCTTATTCTTGGATAATCACAGCTGTAGTTAGAGGATTAACATGACTCGTAGTCCAGGGCTCAGATGATCCAGTACCAAGCATCTTTCTGCTGATGCTTGTCAACCATTTGGGTTTACAGACCCATTCTCTCTTTGTGCCCAAGTTCTGATCACTGAGATTGCTCTGTCCCAGCGTTGTAGTTCTTTCCTAACCTGACTGGAAATCCAGGCTCTTTTTCTAGGATTGAGTTCCCATCTTTTTCTTGCCAGTTCTCCTTCACAGATTAGGACAACATTTACTGAAAGTGTATTTGGCTGAATTAAGTTTATGAACTTTTCTGGACAAAAGGTTCTATGATCACGTGAACTTGGAAAACAGTGATCCCTGCAACTTCCTCTCAGAAATTAACTTAGAAATTAATTAGAAATTAACTGTACATATTGGCACATTAGTAAGCCCAAATAATATCACTCTTTTTGGCTACAGTCTTCATTTTTCTTCTAACTTCTGGTGGAAAGGGCACTCCCTGTAACAGACTTTGGTTAAGCTGGTTAACATATTTACATCTGTTAAACATCAGCCTGTGGACACACTCCTGATGCTTGGACATCAATGTTTCCACTTCTAGATTACTGGGCTACACTTCAAACCCTTGTGAGACCTCAAAAATACTAATTATCTCTGTGGAATGTGTCTGCACCTCTCTTCACACACTCCAGGTAATAGTTAATGATGTTATATTTGTCTACTTCTTCTCACAGCTGAGTCTGGCCAAGCAAACTTTGACCTGCCAAATTCTATGGAACATTTGAATTACAGGATTGGATCCCTGCAATGAACTCATGACTATGTCATAAAGTTGATAAATCAAATGAAGTGGGCTTTCAGCTGTGTGGAAGACACTGTTACTTTTAATCCAAGATGTATTCCCTCCCCTTCTTTGCTACAGAAATTTGGTTTGGTTTATGATGATAATGGGCCCAGTGTAGAGGACAACTAATGACTGGCTTAATGCACTCATGGAAATTCTATTCCCATATGTCAAATATTCAGTTTCTCAGCCTTTCTTGCTGCTAAGTATATTTTTATGACTCAATTTGAGTAAAGTAGATATAGGTAGAAGTCTTCGGGAAGATAAAAATAAAAACATACTCCTTATTTCCACACAGAACTTTTCCTTTCTCCCTTAAACATGTGATATAAAGATATAGATGTAATGGCTGGAGCTACAGTAGCTATCTTATGACCATGAGGGGAAAAGACTGTGGATGGCAGAGTGAAAAGATAAGAACAGGCCTGAGAAATTGATTGCATCATGAGTCATTGTACCTGAAAATAAACCACCTATATCCAGGTGTTCACTATAGGTTTTCTAGTATTGTAGCCAAAGGATTCCTAACTGGATAAATTTTGATTCAAGTAATTGGTACAGCAGCTTGCAGAGAGAAAGAACTCAGTTTAAAAGGTATTAAATGAACCAAGACGAGAAGTAAAGTAAAAGATTAACAGAATCAGTAATAACAACGTAAGTGCATAAAGGCAAATGACTGACATTAGTACAATTCAAAGTATTTTTCAGTACCTAAAATGTGCTATTAATTGCTATGTGCTTTACCAATTGCTGGATACAAAGGAAGGTACCATTATCCTGTATAGTTTCTCTCTTTTGAGAAGCTCATCATTGACAGAAAAGAAGATGAAGAGGCAAATTACAGTAATAAGTTATGAGTTGCTGTAAAGCAAATTTTGCTTGGGGAAATTTCATAGAAAGCCACAAAGATGGGATATTTGAACAGATCTTTGAAGTATGCTTAAGTGTTTTCAGGAAGGAAGAATGGAAGTGGAAAAGAGAACTCCAGGAAAAGGGAACCACATGGAAGCGTAAAATCTATGGCACCTCCCCCCTATGTGGATCATGACTTCCAGGGGTGTGAATCCCCCTGGAAACATGAGAAACGACTCCTGGGGAGGAGACTGGACCCAGCATTGTGGGATTGACAGAATCTTCTTGACCTAAAAGGGGAAGACAGATGAAACAAAATAAGGTTCCAATGGCTGAGAGACTTCAAATGGAGTTGAGAGGTCACTCTGGAGGGTATTTTTATGCGCTATATAGATATCACTTTTTAGTTCTTAGTGTGTTGGAATGGCTAGAGGGAAATACCTGAAGCTGTCGAACTGCAACCCAGTGACCTTGACTCTTGAAGACAATTGTATAACTGTGTAGTGTGCACAGCATGACTGTGTGACTGTGAAAACCTTGTAGCTCACACTCCCTTTATCCAGCATATGGACAGATGAGTGCAAAAATGGGGACAAAAATTAGATGAAGAATAGAGTGCAAGGGGGGGTGATTTCGGTGTTCTTTTTTACTTTTATTTTTTATTCTTGTTTTTACTTTTTCTGGTATAAGGAAAACGTTCAAAAATTGACTGGAGTGATGAATGCATAACTATATGATGGTACTGTGAACAGCTGATTGTACACCACGGATGATTGTATGGTATGTGAATATATCTCAATAAAACTGAATTTTAAAAAAAGTAAATGAACAATGGGAGAAGAGAGGAATGAGATGTTTTGGATATTCTTTTTTATTTTAACTTTTATTTTATTTTTTGGAGTAATGAAAATGTTCAAAGATTGATTGTGGTGATGACAGCACAACCACATGACGATATTGTGAACAAGTGATTCTACACTCTGAATGATTGTATGTTATGTGAATATATCTCAATAAAATTGCATTAAAAAAAAGAAAACAACTATGGCAACTTCAAGCAACCACTGGTGCATTCAAGAAAGCCACTGGAAATATCATCTAAACAAATGCCCCTAAAATAGAACCTTCAGTATATATCATGCGTCTAAAGGTGATTTTTCATAAAGGGATCTCTTTCTGGATTTTAACTTGAAAAAACAACCTCACCTTAGCACCAGGAAGGAAATGCACACTGAAATATATAGGAGCAAAGTGGCATCAACTTATTGAAAATGGTTATATATCTATTTTTTTATCTATCTACCTTGGGGAGGGGAGAGAGTATGTGAGAACAAATGATAAAGTCAATGGCATAAAGTGTTATCAATAGTTGAATCTGGGTAAAAACCAAAATCTGGGGATTTTTTGGAATATGTTTTATTTTGAAACTTTCCATTAAGTTTGAAATTATGTCCAAATAAAAAATAAATAAAATAAAATACAAAGAGCACATGAATCCTTCCAAGACAACATGGGCTTGCTTATCCTATAAGAACATGAAATCTAAAAGGAATTTTTGTATCAATATGGAAATGAGTTCCGGCTCTTAATTGTACCATCCATAAAGGGCTGAAAGCATCTGATGATGCCCCCAGTCAATTGGGAGCAAAAGCTGAAGGGAAATTGGATGCAACATTAAAAATAAAAAAAAATCTCCAAGTTGATATCAACCCAATCATTGTTTTGAGGTTGTAGAGAATGCATGCACACAAAGGCTTCTGCCTGGAGAGAAAGTTGGGGTGAGGGAGGAATTTCGAATCAGAACCCAGGAGTCTTGCGTGCTCACAGAGATAGAGACAGTGGGCAGGGCAGATGCAGCAGCCAGGAATCTTCCAAGAAACCTCAGAAAACAGCTGGACCACATTTAGGAGAAATAATCATCCTCTCCCAGGAAAGCTCTCCGTCCTGCATCTGTGGAATTTGAATTTGTGTCTGCAATATAGATTACTGACATTTCTCAGTCAACACTACAGTGGAGACATTTTCTACCTCTCTTTCTCATTAGGGAGTTGGGGGAATTAGTTAACAGCTTTCTGCAGAGGGCTATGGGTTCTCTTTCTCAAGAGACAGATTAATGACTAATTCCCACCCTTATCCTGGAGGGAAGGTTATAGTAACTACCGAAATCCTGCCTCAGGGAGGTGCTAAAATGTCAGGTATTCTATTTACTTATCTGAACACAACTGGAAAACTTATCAGAATATTACAGATCAAAACCCTTTCTTGTATCCATACTCAATAATTCCATTGAAAATAGTAGTATAATTTTATGAAAAAAGTGGACAAAAACGTAGTTTTAAAGCTTTTTTAATAGTAAAAAATAATGGAAGCAAAGCTCATTGTCCAAAAACAAGAAGATGGGAGTATAAGTTAATGTGCATCTACTTAAGGAACAATATATAGCTCTTAAAATTGTGTTTTTGAAGGGTTTATAATAACCAAGTGAAGTATTTTGGATTCATATGAAAATTAAATATAAATTGGCCATTGAAATTCTTTTCAACTAAAAATTCTTGCAGTGAAAATAATTGGATGGAAAACCCAAACATGAACAGTTGCTGTTTGGGTGATAGGATTACAACTGACAAATCTTCACATTGCCTTATGATCCAGAATTTCATAATGAGGTACCTCTACCATTTTTACCAGAAAAAGAAAAACAGAATGATATAAAAGCCATCTTTCCTTACTGGTTTACACAGCAGTCTGGTTCCATAGCCCTATGTTATAAAGGTTTTCATTTCATTATTATTCCTAAAAAGTATCT
Source organism: Choloepus didactylus (assembly GCF_015220235.1). Taxonomy (NCBI): domain Eukaryota; kingdom Metazoa; phylum Chordata; class Mammalia; order Pilosa; family Megalonychidae; genus Choloepus; species Choloepus didactylus. Next base: position 78,695,967 of record NC_051321.1, on the reverse strand, counting down.
CTTTATATATTTTTTAATTAATAAACATTTTATAGAGCAGTTTCTGTTTTTTATAGAACAGAAAAACTGAACTGAATGTATAGTTTCTATATGAAGTGGGGCCCTAAAGTGAGCTCCCTCCCCTAAATCTGTAACAAGAGAGTCCCTTTCCCCCACAACCGGTAATGACTGCAACGTAAACATTAAGCCCTGAGAAGGAGGGAGTGAAACTGTGCCATTTTAGGGAGTGAGACCTGCAGATGTACGCATTAGCCAAGCGTAACCGTTTCAATGATTAATCATTGCACCGGCCTTGAGAAAACTTCGCAAGCTTGCTGAAGATCTTAAGCACCCATTAATTAACTGCCAACTCTGCTTTTGTCAAAGTAGCTTGCTTGCATGTTCAGGATGTGGTTTCTGCCTATATAAGTCTCAAGCACTCTCTGGTGGGGGCTGCTGCTTGCTGAACTCCCTGCGTGGAGCGACAGGCGGCAGTCACCGGCCGGTTAAATAAAGGCTCTTTAAATTCTGTTTGGCTGTCTCGTACTCTAACTCGCGGGCACCGTAACACTATATACCACCTTCCCCTAGCTCCCCCATTATTAATAGTTTGCATTAGTGTGTTACATTTGTTACAACTGATGAACCAATATTAATACACTGTTATTAACTAAAGTCCATAGCTTACATTAGGGTTCACTCTGCGTTGTGACATTCTATGGGTTTTCAAAAACGCATCATATCACACCTCCACCATTACCATTTCATATGAAACAGTTTTACTGCTTTGAAAATCCTCTGGGCTCTGCCTGTTCATCCCTCTCCCACTTCAACCCCTGGCAGCCATGGTTCTTTTTACTGTCCCTATAGTTTTGCCTTTTCGAGAATGTCAAGTAGTTGTAATCATAAAAGTATGGAGCCTTTTCAAACTAGCTTTTTTTTTTTCACTTAGCGATATGAATGTATGTTTCCTCTCTGTCTTTATGTGGCTTGATAGCTTTTCATCACTGAATAATATTCCATTGTATGGATATACCACAGTTTGTTTTTCCATTCACCTATTGAAAGGCACCTTGATTGCTTCCAAGGTTTCCCAATTACGAATACGGCTGCTATAAACATTTGTGTGCAGGTTTTTGTGTGGATATGTTTTTCCAACTCATTTGGGTAAATACCCAGAAGCACAACTGCTGGATCCTATGGTAAGACTATGTTTAGCTTTCTAAGATTTATTTGCTTTTCTCTGGCTTTTTACTCTGCGCCCCTCCCATTTTCTTCTAATCTCCGATTAATTTTGGGATTTGGAGTTCAAATCCTTTTCTTGAGACATGCACTGGAATAGGCCCAGAAAGTTTAGGCTGCCTTTCCCTCTGGAAGCAGGAGTCCATTCTCTCTCTCTGCCTGGGAGCTGAGGTTTGGTTGCTGACAGCCCTGTCCCTTCTTATGACTGGGGAGGAGGGTGATTTAAACCCTCTTCTGTGAGTTCCCTTTGGTGGCAGTCTCCTAGAACCTGAAATACAAAAATATTCGATGAGATCCTTCTGTTGTCAGTTCCCCTGAACATTACAAAATCACAGCCTCCACTGGAACATCTGCTTAAAAGCCTCTCTTCCCATTTCTTCCCACTGACAAAGAGGGGGAATTAAATTACATCTACCCTAGAGGCAAAACCATTCTGAGAAAATAGCCATCCTCAAGCCTACCTTTGAAGTTTCCCTCAGCTTTAATTGTGGTTAGTCACAGATAGAATCCTACTATTCCTAGTTTTAAGTCCTGCACCATAATGGAATCATGCTAGTGGGGAACTTTTAAAATCCACTTTAATCCAAATCTCCAATCTCAACGTAAAAGCTCTCTGCAACATCCCTACTAAGGATTGTTCAACTGCTCTTTCACCAACTCCAACATTTGTCCAGCAGTAGGGAACTCATTGTCTCCTGAAGATGCTCGCGTAGAAAGTTCTACTGTAGCTGAGAAAAACATCTGTCCCTACCCATGTCTTCTGTTCACTGGTGAAATGTTTCATCTAAGAATTTACAAACCTGCTACATGCTCTTTTTTTCTCATGGACCAGATTGCTGTCTATATCCCCAGTTGTATCCATTCATTTGGGTGAAGAAATTGTTTCCAGAAGACATTAACATGCACATATTATTCAATTCATTTTTGTATTTCAGACTCCAATTGCCCCAAAATCTGCACTAAGGAAACATATTCAATACATTCTAATCACATTAGTCCCTCAATGAAGTATGGAGAGAATAGTAGGTATTTTTGTTTTTCATGAAGTCCCCTATGTTGGAAGCAATTTTATAAGACAATTTTATTGTCTTTTTGAATCCTCATTTGACACTCTTAGTAAAAGGCTTCATAGCTTATACTAATCTCTGGAGGATTCCTTCCCAGTGTTAGTATATGCTTGCTAAATGCTTATCTTTCAGTATTTTTACTATCCCCGAATCAATGATAGATTTTCTTTTATTGTGCTGACATATAAATAACACAGAATGTCCCATTTTAACCATTTTTAAGCGTATGCTTCAGTGGTATAATCACAGTCACAAGGTTGTGCTAGCATCACCGCCATCCATTACCAAGACTTTTTCATGACTCCAAACACACACTCTTTACTTTTTAAGCAGTAACTATCCATTTCCCCCTTCCCACAGTCCCTGGTAACCTCTAATCTACTTTCTGTCTCTAAGAATTCATTTGTTCTAGATATTTCACGTAAGAGGACTCAAACAATATTCGTCCTTTTGTATCTGCCTTATTTCACTTCACATAATGATTTCGAGGCTCATCCATGTTGTAGGGTGTATCAGGACCTCATTCCCTTCCACAGCTGCAGAGTACTACATTTTGTTTACATAAGGTAGTTATTATTATGCTCATTTAACATCTGAGGAAATGAATTTCAGAGAGGCTAAGCAGTTAAAGCTCATGGGAAGGTGCAGGAGAAGGGCCCCTGCTGGGGATCAAGTGTTCTAAAGAAAATTCCCGAGCTCTTTCCAGTACACTGCATGATCATTCTATCATCTTTGTGATATTGAGCCAAATCTTTCTTTTGTTTCTTCCGCACATAGGAAGTCTAACTTCCTTCCACATAGAAGGTGTTCAAGCCATTGAATAGAGGGGTCAATATTTGTTCCCAAAGACTCATTTCTCCCCCCCATTTCCTTCCTGAAATGACAGAACTTCCATCTCCCTCTTTGCCCTGGGGTATCACTTCCGAGTGCCACTCAGAAATGTACCTAGAATGGAGCAAGAAATTAGACATGGGTTTGCAGCAGTGTGTGTAGAGCCACTTCCTTCTTGTAATAAAGTCAAAAATCCAAATTTCATCTCAGCTCTGGGCAACAGCATCACCAGAAGGGGTGAGAAGAAGCCAGTAGAGGCCCTACCTCACCTGCCTTAACTGTACGTTCCTACCCTAACAGTGGGGCCACCTGCTCCTGGATTGTTCTAGTCCACAGTGTTGATGAGAGTCAGCTTTTATTATGGCTAACACCCCCTCTATCCACCATCACTACACAGTCTTCTTTTGGCGAAAGTCTGAGAATGTGTGCTCTTAACAGCAAGAGAGGACAAAATGTTAAAATAGGTTATGAAATGTTAAAAAATGAGTTCTCCCTAACAGCGTTGTGATATAATTACTGCAGAGCATGGCTGAATGCAATACTGTCTTGGAAATTGAAAAAATACAAGATGAAATTACTCATAAGTCTATTTCTTACCCAATATTTTTTAAAATGTTAATCACACAAAAATCTTTAAGATACATTCAGTGTTATTAGTGAGCATTTCTTAATAGGATAATATTTATGGCAAATAAAGCTGCATCATGCAAAATTTCCCAGAGCCCCAGGGAATAATTTTACCCTTGATTATTAAGGTCTCCTCTCTCCCGATTTTCTAACCCTGGGCTCTGAATCACTGCCAGTAGGGTAACAGATTTGAGCAAATATTAGACTGGGAAAAAGCAGCCTAACTTTTTGGATTTAAATGATTGTTTTAACACTAAATGGGATTTTTGTTAAAAAGAAGAAAACAATGACTGTGCGCTTTCTAATTATTAGCAAATAAGTAAATCACTACCAACTTCATCATGAAATTGGAGGAGACTGTTCACAAAGGGGCATAGTTTGATTTGTGTAGCATGGCAAAATGTTGAGCTTTGTATACACAAATCCAATTAGAAGATTCTGGCAAGATTTTTGGTGGAAATTTGGCATGAAATATTGAGGATTTGTTTTTAATATATGTTGTTCTCTAAGTTTATTATTTTATTTAGTTTAAAATGTATTTACTGTTTAGTGTTCCAAGACAATTTCTCCTTCTTTTCTTCATTTTCTACAAGAAAGTTTTTTAAAAGCCTAATTTGTAGGGCACTGAGCTAGGATCCATAAGGAACAAGGGAATGAGTGAGACAGATTTCCCAACTTCCACAGGCTTGCAATTTAGTAGTGTTAGGTTTAGTCCCTGGGCCCTTTCCCCATCCCCAAATAACAGCAGGGTGGTGGTTAATTGTGGACCTTCAGGGTTCCCGGGGGGTGGGTGGGGTGGGTGCCTAGGGTGAGACTTTTATCTCAAACTTCTAGAATTCCAAAGTGTGGGGGTGGGGTGAGGGTCCAGGGCCTATACCTAACAAGTAGTAGACCTGAGATATCCATGTATATAATTGCGCATAAAAATACAATTTAATATGATAATAAAAAGTTTTAATCATTAATGATGCACATTACATGTGATGGTTAATTTTATGTCAACTCAGGTAAGTTATGGTGCCCAGGTGTTTGGTCAAACACTGACCAAGATACTGCTGTGTAAGTATTTTGTAGATGGGATTAGTATTTAGTATCTACAATTGGCTGACTCTAAGCAAAAGAGATTATTCTTCATTAATTTGGGTGGCCTCATCCAATCAGCTGGAAACCTTAAGAACAAAGAAGTGAGGGTTCCTGAGAGAAGAAGAAATTCAGCTTCAGGACCACAAACCCTTTACTCCTCTCTGAGTTTCTATCTCGATGACCTCCCTGTAGATTTTGAACTCAAGACTTCAGCATCACCCTTACTGGAATTTCCAGCTCTGCAGCCCCACAATTGTGTGAGCCAATTCCTTAAAATAAATCTCTTTATATATATATATATATATATATATATATATATATATATATTTAATTTTTTTTGGTGTACTGCTTTTTTATTTCTTTTTCTATAGCAAAAATAAGCTGATGTAATTTTTTCCTGTCCTTCCTTTCATGCTCCTGACTGCATAGTCAAGATACTAATTTACAACCACCTAATTTAAATGCCAAGCTTTCCCTGCAATAGATTCCTCAAGTAATTTTGTGAAATCACTACTGGGCATAGAGGATATGCTCAGAGATATACTCATAATAATCTGTGTTTTGCTGAAAGTGATTGAAATGGAGAACTCAGGCATTTTCAGCCTCCATGCCCTGCAGCCTGCCTCGAGCTCTTGTAGGAGTATAACAGGCTGGAATTCCATTCATTGATGGAGCCCAGCCCTGTTCTGATGGCAGAGTCAAAAGGATTTCCATGGCTACTCATTTTATTTTTTTATTAATTTTTTTAAATTCAGTTTTATTGAAAAATATTCATATACCATACAATCATTCATGGTGTACAATCAGCTGTTCACAGTACCATCTTATAGTTGTGCATTCGTCACTCCAATCTATTTTTGAACATTTTCCTTACACCAGAAAGAATCAGAATCAGAATAAAAAATAATAATAATAAAATAAAATAACAAATAAATAAACACCCAGATCACTCCCCCCATCCCACCCTATTTTTCATTTAGGTTTTGTCCCCATTTTTCTACTTATCCATCCATACCCTGGATAAAGGGAGTGCGATCCACAGGGTTTTCACAATCACACTGTCACCCATTGTAAGCTACACTGTTATACAATCATCTTTAAGAGTCAAGGCTACTGGGTTGGAGTTTGGTAGTTTCAGGTATTTACTTCTAGCTATTCCAACATATTAAAAACTAAAAAGTGCTGTCTATATAGTGCGTAAGAAGGTCCACCAGAGTGACCTCTTGACTCCATTTGAAATCTCTCAGCCACTGAAGCTCCACCATTTTTTATTTTTGACATCTTCCCCAAATCATACAGGACTCTCATCAGGAGGAGCCTCATTTCAAAATGCAACTGGCACAAAGTTACTTCAACTACAATTACGATCAGTATGGTTAAAGAGTAACAAAATCAATACACGAATGGTCTTCCATCTTCATTAATATACCTGATAATAATAACAAATACATAGGAAGTATGGGGGCTGAGCACCCTGGGAATATTCCAGGGAGCTAGTAATGCCGACAACAACCAGCCAACTTCGAGTTGATAGAGAACCTTTTGATATAGTTAGAAAGGAGGGTTCCAGGAGAGGGTGTGCACCACCTTCTGTTCTTGACTGTCACGACTCAGGAATTGGAGATGTCACTTCAATATCTCAGACTGAATGGACCTGGAAGTTATTCTGTGGGAAGGTGGGGGCAGGGGAGGGTGACCCGACTTCCCAGGCTCCTTCCCCAGGGCACATTCAAATGGTATGTGCCATTTGGTAGAGTTCATAGACTGTCCACAGGTATATCTTGCTTCTCTCTCTCACTCTCCCATGACTTCATAGTTTGAATCATTTCAGAAGGAAAGCTGCTGAAGTCCATCAAAAATATCTAATCGATAGGCAAATGTTGATCATCTACATTTTGCAAAAATCACCTTTTCAATGCTCTGATTCATAATGCGATTTCAGTGTCAGTCAATGCCTGACGATGAGGGTTCCTGGAACTAGTGATGCCATCAAAGACTCAGCTCTATTCCTAAAATGACTGAGTTGAGCCACGTGAACAGCAGAATGCAAAATCCAATCTGGTCCACCTCACATTGGTATTTATCACTTACGAGGGAGCCCATATTTTCCAATGCTTGCTTGACAACTTATACTTTCTCTTATCTTCTAAGACCACATGTATCACAATAACGAAATCTGAAATGCACATTTACACTGCCTGGTTTGCATCATAGTTGTTGCTACAGTGGTGACACTTTTTACCATTTACACATATTGTGGCCCTATTAAGCAACATACAATATGTTTCTCTCTTTAATTTGGAAATGCTTTTTGACAGGCTGCACATCTGCCACCAACTCAGATAAGACTGAGGAGAAATGGTTGGGTCAGTGGGGCATAAAATCTAATTGAATGGCTCAGAACTCTACCATTTACATCTGTTCTGCTTTGCAAAGACCAGACAGATGGAAAACAAGGACGGCGGCTGAAAAACCTCATGCCGGATGCCTGTTTCCAAGGCTGCAATGTCATGTCTTATGCAAATAATTTCCAAACACTTCCTTCCTGTATTTCCATGAAGGACATATTCACTAGACTCTCACATAAACCGACTTGGTAATAGAACGGTTAATTGTGTATTTAACTGACTTCTGAATAATAGAGGCCCTTTTCCATTGTTGCAAATGTGTATTACGGATTTGGGAAATAGAAAAGCACATGGGCTAGGATCCAGTATCTCTGTTCTGCCACTTATGAGCCATGAGAGGGAAAGTTAGTCTTGAGAGTCATGTTTTTCTTATCTCTAAATGGGTAAATTAACATTTTCAAAATGGGCTGCTACGCATGTGAAGCAACTAATAAAATTCCCTGTACACAGCAGGTGCTCAAAATGCATCAGCATTGCTTCTGGTCCATCCAGAATGAGAACTGGTCTAGACATTCCCTGATATGTATTCAGGTTCAAATAATGAATTATTATATGTATATATTATACATATTGCCCTTTATTTCATTTAATGAGGGGCTTGAGACTCCCAAGGCCTAAGTTCCTCTTGGGCTCTAATATGCTATGAATTTATCAAACATTCTATTTATTATTTATTGCTCATAAAATTAAAAATGTCTCAACTTGGTGGATTATGGCTATTTTTAAATTAAACTTGTATTAAACACTATATATATGTATATGCATGCATGCATATATGTGGGTATATACATACAGCTATACATATACATGTATATTTAGCAATAGAAATTATAGTAAATACAAGCCAATAAATCTTTGGAATGAAAAGTTGTTAAAAACCATGGATTTTAAAAAATTGATTCAATGCATTTTTTAATTGATAAATATTTTATCCTGTAGTTAATGTTATAAAATACATAAGGCAAAGTATGAGGTTACCATGCATTCCAGAGTTATAGAGATGTTTTACTATGACATAATTGCCCCTGATTAAAGATGGGAATCAACAGATTTTGTCAAAATGGGGAAAAAAAATGAGAAGAGTTAAAAAAGAAAGGGCGGGGGTGAGGGGAAATTTGGTAGGAATTAGAATGCAATAGAGCAAAAGAGAGTTTCCACATCAAATATAAATATCTGTGGCTCCAAACGTGAGCTGCATAACAACTTAAGAAAATAGGCAATTTATGCAAGCAAGGGGTTTTTCTTGTTGTTTTTAATATAATATATAGATTTGGCTTTTTCCAGGGTTACACTTAAGTAAAGAAGTGCTGAATGGCTTTCCTATATATTTTCTTATTTAAACGTTATACAAATGTTATACAAATGCTGTGAGGTGTGTCATTTATCCAGATATGCATTTCATATGACAAAATTAATGCTCAGTGGCATCACATAAAACAGTATTGTACTACTTGGTAGCAGTATATTCTTGGGAATAAACCAAAAGCTTCAGTTCCCTCATCTCTGAAATAGAGTTCGTAAGGGTAGTTTCATCTCAGGTTTTCTGAGAGGACTTGACAAGAGCTTTATTACCTCACTCCAGTCTAAACTATTTCAAGTTAATCAGATTGATTTTATTTTATCGTCAGTGAGAGAGTATTAATGGCTTTTTAGTAGGATCTTTGTCTTTGGGGAGAATAACCATCTCGGTGTAATCTCATGATACTAACAGGAAAAAGTACAATTTATTCAGTGTCAGTTACTCTGCAGTTTTACATGCAACAAGTCATGTATTCATCACACCTCTGCAAAGTAGCTATCCTCATTTGAAAGGGAAAATCTGAGATTCTGAGAAGTTGTGCCAGATCCTATAGTGGATAGACAGTCAGAGCAGGAATTTTCCCCAGATGTGTTTGTCTCATACTGGGTTTTGTTGGGGAAGATTGCATGGGCCAGTTGACCCACTCCCTATCACCATTCTTGATGAACATTTCCAGCAGCTCCAACTTTCTCCTGCTCCATAAGCCTTTTATGAGGGCAACAGGAAAACCTTGAAAATGCACCCCTTCCCATTCCAAAGCTCCTCAAGCCCCCGACTCTCCTAACTTACATGGGAATAATAAAAACAGAAATACAAATATCATCAGAACACTCAGGCTCCAGTTCTCACTAACACTGGGCAATTTTTAATTAAGCTCAGCTGCTCTAAAATGAAATTAATGATTCCCATTGCACTGAGGTGTTATGTGTATCCAACAACTGCATATAATGTCCTTGATATTGCCGATTGCAATACGTGCATAAAGGATTATTACTAACCTGTGAACAGAAGGGACTGTTCAAAAGCCCTTCTGAGAAAGGGTGGGGGGCTAGTGTTCTCTATAGTTAGAGGCAGTGCTGGGTAGGACGACTGCATGACCATAGCAGGAAGGGAGAGTGATAGAAGGAAGACCAGTTAGGGAGCCCTTGAGCATGGGAAAGTCTGGGAGGTTGAGGAATCTCACATTTTTCATCAGGTATTTTTCTTTAAGAAGGTTTGCAGGGAAATCCACTCTACCACACCCAACTACCAATCCATTACTTGGGTAGTTTCCGTGGTCCCTGGAAACACAAAGACCAAAGACATCTTGTTGCCAGAACCTAAGTTCCAAAATCTTAGTTCTTGGTCAAACCACATGCCCAGGGCCCTGTTCTGTGGTCCTCACTGGGCATCTGGGGGTCAATTTGCCCCTGCCCCCTACAGTTCATGTAATGACAGAGAATTTCACAATTTCTGGAGCAGATGTTTTACCCTACATTTTCCTTTTCCTAAATATTAAGCCTCTGACTTTTCTAACTTACATTAGGGAGTTCTTAAATATTAGAGCTACAATAAAATCTAAAGAGAAGGAATACAATTTTAATTTGGAACAATATTGTAGTAGATTAATGGGGAAAACTGTGTCTCTATCATGTCAACACCACAAACTTCGCTTATTCTTTGATTTCCACTAGGATGGTTTTAATTTTTTTTCTGCTTATCAAATGATATAAATTTGGAAAATATAGCACAAACTTGGAAATTACAGTAAAAGAAAGTCAAATAAGAAAATAAAAATCACCCCTATTTTCTCTTTCCAGAGAGAAACTCTGCTAAAATTGCATGGTATACCAGACAGACTTCAAACATGTGTGTTAAAATCTTTACATTTGTAAGGGTTACAAAATTGGCATCCTATTGTTTGAAATCTTGCTTTTTATATATACTGTTATATTATAGTTGTATAATGATGACACTAAAGTTTCTCTGAAAATGTGAGTTTCGTGGACGATTATTTCATGATATAAATACAGTTTCACTAATTTAATGCTTTCCTGTAAGTTTAACATTTGAATTTTTGATACATGTGGCTTTTACTTATATTTTTTTCTTATTGTGGATAGTATTTTCACTCCTTTTGCTCATTTCTCTGCTATATTTGGTGGCACCACGTATATTCAAGCCGAGGAATGTTTATATTGATGTAACTAATGAAATGTAGCCATGTTTTATTTTTAAATGTTAGATTAATTCAGGACTACACACTGCTAGACAGGTGCAAGATGATGTGGAGATATTTCTTTCTAAACAAATTAACAGAAAATATTTGGCAATTTCTAAGCAGCACTACTAACTTAATTCAGTTCAGACTTCTAATGCCTTGACCATTTCCTCATGACCTGTGGACCGTCCTCCTGCGTCTTCCTCCTTTAATTTCCATGTCCCATCACTATCTTGTGCCACCCCTCACCCCCAGCCACACATACTCACTCTCTCTCTCACACTCACACACACATTTAATCTGGTTACGCCTGATTGGAACTTGTGCACTGTCTGGCACCACAGCTCCGCCCGGCTAGCTGGAGGTGACGATGACAAATAGGCGCGCTTCCTGCCAAAGTCAAAGACAAATGCCACTCTTGTATTAAAGCTCAATTACAGGCAAATTAATCACAATAATGCTGTAGACTGTTAGAGAAAATGAAGCAATTTGGAGGGAATCTGTCTGAAACACTGGAAGAGCTATACCCTTACAGAAGCCCTAGCAGTCCCAGGGGGCAGGAGACTGTGAGCACAAGGGGGATTCTTGGCCAGGACACGCGTCCCCACTGGAGGTCTGAGGAACCCTCTTCTCTCCCTCAGCGATATTTTATTTTAGTTGTCAAATTTATTAGAAGCAGCCAGAGTAATCTGAATTAAGCAACCTCATGGAACATCGGACACATTTACCCGGTCTAGACGGATGGTCCTTTGCTCCCTGCCTTAACAAATCCCCAAAACACAGCTGAGGAGCTGAGGAAACACTGGCATGGAGCACAGGAACAAAGTGATCTCCATGCCACACAGGCTGTGGTTTTTGCAATGCCCCATGTTTACAAAACTGTCCCACCGCCTTGTCTCAGCTCCATTCCCAGCAGTACAGGGACACCTTACTTTAACATACTTTTTTCATAAGAAATCTCACTTCTCTTAACAGTATGTGGTGTTCTTCTTAGATGTCATAGGGCAAGTTCTTAAGGGAGGACATTGCAGATTAAAGGGGAAATAATATAAAGCACATTCTCAAAAGTCGTCTGTTGCACACAGTACATTTAATTTATTAGCCCACAGCAGATGGGTATGTGCTAGCCTTGCTGCCTTCCACAGGTCCTTTGCCTCTCTTCTCATGCAGAACAGACACTTGCTGGTATCTGGCACCTCTTCTCTGTTTTCCTTCCTTTCCCAAGAACCTTGACTGGCTAACTCTGTGTGTGTGTGTGTGTGTGTGTGTGTGTGTGTGTGTGTGTAGAGCAAACCAACCCTCCCTGCTAAGCCTTCTTCCTCCAAACTCACACAGTTAGAATCTCTATCCATCACTGCAATGGCAAAGGGCTCCCCTCAACTGATTCACTCAGCAAGATGGGATTTCCAATCACTCAATACACATGCACATATAATTATGTTTTTATGTTTAATTTTATAATCTAAGCAATTTATTTACCCTTGGTTTTTTCATATACAAAGTGGAAATTATTCATACTCCTTAATACTCTTGGTGAAGATTAAGAAAGATAATCTAAATATGCAACTAATAGAGTGGGACAGTACTCAATGAAAATCAGTGTTCCTCCTTCCCCTATGCCCAAAATGTACTGACAGAAAGAGGAAGATATTTAAAGTTGAAGAAAACAGAAGGAAAATCTTTAAGAAAGGAATAATCTATTAATGACAGATATTATGTGCTCTATTTTTAAATAATTACATTATGGCAATAAAAATTGATGCAAGAATGAAAAAATGAAATTACATATGGGATAGTAGAATGATCTATCAGGAAGAGCTTCATGCAGGAAGTGGTGCTTTATGATGGAAACATTTGAACACCATGCATACTGCATCTGTGGGAGATTTGATTTTAGATAAGGAGTTTTGCACATGGAAGCACGGAATCAAACACACACACCATTACCTGTGCCACATGCAGTGTTCAGCCTGGCTAGACCACGAATAAATGGGTTTAACGCAACATGGAAAGACATAGACGAAAACATTGCACACAAGTGCTAATATGAAAAACATCATCTTTCTGAATGGGTATAGCATCAATACCTATGTTTCAGTGCCTATTTTCTTCTACATGAGAAAATAAAATGAGCACATCTAATTTAATCCAAGGTGATAGCATAAGAAAATAATTAATACCATGGATAGCAAAAGAAGGTTGTTTTAATTTTGAATATGAATATCTTTCAAGTTACTATGGCAATGATGTTTTCTGGGAAACATATATAAAGGATTTTAACAAACGTGTTGAAGGACATTGCCTTGGAGAAGTTTTTCAGTGTGTGTGCAGCATAAGTGCAACCTGTTTGAAAGCAAAAGTCACTGAAGCTAAATACAGTAGCATTTAAAAATAAAATATAAGCACATTGTCGATTTTCTTACTAGGCTTTTGTCTCACAAAGATAGTTGCACAGAAAAAGTTCAGGTAGTCAACGTTAAGGAATGCTGTTTGCTTGTTGTGTGTGTGTGTGTGTCTGCCTGTTTGTCTCAACGGTACATCTTGTCTGTCTCTCCCTTTCTCCTCTGCCTCCCCAAGTATTTTATGGCTAGATTCTGGCAGATCTCTCTATATTTTTGCTATCTCTTTTTAATAATAAGATTAGTAGATATTAAGCAGACCCAGGAATGAAGGTCTCTGCTTGGCACAAAAAGCACTGCTCCTAATGGTTTCCACTGAAGTCCTATAGCATTTTACTTCCTACTAAAATAATTTCTAAATCTTCCTATAATAGATTTGTAATAAGCCATATAGCTCCTTTGAAGTGTTGTATTAGAGAATAAGTCAACACTGCAAGAAAGTGCTTATTTGCAGAAGTGGATTTACCTAAAAAGTATAAAATAAAAAGGGCAATATTGGAAACTTCTTATGTATGAATAGTGTATAGGTGAATTAATAAAGAAAAGAAGGCAGATACAATTAATTTTGAGGAGGAGAGATAAAGATATAAAAACAAAATTAAAGTGAGTATATATGCTTAAATATAGTTGTTGCAGCTGGCATAGAATACTCTAGATATGTTCACGTCTCTACACCTGGATATTTTCATTTATGTCTTTTGCTATAATCATATACTATAGCAGTGAATTCTCCAGGACACATTTGTTAATTGACAATCTATGTGTAGACTGACTGAAACAGCTCTGCCAGCTAGAGTAATGAATGATAAATTAATCAATTAGGACTTTTATGTGCAAGGTAATTAATGAGATCTTTAAGAAGGTTCTGGGATATTTAACATCATCTTCAAATCAATGGCATCTGGACTCACAGATTTCTAAATCTAGCTTAACTAGAGCAGGTGTACAGAGTAATAAGCGATCCCTAAACAATGAATACCACCTGTTTATCAGTAAGCATTAGAAAAAGTGTAGGGCAGGGCTTTTCAAAGAGTGGTTTTTGGAAAAGCAGAAATAGGATCACCTGGAATTGATGGGCTCCCTAAACGCTTGGGCTCTGTCCCACACTTACTGAATCAGAAACTCTAGGAGTGGGGACTAGCAATGGGTGTTGTACATATAAGCCTTTAAACGACTGAGGTGGAGACTAAATTTTGAGAAACACTGTTTGTAGGGAATGAGAAGAAATGAAACAGAGAAAATGGATGGTTCTGTAGTAGCCGGGTGGGATAATGGTTAAGAGAATGAGCTCTAAAAATAAATTGATTCAAATTTTTCTTCTACCACTTAAGTGGTTCTGAACAGCATGCAATTTATTTCTCTTTCCTTAATTTCAATTCCTTGTTTGTTAAAAAAAAGTCATAATTAAGCATTAAACTATATGTAGTTATCAGTAAGTAGTGATTATTTTATTAACGATTTTTTCATCCAAACAATTAGAACTAGTTAATACTTGTTAAATTCAATGTAAGTTTTAAAAATCAATGTATTAACATTCAACAAGTGGTTAAAAAAAAAAAAATCTGTCTATTGGCCTAAAAGCCCTAGTATGTATATCTCTGTACCTGCAATTCTGGAAATAAACAAGTATAAAATGAACAGACTATAAAAATACCGGACTCATTGGAAAATGCTATACTATAATAAAGGTTTTCAAACTTTGTTCCTATGTAATATGACTGTTCCATAAAGTGGATCAAGATATTTTGCTATTAAAATCAAAGAATGGTATCCCTTTTACAAAATTTTTTAATGATTGCCTGACTATTCATATAATATAATGAATTTGTCAAATTATAGATAGCTCTTAAAATATTATGTACATTCTTTGAAGATCTAAATGCATATAAAATAGCAATATGTTCTGTAGCATATTTATTCCCATTTCATAAAAGAACCAGCTATATCAATATTTCTGGATATTTCAAAAAAGTATCTAAATTTTAGTCTCTCCAACATTATCCAAGGGGTACTATCTTTAAACAATGTGCAACTATAATTGTATGTGAGAATTGTCTTGTTTTAGTCTGAGCAATATTAATAACATGGATGTTAAATCCTACTTCTTAAATTCTTGGACTAGAAGCCTTTAACTTAGAGAGTCATGGAGAAATTTCAAGGACTTAGAATCAAACTGACTTTAGCAAATTCAGTTTACATTCTGAGAGATATTAGTTATACTAAATATTAGTTAACAGCCGCACAACATTTCCTGTAGTGCCCAAGGAAGCTAAGCAGAACCTTTGGAGTAAGAAACATATTCTGGAACATTTATACATATTTTCAACACCAAACTTTCCAGCCGAGAAATGTAGACTTAGAGCTGCATACATATTTCAAAGGTGTATTACAAAAATAGGAAGGTGTAAAAATCTTGGAGCATCTCTAAGAACCAAGTTCTGCAGGAACTTTGGACACTCTAGTACTTTATAGTAAAAACAATGCTTCTCACTAAACATCAGATATTTTTCAGAAGGAAATTAGACGTTTAGTTTAAACTGATGAGAATAGAAAAAAATTTCATGGATCATATCAATGTTGAGAATTTCCAGAATCTGTGGCATTGTTGCTCATGGTAAATATTAGCACATATTTTTACAGTCATTTACAAATATTTGTGTATTGCTAGAAAGCAGCACAAAACACTATTAACAGCAAGTGCTTGCATTTTAGGGTCCAGAATGAGAAGCAAATTGACTTTTCATTTTACACTTTATTTTATTTTATTTTTTTTTACCGCATATATATTTTTACTATGGTCCTGGAACTGTTTATCTAAGAAGAAAAGAAGAAAAGAAAGGAAAAGGAAAGGGAAGGAAAGAAAAGAGAACAGAAGAGAATAAAAACAATGCTAAAATGTCAAAAGAAGACAAATCCATTTCAGATGAAAAGTCATTGGACACTAAGGCCAAATGACCGCTTCAATAAAATATAATATATCCTTAAAAACTATCTAATTTTGTGGATGAAAATCATATTCATCATTTTTTCTGAAAGAGTCATTTTTGTACAAGATTGATGGGAATTTAAACTGGGGTGTTCTTTCTGGGTAGCAATTTTTAAATACATATTTCTAATCTTTAAAATATTTTGATCCCAGTAGTTTCACTACCCAACGACGTACGTTAAAAAATTATTGAGTTGTGAACAAATAAATACAATCAATTATTTCAAAATACAGATTTGGTTAAAATAATTATTGCCTTCCTCTTAAGAATATAACATGGTCATAATCTTCTTCTCAAACTTAATCTTTTTCTTTTTGCCAAGATGTATACTATGCATGACATTCACATGACGTTCCTGCACAACTGCCAGAATGAGATCTGGGTCCCTTCTCTTCCTCTCAAGAAAGCACAAAGAATATAAATCAGTAACAATGATTTTGAATGACCAACCTGGAACCTGTTCAAATTTTTTAAATGGTGAATCATTCTCAATTTCTATGCTTTAAGTGTTACAGGTATCAAAATACGTGGCACTTCTCACTACTAAGCAGGAACACGCCAATGTATTAAGGCTACGATGAGGACAGAATTATTTCAAAACATGGAAAGACGTCACCCATATTCTTTAGTGAAAAAGCGATCATCTGTTAGGAACAGATAAGTTATGGAGGGTAGATTTAATGTTATGGGAATGCTCAGGAACAATTATGGTTTAATTTTGGGGGGGTATGGTAGGAACAAGTTGGCAGCAATGCAGTTATTTCAGTTTATTTGTTTTTCTTATTCCTTTGGTTATAGTTTGTTTATTTTCTTGGTGTAGATAGGAACATGTTGAAAGCAATGTTGTTATTTTAGATTATTCGTTTTTCTTATTCCTTTGTTCAATTATGGTTTGTTAACTTTCTTGGAGTATAGTAGGAATATGTTGGAAGCAAGGTAGTTATTTTAGGTTATTTGTTTTTTCTTATTCCTCTGTTTCGGTTTTGTTTGAAAAGTTGTTTTTTTATTGTTTGTTTTTTATTTTTTGATAAAGTTAAAAAGAAAACAATGAACAAGTGTTAAAAAAAGTAAATAAGTAAATGAGCAAGGGGGAGAGGAGGAGAATGGAATGTTTGGATGTTCTTTTTTATTTTAATTTTTATTTTATTTTTTGGAGTAATGAAAATGTTCAAAGATTGACTGTGGTGATGAATGCACAACTATATGATGATACTATGAACAACTCACTGTACACTTTGGAGGACTGTATGTTTTGTGAATATATCTCAATAAATTGCATTAAAAAATAACAGCCATTCTAGCAGATGTGAAAAAAAAGTGAATTATAAGGCAGTATATGCATCCTTTTCTTTTTTTCAGAAGTTATATGCTAACACATTCCAAAAAAACAAATTGTGGGATATTAAAATATGATAGTAGGTAGAATGGTCCTCCAAGGATATCCCAGCCCTAATTCCTGGAACTTCTGAATGCGACTTTGCATGACAAAAGGGATTTTGCAGATATAATTAATGGACCTGAAAATAGAAAGACATCCATGTGGGCACAGTCTATTCACCTGGGCTCTTAAAAGCAGAGAACTCTTGGTCTGAACTCAGAAGAGATGCAACAGCAGACGACAGAGAGATGAGAAGCATGAGAAGGAGTTGATGCAGGGTTGTTTGTCCAAAAATGGAGGAGGCAACGTGCTGAAGAATGCACGGGGGTGTTGGCTGAGAGAGACGCCTGGCAAACAGCCGGCACACAAACAGGAGCATCAGTTCTCCAGCCATAAGGAACAGACTCTGCCATGAACCTGAATGAGCCTGGGAGCCTGTGCTCCCCCAAGAGCCTCCAATAAGAGCCCAGGCCAGCAGACACCTTAATTTATTCAGCCCCATGGATGTTGGAGCAGAGAAAACAGCTGAGCTTACCCGGATGTCTCATCTAAAGAACTAGGAGATAAAACTT
This sequence comes from Choloepus didactylus, assembly GCF_015220235.1. Taxonomy (NCBI): domain Eukaryota; kingdom Metazoa; phylum Chordata; class Mammalia; order Pilosa; family Megalonychidae; genus Choloepus; species Choloepus didactylus. Next base: position 78,677,894 of record NC_051321.1, on the reverse strand, counting down.
GTGCGTTGTTTTAAGCTACTAAATTTGTGGTAATCTGTTACTGCAGTAATGGGAAACTAATACAGTAGGTATATTGGGGTTATGGGATGATGTTAATTTTATTTGTTCTTTTTTAGACCTTTGACTTTTTCTAAATTTGCAATGAGGAAAAAAGTAATTAAATTTTAACTTAGTTGTATTACGTTAGCTTTTCATTGAGATAAGGTTTAGCATATTTATGGAAATTCCATTATCAGACCAATTGTGATGTGAGTTTTACAGCTATTTTTGTTCCAATTCGCTCTTCTTTCTCAGAAAATATAATCCACTGGAACAATATAACCCTTGAACTTTTAAATCCTAGGTAGTTTTGCAATCTTCTAAAGCTATTGTCAGCATTGTCCTGGTACAGAAAATAATGGGGCTGCAATTAGAAAGTAGAAAAAGTAAACATTTCCTTCTGAATGCATTATTCTTTTGGAAAATAGACTGTGCAAAGCATGTCTCTCTGGTTTGCTTGGAAGACTGAACCACAGGCTAGTTATGAAGATGCCATACTTTCTCGCCCCGCTTGACACAAAATTGTTACAGAGGAAAGCCAAGGACTTCATTAAGTTTACTATAGAAGTTTTTGAATGGTGTGCTGGTTTGAATCTGTAATGTACCCCAGAAAACACCATGTTCTTTTAATCCATTCTTGTGGGTGCAGACCCATTGTTGGGTGGGACCTTCTGTTTGGGTTGCTTCCATGGAGAAGTGACCCAGCCCATTCAAGGTTGGTCTTAATTCTTTACTGGGTTCCTTTAAAAGAGCTCACGGAGAGAGAGTGCTTAGAAAGCAGACTCCCCAGGAGAAGCAAGAAGGACCCACAGAACTGTGAGAGCCATTCTGAAACCAGAACCAGGAAAGAAAGACAGCAGACGTCGCCATGTGCCTTTCCAAGTGTCAGAGGAACCCCGGATGCCAGCAGCCTTTCCTCGCAGAAGGTATCTTCCTCTTGATGCCTTAATTTGGACATTTTCATGGCCTTAGAACTGTAAATTTGTAACCTAATATATCTCCATTGAAAAAGTCAATTCATTTCTGGTATATCGCATTCTGGCAGCTTTAACAAACCAAAACAATGGGTCATTTTGATTTTAAAAATCTTATTTCCTGGCATACCTTCAGAGTTGGTTTCTGCTCTAGTTTGCCAATGCTGCCAGAATGCAAAACATCAGAAATGAATTGGCTTTTATAAAAGGGGGTTTATTTGGTTACACAGTCACAGTCTTAAAGCCACAAAGTGTCCAAGGTAACACATCAGTAATCGGGTACCTTCACTGGAGGATGGCCAATGGCTTCCAGAAAACCTCTGTTAGCTGGGAAGGCACGTGGCTGGCATCTGCTCCAAAGTTCTGGGTTCAAAAATGGTTCTCTCCCAGGACATTCCTCTCTAGCCTGCAGTTCCTCAAAAATGTCACTCCTAATTGCTCCTGGGGTGCCCGTCCTCTACTAGCTTCTCTGGAGCAAAAGTCTGCTCTCAATGGCCGTCTTCAAAATGTCTCCAAAATGTCTCTGTAAACTACAGCTCCCCTCTCAGCTCGCGTTCACTCCCCAAAGTGTCGCTCTTGGCTGTAGCTCCTCTTCAAAATGTCACTCTCAGCTGCACTGAGTTCCTTCTGTTTGTCAGCTCATTTATATGGCTCCAGTGATTTAATTTAGACCCAACCTGAATGGGTGGGGTAACAGCTCCATGGAAATTATCCAATCAGAGTCATTACCCACAGTTGGGTGGGGCACATCTCCATGGAAACACTCAAAGAATTACAATCTAATCAACACTGATACCTCTGCTCACACAAGATTACATCAAAGATAATGGAGTTTTGGGGAACATAATACATTCAAACCAGCACAGTTTCCTTTTCTAATATCATAAATTGATAAATCCCATGTGGTAAGTCTTATGACAAAAAAGTATATGGCTCCCTTCACAAGAATGGGTGAAGAGTTTATGGTATATTAATATAATTTATTTCTTATTAATTAAAATAAAATCAATCACCCTTTCATCTCAAATATGCCCTCTGGATGAGACCCAGTTCCAGGTGTACAGAGAAACTTAGTAACTCTTCTGCTTTTTATGTTATATCTGACTTTTTTTATGTTGTATCCAACTTTTCTACATGAATTAATTCTAAATGGAAAAACAATCATTTAAACATATTTCAGATGAATAATAAATAAACATGCTACCTAAAGTAACCTCACGCTAGACACTTTTTCACCAACAACTTTTACTATAGCCTCAATTTTTTGTGTTCTCTTAAATCCAGGCTCAAACATCAAAAATTGGCTTTCAAAGATGAAACTGTGGGTGGCCATAATTAAGAGGAAAGCACGAGGGTAAAGCTTCACAGAATGTGGAGCATGGGATTTCTGGCCAGACTACAATTAATGTTTACTGCTTACTGCCTTTCAGTTATTTGCCAGGCCCTAAAAGAAAGTTTAAATGGTACTAAAAGACGTCCAAGTTTGAGACACATGCCTTTGTGATTATTCAAACAAAGAAAACCTTTCCAGGGCATATAAGGAAACAACCTCACCCATGACATAAACTGGTTTGGAAAAAAATAAGGAGACACTATATTTGCTTTCGGTCAACTTGGCAGGGATAACTTATTCTGTGTCCTGAGAGCTCTATCATCCAAACACTCACATTCCCAATGACACGTCATGTCTGCCTGCCCCTACCCCCAAATATTTGCTCCAAATATTTCCTTTTGTTCCACTTACAGGTAAGACAGACTAGCATTAAAAAAAGAAAATTCATTGAATCAAAGAAGAACAATAATGCACACACAGATAACACAATTTAACAATAGACACATTTTCTAAGTACCAGTTCCAGACTTTAGACCCAAAGGATGAGAATCATTAACCAATTGGCTTGACTGCTTGCCCTTTTACCTCCTGTCTGTCATCTCAAGTCATCAACTTTCAAACCATTTTCCAACATATGAACTGGAATTGGTTAATTGACAGTCCCCAGTTGAAGAAGATGGTCAACTATGATCATGCTTGTAGCATTCTGAGAGCCAGTTTGATTTCTGGTCTGAGGAATGGGCCACCTGCACAGCCAAGGGCCAAGCTGTGTTGACTGACAAGCTGAAGGATCTCAGGTGTATCTCAGCATCCCTCCACCTGCTTGCCCACCACGCTGGGCATTGACTTTGTTTAGTTTGTCTATTTTACTTTGACAATGGGATTTGCCAGGATCCAAGTGAACAAGGAGACATGAGAATACACCCTTTGGATAAAATATGAGTATAGATTCACACCCCATCTTCCAAAATGAGTCAACAGGAATAAGCTAATGTGGGACATAGAAGTGATTATACAATATAAATTTATATGATTTAGCAATTTCAGGCTTTGAGTTTTTCCCCACGAATATTTGAAAAGTATGTTCTCTCTGAAATCTTATATTTGCTGCTTTTATAACTGAATTATAATTCAAAATAATCCGTTATTGAGCTAATACATTCAAACAGATCCATAGACTCCATACTCTGAAAGAAGGAATAGCTACAATTCCAATTTTTCCCATCTCATCCTTTCTCTTTCCTTCCATTTACATTCTGAATTTTACCTGACTTTTTCTTGGAAAAAATTTAAATATAAAGAAATGTTAAAGAAAAATGCATGCAGTGAACCCCTATCTACCCACCATCTGAATTCTGAATTTTGCTCTTTTACTTTAATACACATCTAATCATCTGTGTATTCCTGTATCCATCTATCAACTTATTTTAATTTTTAATGAATTTTAAAGTAAATTGCAGACAACAATACACTTTGCTCTTAGATACTTCAGCATGCATATCATCATCTAGGGCTCAACATTTATATATGGTTCTCTTCATGCAAAACTTGCATACATTAAAACACACATATTTTAAGTGTACACAAAATATGATTTTGGTTTATTTTATTTTTTCTAATTTCTCCTAGTGTTTAACTTTATACTTATATAAACATTTTCTCACTATACTTACATAGAATAAACATTTTTCTATCACTTTATATGATGCGACAGTTCAGCATTAAAGCTGAGAAAATTAGTTTGTTTCGCATTTTCCTTTTTTCTCTCAGCAACTCCATATCTTGATTTTTGTTATTATTATTATTATTTCAACATTGTCATGTTTCATATTCACTTCTATAACCATACTTCTTAGCAGCACTTAGCTTTAGCCCTACATTTAAAGGGAATTAATACTTACTATCATTCTTTATACCATTACTTTTCCTTGTATCTCTCGTTTGGCTTGATTAGTCTTTTATATTCATTAAACATTGCTGGTCTGCAAATATCTGTCAATTGCCTTTCTACCTAATGTACTTCATACTTGTTTGACACTTTAAAACTCTCTAAGATGACAATTCCATCACTTTTTCTCTCTCTTCAAATCTCCAAACTGGCTTCCTCTCTGCTGATGACCTTGCTGCATATATCACTGATAAAAAGACAGGTAAGAATTGTCTCATCTTTCCAGCACCTGTTCCCCCATCCTGTATACATCTCTGCCTACTAACTTGCTTTTACTCATATTAAAATGAAATAAGTGTATGCATTTCTTGTGAAGCCCAAACCTTCCTTTTGATGATGGATGTATGTGTGCCCCTATCTCCTTCTCCAAGCATTATCCCATTTCTCAATTTTCCTTCTCAGAAACATTGTCCAACTAATTTTAATTTACTCCCTGTTGTGCTTACTGCTTTTCAGTTTTCTTCTTACCATTTCCAATTGGACTTTCATATTCACCACTCCACTATAATGACAAAGTAATCCATGACAATGTTTTGATGGTTAATTGTAGTTCTCATTTTCCTTAATAGCACATGAGAATAGAAGAGTATTCTATCCATTCACCCACTCATCCAAAATCCAACCATCCATCCTGAAACTATTTCATCTCTTGGCTTCTGTGACACCACATTCACCTGTTTCTCTTCCTACTTCAGTAGCCATGCCTTCTCTGAATCTCCAACAGACTTTCTATTCTCTACTAAACTTTCATATGTTGTGTGCCCAGGAGATAGGAGCTATTTGAAGAATCAAATGATTTAGAAGATACTTTCACCTCTATAGGCACAATCTTGAGACACACATTGCCCTTCTCCCATTTGTGGATTCCTATTTCCTTCCCATAAACTCTCTTCTATGCAGAAACAGTCAGGTCTAATTCCACTGAATTTCCTTCCATTAAACCTAGTTTGATTCTTCACCTGCGTAAATTTAAGTCATATTCTCCCAGGAAACCCATATAGTTTGTATACTTGAAAGAGAAATAACTGAGGTGTCTGCTAGCTATCTTAGTACAAGGGCAGTTTTCAAAGTAAGATCTTTAATTTTGAGTAAAACATCAAAAATACATGCTGCCAAGTCTCTCAGGCTTGTCTATGAAATGATGAATTTAAATAATTTCCAATCATAATGACTCAGACCATTGTTGGAACACAGTGTGACTCTTAGAGATTCATGTGTAGGTCTAGCAACATCACAAATCATACCTTATCACTCAGGTACATGCATTACAAAGTGTACTGCAAGGTCACTGTCATAGATTAAAGCAAGTAGCTTTAAAGAGTACATGAGAAGAGATAAAAAGCAAAAGACGGACAGTTTTGTAGCAAAGTACATGGAGTAGGTGACAAAAGTGAGGAGATTTTATAAAGAAAACGTCCCCACTTCTAACTCACCCAGAAGCCCAGCCCTCCATTTGCATGATTATGAATTTACATATCCACAATCACTGCAAACATAACATGCCAAGAAGGGAATTAATTTTTTTTTCCCCCAAACTGGCTCCCTGTGCCACCTTTTGCCCACTCCCCACTACCACTGAAAGCATGTGAGTCATCTTTGTCTTCATTTTTCTTTGTAGACAAGCAGTCTTCAGGTCCACTGTTGCATGACTTCTCTTGGATCAGCAAAACCTTCACCTGATTTTGTGTTTGCTTCTCTGACTTCTCTTGCAGATTGTCTCATCTCATTCATTAGTACTTCTCCTCTGCTCACATCTTAAATGAAGGACTTCCCTCTGGTGCAGGCAGCCTTTTCTTTGTTCAGTGTACACTGTCTCTAAGGACAATTTCATTTATTCTCATGGTTTTCAATTATCATTGATTCTTAAAATATTAGTAGGGAAGATTGTATATCCTGTTGGTAATATTCCTCAGGCAGCTCAAACTCAACATGGGCCAAATGATACACATTATCTTCCCCACCAAGTCTGCTCCTCTCGTAGAGTAACACCTACCCAGTCACCCAAACTAGGTGTCTGTGTATCGTCACTGCCCTCTTTCCTTTCTTCGCTATCTACATCTAATCAATGATCAAGCAATATGGATCCCATGAAATAACTAGTCCAAAAATCCAGCTGGCCCTCTTCCTCCTGATCTTCTTTTCTTCTCACCATCTCCCTCATTTGAAACCTGCTCTTTATAGTCCTTCTGATGCTACCAGGGTTTAAAGAAGCAAGATGAGTGGCTGGGTAAGGGAGGAAAAGAGCTTGTGCTTGGCAGAATCTGCCAAGAGGTAGTTGAAGCTGACTCATTCTTCTGTAGAACTTTCATTCACAAGCCCTTTGAAGGTTTCTCTGCAGAGCCCTTGGACTATTCCTTTATGATAGGGAAATTGTCTTATCTGCAGCTGACCTTTCCCAATAGCCTCAAAACTTCTGCCTCTGGAAATTCATCTTCTAGCATCTTAACTGCTGGCATTCCCTGGGCCTGGCTTCCTGCCTCTTGAATAGGATTTGTTTTAAAATGACCCCGAGCTGGTAAGACTACCCTGAGTTTTATATCAGGCACGGGGTTCATGAACCATTGATTTGCCATCACAAAGGACTGCAGTGAACTTTCCATTTTTATTCAGCCTTTTATCATGGCCCCAGAATTTGCCTGAGCCTTCTCAAGGGTAAGTCAGCCCCAAATCCCCTTATTCTCCCTAATAGCAGGGGGCACATATCAGCTGGGGACATTCAGAGAGTTATCCTGCTGGAGCCCACTTCCCTAGTTTTGAGGTGGGGGACAAGCAACCACCTACTCTATAGCAGGACTTTCTCAATTATAAAAACAAAAATTAAAAACAAAAGGATAAAACTTCATAAACCTCCCTTTTTCAAAGCTCATCTCTGTTCCCTATCTTTAAATGCTAGAAGTATGCAAAGGGTTTCAATCGCCATGGAAAAGTTCTCAGTTATTTTCTCTGAAATTTTGCATTTGTTCTAAGTCCTCACTTTGGAAATGATCATTTTAAATGTAAGTACATTTTCCTCTCATATTAGCCTCATCTATATTCCCTTTGACTTGTCGAATTCTCCCTTAGTCTAACCTTTCTCTAAATCACTCTCAATCTCCCTGAAACACCTGTATACACATATACAAATGCACACTCATACACTTCTAGTGGGTATCTTAATTATGCTTACGATTTTGTAAGGTCCCTTTCATGTCCTTCAATTAAGATTCCAAACTCAAAGCTGGAAATTGGTTTTATTAAAACCCATCTGGTAGGAGGGAGAAAGGGAGAAAATAATGGACAAAAACAAAGGAAAAAGGGTTGAAATAAGATATTGTGCTGGTTTTAGAGAAAAATCAAGGCAGGGGAAAGAATGCAGGGAAATGTGTAGAATAAATTCAATAGCAAATCAAGGTAATGCAAAGGCCTCCTTGGGAATCAGCGACAGGTAATTGGAAGAAGGAAAAGGGACAAAGAAACAAAGGAATTTGAAATACTTTAATATATTTAAAATTTTTACCTTTGCATTCTCTTCCCTCAAACCATTGCCATTAACTGCTGAAAAGTTGACACACTGTCAGATTGTGCTACAATAAACTGACCACTGTTTTCTGAGTGTCTCATATCCTCCAGAGAGGGTGTGTACTTATGGGGGAGAAGCAAAGAGGGGGAGTATGAGGGCTGTATTTCTTTTAATAGACAAAAATAAACCCTTAAAATTTCCTGCTTTGTTCTGGGACCCATAATTGAAGCTGTTCAATTCAGATCCCTACCAGGGTCTGTTGAAAGCATCTGCCCCAGTGCTGGGAGTTTTACTCCATCCAATTCTTCTCCTGACTCAAAAGAGCTGATGGGGCTGAATCTTTCCCTCACACCCCGACGAATGAAGCTAGCTGAAGGCTCTGCAAATGTCACATGAAGGCTTTGCCTAAATCCTAACCCTTCTCCTCATTTTTACCTGCCTTGCCATTACTGGCCAATCCCAAATCACCCTGAAAGGAGAACCTGACCCACTAGTCTTCACCTGCAATTCTACTCTGGTCAAGCTTCTAAAGTTTCAAGCACTAGATGGAGATACCTGTCTGGAGAAGGCCTGCCCCTTTATGACCCGATAGTTGGCCTGGTGCAAGTACATAATCTTTATTCTTTATTAGAGAAGTTGGAGGTTTACAGAAAAATCATGCATAAACTGCAGGATTCCCATATATCACCCTATTATTAATACCTTGCATTGCTGTGGAATTACCGAATCTTGATAATAAAATGATGTATTGTTGTTTCACAAGGATAATACTGACTTACTCCAACTATATTACAAATGTCTAATCTGGACTCTGCCTGTCTTCTGGTCTCATGGATGTCTGGTTCCTTCTCTCTGTTTTGTGTTTTGGTGAATCCATTGCTGGATTTGCTCTTTACCCACCAGTATTCCAAGACTCTATAACCAGCTCTTTGCCTTCTAGCACTTCTCAACAGAGAGAAAAGGCAAACACATGATCTGGTCTGGGCAACCTTCGTATAAGCAGCTGAACTGAGTCCTAACCTCAGTCTAAGACCTGAGAAGATCAGGTGTTGGGCACTACCAAAGTTCTAAGACTCAGCTCAAATGTCCATAATGCTTTGTCTTATTATTCCTGCAATTATACAGCACACTGAATTCTAGTCACTGCTTTATTATCATCTCAAAGGCAGGAAATATGACTTTTCTGGGCAAGAATCATGTCATTTCCCTTTGAATACAAGACACAGCACATGATCCCACAGCACCAGACCGATAGTATGATGATGATGATGATGATGTGTTCCAGAAGGGAGATTCTATTCAAGAAAAATTTTGAAAAGTTGACGGAGTGATTATTGATGATGAAGTTCATTTTGATTACACACTCATGTTTCCAAATAGAAATATTTCCTCCATGTCTTAAGAAGATTGCTGCAGTCTTTAAGCCACTAAAGAATTTTGTCATTTTAATTTGCAACTGTTTTACCTCTCTTATTGGAAGCAAGAGGAACACATACACAACATATATAAACATCCCAGCACATCATAGGTGCAAAAGAGGCAGGGCAATATCATGATTAAGAGCTCATGTTCTGCAAATAGACAAATGGGATCTCCTCAAAATTTAACACTTTTGTACATCAAAGGACTTTGTCAGAAAAGTAAAAAGGCAACCTACACAATGGGAGATGATATTTGGAAACCACATATCAGATAAGGGTTTAATATCCTAAATATATAAAGGAATCCTACATCTCAATAACTGAAAGACAAACAATCCAATTAAAAATTGGCAAAAGACATGGACAGACACTTTTCTGAAGAGGAAATACAAATGGCTCAAAAACATGAAAAAATGCTTAACTTCACTGGCTATTAAGGAAATGCAAATAAAACCACAATGAGATATCATCTCACATCTACCAGAATGGCCATTATCCAAAAAACAGAAAATGGCAAGTACTGGAGAGGATGTGGAGAAAGAGGCACACTTATACATTGTTGGTGGGAACGTAGAATGGTGCAGCCACTCTGGAAGACAGTGTGGAGGTTCCTCAGGAAGCTAAATATAGATTTGCCATATGACCCAGCTATTCCATTGCTAGGTATATACTCAGAGGAACTGAAACTTAAGACACAAACAGACATTTGTAAACCGATGTTTATTGCAGCATTATTCACGATTGCCAAGACATGGAAACAGCCCAAATGTCCATCAACGGATGAGTGGATAAACAAACTGTGGTATATACGCATGATGGAATATTATGCAGCTGTAAGACAGAACAAAGACATGGATCATATAATAACATGGATGAACCTTGAGGACATTCTGTTGAGTGAAGTTAGCCAGAAACAAAAGGACAGATTCACTAATATGAACATACATTAATGAACAAACTTCAGGAGTTAAAAGCTGACAACACAGGTGACCAGGAGATAGAAAGACAGTAGAGACTAGATATTTGATGCTGAAGGACTACAGAATGTTTAGGATTGATTGTATAGATCCAGAAATAGATAGCATAACACTGTGTGATGGTAGCACAGAATTGTAAGTACACCAAACAAAGATGTCTGTGAGTAAAACTGAAAGAGGTGGGGTAGGAGAATGTACGACACCACAGGTAAAGATAGATGATAAAGACTGAGACTGTATAACTTGGCAAAAACTGGAGTGGCCAATGACTGTTACTAAATATACAAATATGAAAATGTTTTTGCATGTGGGAGAGCAAATGAATGTCAACCATGTAGAGTGTTGAAAAAGGGATAGTATTTGGGAAAAAACATAATCAAAGCGAACTGGAATCATGGTCAGCAGTAGCATTGTAATGTGCCTCCATTAAATGCAACAAAGGCAATATGCCAAAGCTAAGTGTATATGAGAGGGGGATATAGGGGAGGAATATGGGATTCTTGGTAGTGGTGCTATTTTCTGTCTTTACTATTACATTGTATTGTATGACATGTTATTTTTCTTTTTATCATCTTTATTGCTAAAAAAAAAAACAATTTTTCTTGTAGTAATCAATATGTTCAAGTGCTGATTGTGTTGATAAATGTACAACTTTATGATGATACCATGAACAACTGATTGTACACTGTGGATAAATGTATGGTATGTGAAAATAACTCTATAAAATTGTAGGAAAAAATATATAGGAGTAAAAGTGTTGGAGAAAACATGGTGAGAAGGATGTACCTATCTACTGTTGATGAGCAGGTAGAATGGTGTAGCCTTTCTGAAGGTGAGTGTGGTGGTTCCACAGAAAGTTAAGTATGTAGGGACCATAAGGTCCTGCAACCTCATTATGGGGCATGTCATTTGAAGATCTGAGAGCAGAGACATGAATGGACATTTGCAAACTGTTGTTCATGGAGACAGTAATCATGATTTGCAATGGGTGGAGGAGACCTAAGGGTACATAGACTGAGGAACAGAATGGTGAACTGTGGTGTATGTATACAATGGAATATTGAGCAACTACGAGAAGGAGTGAAGCTGTGAGACACACAACAAGGTGAATGGATCCTGTACACAGTATTCGAATGAAGTACGCCAGAAATAAGGGCAAACACTATAGTGCCTCACTGGTGTGGACTGACTACAATGTGTAAGCTCATAACTGAATCTTAGAACATAGTCTAACGTGGACATGATTATTGTAATAGTCCCTAGATTGTAAGCTCTTGCAGGGGTCAACTCTATTCCTGAATTGTAATGCCTATCTCTAAACTTTGAGATGCTGATCTCTTAGTGTATAACATGATTGGTCTCTGGAACAACGCATATCTCTGAGACACCTGAAACTCAGAGCTAGAGCTCGGCAGATATGAATGTCAGTATTAGTGCATACAGCAACTGTTAAAAAGGAAGCTGAAAAAGAGCCCAGACTTCAATTAGTGATATGAATGAAGCAGATCTGGTTGGGAATAGGGCAAACCGAGCCAAATGGTAAAGGTCAAAACTGACTGTGTTTTAAAACTTCAGCTTCCGTGTGAGACCAGGGGAAGAGATGTCTATCTGGTACAGGATCTATATTTTCTAAACAGTGTAACTCTGCAGTCAGTTTGTTCGAACACCACGATTACATGGAGCTTTGAATAGGAAGTGAGATACGGTGAGTATAGGTTAGAGTAAAATAGCGACACATCCCAAAGTAATTTGCGCAGAGAATAAAAAATATATTTACAGCTCCCCCCCCCAACCCTGAGGAGCTGGGGGAAGGTGCAGAAGTGTTGGACTTCCTCAGCTGGACTGGTGTTGATGTTGTCACAAACATTGGGACTGGCGGTTTGATGTGCCGAGCCCTCTATCATGGGACTTGCCCTTATGAAGCTTGTTACTGCACAGGAGAGGCTAAACTTGCATATAATTGTGCCTAAGAGTCTCCCCCTGAGTACCTCTTTGTTGCTCAGGTGTGGCCCCCTCTCTCTCTCTAACTGAGCCATGTCGGTAGGTGGACACACTGGCCCCCCCCCCCCCACGTGGGACCCGACTCCCAGGGGTGTAAATCTCCCTGGCAATGCAGGGTATGACTCCCGGGGATGAATCTGGATCTGGCATCGTGGGATTGAGAATATCTTCTTGACCAAAAGGGGGTTGCAAAATGAGACAAAATAGCTTCAGTGGCTGAGAGATTTCAAATGGAGTGGAGAGGTCACTCTGGTGGACATTTTTATTCACTATATAGATAACACCTCTTAGGTTTTAATGTATTGGAATAGCTAGAAGTAAATACCTGAAACTACCAAACTCCAACCCAGTAGTCTGGACTCCTGAAGACGATTATATAATAATGTAGATTACAAGGGGTGACAGTGTGATTGTGAAAACCTTGTGGATCACACTCCCTTTATCTAGTGTATGGATGGATGGGTAGAAAAATGGGGATAAAAACTAAATGACAAATAGGGTGGGATGGGGGGGATGGTTTGGGTTTCTGTTTTTACTTTTATTTTTTATTCTTATTCTGATTCTTTCTGATGTAAGGAAAGTGTTTGGAAATAGACTGTGGTGATGAATGCATAACTATATGATCGTACTGTGAACACTTGATCATATACCATGGATGACTGTATGGTATGTGAATATATTTCAATAAAACTGAATTTAAGAAAAAAAAAAAAGAGCTCATGTTCTGGAGCCAGACTTCTTATATTTTAATTCCAGCTCCCACATGTAACCCGCTATATATTTCTCCTCTCTTAGTTTTCTCTTCTGTGAAATGGGATTAAATAGCATCTACCTCAAAAGGGTATGAGAATTAAATAGCTAATACATTCAAAGAGCTTAGAAAAACAGCTACATGTTATCTATTGTATTTGTAGTTACTATTACATATAAATACTAGTATTAAATAGAGAAATATACAAATCTTAACAATAGAGATGTTTAACTACTTTTACTAGATACATATGCAAATTCAGCTTAACATTTTAACAGTAAACTTCGGTTTTGAGAAATCCTTGCATTTTTGCTGCAGTAATTAAAAAATCTGTTTGAGAACAATACCTTTCTAGACTGAGTCACAGAAAGAACTTAATACCATGTAACCTTCAGGCTGTTTACATTAAAATATTTAAATTGGCTAGACATGAACTGCCATGAATTTGTGCAGAAATGGTATTCTAGACTGACTCTTCTTATATGCAGGAGGTTAATAAACTACAGGCTCACATCTTACAAATCCAAATTCATCCTGAAGGAGACGTGTCTCCTTTGTATTCTCAGTATATATGACAGCTATTAATCTAGCAATCCATCACTTTGGATTTCTTAGTTGGGAAATAAGTTTTCCAAGAATCACTTTTCTATCCACCTATGATTCTTTAAAGCCTCAGCAAACAACCTGAACATAAATCAAAGGTGTACTGAATCTGACATAAAACAAACACCAGTTGTAGAATGAAAATCATTTACTAAAGAAAGTCTGGATTTTCAACAATCTTGAAAAATATTACTTTAAATATCTGAAATGACTTGGAACTAGAAAGGTTTATAAATTTTCAGGATAGAATAATCAGAACTTGGAAAAAAAAACATAGAGACTTATGTAGTCCTGTTCATTGAAACAAACTGCTTACCAGGGATAAAATGATAAGACAGAAACAGACGCCTTCTCTTGGAAGAATCTATCTATCTATCAATTGATTCAAAATAGTGATAGTAAATGATAACAATGATGATGAGGGACCACTATGATACATGCTATATATATATATATATATATATATATATATATATATATATATATATATATATATATATATATTTTATATATAAGATATGTATATATATATATATACATATCTTATATATTTAAGAACGTAATTATATTCTTAAATCAAGCCTGTGGCTTAGGTTTGTTTCTGACATTTTAAAGATGAAAAATGAGGCCCCAAAATGTTAATTAATCTATTTAAGGTCACACAGTAAGTGAGATCAATAGTGACTTGAACCCAATTCTGGCTTCTAATGAATTATTTCCACTACAGCATGCTGCTTCTTTATAAATAATGGGATTCCTTTGCTCAAATGCAAACACTAGCTGTGACATTTCTACTACATCTAATAAGTTGAGCTCAGGCTATAAACACTATTCATTTGTCAGAATCCATGCAGCCTTGGTTGTCACATATGGCCAACAGGGACTGGATGGTGAGATCAATAGCAGGACTTTTGGTCCAGCCTCACTGTGCAAAAAACTTCTCACAGCCCCTTCACTAGAGTACTTTGTTTACAGTGTTCTTGGATTACTCCTGTCAGCACCCTCATGGGCTTGGCCTTTGCCATAACGATAGGATTTTGAGTCCATAGACTTTGCAAACCAAAGAGTCAAAGAGAAGAAACAAACAAACTAGTTGCAGAATTCAAACAAACTAAGAGAAGAGGATAATGGAAGAACAAAGGAAGAAGTAACAGTAGAAAAACGAGATATGATTTAGAAATTTTTCTTGGGTATACATCAATAGGTCACAATGGACCATAAGGTCTTCGAAAGCCTAGAATGTATTAAGCAAGTGTCTAATCCTGAGCCAAAGCTGTTGCTTCCCAGCATTAGAAAGAGAGGAAGATTTGGAATACATAGAGCATCTTTATAGGCCCACGACCATCCCTCTGCCCCAAACCACCCCAACATGCACACATTCAAATGTTTGCCTAGACAAGAGGTCTTCAGTACAGTAACAGTGAAAGTTCAGATATCTATTTTCTCCAATGTCCATGAAGTTGAAGGCTCTGCTGACCAAAGTGGAGCTCATTGTCAACAGCATTGGCAGCTGCATGGACGGATATCACAGGCAGTGGTGTCTCCCTGTCATTGACACTGAGCATCACAGTTTTGGCCGGGTCATTCTCAGCTGTAGAAGTGGCCTTATGGATGTGAGCAGTTGTAGTGACTGCCTCTGTTGGGTGCTGGTTTGATAGCTCCTGTTTTGGACATTGATATTGTCACAGAGAATACTAGTTGCATTTCCTCTTTCCTGAGCAGAAGCTAAACTATATTCCTTTGTCTGCCTAGCAATTAGAGTTGCCATGTGACTGATATCCTAGTCAATGAAACATGGGAAGACATTATGTTTACCATTTCCAGGCCTGGCCCCAGGAAATCTCCCCATGTACTCAGACATATTCTTTTCCCTTTCAGCTTACTGGGTTGGTGACCCTCAGGGAGACTTTAAAAACCATAGGCTAGATAATGCAGAGCTGACATCATCCAGTGTGATGGCTTGGAGCTATATACTCCAGAAAAGCATGTTCCTTGTCTTAATCCATTCTTGGGGGGTGGGAGGTGGGGGGTGGTATGTGTGTGTGTGACCCATTTTAAATAGAACCTTCTGATGATGTCACTTCAGCTAAGGTGTGGCCTTAATGAAAAAGAATGGGTCTTCATCTTATTACTGGCGACCTTCCCAAGCAAAATGAAATTTTGAAACACAGAGAAAAAGCCACAGGAAGAAGCTGGGAGTCAACAGGACTCAGGAGAGAAAGAAGAAGATGCCACCATGTGTACTGCCCTATGACGGAAAAGCCAAGGACCAAGGATCTCTGGGAGCCAGACCCAGAACCCCACAGTGTTCTGGAAGAAAACATCAAACATCACCTTGATGATGCCTTGATTTTGGACTTCTCCTAGCCTCAAAACCATGAACCAATACAGCCCTGATGTTTAAGCCAAACTACTGCATGGTATGTGTTTTAGCAGCCAGGAAATGAAAACGTGTTGTTACTGGAAAGTGGGGTGCTGCTATAACAAATACCTAAAATGTGTGAAAGGCTTTGGGATTTGGGTAATAGGAAGAGGCTGGAAGAATTTGTGAGGCAGTTGATAGAAACAGTCTAGATTGCTTTGGAGAGGCTGTGGGTAGAAATATGTGTGCTAAAGATACTTCCAATGAGACTTAAAAGAAAATGATGAATGTGTTGTCGAAAATTGGAAGAAAGGTAATCCTTGTTATAAAGTGACAGAGAACTTGGCAAAATTATATTCTGATGTAAGATTGAAAGTGGAACTTTTAAACAATTAACTTGGCTAATTAGCTGAGGATATTTCTAAGGTAAGTGGGGAAGGTGTAGCTTGCCTTCTCCTTGCAGCTTATAGTAAAATGCAAGAGGAAAGGAATAAACTGAGAATTGAACACTTAAGTGCAAAGATACCAGAAATTGATGGTTTGGGATATTCTGCGTCTATCCAGATTACGTGCTCTGAGACTAGGGCCAGAAGAGCTCTATCTGTGACCTCCCTGAGCTTTCAGGAAGTGAGTCCTCACAGGATAGGGCTCCATGTGCAAGTTTAACTGAAAAACCTTTTGCTAAAGAAGGTGTACCTGAACATGGATCCAATCAGCCATTTCAGTGGAAGTCAGGATTGGAAGTGCAGTTACCTAGGAAGGATCTATAGAAAGTCTTTCCATTTGATGGTTTGGATCCCTGTGAAGTGCATGCAATGCCAACAAGGTTTTTGCAAAATTTGTATAAGTAGAACCACTGCGAGTCTGGAATGAAAGGGACAGAAAACAGACAAATTGAAGGTAGAATGACTTCAAGGGCAGAACCATGGAAACCAAGCTCTGGATCTCCTCAGTCCAAGAGGTCGGGCCCACCCATGTACATGGAAAGCACAGGATCATCTCTTTATTTGGAGGGGGTGAGCCATCTGCCCCGGTGCTTGGAGTGCCTTGCACCCCATTGTTTGGGGAGAGTGCTGCTACCCCAGTGCCTTGAGATGGGGGGACTATGACTTGGCATTTAGAGAGAGCCTGGTTCCCACCCCAATGTTTGGAGAGGGTGGAGCCTACACCCCAGCGTTCATTCAGGGAAAGCATGGCCACTGCACAAGCGCTTGGGATGGATGGAGCTGCCACTCCATCAGGCCCAGAGAACAAAACAAATAGATGACTCAGACCTTGAAATATTTCATAATGGAGTTTTCCCTGCTGGGTTTTGGAACTGTTAGGAGCCCAGGGCCCCTGTTTTCCTCCAGATTTCTCCCTTCTGGATTGGGAATGTTTTTCCTATGCCCCCCTCCATTGTATATTGGAAGTAGATAACTTATTCCCTAGGATTCTCAGGTCCACAGACAGGGGAATTGTGCCCCAGGCCAGACCACCTTTTTACTGAAATGATGGAAGGCTTTTGGGATGATGTGATGGAATGAATATATTTTGCATGTGGAAAGAACATTTTTGGGGGGGTCCAGAGTGTAGACTGTGGTGGGTGGAGCTATGTGTACCAGAAGTACATATTCTCTAATCTTTATCCATTTCTGTGGGTGAGAACCTATTGTAAATAGGACTTTTGGGTTAATGTTACTTCAGTTAAGGTATGGCCCAACTGAATCAGGATGGATCTTCATCCTATTATGTGAGTCCTATATAAGCAGAATGAAATTCAGACACAGAGAGAAAGTCAAAGAAGCTGGCAGTCAACAGGACCCAGAAAACCTGGAAAGCCTGAATATTTGTAGTCAGAGCCCATCTTCTGGGTTTCTTGCTTTATCTGGAAGCTCTCTGAACTATTATGTGAGCAAGATATAATTGATTTTTAAAGCTGTGACATGTTTGGTTGTATTTATTACTGCAGCTTTGTCTATCCTTTTGTCTATTCACTAGTGACCACAGAAAACTAGTGCATAAAAGGAAGGAAATGACATACCATACATTCCATCCCAGCAAATGGGATTTATTCACAGAATGCAAAAGGGAAACCCTCTGGTGCTTCCCAGGACTATTTGATTAACTTTGTAGAAAACCTTGAGTTCCCTGCAGAGTAGAATCAAGGCTTGAGGAACACTGTTTTCTGATCATTTTTATCACTACATTTTTAACCATAGGTTCCTAGAACCTGCAAGATATAAGTAATTGAATGAATAAGTGATTGATAAAAGTAAATTTCCTGCATAAGGTGTATAACTCACACATATCTACAAAATAAAATTCAAAATTCTTGGGAAAAGGTAGAGTATACTGGAAAACCTTCAAAGTTTTTTGAAAGAGTGGTGTTTTACTAAAGACTGTGTGACCTTGGGAAACTTACTTACCCTCTCTAGGCCTCAGTTTAATCATGAGGCTAATAGTATTTACCTCGCAGAGTTGATGTAAGGGTTTAGAGATGATGCAGTCAAGGAAAGTGAATATTATTAAGACTCTGACATTTAAAAGAAAAAAAATAAATAAAAGGCAATTCCTTAAGGACACACAAAGTAGTAGAATTGCTTAGATGCACCTTTGGATGGAACTGATTTTAGGCTTTAACGCTTTGCTTGTTACCACAGTTTAGATCTTATTAAAACTGGAAATCTTTATCATGGAATCCTGCCCAATCTGACCAAATTTTAATGTATTTTGCAGCATTTTGTCTCATCCATTTATGGAAATGGCAGATTGGGACCCTACGATTCTCCACAAAGCACAGCAGCCTGGAGCTGCTACTTGTTGAGCTGTATGTGCTGTGCCCTGCCCCTTTAGGCTCAATAATAAAGTGGGCAGTGAGCCCCTGGAGCCCTGGTCCCAGCTAGCTCAGCCCTCAGGACTCAGTGGTAGCCCATTCCTAAGCCATGTACCCAGCTATGCATGAGATTCTCTTCACCACTGAGTGGGGCCTGGGATGTGGTCCCTAAAATGGAAAGCTTGAAGGGCCTCTGGTGAATGCTAGAGCTCCTATTGCCCTAACCCCATGTTGTTTGGCTGTGGTTTTGAAGCTGCTTTTACCTTGGTGTCTTGATTACTCTTGATTTACTTATTGTGATGGTTTGAAGATGTATGTATCCCAGAAAAGATCATGTTCTTTTAATCCATTCCTGTGGGTGTAGACCTATTGTGGGTGGGATCTTTTGATTAGGTTATTTCAATTGCAATCTGACCCACCTCATTAAGGTGGGTCTGAAACATCTAACTGGGTCCTTTATAAGAGGATAAAAGGCAAAAAAAAAAAAAAAAGCCCCAGAGAAGCTAAGAGAGACAGATGCTAAAAGAGAGGACATACAGAAAACAGAGAGGATGCCAATGAGACCAAAAGCTAGAAGCAGTGAAACCCAGGAGAGAAGGACCAGCTGAGGATTTCTGGTAGCTGGTCTTCGGGAGAAGGTACCATCTTGTGGGTGCCTTAATTTGGACATTTCATGGCCTTAGAACTGTAAACTTGTAAGCTAATAAATCCCCATCATTCAAAGCCAGTCCGTTTCTGGTATATTGCATTTCTTCAGCTCTAGCAAACCAAAACACCCATCTTGGACTGTAGTCTTACTCTGATATTTATTCTGTTCGAATAAGGCTTGACAAGATTGTCTGCTCTTGTGTGATCCCTTTAGGGGAGGAACTTTCTTGCTTTGCCCCTGACTCCCAACTCCTTCTCCTCACAGCTCATTGAGTTCCTTTGAACCAAAGTACAAGGTCCAGGTAGGACATCAGCGTGGCCTCCACCTAATACTGAGCATCAACAGTGCCAGGCTCCCAGTCCCTCGCTTATTATATCAGTTGGTAGACAGCTGATTTCCATCCCAGTCCCAACTGAGCACAGATGAACCACAGCTTCTTGTTAACAGAACTTTGAAGTGTGCATACAAATCACCTGGGCAAATTGTTAAATTAATTGAGTAAATCTGAGTGTGGAATGAGATTCTGCATCTCTAATAAACTCCCAGAGGATGCCAAGGCTATAGGTTCGTGGATCACATTTTGAGTTGCCAGAATTTATTGCACTGGCCTTGCCTCCTTAGTATCGATCAGGCCACAGAATTAGTCCATCAACTGTACCCGGGGTCCTCTTAGCTTTCCCCAACCACTTGCTATATATAATACCTTTTTAGGTCCCAGCCTGTCTCCTCATAAATTATACTCAGATTTACAGACATGAACTCTCTCTACATATATGCCCATGCCTGGGTCGTAATTCACATTCTTGATGATTACTCAACTTTTGCTAGAGCTAAAATTTAAATAAAACACCTGCTGTTCCAGTTTGCTAATGCTGCCTTATGCAAAGTACCAGAAATGGATCGACTTTTATAAAGGGGATTTATCTGGTTACAAAGTTACAGTCTTAAGGCAATAAAGTGTCCAAGGTAAGGCATAAACAATCAGGTACCTTCACTGGAGGATGGCCAATGGCGTCCGGAAAACCTCTGTTAGCCAGGAAGGCACGTTGCTAGTGTCTGCTCAAGAGTTCTGGTTTCAAAATGGCTTTCTCCTAGGATGTTCCTCTCTAGCCTGCAGCTCCTCAAAAATGTCACTCTTAGTTGCTCTTGGGGTGTCTGTCCTCTCTTAGCTTCTCCAGAGCAAAAATCTGCTTTCAATGGCCGTCTCCAAAATGTCTCTGTAAGCTGCAGCTCCTCTCTCAGCTCCTGTGCATTCCTCAAAATGTCCCTTTTGGCTGTAGCAAGCTCACTCCTTCTTTATGAGCTTTTATAGTACTCTAGTAAACTAATCAAGGCCCACACTGAATGGGCGGGGCCATACTTCCATGGAAATTATCTAATCAGAGTTATCATCCAGTTGGGTGGGTCACATATCCACAGAAACACTCAATCAAAGAATTACAATCTAATCAAGACTAACACATCTGCCCACACAAGACTGCATCAAAGATAATGGCATTTTGGGGGACATAATGCATTCAAACTGGCACAGTTGCCCAGCCTAGTTGCTGTTTCTCCCCATATAGGTTGGGTTTCTCTCACAGACTGGCATAGACATGAATGGTTGGGACACTAGATTCATTTGAATGGGAGACACAGTAATACTCCTGCAGTAGCTTTAGTTCTCATTAAAGTATTGAAAAACAACCCAAAATGTCAGTAGCAATTAACATGGGTGGAAGGTTGGAATTATATGCAAGAAAACAACCATTTTTCAGTGACTGTTTGCAACTACATCTGGGTACAAACTATTATACTCTCTAAACATTTCTGGAAATAAGCCATTTCCACAGTTGCAGAACAGAAATTTGATCCTGATGTTATATTATGTTTTAGTTAAAGGGAAAAAGATATTTTTAAGTTAGCTCCCTGGAATTGCCAATTACCATAGTCAATGGGAAATTACAAACCTGTAATATATAAAAAAGTGAATCCTGTAGTAGTGTCAGTGCCAAAGACAACATTTTCTCTGCTACCTGACTGTGTTTCCAGGTCATGGAGCTGTGCATTTACCTTCCATATAAAAGGAGGGAAAATCAAAGCCCTTTGTCCACCTACTTATATCTTTTTTCAGACTCTGAGGGGTGTCTTTAGCAGAAGGTTCTCATAGCAAGTTATATAAATACCTAAGTCATGTAGAATTGCCCCTTATTACCAGTACCTTAGCAATGCAATGCCACACCTGGGAAGCTTTCCACTGGGTGTTTCAATAGGTTTATTTTGAGAATCAGAGCTGCAGAAATTCCTCCCAGTTGGGACTTCATGTGCCTGACAGCACATCTCATGGACTCTCCATGCGGCACTGCCTCGATTCCAGTTGGGTGGCACACAGCCCCTAAGTTAGTGCCATTTCTTCAGGGCTTGAGTAGGTATTTTGTTTCACCCATCACCGACTTCGGGATCCAAACAAGAGCGTGCATCTAACCCCATTATTAGTGAATGCCCAGTTGGGATGTTCTTTACCATTTCTTATCTATATCTTGGAGAGCCATACACGACTTCTGGAACTGGGCTGAAGTAAACTGTGATCGTTTCCTAAGCAGTATCTGGGAGAGACCGACACTGAGCGTGACTGAAAGGGAATCAAGGCACTGGGGGAAGATTGAGGTAAGGGAGAGTGGGATGATCCTCTCCTACTACGGGTAGGTCAGCAACATCGAAGCTGCAGAGAGTGGAGCCAAAGATGCATCTGATTCTTGGTAGATATCAGCCCAAAACATAATGTTTTCACCTCCCTTACAGAAGATGGCTTCAAATGAGGCCAATTAGAACAGGTTAAGTATGGTTATAAGAAAACAATCACACAAGTCAATGACTGGAATTATATGGAGATGACATGCAAAGTGTTCTTATTTAATGCTCTACCTCTTCACCTGAGCAAAACATCTGGTATTTTTTATTACGGGTGTAGGAGACAACTGAAGTCGAAAAACTGACTGTCATCATGAGTTAATATTGATGCCCTGAGGATAACTGGAAATATTTTGGGAAAATGAAAACATATTCATATCCTATAAATGGTAGGAATTGCAAAGTGCAAGAATGAGACTTTGAAAGTAAGGTTTTAAATCAACAAACCAAAAATGAGATGCCTAATTTAGACACAAATAAAATCTGTTTAGAGGATAATTTAGCCCCAGTTTTGCTTGCTAAAGGTTACCCAGAGCCACTTGGGATTTAGTGCGAGTAGGAGGAACCATGGGAGAAAGGGGAGGTAAAATCTTGGATTTATTTTGTGTCTAGCCATCGTGTCAGGCTAAACCTGCGGGTTCACACCCATAAATGTCTGAATATTGTGCCTTAACCTTAGAGCTCTTCCTGCTGAGCTAGATGGGGCTCCAACATCCCCCTCACAGCCCTCCATGGAATTGAGTTCTGAGATTAAAAAACATTGGTTCCTGAGATTAAAAAAAAAAAAAATATATTACCCTTATCTATGCTAGGATCTTTACATGTTTTATTTTATTCATTCCTTACTACAGTCCTGTGAGACAGGTAATTATAATCCCCATTTTATAAACAAGGCTAGAAAGATGAATTTTATAAACAAGGATAGAAAAGGCTCAATAAGCTCAACTTACATGTCCAAGGTAAGGCCCAGGGCTGAGACTCAGATCTTGGTGTGAATGTCACTGAAGTTTTTGTCCCCAATATCAAGGTCATTTGTGAGGCCCAGTGCAAAATGAAAATGTGGGGAAAGGTGTTCAAAAATTATTAAGCATGATGAGACTGTGACTGCAATGCATTCAACCAAGTGTGAAGCTCTTCTGGGCAAGGGCCTCTCTGTGACTGTTTAGGTTGTATGTCCATGACCCCAATGTAACCCAACTCAGGAATCCCATGTTACAGGCAAAATAATGTAAAATAACACATCTCATTTATTGTGGAGCATAATGAGGTTTATAGAAATAACAAACAGTGTCTGAATCCAAACTCGAAGACATAGGCTTACTAATATTCATAAGAATCATGGGGTCAAACACTTAAGATCCAAGGAAATCCAGGCATATGGCAGCCACACACAAACATATAATTAATAACGAGTTGTGGAAGCTTGGCTTCTTTCTTCTCTCACCAGTACTCTACCCATCATTTTAAATTTTCAGCTGTTTGAAAAATGGTGTGTTCTCTTGGGGTGACTTACTGATGGCACTAGTGGGGAAAACTCATTTGGAATTTAGATCGTCACGGAAACAGTACTATTTTTTAGTAGAGCAAGTGCTAAAGGAGAATGTTCTCATATCACTTAGCTATTGATTGCTTTCTAACACTGAAAAACACAGATATTTTAGGTACTGACTTCTGATGATGAATCACATGCCCTTTCTCTCTTACTCTATTTTGACTACTTTTTTTTACGTCTTCCCCATTTCCCAGTATTGATAGAACACATACGTTTTAAACACAAATTCACATCAAACCCATTGAATCATTACTTTCCCCAAACTGTCCAGGTTCAGAATTTGATATGCAGTTCATATTTCAATTCCTTATCTGCCATTCGATTTGCTGAATTCTCAGTCTGTTGGGCTAGATTTAATGGCCTCTTATCTGTCCTAGGGGACAAAATCACTCGCCAATAAAAAATATGCTCAAATATCTGAATTCCCACCCTGAAAATAATCTTCTGCTTTGATGCTAATTTAAAACAGGGAGCTTCTTTCCCCAGTGAGTTAAATAAAATATTAAATGTAAAAGAACACAATATATACAAATGCAAGGTGCTTTGTCATAAATATTATTAAGACAGGAAAGAAGCAGCAACTCTGTATACACACACACACTCCCCAACTCCCTCTTCTGCATCTCTTTCTCAGTCCCTGTCCAGATGTAGATAGCTTTTGTAATCACCTTTAGAAACAGCACTATCTCTGGTGACATTGTTGAAAATCTGGCCAGTATTTTCCCCAGAACATATGATACTTAAACTAAACCGATGTCTGACGACTGTCTAACTGGGAAGACACAGAGAATAATACAAGAAGGAGGCCGTAGCATTTAACAGAAAGGGCCAGCAGCCACACAGGACAGGGAGTGGTCCTGCCTGTGCACCCACTCACCACCACCCCGCTTGTGAAAAGAGAAATTGACTCTTGGTATACTCTGTCGCTTCTCTGCAGTTTCTATAATGAGGGCTATGATTTCTTAACTCCCATTTGAATTCCCCATCTTTCTTCCAAGATGGAATCTGAATTATGAAACTCTCCCATCCGTGACCTCAAAGACTTTCATATACTCACAGGATCCCATTTTGCATTACAGCCCAAGGAGCTAAGACTGGGAAGGGAACATTTTCACCCAGAACTGTTAAGGTTCAGACAAACCCGCCCAGACTAATATCTAGACACTGAAAAACTATGTATGAGAAAATGGCAAAAGGACCCTTAAAACACAGGCAATTTGGTGGTTTTTCACCTGGAAATGGAAATCTGAAACTATAAATATCAATAAATAAAGCAATAACTAAAAAGTGAATTTAAATATCAGGCACGCTTTGCTCAAAAGTAAATATGATACGCGTACTACATCACTGATTTTAGCTTCATTTTCTGAGCCACCTCACCCCAATATTTTGACTCTCACTAGGAAATATAGACAAACAGGATTCCTCTTCAGAATGATTATTTCTTTTTCTAACACAGCCACCAATGCAGAATGAACATGTACAGGAATTCAGCAAGATGCTAAGACTTTTAAAATAGTTTTGAAATTCAATGATCAACCTCCTGAGACTGCCTGTGTGATGGTCAAAAAATCATACAGATGGGTCATTTGGGCTTAGAACTAGGGGTCAGGGAAGGAAAAGCTCCTAATAGATGACTTCTCTCCCTGAGGTGAACTCCCAAGTGTTTCCTAGGCCAATGAAATAAGAATATGGGAAACTTATTGCTCCTAATACAGAGAAGAAGCAATGCATTAATCCTCAAAAACCAGTACTATGTTATGTATTTTACCAATATTTCACAGAACACATACATACACACACATGCACACAACACACCCACAGACTTACACACATGCTGATACGCATATATCAGTGTGTCCTGCCCTTCCCCCATCCCACATTCACACTTGCATATATACATACACAAAGGCAAAATGTAAAATTCTGGAAGGTTCAGTGAGTCCTTATTTGATGGAATCAAATCTGTGCCCCCAAATCAGAAAGCGCACGCGCGCGCATGTGTGTGTATGTGTGAGAGAGAGAGAGAGTGACTCAAAGTCAATTGCCAGTTACAGAATTCCCAGTATTTAAATAAATTAGATTTGGTGAAATCAAATTCAACCTTACTGCCATGTGCACTCTACCTTTATTCCAAATAAGCACCGTTATTCATGGTATGTTAATTTAAACTGGTTGTTTTTCAATCTGATAGGAAAAAAAAAGTCTTGGTATACAGTTTCCTTAATTTACAGATTAGTAATTACTCTCCTATTGGCATTGACTGTTTTCTTTCTTTCAGGATGATTTTAATTGGAAATTCTAATTAACTGCACACTGCAATCACACTTTTTGCCTCTTCACGAAATCACTACTCATAAAGCACAGTGAATGGAAACCAAGTCACAATCAAAGTAAAGCTGCAGATTAAGAAATAAGCATTGCAAATCTTGAAGCATCCACTAGAATTCAGGAGCTGTTTACACAGGATTCTTTATGTATTTGTGAGATCTTTGAGATCACATTTAAAGAATGATTTCATTATTTCAACAACAGAATTAAACAGAATAAATTAATTTGAACAAAAATAGAGTCACATTATTAGTGACCATGGACATTTTTCTCAAGATTTCTATGCCTTCATTCCTCGTTTACAAAACGAGGATTCTAATTGGACCTACCTTATAGGGATCTTATAAGTTAAATGAGGTAATAGACGTTAATAGTTTAGCACACTGCTAGCGCATTAAGCACCAAAACATGCTGGTTATCATCATTAGATGAGTGTAGTGGTTAGTTCTGGCTTTAAAACTGGCTAGGTTGGGTTTTTGTTCTGCTTCTGTCTTATGTTGGGCTACATACTTAAATTCTCTGGGTCTCCATTTGCTCATTGGTATTATGCAAATAATACCACCTTGACCTTATATTATTACTGTAAGAATTAAATTAAATCATGTGTGTAAATTCTCAACTGCCAAAATCAGGGTTGGCAAGCTAAACCAAATCCAGTCCACCACCTGTTTCTGTAAATAAAGTTTTATTGGAACACAGCCACACCCATTTGATTACATACTGCCAAGCAGTTGCAACAGAGACAAGGCTAGCAGAGTCTAATGTATTTACTGTCTGGCCTCTTACAGAAAAATTTTGCTGACCTTTGGCCTAAAATATAAATTATTCTGAGGGGAAAAAAAAAAAACATCCTCATGAAAGTTTACACTAACTGGAAGCTAACATTTATTTATTTCTAAATTAATAATGGGATCACTGTAAATTTTGTACTCCATTTTTTTTAAACTGTGTGTAACAGAAATCTGCTTGAAATAATAATAAAGTCTTTAATGCAGGGTTTTGCAGCCCTGGTTACCTTTACGGCAGTGAATGTGTATTTGTTTGTATGTTAATTCCTTTCTGGCCTCTATGTTTTGGTGGTAGCATTGTTTCTATCTCTTTATTATAAGATGTATAGAGCATATTGTGGTTGCCATGGAAACGGAGACTTCCACTAGAGTTTGCTGTGATCAATTTACTGTGACTGTTTTTAAAAAGCTTGTCAAAGCTTATAATGAAATTGTCTAATTTAACAAAAGCAGGAGAGTAAAAACAAAATAATAAAAAAGCTATAAATATAGCAGAAGTTTAGGTCAAATCTAATGTTACCAGATATCATAAAGTTATCTTTTGCTATTGAGAACAATGGTGCTTAAGATGTGTTTAAAATGTCTACAGAGAAGAACCCAAGGTCCTCCACTGTCCTTCTAATCCAGAGACACATAGATAAAGAGCAACTGCATAAACATTCCCAAAACACCCTTAAAGAAATCTTTAAGGGGAAATGCGTTCCATTTTCCAAAGTTCTCCAAGTTCAAGAGTCATGAAAAAGGGTTTTTTAAACAATCATAACAAATCAACTGGATTTTTATCTTCCAAACATGAAGTACCTTCCAGTATGATCAAACTTCTTTTCTCAGACAAGGAATATCCAATTTCTAATTGTATATTAACCTTTACTTTCGCTTTCCTAGAATTTGTCTACATTCTTCTAATGGATATACTGGAGTGTGTAACTCTTAGATTGTTAATTTATAAATTAACTTACAATGCCTTCTGTGAGATTTGTTCTTATTCCTAGTCCTATAAAACATTTTGGAGTACAAATTCAGTTTAATTCCACTCAATTCAATTAAAATAAATAACAGTGACTCAGTGTACTAGGTCTATGATAGAGAGATCCCACCATGGGGTCTGCCCTCAAGTAACCTAAGGTTCAGTTATAATCAAACTCATACAGTTGTGAAACAGGGTATGTTACTAAAGTCCAGCAGAGGAATTAAAGGAAAAGCAGATCTTGGTATAAGAAAAATGAGCAATTGCTTTCCCAACTAGAGGGAGATTCACAGAAGAATTCACTAAGATGTAGCATTTAATCAGATCTTTGAATGAATGTAACAAAGAGAAAATCGAGGGAATAAAAATAACAGACATTTGGAAAACTGCCCAACAAAGAAGGCGTCAGAAACAATGAGGGCCTCTTATTTATTTGAGATGGAGAAGCCAGAATAATTTGAGGATACAGGAGGGGAGGCTATTAATAGTCAATACTTGTCCAATACTTTCAGCCTCTGGCACGAATAATAGGACAAGGGCACCTGCTGAGAGACATTGATTGTTTTTTCGGTAACAAAACTATTATGTTTCAGGCTTTCTGCAAAGCACTGGTGATGCAACAGTTTACAAGATAAAATCTCAGAAAATTTATCACTTGCCCAGGGGCTCAGCATTTTCATCAATTACAATAAATAAATGAGGACTTCAGGTGCAAAATGGTAGACTGAACACACAAAGCACTCATCTCCCACAACAAATTCTTCAAAATAGTGTGGAGATTTTTAAAAGTTATTTTGAAATATTAATTTATTACCTTTTCCTCTTTCTGTATTTTTTCAACTATGGCCCCTCACATATTTCAAAGTGACAGCCTGTTCTTTGTATTCCTTTCTTTGGGGACTTTTGTTGGCAGAAACTAGGAAACAACCTAAGCAAATGGTGCTGCTTGCCTTTTGGAAAAGCCCACCACTCTGGAAGTGATTATGCTAGATGTCCAAGAGGGCAGGGAGCAGGAGTAATTTTAAGAGTCACCAAGAAAGGAAAAATCCTCTGGAAAGGAAGGGAAGAAAGGTACATGGGGAAAAATGTATATAGAGATGTCCAGTAAGCACTTAAATCTTCAATCTAGAGCTCAGGAGAAATATCTACACTGGAAATATAAATATATATTGTAGGACAAAGTGGAGTGAAAAAAAAAAGAGTTTCTATGACTGAATCCTCGCCATCTAAGATATTTAAAATGTAGGAAGAGAGAGAAAAAAACAAGATCCTACAAAGGAGAAGGCAGTGAATTAGAGTCCATCAAAATGAAAGATACAAAGCATCAGAAAAGAAAGTATATGAAAACTAATCACCAGCTTCTCCTCCCCTATATACTTTCCAAAGACTCACACAGACTGACTACACTGGTTCCAGAAAACAAATAAACAAACACAGTTTCCCTGAAGCTTACACCATAATTGTGCATTTAACTTAGAATCACATGGATCTCTCCAAACCACAGTAAGGGAGAATCGGCTGTAGGGTCAATTGTCAAACCTTGTCACTTTAGTAAAGAGAACACACAGTCCTGGAAATTTATTCATTTATTCCACAAATATTTATTGAGCATCAGTTATGCATGAGAAATTGTTCTACATGGAACTTACATCAAATGGGAAAGAAATGCTTTGTCCAAAATCATGCACTGCAAAAATGGCAGTTCATAAAAGAAGAGCCAATTCCTATGAGATCAAACTCTGCTCTTTCAATTAACCTACATCGCTCCTTTGATTTTGGCCCCATACAGAACACTACTACGGATTTTTCATGGTGTAGATCCATGAAGGAACTGAGTCAAAGGAATAATGACATTAGAACTATTTTTGTACATTGGAAATCTGATCACATCACTCCCCTGCTTAAAATTCTTCAGTAGCTCTCCTCCGCCTTGGAAGTAACATCTAAGCAAAGAGCACTTCACAAATTGTTGCCTGTCCACGTAGGCAGTCTTATCGTCCACCGTTCTCTCTCTATACATCCTGTTCTCCAGAGAAGCAATTCACTACTTTCTATTCTCCCACAACCCATTCCATAGCTCTGAATCTTTACCCATGTTTTGCCTTTTGATTGGAATGCCTGTCCTTCTTTGGTCAGCTTTACAAATGTGCAATTAACCATCACGTTTCACCTCAACTGTTGTCTTCTCAGAAGGGCCTAATTTGAGTTGCACTCCACTTGCTCTAGCCTTCTCCCAGGAAGACTGAGTATTCTAATCCTCACCTCAGCTTCCACAGCACTGACTTCCCATGTAGCTGGTATCACAGGTTTGTGTACTGTGGCATCTTCCTTCTAACATTTGTGCACCATAAAGCAGGGGCATTTATCCTTGGGTTCTTATCATCTCTATACAGTCCATGACAAGTGGTAGGTAAGAGAGTGTTTTTTGCATATGCCATCAAATCTGGGAATGAATGTATGAAATAATACAAAGGTTTTATTTGTATTATATGGGTTGAGCTGTAAATGGAGAAGGGATTCATAATTAAGTCTTTTCAAATATTTTAAAATGGAATATGCTTTGGGAATTTGGGATAAGAAAAAATTTTCAGGAAAATGGCTTAGCTTCATTAACAAACTTACCTTAAACAGACTCAAAAATTAAAACCATAAGCTTCATGATATTAAGCCAAGAAGGATACCTGATCCTCTGCAAGTCTGGCTTGAAGAGTAAAGTGTCAACTTGGCCGAGGTATCAACCTTGGATTTGATAAAGGAGATGCAGTCAATTTAGGTAACACACAGGGTTTTCCTTTTCATTCAAGACTCAGTAATTTGCCCCAAGATCAAAAGTAAAACATGCTCTCATGGCACATATTTTCACATGTCCTTCCATGCCATGGTCTGTGCTATGTCTTCTGCCTTTCCTGCAGTATTTTATGCCATTTTATTTAATGCATTCGTGAATGGCAGCTGCTTGTCTGAAGAAATCCTCATTTCCCGCCTCCCATCCTGCTTGGGCAAGCTGCACCTTGGCATCAAATTGAATGCCAGATAAGCAGAATTCTTACATGTGCAATTAAAAGTCACTGGAGTGGAGATAACAGCATCCCATGGTTAGCTGAATAATTCATGGCAAAATGTTCTCTTTATTCATAGCACCTCACCCCCTTCACTTGTTAAGCAGCCAGCACTCACACTATAGCGCTGGCTTCAACTGAGACATTTCTTCAACAATTCTTCTGATCAGGTGCTTATAGTTTTACAAGATTCTTGTTTTTTTTACCAGAATTTCTAGAAACATATAAAGGAAAGAGGAATGAGGAGGAAAAAAAGAAAGAAGTCATGAAATGTGGGGGGAGAAAAACCAGTCACTTTCTTCTTCTCTTTTAAATGTGTACTTTGAATTTAAAGCACAAGAAATATCTTCCGGTGTTTAAATTGTTTACTTCTGGCTGTTTATTACTTAGTCACTTATAAAGCAGTGGTTGAGATTTTAAAATACTATACTTTGTTTGAAGGTCAAAGGTAGTAGAAGAAATAAATAATGCTGAATTCAGAAGAGGTACAGTTATATACTATTCCTGCAAATAGCAAGCAAAATCACAACATAAGACAAGCAAGGGCATTTATTCCCTCTTTGGAGCTATAGTTGAGTTCACTTTATTAAGCATCTCCAAAACTGATTGCCAACCTTGCAGAATAATATAATCCGTTCATGAAAATGATTATCTTGAATTTTAGATGCTCAATCCTAAAATACCAGGAACTTCCTCACATCAGAATTAGCAACTTATTAAGGATGAATTCAGGATGTGAGAACACATGAAGAAGTGAAAAAATGCTGAGGGCAACAGTTCAAATAAAATTGGATTATTTGTACAATATTAAATATGTAAAGGGTAGGAATTTCTTCTACAAAAGGTAGAAGAATTTTTAAAATCTTTAGTTTTCGAAATTTTTTTGTGAGATGAAATTAAATAGTTTAATACTAATGGCGTTTTTATTTGCCAAAAATCATGAGAATATTATGCATAGACAGTAAAAATATTTAAACAGTGCACAGATAATTACAAAATGAAAAGTTATAGTTGTTCTGTCCTTTATTTTCCACCACCAGTCTTTCTCCCAAAAGGAAGTCATCATCATTGTATATTTTTAAAAGTATCCTTGGTGAAAAATTGTTTCACGTGTATTTTGCAGAAATTTGTATAGGCTTTTTATTTTTTAACTTACACCAAACAATCATATCATATCTGTTATTCAACATAGGCTTTATATTTATTTGTGTTTCTTGGTGATTTCTACAAACGAGCATACTCTTCTACCTCATATCATTTGATCATCTGCATACTGTTCATTTCCTGAATATATATGACTTATCTAAACATGCCCCTATTAATGATTACTTACCATCTTGCCAGTTGTTATCTGATAGTTCAAACAGTGGTACCAAAGTAATTCCTACGGGAGAATCTTGATGTGCTTTCTAGAATATATCTGTTGGATAAATTCCTTACAGAATTGCTGGTAGAAAAGGTATGTGCATTTTGAACATTTTGAAAAGAACTGCTAATACATTATTCAAAACTTTATACTAATTTGCACTTGGAATGATGATGTATAATAACAAATATTGCTCCAGAAGCAAATAAAACTTTTGTGCCCAATCTGAGCAAGTCAGAAATCTTATTGTTGCTTCAATTAGGATTTTTTAATTACAAATGAGATGAATTTTTTTTCTTTAAGATTATTTATTTGGATTTGGATTTTTTGTTCCATGCTTTGTCAGGTTTCTGTGGGTCTAATGATATATTTTTTATTGATTAGAATATGTTCCTTGTAAATTAAGAAAATGAACCCTTTAAATGATATATTTGACAATCAATAACAGAGTTTAGGACAGGTTTCCTAAATAGGGCATAAAGCCTAGAAACCATAAGGAAAAGATTAATACATTTGAGTAAAATTTATGTGTATATATATTATATATAGATATAATATATATACACACATATATGGCAACAAGTATAATAAATTTAGTCAAAACTAAAAACAATGAAAGGAGAGACAAATAAAGATGAAATTTTACAATGAAATTTGAGTAAATTTTACAATACATTTGAGTAAAATTTATGTATATATATTATATAGATATAATATATATATATATATACACATATATATGGCAACAAGTATAATAAATTTAGTCAAACTAAAAACAATGAAAGGAGAGATAAAGATGACGTTTTACTACATATAGAAAGAGCTTTTACAAATCAATAAGAAAAAAATCAGGTACTTACTACGTCAATGTCAAGATGTTACATGATTTCCAAAAATAACCATCATATTTCATATTCACCTCACTAACAATTTTTTATTATCCTTCCTTGACAGCCAAAAAAATGGAGAGTTGGTCAGCTCTTCCTCTTATGTTTTAGTTTTATTGTTTGCAATACACACTTTTCCTTAAATGGGAGTCTACTCCAAAGAATAGACAATTAAAGTGAATCAATGAATTATTGCTCTAGTTGGAACATAGATCGATAGAGACTTTAACCCTTCAATATTTATCTCATATATGGACAATGAATCGGATCTAACCTATAGGGTTCTTTGAATTACCATTTGAAAACCACCAAACTGAAAGGTAATAAGCCAACTAGATCTTTATCTAGAGGTTACAACAGCCAGTGAAGATTGCAGGAAGGAAACTGTGAATCTCAACTGCATCCAAACAGCACATGAATCTAGTATGAGTAGAAACGGATGGTTATTTGCATGCAGAGATTAGGAGGGATGCAAATTCTGAAACTGTGTGGGAAATATACTTGGGAACTGCTACCTATTTACTACTCATGACCTTGAACAAGTCCTTAATCAAGTTTAGCCTCAGTAGTCCTACTTCTTGGTATTGTTATAAAGATTTAGGGACATTTTAAAAAAATAAGGAAAATTAGTATAGTGTATGGCACATATTAGAGATAAATAAAGAAGGGTTTGCATTAATTGCTCTGAGCACAGATAAAGGGAATTTATTATTATTTCAAATTTGTGGAATGTGTGGATGCTCTGAAGTTCCAAAGGTGTGAGAGATATGTGAAGCATGTGTGGTCACTGAGATCTGTTAAAGGGAGAGAAAGATAAGAAGGAAGGACAGATACTATCTATGAGCATAATGAAGAGAAAATTTCAAGAAAATGTTACATGGGTCTGCTCTGGATAACCAAAGATCAGCAAGAGAAGGCTCTTCTATTAAGACCTATGTATCAACCTAATTTCTTGGAGGGGATTCCCTGTGTCCTCAGTGCAAAATCTCCCCTGTATCATAAATGTTTATATGCATATTTACCCATAAGTTCTGAGTTCCTTGAGGGCAAAAATCAGGTCTCATTCATATTGGCAGTTTTAGGCATTTGTTAGCATCCCTTTCAAAGTGTCAATGCTCAAAACATGGTTGATTGATAGGCTTTTCTATTTATCCCTTTATTTATTCATTCATTGAATATATATGTGTTGCATACTTGATACATTCTACCCACAGTGCTAGTTATTTGAGATATCAGTGCATTTAGAAAGAGACCATCTCTTCCTACCATCATGGGAGGTCCTATGAGGAAAATATACACTAATTGAATAATCAAACCAGTAAGAGTAACATTTGTGACGGGCACTCCAAAGACAGAGCTGCAGAGACCCAAGTGGGGTGTGATAGGAGATGGGGCTACGGAGGCAGACAGGGACAGACTGCACGTTCTTCAAGGCCATCTTAACAAATGTGACCTTTATCTGACAATGATAGGAAGGCATAAGTAAGGCATAAGCTTCACATGTTGCAAGGTGCAGTGTAGGAAACACACTGATGAAAGACACCATTAGCTATGGGAATACCACTGAGTAAAGTATATCCATAGAACCTATGAGAGACAGTAGGGGGTTTAGATTATAATGCTACTAATGACAACAGAAGGTATAGAAGTTTGTGTTATGTCAGTCTTTACTGATGTTGTGGTAGGAAGAAGAAGGTGAGCCAGCTTTTGATTCATGAAACTGGGGATGCCATTTGATGAAAAAATTAACACTGGAAGAGAACAACATTTGTGAGGCTGAGTATGAATCAAGAATGTGGTTCTGTCAGTGTTATCTTTGAGATAACAGTTGGCATATTCAATTGGAGATATCAAGCAGGCACTTGGATTAAAGGTCTATAGCTCGGAGACCTTTATGGGATCTGGAAAGGATGTTGTATATATTTGTGAATTATCTGTACATAGCTGAAGACCTATGTTATGAGGATGAATGAACTCATCTAGCAGAAGGGTATCAAATTAAAGAAAAAAAAAAACTAGGGGAAGAGAGGGCGGCTTAAACCAGGCCTTGAGAAATGCGAAGATGTAATGGCCAGATAAAAAAAATGTAGGTAGAAAAGTAGAAGCATAACAAGTCATGAAATCCAAAGGATAAAATAGTGTTTTGTGAAGAAACAAGAGGTAAGATGAATTAAATAGCACTGAACAATCAATTAGATGAAGACTTAAAATCAGAATTCAGCTTTGGTGCGTGATAATGAGGAGCATTTATTTATACAAAGGGCTTTCACATACTGTGACCTCACATCTAACTTGCTTCTCCCAACAATACTGCAAGACAGAAGGGGCAAAGCAATTATAATGGTCTCCGTTTTATCAATGAGGAAACTGAGGTTCAAAGTGGTTAATCAACTTGCTCAAGGTGACAACTGGACTATGACTAATACCCAAACTTCTTATCTCTAGTCCGATGCTCAATTTAGTATATTAGGCTCCCTCTTCCATTAATTCAACACTGTGTAAGGCACTCATAAAAAAGCCTACACAGATGGTTCAGTATGGACCTTCCCTTCAAAGAGTTTTCAGGCTAGAATGGGACATAATCATGTACAGAAAAAAAAACCATAAGATACTGTTGGACCTAAATAGCGCCATAAAAGTTAACGGGGAACTTGTAGCTGTTAGGCTCTGTCCCAGTCAAGATGGTGGAGTGAAAAACTTCAAGACTCTGTCCCACCACAGGAGTTTTGAACAACCAGCTAAGAACTGGCAGAGATATCTTTCTAAAAGCTCTGGAAAACAGGTAAAGGACTCCAGTAACAGGGTGAGTGCTGAATCAAGAGAAAGGCTATTTAAAAGTGGTAAGAGCTCATGGCTCCCAGGCTGGTTGCACTCTGGCCCCTCATGGGCTGGGTGTGGAATTGGCCCAAATTCCCAGGGTGGATCCTTGGTCCTGATTCTGGAGGGAGCAGAGTAACTCTCATGCACATACTGGGAGCATGTATGTCTGTTCTAATCTATCTGATGGTGACCAGGGGGATTTGCTGTCCCCAGAACATTCCCTGGGTATAGAAGGAAACTCACTGAGCTCCCCTACAGAACACTGTGGGAAAAAAGCCAAGGGGATACCTGGGGCATTCTGCAAGTTGGAAGGAAAAGGGCACTAGACAATTGACTGAAGGCACATGAAGAAAAATGATCTCTAGTAAAGATAATGACATGGATATTATTAATACCAGTGCTATCATACTTTTGGTTTATAACTCTGCTTTTTACTTCCTACGGGATCTAAAAGGCAGAGTCACAAAATATAATGATAAATCTGTAGGTTTGGATTCATGATGTATAAACATGTAATTTGTGACAAGAACTACATAAAGGTATGGGGATGGAGGGGCATGAAAACATACTGTGTGCATGGTATTGAATTCAAGTTGGTATCAAAAAAAGCAAGATTATTAAAGAATTAGGATGTTAACTTTAAGCTCCATGGTTTCCACAAAGAAAATATCATAGAATATACAAACTTACAGACAGGGAATGTAGAGTTCAGGTTACCACGGATGGGAGAGGGGCAGAAACAATGGGGATTTAATGCAATATGAATAAGGTTTCTGTTTGGGGTGAAGGGAAAATTCTGGTAATGGATGGTGGTGAAGGTACTGCAATATTGTGAATTTCATTAGTCCCACTGAATGGTATGCTTGGAAGGGTTTGGGATGGGAAGGTTTATGCTGTATAAATGTTTCCACAACTGGGGGGGAAGGGGGGGTAGAGACACTAAAGAGATAATGGCAATTAAATGCAATATATGATACCAAATGGGATCTAAGAAGGGAGGAGAAAAGTCTCAAAAAGACATTATTAGGACATAAGAAAATATTGAGACATAGAATGTAAACTTTATATCAATGTTAAATGTTTTGAACTTGATAACTGCTCTTAAGGTGATTACCTAAGTGAATATCCTTGTTTGTAGGAAATGTACATGAGAGTATTATGTATTTAAGGAGTATGATGGGTACTGCCTGTTCTCAAATATTCAGAAGATTTGATAGATAGATAGATAGATAGATAGATAGATAGATAGATAGATAGATGATAGATCGATAGAACAGAATAGAGATAGATGATAGAATGCTTCAGCAAAGATGGCAAAATATTAAAATGGGTGGATCTTGGTATCCGGGGGGTAGAGGTCTGTTGGAGTTCTCTGTATGGGGTTTGCACTATTTTTTAACTATCCTGTATATTTGAAATTATTTAAAAGTAAAAATTTTTTTTTTAAGTGATTGGAATACTGCTATGGAAGTTCACATTGGGAAGAGAATGTTAGGGTATTTGAACTCGGTGGTTAGAAGTAAGAGAAGGTTTAAGCACGTGAAGATTAAGTAAAGGTGTTTAAGCTGAAATAACAGCAGAGAGAAATACATGGAGGCAAGCAAAAGACTGATATGAAGAGCTTGGATATGCCAGAGGTGATGTGAACAGAAGTAACAGATGATACAAATGGAAATGTAGCTAGGGTTTGCATCATGGAGGATGTTATTGAAAATGAGGAGTTTGGATTTTCTGAAGTGATAGAAGCATTTACATTTCCAGGCTCTCTTCTCCAGCCAAGGCCATCAGTCTGAGTGTGGGGAGTCAACTGCACCCAAAGCAGAATTTGTGCATGTGAGAAACAAACTTTGATTTTGCCAATACCCAGAATTGGGTTTACTTGTTACTGTAGCGTTACCTAACCTGAGCTGACTGTGCTCAGTGCTTACAATGAGTTAAATGAACTAAAGATGATTTTCATCTGGTAAGTAGCCTGTATTGATATTAAAATACTGAACTATTTCTGTACTGTTTATAAATAACCCCTACCCACACTCAATCATATGTGCCCTCCTCCATGCTCTGGCTCTTCAGATCTCTCAGGGATGCTCCCAGAACCTGCCCTAACCCAGCAGCTAAAGGTTATTATCTTGTGCAGAAAGGGTTCCGCTATAGCCTGCATCTGTTCAAACTCATCTGTGCCACGATATACCAGTTGTAAAATATTTACGCCATAACTTTCTTTAAAATCTATGAGTTCTTATCCCTCCCCAACCCCCATTTCACAGATGATAAGACTAGGGATAAAGAAAATTGTCCAAGCTTGCAGATTGTCTGATTGCAGAACTTGTATGCTAACGCAGAGTAGCCCACTGTTTCTAGCTAAAGGTAGGTTATTTTTGTATCTGCATAAAAATGAGGTGTTAGAGAAAGGGGGATATAAATAAGTTAATTAATTAGCTCAAAGATGAAATATGAGGGACTTTATTAAGGCAAAAACATTTGGAATGGTGAGAAACAGCTACCTGGGAAGAGACACTTGGAAACAGTGTCAACAGGATTTAAAATAATCCAGTGAAGGGGTTAGGAGGATGGCAAGGAGAAGTGTGGTATCATTTACTGAGGTAGAAATATCATGCATAAAAGATGGATTTGCATATATTTGTCTCAACATATTACCTCACTAGCTGAACCATTAGGGTTGCCTTCCAGCAAGCACAACAAATGTCACATATAACAACTGTCTACGCAGAGAGGCTTTAAAAGAAAAGTCACTGCTGCTCATACATTTCTGGAATAAATGACTATAAGATGCAACACATTTTTTATAACCACCCAGACACTAAAAGTTCAACTATGTTTTGTGAATATTTCTCCAATTTCAATATTGTTATTGTAGGTATTGGTTAGGTAAAGATTTGTTAGGTAGATTTTATAAACCACGCCTGTTAATTATTGGAAATTCAAATACCAGATTTAGGTTTGACTTTTTGTCCAACCATTTCATTGTCCCAGGGCGGGCAAGAGAGGGTCTGTGTTCCTTATATCACAGGAGACAATATTTCTAAGACTTCCTTATAGCTAAGATGGGAGCAAAGAATAAATACTGGGAGACAGGAATTTGAAAGCAGTCATTTATCATTTTCCAGTCTTAAAATATTAAGAACTGGTGGGCCTCCTCCATCTCCCTCTGCCCTTCAAAGGTTATTGTGGAGGCTGGGTGCTGTGATGGGGGACAGAGATTAAAAACCAAAACCCAAACCAAAAATCAGCCTGGAATCTTAAGGTCCTGCTTGGAGCATGGATGCCTTGAAGAGATGCCAGGCCTACAGCACTTCTTCACGAACAAGAAATAAACTCCCATGCTGCTAGGCTACTAAAACGTTGGGATTTTTTCATTACCAAGGCAGAGCAAAACACCATCGCAAGTGATTATCTTCCACTGATCCAAACAACATCCCACTAACAAATTCTATTATGTTTTTAGATGACTATGTTTTTTTTTTTTTTTCTTTAGACAGTTTTTCATTTTATTGTTTTAGTATCTTACCACTAAGTAAGTTAATGCATCAGTCCTAGTTCTCTGGTGCAATCAAAATCCCACATCATAACAAAGGCAAAGAACTACAACATTCATGTGACTTTTCCTTACATTGGATTTGCTTTTTGAATCTGAGTTCATCAGAGTATTTAGGGCTAGAAATATAAATCTTTTCAAGTGTTTTCTCCTTTTTTACCTCAATGGGTAATTTATAGCTTTACAAAACAAATTGCATTTTTTTTGAGAATTCCCTAACCCATTTCATACTCTGAGGCCATACCTATCTTTTTTCATCGAACTTTTTAAAAGTTAGGGGAAAAGCTTGTACTTCTTAATTGTCCAAACACCTAAGATAACATGCTTATGGTAGTCCATGGCCCATTATGAAGAAACCTTCTTTATCTTTTCTGAGAATGTGGTAACATTGAAAATATCACATACACTTTCCTCAAACTAAAATAAAACAAAATAGTTAGCTTTAAAACTTAAAAAAATAATAGCTCTTAAAAATTTAAAAAATAATAGCTCATATTTATTGAGTGCTTAATAAACACACAGACAAACAAAACAAGCCAAAGGGAAAAACAGGTGACATCTTTTCCAGGGGTCAAAAACCAAGTCATGGAAATAAGAATAACAGTTAACATTTATCAAGTGTTTATTAAGTACCAGGCACAATAAAAAGTAGTTTTACATGCATTATCTTATTTAATCCTCATAGCGAACCAGTAATGTAGAAACTGTTACTAGCCCATTTTATGGACGAGGAAACCGAGTCACTAGATAAGTAATTGGTCCGATGTACTCTAGAGCTGATGACTAGCATAGTAGCAGGAATCTCAACCCAGGTATTGTTCCAAGACACCTGCTTTTAAGGACTGCATCACACTACTTCTCAGTAGCAGCCTGGGTCTTTTGTTTGTTTGTTTTTGCTTTTTGTTTTCTTGTTTGTTCCTCTTTGCCCTGGGTCTCAAGTGCCCTTAACGTCACAGGAAACCCCCATACTTTTCCAGGTTGCAATCCTGGTTTTGGGTTCGGAGTCCACGGTGCATTCACTACTCAGCATCTGAATCTAGCATCTAGCCCAGTCATCTGAAGGAGAATCACGTGCAGGATTTCCCTTAGTGCCCTGGGATGGAGGACTGGCCTGTGCTCCAAAGTCTCCAATCTACGGAGGCTGACAGGGTAGCAGTTCTGTATGTCACCACCCATCTAAAAGCAAAAATCTGACTCAGATGGAAAAAATGGAGCTGATAGGTATCTTCTAACCTGCACATAGAGATCCCCTCGGGAGTGACCAACAGGCCAACATCTCTCTTTCTGAGGGCAGAAAGTAACATGGCAAGAGTATAGTCATATAGGGTTGGTGATTTCATGCCTTCACACAGTATGGCCTGGAGGGAGGGGCAGAGGCAGCACTGGCTCCATAAAGATCCAGTGATATTTTGTGTTTTATTTTGGGGGGTAGGTGTTGGAGGGCAAAGTCATTAACCACAAAGCTCAGGAACTACATTCTGGAACCCCAGCTGAGCACCCTGAGGAAGCTGTTTGCAGCTTGGCTCCATAAACTTCTAACTGTTGAGAGGCTAAATCTGCAGGGTTTGAGGCCCAAGGAAATCATTTGCTGACTGTGACACACCAAGTGAGAACTATACTAGCCCTCCATGTACGCAGAGTGAGCTGCCCAGAAGACCAAAGCTATAAGGAAGGAGGAACAATCA
The DNA here is from genome assembly GCF_015220235.1 of Choloepus didactylus. Lineage (NCBI taxonomy): Eukaryota > Metazoa > Chordata > Mammalia > Pilosa > Megalonychidae > Choloepus > Choloepus didactylus. Next base: position 78,636,841 of record NC_051321.1, on the reverse strand, counting down.
TTACCTACAATGAAATCTGGCTCCTGCCTACCTGACATTTTCCCCAACACTTCACACTCTAACCTTTCATGCAATTTCACATTTTCCAAATGTTCATGTTATTCCATATCATTTCACTCTTCCTGATGCTTTCTCTGTCTGGAATGCTTTTCCACCTCTAATCCACGTGGGAGACTCCTAGCCAAACATCAGCTATCTCTGGAATCTTCCTGGACCTTGCTCCCCACCGCTCTCACTGCACCCTCTCGTCACATTGCGCTATACTCATCTCTTTAATGGGTGGAACGCCTCACTGCAAGATGACTTTTGTCTCGCATTCTTTCCATACCACAGAGACAATTCCTACTGAGTTATGAAGATGGTGAGCCCCAGAAAATGCCATTTCTCAACAAAGAAACCATCTCCATATATATCATTTTTCCCTTTAGCAGTAATAGCTTTGAGGTGCCAGGATATGCTCTGACACAATAAGCCACACAGGACACTACCATAGAAAATAGGCACTCTGTGTCTAGATCTAGCCAAAATCTAAAAAGCAATAAGGAGAGTTAGAAGCTAAGAACTTCCATCTTTGTTGGCTCAACACAGAAATGCAAATGGGATGTTGGGTGGGAGATTTCACAGTAGACTTTTCACTTTAGTGGAAGTATGACCAGTGCTATGCTGAGAAACCTTGAACTTCAGAGGTTAACTCTATTTAATTGGCTCTCAGAGAGCTTCCCAGATTTAGTGCATTTACCCATTGAAAGACTTTAACCCTCTCCCAACCTCACATCGAACAGAATGACATGATGCTCACCTTATACCTGGTACAGGGATCAACGTAACAGTGAAACCCCTGGCACACGTATGCATGCTTTTTTACTTTTTCTTACCAATGCCCTTGGAAAATAATGCATTAGAGTGTCCAATCAAAGCAGAATTTCTGAAGCAAAGTTTGAGTCCAAATAGATTATTAAATGGATGTTTTAATCAATTCAGGAGAAGCTTCATTCCAAGGAATATGGAAAATGAATCAACAGACAATATAATTATGCAAAATAATATCACTGACAGCCTCAGCTCAAGCATTCACAAACACTTCTTCCTTCCTCCAAATGAATTTTTGATTGAAAGGATGAGACTTCATCAATCATTTGTTTATCCAAAGTACATGTGCACATGGAAAAGTGATCAGTGAACTTTTGTTCATTATCTGAATCCTTTAGCTGTTAACTACCTACCTGAGAAATTAAAATTAAGATAGCAACTGTTTCCCTAATAATAACCCTTTATTTTTTATTTGTTAAAATTTCAAGGGAGTAGAGGCACATTTTAATTTATTTACTATTTTGAAAATTTGTGAAAAATCTCTGGAAACATAATTACCAGATTGGATGACCTCTATTTGAATATACCAGTTAAGCTAGGGTGTTCAAATCAATAAACCAACTTCAGTTAAAGTATTTTTTTAAGTATTGAAATTGTCAAAACATCAAAGCAATGCTGTAGAAACGGAATTTTAATACAATCTCAAAAATTAGAAAAATGACTCAGAAAACAGTTTGTCTATCAGAGATGGAACTAGCCATATCACGTACTTTATTAAACATAATAAAAATCATGCAGATAATGCTTACTGATGTAGAAAATTCTAGGTTTTTAACTACTTCAATCAAATCTTTTTAATTTATGAGGTTAGATAGCATTTTAGGTAAGAAAATCTCATTGAAATTCTGAGGGGAAAATAAGTCAACAATATTTCACTATTAAGCACACATATTTTTATCCCTTTTTTTCTCTACTACATATACATACATAGAAAAAGACATAAAGTCACTGAGAAAAGTCATTAATTTTATCCTCAATAAGGTTTCAGTGAAGAAAGTATTATTATTTCGTATTCATAATTTCATTAAAGGTTTTTTTTCTCTTTAATTCAGAAGTCACATCTTTAAATCTTTACTTAATTGTCGTGCCTTGTGATATAAATGAGAATACACTTGCCTCAGGCATCTTTAGATTTACTCAACTTGTGCATTTTCCTCCTTCTGGACACACAAGAAGCCTGTGTGTAGTCATGCAATCACATGTCACCATGTGACTAAGGTCTGACCACTGAAATGTAATTGGAAGTGAAGTGTAACATTTTCAGGCTGAAGGACTAAAATGTCAGGGTACCCTTCCTACATACTCTCTGTCCCCTGTGCTTGCAGCTGAAAGTGGAGGAGTCCAAGAGGGCAGAGCCACAGGATAGAGGGAGCAGATCCCCAAGTCACCCTTGGAGTGACTTGACACACTAAATGAGGGGGTGTATTTGTTTTAGCTGCTACTGAGAGTCACCCTGACTAACAGAACTGCCAATTAGAAGGAGCTGCTATCTGCAAATTACAGTGGAACTGACTGTGTTTCAAAACCTTAATGCCAAGCCTCTCTTAGGTTCATCACCTCTACAATTACAATTCTATTAATCCATTTTATCTGCAACACTGGAATCATAGTGATTAGAATCCAGTTTTTCTAGCAAGCTATGAAACTGAGACAGGGCCTTTTAACAAATATACATCAAAGAAAAAACAAAACAAAAACCAAAACCTGCAAAGTTCATCTTGGTTAGCAGTAGAACTGATGTGAATTCCACCAGTCAGCTATGCTTTCATTTCTCTCTGTTATGAAGTCTGTGGGCAAAATCCACACACTTCACAGAACAGGGCCCTGCTCACATATGTCTCTAACTTTAAGGAAATGGAAACAATAAGGATGAAAATAATGATGGTGACGATGATTGGCTTCAATACCAACCACTCACTGAGTGTTTGCTTGCTATGATAAATGCTATAATTTTATTATTTTAGATGCCTCAAGATAAAAAAAAAATAGCATCATTATTTTACAGATGTGCAAACTGAGCCTCAGAGTCATAGAGCTATTAAATGTAGGAATGCCTATCTAATTCCAAGACATATGCAGATAACATTTTAAGGGTAAAAGAAATAGGGAATTTAAAATAAACCATTGTCATCAAATAACTTTGGTGATGAATATAATTCTGTGTCCTACCACACTGCCCTTACATTAAAGTCCAAATGGCTCATCAAGGCATAAAGATTGTTCATGAACTGATGCCTCCTCACCTTTCACCGTTTTTGCCCTTGTATTTTGTTATCTGGCCATATTGAACTGTTTTAAGCTCTCCAAATACACTAGTTAGGCCTATTTTATAGACACAGTGTGTGGTAGTGTTGGAGGGGGCAGACTCATCTGGCTTAAGCAAAACTGAAAAATGTAGCTGGGATCTGGTATATTTCTTGAAGTTCTTATTAACATATCACATTATTAACATGCATTCACGATGGACATCTAGTTAGGACAGGAGTGTTGCAAGGGAATGAAGTGTAATTGCTCTATTATTCACCTTTGTTTTTTGCCGCCCCTCTGCCCGCCAATTGTTTGCTTCATTCTTAGCTTTATTTTGTATAATTTTCAATCACATGTCAGATCGTGGTCATCCATAGTTTCCAAGTTACAGTTAAACTTTATTCCAGCCTCCTGATAAAAGAAGGATTTTTTTTTAAATGCAAATATAGCAACAAATTCAAAAGTCTGGAAGGAAAAGACAGCATACAAGAAATTTAAAAGCATGAAGATGACCAAGGGACAACAGAAAGTCTAAAGAGGCCAATTATTAAAGAAGATGCTGGAAAGGTAAATGGAGATTTTAGCTTCCCAACTGGCACTAGAACAAGATAGTTTTTTGTTGTAGGTCAACACTTTTTTTAAATAACAAATAATTAAAAAGTTATTTAAAATATTAGACTCTAGAAAAAGATGGAAAGCTCCTTAGTCATTTCATAAAATGAGCAACCAAACCAAATAAAGATGGTACAAAGAAAGAAAATTATATACCAGACTTACAGGTATATTTAGAAATAAATGCAGACATTCTCAATAAAATATTACCAGTCAAAAACCAACAAAGATTTAGTAGAAAATATGTTAGAGGCATATAGGACTTATTTTTCATTGAGAAATTAAAGGAGAAAAGCCACACAATCATTTCAATATTTGATGAAAAATTATTTAATAAAATTAAGTAATTCTTATTTTAAAATGAAATTAAAATAGGAATAGAGGAAATATCCTTTGAAACAATAGATGGTGTGAGCGCACACACACACATACAAGCACTTTTAAAAAGCCAAACTCGACAGCCATTTCCATTAATATCTGGAAAAGAGAGAGATGCCTGTTACAGTTACTATTGTGGGGTAAGATAAACATATTTTTAAAATTCTAGATAAAGATTAGAAAAAAAAAAAAACTGCATTTTTCCTCAATATATGCTTGAATATCTAAACCAACCAAAATGGACAATTAAAAAATCTAACTAATGTAGAAACTGGTCAAGGTAGTTGTACATAAGATACATATCTACATTAGCAATAACCAAATAGAAAAGGAAATGGGAAACAGTATATTCCCCAAAGTGACAAAACTATATTATGCATTGGAATTGATTTCATAAGAAAGTTTTACACCTATGGGAAGAAAATTATTAAATCTTACTGAAAGAAATAATACAAGGTCTGAACTTATATAATGACATATCTTATTTTTGGATGCAGAGAAATAATAAAAATGTCAAATCTTCCCAAATGTATTCATTTCTTAATATGTAAATCCAAATGGAGTGACAACTTTTTCAACTAGATAAAATCATTTTAAAGTTCATATGAAAGAAAATCAATGGTGAAATATGATGGATTGAACACATCCATTTATTTTTACTTATTATCCAAACCAAAAATGAGAATAAAGACATTAAAGTTTTGCTTTGTTTTGTTTTTTAACATGAATGTTCAAAAGCCAAAATAATGGGAGGAATGATGACAATGGACACATTATATGAAAAAAAAAAAAGTGAAACCTCGTTAAAGAAGAGGGAAGAGACAATTGACTTCCTAGATCCAATCTCATACCATATACCAAAATATATTCTAGATGGATTAACTCCTTAATATAAGAAATAACCAAATACATTTTCTTTATGAGTGCTATCATATTATTTTATATTTAAGTCTTTAAGTGTATCCCATTCAAAGAAAATAGCTTGAATAATTTTTGATATGTGAGTATTAAAAAATATGGCAGCCCTTGAAAAGAATCTTACATATTGCTTTACTTGGATGTATTTCCATGTTACTGTTAAGTGACAAAAGCAGGATTCAGAGTAGTGTATATATAATGATTTTATATTTGTAAAAACAATGACTAAGGTGCAATATGCATGCATGAGATTTGCATATTGTTACACAAGCACGGAGAAAGCCATGTGCTGCTCAGATCTCCTGCTGCTGGAAACATACAAGCTACTGTCCTTCAGCCTCTAACCCTTATCCGTGCTGGGGCCATCCTTTCTGCAGACTGCTAGCAGACAGTGAGTGAGCACGGCAGGGCTAATAATGTAAGCCCATTCCCAAAAAACATGATGTTCCTCAACCGGGTGGCGTTGGCTCCACTAATCCCCACCACCCATCCTCTTAACCCAACTTTCTGAGAACCGTACAGCAATCTCAGATTTGTTGTACCTTTCCCTTCTCCTTCACAGCAGGCAAACCTGTCTGAAGGCTCTCCCCAGCTACTCCTGCTTCCTTCCCTGTATTTTTCATGGGTGCTCCCTTAATAAAATAAATCATGTTCACACATAACTTTGTCTTGGCCTCTGCATTTTGAAGGACTCAAACTAACACATTATGGAAAGATAAACTCCAAGAAGTTAGCAGTGGTTACCATGTCTGGCTGGGAAGATGTGGGGAAAAGAGGAAATAAAGGTAAGTGAGGGGAAAAAAATGAATTGGAAAAAAGATGTGCACAATAAAAATAATGTGTTAAAACTATGATCCTGATTTGGTTAAACTATATTCATGCAAAAAGAAATCACATGTATGCACAAATGGATGCATGAATGCTCAACAAAACATTAATAGTGGTTATCTCAGAGTGGTATGATTTCAAGTGACACACACACACACATATATATATAGACAGATAGTTGAGATTGTTCACATACCATATAACTATCCAAAGATCCAAAGTGTACAATAAATTGCCCATGGTAAAGTGACTTTTAATTGTTTCTTTATATTTTGATGTATGATGGCCAACCACAAGGGCTAGGTTTAGGCATCAGAATTCATCAATGATCTGCAGGAGAACAGAGTTTGGGTTTGATATCTTAGGATAAGATACTTTTGATTTTCTTTGGGGTTTTCCATCATTATAGATTATATGAGCTGAGAGGCAACTGGGAGACTTTTTTTTTATTGTCTAATTGCTTTATAAGAAAGATTAGGAAGGATGCTGAGTCAGATTGTCAGAACTCTAGTCATGTCTGCTGGCTACACCAGGCTATCATCTTTGCATAGCACTAAGGGTGTCCTCATCAGCAGTATGCACATAAGCTTTTACTCCAGCCAACCCATGTGCCTCATGGTTACAGAACGTTTCTCTGCCTCTGTGATTTGTTTATCTTTTTCCCTCTTCTGAGATTGTTCCCTCTCTTTCTGATAGAAACGTTTCATTCTGCAATGAGGCCCAGCTCAGATGTTACCACCTCTGGGAAGCCTTCCCAGGCAGACTCAAGACTTCCCTCCTTGGACTCCCGTGTTTCCGACTCTCTTTCAGCTCCTATAATGTTGGAATGGGGCCATCGCTCTGCCTTTCCTCACTAGCTGGTGAACTTAAGCATGTTGGAACCACCTGGGTTCAAAGCCAGCTCTGCCACTTACTAGCCGTTTGGTTTTGGGAAACACTTCACTGAGCCTTAGTGTCCTTATCTGCACAATGTGGTAGTTGCAAAGATGAAAAAAAGTCAGTATGGTGCAGAGCTTAGAAACATATCTGGCAGGAAGTAAACTCTATACCAGGGTTGGCCTCTATTATTATCTTACTAAACAACCATCAGTGCAGGCTCCTGATCAATGCAAATTTGTTGAATGACAATTACAACAGCAAAAGCACGTTCTTAGCAAAGAAACGGAAACAGCCCTTCCTGGTCATGTACAGCTGCGGAGCAGATGCCAAGGTTCCAGAATCTGCCACCAATGCAGCCAATGGGCGCCCCCTCTTGGTGACATCCATGTATGACAGCAGTCTCTGCGAGTGATGCAGTATAGCTCTCACAGGTTTTGTCAGCTAGCACTCCGGAAATTGATACATGCCTCAATTTTGTCATTGAAAGTAACGGGTGTTCCCAGGATAATTTGAGTAGTTCTAGAACACTCTGCCCAAAGTTTATTCACCAAGCCTAAAACTCTAACGTATGTAAAGCCCTGGTAATGAATGAGATAACGTGGGGAAAGATAAAAACAGAGAAGCAAAGGACCCATGTGGAACTTGAAATTTTAAGTCTGGGAAAAGCTAAAGAAAATAGCCTTCAAACTAGACTGTGAAATAGCAGCCTGAGAGTTAGGAAGAAAACTAGAATAGTGAGATGTGACTAAAGGTAAGATCAGAGAGAATTTTAAATAGAACACCATCAAATGTGCCAAATGAAGCTGAGAGGTTAGAAGATGAAGACAAATACAGGGCAATTGGATTTAGTGACCTTGACAAGAGCAGTTTCATACAATGGTTTGGATGAAATCCCAACTGCAAGGGCTGACATATGAGAGAGGAAGTTAGTGGCAGAATATAGAAACAACTCTTTCAAGAAATATCAGTATGGGGAAAACAATAGACAGAAGAAACAGGGTTGTAACTAGAGATGAATAAGGAGCATATGAGGGTTGTTTTTTTTTTTTTTCTTTTTCTTTTTTAAGGATTAGAAATTATAGATCATGTTTGTAAAATGTTTTGAATGACCATTTGAGAAAAGCAGGGTCAATTAAATGGTCAAATCCTTTAGCAAGTCACAAGGAAGGGATCCAGAGTTTGAAGTGACTGACCATAGGTAGGAGAAAGGACTGTGTATTAATTGTAACCAAAGGGCAAAAATAGAAGACAGGTGGTGAGGAGGTGGCTTTTTAGATTTGTTCTTGGGAAGATAAGGGAGTTTCCATTTGAAGTGTTTCATTGTTTCAATGAAGTATACTGCAAAGCAATCAACAAAGTCAGAGTCAAGGTTGATTAGAAGATTTAAAGAGAGAAGAGGATATATGAATTTGTTTTATCTGAGGGCACAAAATGAGCTCATAAGACAATTGTTAGGACTGTTGAACAGTGTTGACTGTCATTTTGACTATAAAGTGAAGTAAATCTTCTAGTTAGAGTTTTTTCTTTTTTTTTTCCCAGCAATGTTCTTTTCTTTGGGTATGGGCATAGCAAAACTGGAAAGTTGGATTAAACCAGGATTGATAATTTGCCTCTCCAAAACTGAAAAGGAATGATTAATTTGCATCTTCAAAGATATGATTATGACGATGGACCATGGATGAAACTAAAATGCATGCAAAGCTAAGAAATATGAGGAAGGACCTGTATTTTAGTGAGAAATAGGGGTTAGCAACAAATTGGAGATCTTACCATAGTTCCCTGAAAGACAGACTGGCCATATTGTTTGTCAGATCTCAAATATCTGGAGTTAAAACATTCGAGGTTTTAGGAGAAGGGAACATAATCAGAGTGGAAGAAGGCAGAACACCTAGGAGATTGGGTCACTGGTAGGAGATAAACATGAACTGTAACAGCATGTAGCATAAGCACAGAACATGTGAGAAAAGAATTGGACTATTATATGTACCATTCTTTAACTGTCTTTTGCACATAAAATCCATGTATCACGAATTCCTTAACAGAACAATAATTACAGGTCTCCAGCATTGCTTTTTAATGGTTTGCTAATATTCAATTGCATGTATTAAATGGATTGTCTATTGTTGGATATTTAGTTTGAATCCATGTTCTTAAATCATGACGAGAATTGTGAGAACTTCCCCTATACATTATTACTGGAAGAGAATCTCAATCAGTATTTCTGAGCATGTCTGAGATCCCCCAGGGTTCCTCAGATTATTCCTTTGTGTGATCATAAGAGTCTTTGAAATTACAGCAGATGCATAAAATCTTACAGCCTTCGGGGAAGGAACGACAGGGATAGTGAGAACACTCTCCTTGTACTTCTGTGGTCTTAGGATCTACCCCAGTTTTATACTATGAGGTCATTATAGATGCTTCAGAGTGGCTAGTTTGATTTTCTAGAGGTTAATTTTCATTCCTGAGACAATGTCACTTGAAACATACTATGTAATCAAGAAGCCCATCTCCTTCTTAACTTTAATTCACCTTCATTTAGAGACTAAATTCCAACTAGATGGCATGCTTGGGAGTGGTTGAGGTGAGAAAGTTTATATATATCCACAATAATAAAAAAAAAGAGCAGCTGGAGAGATAACGACAATTAAATGTAATTACACGGTGAAAGAGGAAAGGCTTAAGGGGATATTATTGGGCCATATGCAATAACTGAAATATAGACTGAAAGCTTTATATCCATACTAAAGCTCTTGATCTTGATAACCATTACTTAAGGTGGTTTCATAAGTGAACATCCATGTTTTTAGGGAATGTACATAGAAGTACCATGTGTTCAAGGAACATGATGAACAACTTATTCACAAATGTTTAGAAAATAAACAGATAGATGGGTTAATAGATGGATGGATGGTTAGAAGGATAAGTACATGGGGCAAAACTATAAAATTGGTGGATCTGCATATCAACAGCGGAAGGGGGTATGTTGAAGATATCTGTATGGGTTTGGTATTATTTTTGCAACTGTCCTGTATGTTTGAACTTACTTCAGAAATTTTAAACAAAGTTTAAGTAAAAGCAACAAACAAATAAACACGAAACTAAGTTCCACACTTAGAAAGTGTAGAATTTTGATGCAACTGTTTGGTGGAAATCCACTTTTCCCATGCCCTGTGTAAAAATGTTTTAACATTTAACTGACTATCCCAGATCCTGAGGATATTGAAATACAGTCTATGTTGCTAGTGGAAGCAATTAAGTCTGCAGATTTGCATTAAACTGAAATATCTTAACTGTCTTATGAGCTGTTGCTTTTTTTAGATGACTAATTAAATCTCGTAGATAAACAAACAGAAAATATCTATGGCAGGTGTACATATTCTTAAATACCTAACAGTGAGGGGGATGGAGATGAGCTTTATCTCAAAATTAGAAATGGTTGACTGTGGAAGAAACTTACATTTCTTCAAATAACTAACAGGAAACTTTATTTTGGGTGACTGACTCCCCACCTCACCCCCACAGACTTCTGTGAGCCTTCTTTGAGGTATTGCTAGCACCAGTTCCCAGCATTTATAATAATTGTTTCCATAGATTCTAGGCAATTCTATTTTGCTATCTATGCAATTCTATTCAGAACATATTAAGGGCTGCATATTTTCTGACCTCACTAAAAGTCCCTTCAAAAATGTTGCTAACATTTCCAATGCCAGGAGTAGGTAACTGCTGAATCCAGCATTTAAAATTTCTCTCCAGCAAAACCTCTCTTGTTTATAAAAGAAGTTAGCAACCCAGGGGTACACAAGGAACACATATGCACTGTATAATTAAAAGCATACTGGAGTAGTTTCTGGACAGATGATAGTAAAGAAAAGTTCATATATGTCTGTGGTTTAAAAAAAAATACCCATTTTTGGGAAAACAATATAGTGGTGGGATCTGACTTGTTATCCTCCTATATATTTTTTTCTTTAGAAAAAGGAAGAAAATGATGAAATTGTCTAAGTATTACAATATTTGATTCTTCTTATCCTCAAGGGAAAATCAAACATTGAGATACTGTGACTGCAAATGGACTCTAATCTGCAAGCAGCTCCTTTTATTCTCCAATTTAGGATTCCCGACTTGGCCTTTAGAATTACAGATATTCCCAAAGCACTGTTCTTTGCTGTACAACTGAGCACTCTTATTTTCCCTCAAATGTGTGTGTGTGTGTGACTGTTTGCCTCTCCTGGAAAATAGATTTGCCTCCTGGATCTGGGTCTGTCATGTTCAACTGCAGGTTCCCTGTCAACTAGACCGTTTCACTCCAGTGGCCACATCGTGGGAACAAGGCTGCGTCACAAACACCAGGGGCACTACTGGAGTTGGGACTTTGTCCCTTAGGAACCACACAGACCACTTGGAAGTAGTCACTTAATTCCTCTGATGAGTCTCTGTTTTCTTGGTAAAATGGGGATAAGATAAAGGTTTCTAACTCACACAAGCGTTTTGCTAAATGAGGCAATGTCGATAAGCCTGATTATTATGCTACTACCACAATAAATTCAGCAAAGTGCTTAAAGAATAAGATTGCTGTGATTTCGATGGCAACTCCATCTCTTCTAGCTGCAAGAACTTGTGTAAGTTACTTACACTCTTTGTGTCTCAATTTTCCTATCTGTGAAAGGCTACTTTGTGGGACTATTGGGAGAATTATGTTGATTAATATGGGTAAAGTACTCAAAACAGTCACCAGCTACTAAATCCTAGACAGTATTTTTTTGATCAAAAGTATTTGCCTGACAGATGTGACAATTTAGCCTCCACAAATATAATAATGGCAATGGACTGAAACCTATAAAAAAAGTGCAAACCCATGAGTTCATAGAGCCACTACAAAAAAAAAAAAAAAAAAAAAAAAAAAAAAAAAAAAAAGACATCTTTGGAGGATAAAAGAAAAAAAAATCATTATTTTGAAAACTGTTAAATAAAGAGAATTTCTTAAGTTTTTATCTTGACTTTCTTATGTAAACTGTATCACTGGGTAATCAAATAGGAGATGAGGACAAATGTCTCTTAATAGAAGTATTTCAACTAACAAATGTAAAGACACAGAATTAGAATGCCACCATTTTCAAACTCTAATGATTAGTTAATGGATTTGAGCAACAAGCATCAATAGCTCCTAATTTCAAAGAACAAAAACCAGACTTTATGTTTTAAAAGAATACAACTCCACCTATAGTCTCACCAAAAAGACAGAGGACAAGCCTGACCCATAGGCTGCACTCACACAATGGAGATTGTGGGAAATTATATAGGTCAAAATGGCCCAGTTCCTCCAGAGATGAAATAAATTAAGACAGTACAAATCGGAGAACCCTAATGTAAACTATGGATTATAGTTAATAGTGCAATCATAATAATATTCTTTCATGAGAATTGTATCAAATGTACCACCAATACAAGGTGTTAATAAAAGGAGCTTATATGGGAACTCTGCATTGTCTACAGGATTTTTCTGTAAACCTACAACTTCTCTAATAAAAAAATGCAAAAAAAAAATAAATAAAAGTATAGCAGAAGAACCTGTAGATCAAAAGAGAATCAAAAGACATAGCAAATTAAAAAAACAGCAGGTTAAACTATAGTTGTGGGGATGCACTCTTGAATGATACAAGAATCTCAAGGAAGGGGTTACTATAAAGGTTGGTATAGTGTTAAGTTTTGGGGAGAGGGAGGTGAGTGTGTTTGGGATGAGTCTCATAGGATAGGGCTTCTGAGTGGGCTAGCAAAGGTATTTCTTGTCTTGTAATGGTGGTTGCAAAGGTATTTGCCATTATACTATGCATTTTTTTTTCTTTTTTTGGTGTGGCTTCCTGTACATGTGTTTTATTTTACAAAAAATTGCAATGTTTTTAAATGAAAACAAAATCTTGATATTGTTTGATTCATGGTCTCATCCAATGGAAATATTTAAGTCAGAAGAAAACACAAAAAGGAATTTGCTTCTGGTAAGGGGCCCTGTTTTTGGCAGGATAATTCAATATCATTTCAAACCACCATGGTCAGAGTTGTCTCCCAGAATTATAGACATTTCTTTCTGTTTTAACAGATCAATTGTATAACTATTTTGCAAGATAGTTCTTACCCATGAATGTCAGAAAAAACTTAACACAAAATTCATATGATGATGTTGAAAAATAGCACTTGAGAAAGCAAGTTTGTTCCCCAGATTCTTGTTTGCACTGCCCAGAATTGGCATTTTAAACCTTCTCTCTCCCTCTCTTCTCCCTCTCTCTCCCTGCCCACCCCCTCTCTTTCTCTCAACTTCCAAGGCTTCTAAATTTATCTCTATATACTAAGTACATCTGAAAATACTGTATTTTAATCTCATGGGAGTATACCTTGTTGTCAGCTCAGTTTGTGATTTAAGCAGTATGAATTAGTATACTATCTTTGTGCTGTCAAAAGCAAATACATCATGGAATATTTACCGAATCTTTTAAGAAAACAGATTTTGGGGTATTCAATGGTAACAAAAACAATGTTACAAAAATGCAAGCTTTTTCTGTGTATGTGTGTATGTGTGTGTGTGTGTTGGTATATGTTTCAGACTTAGGTTGACACCAAGAATCTGATGCTAATAAGCATCTGGATGGTGGGGCATTACCTCTGTTCTTCTGCAGAAGGTGAATGAGGCAGTAGTGTCTGGGTCCCAGATTTTCTGAAATATTAGAATCCTAGAATGTTAGCTCTGGAAACCATCCTCAAGATATGCTGGTTCAATCTCTAGCTAATGGGAGTAGTATTTCCATTTATATTACCTGGAATTAACTCCCAACTGATGCTTCCAATTTTGGATCTTGCATAATTCCATGTTTTTTTAAATATATGCATTTCAATTAATCTACATGATACCCCAAGGAAATAGATATCATTATAGATGAGGTCTTCAGACACAAAAGGACTTTAAAGTCACAGAATTAAGCTAGAGAGTTGGAGCTGAGATTTAAAACCAGACAAACACTATAGCATAACCCATATTCTTTCTATTCTCTTTTATTGCCGTCTTGTTCCTTCAGCAAAGTCATTGGATCCAAAGGACAAGAGCAGACCTAATGAGGAGATGGAGACATAAAAGAAGAGTTGAATCTCAATCAGCAGAGTCAGGGGACTGGGCAGGAGTTACTGAGACATCCAGTACAGGTAAGGCTGGTTACTATTTTTCTGAGATCTGCCCTGGTTTCAGATACCTTCTCATTGCCTTCCTGAAATATTCTGGAAATTAGCCTTTACCAGAGGGGACAATGAGGTAAATTACCCAGATGAAAAAAAGCTAAATCTTTTATCAAAGTTGATTTACTCTTTTGTTCTCTTCCCCAGACATTCAAAGACAAATAACCAGGACATATTTAGAGCTCTCTATGTGCCGAGCACTATGATAGTTGCCAGAATCACAGATTGAACTCGACACAGCCCCAGCCCTAAGGAAACAGTCCACATGAGGAGCTCATCACAGATCATTTGCATCCTGGTTCATCTCTAGGGAAAGAAACCATGTTGGCTTCAGCGACACAATCTCTATCTTCTCCTGCCTGTGCTTCTCCCAATCCCACCACTAACCGATGCTCGTGCAATCCATTTCCTACTTGGTGTTCCAGATAAAAGGGGCAGGAAATGCTTACTCACATTGGATCTTTCAATCAACAGTGAGAAATTCATCATCATCAGTAAATGGAGAGTTTCCCCCTCCCACTACTGGTGCCCAGTCATCACTCCCCCAACCATCCCTAACCCCACTGATAGCACAGATATACCTCAGCCAGAAAATTAACTGGCCAGCCTTGATGAGAAAGTAGGGGAGCATGTGGATCCCCTTCTGGACTCTGAATAATTCTGCAGATTTAGGGAATTTGTTTGTCTAATTTCTCCAGGGACACGCTCGATTATTCTGCATCAGCTTTGTAACAAATGGTGATAATAGCTATTTTAGAGTTTAATACAACAGGAGTCCAGGCGGAGGAACAGGTGCAAAGGGAATTAAATTAAAAACCTCTCTCCTTAGAATAGCAATCTGCCTATGTTTCCTGGACAAGACAAACTGTTCTGTCTGGCTCCCCACCCTCTGGATTCCTCCTTCCCTGCATGGACCCAGGGCCACTGGAAGCAATTCTGTCTATCACCTGCCGTGCACCAGATCCAGATCTAACCTTGACTCTGAACTACAGACAAGAGGGATTTAAGCCTCGCACTGTGCTTCTGTAGTAAGTTTCTTGCTTCTGTTCCCTCTTGAACTCACTGCTTTTGCCTGGGTCTAATAAAATAAAGCAAATTGTAAACACTTGTTAAGACGATGCTAAGCACTATACTACATGTTTTACACGTATCACTTCATCACATCTTCAAATGGAGAGTTGCTGCTAACACATTTTATAGATGATGACAATGAGGTTGAGAGGCTTACCCAAGTCATACAACTAGCAAATGTTGGAACCAAGATTTGAGTCCAGAACTGTCTGGCTCCAGAGCCAGTGCTTGTCCCGCTGTGGCCCGTTGTCATGTTCCCCAGCATGAGGGCCTTGTCTGGTCCTTGCCCAGGGCCATCCACAGAGCTGATGCCCAGAGGGCCAGAAAAGGATTGCTGACTCCTGCTCCCTGCTTTTTAAGGTTCTCTCCTTTCTCAGGATGATCACCTGCCTCAGCTGTACATGGCTATGTCTCTGCTTCTTAGGCTGGACCTTCCCCGTCCCTCCAATTCCTGCCTTGCACCACTGACTGCTGGGCAAGTTCTAGAATTCCCCAGGCTGTTTTTGTTTGTCCTCCTCCTCCTCCTCCTCCTCCTCCTTTGGAAAGGTGTACGTGTGATTTGTTTCTTTGTTTTATTTTTGTTCCTTTTTTTATTGTTGTTGTTTAAGAGCTACAGATAACCAGGCCATTGATACTAAACATCAATGTAAGAGATCAATCAATTGCTGTAATTGATTATGCTGTTGACCCAGAAGCCAACTCAGAAAGAAACGACCCTTACGCAGGCCCTTCTAGCACCAGAGATGGGCCCACATTAGTCCAATGTGTTTCCCCTGGTAGGCATAGATCTCTACAATAATCTTACAATAATCTGTTTTATTAAGGCAGTTCAGAAGATGTAAAAAAAATAAATTATACACTCAGAAAAGAGTGAGAACTTGTTTGAATTTATTAGACAGTTAACTTAAACTTAAATAAATATATATACACACATATAATGTGTGTACTCATATATAGTGTGTGTATATATATACATATACATAGTGTGTATGCATATAAATAAGTGTATGCATATATGTATGGATATGCATATGTTTAAACCTCAAACTCTCGCTCTTACAGTATAGTTTCATTACAATCTCCAGAATCTCCTCAACATGGAATGACAACAACCATAACCAGGCCACTTTCTTTGTCCTTGAATTCTAGATTATCCTTTGGTCCTCATGCTGTTCACGCCACAGGCCAGTTTGTTTTAATTTTCTTTCTGTTTCATAAAGCCAATTTAATCTCTGAGTTTAAATTGCTAAAATCTCAGATTCAATGTACAACCCATCAATTTCCTCTTTTCCTATTTTTACATATTGAACAGAGCTAGAATTCCCAAGTGCCCTGTGTAATACTGACCATGGTGCCTTCTCTGTCTGCGTGAGTGAACGAGGCCTACAGAACAAGGCCACTTTGGATTTGGGGAGAAAACAGGCAGTAAATACCATGCTGTGCTCTATGGGAAAGCTGGCATATATATATATATATATATACACACACATACATATACATATTCACAAATACATATGTGTGTATATTTCATACAGGGAATCTAAGGCGTTTTCCTTATCTAAAGATAATTGGTATTGGCCACTTAAAGCAAATGCACTTAAAATATTAAGCAGCAACATTTCATTTTAAATAGAAAGAGAAAGTTTTAATTGGAAAAATGAAAACAGGGTATGCAAATATGTGTATTTGCTCTTACATTTAATAAAATGTAGGTTTTAATTGCCCCATATACTTAGCAGTTCTGTGACTGAACAAAGCATAAAGTGCTGACATTGTTAGAGTAATTTTCTATTGGTAAGTATCATGATTGCATGGAATGTCATCTTTATTTCACATTTGTCTTTTCCAGCCTCCTTATAAGAATTCATACTTTAAAATAAAACAAAGCAAGCAAACAGACAAACCAATATGCCAAGCAAGGCCTTTGCTTTATCTTATGGTATTCTCTTTCACTTCCCTCCCTTCCTCTCGCTCCCTCCCTCCCTCCCTCCCTTCCTTTCTTCCTTTCCTTTTTTCTTTCTTTCCTGTTTTAAAATTCTTGTTGGTCAATAATTTAGAGATGTGATTTGAGTAATTATCCAGGATTACTATTTAGGAGTCTATGAAATATTACAAGACCTGTGATTGCATTTTCTGATTGATTTGCCTTGTATTTACATCATATTGTCAGATGCAACATTTGGAAGTCAATAAGAGGCAATTTACACAGCATGATGTTTGAGTAGAAATGTTAAGTGGAGAGGAATGATTGAGTGGAGGATAATTTTATTACTATTTAGTACATTAGTGAACACTTCCGTGGTGTAAAGATTCACTTCTATACATTTCTCCCTAACTTTAGGGACTTGGATAATGAGAAGCCCAGGTATATCATCATAGGATTAGAGTATAAATGCTATTCTGCCTTACCTTTTTCATTCAATATGTTATAGACATTTTTCCATATTAATACAAATAGCTAGTCAAGTTCAGAGGGGTAAAGTCATGTGTACAAATTCATACAGCTTGTTACGGGCAGAACTAGGCAGAGGTACACCAACTCTTTGACAAGTCATTTTTTCCTCTAATTAAACTACATTTATTTGCTACTACAGGATTCAATTTCTAAAAATAAATTATCTTGTAATTTACTATGTAAATCTCTTATTCCTAACATTGCAATTCTTATTCAGGAACTGGTGAGCAGAGAGATTTGGAGCCATTCAAATTGGTCAAGTGATTCTGTAGTTAGAATGCAATTGCCAAGTCTTGGAGTTTGGCCAGAATGCCAACTATTACACCTGTTCTCTTAAAATCAAATTTCTTTACCTCTAAAAGGAGGCCTGCAACATTTCTGATTCTCCCTACAATGTGGCCATTCAAAATCCATTACTGAGGAGCAGGGTTTAAATGTTAATATTACATTTTATACTCAAGAAAAACATCGATTTTGATCTACAAAGATAGCACTACATGGAGAATACATGGAATTTAAAAAATGTTTTGGTAAAATCATCTCTAAAATCTGGAAGGGAGATTTACAATATCGTTTCTTATTGTAATTATAACAATATCGAATAAATGTTAAAGTCCATACATTATTAAAGGCAATTAAAATTATAAAAAATATACTGAAAGGAGCTCTATATTTAAAAGTAAAGTCCTCCCCTACTATAAATTAAAGGATACCAACTCCCATAATCTCAGAGGAAATGCTCTCATATAACTTGTTTTCTCTTACCTGCAGTGTTTTATATCTTAGGCATGCTTAGTTTTTTATTTCTTTATTTTATTTCTATATTTCTACATGTGTACATTGGGATAGTGTACCAATTTGTATATATTATGTCCCCCAGAAAAAGCCATGTTCTTTGATGCAATCTTGTGGGGGCAGACATATTAGTGTTGATTAAGTTGGAAACTTCGGATGGAGATGTGACCCACTCAACTGTAGGTGATAACTCTGATTAGATAATTTCCATGGAGGCATGGCCCTGCCCATTCAGCATGGGCCTTGATTAGTTTACTGGAGCCCCATAAAATCTCAGAAGTAAAAGGACTTCAGAGAAGCTGCAGCTGAGAGACACATTTTGAAGACGGTCATTGGAAGCTGACACTGACATTTTGGAGAAAGACATTTTGAAATGTAACCTGGGAGCAAGCAGATGCCAGCCATGTGCCTTCCCAGCTAACAGGTTTTTGGATGCCATCGGCCATCCCTCAGTGAAGGCACCCTATTGTTGATGCCTTACCTTGGACACTTTATAGCCTTAAGACTACACCTTTGTAACCAAATAAACTCCCTTTATAAAAGCCAATCCATTTCGGGTATTTTGCATGATGGCAGCATTAGCAAACTGGAACAGATAGATATGAAGTGAAAGTTCAATGTTGGAATCTCTTGAGGAGTTGCTGCTGTATTTCCTAGAGCATCGTCTCTGAAATATGGCCTTGTGTTGCTCGAGGAAACAGAGGAATCTAAAGGAAATGCTTAAAATGGAAGATGGCAGGTATAAAAGTAACTGAGGCCTCTAGTTTTATCTTAAAATTTATGCAAGTTTTTCCTTTTACTTCATAATAATAAACATGCTTTACTATAAAAATAATGTGTTCTGTAGGGGCTTTAAACAATAAGTGCTCATTGAGTTCAGCTCTCTGTGAGTAGTAAATAATGCTGAGATGCTTGGGGTTCAGCTCTCTCCAAACTGATCTAGGATGGTTATGGCTGGGACATCTAGAGCAAAGTCCACACCTGTCATCATCCTCCTGGGACCAGCCACTAACCTGGGCATGACCTGCTCTTGGTGAAAACAGAGGACAAGCAAGAGCTAGCCCAATATCCAAAGGCTATTCAAGACTCGGCTGGAGTCACATTTGCTAATACCCCATTGGCCAAAGCAAGTCACATAGCTGAACCCGGCATCAGATTGGAAGGACAATATGGAGTTATAGGGCAGAGGATATGGATTACAAGCAGTGAAGAAGTAGAGTCATTGACATTATCAATCTACTACCCTGTCATAGCCTCAAATTTTCAGTCAAAAAAATTGAGTCCCAGGAGAGTGTAAATCGATCCCATCCATGAGGAAGGACTTATTCCTTGTTTTAATTTATACCCTAATAATAAGGACAATTCTTACTCTACTAAAAAGTGTCTTTATGTTATGTCAGTATAGCACTTCTGTAGGCATAAAGCATTTTTTAACCCATTGAGTAACGTATTACTCAAACAACCCAATGAATCCAGAGGCCAGGAGACTGTACCCATTTTAGAGATGAGGAAACTGGATCTCTCAGTGGCTTGAACGGGCATGGAAAAAAAATACCTGATTTTCATTTCTGTCATTTCTGAATGGCCATCCATCCTAGGCTACTTTCCACTGAAATTTACTGACTATTTGGACAATTTCTCAGAATTCTTTACCTAGTTCTCATTTCTTTAGCTCTGCTGAGAGGCTCAAGGGACTCTTACTCCTTGACTGGAGTTTATCCCCCTGAGCCAGTGAAGCCACCAAGATTTATCAGAAAGAGCGTTAGATTGCAAGAGGCACTGACTGCTGAGCTTTTATATGCAGCAACTGAACAAGTCTATAAGCAAATCACCCAAACTTGCAGTCTTAATATCTTCATCTCTGAAATGTGGATGCAAAAACTGATCTCATGGAGCTATTATTAATGTAAATAGCATAATATGAATAAAAATGTCCTATACAGTCCCTGGAACATAGCAGAACCAGAATTTTGTCCTTTTACTCCCAGGTATCACCCTCATAAGCCCATAAGAGCAATATATTAATAAATCTGGAGATACCAGGAAGAAGAAGTTTCTGATTTTAATTTTTTTTAAAGATAGATAGATAAATAGATGGATGAGTGAATGGATGGAGAGAGTAGAAAGATTTAAATCACTTGCATTTATGTTACTTAATTTAAAAAAATCCAAATGTGAAGTAGAGATGCAAAAACAGTACAAAAAAACACTTTATTTTCCCTGAACCATTTGAAAAGAGGTGCTGACATGATGTCTAATCACCTCTGTGATGGTTAATTTCATGTGCCAATTTGGCCATGTTAAGGTGTCCAGTTGTTTGGTCAAGGAAGCACTGGTCTGATTGATTGCATCTATAACTGATCATCGACAATCAACAAAGGGGATTGCCTGCAGCAATGAGAGAAGTCTCCTCATCCGATGAGTTTAAGGCCTTAAAGAGAGAACTGACTCTGTCTCAGCTCTCCTAAGGATCCTTTCACTTAACAGTGCGTCTTTACTGCTGCTACAGGACACTTCAGAGGAATAAGTGTCCTGACTTATGCATCCAAAAATAATTTTTCTCTCAACTTCAGTCAGCCACCAAGCTTTTCCTGGGGAATGCATCTCACTTTCATCAGAGTTCCCAACCTGTGGCTTTTCCTGGGGAATTCAGCTTCACCATTGAGTTCTCAACTTGCAGCACCCTGTGGAATTGGGACTTGCCAATCCCCAGAGTTGCTTTTCGCTTGATGTGGCTATGGAAAATATCAAGCTTGACACAGCTATGGAAAATATGAAATTAAAAGTAACTGGGTGGAAACAGCAAAATAATTCTCCATCTCCCAACTTCAACATAATGGAAAAGAGATCATCTTCTTAGAGTTAAAACTGTGAAATAGAAACTACATAAAAGAGAACAAATGTTTCCAATGTCACTCTACAAAGGCAGATTAGCTGACTGATCAAGGCAAAACTAGCTGATGGTATTAAAATAAAAAAAGAATGGCAATCAGAATGATGGCTGGTTAACGATGAGCCTTCAATTAAAAAAAAAAGACAATAATTACAGAGATATTTGCAGACAGCATCGAAGTACTGTCTTCAGAGGAATAAGTGTCCTGACTTATGCATCCAAGTTCCTGGCACAGCGGATATGGAGAAGGATGTATCCAGATATCCTGTCGATGCCATAAAAAAAAAATGAATAGAACAGTTATTCAGTTAGCATCTCAGTAGTCACAGAGTAATTTTCTGATTATAATAGGACTTTCCTCCAGAATTCTCTGTAGCAGCAGTAAAGACGCACTGTTAAGTGAAAGGATCCTTAGGAGAGCTGGGATAGAGTTAGAATTAGAGCTCTGAGAATTACATGAACTTATCACACAGTCCTTAGAGACACTCCCTATTACTGGGAGTGTTGCCTGCCTCAGGCCATGTGCGTCAGTTTGTTTTATTTTCTTCTGGCAAAATAATGGCTGTGAAATACTGCTCTAAATGGATACAATGGGCTGGCCAGTTGGCTGCACCCTTTGGTAGAGTCTCAATTACAAATGTATTAATTGGCTGAAAATTATACTCCAGTCCCCTTTGGGAATGAATATAGTAAATCCAATTCTAAGAGATGATCCATTCTCAGGGTAGCAGGTCAAAGTTAGGGGCCTGAGAAATGAACACCTGTCTGCCCTGACAGCATCAAGGTAAATACCACTGATGATGACGTGGGAAAGACTGCTCTCCTCCAAACGTCAAAGTTTGGTGGTCCCTCTTCCCCCTAATCTTCAAGATCAGCTACTCTACCTATATTATCTGAATAACAGTAACATAATTTGTTTAGAATGGGTTCTCCCTCAAAGGGACTATTTCATTGATTTTGTTACCTAAGGCATTTCTATTCTCAGAACCTTGCAAGGAAACCAGACTCTTCTTCGCCTGGTACAAATTGTGGACATCCTTTGTGGAATCTCAAATTCACTTTGTACTTTTTCAGATGGTTTGCCTGGCATGCGTACCCCTTCCTATCTATTGTTGCCAATTTAGGAATTCATGGCCCTGGGTGGACACAGATTGTTATCATTGGAACAACCAAGTACTCCTACCGACAAATTGCATCAGCATCAGCGAAGACGCTTTTGAATTCGAGTCTCATCATATCCTGTGGAGACATTTTAAAAGGAAAAGCAGACAGAACTCAGGCATTAATTATTGAATGGTTTTTTAAGTAAATTTCTTTTTAACTGGTGCAATCAGACTATTTTACAATAAGAAAGTGTATATTTAGAATAAGAATCACAACTAGAAATAGGCAGAACGTTGTAAAGGTGAATAGCACATGCTCTGAAGCAGGGCACTCTGGGTTCAATCTCTAGCATGACCACTTTCTTCTCTGTGCCTGTGAAGTCACTCAAACCCTCCCAGTGTTAACAGAAAATCAGAGGTGATAAAATGACTTTTCACTAGATTGTCGTGAAGATCAAATGAAATAGTGAGTGTACAAGTCTGGACCATAGGCCGTCTCATGGAAAGTAGTAATCTCACTATCTGCAGGTCTCTGGTTTTCAGTTGGCCCTAAAGAAAATGCCAAGTTCCCTTTCCATAAAATTCTGGTGACCCAGCTGAAAGGAAGAACATCACCATATCAACAAGCCCATCAACACCAATAGCCCCATCCAGGCCCACAGCCTCAGCACTACTATCTAGCTGTCGCTTGTTTCTCAGCATCAATTTAATCAGTAACTGTTAGTAACAGAACCACAGAAGATCAGATTAGAAGAGATTTTCACATTTATACAGCGCAAGCCCTTGATTATTGATCTAGAAACTGAGGTCAGGGAAAGGGCTTTTTCCAGAGTCATAGAGTATATTGCCACCAGTATTTGAAGAAGAAAACATAGTAAAATATTTGAAGATGCAACTATTGTATAAATTTAAAATTATCCCCCAAAAAAGTTTATTAAGAAAAGAAAAGCAATGAAGAACTAAGAAGTGCTGTTTTCCTATATTTGGACTGTGCAATGCTACCAAATAACTTAAAATGCATTTTTCTTAATACTAATCTAGGAGCTTCATAAACTACCTTGTGTTTCAAGTTGTTTATAAATCTTACTCATTTTTACCAAACTCTATTAAAGGAGCAAGATGTGATAATAAGACAGTTGGTCAGACAGTAAAGAAAAGGAGTTCAAATTTACATCAGGATTAAAAAGAAAGGGCATACATCACCCTCTTCCTTAAAGTCCAAACCAGTCTATATCAATGCTTGATACACATACAGCTTTGTTTTGGGAAGGTTAATATCTATGTATATTAACAGCATGTGTGTATATATATATATGTATATATAGTAGACAAGGCATATAATTTCAAGATTACAATTTGTGCATGGAATTATATCGGCCTAAAAAAATTCTTAAAGGGCCTTGATAGTAATTATAACAATAATAACTACATCTTATATCTGTATTGCAATTTGAAGTTTATAGACCACTTCCAGATTTTCCATATCACTTATTCTTTACTAAAACTCTATGAGGTGAGGATTATGTGCATTTTACAAATGAGTAACCAGAGGGTCCAAGATTTCACAAGTTCACACCACCAATCAGTGTCAGATCCTAAACTTTTTCCTAAGTCTTCTGACTTCAGGTTTAAGGTGATTGCTTCTCCATGACAACTGTGTTTCTGGGGGACCAAGGAGGGAGTCATTGAAATCTTTAATAATTCACACTGTAAGTAAGTGCAAAGCCAACTCTCCCCTTGGGGTCCAAACAACGTGCTGGTGACCCTAACACCATCCTCTGACCAATTAGCCAACTGGGCAAGACTCTGATGAACCCCTCTATAAATTACATAACCTCAGTGTCTTCGGATTATGAAGCCTCTGCTGCAATGAGCTGTCAACTATATCCATCATACTTTCCATTGCAGAAAATTAAGCACAAATCTGTCCCCTCTACATTCAAGCAACAGAAGAAACCAGGTCTCAGGTAGACTGGCAAAGTTTTAATCACCTGGAAAAAGCCAAGAGCAAGATAATTTACTACAATCTTCTACTCATCAGTCAAAGTCACACTCTATTGCCCATCCCCCAAAACATATCCTCCTAAAGAAATTAAAAAAAAAAAAAAACAAAAACAAAAAACCAAACAAACAAACAAACAAAAAAGAAAAATACGCTTTTGGAGAGCAGTACAAGCAAATTTGACTCCTAACTCTGTGGGTGAAAAAAATATTTTTCTTATAAGAAATACAGCAATAGTCTGTGCCAACCTTGTCTAATGAAAAAACAATTTCATTCCTGGTTTTTTGTTTTTGTTTTTTTTGGTTTCCCATGTCCCCTGGCTAGTTTCATTGAGCCTTTTCCTGACTTCAATTTCTCATACTTCTGGTACTTTTATCAGAGACAATTTTCTTTCCTGAGGTAGCCAACAAGTCATCTTGTTTGTCTCTTGGAAACCATTAAGTCCTCGGTAGATCCAGACTCCATGAAAATAATGTTACGGAATCTTCCTGAGTGATATTTGCACTTTGTAAGGCACATAGAACGGTGGATCAGTTATTAGATTGTGATTGATTGTTTAGCAAAGCAAGTTCAAGAGAGAGTCTTGTACAGACAGTACTGAGTGGTAAGGTAATTTGAGCCTGGGATCATCATTTACAAAGCAGACATAACGCTACATTGAAGATCTCATATTAGGGAATCTCCATTTTTTTAAAAAATTGTGAACTTTAACATATATTCATAACAGTGATAACTTTCAAAGTACAATTCAACAAGTAGTTAGAGGGCAAATTTCAAAGAATGTCATGGGTCACAGTTCCACAACTTCAGCTATTTCCATTACTGTAAAATACAACATGCATACAGAAAGGTATTAACTTTTGATGTACAGCTCAACAAGCAGTTATATAGGTAATTAAGTAATTTCAAAAAATTGTTATGGATTACACTTCCACAGTTTCAGTTCTTTCCTCATTATGAAATCTAGGGTTTATACAGAAAGGTGAAGACTTTCAAAGTACAATTCAATGAGTAGTTATAGAGCAAATTTCAAACAATGTTATAGGTTTCAGTTCTACCAGGTCATTTGTGAGTTACTTTTGGTAAGGGCATAAAATACTATGGCCATTCGGGATGTCTAGCTGGAGCCTGCATAAGAGAAACCTCCAGGATAGTCTCTCAACTCTATTTGGGATCTTTCAGCCACTGCAATCTCAGCTTTCTTTTTCCCCCTTTTGGTCAAACAGGCATTTTCAAAATCCTTCTCTCCAAGACATTCTAAGATCCAAACTGTACTTGCTAAAACAAGGGTGGTATAGCTTTTGTGAATCTCAGTTTACAAAAAAAAAAAAAAAAAGATTATTTGATTATTTTATTCAAAAACAATTCACATTGAATTGTTGTAAATTACGTTTGGGTTAAGCACGGAGCAGTACTCATTATTTACAGGAAAATGTGGAGGTGTCTCTTGTAAAACACAACATGCAAAT
Organism: Choloepus didactylus; assembly: GCF_015220235.1. Classification (NCBI taxonomy): domain Eukaryota; kingdom Metazoa; phylum Chordata; class Mammalia; order Pilosa; family Megalonychidae; genus Choloepus; species Choloepus didactylus. The sequence goes on along the minus strand of NC_051321.1, from coordinate 78,611,103 downwards.
TTTGCAATACAAATAATTCTAATATTTAAGACATTTAAGTATTGTTAGATGGGAACCCAGCCTGAACTCTGGGTCTCTGCGGAATCTGTCTTCTCTCATCTGCGGTCTTGTTTCTCACCAGAGTTTTCTCCATTTTCATGGGTGTGACCAACATAGAAAACAGTTCTAGTCCTTCACCATTTCTCTTCTGACAACAGCAAGGTTTCTCTAGCTGCTGTCATGGTAGCTTAGTTTTACTTAGAGAGCTCATAAATTCCACATAAATTCTAATTCACTTAGAATAAATTATAGTGGTTCAGAAAATGCAAATTCTGATTCACATTTACTTCTACCAAAAGTCCTTTCAATATTTTCTTCTAAGAATGGGATTCCCTAAAAATGTGCTTCATAGGACTGTAGTTCCATGAGATATTTCTTAAGGAATTTCTTCTGTGGTAAAACAAGTATGGATAATACTGCATATTGGGATATTGAAGGTTCTGAGAAATTTTGCTGGGAGGTTGGGGTGTAGGAAAGCTGAAATGTGGTCTTTCACCTTACATGACCAAGTATTACACACTCTTATTTGACCGAAGAACCATATATATTTTTTCTTTCCAGAATAAAGACTGTTTATACCTATATCTAGAGCCAATGCTTCTAGAAAGCATACTTTGGGAAACATGATTTGCAGCCCACATACCCCAGCCCATGGAGCCCTCCACACTGTGGGCTCTTTCTAAGTCCCAACCTCATCTTCTAAGGCCAAAGGATTCTGTACCAACAATGCAGTGTTATCATACAACTCACTTCCTTTTGTCTATGGCCCCATATCTGAAGAGTGCCTAGAAAAATCTAAATATCACCACATCTTGCATGTGTTGCCCAACTGGCCCCTTCCCTTCCTAGAACAATTAATAATTCTGTCACCTGTGCAACAGCTACACCTGGCACAGATTTCTAATATCACACTTAGTTCACTGTGATAATAATTTGGTTTATGTATGTGTGAAAATATAAATATATAAATATTTGTTCATACACATACATATAGTGTATGTGAGTGTGTGTATCATAGTCTCTACTAGATTGTTTATGGAGAATAAGAACCATATCTCATATCCTGTGCTTTTGGATAATGCCTTTTGAATACTCCAGAAATATTTGTTAATTGAATGGATTAAATGAGATAAGAATCACCTGGACTTTACTGACTAAGACTAAAGGTGGAAATGAAAATGCAAGGTTTTAAAAACAGATCCTTTTATTTGTTGAGAGTATGTGGGCTCTTGTGTGTGGATGTGTGGATGTGGTCACACACCACTCTGTTACAATCACAGGTGACTGAATGATTTAATTTGCAAATTGGGACACTTTTTAGAATGAAATGGTGCAAAAAATAATAAAATGGCATGTTTTGGTAATAACAATTGATTAACAATTTGGTTTATTATATAGGTAGACCTATAAATTATTTCAAATTAAAAACCTGAGTAAAATTCTTTCCAAAGTACAAAAATAACATATTCTGTTTTACAGTGACAACAAAATAAATTTAAAAAGTTTTTATATTACTTATCTGAATATTTAAAAAATAACATCAACCAAGTAATCACTTAGTACCTATTCATATATGCTAATCAATTTCTTACTCAAATCTGTCTCTAATATCATGTCGCTGATACACTGAAGAATATATCTTTGAAAAGGTATCATTTTTAAAAATTACCTCTAAGCTTTTATAGATTTGCATTTTATGTATAATTGATTTCAACTTGTTGATATTTTCAACTGACCTTCCTCTATAGACCATAATGTCTTTAACTGAGAAAATACTTCCACTGAAGTTGCTGGTAAGTAGTAGCTAATTCTGCTAATTCAAGATATTCTCAACTCCCCTCTCTCTCTTTCTATGTAGATATAGATATATATAGATAGATACAGATATATCACAAATGTTTCAAAACAACTTTCAAGTTTCACAAGTACATTTTCTTTCTTCCATTTATAATACCTTTACTTGTCAATTATTTTACAAAGACAATTCAACAAATAAGCTATCTCTTTTTATCATTCTTTTATATTTTTCACTAAATTAAGATACAAAAAAATGTCATATCTTCTTAATGTCATTCCTTTCTGGTATAGAATATTAATATATCCATTTAAATATCTAAAATTCACTCCTATCCAACCTTTGAATTCTTGTCACTTAGTTTGTTCAGTTTTCCCTTTGTTTTTCAGGGAAACATATTCATATATGTCATCCTTTTCTGTGAACTCTAATTTCAAGAACTTCTATTTGTTAGAAGCATAATTTCATTAAAGTTTTCTAACTGATTTTAAATAATAACGTAAGAAAGAATTTAGAGGATGTGTTTAGAAGAAGTTCTATGTGATTGTGAGATATTCAAGTTGTTTTACAAAGTAGTTTTTCAAAAACTCAACATTTCTAAAAATAATTAATGATGAGAATTAAAGGGAATCGGGACTGCCAAGTTAAAGTATATATTTCATAACAAACACTAGCTCTCTCTCTAAAATTATTCTTATTCAAAAATGTAAATTTTGGCAACTATAGTTTCTCTTTCTATTGGTAGATTATTGCAGATTATTTCAACCCAATTATGAATTTGTGAGTAGAACAGCTGACTTCAAACACATTTCTGCTTTATGGGTTTCATAACTTAATAAGAGCATTGTTTTTACCAAAACTCAAGACTACGCCAACATTTCTCTGTATGTTAGCACTGCAAAAAGAAAAAGTAGTTTCTCTTTGATGTTCAATGTTGAACACTGATAACCTAAACTTCTTGCAACATTCAAATTATTGTGAGATGCTGTACCTTCATCGGAATGAACTTCCAAAACCTTAACTTTGATTCCATGAATCACGTGAAAAAATTGAACCGGTATTGGAGTTAACTGCTTTCTCTTTAAAATGCATCGGACAACACTGCTACAAAAACAGGCATTATTTAACTACGTGCAAATTTCCTTTGTTAATAAAGCCATGGCATTCCCAGCTACTCTGTTTTCATCTTTTTGTACATGGTGTGAGAATATTTGGGATAGAAATTTAGTGATATTACTTTAGAAGAACAAACATTTGACAAAACGAGGAAGAATTGCATTTGAGAGATCTCCATGTTAATTTGTCCTCTTCAGACACAGCCCTCTAGAATGACTACTGACTGTTTAAAGTAGATGCTGATAGTTCTTTAGGCAGATCTGTGTTTTCTGGCTTGTGTGTAAAGAAGTTTAATAAAAAAGAAAATATTACCAACAATAAACTAAGAAAAACAGTTGTAGATTTTATACCAAACAATGAATGACAAAACAACTGAACTGAGATCATTCATCCTACGTTCTCTGCATTCTACAGCTGGACATTTCCATTGCTATTTCCCTTATTATTTCAAAATTCCTAACCAATAGTTTCTCTTATTTCACTCTGACCCCTCTCCATCTTTTTACCTAGTGTCTTCCTGTGCCATGGAGACTCAGCCCAGTCCAGAGCCAGCTGGTTCACCATGTGCTCAGGTGGGGACAAGGCTGTCCCATACCTTTTCCACAGACACCTGAATCCAGAAGGAGTAGCTGTCCCCCATCACTCATGGAACAAGACTTTGTTGCATCAGCAAGCACTCTGCAGACTTCCCTTCAAAGTGAGAGTTAGCTACATTGCATGGAAAGAATCATGGAAGCAGAGACTAATAATCTCTGCTAATCATCATCATTCCTATTTAAGCATGTGTTAAAAAGAGAATTCAGTCCACTGCATGTGCACCTCACTATTACACAAGACCATCTTGGAAGCTGAATGTCAAAGTGGCAGTTTACCAAAACCATCCTGGATTACCTAAATGGCAAGGTTACTGATGATATTTCATTCAATGTGAAAAGTCCAGGACAAATTCTAAAAGAGGTATGACACCAGGCAACGTGCAAACTAGGACTTCCTTCTGTCATTTGGGGTGTGTGCTCCCCCCGAAATAGAGGAGATTTTTAGTCAAATATACATCGATGGAGGTGAGAGAGAGTTTCTCTATGCATTTTTCTGGGACTGACAATACTTTCCCTTACACCTCCTAGAAAAAGCCAATCTTCTTTTCTGAACTAAGTAACAATTGCCTGGCTCAGAAATGCTGGAAAAATGAAAATGCATTTTTACTTGGAACTTGGTTTTAAGGCCACAAGCTATCAGGAAAAACTGAAAAACCCTTAATAGCAAATTAGTCTCCAAGAAGGCAGAGAAAGATGCTGGTTTTAACTAGCAACTACCCCCTGAAAAATTCACAAGCCCTCTATTTGAAGGTCATTTTTTTCTCCAGTAGAGGAGGCCTCCATAGCCAGAACCCAGAAATGTCCACAGAGTAGGATTACACTCTTCAGTATTCCTGAATCAGGGCAGCTTCCGCTAACCATGCTGTGAGATCCCTACCTTATTTTATTTACATATCACTCTGATCACTAGAATTTTTTTTTTAACATTTCCTGTTATAATCTACCTGATTAAAACTTCCATCCTATGTTCAACCTCAGGACCGATGCAGACAGTGTATATTCCCCTCAATGTGGCAGACTTCATAATTGTAGTCACCCTTCTCTCAAGTCTCCCTTTCCCAAGACTAAACTTGCATCTACATATGGCACCTGCATATCAAGTGAGTACAGATGTTCAATAATCAGTTATTAAAGGACTTGCTTTGCCCAGTAGATCAGTTCTTCCTAACATGGAGAGATGTTGCCATCCACTCCCACCCCAGGTGACATGGAGCAATATCTGGAGACAGTTTTAGTTGTCACAACTGAGGGGAGGGCATGTCCAGCGGAGAGACCAGGGATGCTGCTAACCATCCTACAATGCACAGGAGAGCCCCTCATGAGAAAGAATTATCCAGTCCTAAGTATCAGGTGTGCCTAGGTTGAAGAAACCCTATTGTAGGTACACAGAATGGTCTCCAAAAGGATCATAAAACCCAAAACTTACACAAACAGAAGAAACAAAGGGAAGGAGGGAAACAGGGAGGGAGAAAATGAAAGAGAGAGAGACATGACACGGGGGTAGGAGGAGAGAGAGAGGGAGAGAGAGGTGAAGGGGAGGGGGAAGGGGACAGAGAAGGGGAAGGGCAAAGGGAGAGAGAAAGGGAGGAAAGAGGGAGGGAGGGAAGGAAGGGTGGGTAAATATATGCTCATTGAGGTCAACCAAGTGAAACTTTACATTGCCTGGATGGGGACACTAAAAGCATGGGGACGGCACCCTAGTTTGCCTGCAAGGATTACAGAAGAGGTATATTGGCTCTCCCAACATCCTCAAGGCAATCAAGCAAGACCTTGGGCTCTCTTTCACCTGAAAGTACTTCTCCCTTTTAAACCTAGGAGCTCTAAAATACTATAAATACTATCAACTTTTCCTTTTTGGAAACTTTTTTTTTAAAAATATATTGTCAAAATATAACTTAAAAAGAGAAGAGTGTATAAAATGTAAATGTTTGGAAATTTTTAAAGCAAACATCCAGATAATCAATAATTCAGGTCACAGAATAGAATGCTGCCAATATCTCAAAGACCCTTGATACTACTCTCCCATCATGACCCAAGTACAGCCGCCAATGTATTCTTGCCATAAGCATTTTCTGTCATTATGGTTTTGTCAATTATGTACGAATTCCTAAACAATTAAGTTTAGTAACACCCATTTTTGGACTCCACATACATAGAATCATATTGTTAGAATTTTCAGGGTTTTTCATTCACTCAACGTTTGGTGGTTAAGATTCACAAATGTGGATGCCTGTGCATGAAGTTCTTTAATTTTCACTGCTGTATAGTATTCCCTTGTTTGAAAAACTACAGTTTATTTATTCATTCTATGGTGGTGGACATTTTAGGACCTCCAGTTTGGAGATATTATGTACAGTCTTGCTCTGAACTCTTCCTGAATATGAGTTTTGATGGACAATTTGATGATTTTTCTCTAGAATATATACCTAGATGTGAACTGCTGGTTCAAAGGATGGCTGTGTGTTCAAATATACTAGATGATGCCAAACATTTCCAAACTAATGGCATCATTTTACACTACCACGCTTAGTACACGCATGGTATATGATAAATTTTTGTGATTGTGCTATGTCTCCCTAAAGTAATTTGTATTTTTCCATTGTTTGCTATGACTTTTTATTATTCAAATCTTCTGTATCTTTCACAGTCTTTGTTGTCAGCGTGTTCTTTGAATTTTTGAAGGAGCTGGGTTAAAATTTCCTATTAGAAATACATTTATCCCTTTCTTATCAATTTCTGCATTATATACAGCATATATGAATATATGGGCTATTTCTATATCCCAGTGAATTCTTTTTGGGGAGTTTAAAATTAAGTCTTAGGTAAGGGAAAAAAAAAAGAGAACTAACAAACTACCATTATTGAGCACATATCATGGATCTCATGTAATGGCAGATATTTTCACATAAATTACCTTATAAGTAGTTCTTTCATTACTTTTTTTCCTAACATATAAGTACACATACTACCTTGACAATAGGTATCTATGTAATGGAATATTATTCGGCAATAAAAAAAGGAAGTTCTGATCCATGGCACAACATAGATGAACTTTGGAAACATTATGCTAAGTGAAAGAAGCCAGTCACAAAGGGACATGTGTTGTATGTTTTCATTTATACGATGTGTCCTAAATAAAGAACTCTATAAAGATAATAAGTAGATTAGTGTTTGTCTAGGGCTGGAATTGATGGGATTGGGGAGTGAAGGATAAGTGATAACAGGGTTTCTTTTTGGCGTAATGAAAATATTCTAAAATCACTAGTGGTGATGGATGCACAACTCTGTTAATATATTAAAAGCCATTCAATTGTACACTTTAAATGAATTATATGATATATGAATTATGAAAGCTATTAACAAATTAGGACCTACAATTAAATTTGAAGTGCAGATAAACATTTTTTTTAGTAAACTTAGTAAGTATATCCAATGTGCTGCAGACTTATACTAAAATATATATATATATATATATATATATATATATATATATATATATATATATATTTGTTGTTTATCTGAAATTCAAATGTAATTGGGTGTCCTGCATTTTACTCAGCAAGCCTACTTAGACTAGGTAAGACAGGTTTAGGCAGAGAAAATTATAAAGCTTTGTCTTGGTAACCAAAACAAGGAAGTTTGGGTCTATGCCCTGATACCAATAGAAAATCAGGAGGTTAGAGAAATTGATTAGGAAAAGCAGAGAAGCCTCTAGTATTCAGTGGCAGTCAAAAGTCTGCTAAAATTTCCCTCAGCTTGGGAATGGCCAAATATTTTGAGGTTAGTGATGTCCAGCACTCAGGTGTTCTCTGCCTTGTTATAATAACCTTCTTTTACCCAGAAAAATTATGGACGTGTTTCACACAACAGACTTGGGTTATGGAGTTTAGAGGAATGAAGGAAATGTTTTAGTGGATGTGGTTTTAGAGGACAGGCTACGCTGGACCCAGAACTCTTAACCAGAATTCAGAGGCAAATGATAGGGTGGAACAAGCTGAGATATAAGAAGCTGGTTCAGATAAAAGGACTTTAAAAAATAAAAATCTTTTCATCTTTCCCACAAAAGTCTAGGTAAAAAAATAATCCCTGAAGGGGCTTTTAGAGAAGTGACAGAGGCAGAGAATGGCTAGAGCCTTGTATTTCCTGGGAGAGGAAATCCTGTACTTTAAAAGGAGAAGAAAGGGGACCCCAGGAGACGAGAGGATTTGGGTATATTTGGACTACAACATTGGAAAGGTTTTTTTGACAACAGTGTCTGTCTATTAATCTTAACTAAAGCATCACATAATGAATGTGGACAGAAAATCATCTTACTCTATATACTCAAATAACATTTACAGGATTCCTACTAGATGCAAGGTCCAGGATTAGCTTTGGCAGATTTGTAAGCGAATTAGACAATCCATCTTCTCAAAGATCTTATGGACAAATCTGGAAGACAGGACTTAACAGCTACTCCCAAAGCCATGGGTTAACCTGTCATGCTACCAAAATAATCTGCCACAGCACACATCACATCATATTTATTTGAAGCACTACCATCTTAGTTTACAACCTAGTCATCTTTCCTCCAGAATTCCTATTGTTTCCCTACAGGTTTCACTAATAATGATATTTCAACAACATAGATTTAGTTATAGCTTCACCTTTTAAAATATTCTGCATTGACTACAAATGGTCAATTGAATGAAGTTCAAAGGCTTCACCATGGCAGTGTGGTTCCATCCTACCTCTCCAACCTGAAGCCCTGACTTCTTTCTCCTCCATGGGCTTTAGGATCCAGTATTCACAAGCCAAAAGGGTTTTGGAATGTCAAAAAATATGAAATAAAATACATAATACATATATATTTACAACAAAAAGTTCCTTCTAAGCACTTGGATTTGTGTTAAGCAAGGTTCTTTGGTTTTCAGAATATCCTGATGGGCATGAATATGTAAAAGATGGCCCAGAAGAGAGATGGCACAGGGCTGAGGACAGAGGACACTGACTGAGGTTATCTGTAGAACATTCCAATTTGAAGGAGGTGCAGGAGAATTTTAAGAATGGAAATGTCTTAAGTAAATTTGCTGGTGTTTGCCTTGTCGCTATGTAAGTCATTGCTCCCCACCTCCACACTTTAGCTCCCACTTTGCTGAATTTTTAGCAGAACCTACTATATATAAATTTTTCTTAGATTGGGGAGGGGTGTGGAAATGCAGGAGGGAAGGAAGTTTAACATCTGCACCAATGCAATGGAGACAGAGAGACCACCCAGAGGATGGGAAGGCAAGTCAGATTTACAAGAAGCTAAAGTTTGGAACCAGACATGACAACAACACAATAAATCCTCCAAACAACTCAGAAAAGTTGAGGGGAAGTGGGACGGCTTTGGGCAATCGGGGACATGGACTGAGGAACATAAGGTTACTTTATCAGATTTCAAGGGGCAAAAGGACCTGATAGATGAATTATACCCATAAACAGTTTTTACAACGCCTCCATTCAGTACAGAATTGTTGAGTAGGATTCCAGTGAAAGTAGTTCAGATCACGATTTAGCTGCACATGCCGGAAGTGGACATCTGGGGAAAAGCAACAGGTTACACTGATAAAGAGTCATTTCTCTTCTATACGTCCCAACCCTGTTCTAGGAGTTTGGCATTCAGCAGTCAAAAAGCCAGTCAAGGTCTCTTCCGGTGGGGTACTAGAGGCCAAGCTAGAATGACTGAGGAGGAAAAACAAAAACAAAATTGAGTTCCGTCAACACATTCTTGATAAATTGGGGACTCAGCATCTGTGTCATTTTTCTCCATTTTCTCTTTACCCTCTATCTACTCTCTTTTCTTTTCCGCCCAAGGAAGCTGGCCTCTGTGAGGTACATTATTGAGCTTCTGTGTCCTCTGGCTTTTGCTTCATCTGGTCAATGGCAGGCACTAGAAGGAGACAGGAGGACCAGAGGATAGGAAGATCAAGGGTAGGAGGATGGGTTTGATCTGTCCTACTTTGTCTCATGAGCCCTCCCTTTCTTGGCTGCTTCAGCCCTGGGGCAGTAACACCTCTTGCCAGTTCCTTTTTATCTGCCCACATATTGGCAAGTCAGCCCTTATGAAAAGTGCTTTTGAAAGTCCCATCTGTTGCCTGCCAGCAAGTGGACTGAAACCACCTCTGAGGCAAGGAGACACGTGCAGGTCCTTCCAGCCGGATATCGGAGGTGGCCCATGCTTCACCAACAAGGGCACTGCCTCAGTTTAAACTTACGGGCACTGGGTTTCTGGCATCACACTTGTGAGACTTTGGAATGTACTCAACAAATATCAACTGACATTATATACATACTATAGACAATGATGAGACGAGTGTGCTGCCTTCCTCACTGGAGCAAGACACAGGTATAACTGGAATGTGGTACGCTGAGGGCTAAAAGAGCAATGTGCCTGGGGAATAAAGGACACAAGTGATCAGTCTTGCTTGGGTGGGAAAGGAAGATTTCCATGAAATGGTGTATGTAAAAGCTAAGCTAGGTAGGATGAGTTGGAATTCACTCAGTGGGCACCTAGGCCAAGGGCATTTCTTGAGCATGTCAGATAGGGCAACTGATGGCAAACGATCTGAATCTACAAGAACACAGGGAAAGGGAGGCATTAAAAACTGTGGTCCACAGGAGGAAAAGCAAACATAATGGAGAATGGCTATAACAGAGGTTGCACAGAATGGACGGGAGAGGGTGAGACTGAGAAAGTAGCCAGGGGCACAACCATGAAGGATCCTAGAGGTCAAGTTGAGGATTTGGAATTTTATTCTGTTAGTCCTCTATATACAATCACGAATTATACACCAAGGAATTAAATAATCTCATTTATATTCTAGAACTGTAAATCAATGGCAGCAAATGAAGGACCAGTTAGTCAAGTAATAGAGTGGCATCTTGGCATCTTTATTCCTCCCTAATGCTCTGTCTGGACCATGGGCCTTGCCCAAAATCAAGGGTAATATCTAGCTGCTATGCACCTGTAAGGGCTTACTGGTGGTTTGTGGCCAGCATTCATTGCTGTTTGATGTGGCCTCCATTCTGATTGGCTATTGCCCATTTCTTACCATTGTAAAACTTTTAACATAACTCGTCTTTTAAAATGAAATCACAGCAAGCTGGGATTACTGAATACAATACAACTCACAACCCAAAATACAGACCTAGACACTTTTAGCATAATAATTATTTCAAAATATGTAAGAAGCCATTACTTTTACAACTGGAAAGGACTGATTTTTTTTGTCCTTGATTATCCAGTGGAAGTGTGGTAAGGAGAGTGGGAAGTCTTTAAGGTGTGTGGCTTGGACAACTAGTGAGGTGGTGACAACCAGACAGGAAAAATAGGAGGAGGAGCAGATTGGGGGATAGGGATAAAGAGTTTGGATTTAGGCATGTTGAGCTCGCCTATGGAAACTTATGAAAGACTTGTAGAAAACTCTGTATCCATTAAACCTATGCATATGGGGCATATGAGGGAGAAGAGGATAGAGGTGTGTCTTTTCATGTCACAAGGTAGGGAGTTAACTTGTGAGTAGCTGAGATCACCAGATAAAGTGTATGACTTGAGATGATGAAGAAGAAATGGAGCCCCTGGAAAAATCTGCACTTGAAAGGTGACCCAGAGAGACTCACTGCCTAGGAGATGGAGAGGGAAAAATCCTGAATGGAGAATCCAGTAATGGATTGTCATTATAGTGAGGATCCTCTTGGTTTGCCTAGAAGAGTTTCTTGTGTATGCTTGTTGTTTCAGCATCCCATATGGCTTAGAATTTGACCTAGACCGTATGAATGACCATAGTTATCACTGTCCAGTTTGAACAACCATAGTTATCACTGAATTTAAGGCAGCAGAGAATTTGAAAAAGAAGTGATCAATGGTATTAAATGCAGGACTGTGCAAAACTTCAAACTTTTCAACCTTTTAGAAGCCTGTACTTCTGGCTTTACCAAGAACCTCACACATAGTCCTTAGGGTTTGGTTTCAATGGTTTGCAATTGTTATCTTGGATATTGATTGGCTCTTTGGAGAGCCAATTTTTACCTATATAGATTTTTGGTGTTTTCATTCCTGGTACCCGGTTTTAGTGTTTTAGTTTTATTACAGTTGATTTTAAGGTGATGGTGTTTTAACTTCCATTATTTTATTTCTTTTTTAGCCTTCACTTTTAAATTGAGGTCCCTAATAGTTTTTGTGTCTACAGTCGGGAGTTAATTCGGTCAGGGGAGGGTTCTAAATCTATTAAATCTTATAGACTTATAAATAATACCTCATAAATAATGGCCAATTTGAGATTCTACTCTTCACACCATGTATGAAAACAATGCATCCCTTGCTGGGCTTGCAGTTTGTAACATGCTAATGTTTTAATCCACCCTATTTCAATAAATAGTACATTCCCACAGGTTTTAGGGAAACACTGATTTCTTGTGGGAAAATGTTGGGGACGATTAAGGTAGCATGTATAAAATCCACCCTCAGCGATGCCGGAGATATGCAACATGACAGCTGGGGCTGATGCAATAGCGGCTTAAGTTGCCCTCAGCCTTCTATGGAAGTGATAGCCGTTTGCGCCTAAGATTCACATCTAGAGTGCTAGCTTTACTATCCCAGCAACAGTAGCCACCAATCCTGTGCTAGCCTTACATCTGCCATCCGCCCTAGCAACAGCAGCAGCCAATCCTAGGCCGCCACCCGTTCGTACTAGCCACTCCCTCTACCTTAGGGTATATATACCCTGCCTCTTCAATAAAGTTTTGCAGCTTGATCAGAAACCTGTCTTGCTGTCATTCCTCGTGTCTCTTGTCCCATACCATTCCTCCCTCACAGGATTTGGAGCTTCCGTTGAACGTCCCGCCGGCCGGGACAGGAAAACACTCAAACTATTAAATGCACATGAAAACCCATAGGAACCCAATTTAAACTTTAGAACATTTAATTACAAAGCCTTCTGTTTAATTGGTTTTCAAAATAGCCTTGTTGGGAAAATATCCCATTAGAGAAATGCTATTGGATAGGCAAGAACTACAATTTGACAGTGTGTTCTTTAGTAAAATCCTTTATGATGATCTGAATTGCCCTTATTAGACCTTGCAATTTATTTTTGGTCCGTAATCAGCAGAGAAATACAAAAAAAAAAAAAAAAAAATTGCCACTGCTATTTGCATATTTCTTCATTTCATCAGGGTGTTATTTTCTGCCCAGAGGAAAAACAAGCATGTTTCTAGAACACATACGGGACATATCAGAAGCCTAGTTTCCAATGCTGCACCTGAAGTCTCCATGTGCTACAGCAGCCACCCAGTGGCTAGAAGTGCCCATGTCCGAAACCCAGCTGGAAAGTCCAGTGGGATCTCCCTTTGCAGCTGCTGTGTTTAGTAGAGTGACAAGCGGGAACCCATAAACATCCCAGCTGCAGGCTTTGCACCCTATGACTTCAAGGCACTACCCTTCTATCTGACTGGGTTATTGGATTCCCCACCTATTCCTTCTAAATTTGGCAGCTGAACCTGCACCCAGTTGGTTTGACTGGGGACCTACTCCTCTTTTGTTCCTTCTCAAAATGGAATTTTGATTTTCCAAAGCCTCCTGGACAGGGCCAACTGCCCACGGCCTCCCCTTCCCCATCCCTTTGTTCCTTTTATCATACCGCTCTGAATCGACCCATGCCCAGATCATACCAACTCCCTCAGACTTGGCACTTTGTACTATTAACCCCATCACAGAAGCAGCACTGTCCCTATCAGTAAATTAGCTGTACAAGTCTAGGGAGGGGGGTCCCACTTAATCCCTGCTCCCCTGTCAGCTGTCAGGGCCCAGCACGGCTTGAGATCATTACATGAGGTTTGATGACAGCACCTTGTTCTCTTTTACTCCCTTTTTCCCTAATAGGCGTAGGATGGCATTGCCCTGAACACAATTTCCACCTCACGATTACATTTTGACATGAACAGTGGGTCCTTACAGCACATCTTACCTACACTGCTGTGTCTAACTTTACTGATAATCTCACAGAGACAGGAAAATTGGTCAAGAGACAGCACTGCCTGAGATTCTGGGTGAAAGTCTTGGGACACGTCTCAGCTTGAATCAAGGAAACCAGTTCATTGAGTGCAGTCATTATTCAGTCATATAAGCCATTAGATAGCATGTGAACTTTACCCAAGAGTTTGTTTATGTTAGTAACTTGTTTATTCTGGATACATTTATTGGTTTACAGGATAATGCATACAAGATAGTTACAGATCACATCCTCAAATCTGTCTCCAAAATATAAAATTACCATGAAACTGGGAGTCTGCTCCAGAGTTCTTTTGCTTAAAAGATATAGGATTGACTCTATATACTGTGGTTGAAAAAGAAAGACAGGAGACAGGAGGAAGGAACAATAACAACCAAAACAACAACAACAACAAAAAAACCAATAAAATACAGAATGATGGAAGGAAGGAGGGAGAAAGGGAGAAACATCCAACCTGATAAAGAAGACTCATGCAGCATTTGTGTTTCTCTGAAAACCAAGGGGTCACTTCTTTTAAAAATAGAGCAATCAATTATTGCATCAGTTATGGTTCCATGGTAGCAAGCAACAAAACCTACTTTGGTGGATTTGAGCAAAAAGGACACTTTTTAGAAGGAATTGGAAGGAATCAGAGAAAAAGCGAGAGTACTTTGTGTCTGAAAGGATAAATCAAGACAGCTTATAAAGTTTCTTGCACAGTTTCTGATCAAGATAAATGAACTTCAACCATTAAAAATCATTGTATTACTCTTCTTAAGAATGTATGACCATGCAGAAAACCATCGATTATTTACTTGGGATGGAATGTATGGTGAGTGAACAAAACCATATTAAAATGGGTTGATGACAAAACCTCAAGGGCAATATACTGAGTGAAATAAGCCAGACACATTAGGACAATTATTGCAGGGTCTCACTGATAGGAACTAATTATAATATGTAAACTCATAGACATGAAATATAAGGTACCAAGATATAGGATGAGGCTTAAGAATGGGGAGTGGTTGCTTAGTATGAGCAGAATGTTCAATTAGGATGAACTTAAATGTTTGGAAATGAACAGGGGTGTCGGTAGCAAGATGTGAGAATAACTAACAGAGCCGAATGGTGTGTGAATGAGGTGGAAAGGGGAAGCTCGGAGTCATATACGTCACCAGAAGGAAAGTTGGAGGTCAAAAGGTGGGAATGTATAAAACTGAATCCTATGGTGGGCAATGTCCATGATCAACTGTACAAATACTAGAAATCACTTCCATGAACCAGAACAAATGTATGACAATACAATTAGAAGTTAATAATAGAGGGGCATATAGGGAAGAACTATATACATATTACAAACTATATACTACAGTTATTAGTATTTCAACATGTTTTCATAAACAGTAACAAATGTACTATATCAACACTATGAGTCAGCAATTGAGGGGGGTTGGTTAGGGATGGGGAGGATTAGAGTTTCCTTTTCTTTTTTTCTTTTTTCATCTTTCACTTTATTTCTTGTCTGGAGTAATGGAAAGTTTCTAAAAATTGAACAAAAATTAAGTGTGATGGATGCACAGCTGTATGAGGGTACCCAGGGGCAAGTGATTGTACACTTTGGATCTTTGGATAATTGTATGGTATCTGAACAATCTCAATAAAAATGAAAAAAAAGAAAGAAAAAAAAAAAAAAAAAATGAAATTGCCAAGAGAGAGCACTTGGGTTTGTCTTAGCTTGGGTTTCCTGCCCATGTCTTGGCCATAACATAGAGCATCTAGACACTCAGTGCTTCCAAGGATACAGCAAAGTGGAGGTGGGAAAAGGATCCTGGACAAAGCAAAATCAGGAGGCATCCTCTACAATTAGACTCACTATAGCATTGCAGTAGCTCATTCAATTATCAAATTATATCCTTACCAAGTAGATAATAGTATCTTCATGCCATTACCAAGGAAAAAGAGGACCAGGGAGATTAACTGATTTACACAAAGTCAACAGCTAGTGAGTCGCAGAGCCCAGACTACATCTTGGCAAGTCTTCTGTCTTAATCGGATATGACTAATTGAGACTTCTTGTTGCCCAATTTGAGAGGACAACAGAACTCAATGATCTTTCTATTTGTAGCTGATGTTCATCTGGTGCACACAGTACAGTGATGTTAGCTGCTTAAATACTAAAAGGCTTCCAACCAGTTGGTAGACCAATTGGTGAACAGACATAGCTCTACACCTTCTGGATAGCCTTATGATCATCACTCTGGCCAACATGGCCCTTCCCCTAGGCCCTCTGATTCTCCCAACTCTCCAGCATTTAAGGAGTTAATGTCCAGTACCCTGGGGACCTCTCCAACTCTGATCCTTCATTATGGCTGGCATGCTTTCTGATTAGTTGCCTATTTCATGACAGTTAAATATTTTGGATTTTACTCCTGCTTCTACTTAAGTCTCATGGAAAATGAGGATGGCAGGGCTTTAAATAATTGTGTCCACTTTAGATTCCAAAATTATCTGGGGTAATATTTAAAATGAGCAGAGCTAGGTCATTATGATCACAATGGTCTTAAAGAAAAAACTAATAAAAGTAATTTACCCCTTGGCCCACAGAGTCTGTGCTTCACTGAATTTTCCGTCTTGGTGCCCTTTCTTACTTAGCATTCTTCCAATTTATTACAAGCATTAATCTAGTGGGGATGCGTGTCCACACCACAGTAAAAAACAGAAGTGTGATGTATGGTGGGATAGAATTATCCTTTACTCATTAGCCAGGTTCCAGGAGGGTCTGTAAGAGCCACTCATCAAGAAGACTATAAATCACAGTCAAGTGCTTTTCCAGAGGACTCTAAAAATACTGTACTTTGTTATCTTCCCAAGCATTATGGTGCTTACTTTGTATTCTGGCTCTACTCTCCCATGTTATAATACATTCATTTAAATGCAGATTTTGTTATTCTGCTCAACATCATCAGTCTATCAGACAAACACCTGTGGGGAAATATAAATTGACCTGTCTCTGCACCTAGGTGGGAAGCACTAAGCTTGCCACAATTATCAGTGTGCCCTCAGGGTCACCTTTTTATCTTTCATCCATTAAGAATCCCATTCAGAATAGTACTACTGTGCCTTGCCACCCAAAGTCCTGAAACCCCCATTACTAGGGTGACTTTGGTTACACCACAGCATGAGAGTACCCCGGAACTATGCCATGTGGGGAAAAAGTGCCACTTGCAGATGAGCTGATATCCGTGTGATACCTCACACCACATCCCATTACTCTATTGGCCCATTACTCTATTTGGCTCTTCCCAAAACCAGAACACACAGTAGGACTGGGAATGCAAAGTAGTACTCAATGAGAACCTCATTAGAAGACATCTGACTGGTCATTCATGGAAGGCACAGAAGGTTGGGAATCAGCCTTCTCCAAAGACTGAACCATGGAAAGCCACAGATAAGAGCTGGAATAAACTAACATAGTGTCACAGCAAGGGGCTGAGCAAATGAGAACTAACATTAGCAACTGCAAGCTCTGGGTCTGTATCCTACACACAATATTTTACTCCTTATTTTCAATAAATTGGGAGGCAGGGACGACGTTTTCTCCATTTAACAGATGAGGTTCAGTGATTACATTACACACAGCTATTGTACATGCGGTCTTGTTCCCCTAAAGAATATCCTGCTACATTAGTTTCAAAGCAAGAAATGTTGTGTCTGACAATATAGCAAAGCTCAACCACATGCAAATAAAAGCATCGTTCTCATGAGTGATATCACTGTATCTGAAGAAAGAGTACGCAGAGGATGCAAAAATCCTGGAAATTGAGGTCTCAAGATTTAAGTACTGGGTTCTGCACAATATCTTTCTTGAGTCCCCAAACCATAAGATACACTTATGGCCCAATCCTGTAGCATCCCATAGTGTTCTGCTATACACTCCACAAAATTAAGTTATTTGTCTGATAACTGCCTTTCTGAATAGACTGAGGGCTCCACAAGAGCCACTGCCATATTGTTTTGTTCATCAAAGTTGTCCACACTTAACCCAGCGCATGGTACCTAAATATATGTTGACTGATTAGTCTCTCTCCAACTCAGCCCATGGCAGAGGGAAACCAATGTCCCAATATGAATACCTGGACCTGGTGGAGGTATTTCCTGGCAGTGTAGATGGATACATCAGATCTCATGCTTCTGTAGAACTGGCTTCTCTTCACCCTCTTGGTTCTTACTATAGGCTCCCCAAGGAAACACCTGATCGGTTTTTTGTTTGTTTGTTTGTTTGTTTGTTTGTTTTTTGGTTTCTCATCCAGATTTTCCAGAGGCTTAGTGTAGACCAGCTGCCAGGATGATCATTCTTCTCTCCTTAGTTGTTTCATTTCTTACCTAAAGACTGGCATTGGCATCTTAGGCATTCACTTATCATTTGTGTGTTTGGAGATCATGGAGCTAGAACTCTGGAATTTGGGTGCAGTTACATAATGACATCTCTGGACCTACAAGGTGAAGATCCAGACCCTGTATGGAACCTACTATGGTTCCACATACTGAAAGATCAGCAGTGTCTTCTACAGTGGCATCTCTGTTACATGATGCATAAGCCAAATTTGGTTCAGTCTAAGAAGAAATGAAATACATCTAGAAAGGTGGAACTCCTATTAGAAATTTTGCAGAACTTTCAGGAAAAGAGAGGTGGATGATGATTTTGTGAGAAAATATGGACAAAAACTGTGGTGGGAGAGCTGGACCCCAGCTATAGCCTTCTTTATTAAAAACCCACAAGTCTTCTTAAGATTAACTGGATTTATCACTCCCTACCTCCACCCCACCCCCACCCCCAGAAGTATAGTCCTTTATACTGCAAAACACCCTTCTCTGAAACAGTTCTACTGACCAGACTGTCCCAAGTGCTCTAGGTAAAGATTGAGCTCACATGGTTCTGTAAGTCTTGTTCCTTAATTACCCACTTTGGTCATACTCTACAACACATTTTTCCTCCATCTTCTGCTGAAGCGCACCACCCTCTTTCTTTATATGAGGGAACATTTACACAGTGTATAGATTTAACTAATCCATCCTCTTTGGTTTCATTCATATATCACTAAGAACATCATTTTCAAAATCAGTCAGGAGGTATGTAATGCAGATCTACCCCGATTCATCTCTAGATTTTCTTCTAGTAGTAACGGATTCATTACAAAATGAAACTGTTATCTCCATTGAGACAAGGGGCACTTTTTAATAACCCAAGATACACCCTTTAATCATTTGGTCACTACACAATATATTGGGCAAATAAAATTGTCAGACAAAAGACTGCAAATCCTGGAGCAGAATTACTTTTTAAATAGGTTGAATATTTGAAATATGCATATTAAAAACTTCAAATTGGCTGATTTAGAGGATCTGAAAAGAAATTCCAGAGGAAAGCAGTTTCTTTGCAGACAGTGATATAATAAATGTAATTCATGAAGTTTTGCAATTTATAAAATGACTTTATAATTATCACATTAAATTTCCCACTGGCAATGTGAAGTAAGGCAGGACTGATATTAGCACCACATTAATAGATGAGAAAACTGAGGCACAAAGAAAGGTGTGACTCTTCCAAAGTCACAAACTTAAAAAGTGGCTGAGTGGGGATTAAAGTGAATGTTTCTGATTTTGATTCTAGGGTTCTTGCTAAACATAGACATGTAATTACCTTTTCTGATAATGTTTTGAGTGAAATGTTCTAAGGAACAAATTATTATTGTAAAAGTCAATGAATTTTCTGCCAACCATTCTTTATGTATGTGCCTAGCACTGGAGGGTATAAAAAGAAGGTATTTCCCCTGTAATAAAGTGTTTTACGAATTTAGCTGAGGGACAATATAAACACCAGGAGAACCCAGAAAGCCGCACTGTTAAATTGACTTTTTCTTTAGTTTGGAATTAATAGAGCAAGTGAAGGACACTGCTGACCTGTTCAGGTTCACACAAGACTGCCAGCAGGCACTAAACTTAGTACGTGAGGAACAGGATTCCAAAATATGGTATGCTAGCAAATGAGAATTTAAGATGGCTGATAAATGGGGGTGGGGGTGGGGGGGGTGGGGGTGGAATTGAGGGGAGCAAAAAAGAAAAAAAATTTAAAAAGTATGTCAACTCAGTGGATTGTATATCATGGATGATTGTATGGTGTGTGAATGTACTTCAATAAAACTAAATTTAATAAAAAAACAAAACAAAACAAAAAAAAAAACATACACAGAACTCCAGCATACCCCGAACCCCCTCCCCCAATACCCTGATCCACCAACCTTAACATCCTGTCACACCACCATTTCTTTCTTTCCCTCCCTCCCTATTTATCATCCATCATCTACTGCTCTGTCCTCTGAACATATGAGAGCAGACTGCACACATCTTTGAACAAACAATATAATTCACATCTACAATTCCCAAGAACAAGAACATTCTTTTATGCAATCCCATTAAGCGCAGCTAAGAAGTTCAAGAAATTCAACATTGATACAAAGCTTACATTCTATATTTCCTTTTTTTTTTTTTTTCTTATGTGCCAACTGTGTCCCTTTGAGCTTCCTCTCCTCCATTCTCAGATCCCATCCAGGATCATCCTTGGCATTTAATTGTCATTGTCTATTTAGATTGTCTTTTTTATTTTTTTTTTTCAATTGTGGAAAAATACATACAGCCTAAATCTTCCCATTCCAACCCCTCCCTAGCATTCCATTTGTGGAATTAATCACATTTAGAATGTTGCAATGCTATCACCTTCCCACCATCCATTACTAGAAATTTCCCTTCACCCCAAACGGAAACCCTACACTCATTTCTTAACTTCCCATTGCCCCTTCCCCCACTTCTCATAACCCATACTCTACTTTACCTCTCTATGGTCATATTCTCTGATACTTTGTTTGTGTTTACCGTGGGGCTTAAATTTAACATCTTAAATCTATAACAATCTTTTTTTTCTTTGGTACCAACTTAACTTCAATAAGACACGTAAACCATGTTCCTATACTCCTCCATTCCCCCACCTTTATGTAGTTCTTGTCAAAAATTACATATTTTACATTGAGACCAAAACCACTGATTTGTCATTACAGTTTATGTATTTTAGATCCTGTAGGAAGTAAATAGTGATGTTACAAATCAAAAATACAGTAATATTGGTATTTATATTTACCATGTGATCTTTACTGGAAATCTTTATTTCTTCATGTGGTTTCAGTCGATTGTTTAGTGTCTCTTCCTTTCAAACTGCTTAATTCCCTTTAGCATTTCTCATAGGACTGATCTACTGGTGATGAAGTCCCTCAGCTTTTGATTATCCGGGAATGTTTTCATCTCCCCCTCATTTTTAACCTCCAGGTTTTTGTGAATTTTCTAAGTCTCTGATGGTTATTGACTTCTATTTGTATTCCATTGTGGTCAGAGAATGTGCTTTGAATAAATTCAATTTTTTTTAATTTAAAAAAAAAAAAAAGTATGTCAACTGCTACTAAGGTATATCTTGGCATGTAGTTTTCCCTCATGTATTTCAAGTGGAGTCTCCCTCTTCTGCCTCCTCTGTCTCCCTCCTGTGTTTAAGACATCACATCTGGTCAGCGTTCATTCACTCAAGTCTGCATTCAATCATTCAGCAATCATTTATCAAGTTCCTACTATGTGCCACACACTGCTCGGGTTTTATGAATACTGTGGTGAATAAATCAGAAAAAATCCTTGCTCTCATTGAGCTTAGCCTCCAATGGGAAGAGACATGTATTACACAAATGAAGAATGTGCAGGATAAAAGATGAAAATAACAGCGATGGAAAAACAACAAAGCAGAAAAAAGGGGCTATGTAGTCCCATTTTGGTAATCAGGGAATTGATATTATTATTTTTTAAATGTGGTCAGCAAAGGACTGGTAAAAGGTTAGCATTCAAGCAAAGATCTCAGGGAGGAGTTTAAGGAAGACATGCTAATTTCTGGGAAAATATTCCCAAGTAGAGGAAATGGCCTGACATGTTGAAGGAAGAGTAAGGAAGACAAGGTCTTGTGATGGATCACAGGAGGAGGTAACTGTAAAAGAAGGCATATGTGGAAAGGGAGTGAGGAAGGGACAGGTCATGGGATCTTGTGGCATCTTGAAAGGACACTGGCTTTTACCTTGAGGGAAATGGGGATTCCCTGGAAGGCTTGAACAACAGAGTAAGATGATCTAGCATATTGTAAAAGCTTTATTCTGGTTGCTGTGCTGAGAGTATACTAAAGGAAGACAAAGCTGGGTGCAGCAGAGCCATAGTTAAAGGCTAATCCGTGGTCCAAGCAAGAGATCACTATTCACTGTGCTTAGATGATTCCATCCCTTCCCATTCATTCACATCCTCATCTGTCTCCAACCTGGATCCCTCCAGTTGACCTCTATATATTTGGTTAATAGTCTATACCAAGCTCCTCCACTTGACTGCCCTAAAGTTACCCTAAACACAGTATGTCCAAAATCAAACTCATGAATTTTTCACACTAACAAGTTCTGAAGTCTTTATTCCCTCTCTTAATCAATTATATTCTATACTTGATTATCTATCTGTAATCTAAATTATATTCCATTCTTACCCTTTAACAAACAACCTTTTCCATTTCTATGCCTTCAAACCTGTTGCCATCTTACTAATTATATTGCTGCTGTCCCCTTTTAGGCTACCCTCATGTTCTTATCAGAGAACAGGGCAGAGGATATACACATGGCACTGACAACTATTCGTAGGTAGGATGGGTCCCAGAGATCTAACATTCAGCCTAGACCCACAAAAGACCCTGTTACACCTATTTGAGAACAGCAATTATTTGGAAAAACACATTTTCCCTACTGCTTCCTCCTTATGGTGAAGGGACATGCATTCTAAATACTCACTGAAAGGATTTTAGGAGATCAGATGCAAATTTAGAAAATGCAAACTGCTGTTGATATGAACAGCACACTACAGTGACGTCCGTAAACAAATTCAGACTTCTGAAGTAACCCAACCTAAAAACAGCTAACATTAAGCTTAAGAAGAGGAAATTAACATGGAGAGAAAAAATTGGTTCAATGGAAGATAAGGAGGTAGGGCCATCTGGGCTCGCCAACTGAATATGATGGGGATGTTGAGGAAGAAAGAAACTTCAGGGTGAATTCTAGATGTTAGGCTTATATGACTAATATAGCTCAATTCCTAGCTTACTTCAACCCTTACTGGGATCAGTGACCAAGGATATGTGCCCTAAGGAAAAAACTAGGTTATTTTCAAGACTTCAGGGTATTGTTAGCCCTAAGAGTAGGACAGAGACTTCGGGACTTGATTTAGGGGGCTCTGAGATCACCTACTATACCCCTATCCTCTTCCAAGACCCAGCTCATGCTTCTCCTTCTCCAATGAGTCTTCCCTGCCCTGGAGGCTGCTCTTTCTCTTGTCTTTCTCCAGAACTTACGGACCAGGCTGACAATTCAACTCTAGTCATACATATTTTTTCAAGATCATGTGTCTCTGCTTTTTACTAATAATTTAGGCTTCTTGAAGACAGAGAACTTTGAGGAAGATGTTTTCTAGTCATCATTCTATTCAATCTTCACAATTACCTTTGTTAGGTTATCATCGTTTCCACCTGGGGAAGTTGGGGCTCAGCCTGTACATGATGGTGTGAGAATTCACCTGCAAGATGGTCAAACACCAACAACCTGTGATTTTGCCCCATACATAATCATAACAGTAAACTAAATTTAATGAACTCTCATGGAGGTATTTGTTACTTATAAGTGTGGTTGTAGATTGAATCACATCCCCCAAAACGTCAAGCTCAAGTCCTAACCCCGGTCCTGTGGGTGTGAACTCATATGTAAACAGGATTTTTGAGAATCCTATTAAGGTGTTGTTAAACTGAATGGCCTTTAATTCAATATTACTGGAGTCATTGAAAGCAGAGAAAATTTGGTCAGAGTAAGTAATAAGAGATAGAAGGAGACAGATGGCCATGTCACAGAGCTAGAGGTTTGAGTTATGGATCACAGGCAAAGCTACCACCAACTGCTACAGACTTTGGAGAATGTATGATTCTGCTGACACCTTGACTTTGGACTTTATGTCAATCGGTCTGTGGTATTTGTCATAGCAGACATGGCAAATTAAGACTGGTGTCCTCTAAATACTTCAAAGATAGGTCATCATTATTCAATTCACATTCTCATCTTATGTAACTTCTAGGAATATGAGAAACTGAAGTAAAACGGGTCTTTTCTCTTACTTCTTGTTTAGAGAACATTGGGGAAAACACTTATATTTAAGAAAATTATGCTTTACAAAGAAATCAAATCATATTCTTTCTAAAAATCATCAGTAAAATAAGCCCCAAATAGCAAGGCAAGGTCAAGACATGTGAAGAAATGAAGGAGCAGATTGCTAATTATCATTTTTATTATCTTCTAAGAAAGAAAGAAAGGTTTATCTGTAATTGCTTTGGTAGGCAGTTATAGCAAATGAACCTGAAAAATGCAATATTCCTTCTCTGGAATTGTTTGTTGTTTCAATTTCTCCTTTGAAAGTATGAACCAAGCCTCCTTTTAACTGTTTACACAAAAAAATCAAACTGAGTTGCTACTCAGAATTCATCATTTTGACTCTTTGCCTGAAGTGGCATTGGGGTTTGCCTTAGAAGAGTATATTTGTCCAATTGAATCCAATGCTCCTGCTCCAGGACTGCTGGAAAAGGAACATATTCACCTCGTTATCTCATCTAATCCGCGATGGGCCAGGTGCTTCCCTTTATCAGAGGATCTTTTCCTTGCCCCCGAGAACCACCAATGTCTGTTGGCATCTCCATTTCAAGTGGGCTTTGTCCTGTTGTCACCTCTACTGGGCCAAACGGACTGCTCCCATCACACACTCCTGGTGATGCCCCAGAGCCCCAACAGGAGTTCTCAAGGTGCCCAAATTGAGCTGTGGTCTATAAATGGGCAACGTCCACCATATTGTGCAATGTACCATGCACCCCCTGCTCCTTAATGTCTTATAGAGATTTATCAAAAACAGTTATTTAAGTGTTTGTTCACGCCTTCTCTTCAAGACCCCACAGGGTAATCTGTGGATACCTGGGCTGAGGGGACTTTGAGGGACAGGCATCAGCAATTCTACAAACCTCTCCTCTTCAACAATGAAGCCTCGATTCCTAGCCAAATCCATGACAGTCTTTCTTTTCCTATAGGATGGCTTCCCTAGGAAATCCCGCACCCTTGCAAAGGGATGGTTAGCAGCTTTGTCTCATTATTCATCAGTCTAGCTAGGTCTGCTTTCCAGAAAGAAATTCAGTGATAGAGTCGCTTGAATTTCAAAGGTGAAGGCACTTTAAAAGCCATGGAATCCATTCACCCACCAAATGGTACATCCCCATGAGAACATCTCAAACAGGCAGCCATTCCATTTCTAATGAAGACACACAGAGATGGTTACAAGAGAGTGTTTCTTTATTTTGAACTCAATATGCCTGCTCTAACTTTCACATGCCATTGTTCCTGCCCACAAGTTCACACCCAATGTGCAATGAAAGGTGAAATAAAAGGTGCCTTTTCTTCTCAAGTCTCATTAATGCTACACAACCAGGATTATGTCAACAAAAAGAAAAAAAAGAACACAAAGTAAGAAAAAGAATCACCTTATTTATTTCACCTTAGCAATGCGATTTTTAATTTCATTCTGTTTAAGCACCAGTGCCACTCTAAAATGATAATCATAGTGAAAGGAAGACTATACCCTATTTATAAATAAGTATTATTTTGACTTTTGTTTCTTTGTCTGTGTGTTTATTTTGCCTTTTAGGGAGTAGGAAGAAAAAGACAATCAAAGCTAAATGATATGCAATATCTGGCTAAAGGATGGAGACAGGCAGTTTGCATTTGATGTGAATTATTTGCCAATGCAGTATCTGGGATGTGATATTCATTTACAGAATTAGGAAAAAACTAGCAGTTTTACCCAGAGTGACTGGGAGCCAGTTCCCATCTGTAACTGAGAGACAACAACATTTAGTTAGAGCCTGAGGAAAAAAATATGATCAAAATTAATGCAGCAAAATCTTCCATAATTTAGATTTTAAATGTGAAAATCAATGCATCCCATTTGGCATGCAATTTGGCATTAAAAATAACACATAAAAAAAGAAAGAAGGAGATTCAAACCTCAGACTCTTAATTCTGCTTCTGGGAATCTATCCTAAGAACATAATCTGAAATGGAAAAACAGTTTATGCACAAAATATTCATGCAGTGTATGTTTAATGGGGAAAATCTGGAATTAACTAAATAGTCTACAATGGGAGGAAAGGTTAAAGAAACTTTGGAATTTGGTTTTGTTATCTAATGTAAACATCTGCAAAAAGGTTATTTACAAAGGTTTGGTAGCATGGGAAGAAAGAAAATAAAACAGGATTAAAATATATGTATAGTATGAGCTCAAATATGTTAAATAAATACAAGACTGGAAGAAAATAAACAATCATGTCAATAGTGAGTGCTAGGGATATAGGTGATAGCTTTTGCAATTACTTTCTTTTTTTTAATGCTACACATAACTCTCCAATGTGAAGGGGAGGCTACCTTCCCAAAAGAAAAGCTGACTCTCCCAGAAACAGAATATCATCTCATGTCCAAAGAAGCTGTGCAGATTACAATGGTACTATTACCAGGTTTATGAAATATGAATGCTGACCTTGTCTCCTTGCCTTGTCATGACATTGAATGGTGTTTAGTGGAGACCGGTTACATTTTTCACACTCTTATTTCTTGACCAACCTTTATTACTAATTATCATTCCACAAGCATACATTTGGTTGAACTTACCGGTCTTTTTTTTTTTTTTTAAAGAAATTACATTCTTTTGTCTCAGAGTCCTTCAGGGTATATTACATAAATTTTATGCATAATGCTAATGCCAACATGTTGTCCATGAGGGCATCTTGTCAGAAGGACCTCATCTGGGTCTGTATCTAAGCAGCTCTCAACACTTTTATGAAATTCAGTAAGTGTAAATTCTAATGAAGGAGGAAAATAAAACCTGGTCAAGTGTCCTCTAGAATCTTCAAAATAGTCCTGCATTCTTTAGGGAGGAACTCTACGAGCACGTGTTTATTCTCACACCACCCCAAGAGGAAGCAGCAGGACACCAACACATTGCATCCTCTCCTCCGGGAAGGACTGGTGGAACAGCCAAGTGAAGGCAGAGATGGCCAGAGGTGGATTCACCAGGAAGCTGATAAAGTCTCACTGGTTAGACCCTCCCTTGCTTGGGCTCCTCCCAAGACCCTGTATCTTGCTTTAGATTTGTCATTGTGTATTCTTTTTTTTTTTTTTTTTTTCTACCTTAAAGGAAAGCCCCTCAAGTTGTGCAAGACTGATGTCTCACAAAATTTTTATCAACCACCATCTATGACCACTTTCTCAGTTATTGTCAACAGCACTAGGAGGGGAACACAGATCTTCTGTTGTTATTGTTGCTTTTGAAATTGACTATCAAGATAGAAGACCTAGTTGGGCAAATGGAGGGAAGGAGAAATGAGGAGCAGAGAAAAGAAATGGAAGGGAAAGAGACGTGAGATGGAAATGGATGGAGTGCGAGAAGTTCTCTTTTCTGATTCTTAACAACTATGATCAAAATCAAGCCTTGGTCTTTTCCCAACAGGAAAACCTGGCTCTTATGCTTTATTATAACCTGGGGGTGGGGGGATTTGGGGGATCAACTCAGGGACCAACTAGGAATGGCCTTGGGGGTTACAACTGTTCAAAGAGCAGGGATCAGACCATCTCTGTGCCTGATATACCTACAATAGTTAGATTTTTGGTTGCCAAGGTCTCAAATGAATATGCTATTTTGAATTACACACACACACACACTCACACAAAAGTCATAAAATTTCCTTTTCAGAAAACAGTGAAGGAGAATTGCACTTTGAGTTTAGTAGCAAATTAATCACGGAGACACTGATTATTTTCAAGGGGCCTTAATAAGCTAAACCAATTCTTTCATTTACAGATGGAAAATGGGGTTTACAGGGGAAATGCCATGTCTAGGGATGGATTTAGTGGCAAAGCAAGATCTCAGTGCTTTTCCCATACAACACTTACCTGTACACGATGATATATATATATATATATATATATATATATATATAATTTTATTATATATTTAGAAAGAAAAGTTCTTTAATGGTAATATATAACCCCCAGCACCACCACAGACACACACACACACACACACACACACACACACACACAGAGCAGTTGGTAGTGGAAGAAAATTATAAACATATTTTATTACATGTCTTATGATTTTAAAAGCCCTCAATAAAATTATTGGAAATGGAGCCTGTACCCAAATACTTTCTTATATATGTCTTTGCTCTCACTTTATTAATTGCAAACTTTTCAGAGGCGAGGCAAATCAAATAAGTAGAAGATGTGAAATAAATTCTTTTCTCTACTTAGAGACACCAAATTTCAGATGCTTTCTCACATCACCACCCAGCCACCTGGAAATGCATTTAGTTAGCGTTTAGCTTCAAGGACTGCACTTGTGCTCTGAGAATGCTGAAGTCACAGCGCCCCAGTGCCCAGGAAGTGATGCCCAACTATTCCATCAGTGCTCTTTAGTGGGGTAGGAGTGGCTATTGTCTGAAACCGAAAAAAAGCTCAATTTATTTTTATATTGATCCTGGGACTAAATGTTCAAAAAGGATCTTTTGTGCCTATGAAGAAGCAAGGTGGCCCTTGGTGCTTAATTTTTGGGAGATCACTGATCTTTCAGACAGACTGCTGTGGGCATAGTCCTTAAGCAAATATCCTGAACATACAAACATTAGAATATAATTTCAAGGCCCTACTGAACTAAGTCAAAAAATCAAAGTTCAAAGTTTGGCTCGGTCCAAAGTGACCCAGTGTGACCTTTGCAAGCATCTTCCCTTTCTGACTCTTAATCTCTCTATTTGTGAACACTGTCGTGATTGGGCTTGATAATATCTAAGACTATTTCTAGATCCAATTTTCTCTGCATATATAAGGTTTCTAACCAATCTCTCCTGAAGAAATACAATGATATAAACACTATGAGTCTTGTGGGAAATTAAAAATTAAGGTTTCTTAGAGGTTCACAATGACATGTAATAAGGTTGATGGTTTTTAAAACTCACAACTGATTGTTACTTAATTTTCATTTAAATGGAAGAAAGAATTATCCTGACAGGATAGGGAATATTTCTAAGACAGCCAGTTAGCTGACTCTGGTTCTGCATGAGAGTGAAACAATTTAGCAGAAAATTAAATTAGCATTTGCCGAGATATTAAGATAAAATGTGAGGTTCACCATGCAAAGCTATTTGTCATTCTGGAAAGAATGGATGATCCATGTCAACCTTCAAACTCGGCTCCATGAGCAAGTGGAAACTATCAAGAGTTTTAGTACTGATGGACAAATGAGGTTTGATATGGGTAAAAGCCAGTCGATTCAAAGAGTAAAAGGACAACTGACTGTGACAGATAGATTCACTGTCCATGAAGATCAAATTATTGAAATACAGTCCTCAAAGAATCCTAGAAGGGCTAAACTTTGCTGCTATAATAAGAAATTAATCTCAGAGCAATTAGAACAAAGTTGAAGAAAACATTTATGAGTGATTCTGAGATCCCAATGCTTTTAAATTCCTTTTTTTCTTAACCAAAACAAAACAAAAACAATGACAACAAAACAACAACAACAAAAACATAAGTAGGCATATGGTGTGATATTTAAGGATAAGAGGAAGGCTCCTGAGTTTTCAGAAGAAAAGCCAAAGGACATCCTTCCATTTATTTACAAGCCAGAGGGCACACAAGCAAAAACTGATTCAGGGCCTTCCCTAGAGTTGAGCATTGACCAATCTTATTAAATGGCAACTGAGATCCATACCACTGAACTTGTGGTGATTTATATGTATCCTACAATAAGTTGGCATAAATTCATTTCTAATAGGGAAGAAATGAGGTTATAGGCAGATAGCTGATATTGTGAGAATCTGTAAACAATAAGGCAAAAGTGGATGGGCCCATAAATACTTTAGAGAACAATCTTAGGTTTCTGCAAAGTTTAGATAGCTAGAAAAGGTCTGCTACATACTTCCTTTCATTCATTAATTCATCAATATTTTCTGGATTACATCAGTCAGAAAAAGACCACATCTCTATCCTTGCAGAGCTTATATTCTGGTAGAGAAAGTCAGACAACAAATAATAATCATACTAAATAAATAAGCTATCTAACTGTCTAGTTGTTAGAAGATGACACATCCTATGAGAAAATGTAAAAACACACAAAAAATGGGTGGAGGACAAACAAAATCAGGAACTCTGAATGAGGTGGCAGGAGGTTTTAAGTGTTAAATAAATGGCTCAGGGTAGGAATCAGTGAGACTCTAAAATACGAGCAAAGACTTGTAAGGGATGAGGTGGTTAGGAAAGCTGGTATCTGGAGGATGAGCAACCTCAAAAGAGGGAGCTTCTAAAGCCACGATCCTATGGCTGCTGTGTGATGGTGTGATGGAGAGAAAAAAGGGAGAAGAGGAGAAATGAGATCAGAGGTAGACCATTTTAAGTACTCCACATTTTTCTCTTATTAATCAAACGGTGAGCTGGGATTTGAGCAGAGAACTGACATGATATGATTCATGTTTTCATCACGCTGGCTGCCATACTGAAAACAGACTGGAGTTGGATAAAGTTTGAAGAAGGAAAACCTGTTAAATACTTATTTTTTATTATTCGTTTTAAATAATCAGCAAGAGATGGGAATGGTGTGCCAGTTTGAATGTATTATGTCCCCCCAAATGCCATTATCTTTGATGTAATCTCGTGTGGGCAGACCTATCAGTGTTAATTAGATGTAATTCTTTGAGTGTTTCCATGGAGATGCTCCCCACCCAACTGTGGGTGATGACTCTGATTGGATAATTTCCAAGGCAGTGTTGGCCCGCCCATTCAGGGTGGGTCTGAATTAAATTACTAGAGCACTATATAAGATCAGACAGAAGGAGCAAGGTTGCCACAGCCAACAGGGACACTATAAATAAAGCACAGGAGCTGCAGATGAGAGACAGTTTGAGTACGGCTGTTGAAAGCAGACTCTTGCTCCAGAGAAGCTAAGAGAGGACAAATACCCCAACTGCAACTAAGAGTGACATTTTTGAGGAACTGCAGCCCAGAGAGGAACATCCTGGGAGAAAGCCATTTTGAAACCAGAACTTTGGAGCAGACGCCAGCCACGTGCTTCCCAGCTAACAGAGGTTTTCCGGACACCATTGGCCATCCTCCAGTGAAGGTACCCAATTGCTGATGTGTTACCTTGGACACTGTATGGCCTTAAGACTGTAACTGTGTAACCAAATAAACCCCCTTTATAAAGGCTGATCCATTTTTGGTGTTTTGCATCCTGGCAGCATTAGCAAACTAGAATGAGTGGTTTGGACCAATGATGGTGTGCCAGTTTGAATGTATTATGTCCCCCAAACACCATTATCTTTGATGTAATCTTGTGTGGGCAGATGTTATCAGTTTTGATTAGATTTCCTTGAGTGTTTCTTTGGAGATGCGCCCCACCCAGCTGTGGGTGATGACTCTGATTGGATATTTCCATGGAGGCGTGGCCCCACCCATTTAGGGTGGGCCTTGATCAATGGAGACATATAAATGAGCTGACGGGCAGAGGGAACTCAGTGCAGCTGTGAGTGATGTTTTGAAGAGGAGCTACAGCCAAGAGAGACAATTTGAAGAAAGCACAGGAGCTGCAGATGAGAGACAGTTTGAGGACGGCTGTTGAAAGCAGACTCTTGCTCCAGAGAAGCTAAGAGAGGACAAATACCCCAAGTGCAACTAAGAGTGACATTTTTGAGGAACTGCAGCCTAGAGAGGAACGTCCTGGGTGAAAGCCATTTTGAAACCAGAACTCCGGAGCAGATGCCAGCCACATGCCTTCCCAACTAACAGAGGTTTTCTGGACACCATTGGCCATCCTCCAATGAAGGTACCCGATTGCTGATGTGTTACCTTGGACACTTTATGGCCTTAAGACTGTAACTGTGTAACCAAATAAACCCCCTTTTATAAAAGCCAATCCATCTCTGGTGTTTTGCATTCCAGCAGCATTAGCAAACTAGAACAGATGGGAAGCAGGCACATTCTTGAGATAGGAGAGGCTGATGGTGAAGCAGGCTTTGAGGAAAAGAACAGGAATTTAGTATTGGGCATGTTGAGTTCACAATATCTATTAGACATTCAAGTAGAAATATACAGTGGATATTTGGAAATACAAGTCTTGAGTTTGGAAGAGAGGTCTGGGTTGAAGTTGTAAATTTTGAAGTTGTTGGCATTTAAGTGGTACTGAAAGTCATGAAACAGGAATAGATTCACCAAAGCCATGAGGAGAGAAGGAGGGACAAAAAGGTCAAGGATTGAGGTGCCCCAATGTTAAGAGCTCAGGAAGAAGTAAGAATGAGTGAACACCAGTGAGGTAGGAGAAAAATCAAGACAGCATGTAAAATTCTTGGAGCCAAGTGAAGAAAGAATCCCAAAGAGCAGGCTGAGATCACCTTACCCATTGATCAAACACGTAGAGGACTGGGATTGACCACTGGATTGAACAAAGACAAATCGGAGGTCAGAGTAAACTCTACGTGAGTGTGAGGTTGAAAGCTAAATTGGAGGAATCTGTGGGAACAGAAGGAGAGGAATTAGATGACATGAGTTGAGCATATCTTTTGAGGAGTTTTGCAGCAAATGGAAACAAAGACATTGGATGGTATTTGGCGGGGAGTTGTATGCCAACAGAAGATTCTTTCTGTGAGAATTAACAATGTACTAATATGAGATAGAAATGATCCAATAGGAAGAGTTTTAAAATCTGACACACTAGGTTTAAAAACTGGTTATATTATAAGAGTCGAATGACCTCAGGCACCTTATTCAACTTCTCTATGCCTCAGTTTCTCCATCTTCCCATATATGAGTTTGCAATTGGCTTTAGGTAGCAAACTCTAGGGAGATAGCACTGGATTGTGGAAAGATGCAGAAGATAAAGATTTATATTCTGGGACACTTACATAGAAGCTGTATGACCTTGGGCAAAAAACTTTTATTTTGAATCTTAGCATCTTCTTCTGTGAAATGGGGATAATAATACCCATGTCACAAGGTTTGGGTGAGAATTTAATTAAAATTCTTCAAATGAATTGCCTAGCCCATTACTGGACACACATCAGGTGCATGATAAGTATGATTTGCTTTCCTTATTTTCTCTGTCATTTGTCAGACTAAGATCCAAACTCTCTGAATGAGCATCTTCTGGACAATCAACTTCAGCCTTGCCCTTTGATTGAGGAATCCAAACTTTAGCTGCTTTTTTGATAATACTTTAGCTTGAGGTTGTCCTGTGACTCGAGTTAGGTTGTTGCTTCACTCCCAACAGTGACTTTACAGCCTCAGCCTCTGCCCAGCCACCCAAGGCCTAAGCTCTGATTCATTTTAGCTCCTGCCAAACACACTGTGCCCTCTTGAGCCTGCTGCCACCACAATGCCAGGCATAGGGAAGGTATTTTCAGAAAACAGCCAACAGAAACATCAAATGCACCTAAACCACCAAATACACTAAATATTCCCTGCTATAGATTTTTAGATCATTTTCCCTTCTCAGTAGATCTCTAAGAACATGCAAATACACTATGTGGGAATATGTTGAGAGACATAATGAGTAAGCATAGTTATTTTGATGAACCTGTGTGAGTCAACCAGATCTCAGTTCAAATCCAGTTTGAATCACACTAGTTGGGTAAACTTGGACAAGCTAATGAGCCTTTCTAAACCTCAGTTATCTCATCTGTAAATGAGGTTTACAATATTTGTCTCATGTGGTCAGTGTGACTGTGAACTGAGATAATTTACATTAAAACTCTTAGCAGAAAATAACTGATTAGAGTAAATTTCAGTCATGATTATTATTGGTTAGGCCTAACTACGTGCCTATTTGAATTCAGGAGAGTTCAACCCTGGAATATATCACTTCTTAAAAATTCACAATTAAGAAAAGGCAAGGGGATAGAAATTCTAATCCAAACCTTTTTATAAATATCTGGGATCCTGTGGTGTGCCAGTCTGAATGTATTATGTCCCCCCAAACGCCATTATCTTTGATGTAATCTTGTGTGGGCAGACCTATCAGTGTTAATTAGATTGTAATTCATTGAGTATTTCCATGGAGATATGCCTCACCCAACTGTGGTGATGACTCTGATTGGATAATTTCCATGGAGGTGTTGGCCCACCCATTCAGGGTGGGTCTGAATTAAATTACTGGAGCACTATATAAGGTCAGATAGAAGGAGCAAGCTGCTACAGCCAAGAGGGACACTCTGAAGAATGCCCAGAAGCTGATAGAGGAACTGCAGTTTGAAGACGGCCGTTGAAAGCAGACTCTTGCTCCAGAGAAGCTAAGACAGCATAAATACCCCAAGTGTAACTAAGAGTGACATTTTTGAGGAACTGCAGCCTAGAGAAGAACGTCCTGGGAGTAAGCCATTTTGAAACCAGAACTTTGGAGCAGATGCCAGCCACGTGCCTTCCCAGCTAACAGAGGTTTTTTGGATGCCATTGGCCATCCTCCAGTGAAGGTACCTGATTGTTGATGCATACCTTGAACACTTTAAGGCCTTAAGACTGTAACTGTGTAACCAAATAAACCCCCTTTTATAAAAGCCAATCCATTTCTAGTGTTTTGCATTCCAGCAGCATTAGCAAACTAGAACATGTAGTATAAAGTTTTTCATGAAAAAATAATAAAAGAAATAAAGAACATGTAACATATCATTAATTCCTGAAGTTTTATGTTAATTCACCACCTGAGCCACACCTGGTCTTTGGTGATAGTTTCACAAATCTCAGGTTGGAGTACAGGATCGCACACCCAGAGCAGCCTGCCCTTTGGAGGCCAGTTCTATTTGGCAACCACAAAATTTCCTTTTTTCCAGGGGTCAATGTCTTTAGAAAGAAATCCCTCAATAGAGATTTTATCTATTCAAATTGAAGTATAAACTACCATTTTATTTACACCTTAGTTTAAGGCAAAAAATAAAAAATAAAAAAAGAGAGATTCATTTTATATGTGCTGTATGATTAAAAAAATAGGGGTTTTCCCAATGTTTTCCATATTGAATAATGTTATTTTGTTTTTATTTAAATTTTACTTGGAGTATGGAAGGCTTCATTCTAAGCTCAGTTCTATTACTATCTATATGGTCTTTAACAAGTTATATGTCTGCTGTAGATTTCCATTTCTACATTTGGGGATAATAACATTTCCATTGGAAGATAATTTTGAAGATTAAATGACAGTGTATGCATAACACACCAGGCATATATAAGCTACTCAAGAACTGGAAGTTCTCCTTCCCTAGCATGACATATGCTTTGCCACATACTGATGGCTTCTAAGAACTCTGACCTACCCTGGGCTTGAAATGATCACGTGGCCAGCCTCATGCTGTAAATAAACAAGAATGGATTTATGATTATGTCCCCAATCCCTACCACACAAATATAAATGAATCCATACCATTTTAATTAATGTTTTCTTATTTTCAATAGATACAGTGCACATACAATATAGCTTCTAGACATTCATTATCATACATGAAAATCTTATGAATTATTTGCTGAACAAATACTGATTCCATATGACAGCATTTATCATGAGCACAAGGAAACTGTTGTCAATATATTGAACACAGCCCATAATATACTGAAATGTCATTCTGGGCTCAACAAACTGGACTTTAAATTTCAATGTGTAATTCCCTTTATCCAATGTATGGGCATATAAGTAATAAAATAAAGACCAAAAATACATAAATAATAGGGGGAGGATAAGGGGTATGGGATGTTTTGGGTGTTGTTTTTTATTTTTATTTATTTTTTTTATTTTGGAGTAATGAAAATGTTTTAAATTGACTGTGGTGAAGAATGCACAACTATATGATGGTACTGTGAGCCACAGATTGTATATTTTGGATAGATTATATGGTGTGTGAATATATCTCAATAAAATTGCATTTTATAAGAAAATTCACTCTGTAAGATTTTCATGAGACACCCAGAGGACACCCAAAGCTTCTGCTTGGGTTCTATATGTTATCTGTTTCTATTTTTTCACAACTTTTACAAATAAATCAATCCCTAAGACAAAGACAAATGTCCCATTTTTTTTGTAAGGAACTATAAATAGTAATTGCAATCCCCATCATTTCTTAACAAATACACCTGGATATGAACTTTCAAATTAGAAATAGTGACTTATCCTGATTCTCCTGGATTCTGGAGTCTGGAAGGCACTCACTATGTCTCTGGTTTTAAAGGGTGCCAGTATTTCCCCTCAGGTTCATGAAGCTTGTCCAGGTGTCTGTGCTGAGCAGGCCAGTGGTAACAGGAGCCTGCCTTGTATGCCAGCTCCACTTACCAGAGGCTGTGTGACCTTGGGCAAGGCACTTGAAGTCTCTGGTCTTCTGTTTATTCATCCATAAGAAGGGAATACAAATAGGGCCACTTATATTAGTTTTGCGGATTCAATCAATCAATCAATCAATCAAATGATGGAAAGTATACACTAGATTTATACACTCCACCCCATGTGGACATAAATTAGCTATTAAAAATTTACATCCATATATATACTTTCTGAGGCATTTGCCTTAAATATATTTACAATTTACAGAAAGAATAAATTTCTGGCATCTATACTGACTTAACAAAATTCTTAAATGGCTCACTCAGACTCTAACAAGTATATAGGAAGAAAGAGAACAAAACAAAACAGCCTGGAACTTATTCTTTCCAGAATTATTCCTAATAATTTATTTTAGGCTCATTTACATTTACCATAAGTATCTTGCTCTGGCAGATATTCCTCATGAGACCTCAGAATAAGGATAATTGTTATATTTTAAAGAAATGCTAGATACCCCTGTTTTTGATTAGGTTACCCTTCAAGAATCCTACTATTCTGTGTATGTGCTTATCATACTAAATGGCTTAATATCCCAAATTAGTCAAATTAATATTCAAAAGCAGAAGCTCTCTTGGTACCTGATGCTAAAAGCTATTGACATTCTGTTTCTTGAATTATTCAAACATACATCATTATCAATTTGAATAAGGGTGTATTATAAATGATAAACAGGGAATTCATTTAAGGATACATTCTTCTTCAAGTTTATCTAAAATTGAGCCCATCTTTGGATTCATTCAGGGTGTTGGAGGTTTGAAAGGCCTTTTGGATAGAGCAGGATATAGTGGGGGTCACAGTTGTGGAGCTGAGCTCCTCTAGACCCAACGTTGGGGTCATAAAGGATGATTGACATGGTGGCACCCAAGAGAAAATCAAACTATTCCTTATAGGTGCTAAGCATTGTGCACGATGCTATAAATCTATCATTGTTTCCATACTGCAAAATGTCCTTCCGCCATTATCATTCCCATTTCATAAATATGTAAACTGATATTGTTCCCATTGCTCAGATGATTAAAGCTAAGAGTAGTTGAGCTCCCAGCAGGAAGCATTCTGGAAAGCTGGCAGAGCCCCGAATATCACCCCTGATACCAAATGCAGGACCAGAGCCCAGTACACAGAGTAGAGGGTGTGGGAGTCCCAGAACTGGGTGGGTCTTAAAAGTTCTCTAGTCCAACTTTGTGATTCTACTAGGAGTGTAGCTCTCCTGACCAGATTTGCCTATTAAACTCTGGCCTCACACAGGGACGTGCCACAAGAAAACCACTGACAAATGAGCCATGGATGTTACAGAGCAGGGTCTACCGTGACCAAAAGTGAGGCAAATCAGAGATTAAGTGAAAACTAGGAATTAGCACATCATGGTTAAAGCGGAGGAGACTTTCCCATGGGACAAACATGAAAGAATTTAATACACAAACAAACAAACTACAAGCTTTGGATAGTAATAACAATAATTGCAACAAAAATTAGCAGGTATTAAGTGTTGATGTGTGCCAGGTACTATGCTAAATTCTTTATACACATTGTCTCATTTAATCTTCAGAACAATCCTGGGACACAGCTATTATAATCCCCATTTTACACACAACAAAACTAAGGTTCTACTAGGTCAAACAATTTGGCTAAAAATGCAAAGCCAAAAGATGGTCAAGCCTAGATTCAGAACTGTCTTGGACTGACTCAAACTTAGTTTTTTACCCTCTGTGCTACACGGCTTTGTCTGAAGGTCAAGAAAGAGAAAAAGGCACATGGATCCTTCATTAAACAGCCAAATTGCACCAAAGATTCAAAGTATCAATCTAAGTGGGAATGGGCAGGTAATAGCCCTGTTTCAAATCACTGCATTGTTTACTGGGGACTAAATAAATCACTATAAAAAAAATCTAGCATGTCTGCTCACAGATTCAAATACAATTAAGAAAAAAAAAAAAAAAAAACTTTGCTGGGCACTGGAAATTAAAAGTTTAAACATAATTACAATTCCAGATGGTCTTTGCATATGAAAAGCAAGTTAAAATCTAACGCATTCAGTGATTTTGCTTTCATTTCCTTCGAAGTACTCATAGGAGTTAAAAGGAAGAAGTTGCTCCTGAATCTAAATTTCCAAGCACTGTTTGGGCCTAAACACTAACAGGCAAATCGAGCGCAGTGCTTGCAACAATCAAATCCACCAGAATGTTCAGGAGCTGGGGTCACCAGAGATTATTTGCTATGAACTGATCTTGAGTAACTGGTGCTGTCCTTCCTTTCCAACCCAAGTTAGGAAATCTCCCTTCCCGGTGTCCATTCATGACAGGGAAGCTAACCTTTTAACAAAGGACCTGGGTTCTGATTTGTACTTTTCCAGGGAACTATTGACATTAAATAGAGAAGAATCTCCTACCGCTAGGGACATCACCATCCCATCATCTTTAGGAATACTTACAGGGAAGCTCATTTGAGAGCAAAGATTATTTGCTCCATTTCACATAGGTCTATGGAATTTGAGACATGAACAACCAGTAACTTGCTCTGAGAGCTTGGAGTTAGAGGTTGTTGGATCCCTTAAAGAGCACAGAGGAGAGGTACCCTCCTTCTGGGAGACCTGACTGTCCCTGCCCCACCTACACTGACCGCCACTCTGTCAGATCTTCGTGCATGCTCCCAGTGACAGGCATCTTCCTCTCGGGTTTGGAAGTCCGGTTCTCTAGCAGTGGGCATCCTGGCCTCTGAATCAGGTTCTGCATGCCTGGGGCTAGAGTGTCCACATTCTGACGAATCCTCCACCCCCACTTGCGTTCTTTTTATTTGTCAGCACCCCTCTGTCCTGCCTTTCCTGGACAGAAATGTGGAT
Source organism: Choloepus didactylus (assembly GCF_015220235.1). Taxonomy (NCBI): domain Eukaryota; kingdom Metazoa; phylum Chordata; class Mammalia; order Pilosa; family Megalonychidae; genus Choloepus; species Choloepus didactylus. The sequence goes on along the minus strand of NC_051321.1, from coordinate 78,572,118 downwards.
ATTGAATTTATCTGAACTAAATTTATTGGGTCCTTAATTTAAGAAAACGTGTGCAAACCTACAGCTCTTAGGACCCGTGTCAGCTGGTGAGCCAGTAGCTCGTATGCACAGAGGGGGTCTGTCCTGGGGCTTAGTTTGGGTTCCCCAGACTCTGGATTTATGATTCCCTCATGCTCTAATACTCTGGCTGCCTCATTGTGAACCACAATCCCCTACTCACTGCCACTTTGTCTCCTTGGCCGCAGCTGCAGGAACATGAGCAGAACCTCATTGAGGAGGCAGAGCAACTCACTCAGTGCTTCCCAAACTGTATGAGCCAAAGAATCACCAGGAGAGATGGTTAAAAGACAGCTGGCAGGACCCCAGCAGCCGGAGACTCTGATTTGGTGGTGCTGTACAGAGCCTGGGAGGGTGCCTTTCTCCCAAGCTCCCTGGGGCCATTGGTGTTGGCTATCTGAGGAGCTCCCACCTCTGCACCCCGTTCCTACCAAGTCCCTATGCTGCAAGGTCAGTGCCAGAACTAGAAACCCACGATTCCCACCTCTCACCACCATACCACGACATCATCATGAGTTCAGCTAAATGTTATAGAAGGGTATTTGGTCTGCTAATGCTGCCATTATGCAAGCCACCAGAAATGGATTGGCTTTTATAAAAGGGGTTTATTTGGTTACAAAGTCACAGTCTTAAGGCCATAAAGTGTCCAAGGTAAGGCATCAACAAAGGATACCTTCACTGAAGGATGGCCGATGGCATCTGGAAAACCTCTGCCATCTGGGAAGGAATGGGCATATGGCTGGTGTCAGCTCAGGGTTCTGCTTTCAAAATGGTTTTCTTCCAGGAAGTTCCTCTCCAGGTGGCTGGGGGTGTTCTCTTAGTTTCTCCCAGGCAAACTCCGGGCTAGCAAAAGTCTGCTTTCAACAGCCACCTCCAAAATGTCTCTCTAAGCTGCAGCAGTGTCAGGGGTCCACAATTCCAAGCATCTCTGAGTTAAGCCAGCAGTGAGCTCCTTCTGTCTGAGCTCTTATAGGACTCCAGTGATTAAATCAAGACCCATCCTGAATGGGCAGGGTCCATATCTCCATGGAAATTATCCAATCGAACGTTTCACTCACAGTTGATTGAGTCACATCTCCATGGAAACACTCGATCAAAGGATTCCAACCTAATCAACACTAATATCTAATACATCTGCCTCCACAAGATTGCATTAAAAAACATGGGGTCTGGGGGGACATAATACATCCAAACAAGTACAGTGTGGAAAGGAGGGGCAATGTCTGTTGCCACACCCAGAAAACAGCCAAACCTGTGGTGCTATGCTGGCAATTCAGAGTTGTTGATGGGATCAGTCCTGGCAATAATCTTGGCCCGGTTTGGCAAGGCTAAGCATAAAGGGGCTACTTTCCTACCAAGCAAGCTAAATTCTCTTAAGGAATAATAGCAATTAAAGACAGTGCGTTAATAAATACAAGACTTGTATGTTTATAGTCACCCATTTCTTTTGCATAATTCTCCATTTGCATCTTTGTCAGCAGAAAACTTCTGAATCTGTGTATACAATCTCTAAATATTCCTTATTTTTATATATATTTGACTATAAATAAAGGGAGAGGAAACCACTGGATTGAAGGGATGAACAAGTTTTATTTCTTCATCTTTAGCTGTTTTTCTGAGTTCTCCTGTGAGTCATCACATCAAAGGCTTCAGGGATGAAAGGATAAAACACAATAGCAAGTTTATTGCCAAGAGTGCAAATTGGGATATCCATCTCAGTAAACAACAGAACACAGCAACCAATTTAGAGGTGGCGCCAATAAGAATTAGCTTCGGACAGAGGAGTAAACAATATTGAATAACTAATCTTTTCAGAGCATTAGGATCCATGTGCAGTCATTTAAAAAATATTCCATGAAAAAAAAAAGTTTGTACTTCATGGACAAAAGGAAAATGAAGATCACTGCATAATGTTTCTGGAAGCAAAAGTGTTCAATCCTTTAATTCTACTTTATTTTGTAAAATAAAGCAGTGATAAATTTAACCAAATAGCTGTTAGGAGTTCACAGATAACTTCTTAAATCTGTGATGCATTTTGTTCTACCCAGCATCCCAAGGATGCTTATTAAATTATTTGCCAGAAGATATACTGACAGTGAGAAGCAGAAACATTCCGGAATAAAATATACAAGAGTAAAACTGATAGGATTGGATGTGAGAAGCGAAAAAGAGGGGAGAAATCTACTTTGAAGTCAACTAAGGAGACTAGCTTTGTCAAAAATGTGATTGGTAGGAATAAACACGGGAGGAATTTTGTTTGTTTGTTTGGAGAGGAAGGGATTTATCTGTTTGCATGGAATCCTACAATAATAAAAATAATAATAGTTAATGTTCACTAACTGCTCACCATGTGTTAAACACTGTGATGATGTTTCATACAGATATTTCCAGAAAGGATTGAGTATTTACAACAGTGAGGTAAATGGTATTATAATCCCTGTGTTTAGCAAGGAAGAAATGAAGTTCAGGGAAGTAAGTTCACACTGGCAAATGGAGGATTGGATTCCAGTCTTTCTGACAAGAGATTCCAAGTCCATAATTACCAAACTCGACCACTTCTCAACATAAGACACTGAATACGTAAGTGCAGGGATGTATTACACTGAGTAAAAAGACAAAAGAACAAATATTGCCTGATCTCACTGATATGAAACAATTAGAATAAGCAAATTCATAGAGTCAGAACCTAGAATACAGGTTCCCAGGGGTTGCAGTGGGAGTAAGAAAGGGGAGTTAATGCTAAATTGGTACAAGATTTCTGTTTTGGTAATGGTGGTGATGGTAGCACAACTTTGTGAGTGTAATTAGCAGTGCTGAAATACAAATTTGAATGTGGTTAAAAGGGGATATTTTAGATTATATATATATATTACTAGAAGAAATTGTTTTTCAAAAAGAGGACTGTACAACACAAACAACCCTAATGCAAACTATAGATTATAGTCAATAGTACAATTACAATAATATTTTTTCATCAATTGTACCAAAGGTGCCATATTAATGTCATGTGTTAGTGATGGGGGCAGAGGAGTTTATATGGGAATTCTGTATTTGCTGCATGCTTTTTCTGTAAACGTACAACTTCTCTAAAATGTATTTTTTTATGTAACATAAAAAGAAAGGGGAGCATGGGTTCAAGGAAGTCATGAAGAGTCTTGCAGAAAGAATGGAGGAAATATGTGTTGTATTTGCAGTGGGAAATGGTTGATACTGTGATACTGTGACCCATGGCATTGTTGGAAATTTCCAATATGACTACTTGTTGAATCATACTTTGAAAGTTATCACCTTTTTGCATAAATGTTATATTTCCCAGTGAGGAGGTGGCTGAAACTGACGAACTCCCAACCATGGCATTATTTGGAGTTTGCTGTCTAACTAATTGTTGAATTGCACTTGAAGAGTTACCACTTCCTTGTAAATATGTTACATTCCACAATAAAAAAAACAGTGAAAAAAAAAGAAAGGAGGGAAGAGAAAACTCTGCTTCCACACACCAGGATCCTGGGTTCAAGACCAGATGGCTAACATCAGACAGAAAGAGATCTTAAGGAGGGAAGACAAAGAACCCAAGTATGGCTATCATGGTACTGACAACTGTCAACAGAATCTCCCCCATAGTGCAGCCACCTCAAGAAGCAAACAGGCTCCTCTGTGCTGACCAGGGCAGGGGGCACCGTGTGGAGAGCAGAGCAGATCTGTGCAGTCTCACTCATCTCAAATGGGACGGTCGCTGAAGACTGCACAGAACGCAGTGTTAGAGCCGCCTTCGTGACAGAGCTGTGTGTTAAACCTGTTCAAAGCATTTTTGTTTGTTTGTTTTTGACTTGGTCATATAAACAGCAGCCTTGGCAGCTTCAGTGTGATGACACAGTATCCTCTTTAAAGAGCCCTGCCTTAGCTCTGGAAGCCACTGAGGCTGAGTGTTTCTTCTGTTAACCAACTTGGATGATTTGTCACCCTACCCTTGTTTCAATTAAAAGATTTTCTCTCATGCTCATACTAGCAACTTTGCTAATATATGGTGGACTTTTCTTACCTGTGAAGGTTACTTTCTAATGACACAATTAGAAACCCTCACCTGAAAATTCAGTTCCAGAAATACACACACATATACACACACAACACAGCTTCATAAAGCCACAAAGCCCTGGTAAGACATGGCAGCTCTGCCAATTACACTGCCAATTAACCTCAGATCTACTACAAACATTATCAATTCCTCCATTTCTTTACTACAAAATAGAGCCTGCACTTGGTGCCTTCTGGTATTGTCAAAAGGAATAAGTAATAACTATTCATATAGTACCTAAAAGAGAAGTAAAGGATGCTCAGCAATATTACCTGATTTTCTTCTCTTCTCTCCTGGAGTAATGTGTGACTATCATAAAACAGATCTGCAGAAATGAGTCTTTATCAGCCTAATAGCGGCTCCTGAACATTCATCCTCGATACATGCATCAGACAAAACTGTACTTCTAAATATAATGTTAATATTTCCCCAATACAATTGCACTTTACAATTTGCAAACTACTCTCAACTACATAGGACAGTATCTACGAGTTGAGCCATTAAATCTAAGATTATTTTTAAATTCCTCACAAAAGTGATTCCTGTTTCTATCTTGTTCAAGAAAAGGTTAGTCAGCATTAAAAAGCAAAAGGAATGTGACTACTGAACACAGCAATTGTTTCTGACCCTTTGTTGTCTTAGCCTACAAGTTCAGAAGCAAACATACAAGTACAGAAGTCACCCTCTCAGAGGTGGTGGCTGAACACCTGAGACTGGGCTCTCCCAGGAAGGGGGTTTAGGGAAAGAAGAATGTGGAACTTGGTAGGAGACTGGACCTGACGTTCTGCATTTTAGGAATTTGCAGTACGAATACTACCAACATCAAAGTAAATGATGGCTGGAGAAGGGGTAGAGACCCTAACTGATCATAAATTTTGGAGTCTGCAATACAAGAATGAAAGACAAAAGATGGTCATTAGCAAAGACTGAATGAAAAATAGGGTGGGATGGGGGGGATGATTTAGGTGTCCTTTTTTTATTTCTTATTCTGATTCTGATTCTTTTTGGTGTAAGGAAAGTGGTCAAAAATACATTGGGGTGATGAAGGCATAACTATACGATGGTGCTGTAAACAGTTGATTGTACACCATGGGTGATTGTATGGTATCTGAATATATCGCAGCAAAGCTGAATTTAATTTAAAAAAAAAAATAAATCAACAATGGGGGAGGAGAGGAATGGAATGCTCTGGATATTCTTTTTTATTTTAATTTTTATTTTATCTTTTGGAGTAATGAAAATGTTCAAAGATTGATTGTGGTGATGGATGCACAACTATATGATAATACTGTGAACAACTGATTGTACACTTTGAAGGATTGTATGCTATGTAACTATATCTCAATAAAATTGCATTTTAAAAAAAAACGGTCATTAGGAATATCAGGAAGCTCCTTGAAGAGTTTTTTCATGGCACAGGAGAACTGGGATTATCTTAAATTAAGGAAAGATACCAGAGGTGAAAGAGAAAGAAGAGATAAGCATTTGAAAGATAAGGGAGTAGAAGAGGAGCTCAAGGACACAGATGGAGGGTTTAACTCTAGTAAGGATGTTGGACGTCTCTTCCTCCTTCTGTGGAAGGAGAGTTATGTTTCCTTCCATTGCCACCAGAATTGACCACGTGAGTGGCTTTAGTCAATGATATGCGAACAGCTGTGAACTATTACAGTTCTGAGAAGAAGTGTTAAGAGCTGATGGTGGTATAGCTCAGTATTTCCTGTTCTTGTGCCCATGGGACTTGGTATGCACTTGAGAAACAGCCACTTTAAGAATGAGAAGATGCGCAAAAGCTAAATGGAGCTGTGAAAAGCTAAGAATGAGAAAAGGCAAGCAGATCTGAACAGATGCCAACATGTAACCTAAATGAGAAAAATGAAAGTTATTGTAAGCCTCTGTGATTTGGGGTGGGGGTGGAGTTGTTTTTACAAAGATGACCAATACACAAATGCAGAGACAGATGTTTAGAGAGTAGAATGTACATAAAATCCCAACTCCCCACCAAGGCAAAAATAGTGTTTCCCATTTTCCACAGGCACAGATTATTTATTGAGGATATTCATGTCAGAGAATAGCAACACCATTATTTTCATCTCCATTCATCCCTTTTATTATTTTAAAATAACTTTATTGGGATATAATTAACATACCAAAAAATTCACCTGTTTAAAGTATACAATTCAAAGTTGCTTTTTTTTTCTTTTAGTGCATTTAAGAGTGGTATAACCATCACCCTGATCTATTTTTAGATTATTTTTGTCACCACCAAAAGAAACCTTGTACCCATTAATAGCCACTCCCTATCCCATCTCACATTCCTGAGAAATCTCTAATCTATGTTTTGTCTATATTTGCCTATTTCAGACCTTCAATATAAATGAGATCATACAATATGTGGTCTTGTGCACCTGACTTCTTTCACTTAGCATGACGGATGCTCCTCAAAACTAAACATTCATTTCTAAGTCAGGGAAAAAATATCTCTTTTTGAATACCAATTTTTTTTTTCTTTTTTTTACTATTTTCCAAATGTGTGTGTGTGTGTCTGTATATATATATATCTTTCAACCTTCAAAATAACTCTGGCCTGGAGATATTATTTTTCAGATATTTCAGGTGAAAAAACTGAGTCTCAATGATTTAATTCAATTCCCAAAGTCACATAGCTCTTAAGTGCCAGTTTCTGTATTGAAAAAATAAAGTCAGTTTGACTCCAACTTTTGTGCTTTTTTTTTCACTACATAGCATCACCTCATATTAATTTAAAAGGACTATTTCTCTAAAACTATCAGTTACCTAAAGATATTAAATTGGAAGATGGATATCCTTCAACTTTATGTCATGGACCTTTAAATACTGTCTTGCACCAAAAAAGAAACACAAGAGAACTGCACTGTGATTTCAAAATAGGCAAGGTAATTTAAAAAGCAGATAAAAAGTTGAAAGTAATAACAAAAGGAGCCTGTCTGAATATTGAAATATAATCTACTTCACACAATCAATTATTTCCTACGTAAAAGAATACTAAAAAAGATTAGGAGGTTCTTGTCTATTGTTTTTAATTATTTCTAAGTATACATGGGTAACACACATAAAAGGATAGGTCTAAAGGACATAAATGTAATTTTCAGGAGAGACACAAGTCAGCATTCAGTCTGATCTCAAATGGCCAGAGCAGTTCAATGACTACTGATCACCCAAAAGCTAGCCCAGTTAACATGGAACATTGTGCCCTATCTTTATTAAACAGCTTAGCATCCATGGCAGGACAGGGCTTAAGTATTTAGAGTTCATGTTATTACTTTCAAATTAATTATGCATCTTAAAAAATTATACCTCAAATACTAAAGGGGATTTTACTGGGGATTTCTCACAATTAATTCCAACCAACTCAGAATAATTGCTTTCCTCACCTTTCATTATATCACTGAATTCTCAGCCTCATTATAGTTTCAAATGTCCCATCACCAATATAAACTCAACGAATCTTTGGCCCCTTTAACTAGTTAGTGGCTAAATTCAATTGATTTTACTTTCTCAAAGCTTTTTGAATCCTCCACAAAGCCCACTCCCGCCACCACCATCTTAGATCAGGTCTTGCTTCTTTCTGTTTCCTTACTGATCTTAATTTCAGCCTCTCCTCTCACCAACGTATTTCATTTTTTGTTGCCAAAATGGTCTTCCCATAGCATTTTCTACTCTCATCTCCTGCCTCCTCAAAAAACTCTATAATGCCATACAAACTCCACAATTTGGGGGTAAGCCCTTCAAAATGTGATCCGAATTATACTTTTTTGCTCTGTATAATTCTCAGCTAATTCCTTCTGTATAGTATCAGTTACCAAGAGCATGGACTCTGAAGCAGATTTTTGAGTTGAAATATTTGCTCTGACACATAGTAGGCATGTTACACATGGAAAAAGGGATAAGGATTCAACCTACCCAATGGCTTCTATCGAAATACTTACTTAGTCCTTAGTGCCTTATGTTGAAATAATGATGAAAATGATGATGATGATGATGATGATGCAGCTCTATAAAACTATCTCATGTCATGCTCTTTTCCCTGGAGCCCTCTCTCTGTCCTATCTCTGCTCAGTGAGACCCTACCTGACATTTAGATCCTCCGTCCTTATATGGATCTGGTGATCCCACGGCTCAGACCACAACCATGGCTTGTGGTATCCCTCTTAAGCCCCCGACACACTCTCAGGGTCCTTGTTGTCAGTTTCTGCAATTCTCCACATGTGAGCCCCACTCTCAGGCTCCCTCCTTTGCTTTGATGGCTCTATTAGAACATCAATTTCTATGGCACCAGACCTCAATGTTCTCCTATGTGGTTTTACACTCAGATTCTGCCGCTGTGCACCCAAAACCAAGGATATGGCCAGATCTGAAGGCTAGAAGAACTAACCTATCCATCCCTCAGTGCTTGTCTCATATGACATTTCCAGTGTGAAGCTTCCCATGACTCTAATAAACTGAAAAATATTTTTTCAGTCATAACACAGTATCTCCAAAATACTGGCTGAATTTTGCCTTGTAATTCATTTGTTGTGTACTTCGGGAACACAGGGCAGTGACCTTTTCATCCACGGCATAGCTCAAGAGCCAGCTCTGAACAAGCACTCAATTTGAGCCAGAAGAATTGAACACTATAGAAGAGCAAGCCTATGTGTATAGTTATCGCACTGAGACTGTCACTCCCACTTTGTCTGGTTGTATAATCATGGCATAGCTTTAGAATGTGTGTCAACAGTGGGGTGCGTTCACAGAAAGCCCACACTGATTTTGTTGAAATCCTGTAGGCAGTATATTGCTATGTTAGCAGGCTGTTTCTGGAAACTGCAATAGGCACGGTGCACTAGCTCAGAAGGAAAATGAGCACCACTTTCCCACAATGCACACTCCATATCCCCTTCCCTCCGTGAAGAGTGGGCATTTGCACAGGGAAGCCAGAGCTCCTCCCATTGTGTGGCTTGACTTGTTCAGGAGCTTCTGGAAGCACCCCTGGCAATTTCAGGAATAAGGGAGGAACTAAAAACAAACAAACAAACAAAATCACTAAGTAAATGAATCTCTCAAAGTAGAGACTGAAGTAAAAGACTGCAGGAAGCAAATTAATTCCTGTTATCTAAGATATTGGGGAGAGAAATAAGAAGTGGGGTTTGCTTGGCTTTCATTACCACACACAGGAGCCTTCCGAAGAAAGAAGCTAAATGTCTCCCCTGAGGTGTATGCTGTCCTCCTAAACGAATTAGTCAAGTAGAAATGCACATTATTTGGACAGGGATACCCAGAGGGGAATCATCATGAAATGGAGATGTTTGATAACCCATTTGAAAATATTGTATTAACTAGACGCTATCATAAGACAGAATTTATAAGTGAGAAGACTTATTGGAAGTCAGCTCATATTCTCATGCCTGTATTTCTGTCTTCTTTTCTCTCCATTCTGTCTTCCCTTCTCTTTCTCTCTGTCTCCCGCCTCTCTCTCTCCTCTTTCTCTCTCCTATTTCTTTCTCTTCCCTCTCTCTCTCTCTCTTTTCCCCTTTCCAAAAACACCAGTAACTAGATTCCAAAAGGGAACTCAATTTACTTTTGAATCTGTTTTTGTCATGAAGTAAAGCCTCCCATAAGTAAACTAATGTATTTTAAGAGCTTCCCATGCTTTATCTCCATCTGGTTATGCTTGTATCTATATGTGACAGACACAATCCATAAACACAGTTTGAATAAAACATTTTCCAAGTCCCAGGAATTGGCATCCAAATAGCTATTTGATCTTTCAAAGTCTTAATCTATTTTTATAGGTGGCAAAAAAATTTTAGAATTTGACCAAGGGAGTTTGAAGACCCAAAAGCTTATGGCTACAAGGAACCAAGGGACAGTATCTATTCTAGCATATCTATCTATCTATCTATAAATTTCAAATACGATTTTATCTCCAACATCCATTATCATTAAATACTTCATCCTACTTGGTATATACATAACCTATCACATAGCAAATGCTCAATGAATCAATTATAATTTGGCACTGAACTTTAAGAAATATGCAAAGCTCAATTATTAACAGAATCCTTTCAGTTTTAGTTTTCCCTGAAGTTATGTTAGCTACTTTTCTTTGGGGAAGATTAGGCTTCTTGGTAGCAAAAACATATGTGTAAAATTTAACACTACATTTTACAAAAGTCTTTCAAATATTTTAAATACTGAGTCAGAGTAGATACTGTTATCTGCATCTGATGAAACAGAAGCTCAGGGAGAAATGATTCAAAGTCACACAGTTCAGAGGTGGTTGCATCAAGACTGTGATTCAATAGTCCACTTCTAGACTTCAATCTCTTTGTAGAGTCAACTACCTACATTTCTTATAATGCTGAAAAAAAAAAAAACAAAAAGCAAAACCATTTCTCACTTTTCTTGTGCCTTCAGGTAATAAAATCATGCCTCCACATTGAGGTGAAAGACAAGATATTCTTTTTCAACTACTTTGGTGTGTTTTAGTTGTTAATAGTCCCATATTTTGATGTAATTCACATTACAACTTGAACGCAAAAAATACATGACTATATGACACATAAGAAAATCACCTCTTTAAATTTATAGACTGAAGTGGCTCTGTCTCTTTAGGAAATATTTGGTGCGTTATGGTTATTATTTTGATTAACTGTACTAAGGTCCTTTAAATGTAATATAAACTTAATTATATCTACTCACTTAACCTATGGGGATATTTAAAGGATTTTTAACATTTACCTCTTTTGGCCTTACTGTGTATACTTGTTCTTGTGCCCAGGTAAAGGATAATCTTTTGAAGGGCAGGGGCCATAAATTATTTGTCTCCCTATCTTAAACACATTAAATGAAATGAATGAATGAATGAATGAATGATGTATGCAAATATTCTTTGTAGGCGGTAAAGTCCTGCACCAATACTGCATCCCTAATTCGGTCTGTGCATTTTATAGCCATGTAGGCACCATGGCCTAAATCTCTATTCTAATACTGTATATGTATAACGGATATGCAATAGGACAGGTATAGATGGAAACAAGTTTGTCAAAATAGTCATGGTACAACACTGGGTAGGGTACCAACTGAGACTTAAGTGGCAGGATTTTCAGTCTTGAAAGAAAAGTCGGAAATGATCAACACTCCAAATTGATGGAGCATAAAGGGATTGAGCGGCCACATACCTTTTCTTGAAGTTCCAGAATACTATAACAGAAGAACATTATTTAAGCTTAAAGGGAGACATGGCAAGAAAAAGCTACTTGCTAAAGAAGCTCATTGTTAACAGCCCATTAAAAGCCCACGAGGGTCCACTTGATTCACTCCCTGAAGTCAAGGGTGCAGTTCAGGGATGGTGAATCCTTTGAAATTGTAAGCAAGTTGCGGGTATACACACACACACACTATTTCTAGGAAGGAGTTCTGTGCAGGGGATTATCCGTTTGCCTCTCCAGATCTACTTTCTACCCTTCTCTGCACAGCTCTGTGCCCTGCGAGGGAGGCTGACATCTGGAGTCTCCATCAATGGGCTCTCTTGTCTCCTGGCTTCTGGTTGGGTTTGGCCAAAATCTCCAGGGAGGATATGGGAGGGAAGGAGGAGGGGAAAATAAGTCAGAGTATGTTTTGCCCTGGCTTCCTCTTTGCAGTACTGCACTCGGCTGGCTGTGGCCCAAGACCAAGGGCCACCACTCCCTGTGTCCATCAGCTTTCTGTCTATAGGTTCCCATACTTGTTCCTCATTTAATACACTAAAATTATCTTTTACTCAATAAAATAGAGAACCAAAAGTCACAGTTTACAAAGAAAATTGAGCATAGGAATCTCTCACTTCAGTTAAGGACTGAAACTGAGCAGGAGCCACTGGGACTGGGCCTGAGGGTTGAACGTGACAACTTCCATTGGACACGGAGCCTCATGAACCTGTTCCGGGACTGCTGCTGGGTCCAGCTAGGTCCTAAGCACTGCTGCCACCTGCCTCGAGGTTATGGGCTTTCTCTGTAAAGCTCTATCAGCACTCATTGCCCTCTGATAAACTCTATCCTAAGGATGCAAAATCCTTCTGGGCTTATCAAAGCACTATTGAACTTGCCATTATCTCTGTCTCTGTAACTACCACTGTTAAACAATGATAGCTCTCTTTTATCAAATGCTTATTATGAGTTCTACACATTTTATCTCCTATTATTTTCATAACACATTCTTGTGAAGGGAGAAAATTGAAACCTAGAGTGGTTAAGCCATTTGCCCAAAATTAACTAGTGCATGAGTAGTGACGCTAAAACTTGCATCCAGCTCCATCTGGCTCCACGGCCTCCATTATTTGCACTAAGCCTCCTGCTTCTCATTGGAAGAGGTCTTTACTGCAAACATTTGCAATTGACATTAGTTATCAATTCACCCTAATAAACACTTAAGGAGGTTTTCAGAAAGCAACTCAGAAAGCATGGGGCTACTCTGATGTTATTGTTGTCATAGCATGGAATGTAAGACCTTTATCTCAGAAGCAGGTTATAAAGCCAGAGGGACGGTTCTCCCCTAATGACAGAACATACACAGGCCCCCCAGGAGCTCCATCCTCAAACAGTCTGAAAATGCAAAACAGGGATGGCCCAGCTTTAGCAGACTTGACTGGGTAGGATGGGATGAAAGCAATCAGCTTGCCATTACATAGCATCTCTTGCTATACACATTCCAAGATGCTAAGGAAATAAAAGACCACTCCAGGCTCTGTTTTGACCATAATTGAGAAAGTAATTAAGAAGAAATAATAATGATGATGACACTAAGCCTTTTTTACCACATGACCTTCTAATCTGAACAGCAATCTCCAGCAGATAAACAGCTAGAACCTAAATGCATTTAGACACACAAGAGCACATGACCATGTGCCTGAGATGGCCATGCCTCTCATGCATTCAGGAAGCTCTGACAATGCCAGGTACCCAAGGAGGCAGCCAGACTCCTCAACATTCACAGCCTGCACCCTCCACCCTAATAACACATCCACAACACGCCATGCACAGCATTCCTATTCCAGCCAGAGTGGGCCAGACTTTGAACTTTAGGTCTCTGTCAGTTTGGTCAAACAGGTTCCTCATCAAGGGTGACCTTCCCCTATTATCAAACTCCTACAGTCTCCACTGTTTGAAATGCTACTCATCTCTCAAGGTCTGTTTCAAATGCATCTTGCTCCATGGACCCTCCTTGGATTTATTCTGTGGAACCAGTTTACTTTACAGCATAGAACATGCTCAATAAATGTGCAAAGCAGGAGGGGAAGAAGGGAGAAATGAAAGGAAAGGAGAAATGAAAGGAAGGGAGATATAAAAGGAAGGGAGGAAGGAGGGAATGACGGAGGGAGGGAGAAAGGAAAAATAACTCTTCAACCTAAGAACCAATTTTCAGGAGCAAAATTAAAAAGAATTCACCAGGACAAGTGAATAACTGCAGTTCCCTTGCAAATGCATTTAAAGGATGGATGTGATGAGAAGGCAGACAAGCTTAATAATTTTATAAAGAAGCTGAAGTAAGGACTGAATGACCCACAGCTGGTCTCTGCAGAATAAGAAACCTTCTTCAGTTATAGCAAAAGGTCAGGGACCTTGCTGATTTTTCTTCCAACATCACATTGTCATTGATTTAAATGCATAGGTTTTCTCTCTCTTACTCTCTCTCTCTCCCCTGTATTCTCAATACCACTCCCTCACCTTTCCCCACTCCTTTTAGTTCCACCAGAACAACAGGAATCAGAATATCTACTTCTCTTAGTAGATGCTGACGATTCAATGAGATGAAGTACATCACAAGCTCCTGCTGATATTCAAAGAAGGCATTTTTTCCATAGCTGCAGCCCCTGTGGGCCATCCTATTCCTGGCTATAATTCAGCCCCCTCTGCACATAAGTTTCTGCCTAGGAGAAGTCTGTCAGGTCTTTCTGAATCACTTGTCTCCTGGACAATGCCAACAGATCCATGGAAATTCCCTCCTTGGCAGTAGGCCTTGGAATCACACAACCTGGGTTCAGATTCCAGTTCTGACACTATCTGGATGCCCTGGTGCCAAGTCACTATATCATTATTTAGATCAGTTTTTCCATCTTCAAAAAGGCAACACTAATACTTCAGAAGTATTTCTGAGAATTAAATGTGATTGCTTTAGGGACAGGTGGGAAACTGCAGCAGCTTCTAATAGGCACTCAGCAAGTGATCTTGTCCATTCTCCTTAGAGGAGTGCGGTCACAGAATAATTATGTAGAAGGCATGACCGTCAAGCCAAAAACAAAGAAAGCTGTGTCACTCGTTTCCTTGAAATCATCTTAAATTTAACTGCAGATACCTTTCTCTGCTCAGAAGGAAAGACGCTCAAACTTACACGTATTGAAGTTAAAGTTCTTCCTCTAACACGTCCCCAAGTCCACATGGCACAAAGATGTAGAGCTTTTTGGCTGCATGGCACATTGGCCCATCAGTCACAGGCCATCAGTCCCCACGGGTTACCACTGAGTCTTCTACCAACCCTGTCTTCCTCTTCCCTTCAGGACCAGAAGTTCCAGGCTCCAGGGCTCTTCAGTGTGAATGCACAGTCTGCCCTCCCTGAAGGCAGGACATCTTCTCGCTGGGCTCTCAGTGAATGCCGGACAGGTTCCCTCTTCCTAACAGATCCGCCACCCTTCCTTCCCCTCCCAGGACCTCCACTCACCTTTGGATCCTAGAAGACCTTTCCTGTTTGTAAGTCTCTTTCATATGTGTTGCTTCAATCCTATTTCCTGGGAGCAGATAAAACTCAGATAACGGCCTCCCTTTCTGACACATTTACTGAGGCTTAAAGTCAATCTTTGGACTTGCCAGCTTGCACAGCCCTGCAGTTTCCTGCAGAGCACTTTCCATCTGGCATTCCTCTGTCTCAGGGAAGCCCAGAATCCTGGATCTCACATCACACCTCTTCCCCTTCCCTGTCCCTACCTCTTCATTGTGTCTGTTGCTCCCATATGCAACTCTCGTGTCCTGTGTCTAATCCAATGCAATGACAAACTCAACCCCCTCCAGGATGGAGGCCCTGTCTCACTGCTTCCTTTGCCCACCTAGCTGGAGTGTCTAGAGTCTGCTCCCCAGTGACCCTCTCTCCAGAAGCAAACTTTTCTCTGCCTTCTTGGGAATATTAACTGTGTTCTTTAATGCCATCTTCTTGTTTCGGGTGTACACTATTGAACCTCTAGGACCCTGCTATGGAATTCACCAACACCACTTGTCTGCTGGGCAACCAGCCATCATCTCTCTGCATGGGTCTTTAGGCCCATGTGTACCTGGAATTTTTCAGCTTCTTGGCCTCCACTGCCTACCCAGTTTGTCTTAGAAGCAAATCGATTTCTAGGTCCTGGCTTTCCTGGTCTCACAATTATGTTTCATTTAATCCTTATATGCCTAGTCACAATTAAAGGAGTCTATTTCCAATAGAAGGTAAATGTTGAGGTTGATTTCTTCTCTATGGAATCCATAAAGAAGCCAAAGAAAGAGGCCAGCACATTGCTTCTTGGAACTTGCCTCCTTACCCATTGCTTCTCACAATGTATATATTCTTCAGGGGAGAAGGACTGGTGGGCTCTCAATGGAGCCCACCATCCAAGGGGCAGTGCTAGGTGGTAGGTGAGCTGGGAAGGAGGTTGGTAGAATTGCAGTTGGAGTCTTGCTGTGCTAAGTAGGAAAGACAAAGTTTAGGAGAAGAGGAGGAAAAGTGAGAAGATGAATGGGCTTGAATGATGCATCAAACAGAAAGGCCAGCGCTGGGACCAAGCAGTGAGGGTAAGAACGAAGGAGATTAAGGGAATGAAAGAGAGGACAAGGCCCATGGAGTCAGGCAGGTTGGAATCTCAGCCTAAGCTGGGGTCTCTGGGCCTGGGCAATCATTTTGTGTAGATGAGGCACATCTTGATGGAACAAAGTCAGGTCCTGAAAGAAGAACGCCAGGCTGGATAGATTTAGAAGCAACAAATAATTGCTGAATTCTTACTATGTCCCTGATAACGCTAGCCAAATATTCTACCTCATCTAATCTTCTCTGACATAGAAATGATAGTGCACATTTTAAAGGTATTGAAAAGGGTACAGTGATATTGATAAGATGGGCCTAGAACCCACCACAAGCAGTGAAAAACAGGGGTTATCTTTAAAATGAAGTCCATGTGATGGCAATTGGGTGCTTTTCCCATTAAACCATACTGTTCCTCTAGATCCTTAGCTCCCGGGTACTAGGCATGGGTTGCAGTTTTGCTTTTGATCCTAATTCCCTTTCTGGAAGCATTTAAGCTTTGTTGTATATCTTGGAACCAGTAAAAATAGCCCAGCTGGATAGCTAATAGCTGTCCAGCCCTGGGCATCCACGTCCACGGCTAGGATTCAGCCCTTGTCAGTGGGACAAAAACAAGGGACTGAGAACTCTGAGGCCCCTGAAGTCACTGCTCGTCACAGAAGGCAATGGCATCCTGGTCTGATCCACTCTGTGTAGCAGACCCTTGGGGAAGCAAGTCTTCCCTTCTCTGCAGAAATTGGCCCACTTGGAACCCCTGGCTTGGACAATACCTTGAGTTTCATCGTGACTGACTTAAGACATCCCAGAAGGAAAACACTTAACTCGACACCAAATTAGTCACCCAGAAATCTGCTGCAAATGTGCTTCCTTCTCTGCTTCAGCCAGAGCCTAATTAAGACCCTAGGATGGCTATTACTTTCATGCCATCACCGTTATTCAGTTAATGGTCCCATTATCTTTAGCCTTGCAGCCATTCCCGTGTGCCACTGTAGAGAAGCATTTCAGTGAGACAGATATTTAAAAATAGCTCATGGAAGAATCAGCCACAAACCAGCACCCATCAGTGCCCCCAGCCCCCATCTGGGGCTCTTTGCACTCTGAAGAGAAAACCTGGCTCTTATCCTGGGTCCTTTAGGTTGGTGACACACAACCCCTGAATTGGGGATAATACTTCTGCTTCCTTCTTAGGTGGTGGCTGTTGTGAAGGACATAAACTCGGTAAATTCCCAAGCACTGTACAAAAGTTAGTATTATGAATCTATTCTAAGCGCCATTTTCTAACAATTAATTGATTGATGCAGCTTCTATCTGCCTGATTTCCTCTCTCATTGTGCATCATATCTAATGTCTTCATTTGCCAAGATTTCCCATTTCAGCCCAGAGAAGAGATGCTTCTATAGCACTCCTTAGAGGTTGCAAGGCTGTGGAAAGGGTGGGCTTTCTGGACCTTGAAATGGTCTTGGCCTGGCCTGGGCTTTGAGCTGACACCCGGAGTTCAGGTGCTTGGTCTCCCCGGCTCTCTGCATGGTGGCAGGGATGGCTGGCTCTTTTAGCTCCCACGATATAAATATCCTAGATATCATGTGCATGTGGATTCCTTCTCTTTTAATAGGTAGTTTGGATTCGCTGCACAATCGGCCTTCCCTCCATCTAGTCAATTAGCTCCTGCGAATGTGCCGGGTGCCTCTCAGGCTCTATAATTATCACTTAGTGTCAAAAATTGAGAAGCGGAAAGAAGCAACCCCTAACCATATGACTTGGAGGTGAATGTCAGCCTCTAAGAAAAATTTTCCTGGAGCCTGACACTTCACAGTTTTGCTTCCACTTGGGATTTTATTTTGGAGGAGGCATATGTATCTACCTGTCTGGAATCCTATGATTTAAAGCATCACAACTTTCACTGGCAATAGAACCCTCTGATTCTCAATTTCCTCATCTTTAAAATGGAGCTAATGCCCCCTTCCCCACCGAATTCACAAGATATCAAATCATGGAATTATTGAAAGTCAAATTTTAGAATTGTTTTAATAATTAAAGTTTATATAGCACTACAGGCATAAGTTAGCTTTATTATTTTACTTCTTAACTATTTGTAATTAGTAGAACAGGGAATTAATTTGCAACAACACATCACACAGCATCTGCCCCACTGGGTGTCACCTCTCAGGAGAATGCTTTTCAGGATTCTCGGAGTGATAGGCTGGTCTCTATTTTCTGTTACTATGAATTAACCCGTACGTTTGCATTAACGTTAGACTCAAGCAGATGAGGAGTTTGCTGCCTGTCACTGCTACATGCTAGCTCATGATTTAGGCAAGTTATTTGACCTTGAGACATTCGAAGATCAAGTGAGATAATATCATCAGTAACTTATCAAGCATACAGTAGGCTCTCAAACAATGTTTGTGCCTTTCCTTCCTAAATCCTCACAACATTGGTTAGAGGAAAGTACGTTAATTAACAATTAGTGACTTGATCAAGACATCCCATTTTCCTTGGCTCCAAATCCAAAGCTTCCTTCCCTCCTCTGTAGCTATTTTACAATTAGACCTGTGCATGTGGCTTCCCAATATCACTGGTGTCCTTTGGCACCAGTTTTGATGCTCTTCTTGACCAATACTTGCTGCTGTACTTAGGACAAAGGACAAGTGATCAAAAAGACTAATTATAATGAATTATGTTCCCTCTTCAAGTCTGTGCCGAGTATTTCAGCTGCCATGTGAATAGATGACAAAGCTGAGGAAATCACCGCCTGCCATCTGTCCAAAAATTCAAAGCAGGAGCAAAAAGTGCTCGGAGGGCAAGCTGGTTAATGATTAATTAAAATCTTAAAAGTACTGCTTCCCAGCCAATTTTTGAGTACATCCAACCCTAAGGAGGCAAAGAAGGCCTAGGGAACTGGCAGCCATCGAATCCAGAAGGACTTTCTAACCAGTGGAAGGATAATAAAGAGATTAAAGAATGTAGTAGGCCTGGGTTCAAGACCAGCTCTAGCTCTTCCCAGCTCTCTTCTGTTCAAGCTCCTCAAGCAACCTCCCCGAGACACAGATTGCACATCAACCAAACAGGAACACAAAACAAAAGTTGGTTCCCTGCCTACTCATCCTACAAGGCCAATCCTAGACTTGTCTAATAAGACCTCCCACTCAATTTGCTCAAGATTGGAGTCTTTCCATTCCATCTCCCCTTCTCAGCTCCCACGAATATGGTCTAACTTCAGGACTCAGCATCTCTGGCCACCGTCTCCTCCTTGGTCCCCTTCCCTCCAGCCTCTTCCTCTCCACTCCATCACCCATGCTTGCTTCCAGATTACCGTCCATAAACCGCACATCCCACACTCCCCACCTGAAACCCTTCAGTGGTTCTACATCTATTGCAGAAATTTTCAAATTCCTTATAAGCTGTAGAACCTTAAAAAGGCAAACAAAACAAATCTTTTTTTTTTTCTTGCATGTGTGAAACACCAATATATAAAGCAAATAACAGTAGAGCAGCAGTGTTCTGAGAAGGAAAAAGTGCTCTCTAAAGTGTTACCTACTTGTCCCCCCAGGCTACTTCTGAATTATCTGAGGGCTCAGGAAAACGTTTTAACTTAAATAGTACAATCAAGGTCTCGCACTGACTTCCCCCTTTTTCATCTCCAACTCAGCCTCTAAAGACAGGCCATATTTTTAATGCTCATATATTGTTATAGAGTCAGTTGTTTTAAAGCTGCAATCTCTAACATTTGAATAGGGCTTCAGAGTCTATAAAGTGAGTACACATGCATCACCCAGTTATTCAATGTGTACTTATCAAGTAGCAACTACGTGCCAAGCACAGTGCTAGGAGTTGCTGAAATAGAGAAAAACAAATTCTCCCTGCTCTTTCTCATGTAACTGATAATGTTATGGGGCAGGCAGATCACTACCACTTCGAATCATGTGAAACAGTCAAATGGTTGAAATGACTGAGTATAAGCAGTCTCACATGGCACAGTCTCTATAAGCTATAATCCATTGGGTTCAATCCCAAATCACTGTCAGTGTATGAGATGAGTGCCATGATGAAAATACAGTTCCCAAGGGAGAAGAGAGGAGGGCCATGCAAATCTGAGCAGGGGAGCAGTGGCGGTGGTGGTAGTGGTGGTGCCATGAATGGCATGAGCCGCCAGCAATCCAAATGCACACATGGAACTATGACTTGGAAACATTTCAGAGTAATAATAACAATAAAAATTAAAAAAAAATAGACAAATAAATATAAGGCAAACCATATGCCAAATGAAGAGGAGGGGAATTCAGACATATAGAGGAGATGAGGATTGTTCAAATAACAGGCATGTGGGAAGCCAGGCAGGAGAAGGCAGTGGGCATTTCACAGCCTGCAATTCTCATGACTCCAGCTGCTGCACGGTTACCTGTGGAGACACAGCAGTGACCCGACACAAAGCAGTGAGGTCTCTGGGCTCTCCTGGAACCGCATGCTCAGCCAGGGACCCTGCCAGCTCCCCAGTAGATTCCCTACCCTGCCATGACCCTGCAACATATGGACCCAAGAAGAGAGGAGCAAAAACACCCACTGTCTCCAAATGTTGTGCCTAACTCAGCTTAGCCCTACCCTACACAGAGAAGAACAGAGAATTGCATGAAAGACAGAGAGGATCAAAATAAAGCAAACCAAGTAGAATAACTGAGACAAAGGGAAGAAAACGAAGATCAGTGAGATTCATTATGTACTAAGTAGTTAGCACATGTTCAGTGCTAACTATTATGAGCTCCTGAGCTACTTACTTCAGCAACATGATTTATAAATCATTATTACGACCTCTAGAACAGCTTTTTAAAGAATGTATTATTTTCCTGATCTTACAGAAAACAAGCCACAGTGAGGTTAAGTGATTTGCCACTCAGAGAACAAATGATACAGCAGGATTCTAACCTCCAAAGTCACTGCCCTTAACCATGCTACCATGTATACATTTTCATGGCTCAAGGGTCCAAATTCAGACCAAAGCAACTTTTGAGGCCACTATGGCCATTATTTCTGTTTTTCAGGGGATGGAGGAAGAGAACGTAATGGAAAAGGGCTTGTAGACAAAGTTATGTGTGGGCACCAAAAAAGAGGGAGAAGACAGGCCACCACGAGATGGGAGAAAGCAGAGATGCATTCCTTTCCAAAAAAGGAAATCATGACCTTGTCACACTCAGATTCCTCTAGTGCTTTACAAAATCATCCCTGGCCTTTTCCATCCAGGATCACACTCCTGACAACCTGGGAGTGAGCCGATGAAAACTGAATTCTCTCCCTTTGACAGATGATCTGATTGGGACCAACAGGGTTACAAGAATGAATTTGGGGTAACCTTTACTGGCGTCTGCTTTATGCTAGGGTCCAAGTGAAATGACACTCCAGGGAATCATGGCTAGTGGAAGCCTGGGTTGATACTTCTGTTATTTTGAATTGGGGGCTTCTGCTAGCATTCTGTTCCCAGAGGCATGTGGGGTGGGGTTCCTCAGGGCCTGTCCCCCCATTCTTCCGGTCGGCTACTGACTAAGGACCAAGTCATGGGTTGTGAAGTATGGATCTCGGAGAGCACAGTTTAAAATACCCAAACAGCACCATTGTTTCATCCTGCAGTTTGGTCCAGTTCACCAAACAATGCTGCACCCCTATTGTGTGCCAGGCTGGGTGCCAGACTCAGGAGACATGGAGATGAGAAAGACACATCTCCTGCCCTCCCAGGGCTCATGGCCCAATAGAGGAATCAGACCTGTGAACATTAAAATCCAATGTGAAACCGACCTGAACACAGGAGTTTTTTATAAGGGGGTGACTTTAAAGAGTTCTAAGTACCTATGATGGCCTAAAGCATTCCAGGCAGAAGAAAGGATACATTCAAAGGCAGAGAGTCTTGAAACTGCCAACTGGGGAAGAACTGCAAAGAGATAGGTGTTTTTTGGGGGCTCCTGGGAAAGGCCAGGTCTGGGACACCCCAGGTACCAGAGCCAGCAATGGGATTTATAAAGCGTTTCTAACTCCTTTTATTTTTCTGGAGTTTTTAATTCGGTACTAAAGTTCTGTCTCTTCATATTAAATATTGAGCTTTCTTTTATTCTAGTCAGGAAACATGTGTGCAGAAACTCCCAAATCATATCATCCATCTTAGCTTGCCATGCTGCTACAACAAATACCCAACAAAGGGTTGGCTTAAACAACAAGAATTTATTGTCTTTCGGTTTTGCAGCCTAGAACTAGGCAGACCTGCTCCTGGGGTTATTAGCGTTCTGATGAGTGCTTGGCTTGTAGCTTTGCCTCACATCACGTGGCAATGGACTCTCCTTTCTCTCCAGGGATCCACTGACTTCCGGCTTCCAGCTCCTCCCCGTGGCTTTCTCTATGGCTGAGTTTCTTCTGTATATAAAAGACTCCAGTAATCTGGATTAAGGCCCATCCTCACTCGCCCGGGCCACACCTTAACTAAAATAACATCTTCAAGAGGTCCTATTTACAGTGGATTCACTCCCACAGGAATGCAGATTAAGAACAGTCTAAATTGAGGTACAGAATTCTACCTACCATATCATTTAAAAGTAAATGGCTTCTTATTATGGGTGGGTGGGTGGGGGGTAGCATTAATTCCCTAGGGCCATTTTCTTACTTGGGGAGGCTGAGTGTGAGGTGAAGACCACTTGGGAGGTCAGTTTTCAACAGCTCAAATTCCAGCTCCTCCATTCATTAGCTGAGTGAACTTGGGCAAGTTACTAAATTACTCAATATCCTCATGTAAAAATGAGGATCATATTATCTATCTCATAGGTATACTGTGAAAATTAAATGAAGAATATATTGAGAATGTTTTCCCTAGTGTAGTGTTTTCCTTTCGATTTTGTTTGATCTGTTTCTTAAGAGACGCAAAGATTTCTAGCAGTTAAATACTCAGATATACAATTGACCTTTATAGATCCTTTCCTTGCTTTTTCGTCTAGAAGAGAATTTTCTCTCCCTGAGACCGAGATACTCACTTTTGTTTTCTTCTTCTTTCATAGATTCACTTTGTATCTTTAAATATTTAATCCAGTTGAAGAGCTGGCTTGTTTTCCATCTGAATAGTTGTGTGGTACATGTCAAATGATTGATGCTTTCCTCCTTGCTAGGAAACCACAGTTTAATAATACTTCATATTTTATAACCAGGGCTTTTGTATTTTGTCTCCTTCATCTAGTATACAATTATTTTGGCAGTTTCCATTACTTTAACTTTTTGAACATTGCATAATATGTACTATCCTCCATTTTATGTTTCCAAAATATTCTTGTCTGTTCTTCTGTTTATTCTTACTCATAGTCCATTTTTAAAAGGAGAAAACTCGCAATCCAAACCTCATAATCAGAAGAACAAAATAAAACATTACAAATAGATGAAATTCGATAATACTGGTGAAGGACATAGCACAAAACATTTTATCCCTGATCTATGAAATGGGATTTCCTTCCATCTCCTTTCTCCCAGTTTAGAATTGGTGTCATTAAAGAGAAAGTTCCAGAAAAGCTGTGGTCCTGCAGGGTGTGGAATTGTCAAGGCTTCATTAGCACTGTGGGAAACACATAAGAATCACCGAGGAATAGGATACCAATTATCATCTAGCAACTGACCTGGGCACAGATGTGAAAGACAATGGCAATTGCTGTGATTTACTGAGTATTTATCATGGTCCAGACACTGTGCTAAAGACAGAAAAGCAATAAAATATAATGATTAAGAGATTGGGATTTGGATTCAGAAAGCTGTGGGTTCTAATCCCCAGTTCTATAATCAGCTAGTGAAGTGACTTTAGACATTCTGTGACAATTCAAGATATGACACACAACTATCACTTGGCCAACTCTCTAAGGTGGATCTGCTCCTGCAACTAGCATTTTAGAACTCTCATAAAAACCTTTTGAGTTAGAACCTTCTTTCTGTTGAATAAAGGAGAGAACAGAGGACCAGAGAATTAAATGACATTCATGCAACTGGTTAATGTAGAGCCAAATTCCAACTAGGTTTTAAGTCAAGGCTTCATGGCTTTTAACTCCTGTTTTAAATTTCTTTATATCTGCTCTCACAGTCCAGAGTCCAGGTACCATTTATATGTTGCACATTGATTTCTCTCCACATGGAGCTGCTATTACACCAGAAAAAAAGTGTCAGATGTTTAATTCTGGCATCTTCTTCGGTGGGTAATTTTTACTCCTGAATTAATGTAATGACTAGAGAAGAGAAATCTAAGAAGTGTTCAAAATTGATTTGTAGATAGGGAGACTAACAATTCTCATTCTGGTTTGCCCAGCCTCCTTTTATTTTTATTTATTTATTTTTTTTGGTAATATTGACTCCATGTTTTCTCAAGTGGTATTAATAATAATCATTATTATTATAAAGATAAAATACCTTTAATATGTGTAACATTTACAGCTTGTATACATTTTATGTGTATGATGCCATCTAACAACAATCTCTGAGGTAGTGAAGTCTATCTAATTTTAATTATTAGAAAACTGAGGCCCAGAGAGGTTCTCTAAGATCTCACAGTGTGGTAGAGATGGCTAGTGTCTACCAAAGATTCATACGCCAATATCAGAGTATAGAGTTGTTGCTTGAGTAGCCTCTAAGTCAAGGACTACATTTCCCAGAACCCCACGGCATCTAAGCAGGGTCATGTGACAGACTTCTGATCAGTGAAATGTGGACTGAAGGAATGAGCATCCTCTCCAAATCTAGACCATAAAAACTTCCTGCTTCCTGTCAGTCTGCCACACTTCATCTTCCCTATTTGCCGAATGGATGTTGATACCCAGGGATTCTTGAACGCTATGTGATGAATACGGTAGAGACAAAATGTAGAATGGACCTAGTTCTCAAATCAACACAATAACTTAACTGGTACACTGATAACAAGTGGGGTAGAATTCCAAGTGGCTAAAAACAAATATTCCTCAAGAGGACAGCTGGTCACAAGTACATTTTGACCCAGTTTTAGGAAAAATGTATTATCTCAGTCTCTTAGTGGATGGATAAGACCATTGTTTAGATTTCCCTATCCAAGGGGAAGAAAGAGGCTTCTCACATGGATATTATATCACAGCAGAAACAAAAAAGGAATTTCAACTTGTAAAGTTAAACACAAGGTATAGATAACAGAAACCACAAGGAAAAAATTTGAAATGAAATAAATTGAGTCATAAAACATTACAAGTCAAATCCTGTAGATATTCATCCAGCAGCCCATCAAGTTCTGCAAATGAGGATGTGGTATTCACGGCACAGACCTGGCTGATTCAACAGATGGAGTGAATGTATAATCTGTCATGTTCTGGATGGACAGCCTGACTTCATAACTGTAAACAGAATTATGTCTAAAGGCCCAAGGCTAACACGACAAACAATGAAACACATCATTATGAGTTTACAGAACAAGGTGGAGAATACTAATAATTACTTCCATTGTGGTTCAGCCATAAATAGGGTTATGAGACATCATCAAGTTCAACAACCCTGGTTTTGCAAAATACTGTAGATCTGGGGACATTCTTGGTTTGGTGGACAAAACACTGGAAGAAATCATGCCAGATATTGAATAGGGAGGTTATGGGCCATATTTACCCACTGTTGAATGTTCATAGGGCAAACATTTTTTTGTTATGAAATGTCAAACACCTAATTTTTTAAAATTACATTTTTGTTGTTTTGTTTTGAATATTGGATGTAATTCTTAAAAAACAATCATGCAGGTAGGTCCAAGCTGCATCACTTTGCGAGGCAATGTTTAATTCAAGTGGTTGTTGCCTCTTGCAACAGACTCTCTCAATGTTTGGTGCATATATTGCTGAATACAATGTAACTCAGAAACCCAAATAAGGAATCACATATGCAGTATCTTGAAATAAAGTAGACAAGCTGTGGCACAAAGAGAAAAGCTGATAAACATCACCTGTTAAAACTGTTCAGTCATTGGTATTGATTTTATTTACATTTGCTGCCATTCCACTGAGGAGCTAAACAAACCTGAGACAAATGCAAGATTGGCTGCTTTGTGAAATGAGAAACAAACACCCCGGCTCCCCATGCCATTACTCTTGGGTTTTGCTAAATTGTTTGCATTTATCAGGTAAATTTTCTATTGTTAATATTTGCCTACATGATTTCACCCTAGTTTTCATATTCAGCAGTGATCTTTTATTTCTTTAAGTATTTGACAACCAAATAAATTGTGTTGGGGCCCTTCTGGAATCAAGTCTGCCCTAATTCAACCAAGAGAAGTAATAAAATAAAATATAATCATCATGAGCATGGACTCTGGAGCTAGACTGTTTGAGTTTAAATCCAGACTCCAGCCCTTGATATCTCCATCATCTAGGCAAGTTATTTAATTTCTCTGGATATGACTCTCAGTTTCTCATCTATGAAATGGGAATAACAACTTCATCTTTCTCTAGAGGTGTCATGAGAAATGCGTTAAATTGTTCACTTAGCACTTAGAACAATGCCTAGCATATTGGAAATTATATACACTGCTTGCAATTATCTTGCTATTCTTTTTTATTTTTATTTTTTCAGGGAAGAAACAGGTCATCAGTAGCTGCGCAGTTAACATGGCCAATTAGGCTTACAATGGGAAAAAATACTTTTAATAACGATTTAATAATTAAACAATATTGAGTCAAACACTAGGGAGAACCCACAGATAAATACAGAGACATGCTCGTAAGAGTGAGTGGCTGAGTTAAGTTATTGCCCTCAGCCTTGGCAGAGAACCTGATCAGTGCTTTACTAGCTGCCATTCCATTGTGATTTCTCTTGGGTGAAGAAAGGCTTACAAAAAGGAAAAAAAAATCAATGTAGGACTTGATAAATAATTTTGTAATGACCAAATCATATACACATTAATTATTCAATCAATAAATACATTCAAACATTTTTTTTCTGCCTAAGCAGAGGATTAGATAAATTTGATTCAATGGCCGCATTGGGTCTGATGAGTCCAGGTTCCAAGAAAACTTGACAAGAAGTGACTCGATGGAAGCTGTCAAATCTTCTC
Source organism: Choloepus didactylus (assembly GCF_015220235.1). Lineage (NCBI taxonomy): Eukaryota > Metazoa > Chordata > Mammalia > Pilosa > Megalonychidae > Choloepus > Choloepus didactylus. The sequence goes on along the minus strand of NC_051321.1, from coordinate 78,545,110 downwards.
CAGAAGTGCAGACAGATTTCTTCAGAAAGCAAGATCCAGGAGATAAATCAGAGGCTGCAAATTCCAGTTTAGTGAATGTGATTGAGGCTCCCATCAAGGAGAAACAGAGAAACCAACAACCTAATGGCTTAGGTTGACTGGTTGGAAGATTGGCCAAAATAACATCAGAGGTTTTGACCATCTTAGAGATGATTTGGCTTTTAATGGGCTCCATTGAAATTTTTATCTGTCCCCTCTGAGCACGTGAGGTACCCTCAGCAACTCAGGAGGGCCCTACAGGAGATCCAGACCAGCGTTCCCCAAAGAGGGGGTCATGGAGGTACGAAGTCCTGAGGTACACCACAAAATAACTAGGTTTCTTTACTGCACATCTAGAGTGTGCTAAAAATACATTTTTTTTAAAAAATTTAGCTAGAGAGAGATATGGTATTCATTACTTCTCAAATGTATTTGACCCCTCCACCCTTTTTAGTGCAGCCACTTGCTGAGCTGTTGCGCTAAAGAAAACAAGGAAACTCCTGCTACATAGCTTCTTTTGAACCTCATCTCCAGTGTCTTCTCCTTGACATCAGATGCCTGGGTTTGCACTAACCCACACAAACACACACACACAAACACACAAAGATTCACCAAATCAGTAATAAAATTCAATACAAATGGAACAAACACCTTTTTAAAAGAGTCATTTTTATACCCTTTGTCCCAAGGCTGCTGGTGGGTCAAGAGAAGAACAATGCCCAGAGGGAAATCACTTAGGGGATAATTCAGGTGATTTGAGGTATCTTGGAGGTGAGATAATTTTGATCCAGGGTAGATGGGAAGAGAAGCAGCCAGTCATCTATCTTGTGGAAGAGGAGCAAGATTTGTGAGTCTTGAACACTAATTTGGAATCTCTATATTTCTGTTTTCTTTAAATATTCAATCTACTGCAACTACAAAGTATATTAACATCTGTAAGATGTGAGCCCATCAAAGGCAGGGGCCACATCTAACACATCTAACTATTCACTGTAATCTCAGGTCCTGGCTCAGAGAAAATCCTCTGTAAATGTCTGTGAAAGAACTGAGTAAGCTGAATTAAAAATACATGTATTATTTAAGCAGAGCCTATAATCTTATAAACCATTCCAAACAGGTTTTTTTTAACTCCAGTGTTTCCTTCATAGTCAAACTGAAGCTCTTCAAGAAGCTTTTGCAACGTAGGGAGGGGGGATTGTGGAGGATACTGTGGGTAATTAAGGCTTGGACAACTCTGAATACTATATCCCTCTCTAGGAAAAGCACAACACATGTAGTACAATATGCATTTTAAATTTTTCATACTAGATTTTGATTATAATGGCTCTGGATACCATCCAAGCACTGACAGAAATCCCTCTGCAGCTACACATTTCTTGGAGGTGCCAATTTCTGGGAGAAACAGAAACTCTGGTAGGTGCCAAAAGAAATGCTATTATCAACACCACCCATCATGTATCCCTCGAGTGTGGTCAGCCCCATCTTTATCCATCAAGGAAGGTCCATATAAGCTAAGTCTTGCATGAAGTGGGGGTGTCTACAACTGAGGATAAGATCAGCCATTCAAGTGTGTATAGCAGAAGGACTTGGAGCTTTCTGATTCTCAATAAACACTTTTCCATCTATGAAGGCACTGCCCATGATGAGGTCCTAAACTCTCCTGTCACATAGAGTTCTTGACCCCTCCAAAGTTCAGTAACGTTTTTGCAATTTCCAACTCAACGGGTATTTAAAGAGCAACGCAACTCTACTTGTTACATAGAATACAAAAGTTGAGGCAAATTCCCTGATATCAAATAGCTCACAGTTATCAGTGTCGATGATTGTGAGTGTGTACAGGGGCAGCATGAGTAGAAAGATCAAACACCTATACAATTTCAAAAATAACTGACTTAGAAATTGGCATTGACGAATGATAGTGAGGCTCTTGCAATCCATCTGTGCATCTACTGATTGATCCACTCATTCATTCTATAGATAATTATTAATCACCTAGTTTTCACCAACACTGTAGTAATTTAAAATGCATAGTGGTTGCCCTCAGGGAAGCTCACAATTCTTTCAGAGAGAAAGATGCCCAAGCAGACAATTAGAGACCAGTTGGATAAAGGTTAAGGTAGCATTATTAATAAAGAACATCTGGAGCACAGAGAAGGAAGTGACTTTATCAACCTGGGACCGGAGAAGTTTTCTCAGAGGTGCTGACATTAAGCTGGGTCATGAATAAATGAATAGGAGTTAGCCACGGGAAAGATGCTGGGGTCCCAGGCAAAAGAATCACTGAATGTAAAGGCTTGGTATCAAGAACAACAGTGTAGTTTCAGGATTGCTGAGATTTTGAACAAGGAATTTAAATGTCTGAGAGCTGACAGCTAAGGATGCATATTAGGGAAGCAGGTTTAGGCCACAGAGTGAAGTAGCTTGAATGTAAAGCTCAGATCTGAACTTGTTCTGTACTCAGCAGAAACCTTTACCCAATGCAGATATATGACACTTTTTAGCAAGCTCAAGCAGGGAGCCACATGGAGAATGAATAGGGGATAACAAATCAGTGAAGCAGACATTATAGGAAGTCAGCCGTGATTTGACTTTGACAAAAAAAAGCTAGGATGGAGAGATGTGTCCAGCTCTCAAAGGAATGTTTACAAAGGGAATCAGTGAGTCTTGGTGTTTGAGTGATATGACTAGTGGAGAAGAGAGAGGAATCTGAAATGATTCCCAGTTTTTAGGTGGAGAAACTACTGGAAGGCCACACCAACCAGCAAGCCAGAGGACAAGGCAGGAAGAAGGTATTCAATGAGACAAGAAATTCCTTTTATCTCAGTGGGATATCTAAAAGACATGCCCATTATACCCTATTCTAGACAGATCTAGGACCGCAGTTACAAACAAACACCCTGCTGTCAAAAGTAAACTCACAGTTATGTCTTTCCTATCCAGAAAAGGGAAAAAGTAAATAGATAATTGGGAATGGCTTCAGGTAGGATGTGCCGTGTCCACCATACTGTGATTTCCTACTGCCTCCCTCAAATGTTTAGTTCCTTAACAGCATCTAACCTGGCTACTACTTGTTGGCACCCTGGTTTCTATCTGTTAAGCAGCTACGCATTTTGGGAGTCATGTGCTAAAACAGTTTAAACAATGAAAGTCAATTTTTTGTCCCCGGGAGAGTGTGTAGGATAACAGAGAAAATTGGCCTGTGGACACACTGTATGCAGGATGTCTCCGAGCAAATAACTTTGACTTTCCAAGTATGTTGTATGTTGGATTTAGATAGAGGTGATTAATTATTATGTCCACTACTTCCATAGCATGGCTTTTGAAAATAATTAAAATCGTTTATTTTCCTTAAATATTTGATCAGCCTACAGAGGCTTTTATTATTTCAGGTTACATGCATTAAGATAACTGCTTATGTAAATCCATTCTTGTTGGTTTTGCATTAAGTAATTTTACAAAGAATCCAATAATAACAGCAGTCGAGGAGCTGACCTGTGGCTCTCTTCATTTCAAACCTCTGGAGAAGAAAAGGGACTAAGACACCTGAGGCCAGAAGTGTTCTTTCTGTTGTCTTTCCTACACTTCCGATAACGTATTTGCGATAAGTCTTCTCTGAGTCCATGTTCTGAATCTGCCCAGGGGCTTTTGCACCTGTCCTTTCTTCTGCCGTGGAACTTTTTCCAAAATCTCTTTATGCTGAGAGCATGTTTCTGTTGGCCAGACCTCAGTTTACCAGGCTATCAGGAAGACCTGCCCAGACCATCCTTTCCAAAAAGGCTCTCCTTTTTCTTCTCTCCTCCCATTTAATTATTTTCTATCATTGCATCTTCTATGTTAATTTTAAGCACAACCTAACATTGTTTAACTGTTTGCTTCATTCCCCAGACTTTCGCTCTTGCATTACTCTGAACTTATTTCTTCGGAAATATCACAATAGCTTCTCAAGAGAATGAACATGTTAATTCCTTGGAAGGGGGTGAAATGGTTATGTTCTATCATTTATTAATTCATTTATTGGCTGGTATACTTCCATATATAAAAGGGTAGCTAGATGCTTGATTGGTTCCTTTTATTTAGCAGCTTTCAAGGTAATGAGTTCATTCCCTGTTATCCTCCAAAAGTGAGAAATTCACACTTTAAAATGTTCATAATGAGACCACTATAGATGGAGTCTGGGTTTATAATGTCATGGTGGTCTTCCCAGGGTTGGGGACAATTGGTCCAAGTCAAGAGTGCTGAGCCACAGTTCACACATCAGCCAGGATCATAGAATCCTTCCAGGATGATCCCTTAGCACTTTGCATACACTTATACTGAGATGATTTCTTGGAATAATATGGAGTGGTGATTAAGAGTATGAGCTTTGGTAGAAGAATAAACTTGGTTTAATTCCAGGTTTGCCTCCCGAAAGCTGTGGGTTCTTGACCAAGTTACTAAAGTGCTTGGAGCCTCAGTTAGTCCAGCTGAGAAATGACTGCCAAAAAGACTGATGAAATAATGAGTACACTTCACTTATCATAGTGAATTGGCACAGGTTATACTCTCAAAAATATTAATCATTATTAGAATTGTTCATGTTTCTAGCACTCCAGTGGATTATGAAATCCTTAAAGATGAGACATAATTATTCATTTTTTCACCATCTAGAACAATCTAGGTGTCCCACAAATACTTGTTACATGAATTACAACCCTATTTACTGAGCCTAGAGATTTCATTCTAGGCCATTCACCATTTGTGATGGTGATATGCTAAGCAGAGAACCCAAGTGTACCCACTGGATGCTAAAATCACAGAAGCTGTCCTGTGGCTCTCTCTTTCTTACTCCTCTCATATTTAGAAACTGCTGCTTGAAGTTCAGCTGTGATCTATAACCCTTACTTCCCTAAGTGTCATATTCAATTATAAATGTCAGGGAGATATGTAACAGTAAAAAAATTCCAACATTATCTATTGAAAGCTCCATGGGTGATTTATTATTCTAGCAAGTTGTCTCCTTCTTATGGAAAGTCACTCCCAGAGCCCAATCACATCCCCTTCTGGTTTAGCCAAGAACACCAAAACCCAGTTGGCAGAAACGGCCTGTTAGATGTTACTTCCAAGCAACTTCTATGCATGTCCCTCCTAGATGCGTCTGATTCCATTAGAAGTTCACGTAGAAAAAAGATCTTTGATATTCAATGGCCCTCATCTGGAGTTTTTATTTTTTTATTTATGTTATAATAATTCTGGTTATTGAACTTGATAATCTGAAGACCATTTCTTCCCACAGATGACACTGTCATCATGCACAGATAAAGGAGGCGCTTAGAAACTAAAGCAAAACTAGAAGAGAATTGAGTCATGCTTAAGACTAATTCCTCTCTGAACTACAGCCACTTTGATGTTTTCTCAGTTTGTCAAACTTACCAGGATCTCTCCTGAATCTGGTCATTTGCTCATGTAATTGCCCCCAATTGTTCTGCCCAGCTCTACTCCATACCTCTCTTCTATCTACTTAATAATTTTTACGGATCCTTAAGATACAAGTTACATTTCTTTTTTTTTTTCTGCAAATGTATTCTTAACTACTTAACTCCTCTGACCAGGCCACAGCGCCTTTCATCAGTCCTCATAACCCATACTATGGTTTGTAATTACATTTACTTGCATGACTGTTTGATTAATGCCTATCTCCACCCTTCATCTGAATGCTCCATAATGCTGAGGACTGACATTTGTTTCACATTTTGACACTTAGCACTGCCTCTAGCATAAGTTAGCAAACAATAAATATTTGTTGAGTGAATGCCACATGAAGATGCACCAAGTTGTCAGAAGGAAAGGTAATTCACAGTCATCAATTATTTACTAACACCAGGCACTAGGTTAGTGGACATAAACGCATTACCTCACATTATTCTCACAGTGACAGACAAAGGGGTTTCATCATAACCTTTTTGCAGATTTGGAAAGTGAAGGTCAAAGAAGTGGAATAACTTATCTGCACAACAACAGAAATCCTGGAATTGGAGGTATTAGAGCTACTTCTCCCACTAAGTGAAGAGAAGTACAGCGGTGAGGGACAGGGGCCCCTTCTCTTACGTCAGGCATCCTTATTAAAACCAGTGAATACCTTCAAAGTTTAAAGAGAGCCTCGTGGAGTGTGCGATTGTTCTGACTCTTGGGTGTGTGTGTAGTCCTGGAAGCATGGCAAAGGATTCCGCTTTCCTGAGAATTACCAAAGAATATGCAATTTAATTTCTTCCCATATTTTCCTCGGTCATCAATACACTGCACTTGGCTTTCCCCATCATTGCTCTTCTGAATGAATACTTGACAGGATCCTCCTTTAATTCCTTTGTCATTACGTCACCCTGTCTCCCTGCTGTGCAGAACTATGCACTTCCCCTGCAGCAATACGTGTGTCCCTAAATTGTCCCCTTATACAAAGTGTTGGGACAGTTGCAGAATCGTTTTTAATGCACATGGAAATGGAGGTTCAGAGAGGCTAAGTGATTACTGAGTTCACAGAAAAACTAAATAGCAGGGTCTGGATTCAAAACTATATCCTTGGGCAGCAACTCCAATGCTGCTGCTCCCTCAGTCCCGTTGATTAACACATTTCCCTCCCTCGGCTGCAGATAACAGGACAGGGATCTGCTTACAACCCCATTTTCTCTGAACCTCTTCCCATGCCAATTAATGTTCGTTGCTTCACTCTAAATACCAGATAGGCAAACGGCATTCATACTTTCACATGGAAAACACATGATCTTTTCTTTCGGTTTTAAAAGTTAACATCTGTTTCTTTCCTGGATGTCAACAATTCTTCTTTTCTGTGGCCTTTATTTCTTGGTCTCTTGCAAAATAATCAGTGTCCAGATAAAAATATCTTTTCTAAGTCTAAAAAACTGCTCAAGGATTTTAAACTAGCTAAGGAAGAAAGATTAACTGCTAATTTGCTGTGCCTACAGAAATTCACAAATATCTAAATCCAGAGGGATTAGTTCTGCATTTATATGACCTGAAGTCATATTCATTTCTGGGAAGAAGTCCAAAATAAGAGCTCATTTTCCAAATTTAAGCTGACTCAGCAAACAATTCACTATAGTCAGCAATGACCACAGTAAACAATAAAAATGCCATTTGAATCACCCCCGGAATTTAAAATACATTTGTAACAGAGGCTTCATAATTAGAGTGAGGCAATATGGAAAAGCAAAGTGCTTATTATAAACTAATCTATGATATCTGGGGTTCAGTGTTAAGCACATTTATCTTATGAATATAAATGCAAGGATTGTAATTGTTTGCCTAGGAGCCTAGCTTCTTGGATCTACCTGGGTGACAGGTAAATTCATTGTATTGGTTCCAAGCTGATTAGGGCGATCAGGAAAATGGCGCCCCCTCTGCAAGAATCCCACAAAGTTAACTTTAAACAAGGTTTCAGATAAAAATATTGGCCACACATAATTGTCTTTGGATTCCAATTATTTTAATGAATATGTTTCACTCCAAAACATTGAGACACAGCAGACATCAAAATAGGAGAATTAAGGAAATAAAAAGCTGTTGTTAATGAAACAAACACTGAAAGTAAAGCATAAAAATAAGTAAGACTGAAAGAGGGTTGTTGGAAAAAAATGAGGAAAGTCGTAAACTCCTAGAAAGACTGATTATTTTAAAAAGAGAACAAAGCAAAATGCACATTATAATATATGATAAATAAAATACAACTAAAACACTAGAAGTATTTATAAAATATCGTGAGCTACTTAGGTGGCAATAAATTGTGAAATCTAGAAGAAGATGATTTCCCAAAGAATATAATATCTCAAAATTGACTGCCAGAAAGTAAAGGATCTGAACAGTACAATGATCATAGGAAAACTGGAAAGCTAATTAACTAGTCGCCATGATAAAGCAGCCCAATACCTAGGTAGTTTGCCAGATATGTTCTACTAACCTTAACATAAGAGAGTGTAACTATTTTATTTAAGTAATACCAAACAAACAAACTGTATGAAAATTTCTTCAACCTATTTCATGAAATCCCCCAAAAAAACTTTAAAATCAACTCTAATAAACATAATACAAGAATACTACTCACAATTCAAAATGAAATATTAGCAAAGTAGACCCAATAGTTTTATAGTGTTTACTGTGATCAAATGAATAAAATACCATGATCAAATGAAGAATAAAATATCATGATCAAATGAAGCTCATTCCAAAACTGAAATAACCCAACCTTACAAAATCTAGTCATAAATAATTAATTAAACCATTTTAATGAAAACAACCAAGAGATTATAGAACAAATTCAGCAGTTACTGCTGTCTAAAAGAAAATAAAATAGAAGTTTAATAAAATTTAAAAGTGTCAAACAAGGCAGGGAAACTCATCAACTATTATTTAGCTTATTTGTAAGAATTGTATCCAATGCAATAGCAAAGGAATTAATGTATAAATATTTCATAAGAAGAAGAAAAGTAAATTTTATTTACATCTACCATGATTATATACTTAGAAAAAACTAAAAATTAGTGAGCAGTTTACAAATTCCTAAGAGAATTTGGAATGATATATAACTGGACATATTAGGCAAAAAAAAAAAAAAAAATAATAATAATAAAATTCATTTATATTAATGGCTGCCCTATGAAAAAATAAGGAAAGATAAATTTAATAAGAAAGAAAAAAAGTGAAGGACATAACATTTAGAAAGTTATAAAATGTATTGTAGAGCATAGAAAAGAGCATGGAAACAGAGAACAATCCATATTCCTAAATAAGATGTCACATCATCATAAAAATCAATCTTACCAAAATTAATGTATAAATTTAATGCAATTTCAAATAAAAATCTCAATTTTCAAAACTCCAAATTACATGACTTTTGCCTGAACAAGGAAGAATAAATACCTAAAAGCAGGCAAGGAAATTTTGATAAAAAAGAAATGAGGGAAAAACTTTTCTTTCCAGATTTTAAAACATAAAGCTACTGCAATCAAAATAGTATATTGACATAAGAATGGACAAATAGACATGAGCAACCAAACAGAAATTTCAGAAGTAGATATAAATGCATATTTAAATTTCATACATAAAAGAATGAAGGTTCAATTCAATGGAAGTAAATATTTATTTAATAAATGATGATGCTAAAACAGGCCAGGTATCTAAAAGTAATTAAAGCTAGAACTCTACCAAGCACAAGAATAAATTGTAAATATAGTAAATATATTTTAAAAAATAAAGCATTACATATTTGAGAAGCAAATGTGGGAGGAGTTTTTGTTTATTTGTCTGTTTGTTTACAAAGCCTGATAGTGTAAATCAGGCTTGAAATTCATACAGAGAGAGATAGCCAAGCAAACTACATATATATAAGCATTCCTTCAAGCTGATAAGAAAAAGAAGCTAATTTGTTATAAAATGAGAATGTGATATGAACAAATAAGGAATATGAGGGCAGAAGAGGAAATGCAAATTGCCAATAAAGAGATAAGTAAAGAACTAGTCAATCTCACTTTTAGATAGAAAAATTTTTATTGGAAATACATGTGTGTGTGTATATATATATATATATATATATATATATATATACACATAAAATTGTTAAGCATCAGTACAAATCCATAAAAAGTAAAGATTCAGGAACTTTTCAGAGTGTGTATTGACACATACATTTGATGCACCAATCCCACTTTAATGTATCTCCCCATTTGGAATAAAAGTGGCACTATATAAACTATATAAGTCTACCTGCTGGTTTTTTTGTGTGCATGTTTTTTGTTTTTTTTTTTTTGGTGATTAAAAAAAAGAACTTGTTATAAACCTGGATAACTGGTCACAAGGGAAAAGAGAGATGCATCCTATGGAATTATGTGAGAGATTAGAAGAATGGCCTTGATATAAAGATCAAGTACACATAAACATATTTACATACTAGAATGATGTCCATAATTTATTTATTGATATGTAAAAAAAATCCAAGTTGCAGAATAATATGTATTATCCATTATTTCTTTTAAAAAACACTCTCTACATGTGTGCACATTTTGGGCAAAAAGATAAATACCAATATGTTAACATGATTATCACAGGGAAGACAAAAGGGAAGATGGATTATTCACATTCAAAAAAAATGTTTTGATGACTACTCTCAGAAAATTTAGCTAAGATGTTTGTAAGTAAGCATAAAATTTTTCCACTTTTATAATTCTAACCTATTCCTGGTATCAGGCAGATTAAAACCAACAACAATTTTGAAGGAATTCCAAAATGGTGGAATAAGGACCTCTGAAAATCTACTTCTGCATAAAAACAATGGCAAAAAGGTGTCACAATTTACTTTTGCAGCTCTCTGGAAATTAATCAAAGGTTTGAAAAAAATCCTAGGAGTGTGTATTCAAGAAAAATGTCCACATCTTGGTAAAAACAGTGAGCCTAGTAGTGTTTTAACTTAACCTATAATCCATTTCCCTCTTCTCACCTCCATGGTAGCCTTGAAAATTAGCAGCCTCACAACTACGTGGCTGTGAAAACCAGCAACCTAGCAGGCACTAGAGAGGGGGAAGGAGTTTGAAACTTTCCAAAAGCATCCTTCTTATAGAATTGTTAATACATGACCTGTCTGACTTTTCCCCATGGTAAAGCTCCATTTATAGGGCTCATCTTTATTTGACTAAACTCAGACAGAACTCACTCAGTGAAACAATGTATTTGTAGGATATTTTACAGAAACAATCAGTGGCAGTTGTAGGTTGAACCAATATTGAACAAACAACAGGCTAGGTAAGAACTTACATATGGCAGAAATGATGTCCACTGTGGGTTTTCTAAAGCTCTAATATATTTTGGAGATCGAGATGGTCATGTGCATGTGCAGAGCTGTACACATGCTCGGGGAAAACCTGGGGGAGCCACAGTCCTTCACTTTGGCTGACATTGGAAATGAAAACTCAGGCAGAGGTGGACACAGCTTCAACTCTGAAGGTGCACCCCCAAACACACACACAACTAGTTGGCAAAGGATGGGCACCTTGCTGGTTGAAGTCATTTAAAGAAATCAATAATCCAATAATTGGCTGACAACTAAGCTAAACGAACAGATTTCAGTGGTCACACATGACCAAAAAACAACAAAAAAAACACACCACACTTTTCCACATTTTCCCGGGAAAGTCACTGAAAATCAAACCACAAACAACAATAACAAACCCTGGTGGAGGGATTCTGATTTCCACAACTGTCATATTATATTACTTAGAATGTGCAGTTTTCAACAAAACAATTATGCAATATGCAAATAAATAGGAAAGTATGGACAAACACAGTAAAACAACAACAAAAGAAGCTGGCAAGGGGAATTGCTCCTGAGGAAGGCCAGATATTGAAATTATTAGACAAAGATATTAAATCAACTATTACAAACATGTGCAATGAAACAAAATAAAACACTTCAAATAATTAAAGTATGAGAATGATTACTAATAACAATAAATATAAGCTCTAATATAAAAACTATTTTTAAAAAAGAACCAAATTAAAATTCTGGAGTTGAAAAGCTCAGTAACTCTGCAAAGTGTTTGAAAGAATATTTGGAGAAATAATGGCTGAAAACTTTCCCAAATTGATGAGAAATAATAATCTATACATCCAAAAGTTCTATAAACCCCAAGTAGGACAAACTAAAAAAAATCCACACTTAAACATGTCATATTCAAAATGTCGAAAGTCAAAGAATGAACATATCTTGAATGCAGCAAGATACAAATGATTCATCATGTACAATGGATCCTTGACCATTGTTTGTTTATGAGGATGTATTTTATTTCCTCATATTTGTGAATTCCATAGTGTCCTTCAGCTCATGGTTTCTAATTTAATTACATTGTACTCTGAGGACATACTTTGTATGAGTGAAAGAAGAACAAATTAAACCCAGACTAGGCAGAAGGTAGGAAATAATGATTCCATTGGAAATTAAAGAGGGGGAAAGAGAGAGAGAAAGAGAAAGAGAGAGCAAATACAAAAGAAAAAAAGAAAACAATAGAGAGAAAAAAGGAAATCAAGGGTTGAGTCTTTGAAAAGACAAACCTTCAACTAGACTGACTGAGAAGAGAGAAAATGATAATTGCTAAATTCAAGAATAATTAGCATCACTACTGATCATAGAGAATTAAGAGGATTATAAGGGAATGCAAGAACAACTGTTTGCCATCCAATTAGATAATGCATATGAAATGGAAAAAATCCTAGAAAGATACAGACTACTGAAACTGATTCAAGAAAAAATAAAAAAGTGAATAGATTTGTAACAAGCAAATAGATTTAATTCGTTGTTTCAGACCTACTCACAAAGAAAGTGAAGGACCAGATGGGCTGATAGGTGAATTATCCTAAATGTTTAAAAAATAATTAATAACAATCATTCAGAAATTCATTAAAAAAAGAAAATAGAAGAAGGGACACTTCTCAACTCACACTATAAGGCTGATGTTACACTGATACACTGATAGCAAAACCTGGCAAATACATCATAAGGAAAACAAATGAACAAACAAACAAAACAAAAATATATACTAATATCCCTTATATATATATATAGATTCAAAAATCCTTAACAAAATAATAGCAAACCCTCCCAGCAACATATCACAAGGATTACACATCACGAATAAATCAGATATCCCAGGAAAGCGAGAGTGCTTTAGCTTCAGAAAACCAATCAAATAACATACCATATTAATAGAATAAAGAAAAAACACTACATGATTATCTCAAAAGGAAAATAAAAAGTACTTTAGAAAAACCAATACCTTTTCACTGTTAAAAGAACAAAACAAAACAAAACAAACAAAATACTTCAATAAACTAGGAACAGAGAGAACTTCCTCAGCCTGATAAAGAGTATCTATGAAAATCCCACTAAAATTAGGAATAAGCAAGCAAGGTATCTGCCCTCACAGGTTCTTCGCAATATTGTCCTGAAAATTCTAGTCATGACCATTACATAAAAGGAATAACATGAAAGGGATCCATACTGGAAAAGATGAAGTAAACCGATCTCTATTTGTGGATGACATTATCCACAAAAACCGCACACACACACACACACACAAAACTATTCAAACTAATAAACAATAAACTAATAGACTATTAAATCAGGTGGCACTATACAAGGTCAATTAACAAAAAAAATCAATTTTCTTTCTTTTATACACTAACAGTGAACAACTAAAAGTGAAAATTAGAAAATAACTCCATTTTAAAATAATATCAGAAAGAATAAAATACTTAGGAATAAACTTAACAAAAGAAGTGTAAGACTTGTTGAAAGATTATTGAAAGAAATTAAAGACATAAATAAATGGAATGCCATTCCGTGTTCATGGATCAGAAGACTTATTTTTATGATGACAACAGTCTCCAAACTGATCTGCAGATTCAATGCAATCCCTATCAAAATCCAAGCCATTTTTTTTCCTAGAAATTGACAAGCTGATCCTAAAACTCATATGGAAAAGTAAAGGACCCAGAATGCCAAAACAGTCTTGAAAGAGAAGCAAAGTTGCACGACTCATATTTCCCAATTTCAAAACTTATTACAAAGCTGCAGTGATTGAGACAGTCCAGTGGTGGCACAAGAACAGACATATAGATTGATGGAATGCACATATGAGGACAGAAATAAACCCTCACAGTTACAGTTGATATGTTTTTGCAAGGGGGAACATGGGGAAAAAAATAGTCTTTTCAACAAATAGAACTATGATAATTGGATAGGCAAAAAAAACAAGTTGGAACTGTACCTCAGATGATACTCAAAAGTTAATGCAAAATAGATCATAGACGTAAGTATAAGAGCTAAAACTATAGATCTCTTTACAAGAAAACAAAAATAGGAGTGAATCTTAGTGACACTGGGTTAGGTAATAGTTTATCAGATATGACAATAAAGGCATAAGCAACAAGAGAAAAATAAATTGGACTTCATCAAAATTAAAACTTTTGTGATCCAAAGGATACAATAAAGGATGTAAAAAGCTAATACACTAAATGGAAGAAAATGTTTGCAAGTCAAATATCAGATAAGGGACTTGTATCAACCATACACTGAAAAAATAGTCTTACAACTCCATAATAAAAAGAACCAATAATACAATTAAAAATAGGTAAAGGATTTGAATACAAATTTCTCCAAAGGAGACCTACAAATGGCGACCAAACAACTGAAACATTGTTTAACATCATTACTCATTAGGGAAATGCAAACCCAAACTACAATGAAATACCACTTTATACCCAGTAGGATGACTAATATCAGAACGGCAGACAAGAATTGTTGGCAAAAACATGGAAAAATTGGTAACACCACACTTTGCTTGTGGGCTTGTAAATGGAGTAGCCCCTCAATTGCTTAGTCCTCAAATGATTAAATATAGACTTACCATATGATCCACGAACTCCCTTCTTAGACATATATCCAAGAGCATTGAAAACATAAGTCCATGCAAAAACGTGTACACAAGTGAACGTAGAAGCACTATTCCTAACATCCACAAGGTGGAAACAACCCAAACATCCATCAGCTGATGCCAGGTAAACAAAATGTGTTATGCACATACAATGGAATATCATTCAGCCATCAAGAGGAATGAAGTACTGACTCATGCTACAACATGGGCAAACCTTGGAAACATCACACTAAGTAGAAGGAGCCATACACAAAAGGTAACTTATTATGAGTCAATTTATAGGAAATGTCCAGATTAGGCAAATCCATAGACAGAAAGTAGATTAGTACTTGCCAGGAGCTGAGGGGCTGAGGAGCAAGGAGCGGCTGCTTAAATGTAGGTAGTTTCTATTTGCGATGAAAATGTTCCCAATTTAAAACATGAAAATATTCTAAAATTAGGTATTTGGGCTGTTTGTACAACTCTATGAATGTAATAAAACCTCTGAATTTTCCAATTTAAATGTGTGAGATTTAGAGTATTTGAATTATATCTCAATAAAGCTGTTACAACAAGTTTGAATTGAAAATAGTTGCTACCCATCATTTCATAAACTTTTGAGAACAGCAATTACTCTGTGTATGTATGTGTGTGTTTCCCCACAGATAAGATTCAGAGAAAAACTGCAACAAAAAATTTGGTTCAAATTTTGAAAATCTTAAATGTTCACTCTAAGTTTCAGCTTAGTCAAATGAGCAATCAACTAAAGTTTAAACCCTTCTAGAATGAGGCAAGGATACTAAGAATACATTAAGACATGGCCAATTATTTTTTCTAAATGTACTTTCAGTAGCAATACATATATAACTCAGTTTTCTTCCAGCAATCATTCTACATATGTAATTACAATGATAGTATCTACAAAACCATTTTAAGCTAACACGATAGCACATTGCAGAGTGTCTGATGGGATTCTGGTGGCTTATTAATTAAATGACATTTTCCTAAGACAGTTTAATTTTGTGGCTCTTATTACATAAAATATGTTGTTTCACCAATACTGAGTGTGTATGTGTGTGTGTGTATGTGTGTGTTGTGAACATCAGAACAATTTACATTAAATGACAAGCTGACCTCTGTTTCTAGAAAGTAATTCCTAGTCTGTAATCTATTTTACTTGACCAAAATTCTATTGAGGTTCAGAAACTCTTCACCTGAAATTAAAAATTAATTCACTAACCAAAAAGCTCCCACTATATGTCTAAAACTAAAAGTAGCACACATACAATTACCTCCCTTGGCATAAATGAAAGAAAACTTCATTTTCACATTACGTTTCTCTTCAAATTACTAAAAACCCATATAAGATCTACATGACTCATCAATTCATTTTAGTTTGGGTAGGAAACATACTTTTGCAATATACATGCCATTTACACCAATTTCAGGTGAGAATCTGCCATTTTTAATTGACGATTTTTACCTAAGCCACAGAACAATTTGCCAAGTAGCAAAGTTACCTTAATTATCTAGTTATTCCAAAAACTAAAACAAGCTGTAATCTATACTATTTCCAGAATTCTGACATGCACTGGGGATTACCACTGGCACAGCTAAATTGCAAGTTGAAAATAGTAATTCAGAACAATCAAGGTTGTATGTTACCAGCAACTTGGCTAAAACTGCTTGGGGCACTGTGAGTCATTTCTCCGACTCAGAGACAGCATGCTGCATGGCTGATAATAATCAATACTAAATAGTTAATAGTTGAGACATGAAAAATGGTCATTATTGTTGCCTTGCATACACATGTTTCTCAAAGCCTGTAGATCAGAACACTGCTAGGACCATAAAGTTGCCCGGGAAAGACAAAAAGGGGCTCCCACAGTCAGAGAGCAGAGAGGTTTGGGAACCCCTACACATTAGACTCCATCCTTGGAAGTTCATGGTGTGTATCGGTACATTGCAAGTTACAAAATTCCATTCTGTGAAGAAACTGGTTTAAATTTGTTTACCCTAGCTTTTATGAAAATATTTGACATGAGCTTTCCTCTTTTTCTCTTTATCTTTTCCTATCTTATTCCCCAACACATACCTACAAAGTATCTCTTAATATCCTAAGCTTGTGTGTGCCAGGATAGGCAAAAATAAATATTTACCGATTGAAACAATGACCCTGTCCATGGTGCCTTAACAAGTCCTTTGAAATTGCAGGTCCACAACGAAAGGATGAGGCCAAGTTGAAGATCCTCTATAGCCCTGTTGCTAGGCCAAAGCATCATGTATAACTTGTAAATAATTGTGTCATAAAAAGCAAATGCAACTGAAATTTCTTCAGGTGCCAGACTAACAATGAAAAGAGATGGCCAGGGCTGCTTCATAGAATGGGTTAATGTTTCCCTTGGACAATTTCGAAGTAAAACCGGTAGGGGTCGAAATGGCATGCCCAGTTTTCTGGAGAGATTCCATGGTGTTCTTTTTTTCCAGACAATTTGAAGGTGCTGCAAAAGGAGAAGGAGGCTCTATTTGAAAGCTCCGTGGATGCCACAGTGGGTTGATCACAGATACTCAGGGCTGGCATGGAGTGGGCAAACTCTCACTAGTTTAAAGGAGCAAGTGGACACAGAACTGGGGCTAAGCACTGCCTTTACTACCATCCTAGCTTCTGGCCAAGAAAAGAATCAGAAATAAGTGGAATGATAAAATGCCACAAAGCGGAGCTGACTAAGCACTACAGAAGTATTTGGGGAAGTCAATTTTTGCAGGTGGACAGCGTACAAAAATTGAGTCCTATATCAACTGAGGTAATCCAGCTATCTTATTTAAAAGCCTTTTTATTGAAGTAGTTAGTGCAAAGACTTTAATTTAGGATGGCCCCATAGGCCTCCATTAGTCATGCAAAGCTTCCATCACTGTTGCTGCACAGCCTTCTTCTCTCCTCCCTATGTAGATGCAGGTGTTAACTTATCCTGATGCATTCTGCTTCCTTCAATTGACCACCAGATATTCCTTATGAGTCATTTAAGGATCAAAGACATGATGTTATGCTGGGTCTCAGAGCTTTGGGAAACAGAAGAAAGTTGTCCCAGATGTTATTATTTATATTATTCACACGCTGATATAACTAGTGAAGGTTTGTCCACTGATAACTTTTTTTTTAAACATTCAGTAATTTTCACTGGTTTAGGTCTACAGTTTTACGATTTTCAACACATGCCAAGATTCTTGTAACTGTCAGCACAAACAGAAAACCAAACAATCCCACCACCAGAAACAATGTGCTTATGCTGCCCTTTTAATGGACAAAACCTCCTTCTAACCCCAACAGTTGGCAATCTTTGGTCTGTTCGCTTTTCCTATAATTTTGCATTTTCAGAATGTTGTACAGTATATAATCTGGCTACTGTTTCTTAGAATAATGCCTCTGTAGATCCATGCATGTTGATCTGTGTGTGAATAGCTCCTTGTTATCATGGAGTAATATTTCAGCGTATGCATGAACCTCAGTTTTTTTTTTTTTATTTTTTTACCCATGGAAAGACATTTTCCCTCGTTTTTGGCTAATCTGCTGCTATAAACATTCTTTTACAGGTTTAAATGTGAACATCAATTTCATTTCTTTAGGATAAATCCCTACAAGTGGGATAGTGGGTTCATGTGACAATTGTGTGTTTAACTTTACAATAAAGTGCCAAACTGTTTTCCAGAGTGGGCCGTACCATTTTGCATAATTTGAATTTAGACAAACAGATAAAGCTATGGCACTCGAGAGGAAGAGCTGCAACCAACTTAGGTGGTTTACATAAAATGGAATGATTTTTTTTTTTTTTACCACAAAAGATGAGAAAGAGCATATTAAATAAATTCAGCTCTCTGTATCTTCAATCCAACTCACTTGGTGTATTTGTTCTTCAAAGATAAATACAGTGTAAGATAAAAATTGATGAACGTTAAAATGTAGTTGTATGTTGCGTAACTACAGTTAAGTC
Organism: Choloepus didactylus; assembly: GCF_015220235.1. NCBI lineage: Eukaryota > Metazoa > Chordata > Mammalia > Pilosa > Megalonychidae > Choloepus > Choloepus didactylus. Next base: position 78,526,656 of record NC_051321.1, on the reverse strand, counting down.
TGAAATCATTACATCCCTAATTATGACTTCTGTTCTGCTTAGAACAGCTGGTTTTACAGAATATTTTAAATCGTGTAACAGACTCAGCAAGACAGGATCACTGCTTCCTCCCATTTCTAGAATGTGATGGCAAAGAGGACCCAAGTAGCATGGAAAACAAATGCACAGTACAAGTCAGAAAACTGCACACCCAGCCTGAGCCATAAGCTAACAGCAGCCAGGTATTTCAGTGATCTATCGAGCTGATCAGTGAAATAAAGATGGAACCAAGAAACATGTGCATGAGCCATTTGTTTAGAAAAAAGGAAAAAAAAGATGGAGAGAAACTGGGTGTTTGGTGATCTCTCTTGAGTTGCTGGATCAAACTGACAGAAGAACAACATAGACTAACCAAAAATCCTGTAAGTATATTACTCTGTTTGAGCTGTGTTTTTGTCACTTTCCATGCAACCGTCCTCCTAAAGATGTTGTATTACAACTCTTTAAACAAACATAAAAGAAACAACTATAGAGAAAACAACAACAACAACTGGGTGACAACATGTAAAAGACCAGAAATAAACCAAAATATTGTGTCAATATTCTTGGATGATGGAAATACTTAGCCGCTTCTTTCTGTTTCAAAAAATGTTATTGCCACATTCTGTTTGACAAACATGCATTTCTTTCACTGAAAAGACATTTAAATAAAAATATTATTTCAACATACACATAGTTCCACAACAGGATTATACTTCAACAACATATAATTCCACGATGATGGAATACTCAGTTAACAAACCAATCGTAATTTATTAAATGCTGATGACTTTCTTTGCAGGAGGAAAAAATAAAAACCAAATTATTTAATTGAAAGGGTACTGACTTCAGTAATGCAAGTAAGAACATCAAAAATATCTACTTTTCCTGAGCCTTAGTGTCCACAGCTATAAAATGGGAGTAAGCTCTGTGGCTCTCAATTCCTGTTTTAGGCATGTGATCAAAGGAAATACACTTCTCCAACACAAGCATGCTCTACCATTTGAAAATGCATTTAGATATTTCTGGAATGTTTAAGCTCTAATTCACTTAACCAAAGACATTGTCTTTGACTTCCAGTTAAGGCCCAAAATGCCTGAAAAATTAGAGAAATATATCAAAATCTATGAATTTTGAAATTATGATATTTACACCAATAGATTTCCAATATGTCAAAATAAATGATTTCATTAAACTCAGGGTAGTTCAACAAAAATGAAAAATAAGTCCAGTTCCGTACTATTTGATGTTTACGTGTAAACATCAAGTAACGTTCCTGTTTTATCCCTATAGCGTCAATTTCAGTGTGTTTGGCCATCTACCTAGTCATTATAAAAATGCACTTTTTTTTTGGTTTGGTTTCTCAGTTACCATCAATTACAAATGTCTTTTTCATCAGAAGCAGCATCAGTTTAGTAAATCTCTGGAAAAAGTTTGTGAGGTTTAAACATCTAATTGCATTTGAAAAGTCTTCATATTTTTCAGCTTTTTTCAAAAAAAACATAAATTGAAGATAACTTCAATAAATTGAAGTTACATTATAACTTCTTCCATCAATGACATTAATCTGCAAAGCAAAAATTCTCCCAACAAATGATGAAAATATAGCCTCATACCTACTCTTTGGAGTTATAAAAACTAATAATTTTATTTTCTGTCAGTGTGTTCACTAACTTTTTGGATACAAAGTTCCTCAAATATCTAACATGCAGGTGATTCCATCATACTAGTTTACATGTAGCAGCTAATTAAATTTAAAGGATCCCCCTAAAACTTATTTACTCAGAATAACAAGCAGGCCCCATTTGGGGAAAAAGCGAATTGCCTTTTTCTCTTAATCCATATTTAAGACACATAGACTGAAGGTGCTGCAGTTATTTCCCTCAAACAGTTCCTTCCACAAAGTTTCAGCTTGGTACATATGGCCCTGAAATGTTCCAATCACTAAAACGACAAATTCTGATAAGCAATTTAAAACCTTCTTTCCAATTCAAAGCCTTCACTTCAAGGTGTGCTGGTTACATTGAAATTTCCTTTCCCAAAATAATGGTATATATCTATTCCAGTCCCAACTACCATCATCACTCATTTGAAGTTCTGCATTAAGCCACCTAATTGGTCCATTTGCACCCATGTGGCCTGCTTCCACTCACTTCTCCACACCACAGTCAGAAGGATGCGGGAAGGCCTGTTTGTGCAGCTCTGACTAGGAACCCATGAAGTTTGTCTTCACCTGTTAAGACTGGGCAGTGCAATGGTCAGCAGGAAATAACTCTCGAGCCTGACTTTTAGTCTGCATTCTGCCCTCTACCACCAACTATGAACATTCTGGAAGTTATGTTGCCTCCCTGTGCCTCAGTTTCCCCTTTTGGGGATTATAAAAACACCCACCTCAAAGGGCTTTTGAAGGTTATACAAGTTCATGTGTTAAAGGATACAAAGAGAATCTGCAACGTAAAATGCTCTCAGTAAGCCATATAGTTATTAGTACTACTTTTTAGAGTGAAAATAATGCTTTTCTCTGTGTCCTATCAGACCCTGAATCTTCTGGCCATGACCTAGGTCAATGGCCTCATCTCAGCTGCCTGGGCCTTTTTTCAGAGACTTATTTTCACTTTGTCCCTTCCTTTCACATGTTTTCACTCTGCCTAGAACACTTCTCTTTCCTTATCTTGTTGCTGCTCAATCTCTGTATGTTTTCCAACGAAAGCAAGGAACTCAGTCAAGCCAAGGCACGCAAAAGGCAGGTGTCTTATTATTAGGGGCCAAAAGGACCTGGACTCATCTGTTCTGGGGACCAAATGGTCCTCAGCTCTCGTTATCTCTCTGGGGCCCCTCAGGCTGTCTCATCTCTCCTCCTTCTCTCCACTCCCTGGACAGCCTTCTCAACTTACACGTGAACTGACATGTTTGCCAACTCTAGCTGTTGGAACTGGATACAAACTGACTGTAATTTGGGGGTCTTACAGTTCAGGTTATCATGAGAGGGAATCTGTTTGGTAGCTCCATTCTTTTTTCATATAATTGTGCAGAATCACATGGTATAGACAGGAGCTAAAGGATGGGGCTAATTCCCCCATAGAGAGTCTCTGAGTTAGCATGGGTATTCCAAAGTATGCCAACTACATATGCCATACTACTACAGGGCTTCAACTTTATCTTATCTTGAAAGCTATGTTTTACGGCTCCTGAAATACTACCGAACATTGATTTGTTATAGATTTATGCAAATTAACAGCACTCAGCAGCCAATGTGGTATATTTTGAACCTCCAGAAGATGTACCCTAGCTTAAAATTGACAAGAAAACATCTATAAAAGGATCTGAGAGGTAACATGTTCATGATCTTTTAACAAAATACATTTATTAGTGTATTGACAATTATCTGAATAAGTAGCTATGAACATCAAAAATAAGAACTAAGAATATTTCTATTTTAAGAAAATAGATAAGCCCATAAATTACTAGATTTTGCCCAAAACACATATACTTTAATTTGCATGAGAATACCTCACTAACTTTTAGTTTCAATCATGGAGGAAAAGAGGACATAATTAATTGCTCTTTCTTGTTCTAACAATTTTACACTTCACAGCAAGTCTTGCTAAATGAACTTTGTCACAGAGCCAAACAAGTATTCTTGACAGGAGTGACTCAACTTTATCAAGATATCACTTTCTTTAAAACAAATTCAAATGAGCTTGAATAATTAAGGGAAAAATTAATAGTGTGGTCTCCCTACAATCATTCTTACACTAAATTCTGTGCATCAAAATCAAAATTATTTCTATGCATGATGGGCGTTTTCTCACTAACAATTTTCTAAATTGCCTAATAATTTTATGTAGTGTAATTACAAGACTCCTGCTTGTGTATTTTTCCTTCTTTTGCTTCCATCTGAATACAAATTAGGGCAATCACTAGCAAATCTTTATGGTACACACTTACGAGTGTAATGTTGCAGCAGAACTACGAAAAATGAACCCAACAGGAAAGCCCTTGAAAGACATGTTTTAACAATAGAACATGAAACTATAGGAAGGAAAATTTCCAGACTAAGTGACTTTCTGGGTAGAAGTTGGTGAATATATGAAGGCAGATTGATTGCTCATGAATCATTTTCATTTCTAAAGTCCTCCTGATATTTTCCACCTCTATGACCCCCTGGTATATAGAACTCAATTCTAAAGCCATTGTGCTAAATTCCTTCACTCACTTACCTTTCATGATTTCTGCTGTGTCTACATATCATCTATGCTATTATTAACATAATATCTTTCCTTATATTGACTTTAAGGAACTCTTGGTTTTTACTTTGCCTATTTCTAAGGAGGCTATCTGTGAAGTCACAAATTTGATGTGTTCTGTTTTTCCTTATAATACCTTAATTCATGCATGATTATTAAACATTTTTAAATGATCTTCTACACGATACCTAAAATCATAATAGTTTACTCTGTACTCACTTCCCTTCCGGACTTTGATTAATAGAATCCACTTTTTCCTTTTATTGTGAACTCAAACCCTTTCTATTTCACCTCCCTATTTATTGCCCCTTGACAAAGAGGTCTCTAATTTCCTTTTGTATACTATCTCTCCAGAATTTAGTCCTCGACGACATCAAACCAACATAGATAATTTCTGGTGAGACAAAGATCTACAATTAATTTTCTCTATACATATTAGTAAAACTCCCAGCCAAACAATGGGCAGAACCCTTTGGATTCAAAGAGAAATATCCTTTGTATCTTACACCTAGAGTATAATATAATTTAGTGAAGGATTCACTCCCAAACACTTAGGATCCAGGGGAAATGCTCAAGTGTCCGAGGCTTAAGAAAGATGTCACAAAGTCCTGTTCTGAATCTAAAGATGATGATTAGTTTTCTAGGGGAAGGATAATCAAGGAATGGAGTAGATCTCAAATTGGTCTGGACCTCCAATATCCCTTGATACTTGAGGACAACAGAGGCTCATTGACTTACCAAGGTTACTCAGCATGAGTCCTGCTTATTCTAATAGTATTAGTTATACTATTAATCACAGCCTCTTAAACCCCCTTTCCTCCCAGCAAATGCTTGTTTGAAATTAAGGTGGCAAACCCAGATTTCATTTGTTAAAATCAGTCCTTCCATCCACTTTGCTCCCACCCTTCCCTCTTCCTTCTCTTCCTTTTTCCCGTCCTTGTTTTCCTCCACATATATAAGCAGATAGTGATTTGACAACTGGCCTTGAAGCAAATGTGGAGTTAAACAGTGTCTGCTCCCAACCTTTATTTACCTTAGTCTCCTCATATGTGCATAGGGGACTCAATTACTCCATTTCTCACCTCTTCCACCAAAATGTTCAGCTTAGCTGCCTCACTGGGGCCTGCTGTCATCCACTGACACCACTGCTCCCCTAAAATGATATTGAACCACATCACAGCCATTCTGCCCATTGTAAACAAACAACCGAAGCCCTCAAAATGCAAGTCCTCAGCTGACTGATCCAAACCAGTCCTTATTTTAAAGGAGTACGGATAGAGGACTGGCGTACTGGGATGAGGCTATCTTATTCTGCTCTAACTGTGGGTTTTAGAGACCAACGTTTTCTCCTTAATGCTCCACTAGTATTTAATGGACTTTTTGCTGTCCAGGCAAAGCTAGGATCCTTAGATGAAGTAACAGTGTATCTAGGACAGTGATGGGAACACGATTGCTCTTAGTTCTACGTAACATAATGGTTAATTTCTTCTTGATTTTCCATTCAAATCAAACTTTGTGAGTGCTTGCTGAATACTGACATGTGCACATCACTGATTTATTATTATATTTTAAACCCATACAACAGGGACCATTTCCTAAAGGAAGTATGGTAATTGAAGACCGTGAGATTTCACAGATAAATGCCACAAAATGGATGAACTTTATAAATATAACGCTAATGCATTGTATCTGGCAATACAAAAATCCAGATATTATATGAGTCCATTTATATGAAATATCTAGAGTAGGCAAATCCATAGAGATAGAAAGTAGATTAGTGCTTGTCCAGGGCTGGGGATATGGATGAATTGGGTGTGACTGCCAATGGGCATGAATTTTGGGGGGAATGATAGAAAGTTTTTGGAATTAGATAGTTGTGATGGCTACACAATCTTGTGACCACACTAAAAATCGGTGAATTGTACAACTGAAAAGAATAATTGTTACAGTATATGATTATAAAATAAATAAAAAGAGTTCACAGATAAATTTCTGAAACTTACAAATATTGTTTAATCAGTTCTAAAATTCACATTTTTCCCTATGTGAATATTCTGAAATTGGAATTAGTTTCATAATCATTTGCGATTGCTCTTAGTGCTATGTAAAATAATGTTGTGTCATAAAATTGACCACATCTTACAGTGAATGAAATATGGTATATTTCTGATTTTACTTACCATAAGATATAAAGAAAACTATTGAGAATCTGCATCTCAAATAATTTATTCTGGAAACAAAATTCATTGTTGTCTTTTTACTTCAAAATATTTGCATGAAAGGAGAGGCTAGGCCTCCCTATAATTGTGCCTAAGAGCCTCCTCCCGAATGCCTCTTTGTTGCTCAGATGTGGCCCTGTCTCTCTAGCTAAGCCAACTTGAAAGGTGAAATCACCGCCCTCCCCGCTACGTGGGATCAGACACCCAGGGGAGTGAATCTCCCTGGCAATGTGGAATATGACTCCCGGGGAGGAATGTAGACCCGGCATCGTGGGATGGAGAACATCTTCTTGACCAAAAGGGGGATGTGAAAGGAAACGAAATAAGCTTCAGTGGCAGAGAGATTCCAAAAGGAGCCGAGAGGTCACTCTGGTGGGCACTCTTACACACAATTTAGACAACCCTTTTTAGGTTCTAAAGAATTGGGGTAGCTGGTGGTGGATACCTAAAACTATCAAACTACAACCCAGAACCCATGAATCTCAAAGACAATTGTATAAAAATGTATCTTATGAGGGGTGACAATGGGATTGGGAAAGCCATAAGGACCATACTCCACTTTGTCTAGTTTATGGATGGATGAGCAGAAAAATAGGGGAAGGAAACAAACAAACAAACAGACAAAGGTACCCAGTGTTCTTTTTTACTTCAATTGTTCTTTTTCACTTTAATTATTATTCTTGTTATTTTTGGGTGTGTGCTAATGAAGGTGTCAGGGATTGATTTAGGTGATGAATGCACAACTATGTAATGGTACTGTGAACAATCGAATGTACGATTTGTTTTGTATGACTGCATGGTATGTGAATACATCTCAATAAAATGAAGATTAAAAAAATAATTGCATGAAGTTTGTTCAGCAAATAATCAGGTTCTATTTGGTAAAAATGAGGACGGTGGCAGATTTCACAACCACAAATTCTGTAACACTCTTCTCATCTAGAGCTGGGATCTACGTCCCCTGTTCTTGGCTCTGGGTGGGCTTCGAATTGCTTTCAACAGTCGTGTATAAAGGAAGTGACATTAACTGACTTTTGAGGCTAAGTCAGAGAAAGATACGCAGCTTTTCTCTTGGTTCTCTTACAGACCTCCTCAGGGGAAGACGTTCACCATAGATATAGTCCAATCATTCTAAGGTTACCAAGCCAGAGAGGCTACATGTAGGTGTTTTGGCTGACAGCACAAGCTAAGTTCCCAGCTGACAGCATCAACTGCCAACCATGTGAGTGAGCCATCTTGGACATGCAGCTGTCAAACCTTCAGATAACCACAGCAGCAGACAATTTCTGACTGCAATCACTTAAGGTATCTCAAGTGAGAACTTCCCACCCAGGTCCTTCCTGAATTCATGACCCACAAAACCATGAACAAACCTAATTTCACACCACTAGGTTTTGGGGTAATTTTTTATGCATCGATCTTAACTAGAACAATGACACAGTGAAGAAGGTTATATTTTCTCTGATAATGACTTGTCGAGACAACTCAGCAGCCCAGCCTGAACCAGTGACACATTTTTATTAAGCGTTCATCACAAAAAGATGTCGTGTACTCTTTTCTACCCAGCTCAGACTCACTGCAGCCTCTGGTTCAACAGGCTACGGTTCCCTCCCCTCCTCCTTCTCATTCAGAGCAAGAGCTCATGTGTTCTTAATGGCATGCTAATTTATTATTTATAAACATAAAATAAAAGCATTATCCAAACCACCACTGGGTTGTTTCAACGGCTGAATGTTGATATGCTGCTATTAAATAAAGTAGAATTGTAAACCTGTCATGTGTTTGATAGTTAATGAAATATATTCAGAGCAAATAAAAAAGGACAAATCCAATTTGGAAATGCTTTAGTTTGGACCTAATTTAGTGCAGTAATTGTTGGACAGTCTTATTAGCTTACTCTAAAAACTATCTTTTTGACCTGAAAGCTTCCATACTTTTTAAATTGACATCTCACTGCCTATAAAAAAATTTTAAAATAAAAGCTTGTATTTCTCTTCTAGCCATCCTAGTTTCCTGATCTCCTATTATTTCCCTTTAGATGCCCTATATGTTAGTCTAAGTGAAAGCCTCACATGTGGTTGTACAGTCACTTATTCCCATCTCCAAATTTTGGTTAATGAAATTCCACATGTGGAAATGGTTCCTCACCATATTTGCATGGCTAAGGCCTGATGAGCTCAAACACATACTAGTCTGTAAAGTTTTCCATAATTTTTCAACTATGAATAATATTCTCCTCCTTAGAAGTATAGTACCACTCTTATTAAATGTGCCTTGTTCTTTCTTGCATTATGATGATCATATCTTATGCAAGGATGAAACATGAATGAGGGTATAAACAATTTAGTTTTGCCTGTCTCCTTCCTTATGAGTAGTCCATGTACTTCTGAAATTTTCATAAAGAAATGAATTGTAACTTGATAAATTTAACTATCTGTCATTGTGTGAAAAGACACCTCTTATGCTAAATTGATTCATTTCATGAACTAGTTAAAAGATTGCATCTGCCTAGCGCTCATCCATCATCCACTAGAAGATGGTTGAATTATAATCATGAACTTCTTGAGAAAACTTCAGTTTTAAGCAAGCCCATTTGAGTTTTAGAAGACAATGATAACAGTTAAATAGCCTTAAACAGCAGGCTTTTAGAAAAAGACCTTCTTGTCTCAGAGTGATGGTTTTCATTTATCTCTACCTTATTTTTTCATTAATCATTTGACCAAAAACCCAAGGTGGCTCCACCACTGGAAACATAATTCTGAGAAAGGCAGTTAAGGTTTTACAAATTTTCCATTGCTTTATTTGTTCTTACTGAGTTTAAAGGATTAAATTCCCACTAATGTTGAGAATATATTGTTTCTGTGATAAATGAAAGATGTTTTTTGAAGGATGGAGGCATTGCTGGTTGGAAGAAAGACCCTGGGCCAAATATGCTCACAAATATAGAACCTGTGACAAGACACAGTGCATCACACCTGTAGGTGCAAACAGGGATTGAGGGAGAGTAAACCCTTAGTCCCATCTCAAAATGCTTTCATGGGCTCTGCCCTGTGCTGCAACAGATTTGCCTCCACCTCTGATCACCTGATATATAATTATTTTACGGTTTCCTCTCAAACATCCTCTCAGAAAGCCTACTCTGACCATTCTCTAAGTACCTCTCCTGTCTGTTCTTCATTATAGCATCTTATTTATTTCCTTCCCAGTACGTCTCCAATACTTATTATCATTATTTGTTTTAACTTATCTAACTCACTATTGTGTAAGATTCAAGAGGAGGGGGACTTAACCTCTCTTGTTCACCATTTAATCTCCCACATTATTCAGATTGCCTAACACAGAATAAGCACTCAGTAAATAAGTTATAAAAATAGAATAGCAGTTATAAATAATAGCCCAACTACATGCATTTACATTGATATGCCAAGCATGCAGCTAAGCATATGAATGCATTCTCTCATTTATTCCTCACACCTGCTTTACAAGGTACACAATTATTCCTCCCATTTTACAGATGAGTTAACTGTCATACAGATTGCTAAACTTGTGCACAATCACATGCTGATTTGTGACAGAGTCAAACTTTGGACTTAGGTCCATGCGCTCCAAAAACCAAAACTTGTCACTCCTGAGCTGCCTATTTAGGTGCACACACTCCAGGACAATTTAAAGGATAAAAAGGCAAAAACCCTTAAAAAGTATATAGAAATAGTTCGTACTTGTGAGATGCCAATTTTAACTGTTCTATTTCTTTTTTTAGGTATAAATGAAGAATCCCAACTATTATCTAGGCTGCTTTCTCCAAGTTAGCTCTTGCAGAGAGCCTTTAAAATTGAGTCAGAGTCAAAAGAAAAGGGAGTATGGGATCATTAAAAAGGCTACTGGGGAAAGCAGAAGCAAGGAAAAGAAAAAAAGAGAGGATCTAGAGATATCCTGGATGTAAAATTAATAATAACAATTATAGTGACAATAAGAAGAAAATTCTAATTTGAGTTCTGGAAATAAAGCATCCATTAAAATTAATTACATCCTAGAGAGAAGTCATTGGAGAAAATATTTTAGTTTCATCTTTGGGTAGATAAAAACAGGATCCGTATCAACGTAAAAGAGACCAACCTGCTAAAGCAACACATTTCTAAGCTAATGTAATTGGTGATAATTTTTACATGCTCAAAACAATAACAAGAAAAAAAATTCTCAGATGTCAGAATATAGTATTTCATGCCTACCTCTATTAAGAGCGTGCTCTTTGGGGAACCGTTTCACCACCTGGAAGCTAAGTTTCATCGTTTCTACGTTGGGCCATCAGTACCTGCTCTGTCTGCCTCACAGAGTTGGGGCTCCAAGGACATAATACGTCAAGTTTGTCACTCTTAGTTGATGAGCATTGCCTCTAGTTTAAGGCAGAATTCACAAGTGACTGAATGAAACCCTGATTCAAGAGGCCTTGTTTTCCATAAACTTGGGGTGAGGCCCTGCTAATGTCCTTTAACTTCCCTAGGTGATCTCTTCCCATCCCCTGACTTGTTAGGATAATCAACTATAACGACATCCATGAAAGCGATCTGAAAGCGGCACCGTGCTGAACAGACATTAGGTATTTCCATCACTGTTGCTATTGGATGATTTCCCCTGTGTTGTTCTCTGACTAATCTGACAAAGTACTTATGATTTCCCCATGAGCAATGGGAAGCTTTTTGTGCCTCACCTGCAATTATCTCAAAGCTCCCAATACTTTGAATATATGATTAAACAATATAACTTCTAGGTAGAAAATTAAGATAGCTTTAGCATTTGAGACATCAAGGCCCCTTAACCTTGAATAGTTCACTTCTTCCTGCTCAGAGTTCTTATGTCTTTGGTCGGTGACCAAAGTTATTAAGGCTACTTGGGGCATCACCTCACTCTCCTTCCATTGTCATGCATTTTGAGAATAAGGACCCTGGGATTATCAGAGATGGAGCAATACAAATTATTTTGAAATGTACCATATTCCAGAGCTAATGTTTGGACAAAATGAGAAAAAACAAAATCAAGCAAATCTACCCAAATCAGGGAGAGAAGCTTTTTCTAACCCAGGTTTGTAAATTAGCTTGACTATCTACCCAGTTTCCAATCATTTGAGAGTGCCCACCTATTTTCCACAAAAAATCTCTCTCGTGCCTTTAAAACATGATCTCTTGCTGCTCTACCTGTCGCTTACATTGCTCTGGCCACTACAGTTGTCCATCAAGTTCTCAAACAAGCCATGTCACTCCCAGCTCAGGCCATTTACCCACACTGCTATCCATGGAATGTTCTTCCCTGGCTGGTCACACAACAGCCTCTTCTCATCCTTCAGTTTCACCTTAATAAATTAGTGAATTTCCAAGAGGGGCCTCCTTTGACCACTTATTAAGGCCTTTCTCAGTCTGCTTAGTTCCCTCATTGTCTTCCTTCTCAATACTATCTCCACTTCCTTGGAAGCACTTCATTATTTGGATTTAATTTCATTAAGAACAGGGTCTTTGTGTCTTTCACTCACCACTCTTGACCCAGCCCCTGACGTGGTACAGCAGAGGCTTAAGCAGTATGTGTTGGGTGGACAAAAGAAGGAGTTAATCCGCCTCTCCCTCCTCTACACAGCAAGTTTTAATGAAGTGCCTCTCAGTGCCAGAACCTGTGCTCCATGCCGAAACGGAGAATGAGACATAAGTTAGCATCTCAAAGTGCTCAGAGGCTGGCTGGTGACATGAACGCAAAAATTTGAGTCCTTTTTTTCCTGCAATTGTGCTAGTTATAATACCTTAACTCAGACCCTGTAAAACTAATTTTTATAGTCTCCAGTTATGGTAAATGGCACCCTAAATTTCAAAATTACTAATTCCGTAGTAAATACACAGGAATAAAAACTGTCTCTGAAACATCTCCCTAACTCAAGAAAGCTTTTATGGAGGGAGGTTCCTCTAGATTTAACATTCACTCATTCTATATATGTGGTAATTTTATCATGTATTAAATTTTTTAAATTCTGAAAAAAAAAAAAAAAGGTTGGTATTATCCCCATTTTACAGATGAGAAAACCAAGGCTTTGAGAGTTGGCATGCTACATCCAAAATCTCACTGTTTGTAAGAAAGAGAAAGAAGCCTAGAATTCAGGTCATGGGAATGAAAGACCATGGCTTTGTCTTCCAGGCCACACCCCCCCCCCCCCCCACCACCACCACCACCATTTCTGTATGAGCAAAGCAAGTGCTTTTTAAGGAACTCACACCCTGTTAAGTGTTTTAAGTCCTAGAAATATCCCCAAGGGCAAGAACCATACACAAATTTATAGACTATTTTTTTTCAAATTATTCTTTTTATATTAAAAGCTCGTGTTTTAAATCACATGCATTAAAATAGATGTCGTGAAAAATGTTTAAATTTCAAAGATTCAAAAGTGATTTTGAAATATGTGTGCCCTTTTCAAGTTGAGGGGGAAGACTGACACGTAATCTATAAATTATAGTGAAATCTTGTTAACTCTAGTGAGGATATGGAAGGGCTATTGCTGATTAATGGATCTTGCAAACAAATAGCATAAAATCTTGGCTAAAGGGCAGTTTTTCTGAATGGGGGAGGGGTGTGCTGATTTTGCTGCTGGAGATAGGAAGCTGATGACAATCTGGAGCTTTCTTTAAAAAATACTGAAAGGATTCATAGGGATTGAATGATGTGATGCTCAATTAATAGAGTTTTCACTGAGAAAATAGGGTGAATATTTCATCATTAAGCCAATGATTTTTGAAACATGGTGGAAACTGCTCTGAAAATAATGATCTCAATGATCACAGCTGGCTCGTGTTTTCACTGTTCCTGTTCGTGTCTTCATGTATCTCAGACGACGAGACGGTTTGTCAGACCGTTTCTGTGGTCGCATTACTTATTCTTGGCATTAAGCTGATAAAATAATTTCTGTCAAAGACCATATAGATTTCTTTAAATTACAACAATAGATATGAACAGCTCTTGAGTAGAGTAGGCTCTCTTTAAAAAAAAATAGTTAAAAACTAAATTATTGAGAGTCTCTTCAACTGTCATTTCTGTCAAAAATCAAAAGCAAAAATGAGAGATAGGATCTGAAAGCTAATAGCTTGGGGCCAACACAATAAACAGGGATCAATTTTCAGTGAAAGGATTTATTCAGTATGCCGTTAACTAGCACGTGTATATACTCACACACACAGACACACACACACAAAGACATATTTGAACTTTATCCTGAATGCCAAATAATGACTGCATGTTTTATTGATTTCTCTTAAAATGCAGGTAGAGGAGGATATGTCCAATAAGCTTCAGGTTAAAGATGCTGAAAGGCATTTTACACTGCACAATCCAGTGGCTGTGCATGGAAAGATAAGGGGAGAAAGGAATGACTAAAAAAATTCATGCTTAGTGACTATTACTTTTATAGTCAGGATCATAAGATCTGGCCTGCTTATAAGCTCTGAGGTGGGACACTGTGCCCAGAGGAACTGCTGGAGCAAAATGTTCTTGAAAACAAAGAAAGAAAGAAAACCAACCAAACACACAGAGCCTGTTAACCAACCTATTAAATTAGAAAAGGAGCAAAGTTGATTGTCCCCAAAAGTTGAACTTCTAACAATTACTAAATTAGCACAGCTGTGTACACTTTATTTTCTTTTTGGCCTTAAATACCAGAAAGTTCATGGCTAAATATTGTTGTTAATAGAAGTAACTTCTGGGGAATATTTACCACCCTGCCCTCTATTTCTATGACTGCTTATCTTTAATTCAATGAATGTCTCCTCAATTGCTTTTCTGAAATTTATATGCAAATATAGTTAATAATACCTAATAAGAGCATAAGAGGCAGATTAGCAGGCAAAATATCTATAATCAGAAGATTTCAAATGCTTTCTCACCATTTTCCTAAAAAAGATGTCAATATGTATATATATCATGATGTAATACTGAGATTTCATCATGAAAAGCTCAGTTTATTAATTGAGTTGATTTCTGGTGGTCCCATGATTCCATATAAAGTAAGTTCTTAATCTTGTTGCGTATGAACTTTGTTTTAAATAACTAAATAAAGCCAATAAACCAATAGAGCCTCATTGCACACACTTCCAGTTTCTCTTGCTCACATTTTGTTATCCAAGATTGCAATTATCATTCACTAAAGCGTTGTCTGTTGTCTTCTTTTCCAAACTTAATGCAAAAGAAAAACTTTATGAACTTTGGGAAAATGAGGTTGAAACATCAAAAGGCAGATATCAAAGGCATTTAATTCAAAGAAGACATAAAATAAAAATATTAAACAATTAAATAAATTATTTTTGTGAATTGACTAGATTTAGGCCTCTTATTGTCCTAAGATCAAGAGTTACAACTGTCTCTCATATTGGGCCTCTTACAAATAAGAAGAGGAACACTTGAAAGCAGGTTGATAAGCTACTCAAAGTATCCTCCATCTAGGAGACCCTTGCGTAAGAAAAGTGAAGGAGGGAAATACTGTGTGATCTACTGAGCTAGAAGACAACCAAAATACGGCGTGCCTCACAATTCTGCACTAAATTGCTCAAAATCTGCATGCTACATATTATCAACATGATATAATACAGAACACTTAATATCTAATATGCATGTTGTATATTATCAACATGATATAGAATATTTAATACGTAATATGCATATTATATAACAATTTACATGTATATGTGTATATAGGTATATATATATGATATGTAATTGTAATTTTTGCAGTCTTCTAGGTCTAGCTTACAGGCTTTCTCTTTCTAGGGATCACCAGGATTTCCCCATTGAAATTACTAATTGGTATTTTACCCCCTCCAGCAAACACTTAGTTTTGGGGACAACGATGGAAGTCCTTTGTGCCCCCATCTGACAGCATGTAACAATTAGCACCAGGTCTTATAGTCATCGTCAGGTACATCTTTATTCCCCCACTAAGCCAGAACTGTTAGACGCAAGGAACAATGGTGCATTGTGGGAAGCTGCACCTGGATTTCTGAGCCAGACAAACTTCAGCTGGATCTTTTCTCCTTTGAGAATCAGTCTCACATGACGAAGCAAGTTACTTAACCTCTGGAGTCTTACTATTTCCAGGGTGGTGAGTGGACCATCAGGACAGCATCCCTGGAGCTCCTTAGAAGTGCAGAACCTCAGGTCCTACCTCGAATTGGAAGATGCATTGAAACAAGATCCCCAGTTGATTCATATGTGGATTAAATTGTGAGCAGCACTATTTTCAGGAACCCTCCATTTCCTCTCCTATAAAATTTGGATAAAGGTTCCTAACTCCCAGAGATGCTGGGAGGATTAAGTATATATGAAATGTCTAGCCCAGCGTGTGACCCATGGAGAGTGCTTGATGAACTGATGAATGGTAACCATTTTAGTGTTTTTAACTTTACTGACAGTTTTATATATTGTTGCTAGATTGTTTCGTTGCTTAAAATTCTCCCTTATCTCTGAATTGAGATAATTGTATATGTTGTCTATGTTTTGTTTTCTTTTTCTGAGGATTAAATCATTTAATATTTTTACACTATCAAACACAGTGTGCAGGATTGATAGTTTTCTTCTTTCATCCCTTCTCTCCTTAAGGGCTGTGCTGGTTTGTATACATTATGTCCCCCAGGAAAAGCCATGTACTTTGATGCAATCTTGTGGGGGCAGATTGATTAATCTTTTTGATTAAGGTGTGACCTCTTGATTGGATGTTTCCATTGAGATGTGACTCAATCAACTGTGGGTGAAATGTTTGATTAATTTATTTCCATAGAGGTATGGACCCTGCCCATTCAGAGTGGGTCTTGATTTAATCACTGGAGTCCTATAAAAGAGCTCACAAACAGAGAAAGCTCAAAGCAGCTGAGAGTGACATTTTGGTGAGAAGCTGAGAAAGACATTTTGGAGACAGCCACTGAAAGCAGACTTTTGCTGACATTTTGGGGATGCTAACCCAGTGTTTGCTCTGGAGAAGCTAAGACAGGACAAAACACCCCAAGAACAACATTTTGAAGAAAGCACAGGAGCTGAGCGAGGAGCTGGAACACAACCCAGGATCAGCAGATGCCAGCCACGTGCCTTTCCAGCTAATAGAAGTTTTCCAGAAGCCACTGGCCTTCCTTCAGTGAAGGTATACTCATGTTGATGCCTTAATTTGGACATTTTCATGGCCTTCAGACTGTAAATTTGTAACCAAATAAACCCCCTTTAAAAGCCAATCCATTTCCGGTATTTTGCATAATGGCAGCATTAGCAAACCAGAACAAGGATAAACATCAAGTTTTAAGCCTTTCAGAGAGGCATTTGTTGAGTGGCATAGAAGTTTATTGGGGGTCTTTTAGATGTTCCATAATCCTCTCTGTGTTAGCAGACCTATTCATTTCCAAATACTATATTCAATGGAGGAAACAGTCAACAAAGGCCTATGCGTAAATAGCAAAACATGATGATTTTCCACTGATCTTGCTTTGGCTCCTTTAATTTCCCAGGCACAGTTCCTTGGTTACTGATATTTATAGCACAATAAATACAAGACGAGAGTTTCTTTTATTAAGTTTCACCATAACTAAATTTTCCTTTAACGTTTTAAGAAAAGCAGTTTTGTATTATACTTATATTATATTCATATGCCCTAGATTTGAGTTGTTGTAAAAGTACTCTATATCATGGGCCCAGAAAAAAAATAATAAAAGGTTATTCTGCTGCTCAACACAGACCTAGTCATTTTGGCCTTTTACATGGATTTATACTGTTTGCTTAGTAGATAAATATATTTTTTCAATGGAATGTATTTAAGACTAAGATTCTCTATTTAACTAACAGTGAGAACAAAAAGCCATGCATCTAGATAGTGAGATGAATAAACTATGCTAAGAATAAGTCATATTTGCAAGCAGACAGCAATGTCAAAATTAACCATCACTGGTCTGAGTCTCAGAAATGGTGGCCACAGTTGTTTAAGCATGTATCAATGGCAGTCTTGCATTAAATCCCTTAGAAATACTGTATTCAGTTGGTTTACCCTGCATCTGTATATACCTAAGGGATGGGAGAGAAACTTCCAGTGGAAGGAATACTTTTGTCAATCTGAGGGCTTCCTAACAGAACCTGGAGCATAGAAGCAATCACCAGCAGGACTTACTGCTGTCCCCTTTGCACTGGCTTCTCTATCTCGTTTACTCAAATCCACTCTCCCTTACTTTGCACATTCCTGGGGACTCCTTGAAGATTACCTTTTCCTCTCCCTACAGTTTGAAGGACATTTGAAAATTTTGGCTTGGTTATTTATTATGCCTAAATTCAACTAAAAAAAAAGAGAGAGAGAGAGAAAAATACCTGTTAATCTCTTACTGAGCTCATAGTTGCCTCAAAAAAAGAAGCCAAGTAGAGTTCCTAGCATATCCCAGCTGGGCCCATAGTTGTTTGACTTGGGCCCATTTTTTCCAACTAGCTTAGCCCCCTTCCTTTCCAAACCCTGGAGAGGCCACATTTACCCAGAAAAAGAACTGTAAACATGCTCCGTACTCTCAAGAGACCTTCTCCAGACTTTAATCAGATTCCTTTCCTTCCCAAACTCTCTCCTTTTCCTGGTGTCTCCAGTGGGCATCCTGTTGTCTCATAAAATCTGTTCCTCTTTCTCTGGGGGGCTGGCTGCTGCTGGGTTTGGTCTTGGTGGGACCACATCCTTTGGTTCTGTGGGTCCTGCATCTAAGGGCCACCGCAGCCTGCCCTGAAAGTCTAGCCCAAGCCCCAGATTCCCGCATTCCCAGGGCTCCCAGGCTGTTGCATGGATTACAGTCACTGCTTCCAGTGGGAGTTTCGGAGAAAACTCTAGCCTGGTGACTGACAAGTCAGAACTGAGCTCCTCTGGTTACATACACTGTAAGTGCTCAAAGACAGACTGCCCTTTGGGGGTGAAGATAATAGCAGGTTCTTCAAAAGCTGGCAGCAGGTGGTCTTGCTTAGCCTTTCTGTGCACCTTATCAGATGGTAGCTGGTATTTGCCTTTTACTCTGGGCAATAAGATGGCTCTCATTAAATGTCTGGAAGGTAGTTTGGAGGTGACATCAGCTACTATCTTTATTTGTGAAAGGGGATGTTATCTAACTTTAGAAAAAAAACTAATACTGGTTTAGCCTTCTTACCACACATTTCCTGGGAGAGTATGGTATTTTGCCCTTTTGCATTACAAAGGGTCCTTGTAAAAGTAGGTAACAAATTCATTTTTGACAGCCATTTAAAAACCTTGGCATTTAGGAGCTGGTCGGTGGCTTTTTCTTTGACTCCAAATAATAAATGTCTGAAAGATACTGAATAGGGTAAGCAGAAACTGTCAAGAGTGAATATCACCATGTCAATACATAATCTTCCTAATTGGCTCACTGCCTTTAGTTTTATTTCTTGCTTAGACAAAACAAGACTTTGGGAGCATGTTCACTATGAAATGCAAATAATGCCTCCACTCATTACAAGAGAATTTTTTTTTAATTGAATCTATTTTGAACTTAAAAGGATGATTCCATTTCATGAATCTACATTCTATCATCCACAGTATTTGGGAGCAGCTTTTTCTTCCCAAATAGCAGTCTTAATTCAGCATTGAGGTGTGGGAAGCAAGTTTAGACAGCAGTAAAATAGGCTACTGAGGGAGCAGACACCCCAAGGGAAGAAGCCAAGGGCAGGTCATCTTCTCCCAAGATAAGCAAGCAATTATCTGCCAACACCCAAGAGGGACATGGAGAGTAACAATTGGGGTGCTGGGAGAAAGACACAACAGGAAACCATGGAAATTATATTAGACTCAACACTCTTCCCTCTTTAGGGACTGACAGAGATGCAAGAATGGAGAATGCTGGAGAGCTTGCAGTTTAGCAAGCAGGGGCTATAGCTCTAAGGATGTTAATAGCAAATTCTTCAGGTGACTATTTTCGGTGTCTTCAAAGCATACAACTTAGGCAAGACCTGTGGTATAAGGCTTGAAATTAAGATGTGATATCAGTACTGCCTTGACATCTGGTAAAATCAAGAGGCCTCAAATGGCCTAACTGCAATTTCTCCTCCTCTGCCCCTGCTCCTGTGGATTAGGTCCCCGTGCCAAACAGCCCTTCTTCTCATGGAAACCAGCCCACAGTGTCTGCTTATCCCTGAGGAGCAGGCTCAGTTCCCTACAGCCCTCTGAAAATCATTCAAACCAGCCAATCACATCCTCCTGTGGGAAGTAGGGGCCACCCTACCCTCTTGTTACTAAAAAGCCTGCCTTCCACAGCCACTGTGTATTCACTATGGCCCTGCGTGGTGTGAGGTGTCCCCCCGCTGGGCTGTGAGTACATATGACTAGCAAACTGCTGTCGATCTCATCTGTCCACTGTTAGGTATCATGTGTTCAGCTTTCCCCATCACCCTGGGGTGGGAATCCCTCCCTCATCAGTGATGTGAATATGAGGTGAAGAAAATAACCTGTCACATCTTTCGGTACAAAAGAGCCATATAAACCCAGGTTTTGTTAAAAATTAAACACACACACACACACACACACACACACACACACACACATGCAATCCTCACTTTGCTTAGTCTTGGCATGCACAAATTTCAGGTACGACTAATTAGTGAAATAACATCAGTCTCCCAACAACATGGTCCAAATTTCAGTTACCCCAATGTATTAACTGTGAGTAACTGCATAACCTACAGATATTCCTGCTAGCATTTCAGTCCATAAATCGCTAAGTAATAGCATATGCCCATCATGAATGGTGGCAAATCATGTCATGTATTCAAAGAATGCCAGTAGTCATTCGCTGCACAGCTTCAGTCCATGCACAAAAGCAAAGGGTGTAGTTGGGTTGTCTCCTTGTCTCCAGTGGTAAGTGCACACAACATTTTTAAAATTGGGTAATCAAAAAAGATAATTGGTCAACAGAGATGAAAGTGCAGCAAAGAAACAAAAAAGGGATAAAGTTGGAAGTAAAATTTGAATTGAATGTAAATGAAGTCACACAAGATATAGCTATTGGTGAAAAGGTTGACACTGCTGCCACTTGAGAGACTTATAGCATGCAGCCAGAGGAACTTAGAGAAGGCAAAATTATTGCCATCAATGAGGAAAGTGGTTGTGAAGAAAAGGATAAAGACGTTCCAGGGTAAGTGAGGCCAGCAAAAATAAAAAAATAAATAACCCTTCCATTAAGAGAACTCTTGGGAATATTTCACACCATTGAAAATGCAAAAGATAAATGGTTGGATGCTCAACCACACTTAGAAAGGAGTATGACAATTTGCCAAGGCATAGAAAAGTTGTTCGCTTGGTATTTTAAGTTATACAACCAGAAGAAGCTAAGCTCTGTTCAAACTATTCTTGATAGAAAAGATTTTAATAAATAAACACTTAAATTCTCAATGTCTCTAGTGCTTGAAATTATAATGTACTAAATAAATACTAGTCTTACTATTTTTTATTTCCCTATATACTTATATATAACACTAAGCATTTTTAGTGTATTGATACAAATGTTTAAAGGTCATGGGGCAATAGTAATCTCTCCTCTCCATTATTAAGATCTCTTTGCACAGTCTCATCTTGCATTGCCTTTTTACAGCCCTACATTATCTTGTAAAACAAGGACTGCATGGATGGATGGATGGATAGATGGACGGATGGATGGAAAGAAGGAAGGATGGACAGACAGACAGAAAACAGTTATATTTTCTAAAATTTACTTTAGATAATGTTATATTTTCTATAATTTACTTTAAAATACTTCAGTATTGATAGGCTAAAATATAAACATGTTTTGATTCATTTGAGTCTGTCCCTTGGGGTTGGTAGTTAGCATTTGGAAGGTTCTATCTAGTGTCCCCATTATAGAGGAGGCTACTATAAGTACTTCCATTGCCTAGATCTCTGATTAGGGTTAAGGGGTTGCTTATTATCTTACGGGCTATTAGACATAAGTTTGCAGTGGAGAGATTAATGCTACCGAAAATATGTGCATTGACTAGAAAAACTGTGCCTTGTACACAAGATTTCATTGATCCCAGCAGTGTCCGCTGAGCTAGGGACAATCTGCAAAGGGAGGATCCTGTCTCTAGATTCCACTAGTTTAGCAGAATCTTGCTCTAAGAATATTGTCACACCTGCAACATACTTGATGGAGGGCCTAGAAGATTCAGTTGCATAATTCTCTCTGTGCTTACTTGCTAGTATGTCAGCTAGCAAGACATAAGAAGAATGCAGACAAGAATGCAGACAAAATACAAGCTCAATATTTACCATATTTTTTTTCCCTTGCTTCTTTGGCTGTGGGATAGTTGAAATTCAACTGCCCTGGGATTCATGGGTCTCATCTGCAGAGCAGGGCTGACGGGGTCGGGCATATGCTGTCCTCATGGTGATGGCCAAAGCTAAGAAAGCAACCTCGACCCCACAATCCCATTTGAAGCCCCAATGACTATAGCAAGTTACACATCTAAAAACCCAAAAGGTGGGGAAGTACTCTGCCCACAGTGAAGTTGTGTCAAGGTTGTCACTGGAACAACACTTCTACAGGTGGCAAGAGAAGAGCTGGTATCCATAACTCAATACATGGCAGCCTGGGAGAGTTCACGTTAGCTTGAATGGATTTGCCTCCATTGTAACACAGCAGCTGACAGTGAGGTTGTGGGGAGGAGACCACACATCCTAACCTACCACTATTGGAGATTCTGACAACCACCAAAAAAAGCCGATTAAATGTGATCAACCACATTGATTAAGGTCAGTTTGCAATAAACAGTTTGAGCCCTTTAATTCGAAAAATAGACAGTCGCTATACATTTTCCTAATGGCTTTAATATAATAGCACCACTATGACAATTAATTAAAAAGAAAAGCTTGGCTGGGTTTTGCAGCCAAGTGCCAGTACCAAAGCTCTGTTACGTTTTCATAGCTTGTGCACTGAGCTGTGTCTGTGGAACCAGAAAACAGAAGACAAGAGCGGTGGAAGGAAAAGGTTACTCCGTGAATTGCTCACAGTCCCAGATTGTGGATGTCTCACTCTCTGAATGGGAGTTGGGGCCAAAGGATTTTGCATACTGATTTGTTCTTTCTGTGTGGTCCCATTGTCTTCCTGAGCTAATGCACGAGGGGAGTCTGCTTGGGCAGCCTGCCTGGGGAGAAGGGCAGGCATACCACGGCCTCGTAGGTTCTGCTCATCACAGGCCTGCTCTGCAAATATGCTCCTGCATCTGTTCCTTAGAGGATTGAGAGCATGCCAAGCAGGGTGTGACATGAGAAAGGAAGATGAAGCCCCCTCAATCTCAGCCACGTGAGGAAATGCTCTATTTGGACTTCCTGTTGGCTCCTCGTATCTATGGCAGAGTCATCCTCCATCATGTTGGAGAAGCAACCCAGTGTCACGGAGAAGGACCTGGGCTCAGAGAAGCAACTGGTCACCAGGCTAACTTTAAATAGCAACACGCACTCAACTTATTGCACAGGATTTGTGTGCAGGTGCAAGGGTGCAATTTAGAAACAGGATAAAGGTATGGAAAGGCAGTGAAGCATGGGGCAAACAGCATTATTGCTTTCAGAATTGGGGGGCTTTGGGATCACCAAGAATTTCTACTCCTACAAAGCACCCACTGCAAACAAGGAAAACAAATTTCAAATATAAAGTATTACAGAGAGGACAGGCACAGGCAGCACAATTTAAAATGTACTCTGTAAAGGGAAGTTGGTTTATCAATGGCTACTGCTTCATTCCTTTAATGCACATTAATGAGAGCTGACCAGATGCTCCCACCTGTCCCAGGAATAGAGATCTATTCACCACCCATCTGCAGCTCCTCTCACTTCTACTCTTGGCACTGGGAGTGAGTCTGATAGCTGACTTGCTTATGCTCCTAGTTTTACTCTCATTGCAGTTTTTCCTTCCAGGTAGCATTTGCAAGCCCAAAGAGACTGGATGAAGACACATTCAGGCAGAACGCTGCTTCCTTTTTCCCAACATGTCAGAGTCCTTCTTTCCTCATGGTATTTTCCCCCACTGGGGCACAGATTTCCTTCCTTGCAACGGCTCCCACTGTATCCTTTCCAGGGCCCCTCTCCTTGCCTGTCAATCAGTCAATGTCAATCAGTCATGTTCCAATGGCCAGAATGTCAACTGGATACAAGGGTTAGATTCTCTCCTATGAGGTTTCTTCCTGTCCCTCCTTGTGGAACTTCTTCCTGGACCCCATGAAAATTAGTGGAAGCATCTTCCTATGGGGTCTTGGGAAATGAGATGATGAAGTCATACTTGCAGTATCCCAGGTTTAGTGTAACCCAATCAAAATCCTTCCTATTTTGTTTTCTTTCCTTCTTAGGGGGGTTTATATAAAATTTCCAGCCCATATACTTATGCCAATCACCCAATATGCTTCTGCTCTTGGTGTTGGTATCTGAGACACCAAAAGAGTCCAGTGGCTTCCATGAAACAGGATTGGAACTATAGATAAACTCTACTTAAGAATTGAGAGCATTTCACTTACATTCCATTTTAACCAATTCCTTCCAGAAAAAATAAAAAAAAAGAGCTACTCAAGATATCAAACAACTACCACCAGACATTCCTCAACTAACAATTCTCTAATCTTGCTGTTTAAATAAATGGCCATAACTGTTATTAAAACTAGACAAAGTCTGCAAAAAAAGAAAGAAAACTTCACCCCAAGCCATATAAGATTAGAACAAATACTGCATCCCACAGATAACACTCCTGCCAGTTTGGAATCCATTCAGCATGACTTTTCTTTTTCCTGGTCAGATCAATATCACACTGATACATGTTGTGCCAGCCAAGCTATAATGCTGCATTCTTCCAGGGCTCAGTAATATAAAGTGATTTAATGCTTTCAGCTTGAAAGATATTGCAATGAACACTGTGATTTATAAAACAAATGGGCTATTGTCCTAAATAAGTTTAAAATTATATAGACCTGAGGAAATAGAGTTAACTAAAGTTTTAATGGTCTTGGCCTATTTTCTGTTCAGCAATTTATACAGACACATAAGCAATTCAACTCAGAAAATACAACTGAAATTTATAGCCAAAATCCTCCGTACATAATTTCCTTAACCAAGTGCACCCTTTGGCATTTATTAGTACACAAAGTCAACTTTCAATATTTCCTTCTGATATCCAGACAACTGTCCATATATTTATCAGACCCATAAATCATTGTATTCTAAACACTTGGTCTATCAGAAAAATATTTTAATTGTACAGGACAGCATAGCCTATATTGAATGCCAGTGGCATTTTAGAATATTATTTCTCACTTTATCACAGAAGCGTGATAGGAAATAGAAATGACGGGAGCACTACAAGCCAGAAAAACCTAGGCAATACATTGAAAAGCTGCCATCTCTTATTCTCAGTTCACATTGGTGAAGACAGCAGAGCATGATAACAGTAGATAGGATATTTTCATTTAATCTTTTAAATATATTGGCTTAGAAATGTGAGTGGAATTCACATGGGGCAATCTAAGGCTTTTCCTAGTTTCATTTTTTCACATGTGCTTGAAAAATCTCTCTCTTTGGCAGCCCTATTGATGAGAATTATTACAACAGGGACAGAAAAAAGAGGCAAACGACGAGAATTTCGAAAGTAACTCAGTCACAACCTAAATATTTAATGGATGATTTTGTGGAAGACCTGTTACCGCCAAGAAGCAACATGCATTATTAAATCAGGTAAATTTTAGCTACTATAATAAAGAGGTCCCAAAATAGAGTGACTTAAAGATAAAACTAAAGTTAATTTCTTTCATACTTCATAATCTTGAAGTATAAATAGGGTTGGTTGGTGAGTCCAGTTTATTCCCCACCCCTACCCCCACCCCAAATTTTTATCTCCTTGGGCATTGTCCTTATCTGCAAGAGGGGAAGGTAGGTTGTGTCATACCTGTGTTCCAACACACGGGAAGGGCAAAGACAAAGACATTCGAAGGCAAGGATTTTTTTTCTTTTATGTGGACACACTTTTCCCATGTATGTCCCATTGGCTCTGATTTGATCACACAGTCATACCAAGCTGCAAGAGTAGATAAAAAATGTGGTCTCTGGCTGAGTAGCCAGGGGCCCAGCTTAAACTCTCCCTGTTGCTTCTTCATTAACATTTTGAAGGGGATTTCTAGGCTAATTATTAAGTTTGAAAGGTTATTCCAGGATCTATTTCACCCATTTCACGTCCTTTATAGTCTTCTGTTCTGGGTCCTCCTTCCTTGTCGGATAATGTACATACTAGTTCATTCCTTCTCAGACAGAGAAAGCTTTAGGAGAAGCCTAATACTCTAGCTTGTTCGCAACTCAGAAGCCATAAAGAGGGTTTGATGTGTTTGAAAAATAGGTGTGCTAGTCACTGAGTCGGCTACAAGTAGCAATGCTGTCATACACACATTTAGATTTCAACATGGAAAGATGCTTCTTGAGGGAAAATTGTTATCACCATATACAAAACACTAAAAACAAATGACCTTGTGTAGTAATGACGCAGGCACACAAACTATTCAAAATCATTTTTCCTCAAACGTGCACTGGTGACCCAGAAGCCGGGGCCCCCATTCACCTACCTCATCCTTACCCCAACTCCCAACTCTCTTCCCCAAAACTGAACTGCACATCCTTGGCCATGTCAAAGCTGTCCTGTCCCCCTGTCCCTACTGCCTGAGTGTCTGTGGGTTTGCTTGCTAATGCTTCCTTCTGCCCTATGCACTTGCATCTCTGATCTCACTCTCTGTTTTGCCTGAGTACTGAATGCAAAGTAGGCCCTTTGCCAGCTGTCTTCTGTAGAGAAATGGACAAATTCCCCCATTTGTCCTTTGGGGAGTTATCTTTCTTTTCCCTGGATTCTTAATGTTAGCCAGCCTCCAGATCCCGAGAAATCGCTTCTGCAATAAGGACAAACTGGGTAGGACAGTTTGAGAGGGAAAGGGGCACTATTAGTAATCTTTCAGGTACAAGGATGTAAATAGGGACCATCATGGGAAAACCAGATGTATGCACCCTCCCTTCTCAAACAGCACTCTCCCTAATGTGAAATTTGAGGAATAGAATTCTCCTGTAGGATTTATTTAAATTGCCACCCTGAGAATGCTATTTTACCTAGAAGCCCATGCTGGGGAAATTCGACCAATTCTGTTGCAAAAGCCTAAAAACCTGATTCCAGAAAAAGTATAATACAGATTTCGCCTAAATCACTTCACTCAACCATTGACATACAGAAATATCATCAAAGGAAGCAGAGAGGAAATCTCAGAGAACACTCTTTAAAACTGTGTCAGGTAAGAGCCAGAAAACTTACGACTGTCAGTGGCAAAGGAATGTGAATTAAAATACAAAACATCACTGGACAGATAACTTCATAAGCACTTCAGATTCCCCCCGTAACAATACAGCAAAGTAGGTATTATATACAATCCCTATTTTATAAATAAGAAATTAAACTTCAGCATGGTGCAGTGACTTGTTCCAGTGGTAGGCTGAGCGGTGAGTCCAAACCAGGTCTATCCAACTAGACAGACAGGCCAAAGGACAATGAATGTACCAAGGAGCCCCTCAAAGTAGCTGTCAGACAACATTTAAGACAGATGTAACTCTGACAATTAAGGAGAGTTGTTACTGTTTAATGTCAGTGATTTCAGAAAGTCACATTCTAAATACTGTTTCAGCTCCCTAAGCCCAGCTGTGGACCTAGTACTTCCCTGAAACTTTTCTGAACCCATTTTACCTTCAGAAACTAGCCATATATAGATGTGTAAGTGCATGCAGATGCAGAGAACTATCTATTGGACATTATCTGAAGTTCTGAATTTCAATAAACACCTGCGTTTATTAATTCAGAATATTAATATGCATTTTCACCAATTACCCCAGTTAGTCTGTGGCTATATGAAATGCGCATAATAATATCTATATTTTCCTCCTTATTAAAAAAAGGTATCAGGTCACTGAGGATATAGATGGGGTACTTGTTGAATACATAAGGTATTCTAAGCAGAATGTCCCCTGAGGGCTACATAGATCAGAGCAAAGCATATCCCTATATGCGAAAATGAAGTAAAATGGGAAAATCTCTTCTTGGCCAAAGGTTGATCTCCATAGGTGGTAAAAGACTGGGTAGAGCATGATTTTCCACTATGAAGCAATGTTTATTGAGGCACTGGTTCTTCAAAACCACACTAACAGTCTTTTTCCCTTACGATGATGCCTTTCATGCCAGCATGCAAAAAGCACAAATTTGTGAGTCAAATTGTGCATCCCCTGTGAAAAGTTACTTAATCACACTAAGACCCAGTTTCCTGTCTTCTAAATGGGGTTTATAATGTCTATGTTGCAGTGAACTCACATGCCAGTTTTTAAAGCTGCTGTGCATCTATTTATGCAAATATGTATATAAATAAATATTATATAAATATAATTATTTAAATATAAATATTCCTCATATTTTCTTCTCTCCAGTTCCCAGCCCTTATAACAGGATAGGTACATTTTAAATTTAGAAACAGGCTGCCAAATTCCCCTCTATTTTAGCAATTTATGCTCCCCCATGCATGCATGTAGATGCTTATTTTCCCACATGTTCACCAACAGTGTGTTTTTAAAAGTTTTTTCATTACCATTCTAACAGGCTAAATATTGGTATCTTGATGTAAATTAGTAAGACTGTATTCTTTCAGAAGCTAATGCTAGTCCTTTTTATTTAATCATGGAATTACTTTTTAATGGGAAGTCTTTTTAGAAAAAAAAAATGATGGGAGTATTAGCAGTCAAAAAAGTTAGTGAAGATCAGCAATTTCTGAGTTCACAGCTGATACATGACAGAATTAACTTTCCTAGCCTGGTTGAATTTGTGGTAAAATTCATGCCAACGTGAGGGTTCATCTATTAAAAATAATAATTGTGCATATGTTTTCAAGCAAAAAGCTTTGCTAGGCAACATCCATTGCCCTGCACCTGGAGTTTTGGAAATCAGATAGGTTGGCGGGGCCACAGCTGGAGGGCAGATGACAACAGTCCATGCACAGGTCCAAGACTCCCAGTCAACCAGCCTGGCAGTTACATTACACAAGTAATGGAAATGGAAACACTAATTAGAGCAGATGAAAATACCACTTAACACAACGAGAAGACTGGAATCAAGAACTTATTTACGAGTGTGTTTTATGGGAAAGTATTCAGTAGGTTAAAACAAGTCAACAAAAATGTAAAACTAAAAACAATTATGATTTTCATTTCCCATCAATAAAGAGAAAAAATAAAGCTAAAACATGTAAAGTTACTGGTGACAGGAATTATTGCATGGCATTAAAAAACAAAAACAAAAACAAAAACAAAAAACCTCTCAAGTCTGTTCTAGCTCCTATGCTTAGAAAAGCAGCAACAGCAAAGCAATTTTATAAGAAATATTACTGGGTAGTTATTTTCTTAATATGACATTGAAAAAGTAGATTTTTCAGAGTATATGGGAAAATAGTGAAAATATCTTTAAAATGCACCAATAACCCATTTTGTGGTCTTTGAGATTAAACATTTTATAAGAATTCTGTAGAGAAAATGGGAGAGTGTATAAGTAGAGAAGAAAAATTTAAATGCTTCCGTGAAGAATCTTGTCTGAATTTTCTTTCAAACCAAAATCGAGAATTTGTGATGACATAATGTGACAGGTTGAGTATTTCATTCTCAAGCAAACTTTGCCCTCATTTATGATTGTAGTTGAATACACAATTAATTTAGTGTCCAAATAAACCATGCCATCTTGTTGTTAATGTTTGCATTCCTTATCTTCTTGCATAAAAAAGACAATTAATGAAAAGTCATACAAAAAATAATACTAAGTGTTTTGGTGTCCTGGGCTTCTAAAAGCAAATACCATGAAATGGGTTGAGTTGGATTAAACAACAGGAATTTATTAGCTCACAGTTTTGAAATGGGGAAAATATCCGAATTAAGGCATCATCAAGGTGATGCTTTCTTCCTGAAGACCAGCTACCAGAGATCCCTGGCCCTCTGTCTCATGACAAGGCACACGGCAGTGTCTGCTGCTCTCTCCCTGCTTTTCCAGGTTTCCTTAATTTCAGCTTCTCATTTACATGGCATTTTCTCCCTCTCACTCTATATTCATTCAGCTGATAAAGGACTCCAGTAATAGGATTCAGACCCATCCTGAATGAGGTGGGTCACACCTTAACTGAAGTAGGCTCACCAAACTCATTACTACTTACAATGGGTTCACACCTACAGTTCACAATGGGTGAACTTTAAGAACATGTTTTCCTGGGGACATATAGTCCCAAAGCACTACAGTGGGTACAACCAAACACCAAAGACACTTGAAGGACATTTACATATCTGTGGATTTAGAGAACAGAAGTTTTGTGCACAGTTATTAATGAAAATCTCTTCTTTTTCATCTAAACATTCACGGCCTTCTAAAAATGTTCATATGGTAGACACAGTTCCACAACACAAAGGGCAAATTAATGGGGGATAAAAGTAAGCAAATGTGATTAACTATATAAAAATTTATATCTGAAGTAAAAGCTAGCGGGAAAATTATTTTATTGACTTGTACTTTTTCCCCAACTATACCACAGTTTGCTAGTATTGCTCATTACATGTCCAAATTTTTAGATTAAGCAGTTTTAAAATAAAATACTTCTGACTGCAAAAAGTAATGTATGCTCAATGTAAGACAATTTGAGAAGCAAAAAATATGGCTTAGTGTCCAAAACATCCTGCTGGCTCGTCAGCCTTCCTTCCTCCCTCCCTCCCTCTCTTTTCTTTCCTTCTTCTTTCCTTTTCTCTCTCTTTGATCCCCTCTCTTCCCTTCCTTTCTTTCCTTCTTTCTCTTTCTTTCATGCTCTCTTACCCCTTTACAATTTTCTATTTTATACACACAAGTCATTCAGCATTTTTTAAAGAAAATTTTTATCTTACCTTTGTATCTAAAATTATATGATATTTCAACTTTATAGGAACAAACTCCATTAACAGTAAATGATTTTAATTTACTTGGCTATAAAGGTCCCTTTTAGTGAACACTGCCCTCCATCCTTTGTATCGAGTCTCTCCATCTCAATTAGAGTTAATCTGAGTCAGCCAAAAATGAGGGGAAGCTTCTCAACAATTTCTGAGAAGTTCCCTTTTAGTGAATATGATGTTACACATGTTGCATATTAATGACAAGTTCTTGTTCAAAAATTATTTTATATCATTTTCCAAGTGAACTATGTAGCCATTACTCGTTTATACTGTTTCATTAAAAAAAAATAGGTATAATACACACATAGACTAAATCTAAATAGATACAACAGACCAGCTTGTATCCAAATAAAACAAAAATAAAAATTAAAAAAATCCAAAAGATAATTTTTTAAATGGCGAAAAACCATACTATTCAAATGTTAGTAAATTAAATAAGGTTGTCAATATTAATATAATGGAATAAGAGATTAAGTGAATTAATGATGACAGTTTATATTGCTAAAATTATATTCAAAATTAACGATGTCAAAAAGGTTTTATTTAAAATGAACAGCAAATTAATGTTTAGCTATGCAGTAAATTCATTTTAAAATATCTAAATATAGAAAATAAATTATCATAAGCACATCTGACTGGCAAAAATAAGAAGACATAAATGGTATGAGCAATATAATTAAAAACATAATTAAATAGAAAGGTTTTGAATTTTGTATCTTAGAGTTAATATATTGCTATTTTATGAACAATTAGGAAAACTGATATTTCTTATTTGGCCATGGTGCATGCACATCTTTCTAATTCCAAAATCAGCACACTTAGCTGCTTGGATGTATAAATGGAACATCTATATTTATAGATCACAATACCTGACTATAGTGCCATAAAATTTGAAAATATAATTTTAAACAATGTAAATCCTCTTTTATATTTTAATCCCTTTGCCAAATAACAATTGGGTCAAGGAGGGAATCAGGAATACAACAGCATTCTATTAAAAAGCAAGCAAAAAACCCCAAAAAATCTATTATACCCAGCTCACAAAAACTAATCATTGCTTGGAATACTTTATTTTTTAAAAGTAAAAGAATATAGCTTTAATTTAATTTAGCCAAAAATTATGCAAAAAAATGAGGTCTGAACTAATGAAGAAAACATGTTTTTAAAAAGGTAAAAATAAAGCAATTAGAGAACATAAATAACATAAATAAATATATAAACCTATAAATTCATTGAAATTCTCAGAATATATGTAATTGTCTGGTAAATGTCCTCAATGGGAAAACATAAACCCAGACACTTAGAAAAGAGAAATTACAAATTTCAATTGCATAGGAAAATATTAAAATATTAACAAAATTTGGCACACTGACCAAAGTTATAGAAATGAGAAATGATAACAAATAGGATTGGGGAAGCTGTCAAAAATCTATCATACTGAAAGGGATCCTGCTAGATTTATTCATTGGTAAATTCATTAAAAACATGAAGAAAAAAAAAGTCTCTTACCTCACTAAAAAACAAAACAAAACAAAAAAACATAAAGGAATCTTAATACAGCTGTTAAATAAATTATTCTGAAATTTTGGGAATCAATGGACACTTTTTAAGTATTTTATGAAAAAAGAAAAAATAAATAAAACCAATTCCTAATCTAATAGAGCTTTAATAAAGAATTTAATCCTGGTCAATTTCACTAATGAATATTAAATTAGAATCTTAAGTACCTTATTAGTAGTTCCAATTAAGCAATAGGATTAAGTTTGTCCTATGACTACAAGGATATTTCTATACAGGCAAAACTATTAGTTTAATATATCATATTTTTAATAAAAATTAGGGCTAAGCAGAAATTTTTATCCATGCCTAATAAAAAATAAATTGAAAATATACAGACAAATCCTTTACTGTCTGATGCAAAATACAGTTAACTATAATAAGCTTTATTTGATTTGATATTTGAACAGTTGGGTCAATACAATCTTATGTGACAACTAAATAAGAAAACACTATCAGAGGTATATGTGACAAAAATGTACTATTTTTAAATGGTATGATTAAAGGTTTGCAAAAGGCAGACAACCTAAATTAAATCTAACAGAAATGTTTAGTTCCTAAGGAATCTAACTATAAAATAAAAATACAAAAATCATTACCTTTCCTAAATCATTACAAATACTTAGTGTATTAGAATAACTAGAAGGAAATACCTGAAACTGTTAAACTGCAATTCAGTAGCCTGGATTCTTGAAAACAATTGTATAACTAAATAGCTTATATGGTATGAACATGTAATTGTGAAAACTTGTGGCTGACACCCCCTTTATCCAGTATATGGACGAATGAATAGAAAAATGGGGAAAAATGTAAATTAATAATGGGGGAGGCATGAAGGGTAGGGGATGTTTTGAGTGTTCTTTTTTAACTGTTATTTTCATTTTTATTTTTTTAGAGTAATGAAAATGTTCAAAAATTGATTGTGGTGATGAATGCACAACTATATGATGATACTGTGAACAACTGATTGTACACTTTGGATGATTATAGGTTATATGAATATATCTCAATAAAATTGAATTTTAAAAAGTGAAATAAATACCCTCAAATATAAGGGTTACTAGTTACCAGTTAACATACCAGCTGCATAAAACGATTTATAGTAAAATAATCAGAAAGGCTTATGGATATGGACATAAAGAAAATGATAAATAATTAAAGGTAATGATACGGAAACACTTGAATAAATGCAAAGAAATACTACTTTCACAAAGAAGAAACAGAAATATTATGAATATGAATATACCTAGCCAAGACTGAAAAACTATACACAATACTATTAATAGTGCTTTTCCTGCTAGCTGTGAATGCAAACGTCTTTCTTTTCTTTAGTAATTCGCATTCTATAAAAAAACAAAATGAGCATGAATTTCTATAAAATCAATATATGTTTAATTTAAAACCTAAGAACTTATATTTTCTTCAAAAGTCAAGGTTATTGAAGTATATTTGGATAAAGTAGAACAATGAAGAAAAAATAAAATATATTACCAGGAATTAAAACTCACTTTAAAATAAAGCTAATTAAAAGCAATGTGGAATGGTACACAAGAGGAAATAATATTTAAACCAAACTAAGGAAAAAGTTCATAAGTGTACACACACACATAAATACGCAGGTCAAAGAAAACACAAGGAAGGAAAGGATTCTTCAACACGGGCTTCGCTGCTTTATCATATTCTTACTCCATGAAATGACCATATGATATGGTTTGTCAGTACAGTTCCAGTTTATGCCTATTTTCCCTGTTTAATTGTTACAGCATCTTTGTATTCACAAAGATATCTCAGTTAGCATGATAAATTATAAAGTTACCTGAGCTGTGCAAAATAAACAATAAAATAAAATAGAGGGAAAGTTTGTTAAAATTAACCTCACCCTTAGATTAAAGTCTAAAATACCAAAATGCCTAGATACAAAAATGAAAAATCAAAGTACAAATTAAGTAGCTTTTCAATCTTTGAGGGGCAATTTGGCATGTGCTGTTAAAAGTACAAGCTATTGAGACGGCTTGCCTTCCAGGCTCTACCACTTACGAGCTGTGGGCAAGTTACTTAATCTCTTTGTGTGTCAACTTCCTCAAATGTAAAGTGAAAAATAATAGTAATGCCTATCTTAAAGGATTGTTTTCAGGATAAAAGAGGCTCATATATGTAATGTATTTAGAATAGCATCTAGAACATAGTAGGACCAACGATAGTTAGTAGTGATTGATGCAATGCTTTACTATTTTACCATTATATATCATTCTCAAAGAAGATTTTAAATAACAATATGACAAAAATAATAAACACATGCAAGAATTTCCACTTTAGCAAATAAAACATGCTGGATTTAGGAGCTCTCTGGTGAGCCTTTAATTGGTGGCATCGTCTTCCCTCTCCACCTGCAGTAACTAACCATTATCCTGCCTTTGATGATAACCATTCTCTTGGTTTTTTTCATAATTTTACAATATATTAGTTCATTGTGCTTGCTTTTGAACTTTGTCTAAATGGAATCACACTGGGTCCTCTTATAAGTCTTGCTTTTTACAGTTAATATCACACTGCTAAGATTCATTCTTCTTGTTACCTGTAGCTATACTATTGATGGATAATATTTCAGTGCAGGGATGTAATTTACCTGCCATTCCATCGTTAATGAACATCAGGGTTGTCTCCATCGAGGTTATTACAAATGTTCCTTCTAGGAACTTTCCTGCCAATGTATCCTAGTGTACTAAGTAAGAGGGACAGTGATTGATTGGTTATAGGATAGGTACATGTAAACCTTGATGGTTTTCCAAAGGTTTACCAATTTATACTTCTACTAGCATCCTTGCAATATTTTATAATTTTTTCCAGTGTGTTGGGGGCATAAAGTTAAATCAAAGTTTTTATATACACTCATTTCTACAATTTCTTACCTCTAATGGACTCCTTAACTAACTGAAATCTGGTATCTTACCCCACAGTACAACTCAAATTGCTCTTATTAATGTCTCAATTCACTCCTTACTAAATCCATGGACATGCCTTATCTTCTGCTGCATTTGACATTGCCAATCACATCTTCCTTCTTAAAACCCTCTTTGTCTTCATCTTTCACAAAAACCCAGCACTTAATACATTTCTTAGCACATTATAAATGAGGTTTATAAATTATATTAATTTTGCATTATAATACTTGAAACTTATTAAATATATATAACTGAATAATTATAAATATCACTTGATAAAGACTGGTTGAATGGGCCTTAATATACCTTTTATTGAATTAGTTCCCACAAATCAAAAGTGACAGATAATTTGAAGAATGTTCACTACTCAATTTTAATGACAAACAGAAAAAAACCACCCTAAACTGCCTTCAGTAGGATAGCAGTTAAAAATCCTTGTGCACATCCTACTGGGAATACAATGTGGTCATCCCAGGGACTGAGGTAGATCAAGGAAGACATAGGTAAGATACAGACTAAGTAAAGCAGGTTGCCGAGATTTACAAAAGTGAGGAAATATACCCAACAAAATGTTAACCGTGATTAACCCTTAGTGAGTAGAATTGGAGAATGGTGATAGAAATCCCATACAGAGAATTCCAACAAACCCCTCTACCCTCAGATAACCAGATCCACCAATGTTAACAATTTGTCATATTTGCCATATCATTCCATCTATCCATCAATCTATCAATCCATCTATCTGTACACCTGTCTATTTATCAATCCATTTTCCGAACACTTAAGTGTAGGTTGTACATATCATGCTTCTTGAAACACAGTACCACCATGTACATTTCCTAAGAAAAAGGATATTCACTTATGTTTCCACCTTAAGTGCAGTTTTCCAGTACAAGAACTTTAACTTTGATATAAAGCTTGCAGCATATATTCTGAATTTTTCATATGTCCTTTTGTGTCTTCCCTCCTCCTTTGTTAGAACCCATCAAGAAGCATGTATTGCTTTTAATTGCCATTGTCTCTTTGGTTGCTCTTTTTATTTTTATTGGGGGATCACATATACACATAAACTTCCTCATCTCAACTACTCCCGAGCATACCATTCAGTGGAATGAACCACATTCACTAAGTTGTGGTATCCTCACCACCTTTCATTGCTAAGACTTTCCCATCTCCCCCAAAACCCTATGCCCAACTTGTTATGCCTGCCCACATAGAGAATGAACTGACAAATGCTGGATATGAGTAATTGTACATATTCTACATAAAAGGAAGATGTTCCTCTCTTGCTTAATACTCCTCATTGGCCTCCCACTGCTTTCAAAATCTTCACTGGAAAAGTAAAATTAAAGTATAAATTCACATATGAATACTCATTATATCTGCGTAAATGATATAAAGGATTTGTTAATCAATTACACAGACATTAAATAGTAGTGAGAGGCAAGCTTACACCTGTTAAGTTAGCAAACACCTACTAAGTTAGAAATTTAACTACTCAATGCAGGCAAGGCATTTTTGTGTCAAGAGCCATGTAAATGTTCAGACCCCTGGGCCAAGCAATTTCCCTCCTAGATTTCAATTCCAAGGAAGCAGAACAAG
Source organism: Choloepus didactylus (assembly GCF_015220235.1). Lineage (NCBI taxonomy): Eukaryota > Metazoa > Chordata > Mammalia > Pilosa > Megalonychidae > Choloepus > Choloepus didactylus. The sequence continues at coordinate 78,490,043 of NC_051321.1, read as the reverse complement.
AAATGTATATACATCTATGCCCAAATTCCACTGAAGCACCTAGCAAGGGCTTCACCCAGAGTGAATGCTCAATACTGTGTATGGAAGGATGGATGGAAGAGAAAGAAAGAAAAGGAAGAATGGGAGGGAGGGGGGTAATTTGAAGGCTTCTAAGCTTGCAGTCATGGCACGCATATGGAAATACAGGCAGCACAATCAAGTTACCTAGCACAACAGTAGGTAATTGTAAATCAACAGATGTGGAGACTATATAGCCACATGGAAATGTACCCATAAGTGGTGGAGGTGGAGAGCAGAATACAAAGGGCCACTTTATATAAAGATCACTATGAGAAAGTCCTCTGGGGATATAGGCATGGACTGGAAGGACAGAGTTACATGAATAGCATGATTTCCTGGCATAGTCAAGTTGATCTAACCAACATGGTAGATGCACGGGTGAAACATCTGTTTGGGATTCTACTAACACTGTGATAGAATTGTAAAGAAAACAAAACCAAAATTGCTGGGGACCTGGAAAGCAAAAAGGAGATATACTGGCAGTAGAATAGAGAGCAGTGATTCTCAGCCTTGGTTTTCTCTTGGAATCACCTCGGGAGCTTTAAAAATATAAATGCCTGAACCCTGGACACAGAGATCCCAGCTTATTTGACCTGGGCATCCAAATGTTGAATCCGCCTGCCCCCTACTGGCTGAGCATGCTCGGAGAAGTTACCCTCCCTCTCAGAGCCTCCTTCTCATCCCTTCATCAGCTAGGGATAGAACTTTTCTTTGCAGACTGAATATGAGAACAAGATAAACAACCCCGAAGGAATGTATAAAGGGTCTACACTTCCTTATTAGGTCTTAATAGGTGCAAAATAGATGACAGCTACTAGCATTTTATTGCCTCCTGTTTAATGCCTCAATTTTGTCCTCTGACAAATGATGGTGGTAGCACTGTTTGAAGTTCTTTTCATTCATTCAGTTTATCTTTACAGAGTAGGTGGCAGGTTTGGGAAGCAAAGATGAGCTCACGGTGTAGTGAAAGAGTCAGGTAGAAGAGCAGGAATATTATAATAGAAACAGAGTTTTGTTGGCAAATGAGTCATTTCATACATCCAGATAATGTTTTGGTTAGCTTGTGGGGGGAAGAGATCAAAGCTACTATTTAATTTCATTAAAATAATAATTATTTCTTTCACATCTGCTAACCCAAGCAGAAAGGAAAGAGCCTTCCGGAGCACTGAAAATAAAACCTGTTACAGAGAGGAAGGTTTCCACGTGACTTTGACTGTGCCTGTAAATTAGCCCAAGAGACTGCCTCCAACTGTGGCAAAATTATGACCTTAATGAGAATAGATGCTTTACCAGCTCATCCAGTTCTGCCAATTCTTTCCAATCTAGTGTTATTTGCTCTCCATTGTGCCATCATTAGCTTCTGCTTTATAACTGTTGGAGAACGTTTTCCCTCCAGCACCCAAGCCTCCCACCAACACAAATTCCCCTTCCTCCTAAGCCTCCAAGCTGAGAGCCCCTAAATGACTTTCTGCTCTTCGGGAGCACCCGGTCATTTGAATCAAGGCGCTGTCAGAGGACACTGAGGGAGAACACGCTCAGGGCACGCTGATGTCATGGGTATCCATTCAGTCTCTCCAACCCCCCATCTCTGAGCATCCCCTCTGCCCCCAAAGCCTGGGGTCTGCTTGTTTAATGGAGCACCCTGTTGATATAATATCTCCTTTCCCTGATGTTAGCTCTAACTTCATTCGGTTTCATGTAAACGAGAAAGTCATCTCGTTTTAGAAACTCTTATCAACTTTATTTCTCTAGTCGCTGCCATTGCCAAGATGCCTAAATGCTGCCTAAAAGATGCCTAAAAGATGCCTAAATTTATGCCAAGATGCCTAAATGCTGCCTGACTGATCTTACCCTGAACCTGCGTGAGCCTCACAGAAGCTTTGTGACAGAAAAGAAATACTGTCGAGTTGGAAAATGTAGAACATTTTTGCTGAAAGCTGCCAATAAGTACCTCTAAAAGTAGTTCCCTTATATTCTCTCATAATAATTCATCAATGGTCAATGGTTGATGCATCCTTGAATTGATATTTTTAATTTGTTGTGAAAAATTTAACACTGGGACACCATTTCATATATGTAAGATGTTAATAAACTAACTTGTAGATTCTTTTTATGAAATGGTCCTTGCAAATATTTTCTATAGGTATATAAAATTTTTTTAATTATTTTGGATAAGGAAAAAATCTTGATTTCATAATTTAATCAATGTGATATTTACTAGTTTTGGAAAGCCATACTCTTGTCGGCACATTCCATTCACCATAAAAATTCAGAGTTTGAGGGACTGGAATTAAAAATGATTTTGAGAACCATCTGGACACAAGAGACAAAATAATTCAGAAAAGAAGAGACCCATTAAATGAAGAATTTATGATACGAAACTGATCACTCTTAATTGTGTCTAAAATAATTTTGAAATTTTCTCCCTGGGGTTTGAAGGAAATCTTCTCCAACAGCATTTCAATTTTCCACGCCTTCACTGGCAAGAAAGAGCAGGCAGCACATGGAGAAATGAGTAGGCTCTAATCTTTTCAAACTCAAATTTGTATGTTACCTCCACGCTGAAGCTCTCCCTGGTTTCATGAAGATTGTTTTCTGTAGCCTTCTGTGCAGACAGGAGCATAGCTTATGCCCATATCCCAAACGTCATATTGAATTAAATTTGATAAAGCCCATCTTGGCCATTGTCTTACATGTTTTTCTGAGACCTTTCACCACTGTATTCCCACCACCTTACACTGCACCTGGAATATTGAATATACTCAATAAGTATTGGCAGAATGATGGAAAGAATGTATGAAAATGCTCCCTATATTTGAGTGTACATAGTATAGGACTAAATGTGGCATTCTATAGCACTCACCTATGGCACATGCCTCTCTAAACAATAAATTCTGCAAACCATGTGTAATGCTTTCATTTTTTTTTTCTGATTCTTCTTTTAAATGTCTCTTTAACTTCTCTTTTGTTAAAACTTGCCTGAGGGATTTTGTAAGGAAATATACTGGATGGAAATACTTTCCTTCAGTTGACCCATCTGCTAAATATTTCCTTGATATCTCAAGTATGGGTTTTGGTGCCCTAGTGATTTTTGGGGTCTGCCAAACATGTCAGGCTATCACCACAGACTGTGCTTACCTCTCTGCAACCCCCTAACAGAAAATTCTGTAAAGAAAAGACCCCTTTTGTCTTGTTTACCATTTAACCTCCATGTCTCACATGGAGCCAGGTTCTTAGCAGAAGCTTCCTGGAGGCATGTGTGTGCGCAGGCATCTCTTGTGTGTGTGATTTTGCTTCAAGCTGGCTAAACTAGAAATATTTTCCTGGCATTCACAAAACCACCAGAATAGCTGTGAACATAAAAAAGTAAGCACAGTTGCAGAGATGCCCTCTAAGATAAACCTGGAAACAAGGTATTTAGCTTTTTTATATAAAACAAGGAGGGCTTGTGTTAGGGATTATATAATGTACCCCAAGAAAGACATCTTCAATTCTGAATCCATGTTCTTGTGCATGCAAACCCATTTATAAATATGACTTTATGAAGATGTTATTATTAGTTAAGGTGAAGCCAAATTGAATCAGGGTATGCTGTAATCTGTGTGACTGCAGGCTTTATACAGTGTAAAATGTACGAAGCCAGAAGTCAGAAGAGGCCAGAAAGGAAAGACAGAGATCACCACGGGACAGAAGACGGCCATCACCAGAAGGCTACCAGTCCTGGGAGAAAACATGGCCTTGCCGACATCTTGATTTTGGACTTCCAGCCTTCAAATCCATGAGACAATAAATGCCCATCATTTAAGCCAATCCATTGCATGGTGTTTGTCATAGCAGCTCTGGCAACCTACAGCAACTTGTAACATTTTTTTTTAGTATCTGCAAATAGTAGGTAGATATGTAAGTGACTAACCAAAACACTAACTGGATGTTGGCACGTTCTTCAGCTGAGCTGGGGAGCCCTCTTCTGCCTTCTCATCCAGACACTGCCAGTACATAGTGACTCGGAGCTCTCAGCTGATCTCTTGAAAATGACGATACCAATAGAGAGGTGGTATGTGCTTTTAAAACTTATAATAAGAAAAATGCACATAACAAACGTGTTCCTGCTTTCCTACGAATTTGAGTTTCACCTGAATAATAAGTAGGGCAACCACACGTCCTGTTTAAGACAGTCCTGGTTCATGCTTATTTTCCTGAAGACATTATGAAAACTGCCCTTTAATCTCAAAAGTCTTAGGGTTTAGATGATTATCTATGTGGTCACTCTGATTATAATATCAATACTGAGATATTTTAAATAAAGCCAGACTCAAATGTCTTTAAATGACTTGCTTTCAAGCAGTTGTGTCTTTAGGATTCCTGGATCACTGGAACTTTAGGGGAGAGGGGTTAGTGGAGAGGTTAAGAGTGTGGACCCTGGAGTCACACTGCCTGCCCTGGATTCTGGCTTACTGCCCACCCTCTGTGCAACCTGAGGGATGTCCTTCCTGCAATGCTATCACCTCTCTCTTCCCAGGACTGCTGTGGGTGCCTCACAAATAGCAAGCACCATATTACCTATGCTTATTCCTTTCACTCGATTTGCCAGTTATCTTCTATTTGGACCATGCAATTTATCTGAGATACACAAAGACTGACATTTTGATATATATTTTTAAAAATGTGACTTTGTCCTTGAATTATCCTTGTTGTTTTTTTTTTTGTTTTTTTTTGTTTTTTTTTGTATTTTATTTTCAAAGGACACTCAGGCCAAAGTGCATTGGAAAGAAATAGCATCCTAATGGTATGGATTTGTTAGGCTGGAAGGAAGAGTCTTTTCCAATGGCTTGTTTCAGTGGGTGTTTTCATTTCCTAGGCTGCTTAAGGCAAATGCCATGAAATGGGTTGGACACAAACAATGGGAGTTTATTCACTGACAGTTATGAGGCCAAGAAAATGTTCAAATCAAGGCATCATCAAGGTGATACTTTCTTCCTGAAGACCAACTGCCAGTGATCCTAGACTCCTCTGTCACATGCAAGACACAGGGCAGCATCTGCTGGTCCCTCCCTTCTCTTCCAGGATTCACTGCTTTCAGCTTCTTGCTTCCATGGCTTTCTCTCTCTTTCTCTCTCTCTCTCTCTCTTTCTCTCTCTCTCTACACACACACACACACACACACACACACACACGTATATATATTCCCATTTATACAGACCCTAGTAAGAGGATTAAGACCCATCCTGAATGAAGAGGTCACACCCTAACTGAAGCAACCTCATCAAAAGATCCTACTTACAATGGGTCCACACCCCCAAGAATGGATTAAAGAACATCCTTTTCTGGGGTTTCAAACCACCACACTCCACTCTCTGGACCCCCAAAAGACATGTTCTTTCTGCATGTAAATACATTCATTCTATCACAATATCCCCCAAACCTTAAGTCATCTCAGTAACAGCATTAAGTACAAAGTCTCATCAAAATTGGTTATGGGTGTGCTCTGTCCAGGAGCACAGTTCCCTGCTGCCTGTGGACCTCTGAAATCTAGATAACAAGTTATCTGCTGCCAATATACAAAGGAAGGGCAGTCATAGGGTAAATGTTGCCATTCCCACAGGGAAAAATTGAAAGGAAACCAGAGGTCATGCGTCCCAAGTAATTCTGAAACCCTTTAGGGCACACTCCTTTAGATTTCAAGGTCTGAGAATAACTTGTGGAACAAAGTTTTGTCCTCTGGGCCCAGTGCGTGCTCAGTGGCCACACTTTCCCTGAATGCTTGGGTGAAGGCTCCACTCTCTGCAGACACTGGGGTGACAGCTAGAGTCTATGTAATCCCCAGAAATAGACTCCAACCTCTAAGAACATTGGAGTGGCAGCACTCTTCGTGAACAACAGGGTGGAAAGCACCCTCTCCAAGCACTGTGGCAGACTCACCCGCTTCACACACATGGGGGGATGGAGCTTGCTTTCTTGGCCTGAAAAGATGTCTTTGGTCCAGATCTCAGCTTTTACATTTCTGCCTTTGAAGTGATTCTTTCTTCAATCTGTCCCTTTTTGGTCCCTTTTAGTCCAGGCTGGCAGTGATTCTATTCACACAGATCTTGCAAAAATCTTCTTGGTTTTACATATAATACATAGGTCCAAACTATCAGACAATAGGATTTTCCACAAATCCTTTCTGGATAACTCCATTTCCAATCCTGACTTGCACTGAAACGTATCTTCAGTTAAATCCTCACATGGAGCACTATTCTCTGGGGACTCGCTTTCCAGAAGCTAAGAATTTTCCAAATCATCAATTTTTGGTTTCTTTTTACCAAGGAGTTCATTTCTTAGCTTATCCCTTTCCTCTTGCATTTTACCATAAGCTGCAAGGAGAAGCCAGCTGCACTTTCCACATTTAGCTTTGAAATCTCTTTGGCTCAATATCCAACTTCATCATTCTTAAAGTCTGTCTTCCATCCTACATCAGAACTCAGTTTTGCCATCTCTGCCTCTTTAAAGCAAGGGTGATCTTTCTTCCAGTTTTGGAAAGCACATTCATCTTTTCTGTCTAAGGCCTCCTCGGAAGTACCGGTAGCATCCATATTTCTACAAACAGTCTCTTCAAAGCAAATCAAGTGCCTCACAATTCTTCTAGTGTCTACCCATTACCCAATTCTAAAGCTGTTTCCACATTTGTGGTATTTTCCATAGCAGCACCTGGCTCTCCCAATACCAAAATCTGTTTTAGTTTCCTAGGCTGCTTAAAGCAAATACCATGAAATGGGTAGGGTTTAAACAATGGGAGTTTATTTGCCTACAGTATTGAGGCTGAGAAAATGTCCAAATCAAGGCATTGTCAAGGCGATGCTTTCTTCTTGAAGACCAGCTGCTGGCGATCCTGGACACCTCTGCCACGTGGCAAGGCTCATGGTAGCATCTGCTGATCCCTCCCTTCTCTTCCAGGTTTCATTTTAATCCCCTTCATCAGCAAGGGGATTAAAACCCATCCTGAATAAGGTGAGCCACCCATTAACTGAAGTAATCCCATCAAAAGACCCTACTTAAATTGAGTCCACACCCACAGCAATGGGTTAACTGTAAGAAGATGCTTTTCTGCAGTGCAGTTTCAAACCACCACAGTGGTCATTGCAAATTCCCTTGTTTTGCTGAGATTAGGCCAAAAGTCTGAGTCATCTTTGTCCTGGCTTGAGAAAGTTTTAATAGCATGTTTGCTTGGGGAGCCTCATGTGGCTCATATGTGGAATGGCAGACCACCTCTAGCTAAAATAATATGGATGGCTATATTCTTGATTTTTTAAAACTGTTGTCAGATAATCCACAGTCCACTGAAACTCTGTGATGTCATTAGTGCCATATGCTGGTGCCTCATTCTGGCTCTGCATGGGAGGTCCCAGACTGCTCCATCTGTCACAGGGCTGTGAGCCCACTGGAAGGAAGTGGATGCCTGGGGAGGCAATCCAGGGGGCTATGGAGGCTGTGCCTAAAAGGTCTTCAGCCTGAATTGCCTGGACAAGGGGGGAGCAGTGTTTTCTACGTATTTTTCTCTTCAGGAGTTGTCAACAGGGCGAATTCCAACAAAAGGTGGCCTCTTGTCTCTGCCTCTCTCCTAAGTTTACCACTTGAATAAATGCAATGGCCAACGAATGACCCTTGATTCTGGGTAGTGTTCTTGTGCATAACTTTGTGCATTACTGTGTTTTAAAAGAATTTATCTGGGCAAGTGTTCTTTAATCCCCGTGAGTGGATCTAAACTGAGTCCTGTGAACAAGGCTCACTGTGCTGGGAGAAACTGAGTATCTAACAAGAAGCCCTGGCACAAGTCAACTGTTCACTAAACGAAGTTTTGCAGAAAAGCAATAACAATATATTTACATCACTATATTATACTCTACTTTTTCTAGTAAACTCACTGTATATTTACTGCCAGGCACATGTCCTTTATTTTCTTTAACTAATTAAATCCTTACAATGATCCCTTGACAAAATAATGGTAAATTTTCATTTAATGGATGAGAAAAGTGAGTCATAGACAATATATTTAATTTGCATTCTTATATGCGGTGGTGGATCACGGAATCTAACCAGCCGGTCCAAATGGAAATCATCAGGAAAAGCAAAAGTAAAAAACTAGCATTTTTTTAAGTACTTGGAAGAAAATAAAAATAAAATGTTTTTAATTATCTTTTTTTTTTAATTAAGAAAACTTTTTTTTTTTTAGGTCATTGCTATAAAGTGAGATCTTTCTGAAATAACCAGATTGGTGCCAGGAAGGTTTAATAAAGCCATAAGTTTACATAAATGCTGAGGTCTATTGACTGTGAAACATTGTAATAATTCTCAAGGTGTTTTATTTAATGGCAATCTCATTATAAGGAGATAACAACAGACAAAATATCTACCAGGTCACATCAGGCATTGCAAAAATACAATATTTTGCCCTTATATAGATTTTTACAGTTTCCAATTGACATACATATATTATGTTCTGACACCACTGCCAGAAAGGGCAGTCATCATTATCCCCATTTTACAGCTGATAAACAAATTATTTTGGTAGCATTCAGAAAGGTCTTATGCATATGTGCTTATGAGGCTGCATACTTACACTAAAACAAATCTTAGGCATCACAGTGAAGATCAGCTAAATACAACCACAGTGAACAAAAAAATCTTATTCACAGCAGTGCACTGCCTGCCAGCCACCTGACCTATCGAGGAGAAATCGACAGCAACTTGCTCATCATATGTTCAGTATTCAATGTTATCATATTCTATATTCAAAGAGATTTTCCCTTTATCATTTTCTGGAGGCTCTCTTAAATTGGACTATGTTTATGCTGTTAAAGATTTTAGTGTTTATGTATAAGCACTGAAGTATACAAACTTTGGGAAAGCTGTTTTGGGAAAGAATTCAGGAAAAAGCTAACAATTATTCATTTTTTTAAAATGCTACTTTATTTCCAGAAGTGAAATCAATATTTTCCAATATATATGTATATATATAATTTTTTCATTGAAGTATATTTGTCTTATTGGAAAAACAAACATGCAAACAGCAACAAAAAATAGTCCATTTTATAGTTTCACAGAAGTGCACAATCAACATCCATTTTTTGTTAACAACACAATTATCACAAGTTATATTGATTAAATAGGAACAGAGCTTTATCTCCTCTTAAAGCAATAATGATCAACTAAAGAGAAAAGCTGGGGAAATCAAGAATTGTTTGTGGAATGGGAGAAATGACAGAAAATTGCTAATTTGTCAGGTACCAAAATTAACATTAAGAACTTGAACTGTCAGAATATACACAACAATTCAGCTATGGAACAAATACTGAACTCCATGTTCTACAATCAGAGATTGAATCCCAGCTCTGCCTCAACTGTGATTCTTTGACATGCTCCCCAACTTTTAAATCTACTTCTTTACTAAATAAGGTATACAATACCCACTCAATTTCTCTCCAAGATTCCAGCAAACATGTTTTTGATGGTTCCAAAAAGAGTCGAAGGAAGAAAAAGAAAAGAACTATACAGAATGTATACTGTATATCTAGTGTTTCTATGTGCCACTGCTTTCAACTCTTCAACCTTTTGAAGCAGGTATTTTGGGCATTATTAGTCTGTCTTTCTCTTTTCTTTTCTTTCTAAATAAAGGCCTGCAGCCAGTAGTATAAAGCTGAGCAGAGCTTTTAACTCAGGTCTGTTCATTTTGAAACCTCACATTTGCCTCCTTTGCCACTTATACCAACTCATACAGGGAAACTATTAAAAAATGTCAATTTTTTGCTTCAACAACAAACTCAAAATGTAACAACCACCTTAAGAAACACCATTTCATGCTTCAGCTAGAGCTGCCAATCAAGTTAGAAAACATTAAAATAAGGTAAAAATCTTTGGCCATTAACTGAAAGATACATTATTATTGGGTACAATTTTCTGGCCATTTGCATGATATTTAAGAAAACCTTGAAGCATATGAGCTCGTGTCCATGCAAAGAGATTAAACTAGGAAAAACAAACCACTGAGTGAGTGTCGTAGAATTGCAAAGTTTAAGTTTGTTTTGTGGTGGTGGTGGTGGTTGTTTGTTTGCTTGCTTTTTGAGTGAGTGAGGCAGACTATCTTAAATAACTATATCCACAGAGATGAATCATTATAACTTAGCTGAGTCTTCTCTTCAAGGGCAATCAATAAACTGCCTAGTATGAACACAGCTACTGCGGATTATTCAAATTATGTCTGGGCCATGACGAACATTCTCACCAACATTTCTCTGATGAATTTGAAAATTCTTCTAAGGTCTCCACCATTACACCACTCCGTTCTGCAGGTACTCTGCCACCAGGCTTGGATTTATAGATATTTCAGCCTCAATCCCCTCCAGTCAATGGAGTTCAGGGATGTGTGCCAAAACTCCATTTCTATTCCAATTTGCTTCAACCACAGGGAATCATTAGCTGCTGCTCTCAGAGCACTTATTGGAGAACCATTTGATAAAGAGGACCCCTGTCGGGTGGAAGAGCTAATGGACCTCCAAGCTGTCAAAGCCAAGCACTGACTGGTATGGCCCTGTAATTTTATATAGGGTATCACAGGGATATCATTACACTGTGCCCAATCAATTCTCTTGAAAATGGAAGCTTTGATTTCAAAACCTACTCGGACAGAGCTAGACAAAGTAAAAGAACAGCAATTCCTTGTAGGGTTTCCCTCCCCATTCAATCATTACCCCCCACCCCAAGCCCTGACAGCATTTCTTCCCAGACTGCTACACAGCCCATCAGCCGAGTATCTTCAGGCAATGGCTGCGACTGGACTGCTTTCTTCATTCTCCAGCCCCTCCATATTTCAAGTGATTCAAGCATCTTCGAGTGACTCGCTTGACAGATTTCCAAAATGATCACTATGGGTCAAATTCAGCTCAAATGCTATCCTTTCCAAAGTTCTGAAAATCCATTTTTGCAGCAAGGCTTGTGAAACATTTAATGAGCTTCAGTTCAGAAGAGACACATACTTTTAACCCGAATTTGGCCTCAAAACATGTTTGGCCTGTTACAAATGCCTCGCTATCTTTTCAGTCACAATGGCCATCTCTTTACTCTAGTGAAATGTATTACAGATAGCACCATTTCCCAAGTCCTTAAAATTTCCAGAAATGACATGGAAAAAAAACAGATCAGAGGATATCCTGCTTATACTCAGATTATTTTGATGCTAGGAGTTTCTGGTGATTTGCTTTCCTTCCCTATGCAGGTTCATTTCTGTAGGATATATCTTTCTATTATTTAATCCAAATTGTTTTTATGTTTCCCAAATAAATTCAGTATGAAAATGAATTATTTTAAAGAGTACAAATAAATTATTAACAAAAGAAAGATAGACATGTACAAATAGCCTTTGTATTTTTATCAAGCATTTAATCTGGAAGGCCTAACTTGAAAGCTCTTTTTATCAACCTAATAATAGTGGATTATAATGACATTGATTTAACAGGGATAGGCAAGATTGGAAGCAGGGGCCAGTGGTCCTTAATCAGGAATTAAATAAGAAGGAAAGTATGAATCAGTATGACATTCCAACAAGGGACAATTCTCCCCAAATGAAGAACTCATCACCTAACTAATCACAGTAAGTATAAAATAAAAAGATGAAATGTATATAACTTGTTTTCCCCGTAAAAAGATGAAATGTAGTTAACTTGCTTTCCCTGTATTAAAAATAACTTTTCAGTAACTATTTTGGATTATAAATAAAATCCATATGCAATGTAGAGATCTTAGAAAAGACATAAGGTTCCTGGAATAAAATAGTCACAAACCCTATTAACATTTTAAGTTAGTTCCTTTTCAGACTTGTTTGTTTGGCCTTCAATTTTATATCCTAATTTTCATACATACTATGATAAAACAAGCACAAGTCTTCAAAACATTTGAAAATTCCAGTTATATTGATTTCAACCAATGTATAGCCATATTCCAATTTATATAAGCATCTAAATTTAGACTTTTTTCTTTTTACTCTATTACATATAAAGCTGTGGTAAACATCCTTACAAATTAATCTGCATATACATTTCTGTAGGCTAGATTCTTAGAAGCAATATAAAGCTTATGAAACATACTGGAATGTGGCCTATGAAAAATCTTTAACCAAGTATATTCTCTCAAAATAGCATATGAGAATGTGTGTGTGTTTTTTTTGTGCCTTCGCCAAAGTGAGTATTAACTTTTAAAAGTCATTAAATATTTGATAGGAAAAAAAGCCTAATTTGCATTTCTTTGTGAGGCTGTTTTTCATATTAATTGGTTATTTTTATTACATTTTAAGTTCTTCAAGTTTTTTATCTCTTTGCCCATTTTCCTATTGGGGTTTTGGTGTTATCCTTATTGATCTATGTGACTTCTTGGGAATACTAATTCTTTGTAATATTTATGGTAAGAATTTACCCATGTTTTATTTGTCTTTTTTTTTTTTTTTTTTCTGGCTTTTGATGTTCAGGTTAAAAAACAATATTTGTTGTGTCAAAGCTATTTATTTTTTTCCTTGCATTGCTTTTTTGCACAGAAGGTTCAATTCCTGACCTAAATATGTAGTTTTATTACAATACTTCCTTTAAGGACTTATTTATTTATTTATTTATTTATTTATTTATTGTTTTATTACATTAACTCTTGAATTCTAGGGAAAAAAACTGTTATACAATAGAAGGCGAAAATTCAACTTAGATTTTTAATTTACATAATAGTCATTTACTGAGCAATCATTCTGCCACTCTCCCTCTGATTTACAACTTTGTCCTTATTATATGATAAACTCCACTTTTTACCAGGGTCTGCTTTCGCTGATAAGTCTGCAGACAGTCTGTGACTTTATATTTTAAATTCAGAAAGACTAAGTTTGCCTATTTATTTATTTATTTATTCAGGACTTTTGATCATGACTGTTCTAGGTGGTTTTGCTACTATTCTTCCTTGGCAAGTAACAGAAAAGTGTTAGTAGAGTACAGTCTGTTACACAACGTAGGAAAAATAAATGTTGGTATAGTTTATCATAGAATTGCAAATTTTTTTTTTGTTTTTTATTTTAGATAATAATCTCTCTTTCAGATGTGGATATCAAATCTTTTGCAATATAAGAAAAATAAACTATTTAATGAGCTAGATCCATGTACAACCCTTTATATTGCTGTTCTGATCTACTTAAATGATGTCTTATTTAACTTGAAACAGAATCCACTTAATCATGTGTCATAAAGACAACCCCTGGTAGCTTGCGAGTACTCTAAAGCACTTTCTTTTGTTTTCATTATTTCCTAATGATGAGACATTTTGTTTAGTCCAATTACATTACAAAGTGCATTGCCATTTAATCCCTAAATTTATTTCTGCATGCATTTATTTAATAGTATCTTGGTGATAGGAGGTGCTCAATAAATATTTGTTGAATGGAAGAAGAATGAATGAAACATGCTACTTAAATAGAGTGCCTTACAAAATGGCCCATTATTAACTACAGTGGAGTTCTTAGAAGTGGCTGATGCAGGAATAAATATAAGCCTTTTATTCACGGCAAAGCCAGGGAGATGAATAGCTGGCACACGCAATCTGTGATTTATTCATACACACTGTTAGGAGATTTATAGGCATCTATTAACGTACTCAAGTTCCAATTCTGTCTTAGGCTGGTCTTTTGTCGTGATTAGCTATGTTGTGACTCTATGTTAAATAACAGGTTGTCTGTGCTGAAATATGCAAGAAATGTGAACACAGAAGGTCAAATTATACATGGACATACTTTCAACTAAATAATAGATGTATCTATGTTTTGTTTTGTTTTCAAAAATTAGATAGACCCATAAACACACAAGTTTTTTTTTTTTTTCTCTACACCTGAGCCCCATGAACTAACAGATGACACAGTGAGGTTGTAGGTCAAAAACATTTAAACTTCTTTTGCTCCTTTGGACATCTTTGGCTTTGGAAAACCTGAATCAAATCTTGTGGGGACCCAGCCTGATCCTTCCTTGGAGACAAATACCATCCAACCAAGCAGCTGCTTTACTGATTCTTGCTCAGTTGATTATGAATTTAAACTTAATTGGATTGCATTGCACACTTACACATGATGAAACCGCTGAAATGGCAAAGGAAACTTTAATATCTGATTCAATATCCATAAGAACTTGGATGTACTTCATGCTTTGAAAATATAGCTCCTCCTTGGATTTTCCTTTGAAAGCTTCCTTAAAGTCACCTGTGTGTTTCCTACCTGTCCCAAAACTGACAGAGCAAATATAGGAAGAGAAGAGCCATGTGGGAGGAAAACTGCCCACTCCCTTTGTACCCCATACCTAGGTTCTCAGAAGAACAGGAGTGGGTATTAGTTTTGTAACAGGTATAAATGTAGTCAAAGCTCAGAACACATGAAAGCTGTTGTGTCAAAGGTGAAAGGTAGGTCATGATTCTACCTGTTCTAACACAGGACATATTGTAAGTTTTTCAGAAATCTTTACATAGATAGATGGATCAATCTCAGTTCTTCCAAACCTATGCCAGCTGCCTCCTGTGACAACAAAGCCACCTTATGGACTGAATAACACTCACCCCTGGAACCAAACAGGATTTGCTATCACATTCTAAGTTTATAACTATAAGATACATTTCTCTGCGCCATCCTTAGTAAAACAACATGGGAATAAAGTTTTATAATAGCAATAGAGAGGGAAAAAAGTCATAATTTCCATGCTTCATGATTCAGAATAATTAATTTAATAACTGTGTCATCTGAGAAGAGTAAATAAAGAGAAGGAAAAGGGTGTGGATATATCTGATCACTGAAGCATATATGATTGCAAGGAAAAACAAATTACCAGGGTACTGCTGGAAATAAAAGCTCGGTGGGAAATATTTTTTGGATGCTAATTTGATTCTTCTATTGAGCCTTAAAGCTGCAGCATCTAGAAGTGCACTATTTATCTCCACTTGTTTTTATTTTCAGCAGCTATATAACCTTATGTCTCTGAAAACCAATTAAACACCTTCCTGAGTTCTACTGAGAATTTCCCCTAAGTAGTTCTCTACCTAGCCTATATTGAGACTATGATTTCATTTACAACATCTTGCAGGAGAAAGTTTCATTGCAGAGGTGTTAAAAAAAGTACTGAAATTAATAAGTCAGGGCAGAATCAAAATAAGATGCAGTTTTCTCTGGACACAGTTACAGTCTCTGGGGTTTGGTTTTCAATAAACACTGAGACTCTAGATCTCAGATAAGAAGTTGGCATTATCCTGGCTCAGTCTGTAGGCTTGCAAGAAAGGTTTATTTCTAGACCCAGGATATGTACCTAAGTCCCATGCCATAAATATAGGCTGCTAATGCAAGTAAATAATTACTTCCATTAAATGAGTAGATATAAACATAAATCTTCCTTTACTCGGTCAGTAAAACTTGAACTTTGTCTACTTTGTGTTGGTTTTAGGGCCCTCAAATACTAAGGAGAAAGCAGCCACGTGCCCTCTCCTGTCAAGACTCGATTGTACCATGAAAACAGCTGGAGGAAGGGCATCTCAGCTCTACATATTCCAGATGCTTCCACTGCCCTCCACCTCCAGCATGGCTGGGCGCCTGCCTCGGGCCAGTGGCCACAGTGGCTTACCGACAGTGTTTATGGGATCCGGTCAGCGTTTCGATCACAAAGCACTCGCCATCATTGAGACAGTATGCAAGGTCCTTGTCTCGGCAGGGCTTAAAATGCTCCGACCGCTCAGTGGAATACGTCGTGGTATCTGCAGAGAAAGCACAGTGGGGAGATGCGGTCAGCAGTAAGTTCCGACAACAGCAAGTCCCACCCCTGGCCCAGGACTTGTGCAGAGAAACCTTCTTTTGGGTTCTGACCTCAGGAACTTTTTTGTCAGAGAGACCACCCCTCCTTCGCTACTGGACAATCGCAGCTTAATATGACCACTGTGCTCAGTTGTCTTATTTCTCCATTAGAGTTTAACAGTTGGCGTCACCCTAGAGGATTCTCGTTTTAGGACTCTTTGACAGCAGAAGCAGAGTGATCCTGAGCTCAAATCCCCCAAATCCACTGTCACTAATTTCAGTTTTAACAAACATGTTGCATGAAGGATTGAAGCAACAATTTCTTTCTTGAGTTTTTGCCAAATGTCATTAAACATCTGATAAAATGTATATTGTGACTGTTCTGAGGAAACCAATGTCCGTTTCTCTTTTTTTTTTCTTTTTTAAGTTACAGCTGTAATTGGCTAATAGCTTCACCAATTATTCTTCCTTTTCTTATGTAATTAAAATGCAAATGTTCCAAATTCTGAAACAGACTCTCAAATGTGAAGAATGTTTCTGGTAAATATTTAACAGGACCAAAGTGTTGTCATTTTTTAGCATTATCTTAAAGGAGCATTTTTAAAATAATAGTTAATGACTTTTTTTTATTAAACTGCATGTCTATCTCTGCTTCCCAAATATAAAACTAACCATAAGTATATGCTATCTACAGGACACAGACTCTATTACCACCCTGAGACATTATTCTAGTTTCAGAGTTTTAAGCAACAGAAAGTTTAGCACCAATGGCACTGCAATGTACAAGAAAAAAAATATTCAAAAAATCAAAGAGGAATAAATTATTCTGCATTTAAGCTCTGTTAATTTCCTTTCCATAGATGTAGATTGATAATAATAATGCTCAATAGCATGGAATATTGTACCATTTTACTAACTGGATGTCACAATGAGCCTCTTCCTACATTCTCCAAACTGATGGGAGACTGATCTTCTTAAAGTGAAACTTACTCATGTCCTTCTCACAACAAAAATTCCTCAGTCGGTCCCATCCCCATGGGAATATCCAAAATCCTTAGGAAAGCAGAGAAGGACATTGGCCATGTGGAATTTTGCCTGAGTGTCCAGTCTCATCTTCTGGAATGCTAAGACAGACAACTCACCTTCCAATTATTATTCAATTTCCCCCAAGTGCCAGGAATTGTCACACTGCCCCCTTTTCCCAGAGCCACCCTTTTCCTCTGCCCTTTCCTTTGCAGAAACCACCCAGAAATTCTCCAGAGCTTAGATGATCAACCCCTTGTGCTCTCCTAGCTCTTTTATATCTCACATTATCGCATTCACAGCACTGTCAGTAACTGCTTGTCCATATGTTTATCCATCCCTCTAGTGTACAAGCATCTTCAGGGCAGGGGTTGAGGCTTAATCAAATTAGGTGCCCAACAAAAATGTCTTCAATAAACATGATCATTCTGAGATCATGAATAATTTAAATGCTGTTCTACTTTGCTAATGCTGCAGAATGCAAAACACCAGAGATGGATAGGCTTTTATAAAACGGGGGTTTATTTCACTACACAGTTACAGTCTTAAGGCCACAAAGCGTCCAAGGTAACACCTCAGCAATCGGGTACCTTCACCGGAGGACGGCCAGTGGCATCCGGAAAACCTCTGCTAGCTAGGGAAGAAATGGCTTTCTCCCAGGACGTTCCTCTCTAGCAAGCTTGCTCCTCTTCAAAACATCACTCCCAGCTGCACTCTCTTTTCTCCCCCCAAGTTAGCTCATTTATATAGCTCCACCGATCAAGGCCCACCCCAAATGGGCGGGGCCATGCCTCCATGGGACCATCTCATCAGAATCATCTCCCACAGCTGGGTGGGGCACATTCCAAGCAAATCCAACCAGCACCAAAACTTCTGCCCCACACAAGACCACAAAGATAATGGCATTTGGGGGACACAATACACTCAAACCGGCACAAATGCTATTGATCAAAGACATGATCGTTAAAGAGATCATTACAATCTAGAAAAAAAACAGTACATCTCCCACAGCAGAAAGTTAGATATAATTTCACATTAGTGTTATCTTTTCAATATACCTCTTTGAATATTGATGCACAGTAGAAAAGCATGACTTTGAGGTTTAAAAAGACCCTCATTTATCCACTATCATTGGGAAAACCCATTTCTAGCCTGCTCTTCTTTGGCAGTACAAGGGAACCTATATTGTTCCATTTGAAAATATCTCCCTGCCAATCCTTTTGCATAAAATAAAGCCTCCACACAACAGACCCTTTTTCTGTTTTCCAGCGTATCTCCTTGCAGTGGAGATCTGTTTTTCAAGACAGGATGTGATAAACAGTCACACAGAATCAATAATCAATCTCTCTTTCCTTGGGAAATACTTAAAATTCAAGAGCTCAGAGAAAAATAAATGTAATATGAAACATCACACAGTTGACTGCTACTCTGACTGCTGAAGTATATTAACTCATGATCAGTTAGTTAACTTTTCCTTTAATTTCTTATTATCCATTTATTGATATTCACTGATCATTCCTCCAAGAACAGCTTTTCATTAGCATAACCTACAGCATAAAAAGTGAGATCCTTCTTTTATAATCAGCGGTTTTAACAAGCTACGGACTCCAAGAGCAATACAATGGCAAAGCAATTACAATCAATTAGTTTCCATCTGACAACTGCTGTCTCCAGTGGTTACCACCCCATTCTACTAACTGCCTTTCCCCTCATGTTATCATCTATCCACACATTACAGAGGATCAGAGACCCAAGTAAATGCCTCTGCAAAAGCCTGCTGTAGAAGAATGCAGGAATGTCAGACCTAACATGCACTTAGGTGTTCTATTTCCCCAGCTTAGAGAATCTCACAATTATTTTAAAGTATGCATGCTTATCCCTCACAATGACTTGACTGGATTCAAAGAACACATCATTATTAACTCATTTTAAAGAACTTAATAACAATATAATAATAGATTGTTGGGCCTAATCTTCCTATAGCCTAGTAACTGCTATTATCAAGAAATTTGAAATGCTAGCATTTACCTGAGCATTTCGCTACCTAATATCCACGTAACACGGTTCACCTAAAAGTGACAAAAGCATTGGGTAAGGTAAACATAATTCCTTTTCTTTTCCTTCAGCCTACTTTATTTTTTGCCTTTTCCTTTTGGGACTTTTATGTTGGTGATTTAGTAGAATACATTTTAATATGATCCTCACATCAACCCAACAGGGTAGAGAAAATAGTCCTTTCTGGAACTGAGGCTAAGAATGGTTAAGCCATTTTCCCCAGGCCACACAACCAGTGACAGCCCAGCTCGGACTTGACCACCAGTTTTTTGGTTTTTGTGTTTTTTTTCCTCAAAAGCCAGGCTGTGTCAACATGGAGTTATTATTCATTGGAAATCAAAACCTTCCATCAGTCAATACATTGATTAATCTTGGGGTTAGCAAACATTCTTAAAGGGACAGATTGTAAATACTTTACACTGTGCAGGCCATAAGCTCTCTGTCACAACTATTTATGGCTGGTGTTTTAGTGTGAAAGCAGACATACACAATACTTGAATGAATAGGAATGGCTGCATTCCAATAAAACTTTATTTCCAAAAACAGGCTGCAGGCTGGAAATGGCCCATGGGCTTAAGATGCCAAGTGCTTTATTTTACTTATTGCTCCATAAAAAGGCCAGCTGCTCCCTAGTACAGTGGTCTCCAAACCTCTTTGCTCACACACTTCTATCAGGACAGGCCTGATACTGTCATTTACCATCCCCCACCCCCAAGCAATTTCCTTCTTCTTCATTGCCAGGCTGCAATTTTTTCAATGCTAGTAAATAAAATATTTTGGTTCTAAAACAGCTATGGAAATCATGTTCTCTTTGCCTGAGATTGGCTCAGAGATGGGCATGTGACCCAGAGCCAATCAATGAGATGTAAGGGGATGTCAACTGAGGCCTTCTGGAGAAGATTTTTTTTCCTTATAGGGAAAAATAAAGGTCTTTAGAGGAAAGCCTGTCTGGCCTGCTGCCTTCATTCTCTTCCTGCTTATGATTGTGTTTGAGGAGGTGATAGCTGGAATCGCAGCAACTCTGTTGCAACCATGAGGTGAAAGTCTACACTTGAAATCATCATGCAAAAGATATGGGATGGAAATATGGAAAACTCCTGAGTGCTTAATGAACACATTTTGCTGCCATAATAATTCTAGGACCACCTACCTAGACTTGTGTTAAATAGATAATAAGCATACGGTGCTTAAGTCAGAGTGACTTAAAACACAGTCAAACAAAGAGATGGTAATTTTGGAAACACCCTCCAAAATTTGTATACCTACTGTAAAGTGCACATATGTAAAATTTTTTCAATATCTTTCTAACATATAACATGTTATAAAACACATAAAACAGAATATATCTAAAAAATGAGACAAAACTCAAAAATAAGGTGAGATTATTTTCTTTCTGTATCTTAAGGTGGCACAGCATGCACTAATATATCAAACCAAGTACTCTGTTCTGAAGGGGAAACAAAGGGCATTTTGTAAGAATAAGATAATGCATAAGGTCTAACTCCAAACTAGAAAACTTATGGCCGTAAACAATCTTGGGATGCCTTAACAATCAGATACAGAATGCTCATCTATGATATTGTGCAACTTCTTTGGAACATCTCCATATTTTTTAAACTATAACCACTTAAAGAGTTTAATACATTAAGCTTACTATAGTATATGGCAGCATTTGTGTCATATATTTAAAACTCAAAGAGTGCCTTCTTGTTGCAGAAATGCACCTCCTGGAGAATGGGTCTGGTCTGTGTACCCCTGCATCACGGTCTAATATAGAGATGCGTGCAATAAATGATTTTCTCATACTGGAGTATTTTTCTAAACATTCTCTATGGAAAAGAGTACATGCTTTTGTTAACATCATAAAATAACAATAAACCCTATTTTAGAGCAACAACAACAAAATACATTAGCTGGGAAATAAATACCTATTTAGAAGTAGAATATGAGATGTGCCTGTAAAGCAATTCAGGTTAAGTGTATAGAATTTTATCGGAGGAGAGAAAAATTGACTCCAAAGGACTGAGGGAAAGGGAGGAGAAGAAAAGAAGTAAGGAAGATTTTCTAAAATAGAGAAGCATGAAGGATAAAGGGAAGTTGGGCTTAAGATGAGCAGCAAGAGTGATGAAAGGTCAAGGGCTCAGCTCCAGGAAGCACCACTGCTAGGGTCAGGAATAGTGTCCAGCTCTCTTGGGGCCAGAGAGGCTGTGCAATTATCCAGACCCTTCATTTGGCTCCTGTTAAATTTACTTTAATGTGTTGTCTTATATTTTTATGGGTTTTGGTCTCTTTTCTCTTGGAGGTCAGGGAGATGCTTGGCTTTTAAGTTTTGTGTTCTTTCCACATCATATAGCATCCATAGTAAGCAATCAGTGCAGTAATTAAATGCACAGTGGGATGGGGGGAGCAGTTAATTCAATCAAGGCAAAATGGGAAGAAAAACGTAAGGCTGGAAGACAGAAATCCCTGTAGGTTTTGCAGTGAAAGTTAATTGATTAATGAAATTAAATGATGACTGCTTTTCCCATTAAGTACTGAGTTGAACCTGAATATTACTTACTGAAGCTTCTTATGTTCCAGCACAATGCGGCACTCTGTGGGAACACATATTTTGTTGCAGAATAAGGGTGTTAAATTGGCTATTACAGATAATAATTGCAATAGATAATCAAAGAAAAGGGAGAGCTTAATTCAGCCTATACTTACCTCTGGAGCCTTCCCAAAGGGGTGAGATTGGAGCTAGGTCTTGAAAATGTGTGATTTAATTGGAACAGGAGAAGGAATTCAGATGGAAAAGGGGAAGATCACAGTAGCAAGGAGAATGATGAGGCACAGAGAAGACCCTAAATAAATTTATTGCACCCCTGGCTTGCAAATGTCACACTCTTAAAGCAGTTTTTTTTTTTTTTTTTTCTGCCCCCACTGAGTTCATGACACATCAATTCTCTACAAAAGGATAACATTCCGGTGACTTAATCTAAAAGCCTTTAGGATTTGCAAAATACCTTCAGAGGCCAGAAGTGATTTATATATGGTTCTGAATTGGGGCTGCAGCCTCTTCTGTAGGAAAAATGCAAAGGAAACCCTCTGCCATACAATAAAACTTCCTGTTGAATCTACCATTTATAGGGTACCCAGGAAGGAGCACTTGCATGAGACAGAGTTATAAAATATTTAATGGTCAAGGAAATTGCAAGAAAGCAGTGGTGTTTGAAAGGGAAACAAACCATTTCTCAGCTGGCAAGAGGCAAAGATAGCTAGCTTTCTTCTCTCTGCCAGAGATCAAGAAATTGTTCACTTTGCTGGCATGGGGGAAATGGGGAGTGTTGGGCAAGGAATTTAAAAGTTCAATTGAGTCGTGGGACTGCTGTGAAGACTGACAGTTCTTGATGTATCCCAGAGCCATCAATTCTCACAGGAAATGTAGAAAGAGCTCTTGTTAAATTTGCATGACATCCCTGCCACCTTCCAGTCAGAAATCTTGCCTTAAAAAACCCTGCTCCAGCTTAAATGAACCTGCATAGGGCATAAATTGTTCTGTGAAATGCATTCATTTGAGAGTTGAAGAATTTATCCTAAAGCTGAATATATTTCCTTCTACCTGTACTCATGAGCATATATAGAAACTTCTTTCAACCATAATAGTAATAGAACACCCTGTGAGTGGAGACCATGGGTTGCACTCGGTTTTGTGCTACATATTTCATCCACACGTTCGCTGCTCTCCACATCGCCCAGTGAAATGGTTCATTTGCCACCAGCTATCTCTAAATCCAATGGGTATTTTTTAAAAGATCATCTTGTTCAAACTC
The DNA here is from genome assembly GCF_015220235.1 of Choloepus didactylus. Taxonomy (NCBI): domain Eukaryota; kingdom Metazoa; phylum Chordata; class Mammalia; order Pilosa; family Megalonychidae; genus Choloepus; species Choloepus didactylus. Next base: position 78,467,276 of record NC_051321.1, on the reverse strand, counting down.
TCAGCAGCCTCAAATATTCTTAACTACTCCTACCTTCTGGAAAACCCTTCTTTCATTGGCTTCTGTATCATCATAATCTTGCTTTTTGGTTTTTGTCACCTCAGTCCCATCTAATCTATATTTAAATGCTGGATTATTTAGCACCTGGTCTTCAGATAACTCCTAACTTGTATATTGTACATGGCAGAATGCTAAGCACTTTCCTTTAGCTGTCTTTTTGGTCTCAGATTACTCTATGAAGTTATACTAGTATCTTTTATCCTTATTTTACAAATGGAGACATGGAATCATAGAGAGCTGAAGTCCTTTGCCCGAGGTCACATGGCTCTCAGCCAGAAACTTCTGCATTCAAACCAACTCATCCTGGCTTGCGCTCCTATTCTGCTTCCTACAGGCCATACTGTGATTTGTGTTTTTCCTTTTACTATTACTTATTCCTTAAGCCAGGCTTCAAGTGTAGTCATCAGAAGAGCAGTATCGGCATCATCCGGGAACTTGTCAGAAATGCTACTCCATGGGCCCCATCCCAGACCTACTGCATCAGAAACTCTGGAGGTGGGTGACAGGAAGTTGCTTTAACAAGCTCCCCAGGTAACCCTCATGCACCATATACTCTGGGAACCAGCCGCCCTGGGCGATCCTATTATCATCTATGTGCCAATAGTTCTCACTTTTACCTCTCCATCCCACAGCATTCCTGGGACCTCCAACCTGCCAACCTTCCCCCTATCCCAAAGGCACCTCAAAATGAACATTAAGAAAACCAACCTCTTGGTTTTCCTCCACAAACCTGTTCTTCCTTCCAGATTCCTTCTCGAGTTACTGCCACACCATCGAGCCCCTTGTGCAGGCCATGAGCTTGCAAGTCATCCTTCTCCTCACCCTCCAAGTGTCATCATCCAATACTGTTGATTCTGCTTCCTAAATATATATTTTAATTTACTACTTCTTTCTCTCTTATTCACTTGTAATGCTCCTAGCAGGCTTGCCTACATGCATGCCTGCCACCCTAGAATGAATGACATTTATTTAATGTCTGTCCCATAGACCACAAGCTTCTGGACTATAGGAATATTTTCAGTGTGGAATGTGTATTCCTAGTACCAAGCCCAATCACCTGACACACAATAGTTATCCAGCGAATTCTGGTTGAATGAATATCCTTTTACCAACCCTGAATTACAGACTTTTACATATTATAGATAAGATTTCTAAAATCTCCAGAGAGCCTCCATTTTTCTTCTAACAAACATCCATGCTGAAGAGTTTGAGCTGTGAGTAAACTACTCCTAGAATGACTTAACCCAATGGAAAGCAGGTGCACAACAGTGATTAGGTGCTGTCAAAAAATTGAGGACAATTTGATGACAGAGTGGCTTAAAATCTAGTATGCAGGAAGACAATAGCAGGGCTAGACTTGCCATTCATATGGAAGCAACAGATACTAACATTGGTCAGAAGAGGAGGCTGCCAAGACATTTTTGTGGTTGCAGGTGGCCTTGTGTTCCAAGCAATGTCAGCAGAGTCCCTTGGTTGAGAACTGTGTAGGCATATTTGAAAACAGTAATGTTTGGCTGCCAGCAGGACCATTTTCCACTTTTTTAGACACTATCTTACTTGTACATGAGCAGTGGCATGTCAATAGAAACCCCTATACCTACAGCTACGGAAAGAAAACAGCCATCTGTAGGAGGCTGGCTCATCTTGAAATCCCAGAAGGAGAGTGCCATGGGTAGGGCCATTTCCAGCATCCCATGCAGAGAAGTGTTGGCTCACACACTTCAGGCTCGTTCCTACCTTCCAAGTCAGTTGCGTTGGGGAATTTTAATGACACAGTACTATAGACCTCAATTACACAGCTTTCTTATGACACCGTGCTCCTTAAGCAACCTTCTAATTGATTTGATTTCCCACTCCAGAGTACCTTTCAAGTAAGTATTTCTGTCCATGGAAAGCACAGCGTTTCATTCGCCATGACAGCTTTGTGCCTCAGGTGTGCCTTTTTGTGAAATACGGTGGGTGAAAGTCCTTTGCACAAATAGCAACAGCCTCCCATCTGGTCTCTCTCATCTTATTACAGAGAATAGAAATATCAACAACCCTCAATCATCTACCACTCAGTCAACAATTCACACAACCCTCAATAGCCCAGAGCTTTCTTCTTCCTGTGACTAAAACTCCATTGTGTCCTCATTATACAATAGCAACAATCGCTTCCCAGCCAAGTCCTGACAAGGGCCAAACAGAAGACTTGCTGACTTCCCTCCACCCTCTTCCTGTCACATTCTTTGGGCTCCAATAACACTGGCCTCTTTAAGACTCTGCAACTTTAAATATGCTGTGACACCTACCTAGAATACACAGCCTTTATTTCTCTGCCTGGCAAAAACATTTATAATTGTTTCAGACGTACATGAAATGCTAGCTCCTATTGAAGTCTTTGCCAGTCCCTTGGGTTAGAATTAGTTGTCAGTATTCTGAACTCCAGGAACACTTCTTTCCTATCTCTGTACTATGACAATTACTCTGAACTTAACTGCTTACATGCCTACTTCCCCACCATCTTCCCAAACTACATTATAAGTTTCCAGAAACTGGGCAAGACCATCTCTGACTCCCCAAAATTTATCCCAGGGCTTGACATACAGTAAATGTTTAAGACATGCTTTCTGACTGAAGAAGTATCACAATGGTTCCAACAAGGATGATTATACCAACACCATATCATACCTTTGGCATGATAATGTAATTACCACCTCATAGCTCCATATATTACCTTTATTGCAATAATGTTTTTGGAAACAAATGATGGAAAATTTGTCTTGGCCGATGTGAACATATCTGGAGCTTACTGCTAATAATCTGGCTTATTTTCTTGATGGTTATGGGTTCCATGTGAAAAATAAGAAGTTTAATGTCTTTGATAAGCAGTTATGTATTTGTGTACTCAAGAACTTTCTCCCAGACTCAAATTTCCTGCCTGTCAAGTATGTGCAGAGGTTATATTGAAATATTTAATAAGCAGTATGTCAATGGCAGGACTAATCAGAATAAATCTGTCCATAGCTAACGCTGGATCCTGGAGGCCCCGAGAGGTGCTGGATGTTAACTCCCTGTTTTCCAGATTAATACTGAAGAGGGTTGGGAACCCTGGTGCAGGGCATCAAGAAAGGCATGTGTGGGCATCATTTAGGGCACTTTGAGTGGTGGTTACTGACCAACTAGAATAAAACCCGTTCAATATTTTAGCAATCAACACAACCACCTATGCACACTGATGGTCTAAATCTTTCTTTAGCTGTTTCAGTTGCAACATGTCAGACAACTTTGACATAATAGAGATCTTAGAAGTCACCTTATGATAACGATGTTTGGAATAAACTTATTATTCAAATATAATTATTACTTTCATTTTACAGAAGAGAAAGTGCAATTTTCATTTTCATTTTACAGAAGAGAAGTCATGCAATTTTCTCAGGATTACACAGTCAGTAAGTGGAAAGGCAAGAATTAAAACCAAAGAAACCCACGTCCATCGTGAACTCTGTTAAGCACACTGCACTGTCGCTTGTACTGAGTCATGGACTTTTGCAAAGCGCATATATTCAAACCTCTCCTTGCCAACTACTCCATCAGTCCCCATAATACAAGTAAATGTAAGAGCAATGGGGAGGGGGGTGCATTTTTCATCTTCACACTCAACACTCATTTTTTTAAGCACATACTGAAACTCTGTGCTAGGTAGATATTGGGAGGAATGGTGTGAGTACACAAAATAAAGACCATGCTCGATTCTGGGAATTCTTATTGAATACTCTTTCAAATTTCCTTCTCATGCTATCATGACTTTCAAATAATATCTGAACATTGACATGATTCTCCAAATCCCATCATACAATTTGCACTAAATATCACTCACTTTACTTATTTTAAATCTTATTTTTCTCCCTTAATTTTCTCAGCACTTATTTGTATCCTATATTTTAGTGTTGAGAAACCCAAGCACTTTGCTCTCTATAAGGGGGCATGAAGAAGGTGCCTACCGTCACAGGAGATACATGGGCTTAGGTGCAAAACTCTGCTTACACATTCACTGTGTCAAGTGTCATGGTAAAAGTAGAAAAAATTACTAGAGGAGCTCAAAAAGAGGAATGGGAAGCTTGGCAGCGGTGGTAGTCAGCATTTCTTTGGAAGAAAGGCTTGGGGAGTAGGTTAAGGTAGGAAGTAGATTTATCTTGAAGCTACCTTTTCATAGGAAGCACCTGAGTTTTATTTTTATCGTGTGCTCATCTGGGATGGATTGGAGGGACTAATTGAGATTGTAAAGGGAAACAATTGTGGTCCCTATCTCCATCCCCCATCCCCTGGTATCTGGTCCGAAAATATGGCTGTGAAGGAAAGTCAATCACGAGACATTTCCCAAAAGAAACTATTATGGAGATTTTAGGGAGTATTCACTAAATTTTGCAGAAGTTATGAAAATTATGTCAAAGAATTGTAAGAGATGACACAAACAGTTAATAATCCAAGTGGAGGGATGAGGTGTTCAAGCAATCTTGTATCCCCATCCTCCACCCTAGCCAGCATATTGCCAGAAATGTTATATCAGTCGTATAGCTACAATTTCCTAGAAAGCATGGCAAATGACGTCATACCCGGAGGAGAGGAAAACTTGAGTTCACAGGAGGAGGAGAGGACATGCGGACATGCAACCCAACTGTCAGTTTCATGAAGACTGAAAGGGACACCAAAAAGACACTCAAAGTCCAAAGAGCATTTGAAAGTTTAAGTTTAAATTACCTGAACTTCAGTATGCTCAAACCTTAAAAAGAAAAAAAAAGAAAAAAAAAGAAACAAATTCGTTGACTAAAAGTGCAGGAAATCAATACTTTGTTAACCCGAAAACACCACCTTTGTTCAAATCAGGCAATCTAGATATCAGTTAGTCACTAAGTCATTCATCATTTTGACAACTTCCAAGTCTTAGGGATACAAAATCAGGTTATGAAACAATTATACTTTTCTTCAAATATCCTCACATAAGGTACCCGATACATCATTCATTTCACTTCCTTGAAAAAGTCTCATCTTCCTCATTCATTTCATTTTCTGAGTGCCAGTGAGGATCTCACCCAAAGCAACCCAAAGTCAAGGGCAAAAGGTTTGTATCTTGGTGCCACACTGTGCCACACTGTGCCTTGGCCTCAGTGTGAGAAATTCATAGTGTCATAGTATCTAGGTCTGAATATCTAACTTAATGCTTTGCAGATCTGGGTTGCATTCCAACTTTGCTACATATTGGTATTCTGAGAATGAATAAACTGAATCAATGAAAATACATAATCTACGGGGTTTCAAGAAGCCTACATTCGATAACGGGACAATGCATGTTAATGGGTCTAGCACAGTGCTTCACAGGAAGAACTTATTTCCCTCCTTTTTTACTCAGTAAATCAACATCTATTAAGCCTCACCACTTAACCAATTCTGCAATATCTCTGTATGATGCCATTACTATTATTTATTTAACAATATATCATTGAGTGTCAATGATGAGACTGTTGGGTGCAGTTCCAGTTTCTGGGGTTGGAAGTGAGAAACTCAGTATAGAAATAATAAATCATGTGTTTGCCTCCCAGGAACTCCCTTGGGTGACAGTCATGTGCCCAGTCTATGCTCTGCTAAGTAACTGGGGGAAGGGTTGGGGGGCAAACTTAGCAGAGTTTTGCTTGCTGAATGCTAAACAGTTGTTTGGAGACTCTGGGTATGGTTACATCATTTTCCCATATAAAGAAGCACTTCATAGGACAGTTCATGGATTTCCCATTTGCTGTGAAACAGACTATATCAATAACGAGTGGGACCTACCCTACCAATCACCAGAAACATGTGATGATGTCACAGTTGCACGGACTACAATTCTACCATCCCACACAGATCTCAGGAAGAGAATTGAGTTTTTTCTGCATTATTTCTCAAAATTTTTGCTTTTGTCTTTTGCCATAGAGAAGAGGAACTTGTGTTATGCTTCATTCAACCATGGGTGTCTGGCTAATCTGTGAAAATGCAGCCAAGAAATGGATAGTTAGGATAAACATGATACTAAGGAAAGATCTGTGAATCTTGTTTGGCTCTTGGCTTAACCATGCCCACCTGCCTTTCAGAGAGCTCTTAATTTCTCTTCATCTTATTTATAGAACATTATTTAAAAAGTTACTTATCTTTCTTTTTTACAAGAGTTGGAAAGGCTCAATACATTATAGATATCCAATACATATTAATTTTCCTTTCTAACTTTTCTCTTTCAAAAGTCTCCTGTCTATTTGAATAGACATATCTCAAAAGAAGATACACAAATGGCCAACAAGCACATAAAAAGATGTTCAACACTGTTATGCATTAGAAAAATTGAAACCAAAACCATGATGAGACACCACTTCACACCCACAAGGAAGGCTATAAACAAAAAACAGAAAACACCAAGTGTTGACAAGATCAGAGAGAAACCGGAGCCCTTGTGAATTGCTGGTGGGAATGTAAAATGGTGCAGGTACTGCAGAAAGCAGTTTGGTAGTTCCTCAAAAAAGTTAAACATAGAATTACCATATGACCCAGAAATTCTACTCCCAGTGATTCCACTTCTAGAGAATTGAAAACATATTCATCCAAAAACTTGCACCTGAAGGTTCCTGGCAGCATTATTCATAATAGCCAAAAAAGTGGAAATAATCCCAAGTGTCCATCAACTGATGAATGGATTAAAAAAAGTGGTATAGCTATAAAACAGATTATTATTTAGCAATAAACAGAAATGAAGTACTAATACAACATGGATGAACCTTGAAAATATTATGCTTAGTGAATGAAGTCAGACATTTCTACTTATATGAATCGTCCAGAATAAACAAATCCAAAGAAACATAAAGTAGTAGTAATTATCAGGGGCAGGGAGTGGTGGGGAAAATTTTGTTTCTTATCTTTCAACCCTGGTTTGCTATAAACTCTCTTTTTATGTTTTTACTTTAATAAGAGGCAAAATAGGACACACATGGCTCAATATTTTAGATTCTGCATGAAAACATCAGTCAATTTCATGCTATGCCTTTTAAAAAAAGGAAGCACACATTTGAACCATTTTAGAAAAAAGGAAAGCCCTTTGTACACTTCCCCAACATTTCTTGCATTATTGATAATACTTCGCTCCCAGACCTCTGTTTCAGAACAAATATTGTTTTGAGAAAATTGGTCCATTCTCTGTGACTGCTGGAAAGCAATTAAAGCTGAAATCAAATAGCTATAATCATCTGTTCATTTCCGACCCTTATCTTTCTCCATTTGCAGAAAGAGCTGCTATGTATTAAAGTGTTTGTGGATCATTCAAAAATGATCTTAGTAGGTATTAGAGAAAAGGGTGGTTTTTGAAAGGTATTGCCGAGAAAATTTGGAAATGTTGTTATAGATTCCAGGCAAGGAGTAGATAAGAAGCTAACAACCCTCCAAAGTTTGCCTCAATAATGGTGGAGGTCATGACCTCGGCCTTCTTTTACACTGACTGAAAGTGTTTTTCCCAATCAGCACCCCAGAGTAGAAATAGTAACCCTCTCCGAAACATTACAGTTTGGCAAATGAGGAGAATTCCCAGTCTTTTCCCATACTGGGACTCCATGTCTCTTTTTCTCTTCTTTCTGGTGTGACTCTTAGTAAAACCTGTCTTTAACTATTACAGTGGGAAATCCCTTAACCGAAATTCAGATTTAATGCATATAGAACAGTGGTCAGAAAACCATGGTCTATAGGCCAAATCCAGGCCATCACCATTTTTATAAATAAAATTGTATTAGAACACAGTCAAGCTCATTTGTTTATGAATTGTCTATGGCTACAATTGAGCTACAATGAGATGTGTAGTTGTAACAGGACTGTATAGCCCACAAAGCTTAAAATATCTACTAACTCTAGCCCTTTAGAGAAAAGTTTGCCATCCTCTGATATGCAAGATTGGGGGTGCTGACTTCATTTTAAATTAAATATGTGATATATTTCAAATATTAGATGTCCGGCATTGATTTAAATGCTTTCATGTTATATATTTCAAATATACATATGTGGGAAAGGTATTGCTAAGAATCAAGCTGTAGGTTTTAGAGTAAGTTAGACTTGACTCTGTTCCTGGCTTTGATATTTAACTAGCTGCATGGTCTTGGCTAAGTTGCTTAACGTCTTTAACCCTTACCAAAAAAATGCGGATAAAGACAGTACCTACCTATGTGAGTTAGAATGCTTTTGGCTGAGAATAATAGCAACTCAAGTCAAAATGGCATAAACCAGAAGGAAAATACATTATCTCACTTAACAAGAAGTAGTTCCTGGGTTGTCAAATTCAGCGGCTTAACTCCATTATCAAGACCCAGCAATCGTTCTGTTCAGCCACCCTTTTCTTCAACCTTAAGATAACTTACCGCATTCACAGGTAGCAGGCATGACTCTGGGCATCACATCTAGACACAACCAGTAGAAAACATGGAGGCCAATCACCCTCCCCCTCATGTCTCATTGACAGTCTTGCATCAATGCCTGCGTCTTAACCAGTCTGCAGCAAAGAGAATGTCATGATTCTGAATGGCCTTGTGAAGCCCATGGCCAAGTGAAAGAGAGAAAACTGATTATCAAAACACAGCTTGAAGACTGTGAGAAGAAGGAGGCATGGAGCATGAAATGAGTGCAGGCAGCCAACAAGATCTGCTAAAGTTGGGGGAAGGCTTAATTTAAACAATGCAACCCAAAACATAAACCGTGTGTTCAATAAATGATAGCTCCTTCTTAGTGCAGCGATATCATCTTTTTGTTGGATTTTATGATAGGATCTTTCCAAACTGTATCCTTTCACTTAAACTATATATAAATTATTTTTTTTTATTAAGAGTTTTGGAAGAAATGCATATTATCCCACTGGATGACTATGAATGTTTCAGGCTCTAACAAGCTTGGAAGGAAATGAGTGTCCAACACCAACCCTTCTGTATCATTTTTGCAGCACAGCCTCACATATCTGTATTAGTTGTGTCCACCTCTTATTAAAGGCGAATCAAACACTTATACAACCCTAAGGTCACTCAGTGTAATTAAATTATACGGAAATTTAATTAAGCTAAATAAATGTGCTATTTTCTTTTCAAAATCGCTCACTGAATGCCCATAATTATTAGAAAGAAACCTATCTCCTTTGCCCACTTAATTCTTGCTTGGCTCAGGCATCATATTTTAAAGCTATTATTTGTTGTCTCTCTTATCAGCCCTCAAAAACACAGCATTCCACATTTCCTTTGTCAAAGCCCTTATCAGGCTTCAATGCAAATGCTAGTTTACATGTATTTCTCTCTGTTACCAGACTACTAAGTTGGAAAGGGCAATTCTTGATACACAGCATGTACTCCTCCCAGGCATTGAGGAAAGATAATGAATGAATGAAAATCCAGCTGAGAATGCCCATATCCAGGGACCCTTTCCCTTGTTTACACATCCCTGGCCATGGAGGACAGTTGTTCTCATTCACCAGATTTAAATGCCCCCCTTCTCTCTCCTTTTTCCCTCCCCTGTGTCTTCATTAAGATAGGATAATAGAGGCATCCAACAGTGTTTTATTTCTTCTCTCTGGCCAGGGCAAGACAATATGTCCTCTCCCTAGCCAGGGCAAGACAATATCACCAACAAAAATAAACACACAAATCTATAAACCTTAGCTCTGGAGCCAAAGACAAGATCCACTACAAGGGAAAATGTCTGTGCAAAACGAGGACCACTGGATTTGGAAAGCCACTGCGTCCTGCACTGGGGGATGTCCCAGGACACACCTCCATATGTGATGCTCTCCCTTTATGCTCCGCTCTTGGAAACCCCATCCGTTTTCCCACACACCGCTCAGCGTCAGTTTGGCTGTGCATTTCTCCCCATTTCTCCCACCTGGCATTAAGCTTGGCCCCCTCTCTGCTTCCTCAGCATTCTGCTGCCATTCTTATTATAAAAAGCATCACACTCTGCCTTATGTGATGGCTATTTTTGTGGGTGTTTGTCATTCCCACTTCCCACTGGGCAGATCGTGAGCTCCTTGAGGCAGGGGCTGTGTTTTGCTCCTTGTTCCCATCTCATCACTGCAGACCATCCAAACTAACACAGAAGCAAAGGCAGGTAACATAATTGAATGCCTTCTTCCCATTGACTGCATGACTGAAAGCTTTCTTGTAAACAGACTGTTTCCCTTATGCAATTAGGACTTTTAAAAATGAAAAAATTATGTTTGAAAACCTGATTGTTGATCCTCTCTGAGTGAGTGCTGCTATAAGAAAAAAAACATGCCTTTTTTTGTCAGAGTGAAGATATCGCACCAAATATAAATGCATATGTTTGCCTAATTCTGTTCCTTGGGAAGACTTACATATCCTTTTAATTTAACTGCCTTAAGAGGGTGGATTTTGGCAATAATGTTAGATCACTAAAGTCAGTTTCTCTCTGGGCATGACTTTCCTAAGTAGTCAAGTTCAAAATACCCCAAATGGTTCACACCAGACCATCAAAGATAAGGAAAGTGACTGATTGTCCCTGTGACATTGATTATATGCCAGTAAAGAGGCAAGACAGTGTGGAATCTCCCTTTTGGAGCCTGTTCTAGTTTGCTAATGCTGCTGGAATGCAAAACACCAGAAATGGATTGGCTTTTCTAAAAGGGGGTTTATTTGGTTACACAGTTACAGTCTTAAGGCCATAAAGTGTCCATCAACAAAGGGTACCTTCACTGGAGAAAGGCCATTGGCATCCGGAAAACCTCTCTTAGCTGGAAAGGCACGTGGCTGGCATCTGCTTGCTCCCAGGTTATGTTTCAAAATGGCATTCTCCAAAATATCTGCATCAGCTTCCAACAGCTGTCTTCAAAATGTCTGTCTCAGCTCCAGCTCACTATGAGCTCCTTCTGTCTGAGCTTATAAAGTGCTCTGGTAAACTAAATAAGGCCCACACTGAATGGGCGGGGCCACACCTCCATGGAAATTATCCAATCAGAGTTATCACCTACAGTTGGGTGGGTCACATCTCCGTGGATGCCAATAGGTTCCAACCCAATCCACACTAATATATCTACCCCCACAAGAATGCATTAAAGAATATGGCTTTTTCTGGGGGACATATATATATAAAAACTGGCACAGAGCCTATCCAGGAAAGGAAAATTTCCACAGAACCTGGATGTGATTCAAAATCTAATAACAGGCTGCCATGTAAGGTAGCGGATGCCCCCATCACAGCAGGCAGAAAAGTGGAGGTTGGACTGTGCACTAATCAGGGGTGTTGGGAAGGGATTTCTTCCACTGGGCAGAGGGTAGCACAGGATAGCCTCAAAGGTCCCTTCCAAACATGTTAGTCTATGACATCATCACCAGATTGACGCTGGGAGAAAGAGCCAGAGAATGGCAGAAGTGGAACTAACTGTCCGCTCCCCAATCCTTGCGTTTCCCACATCCAACAGGCAGGTGGTAGTGTCACGATGTTTCACAAATGCAAGGCGTAGGCTCCCAGGCTCAAACACAGCATGTACCAAACACACTGACACAATGTCTTAGTCAAAAATTAGAGCTGTGAAAGCTGATTAATTTTGCATCCAACTGAAATTCTATTTCACAGCAAAGCAGTTCTCCAGCTGTGCAAGGATGAGCACTATGGCTCCAAAGAAATCAATGATCCCTCACTGGTACTTAAGGTTTCCTTATGATTCCCTTTGGGTGACAGAAGGTTTTATAGGAACGGTGTGTGGATAAATCAGACTCAAGCATTCCAACCAGCGGGCAAATGATTGCCCATGAAACTCCTGCACTTTCCCACGTTAGGGACCCGCTTGCTCTCTGCCAGCGGAGGAGCATAGAAGTCACAGGCCCAGGCTGCTGAGCTCTTTCCGCTCATGCCCTTCCTGCAGCCAGCTAGCTCCCAGTCCTCGCCATAGTCAGTCAGCACCGCATGGAGATCATATGGTCCAAATGTTCATGGGGCTCTCACCATGTGCACCATCCAGCTCATGACTCGAGGAACTTCTGTTAGCAGCCATATTTTCCTATTGATAGAAACCCATGGCCCATTTCCATAAATGGGTTGAATGTCAAAGCAGCTTTTCCCAAATAGGTTTTAAGGAAAAATCACACCAGGAATAGCCATAAAAATAAGAAGAGAATTAAATACCAGGTCTGCAGTAGTGGAATAACTAGGTCAAACCGTTTCTTGTTTCCTGATGTTTCAGCAGCTTCAGATTGGTGATTTGAACTGTGAATCTTGAAGAGGGGCATTTAGGAAGCACATTTCCAGCTTACTGACCACGGGGACTATTATTGCTGGCTCCAGTGAAATTCCAATACCACAGACACACCATTTAGAAAAGGCTGAGCTAAAGCCAAACCATGGGGGAGTACTAAGAGTATAGTTTGGAAAATATCATAGAGACAAAGACCTTTTTGCAATTCAAGGACTAGTAAAAATAGCATTTAACCTGAAAATGGTTCCTTTTTAATGAAAAGCCCGGGAAGGCTATAAAATCTCTTCCACTTCCATAAATGTCAGGCCAAGAGTAAGAAGAAAGAAAGGGACAAGCAAAGGGAGGGGAAGTTGTTGGAGGTTGAAACACGGGCAAGGAGTGGCCAGTCTGGTAGGTTTTCCTGGGCACAGATGGCTGAGGTGGGCTGGGGCAGAGCTGGAATCCTTGGGGCAGCAGTAAATAGAAATGGACCCAGTCTTAGACCCAGAAGAACACAGTTCTTTAAAACTGTTCTACGAGTCTGACCATGGCTGATCATGAGACTACTCTGTAGTAAATGAGGAAACCAGGAAATAATAAAGATGTTGTTCAATAGAAAATACAGATTTGATCACCAGATAATCAGAACCAGGATATTAAACGGACGACAGGGCAACAGAATCATTCACTCTGTCTCACACGGCTAAGGCCATAAGCAAGGAATGCCATTTTCAGAAGAAATGTAATTTATTCTAAGAATCACAAGGAACATCACTATATTTCAGATGTTACATTGGTGCATATTTATGTTGACCAGGTGGACAAACTTGCATTTGCAGTCAAGGATCTGATGCCCATGAGAGGACAACAGACAGGTCAACAGTTAGAAAAGGATAAAAAAATGTTTATAATCTTTGACCTGGCAATTCTACTCAGCCTCCAAGCAATGAAAACTACCTTAAATATAAAAAAAAAAAATTGTCAAAGATTTGTATTGTCTTATTATCTATGTGAGTAGATGGGTTAAAATAATTTTAAGGCATTTCAAGTAATATAATGGGTAAGTAAATTATACTGGAATCACACGTTGGGATATTATACAGTCAGGAAAAGTAATGTTTAAGAAGCATCTATGTTAACACGTAAACCTGATTATAATATAATATTAAACACAGAAAAAAGTGTGAATTATATATTCTTGATTTTGAAAAGGAAATAAAGTCATAGGTGGCAAAAATGATTTTAAAAATGTAGCAAAATGTTAACAATATGTTGTGTAAGAGTTGTATAATGGAACACAATCTGTCATGATCCTCCTCTATCTTTTCAGAACTTTCTGATTTTTCTTTTGTGGGCACTGTTTACTCTTAGGACACAAAATACATATTTTTAAAAAATGTTAGTCTAGACAGGGAATATCCTTACAGGCTGGTGTCAGAACTGGACTTCTACATTACAGTGTTTCTCACTTTAGATGCATTTTTAGGAACTAATTCCATATGTGGAAAACATTTATGGCTAAAGATTTTCATTGCTATTCTGACATGTCAACATGAAAGTGGGAGAAAAGTAATCTATGGACACTGAGGATCCAGTTCTTCTGTTGGGACTCCAGAGGCTAAGTGTGGTTCAGGGTGAAAACCTGTGGGTAGGGACTGCACCCATAGTCACTGAAGTCGAGAAAGCACACTTCCAGAAGCCTTGAGCACAGATGCCCAGCTTCTTGTAATGGGTTGCCCACAGTTAGGCCTCAATTGGCAGCAATCTTGGCTGCCAGAACTCTGTTTTATCTGATCACAAATAAGGAAAGATTTGGAAGGGGATCTATGTGACATTGCCAAGGTGAAAGCACATTAAGCATTTGGTTATGGAGTCAGAAATATCAGGTACCTGAGGAGTTAACGTGAAGGAACATGACAGATTATCCTATGTGGTCAATAAATTTATTCTCATTCTTTAGAGTCACCTCTCATAGGACAAAACATCTAAAAATGGTCTTGCTTTGGCTCCAGGAATATATATGTGTACTCTATAATCCCTGTTCAGGAAGTCTTCTGTTTCAATCTGACCCAAACCATATCTCAATAATGTGCCCCTAAAACATAATTTAAAAAAATTCTTATTAAAAAATTAAGCAATTATTTACCTTTATTGTAAGTGATTGAGACAAAAGATAGAACAAAAACTTGCAATATAAATGTTAATGAAGTAAACTTCCAGAAAAGGCAAGACTTTTAGAAGAGAACGTGATGGATATAGAATTAACATAAATTGCTCTCTTTTAGGAATAGCTTTTTTTTTTTTTAAAGGAGATTCTTTTTTCAGTAGAATGCCTCTTCTCAATAAAGTAGCACCCTGCCACTAGCCAAGGAGAAAAGAAGCCTCTCTAAAAATATCTCAGTAAAAATGGAAAGAGCTGACATTTCCTTCCATGCTTTTGGAACAGCCATCTCTGGAGCTGTAAGCCCTCAACTGTCTAGTTACTTTTCCTTCACTCTCCACTGTACCTGTGCTACTGGGGGCAGGGCTCAAAGGCAGCCTACATCAAATTTCTTTAATTTCTTAGGACTGATCAGTTACAGAAAAGCAGTACAAATGAGCACCATCAGAATAAGCTATGAAATTTCAAAAATAAGCAGCAATAAAACAATCTGCAAGGACAAAAAAATCAAACGTTCAGTTCCTTTCTCATCAACTTTTAATATGCTCCTACCTCTTTTCATCTGACATAGGCACTTGGATAGGTGTCATCTGTTCTTTCATGTATTCAAAATCATTTTACTGAGTGATGCTGCTCCAGGCTCTCTGGATGTCTATGTGCTCCAGCATCCTACAATCACTCCAAGGCAGGTGGAGACCTCCCAACCCTATCCATGGGAGGCAAACAGAAATTCAGCAAATCCTGAGAACCAATGGTAAGTGTATGGACTTGATGAGAGAGTGGAGGCCTATAAACCACTTTCCTCAACATTCATGGATTGAAGAGAGTTTGGAAAACCAATCAGTAAAAAACACAGATTTAACTCCTGAGTCTAGAGTTCTACTCTAACCACTGAGAGGCATGACTGAAGGTTTTACTTCTTGAGGAACACACATAAGAAAAATCCAGAGAGGATCCTACTCCAAAAATGCCAGAGAAGATCCTGACCTGTCTTCTTTTAGCAAATGTCCTCTGAATAAACTTCTGAGCTAGAGCACTGGCTTCTTTCTGTTCAGGAGAGAGGAGGTGACATTTGTGAAGCACCTATTCCTTACACCAAATTATGGTTTTCACTTCGCATACATTAGCCCATATGACAGAACTTATCTAGTGAACTTCAGCCACCATATGAACACCAACAACAAAAAGGCAGATGAAGCCATTGTATTTGCTTTGGAGTTATAGCTGAGGCATCATTAACTCTGAAACAAGAAAAATGATCAGGAACACTATTTCAAAAAAATAATAGCTAAAGTGTTCAAATTTTGATAAAAACTTTAAACCCATAGAACCAAGATGTTCAACAAATCCCAAGCACAGGAAAGAGGAAGAAACCTATATCCAGGCACATCATTAACTTTGTACAAAGCCAATGATAAAGAGAAAATTTTATAAACAGACAGAGAAAAAAGATAAATTATGTACAGAGGCACAGAGATAAGGATGATAGAATTGTTACTGGAAACATTGCAAACTAGAAGTACGTAGAGCAAGATCTTTAAGGAAATGAAATGGGACAACAAAAACAAAAACAACAAACAAGAAATATTAAGCTAGAATTCTTCACCCAGCGAAAACATCTTCCAAATACGGAGGAGAAATAAAGCCACTGTCAGACATACAGGAACTAAGAGAACTGATCAGCAGCAGCCTGCACCACAAGATATTATAAAGGAAGTCTTTCAGGCCAAAGAAAAATGACACCAGTTGGAGATCTGGATTCACAAAATAATAGAGCCCCAGAAAATGAAATCTAAATGGGTAAAAAGGAAGACTTTTTGCTCTTTTCTTAAATATGTCAAAAAATAATCAACTGTTCAAAGCAAAAACAATAACAATGTATTGTGTTATATGTGCAATATCATATGTTTATAACATATGTAGAATTAAAATGTTTGCTAACAATAGTATACATCCAGGAGGTAAGAAATGCAAGTGTACCATGTAAGTTTCTTATACTCTATGTGAAAAATCACTTGAAAGTAGACTATTAAAGATATATAATACAAACCATGAAAATAATGAAACCCAGAGTTAATGCTAATAAGACAAAAAAGGAAACATAAATGAAAATCAAAAGTCAGAAATAATCACAATGGATAAAAAAGCAAGATCCAACACCATATTGCCTACAAAAAGCCCACATTAAATATAAAATATATAAATAGGTTAAAAGTAAATGCATGAAAACAGTTTGACCACACAAACTCTAACTGAAAGAAAACTGGAGTAGTTATTTTTCTCTATTGTGCTTATTTTTTTTCTATTTTATTTATTTCTGCTCTCATCTTTATTATTTATTTTCTTCTGTTTACTTTGGATTTCATTTGCTCTTCCATTTCTTGTTTCTTAATGTGGAAACTAAGATCATTAAAGACGCATTTCTTCTTTTTTAAAAAATAGCTTTCCAGTGGTATAAATTTCCCTCTAAGTACTTAATTACCTTCATTCCACAAATTTTGAAGTGTTGTATTTCATCTTGTTTCATATACTTTCTAATTTCTCTTTTATCTAATTCTTTGCCCCCCTATTTTTTTTAGAAGTGTGTCATTTAGTTTCCAAATATTTAAGCATTCACCAAATATCTTTCCTTTGGTTACAGGACATACATTGTATGAGCTGAATTCTTTTAAATATATTTAAGCTTGCTTTATAAACCTTAATAGTATCTATTCTTGTAATGTGCATGTATACTAAAAAAGAATGTTTCTCTGTTGTTGTTGGATGGAGTGTTCTATAAATGTCAATTGTGACAAGTTGGCTGATAATGTTGTTCAAGTCTTCTGTATCTTTACTGATTTGCTGTCTACTTGATCTAGCAATAATTGAGACATGAGGGTTGAAGTTATAATTGTGGATTTGTCAATTTCTCCTTGCATTTCTATCATTTCTTGCTTCATGTATTTCAATCCTCTTTAATTTGTTGTATATACATTTAATAAATGAGTTTAACAAGGTTTAGGATAAAAGATCAATATACAAAAACTCAATTGCACTTCTGTTTACTCAGAATGAAAAATTGGAAATTGAAACCAGAAAAAAATAGCATAAAATATGAAATACTTAAAGATAAATCTGCAAAATATACCTAAGGCTTGTTACACTGTTGTGGAGCTAGAAAACCATGTTCCTATTATTTATCTATTCCTGTGCATGTGATCACATTGTAAATTTGACCTTGTGATGAAGTTACTTCAGTTAAGGTGCGGCCAAACTGAATCAGGATGGGTCTTAATCCTGTTGCTAGAACTCTTTTTAAGCAGAATGAAATTCAGGCACACTGTGAGAAAGACATGGGAAGAAGCAGCTGAAGGTCATTGGGACCTGGAAAAAAGGAGAAGACTCTGCCATGGGCACTGCATGTGACAAAAAAGCCAAGGACCAAGGATTTTTGGCAGCCTGCCCCAGAGCACCACAGCCTCCTGGGAGAAAGCATGGCTTTGATGACATCTTGATTTTGAATTTCTCTGAGCCTCAAAACTTTGAGCCAACAAATTCCCATTGTTTAAGCCAACCCATTATATGGTATTTATTTTAGAACCCAGGAAACTAAAACAGCTGACAACTCAAAATATTACTGAGAGAAATTAAAGAATTCCTAAATAAATGAAGAGATATACCATATTCTTATATAGGAAGATTCGATATCATTAATATATCAATTCTCCCAAAATTGAACTATAGGTCGATGCAATCTGAACAAAAATCTCTGTGGGCTTTCTTGTAGAAATAAAAATTTGATTCTAAAATTCACATGAAAATGCAAAATAGTTTTAAGAGAAGAACAAAGTTGGAGGTTTTATATTCCCCCCCTTTCAAAACTTAATATAAAACTATACTAATCAAGACAGTGTGATATTGCCTTCTAAATAGACAAATTGATTCGAATTCTCATTATCCACCTCCAGAATTTGCCTTCTTTTCTTTTTACCCTGCCTGGGCTACTTTTGTGACAGTAAAATCTGGAATCATTAAATGTGTCCCATGCTCTTAACTGTTCAGATGAAGATTCAGCCTCAGATGCCAGACAAAATGGACAAGGCCTTATCTTCTTGTACTCGAGTGTATGGTGGTGGCTTGGACCATCGAAGGTTCTTACTTTGTATTTATTGACCCATGACTGATCCCCACCCTGGGTGGCCCTTCTGATGTCCCAGCATGTCCTACATCTGTGTCCTGATATTTAGCAATATTAACTTATATAGGAGGATCATTAATGAGATGAAAGCTATGTATCACAGTGTGATAAAAGTTAGATATTCCAATTGTATATTCATGTTGGGATGACCAATGTTTAATAGAGAAAATGTGGAATTAAGGTTGATCATTAATGTTATAAGGAACAGTGTCATAATTCAGAGAGAGTAAAATAAAATCTTTTAGATTATCCAGAAAACATTTCCCACAGTGAATCTCATTTTTTTTCTAAATCATTATGCTGATGCAACACTTAATTCTTCTCCTATTCCTCTTCTTTATTTTTTTTTTGTTTTCCTTCTCCTTATCTTTACCAATTATCACTGAAATATTCATCAGAAGACTCTAAATCACAGTGCTTCCCAGAAGGATCTGTTTTATTCTAAGAATTGGAAGAGGCAACAATTTTTAAATGTTTTTTGATTTCTACAATTCTGTTTCCATTGCACTGTAAATGTTAACACAGCAAAGAGCATGAAATGTAAATGACTGGGCATAATATAACTCTGTGATATAAAAAGAAAGAAATATAATCAACACTTCCCTTTCCTTTGCAGATTGAAATTCACCAAAATGTTTGCCTTCTTTATTGAGTCACAGGAACCCACATTTTTATAAGTATTACATAAAAATTCTCAAAGATTAATAACTTGTCTATTTTTTTTACCTGAATGTTTTGCATTTGTAAATTTACAAGGAGCTAAGAAGCAAATCAATGAAGGATACCAATGAATTCCAGAAGAAAGTACCAAACTTTATATATCTGCAAAGCAAAAATCAATGCCAATATTGACCATTCCCTTTAATAAAATCTAAACTAAACCTTTAGAAAGCCAGAACCATCTAAAAAAAAGCAGCATGAGCAATATAGCTCCCTGTACTCAAATTTCACTGACCTCCTTCCATCCAGGATTTATTTCATCTCATATTGTCTGAAGTTTTACTGAAATCTCCACATCTGCTTATTCATGTTTCACCATCCTAGGCTCATCCACACATCCAGCCCAATACCATGTTCCACAGGGCAATGAGAGGGGAAAGAAAATCTAGATGTTTTTGAAAATCTTACCTTCATCCACTATTTGTAAACTACTGCAGTGCCCAGCATATCATGGGCGTTAAATAACTACATTTCTCATTTTCACAACAGAGGCAATTTTCTGCAGAGCATTCAAATTTAGATTATGACAACATGCATTAGGTCATGGCATCAAGAGTGAATTCGATTAATAACTCATATTCCTAAAGAAAATAAAAACTGTTCTCTAGGATGCTAGGAGCATA
Source organism: Choloepus didactylus (assembly GCF_015220235.1). Taxonomy (NCBI): domain Eukaryota; kingdom Metazoa; phylum Chordata; class Mammalia; order Pilosa; family Megalonychidae; genus Choloepus; species Choloepus didactylus. Next base: position 78,447,327 of record NC_051321.1, on the reverse strand, counting down.
CATGTTATTAAAATATTATAGGATAATAGAATTCTGTATCTTGTTGAAATTTTTGTATCACCACGGCAGCATGTCACTGTCACAGCTGTCATTGACCTTGTCATGTCATTAATCTTGAACTGAATAGCACTTTGATGCTCCAGGAGATTTGGCAACAGGCACAAATCCTAGTGATGTCCCCAACAAGGAAACCATGAGGCTTGGGGATGAGAAAAGAAGGGCCACGTTAACTAGATTGAGAAAAATGCTTCCTGCCATCTGGAAACAGACATCTCACTGCTGCCTTTTAAAGTGCCTGTTTTTTGGGTTCCAAATGCAATCTCCCTATTCACGAGTGTACACATAGAGGTCGTGCATATATGCTTTGTTCCTAGCATGACGTATCCTGTCTCTAGCCTGCAATCTCCTAGTAACATACAACCACTGAAGAAGAAAGGATGCCTGTGGCAGGGGTCCCCATCTTCTCAATGCACAGAACCCTGGAAACATTACTGGGTGGGTAGGACACCTGCATTCTGTTTATAGGGTCTCAATAGAGCAGAGATTCAAAACGCATGTCCTGAATTCAAATGCTGCCTCTCCCGATTTTTAGCAGAGGCACTTAAAGCAAGTTACCCAAACTCTTTGAGCTGTGGTTTCCTTAAATGCAAAAGAGGGGAAATAACTTCCGCACAGGTGGTTTCAAGCAATAAAGGTCATGGATTTAAGAACCTTGTCCCTGTTCATCCTAAGAACTCAAAGAGTGACAGTTGATTTGGTGATAGTCCCAGGGAGCCCAGGTCCCTTTCTTAACCTGTAACCCAAACCCTGTTTCTGGCCAGTTCACACATTCCAGTCCACTCCAAAACAGGTGCAATTACTTCATTTAGATGGTAAATCAAAGATTTTATGAACATTAAATTTCAATAAATTAACAAGACCAACAACGATTTCAAAGATAAGAAGATGAGGCCAACAGCAAGGCTCAAGTTCACCCAGTGAAATATTCACCGAGCCCTAACTGGCCAGCGTTCAGGTCTGTTGATGGAAAGACCTTCAAACTTCGCACTGAGCGAAAATGATTGCTCTCCATCTGGCCCTCCTCTCTCTTTTTCTCCTCTCCCATTCATCTTTCTGTTCCTCTTTCGTTTCTAATTGACATGGGAAATACCTGTGTTGCTTTACTAATCATCATGGAGTAAAACTGCAGTCTTCTGTAAAGTGGTCTGATCCCCAAATATCAAAATTTATCCACTGTATCTATGGCAAACCAATTAGCAAGTCTTCAAGGTATAATGAATTAAAATAAAATCATGCTTCTTGGAAGAAATCATTTCTTTAGAGCTAGAATTTATTAACATGCAAACCTCTTTGCTCTGTCTGCAAAACTGACACCACCTATCAGGGGACGGTAAATGAAATATTAGAAGACAATTGGCAGGTTATTCTCCTGGGCACAAGCTATATTTACACATTTCTTTATTCTGAAAGGCTTTGAAACATGGAACTGGTACCGATGCCAACACAGCTATGTTCTCCAGCCCACAGCAGGGGAAAGCAGTCTGTCACTGGAAGCTTCAGCCGAAAAGCCAAAATCTTTCTGAGGCAACACAGTCAGTCAGTCCTCTAACCGTCTGTCCACAAGCAGATTGACAGATTGAGCTGTGAAGTCAGCCGCAGAAGACCGCATTCGCGCCACCCACTCCGGGCAGCTGCACGCTCAGCTGGTCCCAACCCTCTCCAAGGCGGGCGGGCCGCCGGGCAGAGGAGGGATTGACTCATTAGGACGACATCCCCTGAATGCTGGGGCTGGGCTTCGCCAACCCAGGAACTCTGCTCCCAGAAATGGTCAAAGCCGCTCTGCAGGGTTTCTGAAACCACTATTAAATAGTGCAGCCGCAGTAATCTGGTTACCGTCTCAGAATCAGGCATTCAAAGAACCAGGGAAAATAATTTACAAGCAAAGCAACCCCATACCGGGGACAATAGACAGGAGGAGGGCTTGAGATCCCAATGCAAATTGCATGCCTCTAGGTACCAATTTGCTTTGAAGCGGAATTTAGGCTTCCTAAAATTAAATTATGCATACAACGGCCTCATTATCCACAGTGCTATTTTCATACAAAGATCTGAAGACCAAATGTAAGCTTGCCTCTTGAGCCCTTAGAAAAAGCACTGACTAAATCCGCGCGCTGCACAGCTCCGCTTCCACCTGCTGCTGCCTGTACAGATGGGAAGGATATGACCGAGGGGGCTTCCCACAGCCGCCAGCGCCGCGGGTGCAGCTCTGCACAGGCCGTCCTGGGCCTCTCACGGAGAGGCTGCAATTCTGGAAAACATTTTAAACAAACTATTCTGAAGTCGCGATGCGCGCAGCTGGGTTACTGCAAGAGATGTTTTCCTATAACAATATTTGGTGGGGTTTGTTCTCACAGTAATAGACTCTGGTACCCAACCAAAATAAACATGTTGGGGAGGTCTGTTACCCTGCACAAGAAAAAAAAAAGCTGCATATTTATTATTTATAAAGGCAGCCTTTAAGAGTTCCTTTCCCCAAGAGGAATAATATTGTTGCTGGAGGAATTTTTCACTCATTCAACAAATATTTATTGAGTTGCCACTCAGCTGTAAAGCAGGAGTTGAAAGGCAAACTAAATGTGGCCCCTGCATTCAAGATGTTCACTTTCTATCTGTGAGGTAAGCAGGCTACTTCTGTGGCAGTATAATGTGTTGTGTGCGGCAGGCTCTGAGAGAGAAGGGTTACTCTGCATAGGAGTCGAGTCACCAAGGAATAGGGGAACTTGCCAGAAAGACCATTTGCTCAGAGTATAGCATTTGCAAAGGCAAGGAGGTATGTGAAAAGCAGATGTCAGAATGAGAAAGGCCATTAGGAATTCTCTCTGGCCGGAACATAAAGTCTAAAGCCCATTCATGCAAAGAAGCTATGTCATGGACAAATGTCAGGCCATATGAGTTTAGATTTTAGATTGACGACCACGGGGACTTATTCCTGGGAGGAGTGTAACGTGATCAACTTAAAACCACTTTGCTCTGGCCTGTTCATCCCATGAACATATATTAATCATAGAAAATGTAGAAAATAAACTATAAGAACATACGTCACCTGTGATGCCATGAACATGACCAGATTTGTTTTTGATGTGAAATCAATCATTCTTGAATCATGCATAGATTCTAATGAGCAAAAGGAAGTGGAGGTAGGAGACTTGGGAGAAAACTGTGGTAATAAGTGTAAGAGATGATAAAAAGTAGAATCAGGTGAGCAGGAGTAGAGATGAAGAGGATGGAAAAATTTAATGCAGCAAAATAAGCATGACCAAGTTCTTGATGACTGGATGTAGAATAGGGTATAAGAGAGGAATAGTCATTTATTCATTAACTCAGCAAATATTTAATGCCAACTATGTCCCAGATACTTTTTCAGGTGCTAAGGATAGAAACAAACAGAAAAAAATAAAAAAAATAAAAAAAAACCTTCCTTCTTAGATCTGCCATGTAGGGGATGAGATTAAAATAGTTAGCAAATCTCTAGCTTGGAAATCTCGATTATTGTTGTATCTCTGGGACAGGAAATTCCTGTCTGTTGTAGGAAAAAAGGATCTGTTCTACTTTGGACACAATGAATTATAAATCCATGTATTCTATAAGTTTACTTGAGGGTTAAACCTCCTGCAGGACATTAATTCATTGCACATTCTATGCCTTTCTGGAAAGCAAAGAATTGACATCTTAGAAACAGAACATTCCAATTAGTAAGTCAAAGATCATAACCAACTGACTGGAAAGGTAAGCTAGCTGACAAAAATCACTCTGAATGCCACAGGCATGAGCTATAGTCAAATGAGAATGACTTAAGGGTGACAATTACTTCTGCTGACAATTAGTCTGGAATCTGCTTGGTTGTCTTATCTGGTCCCCTTGCCTCCAATGAGAGCAGCCTCAATAGGTAAACCCAGATCTGTTCTTTGCAGAAATTACAGAAAACTGAATCGACAACTCTCAGCCTGGGAGAGATGAAAGTGTCACGCTCCCCATAGGGAAACAAGGACATAAGTGAAATTGGGCAGAGGTTTTCAACCTCTTCTCTTTCTAGAAGTAGAAACTTTTTATGAAATGAAATCTTATCCCATTTTGTGTCAGATAAAATGGAGCAGATGAGGGAAGTGTGTCTGGAGAACGAGAAGGCTGTACTTGCAATGCAGGTCACATCCAGGGCTCAGAGGGGATTGCAACTTGAAGTCGGATCCTAGCCCAACCCCGTCATTTTACCAGTAGGGAAAAGAAAAAGTTCCATGGAGGTGAAAATATTTGTTCATATAAAAGCAGCTGCTGAATTTGATTTAGAATACAGGTCAGTACTCTTTTCACTTCCCACTTTTTTTTTTTTTTTTAATGCACCAGGATTTTCAACAGAACTTGTTTTAGAGGCCATCACTTCATAGAACACACTGAAGGACAAAGCAAACAATTTACTTCATTTAATGATTGTTAACACAGCAATTTCTGTCATCAAATTCTGCATATTGCTGTGGTGATGAAAATAACAAATTTATCTCCACAATCTTAACATAGTTATAGACATGTTTTAAGCATTTCTAAGTTTTCAATATAATTTAAAAAAAAAAATCTTACTCATTCTTCTTTAAAATAAGCATGCAGAGTGCTCTCTTCATGAGAGCAGAGCTGTACTGACCTGGAAGAGAGATGGAAGGGTGTGGCACGCAGAAGCAGAAGCTTCTGGATGCTTCTGGGTGTGTGCCCCCAAAATTGCTTCGGGTTCTTATATTAACACCAATTTTGCTTTGGGTCAATAATGAATTTCCTGGAGAAGCTTATAATTATTCTGGGCCAAAATCTCCCCCACCCCTCCTGCCACAACTGTGGACACAGGATAAAAACCTCATATACATTTCTTTCTGGCACAAAGAGATATGATCATAAAGTAATACACTCTCGGCAGCATCTACTCATGTATCCCAAAGACTGTCATCCTTCAAGATGTCACCACAAGGGAGACTGTCCAGAGAGGAGCTGCCACTGCCTCCCCTTCCTGTCGATTCAGTACATAACCCACACGAGAGGACAGAGTCGGAATTACCTGCTCGGCACAGCTGAACTTTAGCTAAATGTAGTTTCGCCCACATTGATTGGCTAAACGTATTTTACTTCAGGCTTGGGAAGGGAGTTTCTAGTCAATGTCTTGGCTCATCAGGTGTCTACACTTTGCTCAGGGTAATACTGCTTTTATTTTAATTGTCTCTCTTACATTAAAATGTCATATGTACACACATGTCATTTTAAGCATGGACTATGAATGCAATATGGAAATCCCATTATGCTTAGTGGGTGGACAAACAAAAGCCCGTGTGTATATATTACTTAAATTTGTATAAAGTGACATACGCACTTATGCCTCCAGCTAGAGATTGTCAATTCCGAACATTATTTTATAGTCGAGGAAATGAAGTCCCAAAAAGTTGAGAGTAGTATGCCCAATGGCACAAATTTTGAATAGAAGAACCTGGGGCTCGTGACTTAGCCTACTTTACCTACCTTGAAATCCTTATTTCACTGCTATTTATCTCTTACTGGTATCAGGTACAGACTACTGGGAAAAAGTGGGTAAGTCGTTTTTCCTACCTTGGCATTAATCTCCCCATTTAAAAATGAAAATGTTGGATTAGATGAACTCTGGGTTCCCTCCAAATTTAAAATCCCATTGTCCGGCAATTTTGGAAGACTGGACAAAAATGAGATAAGGAATGAAAGTTTGGAATGTCATCAGAAGATAAGGGAATGCCATTATAGTTTTTAAATGACATCAATTCACAACTTGCTTTTTAAATGACATCAACCCATGTAGATTAAAGAAATGTTCTGCTGTCAACCTAATGAAAGACAACAGGTGATAAATGGACTTTTTATAAATCAAAATTTCAGAAGAGATACCATTTATTGAGTACTTCATATCTGCTAACCTCTTTAGAAATTTATCTTGGTTAATTCTCACTGAAAACCTATGGTGTAAATTCTATTGTTATACCCAAATTTACCCATTAAGTAAGTGAGGTTTACAGAGGTTAAGTAACTTGCCCAAGGCTATATGGCTGGTTAGTAAGCAACAGAGCTCATACTTAAACCCAGTTAAGTCTGACTTTTTTTTTTTTTCATCAGAAGAAAGGTTAGAACAAGGGACTAGAAAACACAAGTCAGAACCAAAGTTCATGCTCAAGTAGACAGGGCCTTGAGACTTTCCAGAACTGTCCCATCTTATATTTACAACTCTTAACACTGCCCAGTTGAGCCATTCCTTTGTTTTCTGTCAGGCCTTCAGGTGCAGAGAGAGGATGGAATGGATCTTCAGTCTTGTAAGGACCTCCTAACTGATGCTTTGGAATACACAGTTCCTATCTGGAATACCCTGATACAGCTGGAATCCAGAACATGAACTCACATAGAATTTGACTTTAGCTGGCCTGGGAACATTATCCCTGCCCTTTCATGCATTCATCTTCAGGTTATATATGGGCTGCCCCAGCTTCCCAGGAATACCCCCATGGAAAGAGACGCGGTCATCTCCGAGGCCAGAGCAGGTAATGTTACTGCTCCCTGGGAACCTGGGTATGGTCATTTTAGGAGATGGCATCAGAGACATAGTGTGTCCAGGCAGCACCCCCAGGTGCTGATTAAAGCACAGGACTGACACTGCACTCAGGGTTGGCTCAACTAAAACATGAAATGACAATTGGAGTGATAACAGCAACAATGCCACTTGTATGAAGTTTTTCAAATATCAGTGCACTTTCAAGACTATCATTTCATTCCACACAGGCTTTTTATTTGTTTATGAGTTTTGTTTTTGTTTTTTGTTTTTTGTTTTGTTTTTGTTTTTGTTTTTTTTGAGCAAGCAGTAATTATTACCTTGCTATACAGATGAAAAACCAGATCTCAAAGAGGAGGTATAATTTATCTAAGCTCCATACATTATAGATTTTTGCCCACAATCTCCCTTGTTTTTGTGATCCTTTGTCCCTCCTTGGCAAAAATTCCTTTCACACACCAGGTGCCACCTTGTATTATACCCTCGTCCAAGTAAAAAATAACAATAAATCTAAAAGAAGAAGGGAATTCCATCATTTACACTGTGATGTGTATATAATCATACTGGGTACTCACTGTTCAGGCCTGCCCTTTTACTTCAGGATCAACTAGCTAGGAGCAGGTGACAGAGCAGATCCAGTAAAGTACTTGAAAGGTACCCGAACGCCTCCATCTCCTCTTTGTTTGCATTTCAGATCTTCTTCCATTCTTTCTTTTTTATACACCAGTGTTTCTAGAGATAAGCTTGCTTACATATTTGGAATAGTTTTCTCAAGTTACTTGCTAAAATTCTAGCCTCCACAATAAGGACTAAGCTATGTCAGGATGCATTCAGTGGCACTCTTTCCATGCCACTTCCAAAGCCAATATCCAAAAATGATGGCGCTCAAACCTTCCCTCATTTCAATTCCTCCTTTTTCGTTGAATTTTTAGTGTGTGTGAGGCCCTGTCTTACTTGGCGAGGATGAGGGGAGGGAGAAGGGGGAGGGAGGGAGAGAGTAGGAGGGAGGGAGGGAAGCAGAGAGAACACCTTTATTGTTGTTCAAAGAATGAACATCTGTCTCTCCAGTTTTTGTAATCTGACTTTGCCAAAAATGCAGCCCTCCCTGGATATGCCTCTTACAATATTAAGGAAGTAGAAAAAATGATTGAAGGAAATTGCTAGCATATTCAACCCAGCCACCCTTACGGCCCTTTCACATACAATAGCCTAAAGTGGTTGATGTGTACATTTTGAAAAATACAATATTATTCTTTTGTGCTCAGTTGTCTCAATGTTATTTCTTTCAATTTTATTTGAATGAAAGTTGAAATCTCCAGACTACTCTGATAGTTGTATAAAAATAGTTTGATGTTGTAGAGAATTATTCTGTCCCCATGGCATAAGAGCACACGAACATTTAGGGGGTATTCATTATTTGCAGGATAATAGGCACAGGCCAGAAATGAACAGCATTCGACCTGAGTCTGTCTGATAGAAAAATCCATAATTCACCTCTTTGACTTCCTCAGGGAACACAGCACAAGTAACACCACCTTTTTGGTGCTTGCTCCAACCTTCCTCTAGCAAAACAGAAAGTACGCGAATGAAGAAGATGAATGATATTGCAGCAATGCCACACTTAGAATCAGAGGTCACTCAAATGTGAAAAGATTACTCTGATAGCAACGAGAATGATGGATTGGAGAGACTGGAAGCTTCCAAAGAAACCAGTTAAGTGACAATGCCTATTGTTCAGGAGATCAAATGAAGGAGTGAGAAAGAAAGAATGGAGAGGGGAGTTTGACTGCAGAAATAATTTGGCATTAGAAGGACCACATAATGTTAAAAGTGATGAGGGAGAAGGAGGGGTTGAGTCTGGTGTTGCCATTAAACTGATAACAATAATGATAAAGCAAACAAACTTTCAAGGAAAGACAGAATTGGGAGAAACACTTTGGGTTGAGAGATAAGTTTATGTGCTGACTTATGACATCCTCCTACTTACCTGCTCAATTTTCTCCCTCTACCCTTATCTCCCTGATGCTATGACTCAAGGTCCCCCCTCCCCCACCCCCCCCCCCACCCCGCTCTTAACAAGTGCCTCTTGTTTGTCTTTTTGTTCAGGTAATTTATTTCGCCTCTCTTCTCTCACTGACCTGCCTTGGCCCATGACTTAGAATATAAATGACTCTCCCTGGAAGTCAGGATGTCATCTATCTTACCTTCCTACAGCTAGACAGTTTGCATGAATAAACTGGAATTATCCCAGATGATCAGACTTGGACGTTACAGAGTGTCAGAAACCATTAACCAATCAGTGAAGGTCTTCTTCAAGGACTTCTTAGATTTTATTTTTTAAATGCAAACACTCAGAGTAATTTGTGAAATGAAACACCATCACCTTCAATTCAACCAGAAGATCCTGAAATACTGCAAGTGGCAACATGGGAGGTGTTTCTTTTAAAGTTTCACTGCTGGCAGTTTATAAATATAAACAGGTGTGCTAAAACTCATACCAATTTATTTTATCTCTTTCTGTAATCTCATATTAATTTGTACAAAACTAATTCATAGGCAAAATTACATAGAATAATAAGAGATGGTGGTTTAAATGCATCTGGGTTCTTCGTCATTCTGGACAACCCAGGAGAAGCCCCAGTCACTGTCAAGAGTTCTGAAATCTAGTGCTGGCACAAGAGTATCTCTAACTCTGGGCATGATGAGATCTTGGGAATCAACACTGGAGAATCCCAAGGAGAAGAGAACAGTAGTGGATCCTGGCAAGTACATTTCCTGCAGATAACTATGGATCCCAGGAAAAAGAGAGCGTCAGTCTATAGGACTATGCCTGATTTTTCTTGCAATCCACAGCAGAGGGAGAGATGAACCATTGGTGAGTCCTGTTTATTCCTAACACTGGGATATCCAGAGGAGAAGAAAACAAAGGGCTTCGCCTGGCTTCTTAACCAAGAACTGACACCATGTTTTTGCTATACAATTAGACCATGGGAGAAGAGACCATAAACATCCTGCCATTCATGGCATGGATCCATCTTAAGCTACTTCAGAGCTAAAGCTGAGCCTCGGGGAACATGTAAAGGAAAACTCAAGCACATGTAATAAGCTTTATAGCCAGAGAGAGTAATAACAAGCAGAATACTCAGGAAAGTTCACAATAAAACATAGTTTTAAGAGTTGCAGATTAATACTTGAACCAAAAACTAAGAGGAAGAAATTTTGGGATGGACATGGATGTGATATGTCAGAATTTCCCCCTCATTTTTCTGGTAATCATAAAGAAATGTGGTGTAATGATATAATATTAATGATCTTGAATCCCAAAGAACATTGTAAACATGTTGACAACAGACAGAATGTAAACAAATTGAGAAAACAATAGACATTTGTGGGAAGAAATGATACGGATTAGTGTGATGCCAGCCAGATGGGCACTTCTTATAAAAATCCAGGGCAGACGCTGCTTCTGTGAGCATCAGGTTGAGGCAGACTGACAGTTGGTCATTCTGACTCCAGGATTCAAAGCCCGGGCTATGCTGCAAAAAAAACTTGCAGCCACTCTCCCTGCAGGGCTGGGACCAGTGCATCCTGACTTGGCTTTGGATGCTCCACTAAATGCTCGGACCTGGCTCCGAGTCTACCCATTAAAGATATCCAACTGCAGTCCAGCAGCTCTTGTGCTGATGGATTTTACGACTCTGAATCCTCCACTTTTAAATGGGTTGCATGCCCCTCACCTGGTTACTGTGAACTGGTCCTCCTGGTAGCTTGGATTAAGCTAGGAAATAAATTGCATTGAGAATTTAAACTAGAGTCCTCTATTTCCACAGCACTTGGCACAGTAGGCAGGATTCCAATTCCAAAGCAAATTCCTTGTAATGGCATTATAAATGATTTAACTATGAATTAAAAAAATAATAATTAAAAAAAACTATGGGAGATGAAAATTAGTTGGTCTCTGCCAGGCATATTTTCACTGCCTATTTGGAATTTTGCATGTTTTCATTTTAATTGGCACTTACGTTTGAGGGAATACAACTGAGAAAAAGGTCGGGGAATGCTCAAGATGTGGGGAAAAAATTTATAATTAAAAAAGGAGAACTATGGGTTAAAAATGAGGATCCCTGGAGGCCAATTAATGAAGTCTTAAGACAAAAACTTAAAATCTGAGCCACCCCAGATGTGGGTGGGCCTGACCACCCAACCATATGGATTATACCCTATAATTAAAAGAGCTAAGAAGAACAAAATACCTTCTTTATTACTGAGAACAATAAGCAATGCACATGTGCACATGTGCTAGTTTGGATATATTATGTCCGGCCAAAAGCCATATTCTTTGATGTAATCTTGTGGGGGCAGATGTATTTAGTGTTGATTAGATTGGAATCCTTTGACTGACTGTTTCCATAGAGATGTGACTCAATCAACTGGGAGTGAAATGTTTGATTGGATAATTTCCATGGAGATGTTACCCCGCCCATTCAGGGTGGGTGTTAATTGGATCATGGGAGTGCTTTAAAAAGAGCCACACAGGCCCAGACTCTTGCTGCAGCCAAGAGGGACACTTTGAAGAATGCACAGGAGCTGAGAGAGGAGCTGCAGCTTACAGAGTCATTTTGGAGACAGCCTTTGAAAGCAGACTTTTGCTCTGGAGAATCTAAGAGAGGACAAATGCCCCAAGTGCAACTAAGAGTGACATTTTTGAGGAGCTGCAGCCTAGAGAGGAATATCCTGGGAGAAAGCCATTTTGAAACCAGAACTCTGGAGCAGACACCAGCCATGTGCCTTCCCAGCTAACATAGGTTTTCCGGACGCCATTGGCCATCCTCTAGTGAAGGTACCCGATTGTTGATGTGTTACCTTGGACACTTTATGGCCTTAAGATCATAACTATGTAACCAAATAAATCCCTTTTCATAAAAGCACAACAGCATTAGCAAACCGGAACAGCAGACAAAGATAGAAACAAAGGCAAATTTCTGGCCAGAAAGATTGTGCCTAAAAGACCAACCCATTTGCTCCAGATGATGACCTAGATCTCTTGCCAGGTGATGACTGTCCAGATAATCCATCTACTGGGTGGATGGCTGGTGAGACCCATGACTATCATAAAAACTACCAAGAACCATAATGATGAGGATTCTGTTGTAGTAACAGAGCGAAGGGTATTTGCCAGACAAGAAATCATAAAACTAAGGCAAGAATTCTCGCAAAATGGAGAAATAACTGAAACACAGTGCTGTTAGATATGGTCCAAAGGAGGACTTAATTTGCCACTAACATTTAGGAAACATATCTAATGATGCTAGTTGGAATCAAAGCCTTAGAAATTTTGGAGAAAAACATTCAGAAATAGAAGGACCACTGTTTGATTGTATACGCAGAGCCTGCAAATTAAGGTGGCTCTTACCAAAATTTACAGCAGTAAAATCAGGGACTTGGTCCTCTGCTAGAGATGCCACTGATATCTTGACAAAACTGGGACTACTGACCATGAGTTATGACAGTCATACCAATAGTCCATTAGAAGCAGAGCCCAAATTAAGAAAATCATGCTAAGATCACCAAGTCACGGGAGAATGGCTGTATTCACAACTTTCAAAGGTATTGACACAATTGGAAAATTAATTGATGAAATTAGAACTGCTGAAGTTTTAAGTCAGGATAAAAAATATGCATTCAGGGCACTGTTCAGGTTTGGAAAAATAAGGAGATCTTACCCCCTTTCAATCCAGAACGGAAGAAACATGGATCAATAGGAAAAATACAAAACAAAATGGGATAAAAATTTTTAGGAAGCCCTTTAATAATAGGAACAGGGGATTTAGGCATTTAGAAACAATGGCAATGGCAGACAGAACTTTATATCACCTAGAACCCCTGACATAACTAGGGCAATAAAAACTGAAATGCAAAGTAAATCAAGAGAAAGGATCGAGATGCACTGAGACCTTATCTTGCTAAAGGAACTAGGCAGTATCTGTCTCCTGGCCAAAGCCCGAGATCATTGCCCAAATGTCAGGATGGCCATTTCTAAGGATAATTATAAACACAAACAACATTTAATGTTTGTAGATACTTAATCCCAGAATCACAAGGATTAAAAGCCAGATTAACAAAGATGAAGAAAACAATGAAAAGGGTTATGTTGAAGGTATGGCAGGCAAAATTAGCATAGAAACTTGGGTTAATAGATATATTACAATAGATGACATGGAACCTATGAAAGCTAAAGGCCTAACAGGGCCTAATTTAGAAAACATATTGGGAATGGACATCATGTATTACATATATGTAAACAGAAATAAGAAGTAAATGAGAGTTGCATTAGTAAAGGCTAAGTGGACTACTGTATGTTACCAGATGTAACTAGAATAATTAATACCACACAATGTAATTTAAAAGGAGGTTTCAAGGATATTACTATAAAAATATAAAAGCTACTGGAAGAAGGCATAGTAATCCCTACCATCTCACTTTATGCTAATCCCATTTGGCCAGTTAACAAAAACAGATGGATCTTACAGATTCACTATTGATTTCAGAAATCTCAATAAAGTTACTCCTAAACTGGAAGGTGCACTAATAGTTACTGGCATGCTAATTAATAAAATTATCACAGAAAATGGAACATGATATATGATGATGGATCTTAGTAATATGTTCTTTACAATAATATTGCTAGTCAAAGCCCACCCATGACAGCATTCTCATGGGCAGGAAGGCAATATATGTTCACAAGGTTACCACAAGGATATGTTAATAGCCTGGTAATAGCACACGACCTATTAAAACAGGATTCATATACATTTTCAAACACATATCCACACCAGGATACTATCTTATTTTACATTGATGACATCATTATAATTGGAACAGACAAAAGAGAACAGAAGAACACTGAATTACAAATAATCCCCTTTCTAATAGAAAGAGACTGGACTATAAATTCTAATACTGTGCAAGGATCAAGATGATACTGTAAAATAATTAGGAATACATTGGTCCTCAAAATGAGGAACTATGCCACTTACGAACATAAATTACAACACTTACAATACACAACACAAAGGAAGAGACACAAACAATGCAGGTTTATCTGACTACTGGAAACAGCACCTACCCCAGCCAGGTACCTTGTTGAAATTAACTTATGAAACAACAAGGAATAACAAAATATATACCTGGGGGGAAACAGGAATTAGCATTTCAACAACTAAAAGATACAAATACAACATATCAGACATCAGCATCAATAGTACCAGACTCTACATTTAGACTAGACTCTACATTAACACAAGGTTTTGTCACCTGGTCATTATGTACCAAGGCACCAAAAGACTCTCAAATCTAAACATATGTTCCAAAACTAAAAAATTTCCATGTGTTGAGACAGACAATCCATTAAAAAAGAATATCTGAGGACTGTATGGAGCACTACAACATACAGAGCCATTAACAGAAAAATAAAGCATATTGCTAAGAATCCCACAACCATATTGACATGGACTCAGACAACACCAAATGAGCACAAAGAAATTGGGCCAGATCAAGAGGCTCTAAAATGGAAATGATATGTTTCTGAGCAGTACGTTCAGATGGCTGGTCGAACTTCTGCTTTAACTGAGGAAATCCCAGGATTGCCAAGTGCAGGATTGCTGGAATTTTTGAGGGTTGAGTAGACCCAAGTGCAAGCAGCCGAGCAATGGAGACCACCCTAGTCCTAGGCACTTGATAATACATGGTTTACAGATGATGGAGCCATGTCCTCCTCTAAAGTTAATAGAAGGCTGCAGCCTTAAGACCCAGAGATGCAAAAAGCCCAACTAGTGAGGCACAGGGCATTCAGCACAACATGCAGAGTTAGCAGCAATCCACCTGGCAAGTGAACAAATGCTAAAAGAGAAAAAGAAGAAATTATACTCATTTACAGATTCAGGGGCAGTAACTAGTGGAGTAGAAATATAGTCTGGATCATGGATGCCAAGTAATCATCAAATTAATAACCATGATACTGGGGGAGATATATGGGATACAATAGCTAACTCAAAAATAGACATCATGATCATACATATATTGATATGGCAAAAGAACGAATCTAGGATAACAGAACACAATAACGCAGCAGAAAGGTTAACTAAGAAAGAAAAAGGGCGTAGAACAATTATACCAAAATTAATAAAGAAAGAAAAGGTAGAATGGAAAATGCAGAAAGATAATATAACACCATGGAGGAAATAACATGAATGGGCACATGAACAGACAGGACACCAGGGCAACATGGCACAATAAAGTGGATACAAAAGAAGAATTTGCCCACATAAAGGCACATATTGCAGGAGAACTTTCTCACAAATGTGAAGCTGTAAAAATTTAAAGCAGGTAAACATAAAAGCATTACATCTGACAAAACCAGATGTTGGATTTCAAATATTATAAATTGACCACATAGGTCCAATGCCACAAGAAGACATAAAGCTTACTCTTATCACCTTGTGAACAGGAATTGGAACGTCTGTTCCATGTGAAAAAAGAAATGATCCAAAATCAACTGTTACCTCTTGAAACATTGGAAACATGATATGGAAACCCTCTAATCATAGAAGCAGATAGTCATTTTACACAGTCGTGTAAAACATCAGTCCTGGTTGGACTGACGTGCATCCTGATTGGAAGTCAAACTCACTGCAAAAATGGAGGAGAAACCAGTAGCAATAGAATCCCCTCTCCAACTTCTACACCATTATCTGTCAAATTTCCAGGCAAATGTACCTCTATTGAATCTGAAGTTACACTCATACCTCCTACTCCATCCCTACACCACAGTAAATCCAGATTTTCCAAGGATGGAGAGAAGCTGCAGAGCAAAGCATCAGCTGTGACAAGGAACTCCAGCAACCTTGAATAGAATGACTGGGAATGCCCATTGTCAACCAAGGACACTGAGGATTCTGGTAATTCCACCACCAAATGTACTGAAACTGACTTTCTTGGACAATTTCTGATTGAGCAAGGTGCAGTTCTGGGCACTATTCAAGGCTTGAGTGAACAACACCCAAATTTTACACCTGATTTGGTTTCTGTAATTGCGTATTATAGTGAAAGAGTAGGTGCTTATTACACACAATGGGCTGTTGGTATTCCAGAACCAATAGAACCAACAACAGAGGCAGCCCAAAGGGTTCTAAGAAGACTGTGTGCTGCCAGAGTAGCTCATTTTTAGGGAAACTAGCAATATATCCATGGGGAATATCAGCTAATTGCTCTAAAAGTCTTGTTATTGTTTAGTGTTATGCTTGCTATGTTTTTTTCTTAGTGACATGGCCAATAATACTAATTACAGGATACAAAGGAGAGGTGTTGACTGGTAACTCTGGTAATGAAACTACAACCATAGTCACACTCAACAAGGACCCAATTATACAAATTAAAAATATACATACATATATATATATATATATATGTGTATATTTTTAAATTTCTGGCTGGCTATACTGGCTAGCAGAATCACATAGCCTTTAATCTCAGAATACTTATATGAGTATATGGATGCCTAAGAATTATTCTTTTTTCTCTCACTCTTGTGCAGATTAATTTAACCAACATTTCCAGTGGAAATGTCATGGTACCCTGAGATATTTAAGTCAGGTATGGAGATCACCATTAGCACATTAGGGTCCATAGTCAAACCACGGCTTAACAAGCAACAGGGAATTTCCAAACAATTTTGTGATGTGCTTGGAATAGTTACTATAATCTTGTAGGAAGAAATATGACAAGTCTTATAATAGACACGATCCAACACGACCCACAAAACAGGAAAAATTGTGAATGGTACTTAGAATTGTCAGCAAGAGGCTTATACCATTTGGATATGACACCATGGATATCAGAGGAAATTAATGATGATGATTATGCTGGTGATTACAACGATGAGGACAATAAAAAGAAAAGGAGACAAAAAGGCAGAAGAGGATGAGGGAAATAGCACTCTACCCAGTACTTTACCGTGACCACACATCAAGTCTATAAGTCCCTTATAGAACTGTTAAATTCTACAAAAGAATGGCTCAAGGTTAACGTTCTCCATTACCATAGAATGAGATGATGAAAATAGCAGTACCATGGAGCTCTGATACAACAAATGACACTCACATCACCCTTAAGGTTACAGGATGGCCAAATATGTCCCATTATGGAAATACGACTATACCCAAAAACTAAATTAGCCACATCAAAAAGTCCATTTCTTTAAACTAGTAGTATTCTGGGGGCAGCTTGATAATTGAGCTTACTTATGCAGAATTAGCTTGGTGACATGGGGTATTTCCCTTAGTGTTAACCACAGTGAATTTTGTGGATTATAAGAACTCTCTAAATTGAGACTAGAATTTACAAATTGACCACATGCACCAGACATTTCCCAATGATTTTAAAAAATCCTTTGCCATTAATGCTGTCCTAGTTTGCTAATGCTGCAGAATGCAAAACACTGGAGATGGATAGGCTTTTATAAAACGGGGGTTTATTTCGCTACACAGTTACAGTCTTAAGGCCACAAAGCATCCAAGGTAACACATCAGCAATCGGGTACCTTCACCGGAGGATGGCCAATGGCGTCCGGAAAACCTCTGCTAGCTAGGAAGGCAGCCGGCGTCTGCTCCAAAGCTCTGGCCTCAAAATGGCTTTTTCCCAGGACATTCCTCTACAGCAAGCTTGCTCCTCCTCAAAACATCACTCACAGCTGCACTCAGTTTCCTCCCCCTGAGTCAGCTCATTTATATAGCTCCACCGATCAAGGCCCACCCTGAATGGGCGGGGCCACGCCTCCTTGGGAACATCTCATCAGAATCATCTCCCACAGCTGGGTGGGGCACATTCCAAGCAACGTCTGCCCCACAAGACTACAAAGATAATGGCATTTGGGGGACACAATACATTCAAACCGGCACAAATGCAGACAAATGCATAACAGATATCTGCACACTGAGAAATTGTAAACTAAGCACAGGAGGAGGAACACCACAAAGAACATGCACGAGGGCTTCTTCCATATGGTAGTAAACAAACCCTGGCCACTGGGATATGAAATGATGACTGCATGTCTGCATGTGAAACCACATGCTGGGAAAAGGCAACACCTGACATATCTGCAGGGCCAGACTCCCAAATGAGAATGTACACACACACACAAACACACACACACACACACACACACCAGCCATTAATATGCTAATGAGTCATGCAATTTATGAACATAATTGCAATAAAAAGGCCAAAAAGACCTGTATAGGGGTTAAGATCCCAACTACTAGATTCAAAACAGTTAATTACACCTATACAGCATTGACGAATATAACTGGGGGAGTTACTTACAGACTTTGGAAAAATAATACAATAGAACAGATAGGGGAAAATTAAAAAATGATAACCAGTAATACATGGTATAGTGGAATTGCTAATATACCATTCAGTAAGTGATATCATCAACCTAACAAAACTAGACAATTGGATAAATGTTACCTTATAGTATTGGGCACATTGCGGTGATTATTTAGAACTCTGGAAACCAAAACAAAGGCCTAATATAGCTCAAACAGTAACGGCAGGATTGATGACAACCACAGAAAGTCCCATGTCTTTTAGGGATGAGTTCACAGACTGGACTCTTAAGGAAAAGATCCTGAAAAACATCACAACTGAAAATTGCATAACCTCATTTCAGTTGATAACCTTACACCAGCACCCTAAAGATATGCACAGATAGGCACCATTCACAAAGAGGGTACATAGACCAAAACTAGATCATGGAAGCATGATATGATGTTATACTGTAACCCTTACAGCCCTCTAAAAAATTTACCAAAGGATCCATGGACTTTATGTCCCAACTGTGTCATAATAAGTGAGCCAGGTAAGGTGTATACAGGAACAATACAGAAAAAGGACTATTGTACAGAACATTCTGTACATTGCCGATTATCAGAGGACATCAATTATTCCAATTCCCATACCAATTCCTGTAAGCCCTAACTACTTACGAAAATTATCTGCCATAGTTGACCCTACTATAGTAGCATACACCTCACAATATAATAAGAGAATTAACAGCTATTGTGAGAGCATCAATATGCAGTAAATACTTTTAAGAACCAGACTACCATGTATGGATTTACCACTTACGCAGAACTTTGGAAGCAGGAAGCCTTTGCAATTCCTATGGGGATGAGCAGAAGGATTGAGAGGAAACTTGATATCAGGTACCATCTAGAGAAATAGACGTAAAATTGGAAGACTTCTAAGGAATCCAACAAAATTGCAATAATGCCATGGCCGCTCTCTGACATTTGAGACTTCAAACTAAAATATATATGGAATTATGGATCATGTTCAGGAACACGGAGGAAAACAGCAGAATCATTAGGCACTTTAAAAACTGCAGGTGGTCAGATGGATTAATACCGTAAAGATTTGGAAAACCATCAGCAAAACACAGCTAGAAAACCAACATAACAGACTGCGGCAAAAAATAAAAGATGTGCGATATTTTTTTTTAATTTTATTTTTTATTCTGATTTTGATTCTTTTCTGCAATATTATTTTGAGAAAGACTCACATTTCTAACAGGTAGATATTGAGCACCAAGTATTGTCAATAATCTGACTAGATCCAAATTAGATGTGATTTGTGATAATGGATGTGATTACTTAGGAGCATGTGAAATGTGAAATATTAACCTTAAAAGGAGGAATGTGGAAATCAGGATATCATACTATGGTAATACCCCAATTGTGAAGAGGAAAGCAGACACTTAGAGCAGATCAAACACCCACAGAAATAGAAGATACATAGATACCAGCACAGAATATGGAAGAGTGGGCTTTAGGAACTGACCCAACCCCTAGGGGCACAGGGATACCAGAAATAAACATATCTATGACTTTAGCCAATATGCCAGAAAACCCCTTGCACAAAATTTTGATGATTGAACTGTGAAAAATATGTTCCAAAAATGAAAGAAATATAACTTATTGGAATAAGGAAAGGAATGTGGTTTGTATCAAATTTCAACAAATTTTCAAGGTAAAATATTTGAATGGTATGGAAAATTGAACTTTTGGAAATTTGGAGAATGGATGTTTGAACATGTCAAAGAAATTACAGCAATTGTTATATTGATGGGCATTAGGAATTATTGTGTTAAAGATGCTTAAAAAAGAGTGTATACAACAATATTCTGATCCAAGATCAAAGAGTGGCCTGTTTGTGTTGAAATGACATACATGATCACAAATCCCAAAAGACTTTGTAAACATTTTGACCACAATGAGAATGTAAATAAATTGAGAAAAAAGCATCAACATATTGTGAATAGGTTGACCACAACCAGAATGTTTTTGTAATAAGTGATAACCAGATATTTATGCAAAGAAGTGATACGGACTGGCATGATGCCAGACAAATGGACATTTCTTATCAAACCGCAGGGCAGATGCAGCTTCAGGGAGCATCAGGTTAAGGCTGACTGACGCCTGGTCACTGTCTCCTGGCTTCCTGCCCTGGCCTGGGCTGCACAGAAAACTATCTGCTGCTCTCCCTGCAGAACTGTGACCAGTGCAGAAATGTGACCATCATGGGCTTTGGATCCTCGGCTAAATCACCCATTGGACCTGACTCATTAAAGGTCTTCACCTTCAACCCAGCGGCTATCAGAGCTGTATCCTCCACTTTTAAACATGTCCCATGCCTTTGACCTGGCTACTGTGCATGGGTTCTGCTAACACCCTGTGATTCAGCAAGCAAATAAATTGCATTGAACATTCAAACTAGAGTCCTGTGGAATCTACTTTCAACTGCTAAATTTACTGTGGATTTCCATATGCTTTCGGTTTATTACAACAGCTACATTTACACCAAAGGAAGCAACAAGGACAACAAAAAGTAATGCCCACAATCTCCATTTTCACAGACATTTTCATATTCAAAAATATCTGTAGGAGCTTCCCATAAGTAGCTGAGATCAAGTAGATGTCACATGGAAGAAAGGGAAGAGAAGATAAATGGAACAGGTCAAGAGAGCCCAGAAGGAGAAAAAGCTCAGAGAACCCCAACAAAAAATATATCCCTTTTGAAATTGAAGGGCTCATTTGAATTGCAAAAGCTACATCCTTTGTTAGTAGGAAAAGGCAGGATCTTGAGGAAGTAGCTCTTTAAAATCCAGTTGAGTTCAGGTTAGTATAAGGAAAAATATCACAAAAGTAGTAGCAAAATGAATCCACTAATGTAGATCAATCCCCAGGAAAAAAAAAAAAAAAAACATTGTCATAGAGCCAAGGAAAATTATGACAAAATATTCGGCTGAGAATTAAAAGTAAATTAAGGAAGTAATCATACATATGAAGGAAAAACCACAAAGCATAAATGTAAAAATTTGTGAAACATATATTGAAATCATAGAAACTGAAATATGAGCTGGAAATATTCAGAACAGAAATAGAAAATTAAAGAAAAACAATTTATGACAGAAAAGATGAAATTGAAAGGAGAAAAATGAGATTACTTAACGTCTGGTAGAAAACATGATAAAGTCATTACAAATAGAAAGAGGAAAACCAAATAAAAGGAAATGGAAATAAAGAAAAAACTTAACATAGCTCAGAGAGAAACCGAGAAATGTAGAATATGGGCAATGGCAGACTGAATTGTGTACTCCAACAACAGGACTTTTCTTAATCTGCAATCCCAAAGATACAAACTCATTGCAAATAGGACCTTTTGGAGATGGTGTTTTTAGTGATTTAATTCTTGTTGTTTAAGACAATCCCTAATGTGGTGTTTTTCATAGCAACCTGGCAAAGCAAGACATGGAGTAAGGAGATTCAATACATGGAATTCAAGCCCCTGAATATGTAATTCTTCCCTGAAGAAGAAAGTATAAATGGTGGGATAGAAAAAATATTAAAGATATAATTCAAGAAAAAAATGTAACGTAAAGAAGACCTGATTCAAAATTGAAAAAAGGTATAAGTGTCAGAAAATTGGTTAAAATGGTCAATGCTCTAACCCATCCTGGTAAAAATATTGGAATTTTTTAATGATGTACTAGTTTTTCTCTCATTGCCCAAAATGAATTTTCCTTGTTTTTAAAAAAAGAAAAATATCATACTGGTCTTAGATTTCTCCACATCATTCAAAACAATTAGAATATACTCAAGGAAAGGAAGTATGAGCTAATGATTTCATATCTAGCCAAACTTAGTCCCAAATCATAAACACACATACAAATATTTGAACATGGAAAAACAAAACAAAACAAAAACAAAAAACAAAAAAACTGATTTAACACTGGGCCCTTCAGTGATAAGGGACTGTAATTCACCTTTTACGGACAATGAGGGCAAAGTGATCAAAAATCATTTAAATTATAGAAAAGTCTAAAATACATAATTAGTAAAGATAGATCTTATTGGAATATATATATATATGGAAGTATTTGTCCTATAATAGAGTACAATTTTTATGGTACCATGTAACATTCACAAATATTGATCATATAAAAGGAAAAAATATACATCAATAATGTACAGAGTGTTCTTTAATATGTCAAAATAACAAATTAATGGAAAAAAAAACAAGGCAAATAATTATCCCAACTAGGAATAAGTAAAAAGTTATTAAACAACTTTGTGTCAGAGGAGATCACAACTTTTTAAAAGTGATGCTAAAATCAAAATCTTTATAATGCTAAAGCTGGGTGAAGTAAACAATATTCTAGGAAACCATGACTTACCAAAACTCATTAGAAGAAGATTCTAAATCCAACTAGACAAAACAGATAAGGATGTCAAAGAGCAATCTCCAACCACACCAACCCAAAATAAAAAAAGACTCAGAAAAAGATTCAGAGGTTTTCATGGGAAACTTCTATCATAACTTGAAAGCAGAAAGTCAGAATATTATTTAAACTGTTTCTAACTATAGAAGAAAGGGAAACTTCATTTTTTTTAAAGAAGTATGTGCAATATTCATTCAAAACCTGAAAAATCAAGATATCACAGGAAAGAAAAGTATTATTTTAAATAGTATTACTTTTAAATAGTACTATAAAAACAGTATACACAACAGTATTAGTTTTAAATAGTACCATAAAAACCCTATCAGCAAATTAAAAGCAGTAGCACACTAAAAGAAAAATTCATCGTCGCCAAGTGGTTAATATCAGAAATGCAAGGATAGTTCAATATCAGAAGATGTAATTATATATATATACATATGTTTGTGTATACTGATATAGACATGTATATATATACATATTTATACATGTGTATGTATGAGTTTATATCATTTTAGTAAGTCATATTGTTCTATAAATAGATGCTGAAAAAATTTGACAATTAAAAAAGCACTATTTATAAACAATTTATAATTGTAATGGATGGAACTTAGCTTTTCATGGATAAATATATCTACCTCATGCTAGGTTGCTATTGTGGTAAACAAGAAATATTTGAGGCATTCTTATTAAAGTGAGAATCAGGAAATTAAATCCCCTATCACGGGTATTTCTTAAAATCATATTTCAGGCATTAGGTCAATTAGTTGTAAGGAATTAGATGTATAAAAATTTCAACAGATAGAGAAAGCTACCACTATTCACAAAAGTTAGAATTGTATTATGGAAAGTTCAAGAGAATTGGCTGAAAAATCACTACAACGTAGCAGAGTAGAAAGTTTGTATTCTGAAATCAATAGCTGTCATGTGGGAAAACAAGAACTACTATAAGACATATTAGTAAAAGACTCCTTTGATAATCAAATCAAAAAGATAAAATATCTTAAAACAAATAAAAATATCCAAGAATAATAATAAGAAAAATTAGAACTATTACTTGAAAGCCCATGAGTCTTGAATAAACAGAAAGTCAAGATATGTTCTTGAAGGGAAACTTCACCATCATTTAGACATCACTTCTCCATAAGTTAACATATATTATCATGATCCTCATAAAATTCCTATCATTTTTTTTCCTTTTCAAACATGAAAAGCTTATTCTAAAGTCCATAAGGAAATTATAAACAAGTATGTTTCAGTGAAGCTATGAAAAAAAGGGCAATGAGAGAGAATTAGTCCTGTCAGGTATTCCAAATACATTATAAAGCAGCATTAAGAGCCTGGCGAATTAATAGACATCAGAAAAGGAATACAAAGGATACCTGCATCACGAAGAATTCTAAGACAATGGTCAGACAGAAAATATGGACTAAGAGACAAGAAGAAACAAGTAGAAAATTAGGAAACAGAAATTGCTGATGACTCTTAGACTTGGGGAAGGAGCTCAGTCATGCTGAAAATAAGAAAACTAAATTTAAACTACAGAGTGATACAATTTTTTTTTCACCTGTAAGAGTGGCACATACACACAATAAAATCCAAAATTCCCAAAGTTTGACAGTGAAGTCTGTTAGTGAAGTTACAGGAAAACAGGCACCTCCATAACTTTCTGGTGTCGCTGTAGGTTGGTAGGAACCCTCGGCAATAGCCAACAAAATATGCAAACCCATGCTGCTTCTGGGAATGTATCCTAGACATATTGTCTAATCAAGAAATTACAATGTTATTCATTGCAGCACTGCTTAAAATAGCAAATCTTAAAATAACCTAAAAATTTATGAAGAAGGGAGCAGATACGTTTATTACCTATCTCGTATTGAAGGGTTTTTGGATGTTTTCTTATTTTGCTATTGCAGAGCATTGCCATGACTTAAAAAATTATGTCTTACCCTTTCACAATCTGATGAAATTATTAGGAATGATATAAGAGTTCCTGAATAAATTATAATAGAGTCCTCAGATGAATTGGGGAAGATTAAGAGGTGATGGTAGTAAGTTAATGAGTCCCTCTGTGGGGTGTGTGTTTGTGATTACACACATTCAGTGTTACATAAATGGAAAAGGATAGGCTGTCTGGAAATATGTGAGGTATTTTTGAAATAAAAAGATATAATAATAGGTATATCTTAAAATATTCTGGCATTTAAAATTACTGAACTATCTCAGCAAAACCTACATTCTGAGATGAATGTCAGGGAAGGGATAGTAAATCTTGCCTAAGATTTTTTTTACTTGAGAGGCAGAGAGAACAGTAGGGGTGTACTGTCTTGGTGGAGAAAATAGGGTATATCTTACTCTCTTTAAATGGTCAAAAGATATATGCTTTATAATTAATGCTAGAAAAGTGAAATAAAATGATATGTCTCCAAATTCTTTAATTCAACCTCCAATAAAATTGTGGTTAAACCCAGAGGCCAAAAGTTTCAATGAGAAGTTAATGAATATTCTTGAAAAATTGAAAGATTGTTGACACAGGTGCTTTGAGACACATTGCATTAAGCCCGTTATTGAAATAATGGTAAAAGCTTCAGGTTATTTACAAGTCAGATATCCTCAGGACAGTAAGGCTATACACATTGGGCACGTAGGGGTGGAGGTCCTTTCTTGTCAGATTTATACTTATCCTGAATCTTGTCATCATGTAATTGAGCCCTCACTAATTTGTTTGCAAAAAGTCCTCCTGGGATATCTTGACTTAACTAAAATGATTTATTGTTAAACTACCCTGCACTTAAGACTCTGATGTTAGTTTAACTGTGTGGTGTGAAATTGTTTTGCTCTTTCTATGTTTGTATTAGGAAATTGAACATATGTATCAATCCTCAATATTTAACCCATTACAATGACCTCTTTGATCTTATTACATATAAACCAAAGAGAACATAAATAGAATAAAAAGTATATATATGCAGGATATGAACCTGTCCTGTCCAGGAAAATTTTCTGCAATGATGGAAATCTTCTCTAAATCTCCTGTCCAATTTGGTAGCCACTAGCTACATGTGACTATTTAGAACTTGAAATGTAGCTAACGTGACTGAGAAAAAGAGTTTTGCATTTATTTATTTAATTGTAATTAATTTTCACTTAAATTGCCATGAATAACCGTGGGTATGGTATGGATTCTCTTGGAGTAACCTTTTTTCTTCCTCTTCTAAGTGATGATAGTAAAATATATGTGTTACAGCAAAATTATTTAAAATACAACATGGACTTCTTCTGCATAAGGGAACTTTTAATGGAAGCACAAAACACAACTCCCAACTGATTAAGTGGAAAAAGAAAGTAAATAATAATTTGACCAAACTGAAAAAAAAAAATAAGGAAAAAAGACAAAATGAAACCAGAAAGTAAAATAAATTATAAACAAAAGGTAAGATGGGAGGAAAAAAAATTACACGCATTAATTCTCACTCTCAATGCGAATGAAGCAAATTTTCACATTAAAAGACAATCTATTAGATGGAATTATAAAACAGACCCCAGCCATATGCTGTTTACAAAACACACACACACACACACACACACACACACACACACACACACACACACACACACACAATGCAGGGTGATCATCTATGGCTGAAAATAAAGTGATGGGCAATGATGTAGCAGGAAGAAGCAAAAATAAAAATTATTAATACTGCAATGACAACTACTACTACTACTGCTAAAAGTGGCAATACTAACATCAGGTTAAAAGTGCTTAAGCTTAAAGGTGCCAGTCATAATAAAGTAAGCAATTATTAAAAATAAAGGAAATATGTGGCAAATAAATAAATAAATAAATAAAATCATAATAAAAATAGGAACTAATTATAGAAATCAAAAATTAAATGAAAGGAGAATGTTACAAAATATACTTGTAGTGGGATATTTAAATTTGCTTATTTCAGAATGGGTTAGAATTAGAAACAAAAATCATGTTAGGATGTACATGAATTGAATACTATAGCAATTTGATTTAAAACTCTAGAATGTCAAGTCTGTAAGAGTACAGCTCTATTTTGTTCCATGCTATACCTCCACAGCTTCAACAGGGCCTAGCACATGGAATTCAATAATTGTTCAAAGAATCAAATACTAGATATAATAGAGAATCTTCCTTCCTTCCAATAGATACATCTACATACACATACATACAATTAAATATATCAAAAATCTTAAATACTTGGAAATTAAGAAGGTACCAAATGGAGAATCTTTGGATCAAATCAGAAATCAAACTGAAATTTATGGTGCCAGGGCTAGAGTTGAGAAAATTCATCCATGATCTCTTTTGCAGAATGTCAGCTTGACTGACATGCTGACAACTTGTTTTCAACAGGTGTTAGACAGCATTATTAAAACACAACAAAAATTACTTGCTGGTAAAATACAATATTCAAATTAATTTCTACAAGAGGTGTTCTTTGCATATTTTACCACCTCCATTTTTAATTACAGGAGAGTGACTTTCAGAAGTTGTTTTCTTAGGTCAGAGGGTATCTGTCTCCCTTCCGGAGGGGCTGAGCATTTCATAATCGATCTACCAGGGAAATATGAGAGGTGAGAATTGAAATGTTTATTAGTTTGTGATGCTCTGTAGACCTAAGAACTCTTGGTGCCATTTGCCACGTATCTTTTTCCGAGCTTGTTGGTGGTGGCAATAAATCAGACAGAACAAAGTCGTCAATTTGTAACTGCCCTATATGCATCTTATCCTTCTTATTTATGCTTAGAACAAATTAATCAAGCACAAAGAAAACAGAGGACACATGTTATGACAAGAAACTGATGAAAATACTGACCTTTTGCAGTTTCAGTTTATGAGAAAATTAAGAGACTCAGGTTAATAATTTATCTGGCAATTTTTTAAACTTTTGATTTGGACATTTTCAAACATTCACAAAAATAAAGAGAATAGCTTGAGAAACCTTTACATACTCATCACTGCTCAGATAATTCAACAATTAGCATCAGTTTGGCTATCTTTTTTTCACCCTACTCCACACATAAATTGATTGTTGCTGTAGAATTTTGAGGCAAATCCAAAACAGGGTGCCATTTCTCCTGTAAATACTTCAGTAGGTATCTCAAATAAAGACTTTTTTTATTAACCTAAAACCTAAATGGTCATTTCTAATATCTATTAATCTACCAAACTAATAATGCATTTATACTTTTTTACTTGTATATAATTACCTGGCATTCTTCCTGAGTTCCTGACTAAAAGTTCAGTCTGGTTTACAGTTTAGGATGAGCCAGTAATTAAAATAGTCTTTTCAAAGAGTTGCTATCTGGCTCACCTGTACTGCAAAGAAAGCCCTCTAAGCCAGACTACACAATGCAGGCAGAATGGTTTGTTCCAAGACAAAACAGATCGCATCATCTCACCCTCCATCAACCTGCTTAATAAGTTCCAGTTGTTTCCGACTGCTTTTCGGACAAAGTCTAAAATGTACAAAGGACATTTTAGGCCCTATATATGCTCCCCACTGCTTATCCAGCCTCCCTCTTGTTCTCTGTAGACCAGCACTTCCCATGAATCCCTCTCCTTCCCAAATACAAGACCTACTCCCATGTTGTTTCCACCCCTTGGAATGCCCTTCCTCCTACATTTCACCAAGTTAATCACACTATCCATTAGCTCCCAGGTAAAATACCATTTCCTTAGGAAAGCCTTGCCTCACCTGCATCATTAGGAAAAATCTACCATTACATGTGTTGTTTGCACCAGGATCTCTGCTTCATAGCACTGACCACAGTGGTAATTTTACAGTTCCATAATTAAGAGTTTTTCCTTGATGCTTCCTAAAGGCAAGGATTATTTTTTCCCTTTTTTTTTCAGTTTGGGTTCCCAGAACTTTGCCCTGCATCTGCCAGAGGAAATCTATTAAATATTTGTTGAATTAGTGAATAAATTAGGAAAGAAATAAAAGTACAAGACATCCTACAGCAGTAGTAGAAGGTGGTGGGAAAATACAGGCTATGGGAGAGGTAGGAGAGCAGACCTCTTCAAATTAGGGCTAGAGGTTAAAATAGCAGACACATTCCTCCAGGATCAAAATTACCATGAGTGATGGCAATTAGAAAGGGCTGAAAGGTTTCAGAAGAAGAAAGGATTTACTTTATTTCTCCAATAAGATATATCTAGAGTGTTCATATGTGGAACTAGGAAGGCAATGCCCATGGCCAAGACCCCAGGATATGGCAGCAGCATGATGGTGAAATTTATTAAGATTCTGTTAGCTAAATGTGTTTATGATTCTTCTCCACTTTGCTTAGGATCTCCACTTCACCTAGGATCAATTCATCTTTTGAAAAAAATGCACCCTTAATGACAAAAATAGGTTTCACCATGGACACAGACAGAGACTGATTCTAAACCCACTGATCATTCCACTGCTTTTGAATGAAGCATACAGCTAGCAACAACCAATTCTACTACAGCACAATTATCAACCTTTGTTCCTCTCCACAGAGTCCCATCTACATTTTAAATGCAACTATCAAATTCATTTCTGATTTTGGATTTCAACTGTTGACTGTCAACACTGCATTAGTTCAACTCTCAGAAGTTTTAGAGGAATTAATCATAATCTTATCAAAACAACATAGACCAAGGCCCTTTGTATTTCAAAATAACAAGATTTAACTTGAGTCATAAATGAGTTGAACATAGAAACCCTTTTAATTTACGCTAGTCAGTGGAAGAGCACATGAACCTCAGATTTATATTTCATCATCTAAGTTTCATTTCAGGAGTTCTTGATTTATTTGCCCAAGTTAATTAAATTCATTAGGAATTTATATCTTTATCTTTCATTGTCTCCTTATGATCCTTGGCTATGAATTTACCATGTTCAGAAACTGTTAAAAAGCAGGAAAATATTTTTTTTTAAAAAAGCCAGAAGGGTATATATGGAAACATAACCAATCATTTATTGCTCTACAGCTGACCTCAAATATTTATATTCCTCAAGTACATGAAACATCAGAAATTATGCATGACATATTCAGATATCAATTTGAATATCTGAAAATAAAGGAATATAAGTAGGCAGGAAAAACTATGAAAGAGTCTGAAAAAATGCGTAAGCATCAATTTGAGGAAAAATCATGTGAGGAAGCAGGAACCTAGGATAGAGTAGATATATAATATCATTACTGACAACTTTCATTTCTTTAGAAGTGAGGAGTCAAGGGGATGGTTTCTTTCTAGAATGAGGGAAGAAGTTTTACAATGCAATTTGGATGTGGCATATGCAGTATGTATAGCACCAAACCTGCAAATGCACACATACACCATGTATAAAGCAAGATCATTGCTGTGTTTATTAGACAATATATCTTTATACAAAATATCCTATATTTCCCAGTCATTCTAGAAATGGACCTAAAAATGGCAGATACAATATTTTCCATGTATCAGCCAACTTTAAGAGTGTTTTACATATGCACTGAATTTAACTAAAGGACTGAAACAGTGAAAGAATGATTTCCACTAGAGGAGACTGAGGCTAAAATTAAATTAGTATACATGGCTTCTTCCTTTGGAAGAATCTCCTGGTGCAGCAGTTTAAAGAATCAAGTATCTAGGAATAAATCTAACCAAGGTGGTAAATGACTTACACATCAGATCTTCAAAATATTGCTAAAATAAATCAAAGAACTAAATAAATGGAAGACATTCCATGTTTATGGGGTGGAAGACTAAATGTTATTAAGATGTCAATTCTACCCAAAGTGGTTTACAGATTCAAAGCAATTCCTATCAAAATACCAACAACTTTCACTGCAGAAATGGAAAAGCCAATCATCAAATTTACATAGAAGGGTAAAGGGCCCTAAATATCCAAAACAATCTTGAAAAAAAAGAGCAAAGTTGGAGGAATCACACTTCCTGATTTTAAAACCTATTACAAACTGCAGTAATCAAAACAGCATGGTACTGGTGTAAGGACATACAAGCAGACCAATGGAATTGAATTGAGAGTTCAGACATAAACCCTCACACCTATGGCTAATTGATTTCTGACAAGAGTGCCAAGTTGACTCAGTTGGGAATGAGTAGTCTTTCCAAAAATTGGTGGTGGGACAACTGGACATCCACATGCAAAAGAAGGATGGTGGATCCCAACATCACACCATAGACAAAAATTTACTCAAAATAGATCAAAGACATAAACATAAGAACAAAAACTATGAAACCCCTAAAAGAAAACATAGGGGAGCATCTTCAGGACTGTGTGTAAAGCAATGGTTTCTTAGACTTTACAAAAGTAGCATGAGAAACAACAACAAATTGATAAGCAGGACTTCGTCAAAATTAAAACTTATTGCGTATCAAAGGACTTCATCATGAAAGTAAAAAGAGAAACTACAGAATGGAGAAAATATATGGAAACAACATGTCTAACTTTTTAAAATCCAGAATATATCAACAAAAAGACAAAGAACTCAATTAAAAAATGGGCCAAAATACTTGAATAGACATTTTTCCAAAGAAGATAAACAAGGAGCCAAACAGCCCCTAAAAGAATGGTCAGCATCATTAGCTACTGGGAAAACACAAATCAAAACCAAAATGAGATAACATTTCACACCCACTGGAATGGAATGGCTACTATTAACACACACACACACACACACACACACACACACACAGAAAATAAGAGTTGAAAAGGATGTGGAGAAATAGGAACACTCATTCATTGTTGCTGGAGATGTAAATGGTGTAGCTGCTGTGGAAAACAGTTTGGCAGTTCCTCAGAAAGTTAAGTATTGAATAATTTGGCAATCCCATTGCTTGGTATAAATCCAAAAGACTTGAAAGCAGGGACTCGAACAGATATTTGCACACCAATGTTCCTACAGCATTATTCACGATTGCCAAAAGGTGGAAGCAACCCAAGTGGTGCCCAGCCGATGAATGAATAAACAAAATATGGTACATACACACAATGGAATACTATTTAGCCATAAAAAGGATAGGAGTTCTGATACGTTTCTTTCTTATTTCACATCATTTGAGTGAAATAAGAAAGAAACAAAAGGACAAACATTGTATGAACTCACTGATAGTAAATAATCGGAATAAGCAAATTCATAGAGTTAAAAACCAGACCAGAGTTTACCAGAGGCTGGAGTAGGGGTAAGGGAATAGAGAAATGCTTAATTGGTAAAGAGTTTATATTTGGGATGATGGAAAGGTTTGTTAAAAAAATGTGATGGAAGCAAACATTGTGAATGTAATTAATACCACTAAATTAAATATTTGAATGTGGTTAAAAGTAGAAATTGTGAGTTCTATAACTATTACTAGATTAAAAAAAATTAAAAAAATAGGACTGTGCAATGCAAACAGTGAACCCTAATATAAACTATGGACTATGGTTAATAGTATAATTATAATAATATTTTTTCATCAATTGTAACAAAGTTAACACAGTAATACAAAGTGTCAATAACAGGGAAAACCGGGTGTGTGAGGAGGTATATGGGTACTCTACATTTTCTGCATGATTTTTCCATAAATCTACAAATTCTCTAACAAAAAAAAAGGAAAAAAGAGGAACTATTTCAGTTTAAAGAAAACTAAGAAGACACGGCTAACAAATGTTGCATGTGATCCTAGATTTATTCTGGACCAGAAAAAACAAAACGATATTAGCTGGACAACTGGCAAAATATGAAGAAAGTTTGTAGAACAGACAACAGTATTGTATCAATATTAATTTTCTGTTCTAGATAATTGTGCTGTGGTTATATATGTGAGCATTTGAGGAATCTGGAAGAAAGTATATAGGGATTTTTTGTGCTATTTTTAAAGCTTTTTTTGTAAATCTGAAATTATTTCAAAATGAAAAGTTAAACAAAATTTTTCTTAAAAAAATTATTTGAATTTATTTGTGTAAGTCCATTTCCAGGTTCTCTATTCTGACTCATTGATCTATGTCTCTCCCTCTGCCAATACCAAACTTTCTTAAATGCTGTAACCATATAGTAAGTCTCAATACATGGTAGTCTGATTCCTTCCACTTCTTTTCCAATGTTATTGTAGCTATTCCAGGGCCTGTGACTTTCTGTGTAAATTTTAGAAGAAGGGTATATATGTTTACAAAAACTCACCTAGGATTTTTATAGAAATTGCTATCAAATTGCAGAAAACTGACATTTTGATTCTGTTGAGTCTTCCAATCCATACACATGGAAGGTCTCTCCATTTATTTAGGTGTTCTTTGATTTTTTTAATCACCATTTTGTAACTTTCTGCATACATGTTTTAAGGCTTATATCTGATTATTTTATTTTCTTTGGCATGACTGTAAATGATGCTGTATTTTCAATTTCAGTTTTCACAAGCTTATCAATAGTATATGGATATGTAATTGCTTTTTGTGCATTTATGATCTTGTATCTTGTGACCTTGCTGAAATCACTTATTAATTCTAGAATCCACATTTTATATTGAAGGATATTCCAATCCAACTGTAATAGTTGGCTCTAGACTAGAAAACATGTAAGGCAATTGAAACCAGATACCCATCTCAGTCCAAAAGGAAAGGAAAAAAATATGAGTGTGTGCATTTAAACTACACTTCCTTAAAATTCTTTGAAGGAGTAGTATGGGTTCCAGTGCATTCACCAAGTTTAGCAGCTTGTAAAACACACTCAAGTATTGCATGAGCATTAGATAATTTATATCAAAAACAACTATCAAAAAGACAGTTGAATAGAACCCATTGCCTCAGAAAAATTACATTAATTCATTCTTGCAATATTAATTCACACTCCACATAGATATCAAATATCTAACAGGCAAATGGAAAATTCTATAAAGTCATGACCTTTATGACTAGCAAACTGTAGGGAAAAGGAAAAATTTAGTATTGAAATGCACAAAGTAAGATTGAATCTAAAAACTGGAGGTTCCAAAATTTAATCTCAGTTTAAAAGCAAAACCAGAATTAGTAGAAGTAATGGCAACATGATGGTTCAATGTAACTATTATACATTTTTCAGAGCAGCCCAAATGTTGCCAGATCAAAACACTATTTGTGTAAGATGCAGAGTGCAGATTTGTTGAGAAAATGATGGAGTGCAAAAGAAATGAAAAATGGGAGGAATAGGAGGCATTTTTAAAAGTCAGGGCTTTAAGGAAAAGGCAACTCGAAAGCCCTCCCCAAGGACATTGTCTCAGCAAGAAAGTAGGTGCCTTTGTAAACAGAAATGAAGAGAGGTGAGTTTCAGTCAAGGAAATTAAAACCAGGGTAATAATTGAACCATCATCATTTTGAGTGATCATTTATTCAGCAGATGCCATACACTTATTTGAAGATGTCAAAATACAGCCAAAATTAGAAAGGCATAAATAGATGCTTCAAAGGAAACAGGGCAATAGGGAGTTGGATGATGCTTGTTATTCCAACAAGGCTTGGAGGCAGACACCAAGTACAACAGTGGTTATTAAAGCCATTATTTCTTCTGCAATTACTAAATGAACTTTCCGTTTGGTAAATATATATGTATACATATATATATACATGAATCAGAAAACCATTATTTTGAGAACTCTGATTAAACAATATTTCATTGAGGCAAGACTATTTTTCATTTGGTGTTTCCAAACATAAGGAAAAGATGAAAAGACATAAAAGAATCTATCATATGGGACTTCATGACAAAATATTGAAAAGCTGCAGGAAATGAATATTATTTTCATATGTGACAAAGTCCCATGAATGCTGCCTGTTTTATTGCTATTGCCAGTCAATCAATCTTTTATTCCAATTCAAGAAAGCACATTCAAATGCAGAGTGAGAGTCATGTTATTATGAGGAGAGCCTTGGATCTACTCCAATATTATTTTTTTCTTAAATAAATTTTTCACAGATACTGGAACCTAAGTCTTACTGGGTAATGAGTATTCTATCTATGGCCAAATTAATTTGCTCCATTCCTAAATAGATCATAAGACAACAAGTAAACTTTTGGCCCATTGTCATATCTCACTGGGCTGGAGAATGAAGGATAAGATTTCTTTTGGGGAGAGGAGAGGAGGGGAACAAGAAAAAGGATGCTAGGCAGCCCTTTCTCACCCCATCTGCTCTGCTGCATTGGTCTCTAGTGCTGACGGAGTGGAGGGTGAAATCAGAAAGTGAAGTAGCCAATGGTCAAGCTGATAAAGTGAAACACAAAGTTGGAGAAACAGCCACTGACCCACCCTCCCCAGCACCCCAGACCATAGAGGATCAGAGAGGAGACTGCAGGGCCCAGAAAGGACCACTGCTCTTGGAAGGACGTCTGCAGGGATGAAAGTGGCAACACTTATTAGAAAGAAACGCACATTATGAATCACTGGCCAGGGCGGGAAGAGTTGCTTCCAGTGCAGCAGTCCTTGAAACGTGGCTGTTCATGTCAACCTGACCAAATGGGGACTACTCATGGGCTGCTGAGGTCTGGTACATTGAAATGTTATCAGTTACTCATGACCTGCCTCACAATGGTGTGTTTCACAACACAGTGTGTGGGGAGACAAACCAGCATGCCCAGGTGTGCTGTTCCTCATTGGGAATGTCAAATGCCTGAACAGAGAGGATTTTGTATGGCTGCAAACTACTGATTCAGGGTCACTGCCCTTGAAGTTAAAGCACCCCGAAACTTTAAACACACACACACACACACACACACACACACACACACACACACCCTTACCATGACTACTATCATCACCATCATGAAATGCTAAATGCAACAAAACTTCTATAGCTGCTGACTTTTCCTTACCTTTCTTTGAAACATGCCCCCAGATAAGGCTTCTTTTGCCAAATTGTTTGGAAACCAAAAGCTCCCAAGTTTCTAGCACAAAGGGATGGTACCAACCAACCAAACAAATACAAGTTCAAAAGAAGCATTTAGCCACAAACTATTTTCTGAAATACGGCCTCCTGGGGACTTCTTCAGATACAGCTAAAATATTAATTTAAAGCCAAATGGATTTTAAAAATAATGTGTTTTCCTATCTATTTTCAAGAACCAATTAAAGAAAAATGCATACATAATAAAACTGAGGAACAATAACTGCCTAGGAATTAAATGGAAAAAAGAAGACCTAATAACAGAGTGAAGTTCACAAGAAATACAAGTGAAAGATTTACTAAACATACGCCTCTTGAAAGAGGTTCAACATTTCCTAAGGAGTGGCCAAATACAGTAGAGTTGCAGACATGTAATTGGCATATAAAAAACAGATGGGAAAAATATAGAGAAGAGAAGGGAAATCTGCATAAATGCAAAATTGGAGAAATTAAAGAAATCATAGAAGAGATAGAAATAATTCTCCCATAGGAAAGTTAATAACCTTTTCAAAGAAACAGATTAAGCAGCAAATAGATTCAACTGACTGCTCAGACTGATACGCACCATTGCATGCTACTAAAGTACACCCCACGAAGGGAGAGTAGATACACAAATAGTTCCGCCCATGTTTTCAGGATCCATCAGTTCCTTTCACGTCCACTCTTACGTCTGTGTGAAACAAGCCCCGCCATAGCTTTAGATATAGAAACATACCCGGCTATGAATTTAAATCTATGACAGCCCATGTTTCCGGATGATTAAACTAAGTTGTTTATGGTCCCTGTGGTATGAATTCAAAGCAGGAACAATTAAACTATCCATCTTTGGAGCAAGTGGCGCACTGGCACTGGCACTGGCATTCATCACCTGCTATGCACCTTTTCATTGTCATCTCTGCCGCTTCTTGATATGCAGATATTGGCTCCGTTTCTGCAGCAGGTTCATTTGTCATTATCATCAGGTGGCATATCGTGGGTGCCAGTTGATTCAAGGTTCTGAGCTTTCATTCTGTCAGAACAATTCATAAAGAAGGTCTGTGTTGGGGATGGTGCTCCCCATCTTGTTCTCCAACCCCCACCCCCGGCTTCTTTCTCTCATATTTGTCCTCCTCATCAAACTATGAACTACAAGTTCTGAAAAGTCAAAACATGACCCAAGCTTCATTCATGCCCTCATTCGGTAAACATTTTCTGAGCAATTCCATGAACTTCCACATGTTATGGGTTGCCCAAAATTTCAAGATGTAAAACACCAGTCTCAGGCCTGAAGGATCTCATGATTTTGTGGCGTGACGCTTGAGAGATGCACAGAGATGCTGTCTCGGGATAAATGTTATGACACGGGAAGCTCAGCGAGTGACATCCCAAGACCCCAGGGTAGGTGTCAGGATGCCTTCCAGACTCAGAGTGCAAGGAACACCGAATTCCTTGGCATGAGAAATTCACAAGCATCAATGTATTTGGCACAACAGTAATGGATAATATGGTATATCTATTTTTGAAAATGTACTAAGTTCTCATAAAATGCCACATACCTTAGAAACTGAGCTAGATATTTCTTTCTTCTACATCATTGTTCCTAATTGGCTATAAATAGGTTGAACTATTTTTGGCAAAAAATGAATTAAGATTGCATATGAAATCTTAAATTGCTGGGCTATATTAGCTACTTTCCAATAAAAATTTGACTTTGGGTACTGCCAGAAAACACATCAAGTTAACATGATCATTCATTTTCTCAAAAAAAGTAGCCTGAATTCAGACTGCTCATTTATATTTATACAAAGTAATATGAGAAGAAATTGATAATCTCCTCAATGACATTGTGAAACAAACAAATACACCAGAGGCCAACACAGGAAATTAAGTCCTGGAGGGGTTTAATTCCACTCCAGAACTGAGCACACAAAGGACCCAATCTCCACCTCTGGAATCCCACTTTCTTCCTTTTTGCTTCCTTAGGGGCATTTCCCTAATCTTACTGGCAAGCCTTTAGCTCCAGACTGAGAACTCATTGTTACGGAGTATGGGCAGCATGCCATGAGCTGTGCTGGAGACTTCCAGTCCTCACACCATCCTCGTGAGGAAGATACACTTGTGAGTGTTTTGAAAACAAAGAGAACGAGATCAAGACAGAGGAAGTCACCAGCACAAGGCAATACAGCTACAGTGTGAGATCCCGGAGCCAGAGTCTGATCCTAAAGACTTCCTCTTTGCAGCAGAGTTAACTGGGGGTGGGGGTGGGGGTTAAAAACACAGAGACTTGGAATCAGTAGTTTGGGGACGTGCCCATGGAAACATATCCCAGGGACCTGGGCACAGCTGGTCCACAGTCACCCAGGAGCATCCCATTGTGCTCCATCATCCTAACAGCAGGGCAAACACCTCTGCCTAAAGGGCATCAACTCATTTAACAATCACTACAATCTCTGAAGCACATGCTTGCTTTTTCTCTATTTTACAAATGAGGAAACTGAGGCTGGAAGAGTTAAGCAATTTGCATGAGGTTGCACGACGGGTGGTTTCTGGACTGGGATTTGAGCACCATAGTCTAGCTCCAGAGCTGTCCTTTCAACCACTGTTTTGTAGAGGTTTTCAGCGCTGCTGCCCTGAATCCTGCTCTGCGCCCTGGACTTCAGCTGTCCCTTCAGTTGTCCAGTCTCCAGGCCCGTGCTAAGAAATTAGCTTCTCTAAATATCCAATCCACAAATCTCACTGGCTCCCAATGCGTATAGCAAAGCAGATAAATTAGCAGCTTGTGGGCTAGATTACACCCTCCAGATTTTAAAACAACGAGGTATAACATTAAAATATCAGGAAACTTCCTATAAAAATGAAATCATCTGCTTGGAAGATGCCCCCTCCTGGAAAAAAAAGGCTGGAACTATCAGCTGCTTTAATGAGAATTGAGCATGCCCTCCTCAGCTCACCATATGTTCCCAGTTGGCCCCTGTGGGCAGACTTGGAATTCAGCACTGGGGTTAAGGAAATAAAATGCACATGCTGTTTGTTACCAGAAGTCTTCATGAAAAATAAGAACAAAGCCAACCAAATAAAGTGAACTCTGGATTAGCCATGTCCAACATCAAACAAATCTGTAAATATTTTCAATTGTTACCACAAAATAATTAAAAACTGGTACAAGACAAGAGAAACCTAATGTCCAGTGCACACTGTAGATGGCAGCTGCCAGTGGCACTTTCTCCATTCTCCTGTTCCCTCCTCTGATTCTCACACGTGGCCAAGATAGATGGAGCAAACTGCCCCCTCCAACCTCTCTTGGTGGAAGATGGAAGTTAGATTCACTTTCAGGCTTCAGTTCCAGGATCCCTTCGTGGGCCCCATCTCTCCTTCCTGCAAACCATGTGGAGCTGTGTGCACTAGTGGTCAGAAGTATCCCTCACTCAGCTCCCCAGTGCGTCCCCTCTGCATTATCACCACCTTCAGTGATCACGTTAGCACAAACTTGCCCCAGAGTTCTTCTTCTGTTCTTTCTGGCTGTACACTGTAAAATACTCAGGACCTTCTCCCCTTTCTGTATAACACTTCCTCTCTCAATCCCAAATGGGAGTCCTACATCCCCACCAAGCTCCTTCCTGGTGCTAAATTCTGTTTTCCTCCTGCGCCCCATCTAGTACTCATGATTCCTTGCTTAAAATCTCAATCTAGACCCATAACTGGACATTGCATGGCTGTACTCCATCCCAGATGGAATCTAGATCAGGAACCTGTACTATGACTTAGCGAGCGGTTAAAAAAAAAAAAAAAATCCATAAGCACTTTCCTCCAATGAAAATGTTGAGGGGAGCCCAACCTAGAAAATAAACATGAGATCTTTGTAAGAACCCCAGGATGCCCTTACAAGTCTTCCCAAATCATAAAAGCATTGATCTATACCCAAAATCACTTTTCCATATTTTACTATCTCAGAAAGTTTGCATATAAGATACATCTTACACATAAGGGTGTAAAGACATAAAAGAAATTATATTTGGTGCCACATCATTTTGTCTAGTTGTAAGTTTCCCTTTTGCGTGTCCACCTTGGCTAACCCTGCCCTGGTAGTAACTGCAACTAGTAAAGTCTGCACCTCCATATGGTTTGGATGATACTGGCCACTCCCAGCTTCTCCAAACGGCCCTTGCTGTGTCTGTACTTCTTGCCACATAACTGACTAGCAGGGCAGGTTCTTCCATTTGGTTTGGCTGATAAGAGCTGCCCCCAGCTTCTCCAAACATTTGGCTTTTCTACTTTTTGTGCTGTGTACTTTAAAGCTGCCAAGTCCCAGTATCCACAAGAAAGCCCAACCCCTCCCCTCTGGGCCACAATAAAGTCAAGAGCTGGTAACTCCCATGTGCTCCTCTTCCTCTCCCCTCCACTGACCCTTGCAGGGAGGCCCCAGGCCCCTCCTCGGCCCTCATCCTCCCCTCTCCCCGTCCAGGGCCTTTGATCTAACCAAGCTGTCCTTTCACGCAGTCATGGCTGGCTGGCTATCTGTGTTTGTGCCTCATCACTCAAAGAACTTTCACCTGACATCCCAAACAAAGAGAAAATGAATAAAAATAAGA
This sequence comes from Choloepus didactylus, assembly GCF_015220235.1. Classification (NCBI taxonomy): domain Eukaryota; kingdom Metazoa; phylum Chordata; class Mammalia; order Pilosa; family Megalonychidae; genus Choloepus; species Choloepus didactylus. The sequence continues at coordinate 78,407,421 of NC_051321.1, read as the reverse complement.
TCTATTTAATCAGGCTGCAATTATGAGACAACGCTAGCTATTTCTAAAGCTTCTGTTTCTGTGTCCAAATGTCCCCTTCGAGCCGGCATCAGTCTGCTCTGGGCAGCCATGCGGGCCCAGAACGGATTGCTGCCACTGCAGGGTTGTAAAAGATGCAACTTCCCTTCACTTAATCACCCACATCTCATGTCCAGGAGCAATTAGAGTCCTCCTTGCTGATACAGAGATAAATAATTGCCTTATTGGGAGCACAGGACATCCAGGAGGAGTGATTATGGAAGCTATGTGATTACTGAATGGTCCAAAAACACATGGAGGACCTTGCCAAGAGGAGGGCAGGCAGAAAGTCTCTAAAGGGATCTCTCCAAAACACACACGGCTGTGGTCAAGTGACTGGAAACCTTTCAGGGCAATCTTTTGGTCACTTTCTAAGGCATTTCTTCAAGTTCTGCACAAACCAGAAAAGGAAGGTTGCCATTGATACTTGATGGTGAGTACTGCTGGAAACAATGAGGAAAATTTTAGACAAAGATGGCAGTTTCCAAGGCTCCATCCCCTTCTGGTTTGGATCCATGGAGAGAGGATAGGCTCACATAGCCTCCCCGTTACCCATCCAATCCACTTACAGAGGTGCATCTGCCAGGATATGTTCAATAACTAGGTATGCTGTCTTAAATGTCCCTCTCTCCAATGACACCCTTCCATATACTAGATGGTGAATCAGGGCACCTCTTCAGAACATTAGGTAGGAAGCCTCATCTTTCCTCCATGGCTATTACTCCCATGTTGGAAAGGAGGAATAAATGAGTGATTATGGAAACTACACTACTACTGAATGACAGATGCAAGACCTTGCTAAGAGAAGGACACTAGAGTGTCCACTGGAAGGACTTTAGACTAACACCCCACCCCACCCCCCCACCAATTGTAACACCCACCCACCACCAATTGTATTCATGGTGCAATCGTGTTTGAAAAAGAGCTTAAAAATTAAGAGGAAATAAAATACCCTCTTGCTTTCATTCTCCCTATTTTCATTTGGCAACTACCTCAACTGTTAATCAGAATTCCCCTGATCTCCATTCTGGATTCCTGATGGAACTGCCACCTGGCATCTTTTCTCCTTCCAGTTACTGTATTCCAATCCCATTGACTTCTCATTTACTTTAAGAAGTAGATTCAAAAGCAAAGTATTTGTTCACTATATATTTTGAGAACTCTTCCAGGGAAAGGCCATTACTTATTGCAGTAAGCTAAGGATAGAAGCAATTTCACTGTCTCTCAGGATAACTAATTTCAATTGATCTAGTTAAGCTGGAAAATATGTTGCCAAGGTTAATTATAATTCATCAATCACACCAACACGTGGAATTCACTGATGGAGACAGCCCCACATATTTGTTCGAGGTATGCAAACATCATGAGAGATCAGTTTTTATAATCTTCCGCTCGATGTTCCTTGTCAGCAAAATGCGATTTAAGGAAAATCATTTACCCATTCCCAAATGTATTAATGCAAAACGACTTTATTTTTTACTCTTTACAAAGAAAATCAACACCACCAACAGAAATCAGTTGACAGGTATAAAACGTTTTCAGTCAGTTTAATCTCCATCAAGTGTTTATTGATGTTGTGTGCAGCCAAAACATTATTTAAATAAATGCCTTTATTGTCTATGAGGATTTTGGAAAAAAAGAATCTGATGGGTTTCTTTATGGTTTCTTTCTAGGTAAACTTTGAAAAAATAAAAAAAAAAATAAAAAGATTTCAAAGAAGTCAGAAACAGTGCCAGTATGCTGGGTCTTTTCATCAGGTGATGATACTGATAAAAAAAACTTGGAGAACTGGAATCAAAATGACAATTGTCTTCCAAGGCCTGGAGAGAATGTCCTTGGTGCAGTTTGAGACAAATGCCAGCATATGCAATGCTGAATAGAAATCTCTATTTGCTAATGAACTCTGTTCCACTATGCCCCCAAAATCATTCATTCATTGATTGTTTTTTTTTTCCAAGACACTTCAGTATCACTTTTATTAATTATTAAAAACAAAAGTGTTTCAGGACTGACCCTTCCTCAAATTCCAGTTTGTCCAATTATTGGCCACCGCATGTATGAGTCAGATTGTACCACGGGAGTTTCCAGTGGTCTGTTTCATGAAGTATAATTTAGGACTAACTTCTTGTCCCTTCAGTTCCTCAATCTGTTTTTTCTTGAAGTTCTCATTCTGGGCCCAAAAAGACGTATGGAAGATACTCTTTAAGTATATTAGTCACAACAAAACAAAGCAGTTCTGTACACCACATATAGTAAATAGTCACTTAGAGTCAGTTTTTTAAAATATGTTCAAACATCTTTTCCATTTATATTTCTGTTACTATCACAACAATTTTGAACAAGTGGTTTTTACATGACAAAATGGATACAGTACTGTTTCTCATAGTCTTTGAACAGATCTGTATCCACATATTATTTTATACTCTGAGCATGCCACTGAAGAAATATCTGTAACATTCGACTTCTGGTGTTAATCTTAAAAAAAAAAAAAAAAAAAAAAAGTTAATCTAATTTTACTGTGGAAAGTTTTGTCAACATACACCTGGAAAACTCTACATTCTCCCATATGTATCATCACAAGGTAAAAATTCATTGAGGCAATATAGTATTTATGCTTCCATTTAATTGTTCCTAAGAATTAAACTGTCACCTCAGTTGACTTAAGAGCAATATAATGAAATATACATGCATTTAATTTAGACTTATGTCCATCATAGCTTCAAAGGCTTCCCTGAAATAAGGACAGGAATCACATCTTTTTCCTTAAGGAAAGGAACACTAACTAATTTTGTTGTGCTTCTATCCACCCATTCTCATTCAAACAACTGGATGAATTCAAGTCTAATACCATTTTAAAATTTTGTTTGCTACAACACATTCAGGTGATCTGCCTCCCTGCATAACATATTTCTTAAATGTAACTGAGAATAAATCATTTTTTAAAATGCCTACTTCTCTTAATGTGCAACTTTATCATGATACTTAATTTTTTGTCCAATGAATAGGCTAAGTGATTTCATACCACATTCCAATCTCTAGTGAATTTCAATAAAAACAGGAGAGCTCTTAATAAATAGCTAAGAAACTTCAAAGTGAATTTGGCTATTTTCTCATTACATGAAACAAAAAACAGTATTGGATTTTTAACAGTAATATTTTAACAGTTCTTAAACAAGGGCATGAAAAGGAATCAAGTTTCATTCATTCATTGTAAAAGGAGTATTTAGTGAGGCCTTCTCTGCTCGGCATTGAACTAGGTTCAATTTGTTCAGAAATAAAGACAAAACATGGCCCCTATCTCCCTACAGATGACCGTCTCATTTGGAAGACAAACTTTTAAACAAATGACAATAATAAATAGTGCTGTGAACTGTGGTACAAGTACAAGGTATTACATGCAGACCCTAACTCGCCCAGGGGTCAAATAAGATGATCTGGTGGAACTACCTTTAAGCTAAGACCTGAAGAAGATCAAAAAGTTGTCAAGGCAAAGAGAAAGGAGGGCAGATCCAAGCAAAGAGTGAGAACTTCTTACATATTTTAGCCCTGGGACAGCCTCAGCCAAATCATGAGGCCATGTGTAGAATTACAGAATAATAAGTATAATCAGGGACATAGGGCTTAGTCAGGAAAAGACGATCAAAACCAAACACTAAACACCATTCTCTACCAGTTACTGAAGAACCTGTTTCTTATTTCAGACAGGTCTAGAATAAGTACTCAAATCAATTTGTTGATTAAACCAACATAAATCTTCCTGCACACTCATCTTAAGCCAATCATGTTGGCTTGGACCTCTATGAGAAAAGGCTTTTTGCTCTAAGGGGCAAAAATTTGTCCTGCCAGAGGACATTTTCAATGGAAGAGAAGTAAAAGGGAGGAAAGGCACACGTTCCCAGGGGCCACTCAGACCCCAAGATCCCTTTCGTCTATCTAAAGCCATCACATCCCGCTCAGCACTGCCCACTACAGAAGCAGAGAAAATGCCTTAGCCAGACCTGTACCATCCTCCAGGTATTCATAAGTGCACCTGCACCTTCTCCCAGTGTGAGGTATAACTTTCTAATGCCATTCAGTCAGGATGAAGGGAACCAAGAATGATGATAATAAATATGGGTAGCCCATCACTTGAACTTATTGAGTCCCTTGGAGACTTAAATAATCTTGGTGCGAATCTTCATTTCAAAATATGGTCAAGTCCAAGTCCATCCCTAGACCCTTCATAAATTCCTGCCCTGTTTGTATCTGTGCTTATATATGCCTGGCCCTCTTCTTTCATCCCCTCCTACTTTAGTTGCAACAAGCCTGCAGTGATGTTTAAGGTGTACTGAAGACTTGAAGTATTATGGACAGGAATCACATTTCAAAACATCAAGATCTCTTTTTCTTAGTCCACCCAAAGCTCTCCAAAGTCAGTCCACTCAGTTACTCTCATGTTTCCCATGAAAGGAGACTGTGCCACTTCCTGAGCTTCTGGTGAAGGAAAAATGGGCCCTTCCATGTATTGTTCACTGTGGCTGGAATCGAGATAAGGTATAAAAACTACATTTTTAGAAATTAAATTTTGTGCATTTTCAGACACAGATACCTGAGACCTTTCTGCAAGGCTGTAGTAACATTAATGGCAAGACGTATCCTGACCAGCTTGGAGTAACAGCAGACAGACCTAAGGAATGTGGGCATACACAGAATCAAGAAAGGGAGCTACCACCAGCTCTTGAATTTTACCACATTCCCTTGTGAGAAGGAAATGATATTAGTATCTGTCCCCAAAGTAAAGACTCTTAATCATCACTAGCAATTAACGCATATATTAATGCTTGAATTATCTATAAGTAAAATCAGCATGGTTCAAACCATGGTGTAAAGCTTTTATAATTTCCCAAGTTAGAAAACCTATTCTAGAAGAGAATTATCTAAACCGGAGGCCTTAACCCACCTTTGCAACCATGCTAGGGTGCTAGGTTTCAGAGAAAGACACAAATAGGAGTCTTTTCTAAGCTAATGTTTTTCTACTTAAGAACAGACATTTTTTCCATTTATTTCATAATTCATAAAAGCATTTATAAATCACTTAAAGGCCTCTTCTAGGTTGAAGGCTTCAAAATGACATAAAATAACAAATATTCTTGTAATGTCTATTAATGACCAGTTTAAATGAAGAAGCTAAACATGTAAGAAAGTTGAAAACACTGCTATGGAGCATCTGAAACTTAAATGATCAAAATTGCAAGGTGACATCATCTTTATTAATGAGGGAGAAAATATTTTTAGTAATAACAAAATACATTATGCTTTCTGTAATTTTTTTAAAATATGGAAAATAATTCAGGATATAAATTAAAAGTTTAAATTTAGCCAAATACTATCAAAGAAAATGAATTATCTTCTTTGACATTTTAAAGGGTTTTTAACTATAACTTTTGTGCTATATACATACAAAGTTCAGTTCAGAAATATTCTGAATGCTTATTATGCACTAAGTGTTACAGATATAAAGATAAGTGTGTCATGTTTTCTACCCTGAAGGAACACACAGAATAACAGTATTTATCTATCTGTCCATTGAGTCAATTCATAAAATTAGGTTACATAAATTACAGATCATTATCTTTGCAATCAGAATAAAAATATTGCGTTTACTTCTGTAGGTAGTTTAGCTGTTTAAAACTCTTTACCACAGACACTTAACACATTGATTTCCATTAATCACTATAATCCTGTATTACATGTCTTTGTGACAAAGCAAAACAGAATCACCTTAAAACATTCTTCTTTGAGCTCCTTTACACTTTGTGAGAAAGGGATTTATAAAAATTTCAGCCTATTACATAAGTAACCTAAGGGAAAAGGAAAACTTACCTCCCTTCAATATTTAGAATCATTTTTCATGAAGTAGTATTTCTAATCTAGAACAAAAAGTGCATTTCCGAATTGGTTCATTCAAAGTTCGTAGAGTGGCATTTCATTTAAATTAAATGCCTATGCACAAATATTGGCAAGTAGCCATTCTTAAACAGGTATTTGTAATCTGTCCCTTGTTTACATTACCTTATTCAGTTAAGAGATTTTTTATGAGAAATGGGGACACATACCTATTCATGCCTATTATGCTCAAATAGTAATTTGCCCTGAGATGCATGTTGAAGTATGAATTCTGGATGAATCTTAGTTAAAATCAAATTCTTTGCACAGTACGCATAAAGGTATTCAGTCCCTGAAGGGCCATTATTCATCTTTCCTTTAGTTACTGACATTTGCAAAATATTTGCATATTAAAGCCTTAACACTATCACATACCATCACATACTATTTTCTCTGCAAGAACACACATGCTCCATGGCATCATTCAAAGGATGAGTTATTTTGAGGATTTGTTCCCTAAATTCAAAGTTAAAACACAATCATGTCCAATACATTTTATATTCTATTTCCTAACAGCGTTTTTCATCCAATAAAATAACCAATTATGCCTTTTGAAATTTCTGAAATAAGGTCTTCTAAGTTTGCATACATTTCTGTGTTGGTAAACACATACACTGGCAAAAGCCCAAGTTTTCTGCTTACAGACAACTCCCTATGCAACATGTAAAGTAGATAGCTCCCAGACTCTAGAGCTCCTGATTGCCACTGACTTCTCTTCTGGAAGTCACACTAATCCAGCACCGAACCTCCTTCATTGGCCTTTTCCTTTCAGGGAACTTGGACTCTCATTAAGAAACAGAGTCCAAATTTTCAGGTCATGTCAGTGCCTAATCTTTCTAGACAATTCATACTCCAATATCCTGCAAATAAAATAAAAATCACATTGTCACCATTCTGCTGCTGCCATTTCGGTCGATAGAGCTGCAGTCAAAGCAAACATAAAAAGTTTCCTAACACTACAAACACATCAACTTTGGGAAAATTTCAATAAGAAAGAAAACAGTGACTTTCACTTGAAGATCATGAATTGAGTACAGGGCCCCTGTAGTGAGTAAAATTGATAAATCAAGAAATAGATATGTTTTTTTTTTGAGCAACAAAAAGAAACTTCAGCAGTGGTTATCTCTGGGGAGTTGAAGTCAGGGCTAGGGCTGTAGTGGAACATTATTTAAATTTTTCATTTTTTAATTATTTGACTTCCTTTAACCATATAGGTATATTACTTTTATTTAAATAAAACCGCACTGAAAAATAGAGCATACGATGTGTATTTGCTTTCTAAGAGTGAGAGAGCTGGAAAGGACACTGAAAAATCATCTGGTCCACCCAGCCTCCTATCTTCTGGCAGGGTGGCTGTTCAAAAGATTTCTTGAATCTTGATAATGGAGACGATGGAGAAAGTTCAGATACTTTGAGATGAGATATGAGTTAGATAAATCAGAGGCTTTCCAACTGAACCAGTTGCAACTGTTTAAAAAGAATGAAACACCAGTCTTTCAGAAATGTCATGATGACATTCTAGATGGAGCCAGGAAAACAAAAACAAGAACAAGCCTATTATATGGAGGGAACTGGATTTGAATGCAAGGAAACTGAAAGGGAGCACAGGCTTCTCTAAGTGAAAAGCTTGGGGTCTGAAATTGGGCAGGGCTGGCTTTGGAAGCAGCTTCCACTCATTTTAGATGCAAGATTTGTGGAAGAGGGTTATTCTTCTGTCTTATCTAATCAATCGAGATAAAAAAAGAAAAAAGAAATTGCATCATAGGATTGATAACAAGATTATATAAGCTTACGAAATGCTTACCACTGTGGCTTACAAACACCAAAAATGACAACAATCAATTTCACTTAAGACATAATTTATAATTTTAGTTTTTAACATTTTTACTAATTTCCAGGTAAGACTTGGTTTTAGTTTCCTAACAGCGCCAAAGGCTTTAAACTAGCGTATTCAACTAGAAAGCGTTCCCAAAGAAATGGTATGAATGTAATGTTTCTTGATTTCTATTTCAGTCTCCTTTTTTAGTAACCTGTACAATTATGTTCATTCCTTATGCCCTAATGAAATAATGAAATACAAATGTATCAAAGGCATTTGCATTCATTTTGTTCCTAGATGAAATGCTTAGAGCTGAAGTTTTAAGAAGGGCACCAAAAAAAGCTGATACAAATTTCAAATATAACAACCAATTCTTCCCTTAATATAGAAATTCAGGATGTGAAGAAAAGCGTGCACATGTATATATATACATGTTTGTTAAATCTTCCAGCCAGGCTTGAACATTTAATGAAAGAAGCTTTTGTGATCTTGGAAAGAAGCTTGCTTTCTAGACATTCCTCCACCATTTGCTACAGTTAAGTATTTGCTTGACTACATACACAACTGCAGAGATTTTGTCAGGATTCTTTTTATAACTGTTGGAGGGTTATTTTATACTCATTGACAACATTTCAGAAATGATATAATTTTAAAGTTAATATGTAACGTCTAAGAAGTTAATTATCTCTTCTCTTCAGTCGCCTTTAGAATTACAGTTATCGTGGGAATTGAAAATTGTGCAACCACAAATGGATCCCTTGGTCTGCAGGGAGATTGCAACAATCTTATGAGATTATCATTTGTCTGATTAGAAATTCAGAATTAAGTTTTTTTAATCTCAAGTGTCACATGTATATGGGGGTGGAGGATATTTGGTGAGGAGAAAAGAAAAGAAAGTTTCAAGGTTTGTTTGACTCTTTTTTTTTTTTTTTAATTTAAATCACTACCAAGGGAATTAGAGAAAGTCATTACTGTTTTTTCAAAGAAAGAAAGACTTGTGGTATTTCTTTCTCTGCCTAAGATTTTTAAGAACTGAGTTCCTTCCGTTTTTGGATTCCCTGTAATTTCAATGTTTACCTTAATCACTATTATTTCAAAATTCACCCCGCAAATATACATGAAAAATAGTATTTTTGAAATAGAAACCACATTTTATAAATCTAATAAAGAAAAACATTTAAAATGGATTTTATAGGTGCTAAAAAGTTCAGAGATTCAAAATCTCATTCAAACATTGTTTGATACATTTAATTCATTCAATACAATTTCAGTGGACCCATTATATTTGTTTTATAATTAATAACATTGAATCATACCGATTTTAAATTTTAAAGAAATATGATTTCAAAACTTTGATGCACATTTAAAAATTAATTTAACTAAGGTTTTATAACAAAAACCAGGCAGTGTGAACAAAACACTAGCTTTGTGCTCTTCTGGCACTAAGTCTCTTATTCTACTCTACAGAAGAGTTTGTCCACCTTGGATGAATGTGCCAGAATATGACAAAGCAGTCAAACAGAGGTGAAGCAGTAAACATATTTAGATGGAGATCAAGAAGTCAATACTAGGCTATTATTATTTAGAACAATAAAGAGGAATCTATTAACTGTAGAAAAATAGATACACCCCATGTATTAAGGGAAGGAAAAGAACACATGAGGTGAAAACACCTATTGGAAATGAAAAGGAGGCTTACACTCTATGAAAAGAAGTAAAAGACAACCACGGCTCAAAAATTGGGGTGGAGGGAGGGCAACAGGCAAAGAGACAACTGTGAAATCATGAGAACCTTCAATCAGATAATGATACAAAGGATTACAAGGCACTCCCCAAGCCCTTGGACAGACTCATGACCTGAACGAGGCTGCCAGTTTTAAGGTGATAGATAAGCCAAGGTAAGACAAAGAGAGCAGAGGCAATTTATCAAAAAAATCCATGTTTATTTCTTCACAGGTTCACAGAAAACAGAAATACAAGAGGACACAATGTAGCTTTGGAGGAGGGAAAGAAAGAATGTATCAGGTCAAGGCCTCTTTGGACATGACTGTCAGAAAACAGATGGGACACATTTAAAGTCACAAAAAGGTTCCTGAATTCAGGAATAGTAAAGTAGAAGCATTCAAATCCTGTGTGTGTGTGTGTGTGTGTGTGTGTGTGTGTGTGTGTGTGTGTGTGTGTGTGCTTTAATGGGAATCAAGAAAACAAATGAATCGCAGGTGATTATCCACTCTATGCCCATAACTACCAAATTCCTTATATGGCTAGAACTACAAACCTTCAGTGTTTGCCTGCAGCTACAAAATGAATCTCATTTTCTCACTACCCTGTTTATAATGCTCCTATCACACAGAAAAAAGTCCAAACTCCTTACTCAATCTACAATGCTTGCCATAATCTTTCCCCCAACTGGCGCCTGCCACAGGAAATTTCTCTCTGTTCTCATCTGAACCACTGCCTTTTCCATCTCAGATTCTTTTTACTTGCTTTTTTCTATGCTTAAAGGGCCCAGAACCCAGACTTTTGCCTGGAATATTCTTTGTCAATATTCAGGTAACAGCTCAAATGTGGCTAAGGTTTCTCTCACAATACAGCAGGGGTCACTTACACTTCAACCTGGTCACCTCGACTCCATCACCTTATTTTTACATCCAGCTCTTATCAACATTTAAAATTATGGTGTGTTCATTTTCCTGCTCCTTTGATAATTAACAAATAGATCTAGGAAATATATTCCAGATTTTAAAAATTCAAAAGAGTAATTGTGCATATTTTCCCACTACATGGCATACCTAACACATAAAATACCATGTATTAGCATACATATGTTATAATGTATGCTGCAATAGCATATATGCACAGCACACTATATATGTGTGTGTATGTGTATATATATATATATATATATACACATATATATATACATATATATTACAAATGACGGTTCACTTGTTATTGTATAGCTATTGTCTCCAGAAGATTATATCCACAAAAATCAACAGCTTATCTTTTTTTATACTGCCATGGATCCACTGTCTAGAAAAGATCCAGGGGTTCCCCTGGGCCAACACTCAAAAATATTTGTTGAATGAATGTCTGTATTTCTGAACCCATATATCGAAAGATATTTAATACACATATATTTGATAACATTGTCAGGAAAGGAATAAAATAGCCCAGAATACCTGAGGTATAAACTATGTCAATGCAAGAGAATACATTTCTTTACAAAGACATTAAAGTTCTAAATAACATTCTATCTCAAGTTTGATGCAGTAAATATAACAGAAGCACCAAAGGCACTATTTTTGCAGAATTAGTTCATGCTAGTTGGTGGGGAAAAGCAGTAAATCAACAGTATTGTTTACATGACTCTAATCAATTTGAGTTAATTAGTTTGCAGTTGGGGGGGTTTATAAAATTTAGCCAAGGGGTCATTTCATCATCTAATGTGTTTATAACAAACAACAAATATAGGGATAAGGGATGAGAGGCAAGGGAGTTTTAATAGCTTTAATGGGATTTTCTTATACAATATGTATAAGAACAACTACAATGTATTAAAACAAATAATATGCAAACTCTTTCATAGACATGGTTTCCTGTCATTTTAACCATAGCCATGAGAGATAACACCATAATCTCTGTTTTATAAGAGATGGGAAATTTTCATTAATTATTTCCTCTATTATTGCTTCTGCCCCCTTTCCCTTCTCTTCTCCTTCTGGGACACCAATGATACATACATTATTGTACTTTGTTTCATCCTTGAGTTTCCGGAGACGTTGCTCATATTTTTTCATTCTTTTCTCCATCTGCTCCTTTGCATGTAGGCTTTCAGGTGTTTTGTTCTCCAGTTCCTGAGTGTCTTCTTCTGCCTCTTGAGATTTGCTGTTGTATGTTTCCATTGTGTCTTTCATCTCTTGTGTTGTGCCTTTCATTTCCATAGATTCTACTAGTACGTTTTTTGAACTTTTGATTTCTGCCGTATACATGCCCAGTGCTTCCTTTACAGCCTCTATCTCTTTTGCAATATCTTCTCTAAACTTTTTGATTTGATTTAGCATTAGTTGTTTAAATTCCTGTATCTCAGTTGAAGGGTACGTTTGTTCCTTTGACTGGGCCATAACTTTGTTTTTCTTAGTGTAGGTTGTAATTTTCTGTTGTCTAGGCATGGTTTCCTTGGTTATCCAAATCAGGGTTTCCCAGACCAGAACAGGCTCAGGTCCCAGAGGGAAGAAATATTCAGTATCTGGTTTCCCTGAGAGTGTGTCTTAGAAAATTGCTCCACCCTTTGATGCCTTGGGTCACTGTGCTTTTCTGCCCAGCAGGTGATGCCTGTTAGCCTATAATTCTTGACTGGTGTGAGGCGGTATGGCCCTGTTTCCCCAGGCTCTGGGGTCTGGTTCTGAATGGAAAGGGCCCCACCCCTTTCCTCCTAGAGAAGACAGAGCCCCCAGATGGAGGTCATTAGCATTTCACTGGTCTCTCTTTCTGCTTGTGCTGTCTCCACCCTTCTCTTGAGTCACAGCCCTGGAAACTGAAAATGACTGGGGCTTTCTCCACTGAGCTGAAAAAGAAACAGATAGTCCCCTTCAGACCCAGTCCAAGGCGACCCTCCGGCTCTCCCAGGTCAGTCGTCACCCAAAGCCTCTGTCTGTTTTTTGGGGATGTGTACCTGTAGTGAGCAGTTCACACTCGCTACTTAAAACCCCAGTTGGAGCTCAGCTGAGCTATATTCGCTTGCTGGGAGAGAGCTTCTCTCTGGCACCACGAGGCTTTGCAGCTCGGGCTGTGGGGGAGGGGTCTCATGACTTGGTTCCGCAGGTTTTACTTACAGATTTTATGCTGTGTTCTCGGGCATTCCTCCCAATTCAGGTTGGTGTATGATGAGTGGATGGTCTCGTTTGTCCCCTGCAGTTATTCTGGATTATTTACTAGTTGTTTCTGGTTTTTTGTAGTTGTTCCAGGGGGACTACTTAGCTTCCACTCCTCTCTATGCCGCCATCTTGCCCCTGCATAATCTCTGTTTTAGAGATGATAAAACTGACGCTCAAGAGGTTAATTAGCTCCCAAATTACAAAGCCAGTGAGTGATGGAGCTGGGATTTAAGCATTACTTACCTACTTTACATATTTTTAACTGAAGTTCTCCATATTGTATGTTCTCCATGAATAGATATACTCAAGAATTCTGTGTTTTTCTTGCTCCTTTATCTTGGTCTCCTGGGGGAATCTCCACTTATCTTTTCACTGGAGTTCTTATGCCTCAAAATCTAAGAACAAAAGCCAGCCGCACACCCACCAGTACAAACCCACGTAAGACCCTTCATCCAGTCATTGCCTCCTCAAATCAAAGTGGAGAAAGTCTACTTTAATTGGCTTTTCTGATATTCTGCCTTATAATACTCTCTGAGGTAAGGTTTGGTTTTCATCTTGGAATGATGAAGGAAAAATAACTATAGTAATCAGAGTAAAATCAAATTGACATCTCAGAAGTTGTCTTTACTCGTGAATTTGTCCAAAATGCACTGAGTGGCAAAATCATGTCATCATGTCTTCCTGATAGCAGAGACACCCCAGGTCTCTGACTTCCCACAGATTTTTTTAGCAAACAAACAAAAACTGGTAGAACCATCATTCACAGGGCTCTGGGAAACAGTTAAAGGGTTGCACTAATTGGGTAAGTGTGGAATCAAGAAAAAGGTAAATTAAAAATGATAGGAAAACTTTCTGTTGCCATTGCTGCCCCTTCCCCACTCCACCATGGCTCAGTACACAGCCAACCTGAGCACTCAGTGCAGGTCTCAAGAGATCCCAAAAAGTGGAAGAGAAGGAGCACTTCCTAACTCATTCTGGAAGCCCAGCATCACCCTAATACCAAAGGCAGATAAAGCACAGCAAGAAAAGGAAACTAAAGAATGATATTCTTTATGAATAAAGATGAAAAAAAAATACAACAAAATACTAGCAAACTGAATCCAACACCATATTAAAGTGATTATACACCATAACCAATTGGGATTTATCTCAATAATGCAAGGGTGGTTCATCATAGATAAATCAATTATTAATATAATACACCACATTATGAATGAAGGAAAAACACATACGATCATTCCAATCAATGCAGAAATGGCATTTGACTAAAACCCAGCAGCCCTTCTTGATAAAAACACTCAGAAAACACAGAATAGAATGGAACTTCCTCAACATGATAAAATATATATATATATGAAAAATCCACAGCTGACATCATAGCCAGTGGTGAAATATTTAATGCCAAGGATACCCCCTTTTACCACCGCTATTCAATATTGAACTAAAAGTTCTTGCCAGAGCAATTAGGCAAGAAAAATAAATAAAAGGTATCCAAATTGAAAAAGAAGAAGCAAAGCCATCACTATTTGTATACAACATGATTTTCTATATACACAATATATAGAAAATGCAAGAGAATCCACAAGAAGACTGTTAAGGCTAATAAATGAATTCAGCAAAGTGGCAGGGTACAAGATTAAAAGGTAAAATATAGCTGTGTTCCTGTACACTAGCAATGAACAATCTCAAGAGGAAATTAAGAAGACAAATTCATTTACAAGAGCATCCAAAAGAATACAATATCTAGAAATAAATTTAACTAAGGATACAGAAAACTTGTATACTCAAAACTACAAAATACTGATGAAAGAAATTAAAGAAATCCTAAATAAATGGCATGACATCCAATGTCATGGATTGGAAGAATTAGCATTGTTAACATGTCAATATTACCCAAAGCATTTTAAAAATTCAATTCAATTCCTATTAAAATTCCAGCATCCTATTTTGCAAAAATGAACACTGATCCTCAGGTTTATAGGGACCGGCAAATGGCCCCAAGTAGCCAAAAGAATCTTTATAAAGAAGACAGACAGGGTTGAAGGACTCACATGTCCCAATTGCAAATTATATTGCAAAGTCGCAGTAATTGAAAGAGTGTGGTATTGGCACAAAGAGAGACAAATAGATCGCTGAAACAGAATTGAAATTTCAAAAGTAAACCCACACATCTATGGGTAATTGATTTTTTTTTTACAAGGGTGCTAAGTACAGGTAGTGTGGAAAAAATAGTCTGTTGAACAAATGGTGTTGGGGAAACTGGATATCCACACTTGGAAGAATGAAGTTAGACCCCTGCCTCACACCACAGGTAAAAAGCAACTCAAAATGGATCAAACACCTAAATATGAGATCTAAAATTGTAAAACTATTAGAGGATAACATGGGGACAAATCTTCATGACCTGGAATTTGGCACTGAATTCTTAGATATGACAGCAAGGTCATGAACAAAGAAACAACAGGTAAATTCGATTTCATCAAAATTAAAAACTTTTATGCATCAAAAGAAATAATTAAGAAAGTGTAAAGACAATCTACAGAATGGGAGAAAATAGTTTCAACCATATATCACACAAGGACTTAATATCCAGAGTATATAAAGAACTTTTACAATGCAACAACAAAAAGAAAAACAACCAAATTAAAAAAAATGGACAAAGAACTTGACTAGACATTTCTCCAAGGAAGATATACACATGGCCAATAAATACATGCAAAGATGTTCAACATCATTAATCATTAGGGTAATGCAAATTTAAACCATAATGAGATACCATTTCACATCCCCTAAGATGCTATTACTTTAAAAATGGAAAATAACAAATGTGGAGAAATTGGCACTCTAGTACACTGTTGGTGGGAATGTAAAATAGTACAGCCAGCATGGCAAGTAATATGATGGTTTCTTAAGAAGTTAAATATAGAACTACAATTTGACCCAGCAATCCAAATTCTAGGCATATACCCAAAAAAAGTGAACACAGTACTGCAAACAGATACTTGTACACCATTATTTACAACACCAATGTTCCTAGAGGCATTATTTACAATAGTCAAAAGGTGGAAGCAACCCAAGTCTCCATCAACAGATGAATGGACAGATAAAATGCAGTATATACATACAATGGAATGTTATATAGCAATAAAAGAAATGAAGTTCTGATACCTGTGACAACATGGATGAACCTTGAAGACATCAAGTGGATTGAAACAAGCCAGACAGACAGTGTTTGATTTCACCTTGTATTAAATAACTAGAACATTCAAATTCACAGAGACAGAAATAGGATTACAGATTACCAGGGATGGGTGTGTTTTTGGGTTGGTGGGATAGGGGGGAGGAATGGGAAGTTAATACTTGATGTGTATAGAGTTTCTGTTTAGGATAATGGAAATGTTTTGGAAATGGACAGTGATGATGGCAGCACTAATTTTTGAACGTAAATAGTAACAGAATTTTATACACGAAAGTAGTTAGAATGGGGAAATTTATATTGTATGTATGTTATAAAAGTAAACTTTTTTGCAAAACACTGTTCTCACATATCCACATTTGCAACATGTTTTTAAATAAAAATGTAGTTTATCAAGCAAACAAAAATGCATTGAGCTTTTACTGTGTAAAATGCATTGGATGCCAAGGGAGACAGAACTTAATACAGATGCTTCTACGTGCTCAACCTGGGTCTGGCCTGACATTGTTCATCGACCACAACATTATTTCCTATTGATCCCAGCTAGATCTTGGCCTCAGAATCTCTGTTAGCATCCCAACAGCCAATTTCAATCAATCAGCATTTTCATGAGGGTTGAAATCAATTTGCTCTACCTTTGATGGGGAAAGGGAAGTTGGCCAGGCTTTGAAGAATTAAATAGATTCTGCCTTCTGGTAACGAGGAGGAAGGATATTCCAGATGAAATGAATATTACAGAAGAAACCCCAGAGCAGGAATGCAAAAAGTTGAATCTGGAAAAGCAGACTTCACATCACAAATTCTGTGAATGGAGTCATGTAGGTAAAGAGTGAACAGTCAAGGTGTTCTCTGGCCAAGGAAGGCCCTAAATATCCTGCTAATATATTCAAAATTTGTTTGCTGGGCAAGGAGACGAGCTTTTTATAATGGTTGCTTTATGGAAATTAAGGTAGAATACGCCAGGAGGATGATTTTGGGGGAGGCAAGGATGGAGAAATAGAGACAGGAACAACCAACCCGTTCAACGGCTCTGATCACAGCCTTGGCACTGGTGAGAAGGAGAGAGATGGAATCCAAGTCCAGATCCTTAGGACGTGGGAACTGTCCAATTGCTGGGAGTGAGGAAAAGGAAAGAGGAGTGAAAGTTGTGCAATCATAGCTAATTGATTTTGAGGGTCTGCCCAAAGTTGTCCTAGGCACTTTACTGTACTAACTCATTTAGTTCTCCCAGCCATTCTATAAGAGTTACTTTCATTGTCCATATTTTACAGTATAGGAATGTGAAACATTGAGAACCTCAGGTAAATTCTCCAGAATTCCTACAGTAAGTATGTGGTAGAATTAGAATTTAAGCCTAACTCACTCTGTCTGAAGATTCATGCTCTAAATGAATCGTTTTCAAAATGTGGTCCTTGCATCATCAGCATCAGCATAACCTGGAACAAGTTAGAAATGCAAATTCTCAGGCCCCAACTCAGACCTACTGAATCAGAAACTCTGGACATGGGGCCCAGCAATCTGGGCTTTCACAGCCTCCAGGTGTCCCAGATCCCACTGAAGTTTGAGAAGCACTTCAGTGCTATTTTGCAATCTTCACAGCTGATTTAATCTGAGATTTGGTGCCAGATGATGAAGGATAAAAATAAAGAGTCCAAAGTAAAAACTGCTTTGAGGAGGGATGATGAGCTATTTCTGTTGAGTCTGAGATCCTGGAGGCCCTTCCAGTTGGAGATGATCAGTGGGTGGTGGGTGAGAAATGCAAGGCCACAGGGTATTAGCAGAACTCTTGGAAGTAGTGAACTCTCCAAAGCCTCTTCCAGAGAAGGTCCAAAGGCAGAACACTGGGGTTATTTTCACATAAGGATAAAATAGAAAGAATACCCCTAACTGGAAAGATGGAGCCATTAGGAGGAATCAACCATTACCACAATCTTAAAACTCTGCCAGGCCTTTAGAAAACCACTTCCTAGTGGAGGCCAAGGTGAAACTGAAAAGTTAAGGGAGAAGAGAAATTCTAGAGAGAATCAAACAGTGCCTAACATAAGAGGAGAAATAAGAAGGGATTACTGAATTTGCAAATGTACTCACTGAATTACTTAGAGAAAATAGTATCAGAAAAATGTAGGAGGAAGAAGAATTTTTTAAGGAATTGTCGTGAAAGTGCATTGCAAAGAAATCATAGCGGCAAATATAGACAGTGTTTTTTGAGACATTTGGTAGTGAAGGGGAAGACGTTGTCAGCAGGGCCAAGGGAGACAGAATAAATTTGCGACAAGGCTGCCAGGTTTTCTGCTCCAGGGGCCCCCTTCCAGTGGAATCTAATTCAGTGTGTCACCTGCTGAAATGGCACTACTCCTTTTCCTCAGAGACGGCCCTGCTTATAGAATTGTCATTTATCACTCCTCATGCTCCCACCAAAAAGAAGCACTAACATCAGTCCTTAGTTCAGGTAGTCTAGCTTTGCACAGTGTGCTAGGCAGGAAAGAATGGATAATATGACTAAGGGACTCAGCTTTCCCAGAGACTTCAGATAAGTAATTCTAAAATGAGAGGAAAGGCATGTATAGGATGAGATATTGTATTATAATTTTACATTTGTTCAGTAAAAGTAGGACCTCTTGTTTTCATAATACAAAATCCAGAAAATGGAACTTGATGAAATCTTTAAAAGGGAGAAAAGATAGATTTAAACACACTCACACAAATATATTGTGAATTTTTATAGGTTTATCTTGTAAAAGAGGGTAGGTATTTCAGAATGGAAGAATGTATGGTGGAGAGGGTTTTGAGATTTAAGGGGTGTGGATTTTACCCAGGAAAAGAAAAAAATTGTTCTTGATTAGATGTAAAAAGGAGGCAGGGATGTTTCAGACCAGTCACTTTGCATTCTAAGTCAAGGTAAAAACTTGAGTAAAATATTTTAGCAGCTTGAAGCCTTAGTTTCCTCATCTGAAAAATGGCAATGATAATAGTATCCTTGTAAACTAATAGTATCCTCAAAAGATCTACTATAAAGATTAAATGAAGCCCTATCCCAGGAAGGAAACAAGTGTGGTTCCTTTCCATTCTTCATTTCCCACTCAGTGAGCTCAGGAAGAAAGCCATGGGAAGAATTTCTTCAAATTCAATTCAAAAAGAAAGAGTCGTTTAAAAATCATTAACATTCATGTAACAGTTTTGGGCATCATACTACAACTTTTCTTCAAAATTCGCATTTTTAAAGTAGAACAAATTTTACCTTTGCTTCAGGCCTTAAAGCTAATATGCTGTTAAATTTTAAAGATTCCAAAGAAACAGGTGTCCCTTCAATTAGTGTGCTGTCTCAGATGGACTTTCTGCAGGAGGATCTAGGCCCACCATGATCATAGTGAGAGGATTCACCTCCTTCTAGAGAGAATACCAATGAACCCCACTCACTGCTCCTTGTGCTGAGCTTGGTAATAGGTTTCCATTAAGGACACAAATTTAATGACTTCATCCAGCACAGACCTAATTAAATTAAACTAACATGCCAGTGGTAAAGATTGAAATGTGGAGTAAATCATGTTTTATTTCTGAATTGACAAGCACGGATAATGGTCTTTCCATCTGTGAGTTTTCTCAGCTATGAAGAATATGTCTGCAGAGGCTTAGAAGTGAGGGAGCAGCAAAATGGCTGCATATGTGTGGTGGTCAGTGATCTGTCCCAGCCAGGCTCCCAGCCTCTGCAAACTTCTTGGGCCGGGCACAGATGTGTGTGTCTGGGCACGTGTGTGTGTGTGACATGGTCAGTCTACAGAAACTCCATGCCACTGAGAAAAACAATTCAGAATCCTACATTGGTTCTAAATGTCAGAGGCCGGCAAAAACATCCACCCATTGGTCAAACCAGCAGGGTGGGACCATCACAGCCCTAGGCTGTAGTTCTCAATGGGGCTATGCCCAAAATTCATCTGGGGAAATTTTGAAAAATACTGAGGCCAGGGCCCCAGGTAATCTGATCTAATTGTTCTGGGATGGAATCTGGGTATTTGTGTTTAATCTTCCAGGTGATTCTTCTCTGCAGCCAGATTTGAGAATCATACCCTTAAATTCTAGAATGAGGTCACCCTGAGTAGTAAATTTGTAAGAGAAAACCAGAGTCCCAGGCCAAGCGTAAATAGAAGGATTCATGCCCTGCAACCTACTCTCAGATGGCTTAGCATTACTGCCTTTACAGCTGCTGGGAAATGAGACACCACACACCCCAGGTGGCCCGATGCTACTTCCCACTGCCCCATGGGGACAGTGTATCACTTGAGCTTAGGTTCTGTGTGATGACTGCCTGTAGAGAAGATCTGAAGTGAACAAGCTCCTGGCAGAACTACTTCTTCTGCCTGTATCAACCAGCTGGCACTCTCTCCCATGCCACCATTGGGGGAAACTGTAACAAGTCCTATATTCTCCAAAATGATCTGATCCACTTTGGTTGAACGGGACATACTTGATTGGTCTTGCAAAAGAAGGCAATACCATTGCTAGCAGAGCAACATCTTTCAGCTAGTTAGTTAGAAACTCAGTTCTGACTCTGCCGACTAGTTTAGGCTGGTCCTTCACAGCCTTCCACGCTGCTTACAGTGGGGTCCAATGTAGATCCACGTGGCCAGCATGTGGGATCCACATGACCAGATGCTCTCTGTAAGGTGATCACTCCCATCCCATCCTCCATCACCCTCTTCACTTTAAAAGCTGCATAAGAGACTGTTCCCCTAAAAGGGGTTATCCCTCATCTTCCTTCATATTATCCCCCATCTTTCTTCATATCATCCCCACAAATAGATCAACAGCCCAAATTCCATTAGACTCTTTATCTCTGTTTATTTTTTTCCCTCCTAACCCTGGTAGGGAGCCCTAGCTTCCCAGCTCAGCTCCATTCATCATGACCCTCACCCATGCAATTCTGAACATACCCTAATCTGACTCAAATTCCTATCCCTCCTGACTCCCCACATCTGTGTCACTCATGGTAGGTGCATCACCCCCAACACCTTCTCATTTCTGAACATGCCCTTCCCTTTCTGAAACAGAAAATTGACTAACCTCTGGGAACACCATCCTCTGACGATTTAGTATTGGAGTTCAGATACAGATACTTTGTGCCCTTTTTCCCACTTCTAGAGCACGTTTCCTTCTCCTGTCCTCCATAACCTAAACCCAAAAATGCCACACTAGTGAATCCTTTTTGTTTCAGTCATTTACAGTCTTCCTGATAGTCGCTTACCCCCCACCAGTTCACTGACGATGGTAGTACCCGGCATTCACTCTCTAAGGAAGGCTATTGCCAATGCTGCTGGTGATATCTGTGTGCATGTAGATGATCCAAACACCATCTTGGATTCTCAGCTGGTTAACCAAATCACTGCCAAAATCTGTGTCACTATAATTAGTCACTTCCCAATCACACACCGGCCTGCATTATTACCAATTACTAAACCACTTCCTCCAATATCTAAAATTCAGATTCCAGTCTGACCAGTATTTTTTAACTTGCAACCTCTCTTCCTCTAGTGTCCCCATTCCTACTCAATCATTCCTTGATTGATTAGGACCATCAATCCATTTACCATTGTCCATGATCTCCTCTTTGCTCTCCACTCTCTTCCTAAGCTGATTTAGATTCCATTGTCCATCATTATAATACCTCCCTTAAAGTCACTTCAACATCCTTGCCCTTCAATTGTCAAAATCCCAAGCTGGTTTACCAAAAAAAATCTCTGCTACCTCAATACATATATCTTAAAACTAAATATGCTATGGATAAAAATAAACAGCTGTGCTGACCGGTCTCATTTTAAACTTACAACCACAGATTTCAAGTGGGTTCTCAGCCCTGTCGGCAGCTTCACTATTTTGCTGGTTAATTTCACACCTTTCCTTCTCTCTTCATATCTACAACACTGCAACACATACACCACCTTCTCAGCTAGTTAACTTCCTGATAGAATTTCCTTAACCTCCCACTGCCAATCAAACAAACCAACTTCCTCTATAGCAAAATACTCTGTTTTCCCTTCTCATCCAATAGATGGCTAACAGAATATTCTTTTTAATGCTTAAATACACTATTGGCTTGCTTGCCCATTTCTTCTCTCTTGTACCCATTCCAGTCAGACTTTTGACTCACAGAATTCCAGAAGCCATTCTTGTCAAGTGTCCAACGGGAAATTCTCAATTCTCATTTTACTTGTCCTCTCAGTAGCATATGCCATGATTGTTCTCTTTTCTTCACTTTTTCCCTCTTGGCTTTTAGGACACCATCATTTCCCAATTTCTCTCCCTGCTCACTGGTTGCTCCATTTTTTTCCTCATTGCTGGATCCTCTTCCTCTTTTCAACATATAACACTGGAGTGTCCCATAGTTTAGTCCTTGTCTCTTTTTTCTCTTCTCCATACACACACACACACATTCCCTGGTGGGCTCATCCAGTTCCTGGCTTTAAACATATTTCTATCCTGAGAGTCTCAAATTTGGAAGTCAAACTGAGTTACACAGTTGTAAATCCAATACCTCTGTGACATCTCCTTTTTATTGCCTAGCAGGCATCTAATACCACCACTTCTGGGAAAATGGTTCACCCAGGTGTCCAGGAAAGAAAAAAACAAACAAACAAAAAATCTCTAAGCCATCATTGACTCTTTCACTTTCTTACCCTTCACATGCAAACCATTAGCCAATCCTATCAACTTTAACTTCAAGCATCACCCCATTTGAATTCAACACCAGATGGAATATGTCACCTTTATTCAGCAGACATTTTCATGTTACCTGCATTTGTCATGTGGTCAATATTGCTGTTTAAATGCCCTTATTGGTATAGCTTGGCCATGTCTCTTCTCTTGGGGGAAAGAAGGCAAAATTATATACCTTGGCCAGGTTTAGAAGAAACTTTACAATTTTAGGTAAAAATGTAGAGCCTGGAAAACAGGTGTGTAAGTGTGGGTATGTATGTGTGTGTATGTGTGTACATTAAAGAAGGAAAGATTATAGGTTATACTTGAGTAGTCAGACTAAAATGCTCTGCCAAATGGTATTTTGAACATTTTTACTGTATCAGTTCAGCAAAATTAATGCTTATAAATGCTGGTAGCATAACTGAGAGAGAAAACCATTAGCAAAAGGCTATAATCTTAGCACACTGGAAGAAAATTATCTGGAGGATAAAAATGTTCAACACAGAACTTGAAATAAAAGGTTTTAAAATGCCCAAAGTCTCATTTGTAGCACACAGACTGCCTGGATTGAGACGCAAAATCCCAATCTGGTCTATCTTTTCCTGCCAATCCCTTAAACCTCACCATCTCTTTGAGATTATCTCTCTATCTTGTACTCTTCGATTTTTTCTTATCTCAGCCACCCCTAACTTTCCCTTCTCACTACCTCCCTCCTCCTATTACTGCTATTGCAAAAGCTTTTTAGTTGCTTCGATGGATCCCCAGACTCATCCTTCTAGAAACTATAGCAAGACAAATATTGATGTAGTGTCACTTTCATAAAAATACTCCAAACCCAAGACTCTCTATTTCTTAAATACAAATCTAGTTGTTTTTATTTGGCTTTTAGGCATAGACATTTTATGATCCCCTCTACCACTTTTTTCTAACATGAAGCACATCCTACATTCTTTTCCAAACTCATTCCCCAATACCAAAAGCCCCTATGTCTTAGTCCCAGTTGGGAGACCAGATGGTCCAGCTGAAGTCCTAACTGCAAGGCAGTGTCAAGTAAGGAGTTCTTAGGGGCTGGTGTAGCTGATAGGAGTATTGCCTAATGGATCATTTGAGGGCCTCAGTAAGCCACAGAAGCAAAGTGAAGGCTAGATACTGGTAATGACTCAATTTTGCACTTACTTGAATAGAATTAGGAGTCGCCTGTATGCAGTGGCTAAGAAGAGACTAGGAGAACAAAATGAGGGTGGTTACAAGTGGGTTAAACAAGATAAGTTGGATTAGAGCTCTCTGGACTCCAAGTGTAAGACAGAATGGCCTCTTTTTGCTGATCATAGCCATTGTCACTAGGTTGGGGCTGGACACTTTAATGTCCCAAACCAAAACAGTCACCTTGGACATAACGGGATGGTCTCTCCTCTGTGTTCCACCAGCCAACTCTTGTCCATGACACAATTTGTGCTATTCCCTATCCACCCTTTAATAGTCAACCCAAATCTCATCTTCACATTGATGACTCCAGCTCTCCCTGCTTCCCTACTTGTCAGAACTCCTTTAGCACATGTAGACTGTGACATCATATGACATTACATAGCACCTAAATATGTACTGTTTCATAGCAATCACTTATTGTGTCCTGTCCGAGGCATTATATTTCTCCAACATGACTGAAGTGCTTCTTGTACATCTACTCTCTTCCCAATGCTGCTTGGTGAAATGGAGAGAACTAAATGGTCTCTCTGCCACCTGTCACTACCTCTTTAGTCCATTATCACTCAGCATCAATAGTGACCTCAAAGGCAGAAATCTGAACCTGACATATTTCCACAGCAAATACCATTGCTTAGAAGATAAATGACAACAATTGGCTGACATTCATGGCCTCCCATTCTCTTCATCCAATCTATCCCTGCACCCTTATTCCCCAACCTCTAATTCAAAGTATAACCATGTTGCCCACTCTGAAGAGGTGAAATAATTTGATGCCTTAAGTTTGTGCTCAATCCAGTGGACACGTCACTTCTTCTAAGAATCACTTCTTGATAGTCAAAGACTTGACTCCATTCATCCTGACTACTCCTATAAGCTTTGCTTGCATCTCTAGTCCCTCTTGACATTGTAAATGTTTTCCATTTGTTGATTGCCCCACTACTGTATGTTCCACCATATCCATGGCACTGGACACAAACTCAGTGATTTTGCAGAATTGTTTAAGAAATACATGGCTACATAGAAATATTAAGCCCTCTTCCCCAAGAGAACAGTGACTGGGGAGAACAGTTGATTGGCTTTATAGAATATGGCTAAAAATGCATTTCTCTTTTGGCTATAACCAAAGGAAAAGCAATGAGCTCATGAAACTGACTGACTAGGCAACTTCTCAGACCCGGGACTGAGTATGCTCTTTGTAGGATAAGAAAGAGAAGGTATGGCATTGTACCAACAGGGAATATTCTGCTCCAGCCTCAATGACTTTCAAATAGGGTGGTCAGTCTCTGTAGCTGTTCTGCAGCCATTTTATGCTGACTTTTGCACTTATTCCTTTTTGCTATGTTTATCCATTACTTTGGTTCATGAAAATATCTATTTTATATTTAATAAATCAGAGTGAAAGTTCTAATGTTTTCATAGGGGTCCTGAATTTAAGGCTAATTTGCATAGACTGAGCATCAGGTGTTCCGGATCTTCTTATATTGTGCAAACCAGGATTGTTTTTTGCTAATGACTCTGCCCCAAGTACTACTGATTTAGTCTAACATTTGACAAGTATTTTGGCAGCAAACAGCAGTGTATAAACCCAAGAGCACACAAAGGCCCTGAGTTGGATTTTCAGTTTTTAGTGGAAAGGAAAATGAACTGACAAAGAATACAATTATTCTGTAAAATCAAACATTGTGATTTTCGCCCAATGGCAGATGACTTCTTTGTCTGCAATTAACCCATGACTACACAAAGGCTCCATTTCATTTGGAGTTACATTAGTTGCATAAAACCACAGAATAGATTTGAGGTGAGGAGTGATCTCTGAGACATTGGCAGACCCAGCACACAGCTTTCATCATCCATTTTACTATTAGTTTCCCAGAGATGCCCAGTCCTCACAATTCTCAGCTTCCAATCCACAGTTGTGTTTGTTTCTAATTTCTCAAGTTCTAAGTACAAATATTCTCAGAGTGGAAGATCGATCTTGTCATTGGTGTGAAATAAACCCACGTTTCATTCCTGCATCTATCCTAAAGGAGCTATGTGACTTTGCGAATGGCCTTTCACATATCCAAGCTTCAATTTCCTCATCTAAAAAGTGGGCATTAGGTCACTTCTCTTAATTTGTCATAAGTGTTAGATGAGGCAGTCTATATACATGTGGGTGTAACATACAACCTAGTTAAGAGCAGGCACTCAACGGGCCCTTTTCCTTTAGTGTAACATTAGGAAAATTTCATGTCATTCAGCAAAGCATGTAATATCAAACAAGTAACAATACCATTTGCCCTGATACACTGGGCCTTTTTTGTAATATTTTTTTTTATAGTCTGTATAATGGAATTCCATGTGACAGATCCAATAAAGAATAAAGAAGCCTACTTAATTTGTGAATTCATATTTCTGATTCTTCCAATATATACTTAGCATATCATATAGGCTAATTCAATTTACATGGCATATCTCTCTCAAGCTCTCACAGTAGAATAATGGATTCTAATATGAAAAATAAAATTATCAAATCAAGAAATGTTGAATCCCAATTATGAGTCACGTAATAAACAGAGAACACTTTGAATGATAAGCCCATAATTGAGCACACCTATTATCAGTATCTATTCCCTAGGACAGTTCAATTTTTCCATCCATGACCAATATAACTGAGATTGTAAATAGAGTAGGATGGAATCATTTTTAACTGCTGGCACTGCCCCTAGAACACTGCCACATATGGACAATTGTTAAATAACAAAGTGGTTAAAAAGATGATATTTGATATCTAAAGTTGGCTGTCCATTAAAGACTGTGTCTTAGACACTAGCTTAGAAAGGGATAATATCTGATAATTACTAATGGCCTGTTTTCAGCTGGGACTGACACTGGATGTGGAAACTGACGTGAAGAGTTAACCGCGTATGAGGCCATGGAATCTGTAAGCAATGCAGCTGTAATTTCAATTTAAGGATTTCTGTGACTCCAAAATATGCTTTCCATAATACTCTTCCTTTCAGGATTTATGAGGTACAGAAAATGCAATGATTTGATGGGATTTTGTTAAGTAGATTTCATAGGAAAAATTCTTTCACATCCTTTTCTCTGTCTTGAGAAACATCCTTTGTTAAACATTTAAAAAAGATATTAAAATTGTTTAATATGTATCCCTTTATTTCTTCATGTAACCAACATGAAATGAAAGCCTTTTATGAAAGTGTACAAGAAGCCATTGGGGCATTAATTCAACCTGGTCTCATTATAGCTCCTTACTTGAAAGAAGGAAAAGGCATTTTTTCCCTTCTACTTCTCCCCCTGCCCTTCCATATTCCTCTCACCACTACCCTGACATTCCAGAAAGGTAAACAGTGACAGTGGCCTCTGAACTGAATTGGACTCTCAAATAGTACTTCTTGGCAGTTTGAATGTTTTTAAATCAGAAAACTTCACGTACATTTCAGAGTTCTAGCTCTCCTTGAGAATTAATGACTGCCTTGCAATTGGGTCCAGGTTAGAACTAACTTCTATGTTACAGAACAAGGGATAACGGCATGAGAAGTAGAACTGGTTATAAACCATGTCTTCTACACGTTGTCAACTAAGAGAACTAGCAATTCCACAGACCATGAGCTCTGATTTATCTGGCCTTCGTGTGCAGGAAGTCTTTTCCTAGAGACTAGAAAAGCATGCTTCTCAGCGGAGATAGAGACACAGTGTGCTGATACTCTTTCTTTGTAAGAATCATGCTCTTACTCCTGCCAGAACTTCTGGCCCTTTGCCTAAAGGTTTCCAAGCTGTTCTATTACTTGACCCTACACGTTCTTTGTCAATCCAGAATATGTTCTTATTTTGCAGAGGCAGAAAGTAGTAATAGGGGAGTCAACGTTTTCCAGTTCACAACGTTAAACAGGAGTATTAGTAAAAGAAATCAGTATTATTTTCTCATATTCATTCCATGAGAACAGAAAGAGGACGGGGAGGGGTGTGGAAAGCATGAGTGCCACAGTTCATGCAGAGTGACGGAAACCCAGGAAAAGTCAGCAGGGCTTGAGAATATTCCACATGATACCATAAGGAGAAGGCAAGTCATAGAATAAGAAGATTGTCCTAAGCCAGTGGAGCATTTTACCATATATAAAGCATTTGAAGTAGCACAACCTCCCAAAATTTTTGCAAAATTGCTATATGTGACAGGACCAGATCAGAGAGCTTCAATAACCACTACAGAATTGAGAATTGTGGTGGATTGAATTATGTACCCCAATTTAGGTATGTTCTTAATTGAATCCGTATTCCTACGGGTGTGAACCCATGATAGGTAGGACTTCTTACAGGTGTTATTGTTGGCTAAGATTTGGACCAACTTAATGAAGGTCAGTCTTTATCCTGATTACTGGAGGCCTCATAAAGAGAACTGGTAAGTCACAGAAGTGAGAAAGGAGAGGACATCACCATGTGATGGGAGGCAAGATACAAGCCAAGGAATCCCAAGGATTAAGGCAAACCAGCACCAGAATGCTACCAACCTTGAGAGGAAGCAAGCCTTCTAGCCTCCACAACCACGAGGCAATAAATTCTGGTTGTTCAAGCAAAACCAGTCTGTGCTATTTAATGATAGTGGCTCCAGCAAACCAAGGCAAGAAGCAAATTTCAGTTCACCATCCTTCTCTTGCACAATATGTTTGATACAGATTTTATAGGCTGCAGAATTTTCAGCAATACATGGAAATTAACATTTATTTCATTTATTTGGAGGCAAGAAGGAAGCTGTATCTGAGTATTCTTGAGACTATAGCAAATAGGTGATGATGATGATACATAGCATTTTTTTAGAATAGTTTTAGATTTGCAGAAGAGTTGAGATATTACAGAGGGTTCCCTTATACTATGTACTCATTTCCTCTATTATTAACATCCTACATTAGTACAGTACATTTATTATAGTTTATGAGCAAATATTGATACATTATTAACTGAAATCCATAGTTTATAAAAATTTTCTTAATTTTTACCTGATATCCTTTTCCTGTTTCAGGAACCCATTCATGGTACCTCAATACATTTACTTCTCATGTCTCTCTGGGCTCCTCTTAGCTTTGACCAAGTCTAGACTTGAAGTGTGGATGGTGTTACTGGGGTGTGATCAGGAGAGCATTTAATGTTTCCAAAGTGTGTTTTCCATCCATTTTCACTCTCAAACCTGATGATAGACCTCTATTACGTCACTCAGGAAATTAAGGCTCTGAGAGGTTGAAACACAAATCCAAGGACTCAAATCTAGTTTAAGCTAGTGTGAATTAAGTGCTCATCAAGCATAACTCATCAAGCATAAGTCACTGAACTGGACATTGGGATTGTAGTAGTGCCTGAGCCGATCTGGAACCATCCTTTTTCAATCTTACAATCTAATATCAGAGACAGAGTTCAAACATGTTAAATACAAAAATAAATATTTCATCTAATAATAGTCCCTTATTACACTGGAAAAGTCCAGTGTAGGGTGGGAGCGAATGAAAGGAGCCCTTAAGCAAGAGGGAGGGCAGCTGAGGGAGGTTCATGATGAATTAAGAATGTCATATTTAAGCAGAGATCTTGAAAGAGTGACAAGTAATGAATGGAGGTTGGCTTCCAGATAGAAGAGAAAGTATAAGGAAAATGTATGAAATGTCCTGAGTTGGAAAGAAGATTGTCATGGCCAAATAACTAAAACGTAATTAGTAAGGGGTGATTGCGTAATCAGTAAGGGGTGATAGCTGTAGAGGAAAATTTCTAATTTCTGATATTATCTTATGAGCAATATCATGTCACTAAAGTGACTTAAAGCAAGGGAATGAGATGATAAAATGTATTATGCAAAAATATTATTCTGACTTCCAGATGGAGAATGAATGGGAACAGGACAAGCCTGGACTTATGGAGACCAATTAGGAAAATATTTCAGCATCCCAGTAAGATGGTCATAGCTCAGACTGGAGTGTCTGAAGTGATAATGAAAAGAAATGGAAGCATTAGAAAGTTATTTGAGAGATATTGCAAAAGGTAAGAGAATCAGCTGGATAGAAAAATGTAGGGAGATTGATGGGAAGTGATAATGAAAAGAAATGGAAGCATTAGAAAGCTATTTGGGAGTTAATGCAAAAGGTGAGAGAATTAGCTGGATAGAAAAATGTAGGGAGATTGGTGGGCAGTGCTGGGAGCTCAGTTATAGATGATAACCTTTAATATATCATAAGCAATTATGACCAATCTTCCCAATTGTGTGATCATCTCCACTTTTTGGTTGTCAATTTGGAGAAGGTTGATAATGAGTTTCATCTAGAATTCAGTGTGCCATGGAAATTGGTATATCAGAAAATAGTAAAAGACCTTGGGGGAACCATGTCATCCAACAAGGACAGAGAGAAAAGTGATGCTAATTTGGAGCTTTGAGTTAGGAAAACAGGTCCATGGAGTGAAGGAAGCTTGGAAGTATTTGAACTAGCTGCCTAGTAAGAGTGAGGGTTTGGTAAATGAATGGAACGTTTTAACACAGAATATTAGAGGTGATGTAGCTTTTGGTGATAGTAAGTTCCAAGATGTGATGATGAAAATCGTGGCTTAAGATGGAGAGGAGAAAGCTGCTGGAGAGGAGAAGAAGGGAATGCGAAATCAGGACATTGAATGAAGGGGTTCTGCAGATGCTCAAGGCTGTAGGCTAATGACTTAGATAGAGAAGACAAGAAGGTTTTGGGTGAGGTGCCCCCATTTTTACTGAATGAGGGGGATCATCCAGGGGTTGGTTGTTAAGAGAAATCAGGAGGAGGAAAGTGGTATAGTCATTTTTAAACATCAATGGAGCCAGAGGTGTTTTGCTAAACCCACTATTTTACAATCATGGTTAGCATTTATTACTTACAATTCTCTCCATTCAAGGAATCTTAGAAAGACTAACTGATGGTGCATAAAGAAATCCTGAGAAGCAGTTTCAAATCCCTCCCTCTGGGAAGTCAGCTATTCTAAACCAGCATATTTTGGAGACATAGGTGGAGTCAACGTTCGTCACTTTATAGGAATATCATCCCAGACATGTCGCGTAAATTTTGCAAATCTTGGTGTCCTCATTTGTAATAAGGGGCTGAAAATATCTACCGTATAGTTTTGTTTTGTTGTTTTTTAATGAGAATAACATTGAACTATGCATGCAAAATACCTAGCATAGAATTGAAACTTCCAAATGACTCTGTTTTCTCATTTACAAATAGGAATAATAATACTACCTACCTTACAGAGATTTTATAAAGACTAACAATGTCAGTATATATAAAATGCTTAAAAGAGTGGTTGTCACTTGATGAAGATTATATAAGCACCAGCTAATTTTATTAGTAATAGAAACATGAGGTAAGATGCCTGGTCCTCAAGTGGGCAACGTTTTTGTTAACATTGCTGATCTTCATTCATTTATTTATATACTATTTTTTAACAAGGTGGAGTCAACAATCTTATCTTCTGATATAACTGTTATACAGATGGGGGAAAGGGCCTGGGTGAGTCTGAATCTCTGTATTGGGCTTCTCCACTGGCTGGGGGCTCATAGGAGATCCCAGTCTCTGTGTCCTCTTCTCAGTCCACAATGCCACGTGGGGCTGGCTAGATGAGGCAGTGCCCTCCAGGGAGGGGCTGCAAGTTAACGGGACATGAGGAGCGTAGAAGGCAGGACCCTCTCCTCTGCCCTACTGCTCAAGGACCATCTTTGGGAGCCAGTCCTCCTTCCCTCAGTCAGAAGGAACACCAGGCTGTTAAATCTTCCCCCACACACCAAGGCAGTACTTGCCAGAAAGCACCAGGCCACAGGGATTGCAGTTAATTTGCCTTCATTTAGTGTCAAGTCTGGTCTTGCCTGCCTTGTTAACCCTGGTGACCATACAGTGTTGTGTTGTGCTTTGTTTATAATGAAGATCCCTAACCTGCCCGATCCCCAATTGAAAAACAAAGTCACCTGTGAAAATATCTAAATCCCACACTGATCAATCTCCACTTAGGAAAAATCAAAGTATTCTATGCTGAGCAGTCAGGAGCAGGTCCAGGATCTTGCCCCCTGCACACTTCTCAGTGCAGAGCTGGTGGCAAGACTGTGGTCAGGAAGGGGAGCAGCTGAAGGCAGGAAGGGTGCAGCACTGAAGCCCTGCGAGCCTGGAAAGAAGTCCCAGCCAACCTTGATCATTCCCAGGTGAGCCCAGTGACTGCAAAAGGCTCCTCTCTCTCTGCAGGGTCTGGGCAGATGCTTCTACTCCAAAGGATGGTGGCTTGGAAGAGCAGCTTTCCTAGGAAGCAAGATCCACGCTCCACTCCCACTGACAGACAGCAGGGAAGGTGAGATGTTTGGGATGGGAACTCTCATGGGATGAACACAGGGGAAGATGGCAGCTTGGTGGAGCAAATTCAAATGCCTGCAGACCAAGTAGGTAATGTAAAGGGGAAACTACCTCGGCTTTAAGTGAAGGGGCTTTGTGCAGACTGGAGGATCCTTTCACTAGGAAATAGCCATGAAATCCTCTTCTAGGATTTTGTAGCAATGCAGGGTCCAGTGTTGTCAGATCTTCAGATATTTCCAGAAGAGCCAGAAAACTGGATTTGTGAGGGGTATGTGCATAAAGATTCAATTTATAAATGTTAATAATATATTTCATTACAGTTGTTTCTAAAAACCTGTAAGCCAAAACTTGGTCAGTTCAAGGTACAAGAGCACAGGCCAAATGCAGCCATTGGCTGTCTGACTGTGGCCTCTGGTGCTACAGTGTCAGCCTCAGCAATGAATGGTCATGCCTTGGTTTCATCTCTTTTAATTCAACATCCAATAAATACTGAAATTACAGCACCCATGTTGGGCCAGGCACGGGGCAAGAAGCTGCAGAGATGTGACCTGCCATCTGGTGTCTTGAGGTGTAACTGGAGAATTTTGAGAATTAAATCAGCCATCACTGCTGGGTGTTATGTGCAAAAGCAGGAATATACATGGTCCTTTGTTACAGTATTAAATTCAGTTATCAGCAGTCAGGCAATGCTTCCTGGAAGCAGTGGCTAAAACAATTTTGATCTTGATGTCGTAGCAAAAGCAATATTTCTTTTTTCTATTTTGTCTTCTGATTGGGGTGTCAGCACTTGCTAAAATGTTTAAATGGATGAACAGAAATCGGCTTAGTATTCTTGGCCCAACTCCATCTCCCTTGACAGGGTCCCCAGCACTCTTGGATTAACACTGAAGGCTGAAAATCTACAATGACATTTTTCCACATATTCCTATAAATAACTCAAGAGAATTCCAGCAAAAAGTGAAAGTTGAGCAGGACAAAAAACAAACAAACAAACAAACAAACAAAACAACTTCAATATCAGTCCACAATTCTCAAAGCACATTTTTTTTTTCTTTTTTAATTCCTG
Source organism: Choloepus didactylus (assembly GCF_015220235.1). Taxonomy (NCBI): domain Eukaryota; kingdom Metazoa; phylum Chordata; class Mammalia; order Pilosa; family Megalonychidae; genus Choloepus; species Choloepus didactylus. Next base: position 78,374,246 of record NC_051321.1, on the reverse strand, counting down.
GGGTTCTCTTTGTAATGTACTAAAGGGTCAAAAGTAAGAAGAGACTCCATTTCACAGGGATTTTGCTCCCATCACCATATGTCTCTAGGGGGTACTCAGGGGATGCAGATGCAATGATAACACAGCCCAGGACCTCTAGAAAAGAGGCACTAGCTGTGTTATTCCATTGGTCACCTTAGAGAGCTGTCATACCAGCTCACCTTCATACTGGGCCTTGTATGTTTTCATCAGTCAAGAAGAAACATTTTTGGGGTGCAGCTGCATTGTTCATAAGGTATCCACACAAACTGTGATGGCTAACTTTATGTGTCAATGTAACTAAGTTATAGTGTCTAGTTGTTGGGTCAAACACCAGACTAATTGTTACTATGGAGGTATTTTGTAGATGGGATTATAATGTACAATCAGTTGACTTTAAGTGAAGGAGATGACCCTGAGGATCCTCAGATAACTGCAGGTCTTAAAAGCAGTAGGAGGTCTTAAAAGCCAGAACTGAGGGTTTCAAGAATCAGAAGGAATTCTGTCTTGAGATCACACCCTCCACTGCTCCCTAACTTCCTCTACAGATTTGAACTAAAGACTTCCACATTTCCAGACTTTGACCTGCCATATGGAATTCAGACTTGCCAGCTCCACAATTATGTGAGCCAATTCCATATAAGTCTTGATAGATAGATAGATAGATAGATAGATCGATAGATGACAGATAGATAGAATGAATACATTATAATGATATATATATTGATATATTGATGACATATATATTAAGATATACATACACACACATACAGATATATCTTGTTGGTTCTTTTTCTCTGGGGAACACTGACTAATACACCAACAGAATGAATAAACAGAAGGGTAAAATGATTTGAATTGTAACCTGAGTCAAATGCAATACAGAAACAGAGTTGCTTTTCAAGAGATCAAAGAATATATTGCAAAAGCCAGTATTTTTATAACATCATCCATGCGCTTACTAAACATAGCATGCCTCTGAACCTGAGACTCCGTCTATGTTTTCTACACTATTCAGAGGTAAGTGTGGGTGTAGATTTTTTTCCTTCAAGAAACTCTCTCTCATTGAGACAGTTATCCTCCCCCAACTTTTATCAGATAAGTGGGACAGGGTATGGTATTCATTATTTATTATTTTCTTTTCCATTCAACAAATATTTTTAATATTTATTTTCTCCTCCATTTAATGCATGTTTAACAAATATTTATTACCATGAGCCAAAGCCCTGTGCTTTTCAGTTTATTAAAAACTTCCAAATTCCCAAGATGAAAAACAAAGAGGATCTCCAAAATATCGCCTCCATCCATCAGTGTCAATAGCAATGGTTTATGCCAACGAGCCTGCTCTGCAAACAGACAGAAGGGCTATTCTGACAATGAAATCAACATGAATTAGACAGACCTTCATTGAATATCTGCCTACCAGTTGCAATGTTCTGTGCTGGGAGCTGGAAGGCTTCCCAAGGCACAAGCTCTTTCCCCGAGAGCTTATAGATAGGAAGGAAAGATGACTGCAGGTATGTGAATAACCAAAATACCAAATAGAGACACAAAAGGGCCAAAGAGGCCTAAATAAAGAGCTTTGCTTAAGGACTTCAGAAAAAATAGTTATTCTTGATCATGGAAGACTATGAAGGCCACCAAGGGAGAGGTATCCTTGGTTCTGGGTCCTGCAAATGACAGGAAGGATTTTAGACATAGAGAGATAGAAGGAAAACATGATTCTAGAAAGTAAGGAAAGCACAGTGTGTAAGGGGCACCTCCAGTAGTAAATATCACCCTGGGAGTTGGAGAAGATAAGACTGGAAAGATGGTTGAGGACCATTCAAGGTCCTTGAATACGAGATTGATGCTGATTAGATAAACAATAAAGGGGATATAAAATGGCTTAATAGCATAAAATAACTTTGTTTTAGAGTGAGCAGTTAGCCAAGGTATGCAGAATGGTCTGGAAGTAAGGACACCAACAGCAGGGAAACCAATTTAAATGATGATGATAATAGCTAATATTAAAGCAATAATAAAAATAATATACTTGAAATACTTAGAAATCACTTATCATGAGCCAGGAATTATTTCAAACATTTTTGCATATAGTAAACAGATTTGCTCCTCTCACACATCCTAGGAAGTAGATACAATTATCATCTCCACTTTACCAATGAGAAAGTTGAAATGAACTCTGTGTGCACATGGTCACACAACTTGGAAAGAAAGAAAGATTGTGAACTGGGAAGGCAGGAGCCAGGCTCTCACCCAACCTCTGCTCTCCTCTCTAGGAGAAGGAAGCTCAACATTTTGGTGAATAGTGATGGAGGCCTACGACAGAGGACTCTCAGTAGGAACAGAGGGGAGACAATTTACATATACTGGCTTGAGGCAGGAGAAGCAGACAGGACAAGAAAGCAGCTCTCAGGAAGAGAGAAGAGATTACAGAAAGCTAAATTGTGGAGGCTTTCAAAAGGGAATTGTTCCAGAGAGTCAACTGGTGTAGAAAAGTCAAGGCAGATTAGATCTCTGAAAGAGCTGGTGGATCTGAGGGCAAGGCTGACTTTTGGGTCACCAGTGTTGGTGCAGGGGTAGGGAGAAGATTGCAAGGAGTAAAGAGTGAACGGGAAATGAGGAAGGAGACCATTCCATAGAGATGATTCTGCTAAGATTTTCGTGATAAAGAAAATCAGAACTAATAGAATGTGGACAATGAAGGAGCTAAATAAATGGTAGCTTTGCTATGATTATTATTATTACTATTATTATTAATTGTATTGTTACTACTTTTAATTAGGTGAAGAATCTTTGCAGGGACGGTTGGCAGACAGAAAATCAGTAGTAAGTAGTGTTAGGAAAGAGGACACACTTAGATGATATGAATCTGAATCATTATAAAGACCCAAGCATTGAATAGAATAGAGACCAGCATTTGGATTCTAGTCTGAATTTCCCAGGAGTCATCTGAAGGTTTGTCCTGGGGTATAATCAGTCTTACTATGTTCCCTTTTTAGAGTGAGATAGATTCCTGAATTCTAAAGTTTCTCTGGATGATTTCTGAGCAAGTGTCACAATTATTTACCATGGAGATCACAAAGCAATTTGGACCCTAAAGTATGACTGGAAAGCACTTCATTGAGTGCAACGTGGCAGATGCTTAAAAAATGTTCACTGAGTTGAGCTGACACAGAAAGCAGATTTTCTAAGGAGAAACATCAGCAATGTCTCTCCTTTACTGTACTTCTGAAGGCAAAATCCCTACCCTTGGCCTCTGCTTAATCCTTTGCGGCTTGCACTGCAGCTGAATGGACAGCAGTGTTATAACAGTTTCTGACATTTCTTAGTCTTTTATAATTTACAACTGGCTTCCCCAGATGTAATTTTAGTTTACCTTATAAAGGTCCTGTGCAATAGCCAAGGCAGGGGTGTGATCCTATACTAGAGATGGGGAAAATGAGCTGAGAGATGTATTACTCTGCTCAAAGTTGCACAGTTAGTAGGTGGTAGGGCCAGCATTCCCTTCCAGACCCTGTGATCCAGGACCCCTTGTTTGTACACAGTCCTTGTAAGTATCAATTCTTTTTTTTTTTTTTTCCCAGTAAAAATGCAAGTTACCATCTCATGATTCAGACTAAAATAATGTTCCTTTTACTGTTTTTATCTGCTCTAACTATATTTGATCTCTTGAAGATATTTAACCCTAATTTGGGGCAGACATCAATTACTGAAATAAAGGTTCAGTTTTTTATGCCAAAGCATTAGCATATCCCAGCTTTCACTGGTAGCCTGGGAAGCCATGATTACACTGTTTGTCGAAAGAGCAGGTGCCCCTGTTATTTATCTCCAGTACAAAGTTTCTTTAGACTTTCCATCCCTTGCATTTTCTCTTTAGTAAATGGTTATCCGGTTAAATTATTCATCACGGAGAGCTTCCCAAAGGAAATAAATTCAAAAACATGTTGCAACATCCTCAAGAAATGCATGTCAAAGCCTGAGTGATTACTAGGGTTCAAAAATGGGGCATATTAGGAGTTTTTTCAGAGTCTGAGAACAAAATAAGCCTATCAGGGAATGGTCAAACGTTATTGCCTTCAGAAAAGGAAGACTGCAACTAGGCAAGTTCTTTCCTTTTAAAATAAACCAGTTAGCAGAGAGTCTCTCAAAATACCATTGCACATTCCATAGAATAAATGGTTATATGTGAAAACTGCAAAGACAAAGGGCCATCGACTCCAAAATTCACTACCAATAGGACCATCCTTTAATTGTCTTTCACATGGCATTGTCTTCCTCAAATATAAATATGAGTGCCTTACAATATATATTAAGCCAAAAAGAAAGAAAAAGAAAAAGAAAGCAGAAAATTGGGCAAAATCAGGCTAACATTCTGATCACTGGTATTTACACAGGTTCTCCAAAATATGAACCAGAAGAGATGAATCTATTCTAATGTCATGGCACACTGAAATAAACAGCTGGTCAAACTAGGGGTTTTCAATGATTTTCCATATTTTTCAGGGATTTTCAATGATTTTCCATATTTTTCAGAGTTTCATCATTCTTTATCTTCTCAACGTGAGATTCTCCATGTGGTTAAATTCGTGTTGTAGTTTTTAAGTTGGAAAGCATCACACACAAAAAGTTACCATTAATTGGATTATTTTGTTATGCCAGGCAATTTCCATATATTATCAGCAATTCTTATAAAATAGGGAAAACTAAATGCTATCTTCCCCTTTTTATAAGTGTAGAAGCTAAATCATAGAGAAATAGAATGATTCAGCCCTGAGCACACAAATATTAAAAAAGTAGATCCAAGATTTAAATCCATGTGTGATTTTTTCCATTTCTCCTCTTTTTGCCACCCTATAAAACTATACATCCTTTATATCACCATAAATGCTGACTGAGGCCTTTGAAAGCAAAAGACATGGAGATTCAGAGAATGGAAGAAAAGTCATTAGGAACAAAGAAATTTGGATTGAGTATGCACATTAAAGACCATCTATTCCACTGCCCTTATTTTTCCTATTAGGCAATGGCACTCCAAAGGTAATAGATGAATTGCCCAAAGAGAGTTCTAGAACCTGAGTCTCTAGACTTCTAATCCAGTGCTCATTTTACTCCACTATTCCGTATGTCTACATTCTACATCTCTCTCAGAATCTACAGAGTTGGTCGATGACTCTTGTAAGTACACTGAAGAATGTAACATATTGATTAAGGTAAGAATCTTCTTCAAGAACTTTGACATTATCTAAACTTCATATAAAGAGCCATAATTAGATTCCCCACTAGTACAACAGGATGAAGGCTATTGTTTAAGTCAAAGCCATGAGTCTGTACTATAGGACAAAATAAAAATAAATCACAGTGGGGTCTTTCCGTGCTTTTAGGCGAACAGCCTGTTGGTGCTGAAAAGACCATGGGATTCTAAGTTTGCTTTATCAGACACCATTAAGCAAGTATTTGCATATCTTCTCTCTTATCTATTAATCCCTTTCTGCCAATTCAGAGAAATAGAGCCTCATAATCACCATTTTTAAATATCAATCTAACCTGGATTTCCAGGCAGGCCTTTCTTGAAATTGAAATCCCATCTATTAAATGTTCTCTTTGAAAATATTATTCAACCTCCCATAGTCATTTCTATCTACTCTTGTCTATATAAAGTCAGAGCGATCATACACACAAGAAAAGAAATACAAATTTTACTCACAATCACAGCTTGGATAGCAGCTTCTACAAAGTCACAAACTGAGTGTACTAGCCTGAATTAAGATCTAAACTTAAAAAAAAAAAATCAACAAGGGTAAAATAAGAGTAACTTACCTACTTTAATGATAATGACAATTCAGAATGAAAGTTATTTTTCTTTAGAATTTGAGAACATTGATATATATATATACATACATATATATATATATATATATATATATATATTAATTTTCAGAATCACTGTTGAATAGCCTAAAATTATTCTGAGTCATGATCATTAGGATGTGATTTCATGTTTCTTGCTAGAAGATTTTATAATCATCTTTGTAACCCTAGTATTATGAATTTTCACAATAGTATACTTGAGATTGGGTCCTTTTTTTCTTCCATTTATTGTGCTGGGGCACTTACATTCTAAATTTTCATAAAATTTTCCTTCATAATTTCTTAAATTATGTTATCTCTTTTATCTCCTTCTGTCTTTTCTGCTATTTTAGAGACATTTCTAGAGTCAATCATGAATACACGTGCCCTACATTTTGAATTTTACTAGAAGCCTCCCTTATTTTTCATATATTGTGTTTTTACTTCTGGTTGACTTAATGTTCTGCCAATATATCACTTTGCCTTTGGAGAGGGTCTCTCTAATATGAAAAAAGCTATACAAAGGAAATGTGATAACCTTCAGTCATGCCTCTGTACAACGGTGCACAGAGAAATTTTGTGGAAGAATAAAAGCATTCTCTGTCTGAGAGTTTGGTTTTGGTTTTGTTTGCTTTCGTTTTTTTTGAGGATCAAGCAGGTTCGGTCTAAGGCTTTTGTTCAAGAGGCAATGAGAGTTCCTTAACATTTCCTACTCAAAAGCACTGGGCAGCAGATAAAAACAGAGTGTCAGGGAGGAACAGTCTGTGTATTTGCAAGAATAGTCTCCTTTTCCACAAATCAGAAACCGTAAATAAAGCAGAAGCAACCAGATGGGTGAGGAACGGCACTCAAGTAAGAGGTGCAGAAAGTCAACATCTGGGTAACACATGTGCTTCTCACTCTTGTGTTGGCTCTCACACTTGCTCTCACTTACACATCTACCCTCCCTTTCCATCTAATCTCCTCCGCAGGAACTCCAAAGTCATCTTATCCTATGAGAGTAATGATGAGCTCTTCCCAGAGCTTTTACCAAATTTGAATATACAAAACTTTCCAGAAGCTAGGCAGAATAAGACCTTTGGAATCCATATCCCTGAGAAAGCAGTCCTAGATGCAAATAACATTTTTCTTGGCATTTTATAAACTAATAATTTTAAATTCAGTGCATTTCACACCGCACTTAGCCGTTGCTCAAAGGGAAAATAAAAGCCCCCTTAAGGGCGAATAATATTGTCTGTTTTGTTCATCAACACATTCTTAGCACCTAACACAGTTTTTAGGTCCATCGTAGATGCTCAATAAATATCTCTTGAATCCACAGGTGTCTTACTTCCAAGGTGATGTTTAGATATGGACATTAATATTAAAGAATTGGGAATTTTATGGCAATTGCATAGCAAGAAAGTTCTAGATATAAAAATGAAAAAAGCAGGGGCATCTACAAAGTAAATTGGGATACTTTTCTTTGTCTCTTCTTGAAATACTGTCTGTGTTCCACAGATTCTGATCCTTTCTCTATCCTGCTGTTTGTAGTGGCTTGAAACAATTATTTTTAAAGAACAACATTCACAGAATAAATTTTGTATTTTTAAATATAAAAATAATTTTCTTAATTGAAACATAAAAATGTCCTTTTGTTGTTTTTTATGAAGATACATGCTACTGCAAACTTTATCAAACAGATCTTTTCTGTGAATTTACTTACTCTAAGTAACCTTCAGTTTGGTGATTCTCTAATTTATTTGAAAGCAACATGGTGAGACAGAGCCTTCCATTCCATTCAGAAAAAATGCTACAGAGGGGTTTCCTGTTTTTCTATACAGATGGTAATTCACAAATATGTATGTCATGGAGACGTTATGATGAACCTCCACAAAAACAACAATTTTATAATGCTTACAGAATACTCCACTGTTCTATTTTAAGTTACTGAGGGAATTTTGCTTCCATTACTTAAGATAATTAGACACTGTTACAATTAGCAGTCACCACAAAAGAATTAAGATTACAAGATCAATGTAAATAAGGACAAATTATTTTACTTCACTAAAGAAATATGGATTTCCCCCTCTTGATATTAGTCAGAGTAAAACAATTAAAAACATATTAAGTGCTAAACCAACTAAAAAAAAGAATGTATCTTACTTATGATTAATAAAGTTCAGTTTAATTGCCTTTAATGTAAGAATCTGGGAATGGGGTGCAGGAGAGAAAAACAGAAAACTGAAGGATTACTTGGGCCACATATCAAAGACATCCCTTTGCTTAATGTAAAATAAAGAATATTTTTATTCTTTAAATTTATTAATAATGCATAAATGGCTAATGGAGAGGCATCCCCGACTTCAATGACTTATCTTCAGAACCCTAAGGAAAATAATTTTCAATTTACATAACTTACCAGATAACTATTCATAAACAGGATAAAAATGTCATCTTGGACACAAAGTTTACACAATAAATAAAATTAACATGTAAAGTGAGCTATTAATTTTTTAAAGCCCTAAAATAATGTTACTTTTCTTCAAATTTTAAAACTCCTGCCCAATTTGCTCACTCCAAGTAGAGGCACAGAAGACTGACAATTAAAGAAAAATGAGATAAAAATACCTTGGAGAGTGTCCATCATCAATGCTTTATTGGTGGGTAGTTTTCTCATATTGATGAATCAAAAATACATTTTGAAGAGTAAAGAAAAATATTTTTCTTTAAAATAAGGGCATTTTAAAGATAAAGACAAGCTTAGAATTGTAACTGGACTAAGGGTTCAAAATAAGAAATGGCAGAGCTTGGACTTGATCTTTGTGTCAAACTGTTCACATACCCAACTGCACCCACAAAGCCTCAACTATGACAAGGAAATTATATTTCCAAGGGATAATTTTTAAAATGATTTTATAATTTAGATTCCATGAATAATTCAAAATTAGATAGCAATGTTGTCTTTTTCACAAATCTTTTTTTCCCTCACCCCCTTGAGTAGATTAGAGTAGACCACTTCCAACACTGCTGTAATTTCTGTAGCAAGTATGAATTATTTTAGCTCAGAAAATCAGTAGATCTCATATTTTCTATCCAAAACTCAAAGAATGTCATCTCTAAAATGTGTCAAGTGTTAAATAAAAACTTTTCTTCCAGCAGTTTTCCCTGTCTACAGCCCCTGCTTGAAGAGTTACAAAGATCTATTAGAGAAATCACTATTAACAGGATCTTAAAAAAGCCTTGGAGTCTTCTATGATGAAGTTGGATGAGTATACTTGCCACACCATAATGTTGTCAAATATCAGATGATCTCCACAAAACTGGAGCATGGAGCAAATGAGGGAGAAAAGAGCACTCAACCAGTAAGGATATTTTCAAAAACTGATAGATGCCCTCTCTAAACACACTGGTATCAACATTAGTAAAGGAAGTTCTAATGCCACTTCATTTATTGAACTTTGAGACAAAGTAAATAGCCTATTTCTTCCCGAATGAACTACATAATCAGCTAAATGCTTCACTTGGATCCAACTTTTTCCAGTAGATCATCCCGTGAAACAGTTTCAGGGATCTCCACGGAAATACTAGTGATGGACTGAAGTCTTTTTTCCTCTAATGGAGTTAGGAACATACTACCAACTTTTCATTTTCCCTTCAGGACTAGTTTATGCTTCACTAATTCCAACATAAGCAGTAATCATTTAGAGGAAAGGAAATCTATTAAAATCATATAATACCTTTATTTCCTACTAATCTTAAATTTACATTCTCATCTCTGTGTTTGGAGATGAAAATAAAGGCTTGTGAATGATTACCATTTGTTCCAAATGCATGTTATTTGCCAATTCAAATTAATAATCCTTAATCAGTGAAAAATTCTTTTTAATTTTAGTTTCAGACTTTAAGATAATCATGTGAAATTATATTGATAGTAGTATGTTAATTGCTGGGAACAAAGAGGAGGTTTTTCAACTACTCAACTTAAAATCCCATGTCAGTTCCACTGATAATACTACACTAATACTAAAAGCATTTGTGATCAGATCCAAAAACAGACTAAAAATGTGATATACATTCATTAAAAAAAAAAAAAAGACAGAAAAGTTGAATGAGTCTCTACTATGGGAAAGGCATCATGATTTTGAAAAGCCATTTTTCTTTTTCTGGAAGGAAAAACAAGCTTTCTTTTCATGAATACATTTGCAAATATGCTAGATATTCCATTGTTTAATAGAGCATATTAGATATACTTGTTCACTCTAGTGGAAAAATAAAACTAGAGTTGAGCTAGCACCACAAACAAATGTGCATTAAAGATCTAAATATAAAATATAAAACCATAAATGTATCAGGAAAAACTGTAGGAGGATATCTTTACGACTTAAGGTACAATGAAAGATTTGTAAGGTGAAAGCAACTGCTACAGAAATAAAGCAAAAAAAGTTATTAGATGACAGAATGAAAGGAGATATTTGCAATGTTTAAGGCCAACAAGAAACTGCTGCAAATCAACAAGAAAAAGAGAGCAACCAAAACATAAAAACGGGTAACAGTGTGAATAAGCAATTTACAGAAGAGACAGCCTGAAGCTGTTAAGTAAGCAAAGACATGTTTGAATTCATTAGTAATCAAAACAAGGTATCATATTACACCAGTTGAACTGGCAAAAATTATATCTGAGGAGACAGAAAACCTTCAAGTGGGCTGGTGTAAACTCAAGAACAATCTAGGATGACTAAACCAAATTAAGTGACATATGCCTTATGATTCAGAGATTATATCACGGATAAATTGTTGCATTGCTCCATATGAAAACATGTACACGATGTTAGCTACCAAGTTATTTATGATGGCAGGGAGTTGAAAGAAAACTTGGTTTCCATTCCTGGGAGTGGAGAATAAGTAAAATGTGATGACCGCACAACAGAGAAGTATGCAACAATGAGAAACAACTGATTAGATGCTCACCTGGCCACATGGATGAATCTTAAAAATAGTGTGCATAGTTTAAAAATTTGGAAATGGTGGTAAGTAAATTTAAAACATGCATGCATGAAAAATAATACCCATTCTGAAAGAATATACATGAAACTATATATATATATATAAAACTATACATACATATATATCATATAAATTAAAACTATACATACATATATATCATATAAATTAGAACAGTCACCTGAGAGAAACAGGGGAAAGGGAATAAGAAATAGGGATAAAAGGAAATAAGTAAAGAAAATAAAATAGTGTGGGTGGGGAAAGAAAGGAAAAAAATACGTCTTTAAGTACTGGATGATGAAAAAGGTCAAAAGGCAATTAGAAATGAAAGACTATGAGTTCTGACATTTAAGAAACTTGAGTTCAAATCCTAATTCAATCATACACTATCGGTGTGACTTTGAACAGGTTACTTCTTTCAGACTCTTTCCTGACCTGTGGGATTGGGATAATATTAGTCAACTCATGGTAGCAAACTAAACAAATAAATATCTGATGTATTTCATACTCAATAAGGATTTTTTCTCTTTGAAGCTTTTTTAAAAAGGCATTCATTTATGCCTATTTTATATGGGTATTACACTCAGCAATACTTAGAATTTAGTCTGAATTCAAGTTTCATTTCCTTGCATTTAAAAATGGAAAACAACTTTCCAAACATAATATTCATGAGTTCTGGAAAAATTCAGGCTTTGTAACACATTTTATAACTCCAATTAAAATCAAAACGCTTGTTATTTTGATATATCACTCTGAGATATGCAACTAAAGTAGAATATTAGATTTAAGATCACCTCCAATTTTTAAAATCAATATCTTCATATTTTCAAGACAACAGAGACCACATTGTGAGATTGCTGAAAGATATCTTAAAGTGTTCTTCACACACTGAAATCTGGAACCAGTCCTATTTTTTATTACACCTTGCTGTGCACTGAAACTCAAAGAGAGTTCTCCAAACTCTTTGAAAATCAAAGTGCTGAACAGCGAAGCAACAGAATTTATCTGCTGTGTCTTGTTACAGATTTGAAAAAAGCATCAACTCAAAGGCAACTTATCATCTTAGAATAAAAGTCATGTAAGGACTTCTATTCACTCCTCAAATCACTGGCATATTCACAACCTTCTTAGAAAAGAAACATTTCAGCTTGCACGCCAGAATTTCAGCCAGCCATTAATACACAGTAAAGAAAAAATACTGGAGAGAAGTAAATCCACCTAAAGTCATTGTTCATTCATTCATTCATGCATCCAATCAAGAATAATTTATTAAGCACTACAATTATTTACACAATTTATTAAGCACTGGGGCTGAACATATATTAATCAACAAAGCAGACATGGTGTGGCCCTTATGAAGCATATGAAGTAGTAGGATCAGCAAACAAACAGAAGTAAATAACTCAATACATACATAACTACTCTTCCGGTTTGCTAATGCTGCCAGAATGTAAAATACCAGAAATGGTTTGGCTTTTACAAAGGGGATTTATTTGGCTACAAAGTTACAGTCTTAAGGGCATAAATTGTCCAAGGTAATGCAATGACAATAAGGTACCTTCACAGGAGAAAGGCCATTGGCATCCAGAAAACCTCTGTTAGCTGGGAAGGCATGTAGCTGGCATCTGCTTGATCCCGGGTTGTGTTTCAAAATGGCGTTCTCCAGAATGTCTCTGTGTCAGCTTTTCAGGGCAAACTCTGGGCTAGCACCTCCAAAGCATCAGCAAAACTCTGCTTTCAAAGGCCATCTTCAAAATATCTCTGTAAGTTGCAGCAGTGAGCTCCTTCTGTCTGAGCTCTTATATAGGGCTCTAGTAAACTAATCAAGGCCCATGCTGAATGGGGGGGCACGTCTCCCTGGAAATTATCTAATCAGAGTTATCACCTCCAGTTGGGTGGGTCACATCTCCATGGAAACAACCTAATCCAAATGTGCTAAACTAAGCAACACTGATAGGTCTGCCCCCACAAGACTGCATCAAAGAACATGGCTTTCTCTGGGGGACATAATATATACAAACCGGTACAACTGCCAATCATGCTAAGTTAAGCAGGAAAAACAGGATCTGAAGTAAAGGAGTGATGGGGAAGGACAAGGTATTATTCATAGAGGTCTCCAACAGTAAAAATTTAATGATACCCGATGGATAAAAAGAGTGAGTACAGAACAGACCATGTGCTGTATCACAAAATGAGTCGCAATAAATTTTAAAAGATTGAAATTCTACAAAGCACTTTCTCTGACCATAATGGAGTGAAGCTGGAAATCAATAACAGACAGAGACTGGAAATTTCACAAATATATGCAAGTTAAACAACAAAATCTTGAGCAATCAGTGGGTCAAAGAAGAAATTGCAAGAGAAATCAGTATCTCAAGATGAATGAAAACAAGAACACAACATATCAATACTTACAGCAAAGGGATGCAGCAAATGCAGTGCTGAGAGAGAAATTTATAGCCCTAAACATCAACATTAAAAAAGAAGTAGCTAAAATCAATGACCTAACTGCACACACAGAGGAACTAAAAAAAGAACAGCAAAGTAATCCCAAAGCAAGCAGGAGAAAAGAAATAATAAAGATTAGAACAGAAATAAGTGAAATTGAGAATTAAAAAAAATAGATTTAACAAAACCAAAAGTTACTTCTTTGATAAGATCAATAAAATTGACAAATCCTTATCTAGACTGACAAAGAAAAAAAAGGAGGAAATGCAAACAAAATCACAAATGAGAGGAGGGACATTACTGCTGACCTCACATAAATAAAAAGGATCATAATAGGATACTATGAACAACTGTTTGCCAACAAATTAGACAACTTCGATGAAACAGACAAATTCCTAGAAACACATGAACAAATCACACTGACTCTAGAAGAAATAGAAGACCTCAAAGGAACAATTATAAGTAAAGAGAATGAATCAGTCATCAAAAACCTCCCAAACAACCTGATTATAAAATCTAGACTCATAGGCATAAAATATAGAATATAAGTTATCAGAATACAGAGTGAGGCTAAAGAATGGAGGACAGTTGCTCATTATGGGCAGAATGTTTAACTAGGTTGAACTTAAGCGTTTGGAAATGGATAGAGGTGACAGTAGCACCTTATTGTGAGAATAATCAATAGTAACGAATGGTGCATGAATGTGGTGGAAAGGAGAAGTGTAGAGTCACGTATGTCACCAGAAGGAAAGGTGGAGGTTAAAACATCGGAACGTATAATGCAGTGAATCTTGTGGTGGACTATAACTGTGATTAACTGTACAAATATAAAAAATATTTAAAATTTATTTCATGAACTAGAACAAATGTAAGATACTATTACAAGGAGTTAATAGTAGAGACATATATGGGGAAAATGTATCTATTGCAAACTATGGACTAGAGATAACAATAATATTTTAATATTCTTTCATCAACAGTAGCAAATGTACCACACCAATGCTATGGGTCAACAACTGGGGTGGGGTGTGGATAAGGGGTATGGGAGGATTCGGGTTTTATTTTTTATTCTTATTTTTTTTCTAGAGTAATGAAAATGTTCTAAAATTGATCATGGGGATGTATGCACAACTATGTGATCACACTGAAAGCCAGTGATTTTAAACTTTGGATGGTTTGTGTGGTATGTGAATACAACTCAATAAAATTGCATAAAAAAGCAAAATAAAAACAAAACAAAACAAAAACCTCCCAAGGAAGAAAACTCCACTACCAGATGGCTTCATAGGTGAGCTGTAGCAAACATTCCAAGGAGAATTAACAGCAAATCTGCTCAAACTCCTCCAAAAAATTGAAGAGGAGGGAACACTACTTAACTCATTCTATGAGGCCAACATCACCTTCATACCAAAGCCAGATAAAGACATTACCAGAAAAGAAAATTACAGACCAATTTCTCCAATAACTATAGATGCAAACATCCTCATCAAAATACTTGCAAATTGAATCTAACAGCACAGTAAAATAATTGTACATTATGATCAAGCGAGTTTTATCTCAGGTATGCAAGGGTGGTTCAACATGTGAAAATCAACTAATGTAATACACCATATTAACAAATCAAAGGGAAAAACCACATGATCATATTGATTGATGCAGAAAAGGCATTTGAAAAAATCCAGATCCTTTCTTGATAAAACCACTTCAAAAAATACTAATAGATGGAAACTTCCTCAACATGAAAACATATATGAAAACCCACATTTAACATCATACTCAATATTGAAAGACTGAATGAAAGTTTTCCCTCGATGGCCACCATCACCACTGGTATTCAACATTGTGCTAAAAGTACTAGCTAGAGCACTCAGGCAAGAAAGGGATAAAAAGGGACTCCAGAAGGAAAGGAAGACGTAAAACTTTCACATATATATATTCTGTATATAGAAAGTCCCCAAAAATCTATAACAAAGCTACTAGAACTAATACATGAGATAAGCAAAGTGATGAGATACAAGATCAACCCACAAAAATCCCATAAAAATCAGTAATATTTTAATACAATTATGAGCAATCTGAGGAGGTATTCAAGAAAAAAATCCATTTACAACAGCAACAAAAAGAATAAAAAACCTAGGAATAAATTTAACCAAGGATGTAAAGGACTTCTACAGAGAAAATTACAAATCATTGCTAAACAAAATCAAAGAAGACCTAAATAAATGGAAGGGCATTCTGTGTTCATTGACTAGAAGACTAAATATTGTTAAGATGTCAATTCTACTCAAATTGATTTTACAGATTCACAGCCTACTTTGCAGAAGCAAAATCCAACTATCAAATTTATGAGGAAGGGCATGGGCCCCAGATAGTCAAAACCATCTTTAAAAAGAAGAACAAATTTGGAGGACTCACAATTCTGACTTTAAAGCATATTACAAAGCTACAGTGGTCAAAACAGCACAGTACTGGCATAAAGATGGATATATTGACAAATGGAATTGAATTTAGAGTTCAGAAGTAGACCTTTGTATCTATGGCCAATTGATATTTAACAGGTTGCCAAATCCACAAATCCACACAACTGGTAAAGAATAGTCTCTTCAACAAATGATACTGGGAAACTGGATATTCATATGCAAAGAATGAAAAAGGACCCCTATCTCACATCATATACAAAAATTAACTCAAAATGGATCAAAGATCTAAATAAAAGAACCAGGGCAATAAAACACCTAGAAGAAAATGTAGGAAAGCATCTTCAAGACTTGTGGTAAGCAATAATTTCTTAGACTTTACACAAAGCATAAAATGAAAGAAAAAAGAGATAAATGGAGCCTCCTCAAAATTAAAAACTTTTGTTCATCAAAGAACTTTGTCAAGAAAATGAAAAGATAACCTACTCAGTGGGAGAAAATACATGGAAACCACATATCTGATAAGGGTTTAATATCCAGAATACCTAAATAAATCCTACAACTCAACAATAAAAAGACAAACAACCCAATTTAAAAATAGGCAAAAGATTTGAGTAGACATTTTTCCAAATGGAAGTACAAATGGCTAAAAAGCATATGAAAAGATGCTCAATGTTACTAGCTATTAGGGAAATCCGAATCAAAACCACAGTGAGATATTATTTCACACCCACTAGAATGGCCATTATTAAAAAAAAAACTGCAAATGTTGGAGAGGATATATATATATATATATATTCCATGCTAGTGGGAATGAGTAAAATGTAAAATGTCGCCACCACTGTAGAAGACAATTTGATAGTTCCTCAGAAATCTAAGTATAGAATTACCATATGATGCAGCAATCCTGCTTCTACAGAAGAAACGAAAGCAGGAACTCAAATAGGCATTTGCACACCAATGTTCATAGCAGCATTATTCATTATTGGCAAAAGACGGAAGCAACCCAAGTATCCCTCAATCAATGAATGGGTAACACAATGTGATGTATACATACAATGGAACATTATTCAGCTGTAAAAATAATGAAGTCCCAAAAGGACAAATATTGAATGATCTCACTGTTATGAACTAATTATTACAAGCAAGGTCATAGAGTTATATCTAGAGTGTAAGTTTCCAGGAAATAGATTGGGGTTTGAGAATGGATAGTTGATGCTTAACTTGTACAGATTTTCTAATTAGGCTGATGGTAACGGTTTGGAAATGAAGGGTGGTGATGGTATCACATTACTGTAAGTATAATCAACAGCACTCAACTATATAGGTGACTGTTGTTAAATGAAGAAACATTAGGATGTATATATAACCAGAATTAAAAATTAAAAGATAAAACATAAGTCTATACTGCACCATGAACCCTGTTGTAGATGATGGACTATAGTTAATAGTACAAGTATAAGAATGTTCTTTCATGGGCTATAACAAATGCATGCTACTCATAAAAGGGGGTGATGATAGAGTGGCATATGGGGAAAATACACCTAATGTAAATAATGGATAATAGCTGGAACTATTTTAATATCCTTTTATCAATTGTAACAAAGGTAAGTACTGTTACAAAAAATAGTAAAAAAAAAAAAAAAAGTACAATTATTTTAAAAAGTGCTGTCATCAATAGTAACAAAGGTTCCAAAGGAATGCAAGGTGTTGGTGGTGAGGTGGTGTAGGGGAATCCTGTATTTTATGCAAGATTGTTTTATAAACTCCCAAGATTGTAATGCAATGTACTGTGATGGGACAGATTGAATGGGAGGATCATGTATCACAGGGAGCAGGGAATTTATGTCCAGGTAGGAACCCTGGCTTTCCCATCCCAGGTTTTGGCTTCCCAGGCTGGTCAAGTAAATGCCATGCAAAAGGATGGCTTAAACAATGAGAATTAATGGTTCATGGATTTGAGTCTGAATCAAGGCATTGCCAAGGTTGCCCTGAAGACTGTGGTGCTCTGGGGCTGGCTGTCGGTGACCCCTGGTCCTGAGCTCCTCTGTCACCTGGCAATGCACATGGCGGCCTCTCCTGGCCTCTCCCCTCTCTTCTGGGTTCCACTGACCTTCAGCTTCTTACTTCCTGCGGCTTTCTTTCTCTCCTTCTGTCTGAATTGTGTTCTGCTTATAAACGACTCCAACAGAATTAAGATCCAACCTGATTGAGGTGGCCCACACCTTAACTGAAGTAACCTCATGAAAAGGTCCTACTTACAATGGGTTGACACCCACAGGAATGGGTTAAGTTTAAGAACACCCCAAGAGAACTTACAAGTCAATGGGGGCACGTGGCTAAGAAGCAGGACTTCACTTGATTCAGTGTGGAAGTCACAATGCTTGGGAATGCAACTGACCTCCACTGCCCACTCACAGTGAGTTAGGAACTGCACTGGCTCCTTCCAGAGGCACTACCTACTTGACTTCCAACTATGGCTCTGGAAGGTGGCTGTGATTAGCTCCATCAGAGAGAAGAAGAAATTGAAAGTCCTATTTTGTACCTAGTTCAAAGTTACTTGGGAAATGGCAGAAATGGGATTTAAACCTATGACAATAAAAGTTCAATACCCGGAGCCTATTTTCAAGCTCTTGATTAGAAATAGTCGTAAAATAGAACAAGTGGAAATGAGTGTGTGTGTATATGTATCTCTATGTATGTATATGTGGGGGCAGAGGGTGCTCAATGTCGTTTTTTTGACTCACTTCTATCATG
Source organism: Choloepus didactylus (assembly GCF_015220235.1). NCBI lineage: Eukaryota > Metazoa > Chordata > Mammalia > Pilosa > Megalonychidae > Choloepus > Choloepus didactylus. Next base: position 78,355,773 of record NC_051321.1, on the reverse strand, counting down.
GGAAACAGAAACCAGGGAAGCAAGCCTTTATTAATACAGAGTGCAATTCAGACTCATACATGCATTTGAAACATGTACCATGTGGTAGGCACAAGGTAAGTTTCTGGGTCAGCAAAAGAGGCACAGTCTCTACTATTACGTAGCTCAGAGCCCAGTAATCTGCCATGCTCAAAATACAATTTTCTTTACATAGTATCCACCAGGAGGACAGATTAGTCATGCACAGCCATGATTCACATGCAAGGTCAAAATGCTGAGTGTTACTGGAGATAAAGCCCCAAGTAAGATATGCACTATGGGAGATAAATTACTGTGCAAGGTAAAACACTATGGGAGTTGACAGCAGCGGTAGATTATTTGGGATGGAAAGGTCACAAAGAGCTTTAGGTATCGATTAAGTAAATGCCTGCAACATAATAGGCTCTGAACTAGGTGATACTGGAAGGTATAAACAAAATCTGGTTATCCCCCAAATGAACTACAATATATAAATGAAACCATCAAAAAGTAGTTGAGAGGAGGAGCTAAGATGGCAGCATAGAGAGGAGCAGAAGACTGTTAGTACCCCCCAGAACAATCCATAAATGACCAAAAAAATAGTAAATAACCTGGAATAACTGCGGGGAGCAAACGTGACTGTCCACTCATCATACACCAACCTGAATTGGGAGGCATGCCCAAGATCCCAGCATAAAATCTGTAGGTAAAAACTGCGGACATGTGCTGAGAACCGAGAGCCCCTCCCTCACGGAAGCCTCGCGGTGCTGGAGAGCAGCACTCTCTCAGCCCAGCTCCAACTGGGGTTTTAATGTTAACTGCTCAATACAGACAGCAAATCCCCAACAAGCACACAGAGGTTTTTGGTGACAACTGACCTTGGGAGAGTCGGGGGACATATCTGTCTCAGGATGGGGAGCCCAGAGGATCGGGTGCTATCTCTGGCTGAAGGGTGAATTTGGGAGCTTTCTGTCCCTTTCTCTCTCTGTGGAGAAAACCTCAGCGGTTTTCAGCTCGCAGCGCTTTGCAGTAAAGAAAGCCTCAGCCGTTTTAAAATCGCAGCACTTTGACCAGCAGAGTCAGAGAAACAAAGAACTTATTGATATGCAGCTGACCTCTCTGGAGGGGGCATGGCTTCCCAAGAGGAAATGGAGGGGCCCAGCTCTACTGCCTGCCTTTAGGAACCAGACCCTAAAGCCTGGGGGAGGAGTGCCACAGGCCACACCCTCTTACACCAGCTGGTGACAGGCTGACAGGTTCATCTGCTGGGCAGAAAAACCATCGGGAAAACAGATACTGAATATTTCCTCCTTCTGTGACCTAAGCCTGTTCTTGTCTGGGAAAAGCTGATTAAGGTAGCCTAGGAGGTCAGATGCCTAGACAACAGAAAACTACAACCTACACTAAGAAAATGAAGCTATGGCCCAGTCAAAGGAACAAACGTACACTTCAACTGAGATACAGGAATTTAAACAACTAATGCTAAATCAATTCAAAAAGTTTAGAGAATATTCCACAAAAGAGATAGAGGCTGTAAAGAAAACACTGGGCATACATAAGGCAGAAATTTAAAATTCAAAAATATAACTGGAAATGAAAGGCATAACACAAGAGATGAAAGACACAATGGAAACATACAACAGCAGATCTCAAGAGGCAGAAGGAGACACTCCGGAACTGGAGAACAAGGCAACTGAAAGCCTACACACAAAAGAACAGATAGAGAAAAGAATGGAAAAATACAAGCAACATATCCAGGAACTTAAGGATGAAACAAAGTACAAGAATGTACGTATCATTGGTGTCCCAGAAGGAGAAGAGAAGGGAAAAGAGGCAGAAGAAATAATAGAGGAAATAATCAATGAAAATTTCCCATCTCTTATGAAAGACATAAAATTACAGATCCAAGAAGCGCAGGTACTCCAAACAGAAGAGATATGAATAGGCCTATGCCAAGACACTTAATAATCAGATTATCAAATGTCAAAGACAAAGAGAGAATCCTGAAAGCAGCAAGAGAAAAGCGATCCATCACATACAAAGGAAGCTTAATAAGACTATGTGCGGATCTCTCAGCAGAAACCATGGAGGCAAGAAGGAAGTGGTGTGATATCTTTAAGATACTGAAAGAGAAAAACTGCCAACCAAGAATCCTATATCCAGCAAAGTGTCCTTCAAATAAGAGGGAGAGCTCAAAATATTTTCCGACAAACAGACAATGAGAGACTTTGTGAACAAGACACCTGCCCTACAGGAAATACTAAAGGGGGCACTACAGAGTGATAGGAGAAGACAGGAGTGTGTGGTTTGGAACACAATTTTGGGAGATGGTAGCACAGCAATGTAAGTACACTGAAAAAAGATAACTATGAATATGGTTGAGAAAGGAAGGTTGGGAGCATGTGAGACACCAGAAGAAAGGAAGAAAGATAAAGACTGGGACTGTGTAATCCGGTGAAATCTAGAGTGTTCAACAATTGTGATAAAATGTACAAATATGTTCTTTTACGAGGGAGAACAAGCAAATGTCAACAGTGCAAGGTGTTAAAAATGGGGAGGCATTGGGGGAGGGATGCAATCAACATAAACTAGAGACTGTAACTAACAGAATCATTGTATTATGCTTCTTTAATGTAACAAAGGCAATATACCAAGGTAAATGCAGATGGGGGGGGGATAGGGGAGGCATGTTAGACACTTGACATTGGTGGTGTTGTCCGACTCTTTACTCTACTTTGATTCAAGGTTATTTTTCCTTTTGCTGCTTCCTAGGTGTCATTTTTTTTTTCCTCTTTCTTTTGCCTCTCTACCTTCTTTGACTCTCCCTCCTGCCTTGTGGAAGAAATGTATATGCCCTTATATAGATAGTGGTGAAGGTGGTGAACACATAAATATGTGACCATACGGAGAACCATTGATTGTTTACTTAGGATGGAATGTATGGTGTGTGAACAAAACCATCTTAAAAAAAAAAAAAAAATGGGTTGATGACAAAACCTCGAGGGCAATATACTGAGTGAAATAAGCCAGACACATAAGGACAAATATTGCAGAGTCTCACTGATAGGAACTAATTATAATATGTAAACTCATAGACATGTAACACAAGGTACCAAGATATAGGACAAGGCTTCAGAATGGGGAGCGGTTGCTTAGTATGAGCAGAATGTTCAACTAGGATGAACTTAAATGTTTGGAAATGAACAGAGGTGTCGGTAGCAAGATGTGAGACTAACTAACAGTGCTGAACGGTGCGTGAATGAGGTAGAACGGGGAAGCTCAGAGTCATATATGTCACCAGAAGGAAAGTTGGAGGTCAAAAGATGGGAATGTATAAAACTGAATCCTATGGTGGGCAATGTCCATGATTAACTGTACAAATATTAGAAATCTCTTCCATGAACCAGAACAAATGTTTGACAATACAATTAGAAGTTAATAATAGAGGGGCATATCGGTAAGAAATATATACCTATTGCAAACCATATACTACAGTTAGTAGTATTTCAATGTTCTTTCATAAACAGTAATAAATGTACTATAACAACACTACGAGTCAACAATTGAGAGGGGTTGGTTAGGGATACGGGAGGATTCGAGTTCCCTTTTTTATTTTTTTTATTTTTTCATCTTGCACTTTATTTCTTGTCTGGAGTAATGAAAAGTTTCTAAAAATTGAACAAAAATTAAGTGTAGTAATGGATGCACAGCTGTATGAGGGTACCGGGGCAAGTGATTGTACACTTTGGATCTTTGGATAATTATATGGTATCTGAAAAATCCCAATAAAAATTAAAAAGGAAAAAAAAAAAAACAAAAAGTAGTTGAACTATTCTAATGCTATATCTATGGCTCAGAATACAGGAGCTCATATACTAGTCCAGAGGTTGGCAAACTTTTCATATAAAGGAGAAGACAGGAAATATTTTTGACTCTGCAGACTATATAGTCTCTATGACAACTACACATTTCTGTTATCATAGCAGGAAAAAAGCCATGGACATTATGTTCCAATAAAACTTAATTTATAAAAACAAGTGACAGACTGGAATTGGCCCACAGGTTGTAGTTTTCCAACCCTTAACCTAGTTTCATCTGGTCCCCCCAAATTAGCGGCATACCTGCATGATTAACAGAATCAGCTGTCACCCATTATACTGGGAATTCCAAGAGGAGACTGATCCAAAATAAGGTATGTCAGATGTACTATTCTTGGAAGACATAGATATAAGGTGAGACTGAAGGGAAACATTTTCTCCTGGATGTTTCTGCAAGGAGAGGAAATATAAGCAAGCTCCTGCTAGCAGGGTAACACGGTGGGCAGGGCCAAAGGAAGAAGGTTGCCTGTAGAGACTCACCACATCGTTGGGTAACTAACTACCCCATGGGAGAGGTAGACAACATTGCCATCTTGGCTACTTTGTCAGCATCAGCCTTCTTTGCTTTCTCCCTCTTGCCTCTCTTCATTTGCCACAGTGGAAAGAACTTGGTGAGCTGAAGCCATTAAGAGTAGCCCAAATCATGGTGAGTTTTAATATGCCTTCCACACTGTGAGTGAGGTATTTCCATCTCCCATTCTCTCTCCCCATTTTTTCTCTTACTCATTCTGTTAATTATGATTGCTCCGTTTTTAAATAAATAAATAAATAAATTGAACTCAATTCATCAATTCAATAATTATTCATTAAATACTTACCATGTGTCTACTCTTGAGTGCCAGTTGTATAACTACATTGTTCTAAGAGCTAGAGATACAATAGCAAGGAAGCCTCTCATAGCCTCTACCCTCATGGAACTTACAGTCCAGATGAGAGACAGAAAACAAGGAAACCAGTAAACATAATTGCAGCTGGTAGTTACCTGCTTTGAAGGAAATGAATAAGCTGTTGACCTGGAGAACACCCTGGGAAGGGGTCAATTTAGACAGAGTAGTCAGGGAAAGCTTTCCTACTGAAATCTTTATTTAATTGAATTTCCTTTACATTGAGACCTGAAACACTGTTCTAGAAGTTGGTTAAAGGTCACTGGGTTTGGAGCCTAGGAAGTAGGGGGGAGAAGAGTAAAAAGTTTCATTGGAAAAACCAGAGAAGAGACCAGATTATGCTGGGAATGCTATGTGGATCTTGGTAAAGTTTAGGTATTGCATCCTGAATGCAACTGGTTTCAAGCTTGGAAGTGATGTGATTTGTTTCACCAACATCAGTCAAGCTGCTCTTGAAGAATGGGTGTAGATGCGTTAAGAGTGTAAGTATGAAGAATATGTATGGGGGTGACAGTGGAGGGTATTGTAATTATGAAAGCGGTGAGATGACGGTGGATTGCTTGGTACAGGGTGAAGGCAGTGGAAATAGAGAGGGGTTGATGAATGGGAAATTTACGTTGGAGGAAGAAGCCACAATTTTGTGGATGGGTTAAATGTTTGATAAGTACAGGTGACCGGGTGAAGGTGAAAAAGAAAGGGAAAAGTAATGAAGTTATCAAACCAGCTTCAAGGTTTCTGATTTGAGTTCCTGATTGGATAATGCCATTTACATATAAAGAAAGAATGGAGGAGGAGCAAGTGTGGGAAGGAAACCCAAGAGCTATGTTTCTGGCATGTTTGAAATTCAAGTGGCAATGGAGAAGAGTCAGTTGGATATATAAACCGGAATCTCAGGGGAGTCACTGGAATACATGCAGTATTTTAAGCCACTGGAATGAACAACATCCTTGGGAAGAAGTGAAGGAAAACAATGAAGACCCAGAACAAAGTTTTGAGAAATCACAATATTTAGCAATTGAGTTAAAGAGGGAAAGAAATACACAACAATGAAGGTTTGTATGATAGGAAATAGAGAGAGGATGAGAAGTCTGAGTATCTGAGAAAAGACATGAGTGATGTCCGGAAGGTGACAAGGTGTCCCTTAGAAGAAGCCCCACATCTACTGTAAATGCAGGCTACAAAAAAAGGACATCAGGAGCGGTAGGAGGATGTCCCAAGGACAGAAGGTAGGCTTTTTTATTATGGTTTTTCCAAAACTCATTGTCTATACTCATCATTATCTGTCCCAGATCTCTGGTAAGTGAGTCATCCAATTCATGTGTAAAAGTAGATTATGTTAAGATTTTAGACAGTTGGATTCTTTCATGATAAAACCTGATTTATAGTTTTATAAGATCTGTTTTTGGCTACTGCCACCAAAGCCTTCCTCCTCCATACACACATTTGGACTTATCTTGGGTATTCTATGTATCATAATATATAATGTGTGTTTTGCCCTCTGCACTGGGAAGTTCTTGAGGGAAAGGAGCCTGTTCTTCATTTCTATATTCCCTCCAGCCAACTGAGCACTTATCGTTTATGTACATGGCTCACAAAACTAACTTACAAATGGATATTCAAATTTATGATGGTTCTTCTTAGTCCTATGCTATGGGTTTTAGTTCAGGTAGAAGATAGAGAGGAATTTCTAAGTGTGGATAGCTAAAACCTTTAGGATAAAGTTGTAAGCCATTTATTAAAGGTCCCATATATATATATATATATATATATATATATATAGAGAGAGAGAGAGAGAGAGAGAGAGAGGGGGGGGGGGGGCACTTAATTCAGAAACCACTAATCCAATTCCAGAGGAAATGTTTTGTCCAGGAAATTTCAGAGAATTTATTAAGAAATAACTTCAATGGAGACAAACACAGTGATATATGATATATGATATACTCAATTAATTATGTTCTATAGGTCTTCTGTGTCCTTGCTAATTTGTATTAATGGTTTCCATGTACTGAATTGTTTCCTGCAACTAATGTATTTTGTTCTCTTCTTGAATTTTCAATAGATTTTGCATTATGGAATGTGAGGTTATGCCATTTGGTGAATAGATATTCATTCCTATTGACTTTTTATGGAAGTAAGTAAACTTTACCATTAAAAATGCCCTAAAGAGTGCACTTACTTTCTCACTGAACACTTTTTGCCCTACATTTATACTTGTCTGATATTTAAATCATGAATTGTACTATCTTTGTATTTACATTTGTTTGAGATGACTTTAGATATTATTTCCCTTTCAACTTCTGAGGCCTTTTGTTTCAGGTGTGTTTCTAGAGGGTAGCACATAGTTGGGTTTTGTTTTATGATCCAATCTAAAGAGTTTATTATTTTGTTAATATGGCAGATATGTTCAGAATTTGTTGTATCATATTTTGTTATGCCTCATGGTTGTATTATTTCACTTTCAATCTTTCACTATATTATTTTCTTAGTCATAGTCTACAATATTTATTCTGTGTATAGATATTTTTAATATTTCCTTACATGGTATCTACTGAACTTTCTCCCACCACAACGACAACATTTATACTTCAACTTTCTTCCAAATCCTTCCCTTCCTTGCATTACCCAATTTTAGTTGCTTACATTACATTCTTAGTTCTAATATATTATTTTATACCTTTGAACGTCTATGCATGTATTGTTTGATATATCAACTTCAAATGGCATTTTATTAAACCTCACCTATAAAAGATGAGGAAGTCACTATATTTATCCTACCTTCTCATCTTCTCCTCCGCCTCCCATCTCAAAATGTGTTAAATTATTTATATGCCATTATGCATAATAATATTTTCATTTTACTCTGTAACCATAATCCTCTACAGTATTGTTTTCTTAGTACTTCAGTTAAATTATTTATTATTATTATTATTATTTATTCTGCCATAATTCCTCCATTCACTTTGCTTGGAAGAATTCTTTAAGGGAATCTAGAAACTGTATTCCTGGATTTAGTACATGCTAAAAATGTTTGTCCACTGCCTTTACTTCCAACAATATGTTGGCTGAGTTGAGGAATATGATCCCTACTCTCTTTCCCTGAGGATGCTGGAGACATTGATCTATACTTTCCTAATGTAGAATGTAGCTGCTGAAGTTACTCCATATATAAGACTTGGTTTCTTTGCAAAATTCTCAAAGGATTCTCTTTTCTTTTACAAGTCAAGACAATTGAGATATGTCTTGATGTTCTTCATTTCATATCAGTTTTTCCAGAGTGTTGATTTTCAAACCATAGATTCAAATTTAAAAGGTTGCTTCTCAAAAACTTCTTCATCCCCAGAAAAAAAAAATCAAAACTATTGTTTCTCCATATGTCATGTATTTATTTCTCCAATTAGGTATATGTTGAATCATTTTTCTCCAGGTATACCACAGTTTTCTAATCTTCCAATCATTTTAACTTTTCTCATTCTTTTATTTATTTTTGTTTCACTTTTCAATTTTTCCATGCCCCTTATTATATTTTCAGCAGTTTCTATTCTCCTTTATGTTATTTTCAATGTAACTTTAATTTCTATGTTAGTTTTAATATTCTTTTCTATTGCTATCCTTGCTTTCTCTACAAATATATCTGTTATCCCATTCTGTTGTCTTCTTATGTTTTTCCTGAATCTCTGTATCACTGCTTTGAGACTTTATTTTAAAGACATTATTTTTTCTGATTATGTATAGTAATGTTTTTGGTCATAAGCTTCACCTTCTCTGGGATAAAATTTTCCTGGTGAATGCTTCCCATTCTACTTTTATTCTTTCAGTACCTTTGTATTTATCCTGCAAAGTTTCCCTTTGTCATCACCTTTGAGGAGGGTGAGTCTTCCTAGAGTATCTGCAGCAAGTTCATCCTTGATTATGGTCAGTATGTGAAATTCTTGGAGGGAGGAGCCAATTGTGGGTTCCAGTTCTGGAGCAATTGTCCCTGGATGACAAGGAAATGCATTAAACTTGGTTTTAGTGTACAGTTTCTTTTAGCCTTTACTTCTCTCCAGCCAAGAGAGATCAGAAACTCAGGGTTGCTCCCCAAAAGTGTCTCTCTCTTCCAATCTGTACCATCACCTGCCTCCCTCCTGCAAAAGCGGGAGGTCTCAAAGTTTCCTGCCTCGGCCTCAGCTTCTCCATTGCTCCATTGTTCTATCCTGTTCAGAGGGTTCCAGGGATGCTCCCACTTGCCAGCCAGCGCATTGTTTCAAATAAGAGGTAATTTGCTCAGAAAGGTGTATCATCTATTTTTGAGAAGTACAGACTGAGGTCTGGAGCTCTTCCTCGTATATTGTGGTTGAGGATTAGATTCACTAACATTTGAATCTCTTAATGGTTATTTTTGGTTAATTTCCTAAAGAGAAGGGGCTGTACCATCTCTACTCTGCCATATTAAACCCAAATATTTTCTATATTTTAAAAATATTTTTAAAATTTGCAAGCAAGCCCTATCCAATTATGTATAATATTTAGAAAGTAACATTTTCAACGTTGAATAAAAATCATGTGCTCTCACTTCTAGGTTAGTTTTACTTCGCATTAAGTACATGCTTACTCTATTTGGTTAATTATTGTCCCTGGAAATCCAACACAATGTTACTTCATCACCCACCTTGGTGCCTTAGGAGCAGTGGATACCTAGCCACAAAGCATTCTGAATAATGTAAGCCAAATTAGTGAGGATTCTTTCAAAACAAGTTAACTTAGTCCACAAAGGGATGAAGGTATTTTGATTTAGACAGACAAGAATATGTGGCTTCCACGGCCTCCATTTGTATCTATTTCAGGATACAGGGGAAGGGAGGGAGGCATGATTTGGGGAGGGGAAGCACAAAAAATTACAATTTAATTTGTGCCTCATTTCATAAAGAGCCCCAATTTTGTCCTTGTGTTAGAATCTACAGCATACACTAAATTTATATTTTATAAATATTTTACTATCTTGTGATTGCCCAGTTTTCTTGTACTGCATTTTATGTCAAAAGCATTGATTTTTAAATGCATTTCTAAAAGGCAGTCATAAATTCCAAGTGGCCCAGGTCTCCCTGGAAATCTAAGGAGTCCAGGTTTGCCCTTTTTCTAGAATTAAGTGGCAGAGGTCCTATTGCGTATCTTACTGTATGCCCACCTCGGACTCACTGGGACATCAGGGACTATCATCAGGTATCCTATTAGCCAAGGATTAGCCTATTAGCCAAGGGACATCTGGTCCAAAAGGAAAAATGGTGATGGAACTTTGGAGAAGTCAGTCAGTCAGACTCAAGTATATCTTAATTAAGCTGCAAGTCCCTTAAACAGAAAAGGAAAATGAAGTCTGCCCATTAAACCAAACTTTAGTTATAGAAATTAATAAAGGAAAGCAGTGAACATCCCATAGACAAGAAGAAACAGAGAAGTGGGACAGTGAAAGGGGAAATAGTTTATCTTGGAGTAACAGTTCCTACAAAGATCATCTGCCAGGGCCTTTTTCTTTATATTCAAGAGGAGTGTTTTATTGAACAACCTTTTATTGAATACTCTTCACTTCATCATGCTCTTTCATTATAAAAATCACTCCCAGAGTCTGTCAACACTATTGCTGGAGTACTTCTAATCAAAACAATGAATATATATTATTCCAAAGGAAACATTAAAGTACTATCTAAACCACAATTTCATATCCCTCTTTGGCATGAGATGAAATGAGATAGAAGGTAAAAGAAGAATCAAATGAGAAAGGAAAACCCTGACCACTTTTTACTTTAATCAAGAAACCTCAGAAGCCTTATAAGGGCTTCGGTTAGTGCTCACTGCACTCGCAATTACTACTGTCATGGTTAATTTCAAGGGTCCACTGATATATCAATGTTAACATTCATTTCTACACTGCCCAGAAAAATGGCAGACTTAATAGCACCTCTGGCTGCCACCAACTGGCCAAATCCAGCAACTGAAAACAGAAATGGCTGAAAAAAAAAAAAAAAAAAGAATAACTAGATTCAAAATGCAAGCTTCAAGTTCAAAATCAGTAAGTGCTCTAGTAAAACAAACAAACAAACAACCCAAAAAAACAATGTCCCAGTTGCCATATAAGAGTTCTGCAATATACAGAGGGTGAATCAGTTGGCAAGTGGGCTTAGGAAGTATTTCTGCAGTGGGTCTCCATAAAGACAGAGAAAGTATAAATGGCCACCTCAGAATGGATGATTCTGAATTTAAAGAAATTAACATAAGATCCAAAATTTGGAGACAAGGAAAAGCAGTAGTGACGATGGAGTGAAGTCTACTTACAGTTGTGGAGAAACTAACTGTCCAGATGGTAGATGTAGAGGGTGAAAACGATGGAAATTGCAGAGGGTGGAGACATAACTGCACCAGGAGATAGGTGACAGAGGAGACAGATGTTAAGTATCACATGTACCTCCAACATCTGGCTTTCAATGGACTCACAAGAATGCAAGCAATATGATATAGCAACTATCCAAAAATTAAAGACAAAGTTCCTGTATTGGAAATAGACTTGTCTCCACTCAACTGAGAGTTTCCAGAAAATACATTTCAGAAGTTTTTCTAATATTATTAATTTTACTATTTAATAGCTAAATTAGCAAACTGTCTGAAATGTGTTAAGACCCATCAATGCTTACCGTTATTTTTAATTTCTAATAGTTATCCTTGAGACAATTCTAGGATGTAAATACAAACATTATTTCCACGTGACAAAAATGAAGAAGCTGAGGTTCATAGATGTTTACTTCTTGCCAAAGGTCACAAAGTTAAGTAGGGACCTAACAGTCAAATCAACAACAGCCACAGCTGTAGAGATCACCCCAAGGATTCTCCAAGCAGCATTTGAGAGTGTGCTCTGGACAACGCTTCTCTGCCATCGTGTACTTCTGACAGGTCACTTTAGCTGTGCCTACCTCTCTTGGATGCAATCAGAATGCCAACAAGTCTTATACTTGCCCAACTGTCCCCACTCATGGAAATTGACAAAGATCTTCTTTGCCATACAAATGAATGTGTCATCCCTGGTGAGGAAGACTGGGCTCAAAGTGGAGGTGTAGATGGGATCCCCGCTAGTACAATGGGGGTGACTCTTTCTCCTCCAGGGAAAACTGGAGGCTGGAGAAGTGTGTTGATTTCTCAATCCTGTCATATTTGAAAGTTTCCTGTTTTTAATTGTATGACTTATACCCAGATATGCTGTTGTAGTAGAATGTAAGTAAATTAGAAATATTGTATTTGGAAAAACTAACAGGACCCTACCAAAAGTTCTCAAATTGAATAAACAGCAAAAATTAGTATTATAGAACTCAGTAAGATAATAAGGAAGAAATAACACAGGTTTGGAGAGAGCTCTCTAAATGATCAATGAGAGGGGCATGCCACATGCTCAATATACATGCTGCAGCAGAAGAGTAAGAAATACTAAAATAGAATTAAAAGGCAACCAGCACTATACAAACAATATGCAAACTTTCTCTCTCTCAAACCTTGTACTTTAAACATTACACAGGGATTGCACTTTAACAAGTGGAAATATGGTGAGGGGATTCCAATTCTAAGTAATATCATGAAGACCTTACTCAATAGTTAGAATATAGTTAAAATATAAATATAAATATGAACATCTGCATAAAAAACTGAAAGCATTCGGAAACATACTGCTTTACATGAATTTGGGGCTATCATTTTGGGTTTTGCAATTGCGATACTGTTTCCTTAGAACTGAATTGGCTACTTCCTCCCACCTCTATATTTTGTATGTATGTTTACTTTAGAGGTTGTTTGTTCCTAGAAATTGAAAAAATTCCCCCACAGACCAGGGACCACAATTGGACAGGCTGTCATCAAGAGGGACAGATTTCCCTAATTCTTCCTGTTACTAACCCATTTCTACTCTGACAGTTTTTGCTTTTATATTATGGCACGTTTTGTTCCTTTTTCATAAGCATCATATTTATAATGGCTCCAGTTTTAATTATGCAGATTAATATTTGCATGCATGAGCTTGTGTGTTTGTGCATGTAATTCTAGTGATTTATTTGCTATCTCACATTTTCTTTGTCATGCTACTGAACTGTTAAATGCCTTTAGTAAGGATCAAAACAACCTAGTCGGGCTTGGTGTATTTGCTCTACCACTGCCGAGTCATGTTCTTATCTTTCATTTTCTTCTTTCTGAAAAACTGGAGACAACAATACCTACACATGAGGGGGACTACACGCATAAGAAATAAAAAGCTTAGTGTTTATTCTATAGGATAATAATGTTAAATTTTTAAATTCCTACAGTATCTAGTAATAGCAGAATAAAGTGTGTTTTTTTAGATTATCCATTTTTCTTTCCTTGCAAATTATAGGTAATTGGTTGTAGGTTTTAATAAGGTAGTTAGTACATTCCATTTTTTACTTGCTGATTTTTTGTTCCCTTTTCTTTCCTGTTATTTTTTAGTGTATTATTTTACTTATTTTTTAGTTCCTTTTTCTTGCTAATACACATATTTAAAGCAACACTTTTCTTGCTTATTTGTCCTACATAACATATGAAAGATTTTAAGGCCTAGTTATTATTTTCAACATCATGTTTCCTTAAATAACTTTAATTATGGCAGCAATGGCAGTGAGGCATCGCTGTCTTATTCCTCTATATTTGTTTCAGAAAGTCCCTTGCATTTCTTCATTAAAGGTAATGTATTCTGAAGCACACATTTACTGCCTTTGAAAGAAGAAACCCTCTTTCTTATTATTTTCAATATCTTTATGAAAAAACCAATGGATTTTTTAGCGAATACTTTCACAACATTTGAGACAATTCCATAGATTTTTAACAATTTCTTTTGTTGTGTTCTGTTGAATTAACAATATTCCTGGTTTGATACCAACCTAACTATCGGGGTTAAGTTCTGTAGATTTAAGTAAAAAAAAGCTTCTGATATCTTGTGTTCTACTTGCTACAATTTTTTTGTGGATGTTTCCATTCATACACTTATTCAACCAAATAATTAATAAGCAAGCCCTTTGTGAAACAGATTATTCTGGGCTCTGCAGAGTTTCAAAGGATAAAAGAGCCATTTTCTTAGGAACCTCAGTCAGCTAGATGAGGCAGATATGAGCATGGCCATACCAGACATTCTGTTTTATACACCTTAAAAGTGTTCTTCATTCATGGAAGAGTATTCATTGAACTTTTTCTATGTGTGGGACACTGTACTTGGGAAAGAGGAGTAATCTAACAGGTGAAATGACACAGTGCTACACCCGGGGAGCTGCCAGTATAGAGAAAACCAGTAACTGAAAAACCATACCACTAAAATATTGTACCCAAATTACTTGGGTACCTGTTAGAATCTGACCTCAGTTTTAAGTCTTGAGAATATGGCAATGAACAAAACAAGCTAAATCCTGCCCTTATGCTACTCACATTCTTGTGACATGTAAATGAATGTGAATTGTGGCTATGACAGCGTTTAATGACAGTGGCCTTGATCTCTTGGGCATTCAGAGGTTTGCCTGGAAAGATGACTTGTCAACTGATAACTCAAAGAGGGTTAAGGATTAGTAGACAGAAAGGGGGGGGGAGATGAAACAGCATCAAAAGAGAAGATCAGGGAGAATGGAGCTCAGACATCAAAAGGACAGAAGGGCCTGAGGTCAACATGTAGAAGGTGGAAGTTGGAGGGGCACATAGACCCTACTGAGAATTTAAATTTTTATCCTAAACAATGGGAACAACAGAAAGATTTTTAAGATGTGGAATGGTGTGATTAGATTTAGGTATACACAACATTTTCTCCCAGTTCACTACTTTTCTCTTCAGATGTTGCTGTACTTTTTATATCCAAGATTCCTAATTGGCTCATTTAATAGCTATCTCTTCTTGTATCAGTTCTGCTTGACTTTTGTTTCATAACTGCTAGCTAAGTTTTAGTGGTATGTGTTTTCATTTATCTCTTTTGGCATCCTAGGCACAATTATTTTAAATTAACGGAAAGTTCTGTTAAAAAGTCTCAATCTGGAAAGATTTTACTGACTTTCTTAGCATTAAATCTCTTCATGTACTTTAGAATATCAGTATAAAGGCTCTTTGTGAGTGGACATTTTTGTGGGTGTGGATTTGAGTTACTCTCTATCACACACATATACATGCCATTTTTAGTTGCTTTCACCTGGTTGCCTTGGCAACCAGTAGTGAACCATTCTTAAATTAGCTTTGGGGAATTTTTTCGCATTGTGATATCAGGACTCTCACAAAATGCAAAACCAGTATGACCCCCCATGCAACTGCAGCCAAAAGCATAATGGAAAGAACAAGGAACTGATGAAAAAGTCACCAAATAGGATGAAAAAGGAAAACACGGGATATAAAGAAGATTACAATGGAAAACCATACTAAAAATCCATATTGGAGGCACTGAGGGGTAGAATTAATGTGAAGGATATGGCAAATTATCTTAAGAAACTTGCCTAAAATTCAGAAGACAAAAATAATGAATAGGGAAAAATAAGGAAAAAATAGTAGATATGGAGGAAAGAAAGTGGAAAGTTTACATCTTATGAATTATATCCTTAAAGGAGAAGTCAAACAATGCAAAAGGAGCTATCAGAGAAAATTTTCCTGATCAGAAAGTCTTACTCAGTTTTAGGCATGTCCTTCAAAAGTAACCACATCAAAATACACAGGGCCTAACCCGACCCTTGCCACATCTTCAATGGCACCATCCCAAGGATGTAATAAACCTGGTCCTCTGTCAGGTCTGAAAACCCAACCTTGGAACCACCTTTGTAACTTCTACCCTTCCTTGGAGACCAGTGAGATGTCTGTCCCACAGGGAATGCTTCTCTAAATCCCTCATCCAGGTTATGCCCCTTGTTCTCAAAGTACCTTATACTTCTCTACCTTAATTATTACCAAAATCAATTTTAATTCTTCATCTTATTTATGAAATTTTTTTCTATTCTTTCACCTGTACTATATTATAAAGGAAGAGCCTACCTATTTCCCACTGTATCCCCTAACATAATATCGAAGTCTAGGAAAAATTTTAAAAGAAGCAAAAAAATTAATTTTGTAGTGATCAATATAAAATTCTCTGAAGTACTATTGATATAAAAGGTAATGGCTGAACAACATGACATCAAAGTGTTAACTTGTTTATTCAACACAATGTAAGAACTTCCCACTATGGGCTGTATTCCTACAACAAAGTAACACAATGGAGGTTGAGGTTTAAGAGAAGGCCAAAATCACATTGGGCAACTGCAAGCAAAAGAAGGAAACAGGGCATGGTAGACCATACCGAGGATTTGGGAGTGGGAAGCCAGTGAAGAGAGTGAGTAATCAGTTTGAAACGGCCAGTTCTGGTGGGGCACCGTGGAGACTAGATGCAAGAAAACTTCAAAATACCTTCAGTGATAGCTGTTGATAGCACCTGGCTTTCTCCTTGGTCAAAAAGAAAGTGATGATCATGAGTTTCAGGCACCATAGCCTACAGTTTGACTAATTAGAGATTTTAGGGCATTCTCATAGATTCACTTGCTTTATTTTTATCCACCTCTGTTTCTTCTGTATCTATTACTTTGTTCTGTTTTTCATCTTATTGTGATATATATTTTTTTCTGTCTCCAACCCTGTTGGTTAAGTCTGATTCTCTGTTGCGTTGATGAGCTTTACGCAGAAATTAGTCTCCAATTCCTATCTACTTGAATCTAAAACTAAACAGGAGGACTTGGGTAGATTTTGTAGGGATGTAATTTTGAGTGGTCAGATGATTGCACTTGGATGCTAGGATGGAAAAGCTGCATTTTAGAGGGTGCTCCAGCCCAACTCACCCCCAGACCAAAGAACATGCCAGGCATAGAGTTACCCATGTATTTTAACCAGGGATTTACTTACAGGAGGATTTTTCCCAATGGTGGCTGGTTGGGAAATGAAGTCAGTGATCTGTGCAAACAAGAGGAAGAGGAGAGCCTTACAGAGCTCAGCAGAGCCTCACTAGATTTGGCTTCAGCTGAGTGTCCTGAAAGTTGATTTCAGCAGAGCCTTGGGAGAGTTGGTTATAAAGAAAACTCAGCTGAGTCTCCTGAAAGTTGACTGCCAACAGTGATTAGGCTCAATGACCTTCAATGTCTGTGTTCTGGTCATGCGGCTGCTGGGCAGTCTCCACACTTTTCGCTAAAGGAGGGGGTGGTGCCGACCCCTGGGCTGCCACAGAGAGCCAAAAGGCTGTACTTGGATAATGTGATCTGAAAGACACTGAGAAATAAAGACAGCAAAATCTGAGAGAATTTGAAAAACACAAATTTGGAATGACTGTTTTTGAATTTAATATTTTGTGACTCCATTTTTTTCTTCCTCATCTTGCCTTTTTTTTTTTTTTTGGCAGTGAGTGAAATTATGTAAAATACATGCCTAGAAAAATCTCAGTTCTAAATGAAGCTCATTCTACAATCAAGAGCTCTGATAATTCTATAAAGATTAAAGGTGTTGCAAAATCAAAATATCTTTCTTTGGCACTGTCACTGTGGCAGTATTTTACCACCAGGACATGTGTACGGGACAGGGAAGGAAGCAAAAGTACCAGAGCAGACTTTCTTACTATGCATATGGTTTTGGGAATGAGGTGTGTAATGAGTTTTGCAAAAGGCATAAGAGCATTCTTCTGATGAAAGTCCTGCATTCTCTCCTCAACTCCCACCCTCAGCTAATTTCCCCACACCTAAGGAAATTCTTGGGGACTTTCTTCCTTTAGAAGCCCCTTATTGCAAAACCCCTGATTTCCATTCTCTACAATATATATGAACTTGAAGGGTCAAATTGTATTTTGTTTCTTTAAGTTGCCTTTCACTGGAGTTCTGCAGGTGTAAGAAATTCATTCTTCCCCCCAGCTGGTTTCCTCCCAGCTTGGATTTGATCTCACCTGCCTAAAACCCGTTGATCTACTGTATTCCTGAAAACAGTCTATATAGTTGGGGCCATAATGAAATCTGTGTCATATCGCTGTGTCCTGAGAAAGGAAACAATATTCGGAAGAATTCAACAGTCTTGGGTAATACACACACACACACACACACACACACACATATTGTGTATGTATAGTATATATTTTTTATCTAAGGCATCTATAATATACACAATATATAGTATTTATAAATATTTCATATACAATATAGTATATATTTTGTATATAATGCATATATAATATATACAATATATACTATTTATATATATTTTGTATATATTATATAATATATAATATACACATACACACACTATACACTCAAATATGTATGTGTGTATGTGGAGTTTTTACATCTATAAATATAGATAAATATATATAAGGTATGTGTGTGTGTATATATATCTTATTATTTTATTCTTAATTCCCCCTCCCAGTCTCATGATAAGACATTAATCCCTTTTATCAAATTGTGTGTATACAGTATATATTGTGTATATAATTCATATTTATTATATACAGAATTTGATAAACTCTCATCTCTTATGATTTCATTTTCCAAAGACAGATGTTTTAGCTATTTTCCCCTTTTATCATTTTAATCATTGTCATTATAATATTATATACATCACATATATTTATCAATGTAGTTCCACAGTTTTCATGTGTGTCTGACATATGTCTGGGATTCACTAAACATTTGTTGAATGAATGTCTGGATGAATGTATTGCACTGCATTTCTTGGTCACCTAATATTCCATTGTATGGTAGGTACAATGATCTTTGCAACTATCTCCCATTCATATAATTCTACTATTTTGAATAAACTTGTGATAATATAGCTTCACCTATGTTTAGATATATGTCCAGAAGTGGTCAGAATCACTTTCCAAAATAGTCACACCAGAGTCCACAATAACAACTATGCACAAATATACCCATGTGACTGAAGAATCAAAAGATCTACCACTCTGATTTTCCCCCTATCTTAACCGTAACACAATTATCACATTTCAATCTACATTTATTTATTGCTTTGTATGACTTTTTTCTCTGTATCTGCTCTCTGTTTGCCTTTGGTCTTTGTGATTATTTTGTTTATAGCTCTTATCTATTTACATATTTTTGTATTTCTTTAAATTCTCCTTATTGAATCAAGTGTGAGTCTGTGTACGTGGAGCTTTTATATCTATCTATAAATATAGATAAATATACATAAGGTTGTGTGTGTGTGTGTGCATGTCTGTATCTTATTTTATTCTTAATTTTCCTATCTGTCTTATGATAAGGCATTAATCCTTTTTTTTTTTTTAATACACCATACTAAGATAAAGTTTGGCAAAGATGTTTTATGGATGTAGTATTGGTAAAAGGAAAATCATTTCAATGCACTGGGCTCTTATGTACCCAATAATAACAAGATAATTGAGGTTCCAGAATTAATTTCCTATCATAGACTATTTAGACAGAATAAAAAATCTAGAAAAATTAATGAAATGGAGCAAGCAGATTTAAATGTTGGGGCACAAAAAAACACAAAATTGGGTCACAGACTGCTAAAGTTTAATGGTGTTTCTATAGGTTTAGTATGCAAGTAGATCTTAAAATGGATTTATCTTTTGCTGTTGTAGAAATAAAGCTGTCCTAGTTTGTTAATGCTGCAGAATGCAAAACACCAAAGATGGATAGGCTTTTATAAAACAGGGGTTTATTTCACTACACAGTTACAGTCTTAAGGCCACAAAGCGTCCAAGGTAACACCTCAGCAATCGGGTACCTTCACTGGAGGATGGCCAATGGCATCTGGAAGACCTCTGTTAGCTGGGAAGGCAGCTGGCGTCTGCTCCAAAGCTCCGGCCTCAAAACAGCTTTCTCCCAGGACGTTCCTCTCTAGCAAGCTTGCTCCTCTTCAAAACATCACTCCCAGCTGCACTCCCTTCCCTCCCCCGAGTCAGCTCATTTATATGGCTCCACTGATCAAGGCCCACCCCCGAATGGGTGGGGCCATGCCTCCATGGGAACATCTCATCAGAATTATTACCCACAGCTGGGTGGGGCACATTCCAAGCAAATCCAACCATCACCAAAACTTCTGCCCCACAAAACTACAAAGATAATGGCATTTGGGGACACAATACATTCAAACCGGCACAAAAGCAATAGAATAAAAATTCAAGAATTGGATTTCTTTATCAAAAATTTTCAGTCTTGATCTGTGTACCCCAAGCAGTGGAGGTTTTTGCCCTACAGGAGACAGGTAGAAATGTCAGGAGACTTTTCTGATTGCCAGGTTTGATGTAGCTACTAGCATCTAGTACGTAGAGGCCAGGGATACTGCTAAACTTCATACAATGTGGAGGACAGTCCAACAACAGTGGATCATCCAGCCCCAAAATTCAATACTGCTGAGGTTTAGAAACCTTTGTCTGGATTAACAGAATATTATCAAACTATATTCAATGCAATAGACATATTTGTTAATGAAACTTTTAAAACTGGGTTTCTGATTCCACAAAATTGATTGCTCAAGATGAGATATTCTTTTATGTAGCACATTTCATTAATATATGTGCAAGACCACTTCTCAGTATTCTCATAGTCCCTAACAAATCATATAATCATCTTATGAAGCAATTTGAGAAAGAATTCTAACAATGGCAAACCCAATTATTAAAGCTGAATAGCTTTTTAAAATGTCCCATAGATTGGATTCTTTTCTTAATAGCTCTTGGCAATGCAAGCCTAATTTCTGACTCCCTAAATGTGTCGGTTCCTCAGTCACTGAAGAAATTCTAGCCCTTCATTTGTAGCCCTAGAGTCCACAAAACAAAGCTTCAGGGAATATTTTTTTTGCAAGCTCATATTAAAATCCAACACATACACCAGGCTATAGGAACAACTTAGAAAAGTTAGGAAGTGGCTTTTTAGGTAGGGCAGAGAGCATAAAATAAGATACAGAAGCACAAATGAATATGGGAAAGCCATGAAAACACCAGCTATAGCAGAGGGTTCAGGTAGAAAAAGAGTAAAAGGCAAATAGCGAGAGGTAGGAAGTGACATGAATGAAGACTGCAAAGGAGAATATGAGTTCAAAGATGAAAGCTTCCTTAAGAAGGGACTCTGTTGTAGTTGTTTTCCACAGTACAGAACACAGAGTGTGTCTTCACTGACTGAACAGAACTGCCAATATATCCAAGATTGCTTAATTTTACTTGTTGAATAACTAAACACATTTTAAACATTAGCTCCCCATACCTACCCTGGGATGATTTTTTTTTGTTGTAAAGTCTCATGTGGTTAGTGAAAAAATAAATTAGGAAAATATTTATATCAAAGAGACTCATAATACAAATTTACCTTGTTAAAATATATGAAACATAATCTGAATTCTTATATAAAATGACACAACTTAATTGTTATTATTGACTGCATTATATCTATCTTCCCATTCATGAGACAGAGAAAAGGTAATATCTTACTTGTAAATTGAACACAGGATTCACTCATTCATATTCATTGGATTTAGCTGATCAATCTTTCCAAAAGTATATATTCTTTGGGCATTTGAGATTATATATTATCAGAATATTGAAATGATATTCTAGAAAATATCCAGACTGGAAAGAAAATGATGAAAGAAGGAAATGATGGTGGGGCCAGGAGAGAAAATGAATTTGTACAGAAAGAAAAATGAATTTCAATCAGAAGATAAAGATAGTCTTATCAAGGGATACAAAAAAATGAAAGACATTAAGAAATTAAATTTTAATAATATTTCAGGTTTTAATGACTGTATCAGATTCATGTATTGGAAAGCTTAGTTTATGTATTGATTGACTGAAGAAGGAAGTATGATGTCAGAGGCTAGTTCTCAAATGTGCTCAGATGTTAGAGCATGCAGAAGCTATGCTACTTTTATAAAGTTCACTACATCCTGAGAGAGCACTTACTATGCATATCACTCTACATGTATTTTCTTTAATCATCACAATAACCTTACGAGATAAATACTATTATTATACACCTTTTGCAACTGGGAAAATTGACAAAACAGAGATTCAGGGATTTGGCCATCTCAGAAGATAGGACAATGGTTTTCAAGTTTTAGGGAACATCAGAATCACCTGGAGGGCACATCAAAACACAGATCCTGGACCCCATATCCAGAGTATCTGATTTAGTAGGTCTGGAGTGGGGCCTGAGAATTTGTTTTCCTAACAAGTTCCAGGTGATCCTTAATGGCTGGTCCAGGGACCACACTTTGAGAGCCCCTGATCTAGTATATGATTAAGAATGACTTGAGCCCAGGCAATCAGGATGCAGAATCCATCCTCTTAGCTACCACCTCAGGGACCACTGGAGACGGTAGCCACAGAATACACACGCTACAGGTAACTGCCCCACAGCCACCTTTACCAAACCCTACACACGGAGCATTAGCTTCTCTCTCCAAGTCCTATTTTTGTCCTCTCCTAGATCTTCCCAGCAAATGAAGAGTTTCAAGGAAGATAATTTAATAATGAACAGCTTTTAATTAAAAAATATAGTGCCATGAAGTTCTTTCTTTGAATTGGGAAAAGGTTATCTTAATTCAAGATTAGCATCAGAATTGCTTTTCTTAACTTCGCTCAGTGGGAGTGATCTGTGGTTACACCAAACAATGTAGGGGACAAAGATTGGCAGGCCTGATTTCTGAGGTCCAGTTTTCACATTAATTTTCTAACGAAACAAAGCATGTCGCTCTCTGCGCCTGTAATCATTAAACTGAAATGCAACTTGTCATTCAAAAAAAAAGTAATTCTGGTGAAAACATTTAAAAGGCTTAGTGTTAAAAACATGCCAAAGATTATTATCATTATTTTAAAAAAGCAGATTGCATAATTATGATCATGATGAAGATCTGAGGTTCAGAGAAAATACATGTAGACATATAAGAAAACTTGTCTCAGCAAAAAGTCTTATACATATACACACACACAAACACATACATACATATACATGTACGTATATTTGCTAATTCCTGCTATCTTGCCTTTAAATCACTGACATCTCAGGGTTTGGCCCCAGATTAGGTATCAAATTACAAAATAATTGATTTTCAACACTAAGTGCCCCATTTCCTGGTTCTTAAAAAAAAAAAAATCATCTGCTTAGTGCGCAAAACATAAAAATCCAAAAATATCCATGGATTTTCCTTATGAGCCATATACAAAATAAGATAGTTTAGAGAAAGGAATTGACACATTTCCAGTAAGTCACTAAATGTTATTTTAATAGCTCACAAAGCACTGGATATAGGTATTTATCAAGTCTCTTAAAAACTAAAAGGAAATGTTGCCTGAAAAAGGAGGCCCAAAGAATTGTAGACAAACCACAATATTTTTAATGTACAACAGAGCTCCAAAGTCTCATATATAAGTCAGATGGTGTTGTCACCATAAATCTGCCTGTCTGGGGTAAGATGGGGAGAATCAAGTTGACAAGCAATATCTGCTTCAGCCTTGAATGCAATAATTAAAGCAGAAGGAAACTATTACACCTTGGTTTGTCATGGTAATGGCTTGAAAAATAGTGAGAGAAGATGAGTCTGCACAAAGTGGCTTCAAATTCAAGCATGCATGTGTGCACACACATCCACACACCCAAATACCCCCTTCACACACACATTTATATTAATCAGGGTGGCAAGCACTGATCATTAAGATGAAAAATAAACAGACTCTGAATTAGTGAGGAACGAGAAATAGTAGGAAGAGAGTCTTCTAACATCCAAAGTTTGGGAGGAAGTGGAAATAAAGCAAGAAGTGAAATGAAACCAGAAGAATTACCTCTGAATATTTTAAATGATCTAAAGTCAAAATATTACCCATAACCATATTGTCTCGTTTCATCTGAGAAATCCTGTATTCAGATTTGAATTATAGCCATTTGCTCAGCTGACCAATTATTAAACACACCTATTCCAGATATGCAGCAAATGATGTCTCATAATTCTTCACATGTCTTATTGTAAGAGGTAAAAGCTTTTGGCTTAATGAGATTTCACTGGACTTGAAAAAAATTAATTTCTCCTCACTGTAATGATAAGTGTCAGAAATGCACATGTTCTTAATTAACTTCACATTAATTAAGGAGGACTTCCCTGGACTTAAGTACTTAACTGATATTTTCCATGGAGGGGAGCATGAGTAAGAATCCACAAACTCTAGTAAGATGTGTGAGAAGAGAGTGATGCCTCAGCTGGAGAACACAGGACGTCTACATTTTTCCTTTCCTATTCCTGTTATTTGGAATAGCATCGACAGAACTCTTGAAGAGGTCACTGTAAAAGAATGGTCTTTTTCAAAAACAGAATAGAGGCAGACAAACAAAACGTGATGGAATAGGGTCAGATAACTGGATTAAGGTCAAATACTTGCCTTACTCACAAACAGGGTGATCCCACCACCGCAGGAGGGACAGTGTCCCATCTGCTCACAGACTTTTAGGTCCTGGACTGGTTGATGAAAGCACTTCATAAGTTGTAAAACACTGCATAAATGTAAGTTAAAAAAAAAACACAGTGGATGGATCAAGATGGTGGTGTAAGATGCTCCAGGGTGCCATTCTCCCACAGAATCTTTGAACAACTAGCAAAAACTGGTAAAGCCATCTTCCTCCAAACTCAGGAAAACAGTTAAATGGTTGCAGTAACTGGGCGAGGGCTGAGTCAAGAAAATGCAGCTTTAAAAATGGTAGAAGCTCAATGCCTCCTTGCTAATCCCTTCCCCACCCCTTCCCTCTCAATGTATGAAGCCCGTCTGTGCTCCCATTCTGGGTCTCTGGTTCTGTTCTGGAGAAAGCAGGGTTGACCCTGTGACAATACATGGGTGCCTGATTGTCCATTCCAACCTTTGGGGTGGCAGACTGAAAGAATGAACCAAGAAAATCATCTTAGTCTACCCTTAGTAGAACTTTTCCAGCTTGCAAGAGAAACAATCAAAGGGGCCTTGAAAACACAATAGAGTACTTGAGATAGAAAGTCTATTTCAAAGGGTGTGGGGGCATTTAATTCCTGTAAATGGGGGATTTCCTAAGACTACCAGCAAACACAAGCCCAGGACACTCTCTGAGTCTCAAAAAATAGAGGACCCAGCTCTTTGCATTCGCCTCAGGCTGATTTTCTTGATAAGAGAGCTAAATTCTGAATGAGAGCACCAGTCAGTGCAGAGACTATTTGCAAAGACTGTAGAAGGTATTTTTTGAAAGTGGGTTTGTCTGTTTTTGTTAGCTGCTGACAGTCATGGAAATATCTGTCATATCACTATCTGTATACAAACTTAAGGAACAGAAAGCTCAGGGACTAAATCCCTGTTTTATCACAGGGACTAGAATACTTTAAAATATTAAAATATATTAAAAAAGATTACAAGGCAAAGAAAGGAAATGATGGCCCATCCAAAAGAACAAGACAAAAATCCAGAAACCATAAGATGAAGAAGACCTGACTTTAGACATATTGGACAAAGACTTTGGGGAAAAAAAAAAAGATCTTCAATATCCTCAAGGAGATAAAGGAAAACACCAAGAAGGACTAAAGAATATCAGGAAAACAATAAATGGACGATGTGAGAATCTCAGTAAAGAGATAGAAATTTTTAAAAGAAACAAAGTAGTTATACTAGAGTGAAGCCCCAAATAACTGAAATTTTAAAAAATATCCTTTGAGGGTTTCAACAGCATACTGGAGCGGACAGAAGAAAGAATCCGTGAACAACTTAACAAACTGACAAACAACCCAATTAAAAAAATGGGCAAAAAAAACTGAATAGACATTTCTCCAAAGAAGATACAAATGACCACATAGCACATGAGAAGACTGTTGACAACATTAGCCATTACAGAAATACAAATCAAAACCACAGTAAGATACCATTTCACACCCGCTAGAATGACTACTATTTTAAAAAAAATGGAAAAATACAAGTGTTTGAGAGGAGGTAGGGAAGTAGGAACATTTGATCATTGTAGGTGGGAGTGTAAAGTGGTGCAGCCCTGTGGAACACAATTTGTCAGTTCCTCAGTAGTTATGAACAGAAATATCATATGACCTAGCAATCCCAATCCCACTTCTAGGTAAACATACCCAAAAGAATGGACTCAAACAGGTATTTTCAAACATGTTCCTAGCAACATTATTCACAATTGCTAAAAGATGGAAGCCACCCAAGTGCCCATCAATAGATGAATAGGTAAACAAAATGTTGTGTATATACATTATTATAATAATATCACTCAGCCATAAAAAGGAATGAAGTACTGATATTCTGTGTATTGGACAACACAGATTAACCTTAAAGACATCATCATGTTAAGTGATATAAGCTAGGCACAAAAGGACAAATATTGTATATTTACATGAATATTAACTAATTAGAAAAAGAACATTCATAGAGTCAGAAACTAGAATACAGTTTACTAGGGTGCGGGTTGGGGGATTGAGGAGTTAATATTAATTGGCATAGAGTTTCAGTTTGGGATGATGGAAAGTTTTGGTAATGGATGGTGTGGATGGGAGCACAACATTGTGAATGTAATTAACACAATCATATATTAAAAGGGGAAATTTTATGTTGGATAGATGTTATTAGAGTAAAAAAAGTGGCTGAATTTAAAGTTGCTTGGAACCACATGGGGGGTGGAGGGAAATGACTTTTTAGTATGCTTCTACTTGCTTTTCAGAAATCTCACTGAGTCTCCACCAAATTTTCAGCAGAAAATAGTACTATAGCATGAGGACTATGCAATTTACATTTGTGCGAACTTTTGATGGATTTATCATTTGATCCTCAAAACATCTCAGAGGATGTGGAGAAAGAGGCACACTTATTCACTGCTGGTGGGAATGTAGAATGGTGCAACCACACTGGAAAGCAGTGTGGAGGTTCCTCAGGAAGCTAAGTATAGATTTGCCATATGATCCAGCTATTCCATTACTAGGCGTATACTCAGAGGAACCGAAAGCCGAGGCACAAATGGACATTTGTAAACGAATGTTTATTGTGGCATTATTCATGATAGCCAAGAGATGGAAACAGCCCAAATGTCCATCCACAGACGAATGGATAAACAAACTGTGATAAATACACGATGGAATTTTATGCAGCTCTAAGACAGAACAAAGCCATGAAACATATAATAATGTGGATGAACCTTGAGAACATTATGTTGAGTGAAGTTAGCCAGAAACAAAAGGACAAATACTGCATGGTCTCACTTACATTAACTAACATTAATGAGCAAACTTTGAGAGTTAAAAGCTGATAGCACAGGCTATCAGGAGATAGAAAGCAGGTAGAGATTGGGCATTTGATGCTGAAGGACTACAGAATGTTCAGCAGGATTGACTGTATAGATCCAAAAATAGATAGCATAATACTGTGTGATGGTAGCACAATATTGTAAGTACACAGAACAAAGATGTCTGTGAATAAAGCTGAAAGAGGTGGGCTAGGGGCATGTATGACACTTGAGGTAAAGATAGAAGATAAAGACTGGGACTGTTTAACTTCGCAAAAACTGGAGTGGTCAATGATTGTGACTAAATGTACAAATATAAAAGTGTTCTTGCATGTGGGAGAACAAATGAATGTCAACCATGCAGAGTGTTGAAAAGGGGAAGGTATGGGGGAAAAATATAATCAAAGCAAACTGGAGTCCGTGGTCAACAGTAACACTGTAATATGCTTCCATTAGGTGTGGCAAAGGCAATATACCAAAGCTAAATGTGTATGAGGGGGGATATAAGAGAGGGATATAGGATTCTTGGTAGTGTTGTTGTTGTGTGACCCTACTATTATATTGTATGTATGATACTTTATTTTTCTTTTTATTATCTTTTTTATTATTCGTTAAAAATTTTTTTTTCTTAGTAATCAATATGTTCAAGGGCTGACTGTGGTGATAAATGCACAACTATATGATGATACTGTGAACAACTGATTGTACACAGTGGATAATTGTATGGTATGTGAATATTGCTCTATAAAGTTGTAGGAAAAATATAAATAGGGAAAAAAGTGCTAGAGAAAGCAAGAAGAGAGGGATGTATGTATTTACGGTTGGATAGGAGACAGAACGGTGTAGTCTTTCTGGAGGACAGTGTGGCGGTACCACAGGAATCTGAGTATGTGGGTGCCATGGGGTCCTGCAACCTCTTTATGGGGCATGTACTTGGAAGATCTGAGAGAGGGGACATGAACTGATATTTGCACACTGGTGTTTATGGAGGCAGTATGCATGATCTGCAATGGGTGGAGGTGGCCTAAGGGTACACTGACTGAGGAACAGAATGGTGAACTGTGGTGTGTGCATACAATGGAATATTGAGCAACTGCGAGAAGGAGTGAAGCTGTGAGACAGGTGAATGGATCCTGTAGACAGCATGTTGAGTGAAGCACGTCAGAAACAAAGGCAAACACTATAATGCCTCACCAATATGGACTATAACTACAATGTGTAAACTCAGAATCGAATCTTAGAGCACAGCTTATCAGGGGAACTTTATTGTAATGGTCCCTAGACTGCAAGATCTTACAGCAGTCACATCTATTCCTGACTTGTAATGGCTATCTCCAGATTCTGAGATGCTGATCCTTTTGTTCCAGGATCAAACCCTGGAACTTTGGGTATCTGTGTGAAACTCAGAGCTAGAGTTTGGGTATCTGTGTGAAACTCAGAGCTAGAGTTTGCCAGATATGAATGGCAGTACTAGCACATACACCAACTGTTAAACAAGCTGAAAAAGAGTCCAGTCTTCAATTAGAGATATGAATGAAGCAGATCTAGTTAAGACTAGGGCAAATCAGGCCAAAGGGTAAAGGACAATACTATATTTTAAAACTTCAACTTCCATGTGAGACCAGGGGAAGAGATGTTTGTTTGGTGCAGGATCAGTATTTCCTGAACAGTTTAACTCATACACTATGTTCAAATACCATAATTACATGGAACTTTGAATAGGAAGTGAGACCCAGTAGATTTGTATGGTTTAGTGTGAAATAGCGACACATCCCAGAGTGGTTTGGGCAGAGAATAAAAATATATTTGCAGGGCCCCCCTGAGGAGCCGGGGGAAAATGCAGAAGTGTTGGACTTCCTCACCTGGATTGTTGCTGATGTTCTCACAAACATTGAGGACTGGTGCTTGCCCTTATGAAGCTTGTTACTGCAAAGGAGAGGCTAAAACTGCTTGTAATTGTGCCTAAGAGCTTCCCCCTGAGTACCTCTTTTTTGCTCAGATGTGGCCCTCTCTCTCTAGCTAATCCGACTGGGCAGGAGAACTTGCTGCCCTCCCTCCCCTCCATGTGGAACCCAACTCCCAGGGGTATAAATCTCCCTGGCAATGCAGGACATGACTCCCGAGGATGAACCTAGACCCAACATTGTGAGACTGAGAACATCTTCTTGACCAAAAGGGAGTGTGAAATGAAATGAAGTAAAGTTTCAGTGGCTGAGAGATTCCAAACGGAGTTGGGAGGTCACTCTGGTGGACATTCTTACACACTATATAGATGACCCTTTTTAGGTTTTAGGGTATTGGAATTGCTAGAAGTAAATACCTGAAACTATCAGACTGCAACCCAGTAGCCTTGATTCTTGAAGACAATTGTATAACGTAGCTTAAAAGGGGTGACAGTGTGATTGTGAAAACCTTGTGGATCACACTTCCTTTATCCAGTGTATGGATGGATGAGTAAAAAAATGGGGACAAAAACTAAATAAAAAATAGAGTGGGAGGGGGGAGATGATTTGGGTGCTCTCTTTTACCTTTATTTTTTATTCAGTTTTTACTTTTTCTGGTATAAGGAAAATGTTCAAAAAATAGAATGATGTGATGAATGCACAACTATATGATGGTACTGTGAACAGTTGACTGTATACCACAGGTGACTGTATGATATGTGAATATATCTCAATAAAACTGAATTTAAAAAAAAAAAAAACTCTCAGGACTATTTATTAGTGAGAAACATGTCAAATGGGTATTTTTGCACGGCAATGAAATGCCAGGAATTTTATATGGTACACACTATTAAAATGACCATTTTGCATATAAGGAAATGGAAGCCAGGCCAACTGGAGTGGTCTACCCCAGTTTGAAGAATTGGTAAATGGAAGACCCGAGCCCCAGAACTTGTGTCTTCTATCTGTCCCCCACAGGTCACATATCCACTACTCCACAGTGACCCAGACAGTGGTGATCCAAGTCAGGGCCCTAAAGAGTAGTCAGCACCCTGATAATCTTCAACATTCTTTGTCACCCGAATACCCAGTCTTTCCGAGGGTGTGTTCAGATAACTGATGAGGGCCCTGGTGTCACTTGGAAGAAAGGGGTATGGCACTATACCTCCAAAATATACCCTGTGCAGCCAGCCTGCTGCCCCTTCTCCAAAATCTATGCCAAATGCTTAAAAGCAAATGAAATACCAGATCGTATTAGGTGCCATCACAATAGTTAATTGCATTTTGGAAGGCTATGCACACTTAATCGAATTTTACTTTGCATTTCGAGCACCCCCACCCCAGCACTTTGTTGACTATTATTTCCAGCTAGTCTGGAAGGGCATCCCTCATCATCATGCAAACCACTAAAAAATGCCCCCACCCTGTTCAGAAGGTGATTTTTTAGCGATCCAGCTCTGTCCCAGGAGACTGTATTGGCTATCTTCCAGTGTTTGCACTGCACACTCCTCTGATTCAGCCACTGGTGGAATCATATTTCTTTGCCAAGGATGCCCTCCTACACCCTAGAGCTGAACCTGGCCTTTCCCTCGAAAACAAAACAAACAAAATGGGAAAAGAAGAGAAAGACTTGACCTGAAGCATCTTCATTCTCTTAGCTTCTGATTTACCTGCTAGGAAGCTGTTTGAACCCTTTAAAAGGAAATCTAGGATCCACATTCTAAATGTTATTACATACGAACAGAAATCCTTTAGTATAAAGCATGGCTAGTGGATAAAAAGTGAATCAGTGCCTTTTCTTGAGAAATCCTCATAGTTCATTAAATTAATTAAAGGGAAAGAAATAAATATACAGTTGATAGGATGTCTACGATTGAATTTTAGAAGTACTCAACTAAATTCCATCCAGGAAAGGAAACTGGAATACAAGGAAAGACCATCTGGATTTTAGGAATCCAATAAATATAACATTTATCAAGTTCCATATTTATGGCAGTTCTGTTAATTAGCTCAAAAGGTCAATTCTGACTCCCATATGATCCTGTAAGTACAAAACGATGATGGATCCACTAAAGTACAACACTATAACAAGACGTGAGGCTTGTTTTTACCAGGTCCCAATGAAAAAGCAAATGCTTATTTTCTTACTGGAAGTCTCTGCATTAATACCAAAGAGCTATTTTTGAAAATAATTATATCACATTTACCTCCTATTGCATAAAATTCAGTGTGTGCATAAATATGCATACCCAATTTTAGGTAAGGTTTAAAATGCCTATTCGTATGTTTTGACAATGCTTGCAACCTTAAACAGGTTGTCAATTTGATATGGTGTTCATTTAGGGTGCCTCCCCCCACCTTCCATTGAGCTTCCTCGTTGATTTTGGTCTCATTGCCAAGCTTCTGGCACAGTAAGAAAGCAATTTTCTCCAGAGTCAAAATTAGTATTGCATCATGAATTATTCAGCCTGATGCGTTGCTTCTTGTGGCACCCTGTGCTCTTACAGCCCCAAAGTTTGAAGTCTTCCTTTTCACACATTCTGATCTCCATTCAATCCTCTGCCCTCCACTTCTTCATCCCCCAATATGCCAATCGAGCAGGCTGGCACCCTGGCAGCTGATCTAATATGCTTTATATTTAAATTTCAAATCACATACTTGCCTTCTCACTGGAGTGCTTCAGAGTGCAATCACATGAGACAGGCTGTTTCCACATAAAACAACTTCAAATAATTTCTGTGAGATGTAAGCCTGCCTTTAATAACTTCATCTCAAAATAGACTCATTGAAAAGAACATAGCCAAACCTCAGATGCCCGAATAAATGTAATATCAACTCTATCTTAAAAATCTTTATATTTGATCATTTTAATGTGTTTTATAAATTTCTCCATGCAAAGCCCATTTCCCAGATATGTTGTAGCACTATTTCATCTTTCTCCCTGTTTCTTCTCCATTTCATTTGTTTTCTCAGAAATATATTTTTGTTCTGCACACATGTATTCACACATCCTAATCCCACTCCTCCTTGATGTAATACATATCCTAAATGGATGATTTACACATTTATTACATTTAGTGTGTTTAACTGTGTGTGCTTGCTTTTTTCCATCAACTACATGACTTATGAAATGTTGCTCTTATCATAAAGGCAGACTCTTCAAAAGATGTAAGACTGACTTCACATGGGGGAGAGAGCTGCAACTGCATCTATTAATTAAAATTCAGCTTTACTGAGGTATATTCACATACTATACAGTCATCCATGGTGTACAATTGACTGTTCATAGTTCCATAATATACTTGTGCATTCATCACCCCAATCAATTTTTGAACATTTCCTTACACCAAAGAATAAGAATAAAAATAAAAGAACACCCAAATCATCCCCTCCTCCCACTCTATTTTTCATTTAGTTTTGTCCCCATTTTTCTACTCATCCATCCATACACTGGATAAAGGGAGTGTGATCCATAAGGTTTTCACAATCACACTGTCACCCCTTATAAGCTACATTGTTACACAATCATCTTCAAGAGTCAAGGCTACTCAAGGTTGCAGTCTGATACCTTCAGGTATTTACTTCTAGCTATTCCAGTGCATTAAAACCTGAAAAGGGTTATCTATATAGTGCACTAAGAAGTCCGCCAGAGTGACCTCCCAACTCCATTTGGAATCTCTCAGCCACTGAGGCTTCATTTCATTTCATTTCTTTTCCCCCTTTTGGTCAAGAAGATTTTCTCAATCCCATGATGTTGGGTCCAGATTCATCCTCGAGAGTCATATGCTGTATGCAACTGTATCTTAACCAGACTTGGGTCATAACATGAAACTGTAAAAGGATTTTAGAGAAAATTTTAAAAGAATAATATAGGTGTAAAATTAATAAAATTAAACCTCCTTAAAAAATGTCTAGATAATCAAGTATACAGCTATTCATAAGCACCCTACTGAATTGTCTCACAAACTTACTCCTGAGATAATTATTCCATGACCACAAATTCAGAGTACTCACCTATCATTTTATTGTTCCAACTAATAGCCAGGTGTTATCCTATGCTATTACAGTTATTCAAAATTTAGTGGTGGTACCATTCGGTGAAAAAACAGTTTCTGATAACCCAACTCCAGGAGCAGGGATGATTATTAAATAAACATAATCTTTAAAGCATATAATTCTACTTATACAGAAACGGTCATTGGCAGATGTTAACGCTACAGTTTTCTACTCAAACAGATTTAACTGGGGCAAGATATGCCTCTTTAAATTGAAAAATGTGTCATCTTCCTTTTGAGAGTGATGGTTTAATATGTATGTAAACTTCAGAATTTAAAACATTGAAAATATGTTCAAAGGGATCTTGATTTTGATAAATAGATGGCATTAGACTCATTTACGTTGGCCAGTAGCATGCCCCACGCTGCATTTTCCTGCCGTTTGCTGAGATGATTAATTTTAGCTGTGCACCAAGATTCAGAATTTACACTCTGAAAATTTCCAATGCTGCAGTGTTCAACTTGTATTTTAACAGATTCCTTGAAGATGTTAACTCTGTGATTCTTGATTTATGCTTCCAAGTGCGATTTTATGATTTGAGTAATCAATGTTTCTCTTCCCACCCATTCCTTTTTTCCCCCTGCTTTCCCTGCATCTCCCCTCTCAATGTCATATAGTTGTGAGAAGAGATATTCTGGTGCAATCCCCTGGGATTAGCTGATGAGCATGGGCCATATGTTCCTGACTTTTTTCAGAGATTACTGTGTGTACTACATTGACAAACCAACTCCCCAAGACAATGCCGGATAACTTTATATTACCCAAACAGCTTGCTAATGAGCCGTGGTGGCAGTTGCCATATTTTAGTAATATTTATTAAATTGTTATGAGGCATGAAACTGTATTGCTTTATCTCTGTGATTAATTAGTTAATAGCTAGAAGGTTTTGTTTTTGGAAATAATCATTTCGTAATGAACTCTCCTGTAGTTTGTTTGTTTTTCCTCATCTGTGGTTTAAATATTGTTTTTCCCTCCTATAGCTGATATCTGTTCAGGAAAGATCAAAGAAGGAAGATCCCCAAACATGTTTTTCATGCAATTTTACCTAATTGACAAGGCAAAGAAGAGCAAGGTGGTAAGGAGTTATGGTTAAAGGTGAGGCATGGTTCCACAGTGCTCTAGCTGCCACTGAGAGGTTTAAATAGGAGAATGAAAATAAAGGTTCTCACAGTAAATATCAATGCAAGGTTCTGTTTTCATTATCGTAACCTTGCTGGTCATTCCAGCAGCTTATCTCAGGATACAATTTGGAGTGTTTGATTAGAGTAAAAAAAAAAAAGCAATCCAGGTGTAACTATAAGATATCATTCCCAATTGCAATTAAAAGGCTTCCAAATTTGCTGAATTATTATTTAATCTAAACCTGAGGACATAAAGCCTTAGCACATTCGTTAGACATGCTACTTTGCCTTAGACAAACCTGCTCAAATCTTTCCTTATACTATTTATTTCCTTATAAGTTCAATACGTTTCTTATGTCTCAGGTTTCACATCTATTAAAATAAGGTAATAACTGTAACTTCTCATTAGTTTGGGTTAAATAAGACAGTGCATATACATTGTTTAGTAAATACTAACTTGTCAAATATTGTAGACAACTTGAAGCTGTAAGTCAATTGATACTAGCTATTCTTAAAATTGTTTATTTCCTTATAGAAGCTTTACTATTTTTACAAAAATAATACCAGATGGTGTTTATTGAGGACTCGGTATGTTCGAGGCATGGATCTAAGTCCTTTACACTCATTTTAACCTCATAAAAACTCCAAGAGGGTGGTATCCTAATTGTCCCATTCTACTCTTCAGGAACTAAGGCAGAGAAAAGTGAAGTAACTTGCCCAGTCTCACCCAGGAGAAAACAACCCTTGCTCATTTCAATACACTCTCTCTGTGTTTTCCCTTAGAGGTCTTGGGGTTTCTTTCCTAATCCATAAAATAGAGGATTTCAAACATAATTGCTAAAAATAATTATTCACTCTCTTATTTGGCTAAGGCAATTACATTGATTGCCCAACACTGTCATTCTGTAATCAGCAGAGAAACCAAAGACATCCAGATGAGAAAAACACTTACAGGTCATTTAATCCAGCAAGTTAACTGCAAAGCCTATTGCTTCTCCAGAATGTTCTTGTTTCCTTATTTATTTATTTTTTTGTAATTAGAGAAGCTGTGGGCTTACAGAAGAATTATGCATAAAATACAGGATTCCCATATACCACCCTATTATTAATAACTGGCATCGGTGGTGTGGTACATGCTACAATTGATGAAGGTACCCTTTTTATAACTGTACTATTAACTATAGTCCATCATTTAACTTAGGGTTCAGTGTTTGAGTTTGACCAACATATCTACAACCTAAAATTTCGACCAATACATTTAAAAAAGTTAAAAGTTTCCCTTTTAACAACATCCAAATATATAATTCAATTGTGTTGATTATGTTCACAATGTTGTGCTACCATCACCACTATCCATTACCAAAACTTTTCCATCATCCGAAATAGAAACTGTGCCTTAACTCCCTACTCCCAATCCCCACCCCATCTCCAGGTAACCTATATTGGAGATTCTGACTTTATGAGTTTGCTTATTCTAATTATTTCATATCAGTGAGATCATATAATATTTGTCCTTTTGTGTCTGGTTTATTTCACTCAAAATGGTGTCTTCAATGTTCTTCCATGTTGTTGCATGTATCAGAACCTCATTCTCTTTTTATAGTTGAATAATATTCCATTGTATGTATATATCATATTTTGTTAATCCACTCATTGGTTGATGGCCACTTGGGCTACTTCCATCTTTTGGCAGTTGTGAATAATGCCGCCATGAACATCAGTGCGCAAATATCTGTTCCAGTCCCTGCTTTCAAATCTTTTGGGTAGACACCTAAGAGCGGGATTGCCGGGTCATACGGTAATTCTATAATTAGCTTCCTGAGGAGCTGCCATACTCTCTTCCTCAGCAGCTGAACCATTTACAATTGCCACCAGCAATGAATGAGCATCCCTATTTCTCACATCCTCTCCAACACTTGTTATTTACTGTGTTTTTAATTGTAGCCATTCTAGTGGGCGTGAAATGGCATTTTATTGTGGTTTTGATTTGCATTTCCCTAATGGCTAATGATGTTGAACATCTTTTCATGTGCTTTTTCTTGTTTCCTTTTGTCAAAAGTGATTAGGAAACCAGAAATGCATAGCAAGGAAGACAGCACCCTGGACTGGGAGCTGTAGGCATAGGAACCAACTAGGCAAGGACCTGATACCCACCCAGGCTCAATTTCCTTTCATATAAAATGGAAGTAGTAATAACAACCTCATAGGTTGAGGTGAGGTTAAAATTACACTAAGGATGAGAACATGCCTTGCAAATGTGCTAGGTAAATAATGTTTTCAAGCTGTACTATTTTCTCTATTTTGGGGATAAGATGAGAAGATATTTCTTACATGAAGTATATATATATATATATATATATATATATATATATATATTATATACATATATAAAATAAATATATATTTAATATGTAGCTCTGTGTAAAGGTCACAGAGATAGCTAAATATATATATATATATACACATTCTAAAAGTCCTGACATTGGAATGCAAGCAATTATGTCAGTCAGCCTAAAAGGGAATACATGAAAGCAATACTTCAGTCTGTATATATAAAAAAAAAAATCCTGGCATTGGGGGAAACTAGAAAAGGGAGGAGAAATCTATCTCAAGAGATAGAAATACTATTCCTGCAGCATGCTGATTTCCAGGCACACTGCCTGTGGATTAGCAAAGTCTCCTGCTCTAGCCATAACTCCTGCCAGCCATTGACCTATTCTGCTCCTTATTAGCAATTCCATCAGAGGGTCAGCTGGGGGAAATGAAAAGATCTCCCTCTTAAACCAATGAGAATGGTCATTTGCTTAGCAAAGTGTCAGGACTCTGATAAGGAAGCCGCCAAACATATTGTCTAGAGGAAGTCCTGGAGACTTAAATCATCTGTTCCAATCCTGGTTTTAATTCTTAAAGGAAAAGAATGAGAAATAAAGGAGAGACTGAATATTTGAAGATGCAAATTAAACAGGAGAAATTATAGGTGTTTTCAGCAGTGAGAAGAGTAAATAGCAACATATTACATCACAAGAATGAGCACCACTTTCTTAGACATACATAGATGCCAAAGAAGCAAAGATATCTTGGGTAGAAAGAGGAAAAGTGGAGCATAATTGAATGGTGTATGCATGGTGAATGGAAGTTTAAGGAGTTTGGAGAAAATCAGGACAGGACATCTGCTTTTGGCATATGTAATCAATGAGAATCAAAGTAATATTGAGTAATGGTTGGGGCCCAATTGCAATTAAAGTTCATGAGTGTGGTGTGATTCAAAGACAGAAAGAGGAGAGAAAATCATTATTTCTGGAGTTGAAATAGTAGACGTGGTAGAAGATCAAGAAAGTAAAATCTTTCTGGAAGTTAGTGTGTAGATTGCTCGAGGAGCTTAGGTTGGAAAGAAGTTAAGACAAGGATGATGGAGACACACGTGCTCATCACAAGGAAGCCCCCTCCCCTTCGTAGCAGTTATGCAGGCCACAGTGATTCTTGGTCCATCAGGCCAGTGTTGTTGAAGATCATGCTTTCACTTGTCTCCTTGGATCTTCCTATTTGGACTTTGAGCAAACCTTCCTTCTAAAACTTCCTTCCTCTACTACCTTTGGTGATATTTTGCTAATTCTTATACCACTTTGTGAGCCTTCTTGATCTACTTTGATAATTTATATACTTGTTTCCATATTTGTGTACAAGACCTGAGAGTTTGTCTTTGGAACACCCTTTCTCTGTAGAACATCTCTCCAGGAGTTCTCATTACATGGGCAGCATCACCAAACACATCAAACCAGACTGCCATTATTTAAAATTAAATTTGCAGAACTGTTCCTAACTGAATATACAGAAAGAGAGAGGGAATTAAAGATGACACTGAAGGTCAAAGCCTGGGTGAGCTGCAGAATAGGAATGTCATCTGCAGTTAAAAGGAAAACTAGTTTTGAGGTGTTGGGATACAGATGGAAGCCAAGCGGGGTTGCATTTAGTACAGTGTTCAAGGGTCCTGCAAACTTCTCATCTATGTCTTTGATACCATCTATCCTTACAAGTTAATATCCACATTTCCAAATGCTTATTGCACATCTCCACTTGTGACATGCACAGTTCTGCGTGCTGACCAAGTCCTATTTATTTCCCCCATTTCTGGATCCACAAGAGAACTCCATTTCAGGTATGTTTGGGTCACGTGACCAGGGTGTGGTCAATGACATGTGCACAATAAAGTCTGTCATGTACAGGACTGACCTGTAAGCCCTGTGCAAGTTTCCACACTCTGTTTTCACTTCAGCAGCAACCTCAGAGACCAAGTGTTTAAGATAGTAGCATCACAAGATGGAAGGAGTTTAAATTGTCATGTCACCAAGAATAACATATTAGTCAGAGGTAACATATGGCACACACAAGTTGAGAAATTAAGAATAGATGATTAAGGGGGAAAATTATGTACTTGGAGACAAATTTTGCAGAAAGCAATGAAGAAAGGTGCAGCACCTCAGTCCTAGTAATAGTGGGGAGACATTCCCACTCCTAGGCTTGAAGGAGCAAATGGAGGAAGTAGAGTCTTGAATCCAGAGATAGAGAGAGTTGTATGAAGAATACATTGTGGAAATAAATACTCCAAACTAATTCCCCCTGCCGCTCTTCAGTCATTTCCTGCTGGTATCCTGCAATGGCTAAACCAAACAAGAAGCTAGAAGGCAAAGGAGCCCACTGATGGAGTCTCATCAGGAAGCCTTCCACATACACACAAAGGTGGATAATGGTAGAGAGTGGATCAAAGGTAGGGGTTTAAACAGAAGTTATGTATCTGTTTTATTTTGCCAGGCTGCTGAAAGAAGATACCACGAATGGGTTGACTTTACACAATGGAAAATTATTAGCGTACAGTTTTGAGGCTGAGAAAAATGTCCAAATTGAGGCATCATCAAGGAGATGCTTTCTTCCCAAAAACCAGCTGCCAGAGGTCCTTGGTTCCTCTGCCACATGGCAAGGCACACGGTGATGTCTGCTGCTTTCTTCCTACTCTTCTGGGTTTGGTTGATTTGGCTTCTTGCTTCCATGGTTTTTCTTTCTTTCTCTCTCTCCCTCTCCCTCTCTCTCTCTCTCTCTGTGTGTGTGTGTGTGTGTTTATTTCACTTATAAAGGACTCCAGTAAGAGGATTAAGACCCATCCTAAATGAGGTTGCCACATCTTAACTGAAGTATCCTTGTCAAAAGGTCCTAATTACTCTGGGTCCACACATACAGAGGAATGGATTCAACTTAAGAACATGCCTTTTGGGATACACACAGCTTCAAACCACCACACCATCTAGAGGAAAGTCATCAAGGAGATCAACCAGACCCTAACAGACTGAGATGTGAACAGGAAATAAACCTTTGCTGTATTAAGACACTGGTAACTTAGGGTTAATAAGTGCAAACTAACATGAGTCAACTTGCTTAATATATCATATTCTATATGACTCCTACTAATATTTGAGTGACACAGTGAGGTGGATTCCAAAATATAAAAGATAGCATTGTCCTCAAAACTGAGCTCTATGGTCAACTTTACTGAACAAAATTATACAATGTTACCTTGAAGAGTCAGAAAGTTTTCCATGCCAAAATAGTTTACTGTACTATGATTAATGCATTTTTATTTAAATATATGAATATATTCAATCAAAAGAGTTAAATAAGGAAGCAAAAAAAAGATTACAGAGATGAAAATAGGAGGGTGTCAACCAAACCTGACCCAGTGCATTAGACTGTATTCCTGGTTGCTGAATTTTCTAGTGACCCTCCCTGTGGGAGGAAGTGTCATCCCTGCCTGCTTGAACTCTGGAGAGAGCATGCTACTTGGTTTGTAGTGACGTGTGTCATTTGCAGCGACTTTAAGAACTGGCATGTGGTTCACCATGTCTCTTTTCCCTCTGCCATTATAAGTAGCAATGACCTAGAGCGAGGCTGTTTCATCACACTGCATCCTGCAGTAAATATGGCAAGGACAAGAGACAGCCAATCCACAATGGCATATAGCTTGAATGACAACAAAACCTTTCTAGTTTTAAGTCATTAGGGCTTTGGAACAACTTATTACCACGGAATAACCTAGTCTATTCTGAACGATGCAGAAAATGAAGACTTGATGGAGAGATTTCAAGTGCTTGTCTTACTGGTAAGGCCATTTCTGTAGGAAGAGGGATGATTAAGACTATTGTTAAATATTTGACCCATCTAACTTTCATAGTTCTGATTCCGTGCTCACCAAGGGACATTCTACTTTTGATCCTTATGATTTGATTTCCCATGGGAATATGCCTAAATGGAGATACAAGGCTAACCATAGACACATTAGAATTATTTCAGTTACTTTATGATTCATTTTTACAGTATTTTATTACAATAATTTTCCCTTCTAGTTGTATATATCAGTCTTATGATCTTTGCTAATATTAGCTCATCCATGAAAGATGGAATCATGTTCTTTATTTGCTAACAAGTCATATTTCTAAGCCTGGACTTTATGCTTTATCCACTTAGATAAATAACATCACCTTGTGAAGCTTCTTGGAAGACAATGCACTAATCTTCCACAGTAAATATATCTTACCATTATTTCATGGTAGAATGTAAGCTACTTTCATCTTTCTCCAAGCTTAAATACTGAGAGGCATTTCTGATGTTTTCAGCAGATATTCTAATCTGCTGCCCATTTTTGTGGAATTCACCTCATTAGAATCCAACATCAACTCTCTTTTTCCATTACTACTGACTTAATTTGAAATCTTGCTATCTTTTCCTTGAACTTTTGCAACAGCCTCCTGGCTGGTCTCTGTCCTCACTCTTCTCTTTATAATCCATCCTACACATGATTCACAAATGGTCTTTCTAAAGCACAGCTGCAATTATTTTCTCTGCTCAAAATAATCAAATTATTCCCTGTTAATCTAACTTCTTCATCTTGACATTCACATCCTCCCCAATGTGCCTCCAACTAATCTAACACTTCCCCTTAAGTGTGTACCATGTGCCAATTAAGATGGACAGCTTTGCGTGCTTTGAGCTAAGAGACTTTGAGGATGGCTTTTTATATTGTCTGATAGCATTCAGTAATGTTTCTGTTGTATAATTCTCATCTACTCAGATTTATCTGTTCACCCCTCTTATAGACTGCCCTCTTCATCTATCAAGGAAGCTTTGTTAAAAAATAAAAAAATAAAAAAAACGGGGTCTATCAGCTCTTTGGTAGAGATCCTGACTTTTAAATCATAGATCCTTATTTAACCAATGAAACATATGAATTAAATCAGAGTATAGTTATCAGAGGTGCAGCTTAGTTTCATCCAGACAAATGGAGGCAATATGGGTTCCAAGCGGTATTGATGATGTGATTTGTAAAATACAAAAATGTTGCATTCACTCAGTAGCAGCTATTCATTGACTGGAGAAGGTAAAGTGGTGTATGTAGAACTGTTCTCTCAAAAACAGTGAGAACCTTGTGCTAAATTTAGTCTCTGGGTTTTTTTTTTGTTGTTGTTGTTGTTGTATTTTGTATTTTTAAATTTATATTTGCCTTTGGTTTCCCAAATCCACATGTCCCTTTATGAGTCCTCTGACCCAGCCCACTGCCAGTAAGTTATAACTTCCCTCAGCAATTCCATTTATTACAACTCTCTCCAACTCTTTCAAATGCTACCTCTTGACAAAGCTTTGACATTTTGGTTAATTTCCCACACCATTTTAATTATCTTCCTCTTTAAACTCTAAGATCCTATGGAGCATGATCTATAACTCAGTCTTCTCAATTCTCATTAGAACCAAATATAATTTCTTATATACTAGACACTGAATGAAAGAATAAATGAATGACGTTTGGATTTATGTGAATTAAATACATTTTGCATTTTTTCAAGGAAAGATGTTTATTAAAAATAATAGAAAAATCTACTGAAATGGGTTCTAAGGTTTCCCTTTCACAATGTTTACCTTTCATAGTTTTATGATGTTTCTTATTTATATTATTCTTTCTTCAAACACCACCTCCTTTACCAGTTCCCTGCTGAAAAAGCTAACATTTTTAGCCATTATTGAAGTGTTGTCCCCTCAATAACAAAATACCCACTATTACTTAAGAAGTTAGTTGGTATCCTTAAGTAGATTTCACAAAGATTTTTCCTTTTAATCTCAAGGATAGAGTTGGAAAACTTGGAGAGCTGATTAAAACATCACAAGGGAGAATGGAAGGTTTGAGACAGAACTGATTTCAGATAACTCATCATTTCCCCTTATGAGAAATCAAAACCATCCTAATGCAGCTGAAAAAGACCAAAACTTTTGGCTAAAGTATTATCAAAACCATGTTCGTTCAATTACTTCCTGCTGGCCAAGGAGTCTAGAGCTTCCTGGAGTCCATTCTGCCTCCGATGATCCTCACTGCAACCATGTCTACACATTGCCACATTCAGTCTGTCCACCCTGCTCTTCAGCCCGCTTCTAACTGTGTAATTGAAACTGATCTTGTGTCATTTATGTATGAAGGTGGTGTCGCTTTTTCTCCTTCAGTGGCAGTAAGACATGGACAATGCAAGCCCTTTCCCTGAAGCTCTTCACTCTGGACTCTAAGAGTTGGTGCACCGCAACAAGAGTTCTCAGCTTAACATCAGAGCGAAGGACAGTGAAAGGGCTTTGACCATCATCGTGCCTGATTCCATTCCTAAACCCATCACTATATGAGCTTTGTGACTTGGGGCAAATTACTTAGCCTCTCTGTGCCTGTTTCTTCATAAGATTATTATGAGGAGAGGATTAGATCACAAAATTGAAATATTTGCCAGATGTTAGAAATTTACCCCACTCCTCCTCTCCTACTTCTTTTTCCTTCATTCTTTGTGAGAAACAAAGAAAAGGCTGAGAAAGTCCATCACATGGTCCTCACCCTGGTCCTCTTTCTGCCTGTCTTTCACTGATTTGTTAATTACAAATATAGTGAATGCCTCCATCCAACAAGTAGGTGGATATCTACTCAGTGTCAGGTATTGGGCAGACACTGCTGATTAGAACTCACTATCTGTCCGTCAGGAAATGTCCAGGCTGGTACAGAGACGTATCACTGAACTGTTACTGCTGCTACTGCTGCTACTACTACTACTATCATCCTCAGCACCAATAACACTGGCTGCATTAACCAAGGGTTAATTCGCTAAGCACAGTGCTAAGAATGCACATTTTCATTTATGCAACT
Source organism: Choloepus didactylus (assembly GCF_015220235.1). Classification (NCBI taxonomy): domain Eukaryota; kingdom Metazoa; phylum Chordata; class Mammalia; order Pilosa; family Megalonychidae; genus Choloepus; species Choloepus didactylus. The sequence goes on along the minus strand of NC_051321.1, from coordinate 78,312,424 downwards.
TTCCTTTCTGTTCACTATTGCACTTCAAACACCTACAAAAGTACCTGGCATTAAAGAGGTTTAAATATTTGTTGAATGTCAGTGTATGTATAACCCTTACAACCATCAGAGGAGTAATTATCCCCATTTTGAAGATGAGAAAACTGAGACTTGGGAAATAAACCAACCAATGTCCTAAGCATCATGACAGGAGTATCCTCCTTTCTGTACCTCCTAGTGACACACATGCACTTGTGCACACAATCAATAACTGATTCTGGGCCTGGATTGTCAATGTTTTCAAAGTTAAAAAAAAGAGTACAATCTGGAAACTGGATGAATACAGAAAAAGTCCTGGATTTGTATGCAGAGTGGTCCTAACATCACATGACAGATGTCCCCACACGGCTATGTAAGAAACCACTTTCATGTCTTCTTTGTCTTGTTAGGGTAAGAACAAATAACTGAGATAGCCAAGGTTTTAAATAAAACACCTAAAACTGCTTCTGTTTAAGGAAACTGATTTTCAAGGGCCTCAAAAATATCTTCTAAAAACAAACTGTTGTGTTAACAGATAAATCAACTTTATCTGTTCAGTTACATTTTCCTGTGAAAGTATTTCTCAGTTGGCCCTTAGATCATGAACTATATCCAATACCTCAACTCCCAGAACATGACTGATCATGGAGAACTAAATCGAGCAAGCTGCAACCAACACCTCAGATTTGGGGCCCAAAAGGAGACGTTTCCAGGAATTTCTAAAAATTAACTTCATATTTTTGTTTAAATTTGAGAAGCTTGGCAATATAGACTATACTAGGCAATAAGGAATACATGCATTATTTAAGGAATTCATAAATTAGTTGAATAATTAGTATATACACATAGTTATCTTTCCTTGAGTAATTTAAGTACATTACAACTAGAATTAGAGTCTTATACTCAACTGATACTCTATAAATTCAAACTAGAAAAAAGGATTATAAACAAATAAATGAGTGAATGAACCAATCACATTTTTAAACCTCAGATAGAATTTTTTGAAAGTTCATACTGACTTTCCCCCAAATTAATACAGGTTGATAAGGACTGTTTGTATGAGAAAATTTGTATCTTAGAATCTTCTTGGCTTATTCTAATGAACTAAAGAATGAGAACAGATCTCATCCACACTGTTGCTACCAGATACTGCTATTAACTGTCTGTCAAGAATTTTTCTACTTTCCTACTAGTAAGACAGCCAAGCATAATGAATGTTATTCTCTCCTTCTAAACCATCTTTTATTCTGTTTATCCCCTCATAAACTGTTACAAAGATAAAAAATTTGACCTTTTTGGATCTGCTACACAGGAAAATAATCTTTTTTTGTCCATAGTGCTTCTGGAAAATCAAGACAATAGCCAGATAAGCCACATGTTTCTTCATGTGATGTTTTCACTGTTTCCTTTCCTGTATTTTTTTTAATTAATTAATTTATTTTTATTTTGAAATAAATTCAAAGTTATAGGAACAGTTGCAAAAACAATACTAGCCCCATACACAGAATTCCATCATACCCTGACTCCCTTCCCCGATAGCTCAATCCACCAACTTTAACATGCTGTCACATTGCTATTTCTTTCCCTCCCTCTCTCCCTCCCTATCATCCATCATCTATTGCTCTGTCTTCTGAACATATGAGAGCTAGCTGCACACATCCTTGAACATACACTATAATTCATGTATACACTTCCCATGAACAAGAACATTCTTTTATGCAATTCCATTAAGTGCATCTAAGAAGTACAAGAGATTCAACAATGATACAAAGCTTACATTCTGTATTTCCTTTCCCTTATGTCTCAACTGTGTCCCTTTGAGCCACCTGTCGTCTATCCTCCAATCCCATCCAAGTTCATCCTTAGCATTCAATTGTCATCTAGTTAGACTGTCTTTTTTTTTTCCGTTGTGGAAACATATATACAGCCTAAATCTTCCCGTTCCACCCCCTCCCTAGCCTTCCATTAGTGGGATTAATCACATTTAGAATGTTGTAATGCTCTTTCCCACCATCCATTACTAGAAATTTCCCTTCACCTCAAACAGCAACCCTATACTCATTTCTTAACTCCCTATTGCCCCTTTCCCCATTTCTCTTAACCCAAACTCTACTTTTCATCTCTATGGTTATATTCTCTGATAATTTCTTTGTGTTTACTGTGGGGCTTAAAATTAACCTCTTAAAATCCATATCAATCTTGTTTTTCTTTGATAACACCTTCACTTCAATAGGACACGTAAACTATGTTCCTATACTCCTTCATTCCCCCACCTTTATATAGTTGTCTAAAATTACATATTTTACATTGAGTTCAAAACCACTGATTTGTCATTAGAGTTTGTGTATTTTACATCATGTAGGAAGTAAATAGGGGAGTTACAATTCAAAAATTATTGACTTCCATTTGTATTCCATTATGGTTGGAGAATGTGCTTTGAGTATATTCAATTTTTTTTTTCTTTTTTAATTTCTTGAAGCTTGTTTTATGTCCCAGCTTATGGTCCCTTCTGGAGAAAGATCTGTGATCGCTAGGGAAAAATGAGTGTCCTGGTGATTTGGGATGTAAGGTACTATATATGTCTGTTAAAATTCTCTGTATTTCTTTCTCCTTTCTTTGTCTCTCTGTTGGTAGGGCTCCCTTTAGAATCTGAAGTAGGGCAGATCTTTTATTGGCAAAGTCTCTCAGCATTTGTTTGTCTGTGAAAAATTTAAGCTCCCCCTCAAATCTGAAGGAGAGTTTTGCTGGATAAAGTATTCTTGGTTGGAAATTTTTCTCTCTCAGAATTTTAAATATGTCATGCCACTGCCTTCTCGCCTCCCTGGTGGCCACTGAGTAGTCACTACTTAGTCCTATGTTGTTTCCTTTGTATGTGGTGAACTGCTTTTCTCTTGCTGCTTTCAGAACTTGCTCCTTCTCTTCAGTATTTGACAGTCTGATCAGAATATGTCTCAGAGTGGGTTTATTTGGATTTATTCTATATGGAGTTTGCTGGGCATTTGTGCTTTGTGTATTTATATTGTGTATAAGGTTGGGGAAGTTTTCCCCAACAATTTCTTTGAATACTCTTTCTAGACCTTTACCCTTCTCTTCCCCTTCTGGGACACCAATGAGTCTTAAGTTTGGACATTTTATTTTATCTATCGTATCTCTGAGATCTATTTCAATTTTTTCAATTTTTTTCTCCACTCTTTCCTTTGTTCTTTCATTTTCTGTTCTGTGGACTTCTAGGACACTGAGATGTTGTTCAGCTTCCTCTAGTGTTATATTGTGAATATCCAGAGTCTTTTTAATTTGGCCAACAGTTTCTTTTATTTCCATAAGATCTTCTATTTTTTTATTTAGTCTTGCAATGTCTTCTTTATGCTCTTCTAGGATCTTCTTTATGTCATTTATATCCTGTGCCATGGTCTTCTTGATGTCGTTTAAATCCTTTGCCATGTTTTCATTCCTCGATTGTAGTTCTTTGATTAATTTTGCCAGGTACTGTGTCTCTTCTGATATCTTGATTTGTGTGTTTGGAGTTGGATTCTCCATATCGTTTGGTTTTATCATATGCATTAAGATTTTCTGTTGTTTTTGGCCTCTTGGCATTTGTTTTGCTTGATAGGTTTCTTTCAAGTTGTAAAAAAAAAAAGGATATCGATCTACTTTTTCAGAAACACAGTTTGGTGACATACACTTTCTCTAACCAACCAGCAGATGGCATCTGTGAGTCACCTATATCCCTCAAGTCAGTTCTCAACCTTGTTCCCACGGTGTGTGGGGAAATGATTCTTGTGGGTTCAGTTGGAGAACTCAGTTTGAGTGTGTTGCTGGAGCCGTCCACCCTGAATGTGGGGCGTGTGTATGGGTGGCCAGGGAGGAAGGGCAGTTTTGATGTTCAAATCCCCCAGGTTCCAGGAGATTCAAGGCCGCCGCAGGAGTCTAAGCCTTCATTTCATTTCAGCCCCAGACCCTCTCTCTCGCTGATCCACCAACCACCAGACTTGGCGTAGCATCCCTGGGTTCTCTGAGCAGATCCCCTCTCCCAGCTGCGATCCTCCAGGAGCTCAGCTGAGGGAATGCCGTGCTATATAACCAATGCGCGCCATCCCTCAAGGGAAGCCCTGGGCCGCCGTGCCGTGCCGGAGCGCTCTCATCCTGAAGCAAAAATGGCCGAATGGGGCATCTCAATCCCCTCCTTGTCGCACAGTTCCTCCTTCCCAGCTCCAGGACATCTGGCGGGGCTCTGGGCTGTGGACACGGCCCCAGTCAGGAGTTTATCCAGCCCTCCGGGGAGCCAGCTGCGAGCCGCGGGGTGTCTTTCTGCTTCCGGCTCTCCCGTCCATTCCCCTGGACCCAAGGGTATCTGCAGTGGGCCATCTTCCTGGCCAGACACCAAGAGGCTGGCCCAGCCCCCTCTTGCTGTGTTTTACTGCGTGGTTCCCACTATTGCAGCTGCAGCTGCTCCTGTGTTTTTTCCTTTTTTTTTTTTTAAAGAGCCAGACAGCCTCCAAATGCTGAACCCTGGCTTCCCCAGACCGCCACATGGCTGCGGGTCTTCCAGCCAGCTTACTCACTCGTTTTAGAATGCAGACTCCCAGTTTCACCCTCTGGATCTAGGAGACCTCCTCCAGCTGGCGCATTGCTGTAACCAGTATTCTGGGTCACTTTCTGGTTTTTAGCTAGTGTTTTTCATGGAGGCATTTTTTCACCCTGTCTCAGCTAGCCGCCATCTTAGTTTCTCCCTCTCCCGTATCTTCAATGACCATGAAGTGATAGCTAAATGATTAGAAGCAGGGTCTTTTGATGGAACAACCATGTAAGATTTTATTTTTCAAAAGGTGGCATCAATTATCATGTACAAAATATTCACTGATTTTTTTCAACCTGAGATGGTGTACAGATTTGTAATTAAATGTTCTCTGTATCAATTGAACTATGTCAATTTATTATTCTGAATAATACTGTAATATTTCAAATGCAATGTAAACAAAACAGCTATATCAATCAGTTATTGCTTTTGTTTTGTTTACAATAATTACATATTTGGAGAATAAAGAATTAGAGACTTTTTTTTTTCTAAAAGGGATAAAGTGAATAGCCTAAAGATTTCAAGATCTTTTTTCCTCAAGTTTGTCAAGAATTGCCTAAATTCTAGAATAAACTTACTTCTGTTCATATAATCTTAGATAAATATCAAATGTCTTTCACATATCCTTCGATACATGCTGTTTTTAGCAGGTGTGTTAGATGCCTGGCTGTTACAACAAATAACAGACAACGGGAATTTATTGGATCATGGTTTTGGAGGCCATTAGGCTTGCTTCTTCTTGGGCTGGTAGCTTTCTGGTGTGCTGGCAATCCATGGGGTTCCTTGCCTTTCTTATAACAATGTGTTGTCTTCTCCTTTCGCTTCCAAGTTCTTAATGACTTTCAGCTTCTGGCTCCTCTTTGTGCTTTTTCCCATTATTTCTGATTTCTTCTCCTTATAAAGGACTTCACTCCAGTAATCACAGCAAGGCCCATCCTGATACAGTTGAACACAACTTAATTAAAAATAACACCTTCAAAAAGTCCTATTTACAATGGGTTCATACCCACAGGAATGCGACTAAGAGTAACATAATTCAAGGATAATACACTTTCCTACTGATTATAGGTACAGCATTTCATTTAGGGAGAACATAGATGGGCCAGCATCTCTAGTATGAGATTATCATAAAATTATTAATTAGAATATAATTAAGCCACACCAGATCACACAAAATAATAAAACATCAAATCCATAGTAAATTCTGCATTCTATTCTAAGCGCTTTACACATATTATGAAATCATATACACTTTCTTTCTGCATGTACATGGTTTGATTTTGACTATGTGTGTGTATGGGTGTGTGTGTGTGTGTGTGTGTGTGTGTGTGCATGACACCTAATCCACATAGAAAACACCCTAGGGCTTTCATATGGTAGAAATGGACACTCAGAGAATTAAATTGCCCTTCTGAACCCAACAAATTCCTTGATAACTGACAATAACTAACACCTCTTTGACCAAAAAAAAGACCCATATCTTCCAAAGGGGCAGATTTCCTTTATGCAATAGAAAAAATACATTCATTCATTCCCTAAGCACTTACTGTGTGACTGTGCTGAGTGAAGTCTGAAGACAGAGCTATCAGTGAGGTTTCTGCCCCCCAGATGTTCTGGGGGGGCAAGTTGGTTACTCTCATGTTGGTTGCTTCCAACAAGTGTCACCCTGATGCTGACTCATGACACCTTTCAGGACGATCAGGGTAAACGTCAACACTTCAGATGTCCACTGTCTTTTTAGACATTCAAGAATTCTGGGCCATTTGCACAGCTTGGAGAATTGTGTTTGGAGACCTTCAAGAGAACTGGATTCGTGATGGTTAGAACTTTCCCAGGATTCAATATAATGTGGAAAGGTAGTTCCTAAGGCTGTTTCTATTAAGGACAATGGGGACTGTTTGCAAAGAGCAGAATTCCAGTCTAAACTGGGCATCATTTCCTGGACACAGTGGCTGGAGAACGGCACAGTGATTGTACAGACAATTCCACATGCGTGTTCCACCATATTCCTCACCTGCCACCTACCACAGCTCACGGAGAGAAGAGTAACACTCGACTTACACAGTCCGAGAGAGGCTGGGTTGTGAATAGTGCCTTACTGTCTCAGAATGAAGCCTAGTCACCGTGATGCTTTTCATTGATAATGATAATGTTTTGCATGTGAAGCCCTCTCTCCTTGTATAAAGTACCTTCTTCTTATCTTTTAGTGTAGATGCATAGACCCTTTTATCCATATAATACTGATGAGCAAACACAGTTCCAAAAAGTTTCTGAAGGTTGTATAAGGTCACAGGGGGTGAAGCTTAGACCCAAATCCCACTCTTCTGTTTCTCAGTCCAGTATAATTTCTAACACTCTAAAAGATTTCTAGAATTTTCTCAGAGATTTGGGGGTGGGTGGATTACAGTTTATAAAACTATTTCAAGTACATCATTACAGTTACGGCTCCCTGAAAAATATATGAATTTGTGACTACCCCAATTGTAGAGCTTAGGAAATTGAGTCTCTGAGCATTCATAATTTAAATGCACTGTGTGTTCAGTAGACTTATCATTGGAAGGACTTTGTTACACTACACAGCATTTGGTATTTGACTCCTGGGCTATTGTTAGATTGTCAACAGTTTATAATCTGTTAATATGTATGAGTTTTATAGGGGGTTTTAGATTCAGGAATGGAGGCACATCACATTGTGCATTGCTTTCCTACTGTTGCTGTAACAATTACGACAGACATGGTGGCTTAAAATAGTACAAACTTACTGTCTTACAGTCCTGGAGGTCAGAGATTTGAAATGGATCTCATTGGGCTAAAATCAAGTTGTTGGCAAAGTTGCATTCCTTCTGCAGTCTCCAGAGAAGAATGAGTTTTCTTGTGTATTCCAGCTTTTAGAGGCTGCTCACACTCCTTGGCTTGTAGCCCCTTCTTCCATCTTCAACGCCAGCAAGCTGGCCAAGTCTTTCTAATGCCGCATCTCTCTGACGCTGACTCTCCATCTTTGCTCTTTCACTTATTAAGGACCCTTGTGATTACACAGGACCCACTGAATCATCCAATATACTGTCTCCTCACAAGGTCAGCTTATTGGAAACCTTGATGCCATCTGCAATCTTAATTACCCTTTTCCATGTAACATAACACATTCACAGGTTCTGAGGACTCGGATTAGACATCTTTGTGGGGCCTTTCCTCTGCAACCATATTTAGATGAAGAGCTACCACCTTTCCCCATAGTGTTAAGACTCATTTTTTAGAGTTATGGGGGAGGGGTCAAGCTATATTGCACATTTTTGTCACCTGCTAGGGCACAGATCACACTCTCATTAGCAAAGCTCCATCCCTAGGCAGTGGAGATAGGGCTGATAGCACCCGAGTCCCACCCAAAATGTCCTATGCTTAGTGTATTAGTTAGGGTACAAGAGATATCTATAAATATAAGATTTATAGAAGTGTCTCATGCAAGTGTGGGTATGCCTGAGTCCAGATTCCACAGGGCAGGGAGCAAACTGGCAACTCCAATGAAGATGTTTGACAAACTCCTCAGGCAGTGAACTGGCAACTTCAATGAACTCCTCAGGAAATGCTCTGCTGGTTAGCCAAAGAAGAAGTGAAGGTCCTCTATCTGTCTTGCTTCAAAGTCTTCAACTGATTGGATTAAATCCAGCTGACTGCATTCTCTCATTGTGGAAGACACACCCTTCACTGACGTCATCCATCACAGCTGCAATCGACTGATGATTTAACAAACCAGCCTTCTGGTTTCTTAACCAGCTACAAATGTCCTCACAGCAATGGTTAAGCCAGTGCTTGCTTGACCAGACACCTGGACACCATCACCTGGTCAAGCTGACACATGAAACTAACCATCACACTTAGCAATCAAGTAGGACTTCTGGCTGGTAAGATGAGGGTTTTATGTGATTGTGGTTCTTATTTGTTTGTTTGTTCCATGAGAACCCAAAAAACTGGTCTTTGATCAAAGTCAAGTGCAGGACTAGACTCTACTATACCTGTACATGAAGACATGAATAATTCCTTTTTCCAGGAATGCTAATACTCTCTTATTAGACAACCCAAGCAGCATAGGTCTTAGCTCAGCCCTCTGGAGCTCAGACCCTCTCTCCTGCCTGAGCTCTGGGGTGGTAACTGCCAACCACACTTCTCTTTCAACCCTGTGCATCTGGCCAATGCCCATCCCAACACATCCATAAAATAAGAACCACTATCCTACATACAGCAAAGAATATAACCCAAATTGATAAGGGGCTGATTAGTGGGTTGGGAAGGCTTTCTGGAAGAGGTGACACTTCAACTGAGCTGTGAAGGATAATTAGAACTTAACCAAGGGAAAAGGAGAGAGAATTTTAGGAGGACGGGCATTTGATAAGGCCTGGATGCCTGAGAGGGATGGAGTGTTTAGGAGAAAGATAGGATTGCTAGGAAGAAGAGATCAACCTGCATCTTCCTTGGCTGTTCTCATTAAAATTAATTTTACTAGGGCCATCTATAGAAAATGCCCTTACATACGCTGATGTCTAAGTCAATTAACAGCACAATGGTATGTACCATTCAAGGCCCAAATCAGATGACATGAGCAAAATTGTATGTATTATTCAAGGCCTAAATCAGATGCCACCTCCTCTGTCAAACTTGGGAAGGCAACTCACTCCCACGACTGCCCTCCCACAGCACCTGCTTCTCTCAGCTCAGACCACTGCATGACTCATGTAGCGAGTGGGGTACACTGTGTCTCTCTCCTTAGATCACGAACTACTGGGAAGCAGCAACAGGCCTCCCACTACCACATGGACTGACCTTCCTGAATATGTGCCCACACTCTTGCTTTCCCTCCTCTCGCAGGGGAAGACAAGCCCCTGTTCCTATCTGGCGCAGCTCCTTCACTTGTGTTTTAGATTCTACCTCTCACCAACTCAAGGACTCTGTTCCATTGTTATTTACTTCTCACACCAGCATCCATTTCTCATTCTCCACATTTTTTGTGCATTCAAAAATATCCAACAGCCTTTCTTTGACCCATGTGCCCCACCACTTACAACTGGGTTTCTTGTTATTTGTCAGAGCATTCTCCAAAAGTCATGTATTCTTGTTGACTGCACATCCTCAACTCACATCTTCTCTTCAAGATTTGCCTCCCAGCCACTCCACTAAAAGTGTTCTGACAAGGCCAAGCAGTCTCCACATTGCAAACCCAAAAGCCATGTCTTTGATTTCATCTTACTCTCAGTGACATTTCATGACAGTATGCCCTCCCTTCTTTAAATGTATTTTCTTGGCTGGAGTGATATCCAGAGTTTCCTAGCTTTCCTTCTACCTTGCAGGCAGCTCTTCAGAATTTTTGTTGCTGGCTCTTCCTCATCAGTGTGAGCTCCAAAGACTTCTAAATGTTGCAACAACCCCAAGTTCAATCCTGGGATCTCTTCTGATTTCTGTCTCTGATGTTTTTCTCTGCATCTCACCTGAGTTGATGGGTTATTCTCAGTGCTATTTAGTCTTGTATTTATTTCTACAACAATGATGCTCCCTTCAGGATATTTATCTAACAGTCTACCTGGATGCCTAACAGCATTTCAAACTGAAAAATATTTGTTTTCCTACCCCCAGTATGTTTTGTTTTGTTTTTTTTTCCCCAGACATCACCCATCTCAGTAAATTCCAAGCCAAAGCCCAGAGCTATCAGGGACTTCAGTCTTTGTCTCACCATTCATATCAACTCCACCAGTGAGCAGTGGAAGCTGTTCTGCCCAAAATTTGTAATCACTCTTCTTTCCATCTCCATTGGCACCATCCCAGTCCAGTAACACTGATCATGACTTCGGCAATTTGCTCCACTTTGGTTTCCTTCAATTCTTGTTCCTCTACATTTCATTATTAAATATGAATTAGCACGATAGGTTGTAAATCGGTTATGCTACTCTCCTTCCCCAAAGCCTCCACTGGCCTCCCATTGCACTTAAAATAAATACCAAATTCCTTATTATGACTTAGAGACCCTCTAAAATCTAAACCCCTCCCCATCTACACCCCTCCCTCTCCCCCTTCCTCTCCCTCTCTGTCTACATCTATACCTCTCCCCTTTGAAAGCCCTAAGCTTGTTCCTAAAGTTTCCTCCTTGAGGGCCTCCGGAATTGTCATACCCTCTGCTGGAACAACTTGCTTCATCTTTCACATCTCAATTTATATGGCATATCTTTAAAAGATCTCCCCAATTACCCCATCAAAACCAGCACCCCTCCTTAAGACATTAGTATGTTACCGTATTTTTTTCTTCACAGCACTTCTCACCATGAATTTATCTTATCTCTTGATTTGTTTCATGTGCAACCTCAGCTTTTATCCACTAGATTGGAAGTTTCCTGACTCTTGTTCACTGACTGTCCCCTGCACCTAGAACAGGAGCTGGCAACATACCTGCTGCTCTATAAATGCCTGCTAAGTGACTGAAGGAGTAAACTCATCTAGATAGACGAAGAATAGGTATAACAGAGCCCTGGAAGTCTCAAAGAGGGACTGCATAGTGGTGTGTCTCAGGGACTTCAGGAAGCTTTTGATCTGGAGTTGAGACCAAAAGTGTCCACACATCAGCTGGATTTGGGGCTGCTCGCTGGGCTCTCTGGCATCCTCAGGCACACCCAGCAGAGATCGCGCCATGCCAGCTCCCTCCCAATGCGTACCCTATGCCCACTCCTGCCAATTGCTTCGGCTCTGAGAGCACTAATGTAATTACACCTGTTACTAATTAAAGGACAAAATAAATATGAAGTGCCACTGAAATACTGCACAGGAGTAAAGCAGCAATTAGATTTATTGTATAATTTCCATTTGGCAATTATATTGATTGTACAATTGAACATACTGCATAATGGTGATAATTACAATTGTTAACATTTTCTGCTGGGAAGAATCCAAGTGGGTAAACAGGTTGCTCTGAGTTACTGACAATCAAACGGGGGAGTTTGGAGTTTCCCTTTAATTCTTACATATATTGATCAGAGATAATTCCTAAGGAAATACTGAAGTTTAAAAAACAGACCTTTCATTGGGCGGGGCAAGATGGCAGACTGGTGAGCTGTATGTTTTAGTTACTCCTCCAGGAAAGTAGGTAAAAAGCCAGGAACTGCGTGGACTGGACACCACAGAGCAATCTGTCTTTGGGCATACTTCATACAACACTCATGAAAACGTGGAACTGCTGAGATCAGCGAAATCTGTAAGTTTTTGCGGCCAGGGGACCCGCGCCCCTCCCTGCCAGGCTCAGTCCCGGGGGAGGAGGGGCTGTCAGCTCCAGGAAGGAGAAGGGAGAATTGCAGTGGCTGCTCTCATCGGAAACTCATTCTACTGATTCAAACTCCAACCATAGATAGACTGAGGCCAGACACCAGAGACTCTGAGAGCAGCCAGCCCAGCAGAGAGGAGACGGGCATAGAAGGAAAACAACACGAGAAGCTCCAAAGTAAAAGCAGAGGATTTTTGGAGTTCTGGTGAACACAGAAAGGGGAAGGGCGGAGATCAGGCCTTGAGGCGCATATGCAAATCCCGAAGCAAGGCTGATCTCTCTGCCCAGGGCACCTTTCCTTAATGGCCCTGGTTGCTTTGTCTATTAGCATTTCAATAACCCATTAGATCTCTGAGGAGGGCCGTTTTTTTTTTTTTTTTTTTAAATCCTTTTTGCTTTTTCTAAAACAATTACTCTAAGAAGCTCAATACAGAAAGCTTCAAAGAATTGAAATTTGGGCACGTCAAGTCAAGAGCAGAAATAAGAGAGCTCTGAGACAAAAGGCAATAATCCAGTGGCTGAGAAAATTCACTAAACAACACAACTTCCCAAGAAAAGGGGGGTGTCCGCTCACAGCCACCATCCTGGTGGACAGGAAACACTCCTGCCCATCGCCAGCCCCATAGCCCAGAGCTGCCCCAGACAACCCAGTGTGACGGAAGTGCTTCAAATAACAGGCACACACCACAAAACTGGGCGTGGACATTAGCCTTCCCTGCAACCTCAGCTGAATGTCCCAGAGCTGGGAAGGGGGAGCAGTGTGAATTAACAGAGCCCCATTCAGCCATCATTTGAGCAGACTGGGAGCCTCCCAACACAGCCCAGCAGCCCAGAACTGCCCTGGGGGGACGGCACTCACCTGTGACATAGCACAGTCATCCCTCAACAGAGGACCCGGGGTGCACAGCCTGGAAGAGGGGCCCACTTGCAAGTCTCAGGAGCCATACGCCAATACCAAAGACTTGTGGGTCAGTGGCAGAGACAAACTGTGGCAGGACTGAACTGAAGGATTAGACTATTGCAGTAGCTTTAAAACTCTAGGATCATCAGGGAGATTTGATTGTTAGGGCCACCCCCCCTCCCCGACTGCCCAGAAACACGCCCCACATACAGGGCAGGCAACACCAACTACACACGCAAGCTTGGGACACCAATTGGGCCCCACAAGACTCACTCCCCCACTCACCAAAAAGGCTAAGCAGGGGAGATCTGGCTTGTGGAGAACAGGTGGCTCGTGGACGCCACCTGCTGGTTAGTTAGAGAAAGTGTACTCCACGAAGCTGTAGATCTGATAAATTAGAGATAAGGACTTCAACTGGTCTACAAACCCTAAAAGAACCCTATCAAGGACAGCAAATGCCACGAGGCCAAAAACAACAGAAAATTATAAAGCATATGAAAAAACCAGACGATATGGATAACCCAAGCCCAAGCACCCAAATCAAAAGACCAGAAGAGACACACCTAGAGCAGCTACTCAAAGAACTAAAGATGAACAATGAGACCCTAGTACGGGATATGAAGGAAATCAAGAAGACCCTAGAAGAGCATAAAGAAGACATTGCAAGACTAAATAAAAAAATGGATGATCTTATGGAAATTAAAGAAACTGTTGACCAAATTAAAAAGATTCTGGACACTCATAGTACAAGACTAGAGGAAGTTGAACAACGAATCAGTGACCTGGAAGATGACAGAATGGAAAATGAAAGCATAAAAGAAAGAATGGGGAAAAAAATTGAAAAACTCGAAATGGACCTCAGGGATATGATAGATAATATGAAGCGTCCGAATATAAGACTCATTGGTGTCCCAGAAGGGGAAGAAAAGGGTAAAGGTCTAGGAAGAGTATTCAAAGAAATTGTTGGGGAAAACTTCCCAAATCTTCTAAACAACATAAATACACAAATCATAAATGCTCAGCGAACTCCAAATAGAATAAATCCAAAAAAACCCACTCCGAGACATATACTGATCACACTGTCAAACATAGAAGAGAAGGAGCAAGTTCTGAAAGCAGCAAGAGAAAAGCAATTCACCACATACAAAGGAAACAGCATAAGACTAAGTAGTGACTACTCAGCAGCCACCATGGAGGCGAGAAGGCAATGGCACGATATATTTAAAATTCTGAGAGAGAGGAATTTCCAGCCAAGAATACTTTATCCAGCAAAGCTCTCCTTCAAATTTGAGGGAGAGCTTAAATTTTTCACAGACAAAGAAATGCTGAGAGAATTTGCTAACAAGAGACCTGCCCTACTGGAGATACTAAAGGGAGCCCTACAGACAGAGAAACAAAGACAGGACAGAGAGACTTGGAGAAAGGTTCAGTACTAAAGAGATTCGGTATGGGTACAATAAAGGATATTAATAGAGAGAGGGAAAAATATGGCAAACATAATCCAAAGGATAAGATGGCCGATTCAAGAAATGCCTTCACGGTTTTAACGTTGAATGTAAATGGATTAAACTCCCCAATTAAAAGATATAGATTCGCAGAATGGATCAAAAAAAATGAACCATCAATATGTTGCATACAAGAGACTCATCTTAGACACAGGGACACAAAGAAATTGAAAGTGAAAGGATGGAAAAAAATATTTCATGCAAGCTACAGCCAAAAGAAAGCAGGTGTAGCAATATTAATCTCAGATAAAATAGACTTCAAATGCAGGGATGTTTTGAGAGACAAAGAAGGCCACTACATACTAATAAAAGGGGCAATTCAGCAAGAAGAAATAACAATCGTAAATGTCTATGCACCCAATCAAGGTGCCACAAAATACATGAGAGAAACATTGGCAAAACTAAAGGAAGCAATTGATGTTTCCACAATAATTGTGGGAGACTTCAACACATCACTCTCTCCTATAGATAGATCAACCAGACAGAAGACCAATAAGGAAATTGAAAACCTAAACAATCTGATAAATGAATTAGATTTAACAGACATATACAGGACATTACATCCCAAATCACCAGGATACACATACTTTTCTAGTGCTCACGGAACTTTCTCCAGAATAGATCATATGCTGGGACATAAAACAAGCCTCAATAAATTTAAAAAGATTGAAATTATTCAAAGCACATTCTCTGACCACAATGGAATACAATTAGAAGTCAATAACCATCAGAGACTTAGAAAATTCACAAATACCTGGAGGTTAAACAACACACTCCTAAACAATCAGTGGGTTAAAGAAGAAATAGCAAGAGAAATTGCTAAATATATAGAGACGAATGAAAATGAGAACACAACATACCAAAACCTATGGGATGCAGCAAAAGCAGTGCTAAGGGGGAAATTTATAGCACTAAACGCATATATTAAAAAGGAAGAAAGAGCCAAAATCAAAGAACTAATGGATCAACTGAAGAAGCTAGAAAATGAACAGCAAACCAATCCTAAACCAAGTAGAAGAAAAGAAATAACAAGGATTAAAGCAGAAATAAATGACATAGAGAACAAAAAAACAATAGAAAGGATAAATATCACCAAAAGTTGGTTCTTTGAGAAGATCAACAAGATTGACAAACCCCTAGCTAGACTGACAAAATCAAAAAGAGAGAAGACCCATATAAACAAAATAATGAATGAAAAAGGTGACATAACTGCAGATCCTGAAGAAATTAAAAAAATTATAAGAGGATATTATGAACAACTGTATGGCAACAAACTGGATAATGTAGAAGAAATGGACAATTTCCTGGAAACATATGAACAACCTAGACTGACCAGAGAAGAAATAGAAGACCTCAACCAACCCATCACAAGCAAAGAGATCCAATCAGTCATCAAAAATCTTCCCACAAATAAATGCCCAGGGCCAGATGGCTTCACAGGGGAATTCTACCAAACCTTCCAGAAAGAACTGACACCAATCTTACTCAAACTCTTTCAAAACATTGAAAAAAATGGAACACTACCTAACTCATTTTATGAAGCTAACATCAATCTAATACCAAAACCAGGCAAAGATGCTACAAAAAAGGAAAACTACCGGCCAATCTCCCTAATGAATATAGATGCAAAAATCCTCAACAAAATACTTGCAAATCGAATCCAAAGACACATTAAAAAAATCATACACCATGACCAAGTGGGGTTCATTCCAGGCATGCAAGGATGGTTCAACATCAGAAAAACAATCAATGTATTACAACACATTAAAAACTCGAAAGGGAAAAATCAATTGATCATCTCAATAGATGCTGAAAAAGCATTTGACAAAATCCAACATCCCTTTTTGATAAAAACACTTCAAAAGGTAGGAATTGAAGGAAACTTCCTCAACATGATAAAGAGCATATATGAAAAACCCACAGCCAGCATAGTACTCAATGGTGAGAGACTGAAAGCCTTCCCTCTAAGATCAGGAACAAGACAAGGATGCCCGCTGTCACCACTGTTATTCAACATTGTGCTGGAAGTGCTAGCCAGGGCAATCCGGCAAGACAAAGAAATAAAAGGCATCCAAATTGGAAAAGAAGAAGTAAAACTGTCATTGTTTGCAGATGATATGATCTTATATCTAGAAAACCCTGAGAAATCAACGATACACCTACTAGAGCTAATAAACAAATTTAGCAAAGTAGCGGGATACAAGATTAATGCACATAAGTCAGTAATGTTTCTATATGCTAGAAATGAACAAACTGAAGAGACACTCAAGAAAAAGATACCATTTTCAATAGCAACTAAAAAAATCAAGTACCTAGGAATCAACTTAACCAAAGATGTAAAAGACCTATACAAAGAAAACTACATAACTCTACTAAAAGAAATAGAAGGGGACCTTAAAAGATGGAAAAATATTCCATGTTCATGGATAGGAAGGCTAAATGTCATTAAGATGTCAATTCTACCCAAACTCATCTACAGATTCAATGCAATCCCAATCAAAATTCCAACAACCTACTTTGCAGACTTGGAAAAGCTAGTTATCAAATTTATTTGGAAAGGGAAGATGCCTCGAATTGCTAAAGACACTCTAAAAAAGAAAAACGAAGTGGGAGGACTTACACTCCCTGACTTTGAAGCTTATTATAAAGCCACAGTTGCCAAGACAGCATGGTACTGGCAGAAAGATAGACATATAGATCAATGGAATCGAATTGAGAATTCAGAGATAGACCCTCAGATCTATGGCCGACTGATCTTTGATAAGGCCCCCAAAGTCACCGAACTGAGCCATAATGGTCTTTTCAACAAATGGGGCTGGGAGAGTTGGATATCCATATCCAAAAGAATGAAAGAGGACCCCTACCTCACCCCCTACACAAAAATTAACTCAAAATGGACCAAAGATCTCAATATAAAAGAAAGTACCATAAAACTCCTAGAAGATAATGTAGGAAAACATCTTCAAGACCTTGTATTAGGAGGCCACTTCCTAGACTTTACACCCAAAGCACAAGCAACAAAAGAGAAAATAGATAAATGGGAACTCCTCAAGCTTAGAAGTTTCTGCACCTCAAAGGAATTTCTCAAAAAGGTAAAGAGGCAGCCAACTCAATGGGAAAAAATTTTTGGAAACCATGTATCTGACAAAAGACTGATATCTTGCATATACAAAGAAATCCTACAACTCAATGACAATAGTACAGACAGCCCAATTATAAAATGGGCAAAAGATATGAAAAGACAGTTCTCTGAAGAGGAAATACAAATGACCAAGAAACACATGAAAAAATGTTCAGCTTCACTAGCTATTAGAGAGATGCAAATTAAGACCACAATGAGATACCATCTAACACCGGTTAGAATGGCTGCCATTAAACAAACAGGAAACTACAAATGCTGGAGGGGATGTGGAGAAATTGGAACTCTTATTCATTGTTGGTGGGACTGTATAATGGTTCAGCCACTCTGGAAGTCAGTCTGGCAGTTCCTTAGAAAACTAGATATAGAGCTACCATTCGATCCAGCGATTGCACTCCTCGGTATATACCCGGAAGATCGGAAAGCAGTGACACGAACAGATATCTGCACGCCAATGTTCATAGCAGCATTATTCACAATTGCCAAGAGATGGAAACAACCCAAATGTCCTTCAACAGATGAGTGGATAAATAAAATGTGGTATATACACACGATGGAATACTACGCGGCAGTAAGAAGGAACGATCTGGTGAAACATATGACAACATGGATGAACCTTGAAGACATAATGCTGAGCGAAATAAGCCAGGCACAAAAAGAGAAATATTATATGCTACCACTAATGTGAACTTTGAAAAATGTAAAACAAATGGTTTATAATGTAGAATGTAGGGGAACTAGCAGTAGAGAGCAATTAAGGAAGGGGGAACAATAATCCAGGAAGAACAGATAAGCTATTTAACGTTCTGGGGATGCCCAGAAATGACTATGGTCTGTTAATTTCTGATGGTTGTAGTAGGAACAAGTTCACTGAAATGTTGCTATATTATGTAACTTTCTTGGGGTAAAGTAGGAACATGTTGGAAGTTAAGCAGTTATCTTAGGTTAGTTGTCTTTTTCTTACTCCCTTGCTATGGTCTCTTTGAAATGCTCTTTTATTGTATGTTTGTTTTCTTTTTAACTTTTTTTTTCATACAGGTGATTTGAAAAAAGAAGGGAAAGTTAAAAAAAAAAAAAAAAAAAAAAAAAGACAAACAAGGGAAAAAAAAAAAAAAAAAAGATGTAGTGCCCCCTTGAGGAGCCTGTGGAGAATGCAGGGGTATTCGCCTACCCCACCTCCATGGTTGCTAACATGACCACAGACATAGGGGACTGGTGGTTTGATGGGTTGAGCCCTCTACCATAAGTTTTACCCTTGGGAAGACGGTTGCTGCAAAGGAGAGGCTAGGCCTCCCTGTATTTGTGCCTAAGAGTCTCCTCCTGAATGCCTCTTTGTTGCTCAGATGTGGCCCTCTCTCTCTGGCTAAGCCAACTTGAAAGGTGAAATCACTGCCCTCCCCCCTACGTGGGATCAGACACCCAGGGAAGTGAATCTCCCTGGCAACGTGGAATATGACTCCCAGGGAGGAATGTAGACCTGGCACCGTGGGACGGAGAACATCTTCTTGACCAAAAGGGGGATGTGAAAGGAAATGAAATAAGCTTCAGTGGCAGAGAGATTCCAAAAGGAGCCGAGAGGTCACTCTGGTGGGCACTCTTATGCACACTTTAGACAACCCTTTTTAGGTTCTAAAGAATTGGGGTAGCTGGTGGTGGATACCTGAAACTATCAAACTACAACCCAGAACCCATGAATCTCGAAGACAGTTGTATAAAAATGTAGCTTATGAGGGGTGACAATGGGATCGGGAAAGCCATAAGGACCAAACACCACTTTGTCTAGTTTATGGATGGATGTGTAGAAAAGTAGGGGAAGGAAACAAACAGACAAAGGTACCCAGTGTTCTTTTTTACTTCAATTGCTCTTTTTCACTCTAATTATTATTCTTGTTATTTTTGTGTGTGTGCTAATGAAGGTGTCAGGGATTGATTTAGGTGATGAATGTACAACTATGTAATGGTACTGTAAACAATCGAAAGTACAATTTGTTTTGTATGACTGCGTGGTATGTGAATATATCTCAATAAAATGATGATTTAAAAAAAAAAAAAAAGAAAAAAAAGAAAAAAAAGAAAAAAAAAAAAAAAAAAAAAAAAAAAAAAAAAAAAAAAAAAACAGACCTTTCATGTTTTGAGAAGGAAAATCAATTTGGACCTTTCAGTATCTTGCATTGATGGAAACAGATAAATGCAAAGGGAAATCAAACCCAGAGAAAAATGGGAAAGGGTTCCTGTGTTTGAACTGAACTGGCAACAAGCCGCAACCGCAGGGCCAGAGGCAGCGAGAAAACAAATCCTGGGACGTAAAGAAATGGGCACCGGCTGAGTACTAAAGACAAATCAGTCCTTCTTAGTGGGTCACAATTGCTCAAAAGACCTCAGCCCAGAGTGGCCAGAACAAGGGATGACAACAGTTTTCGGGGAGGAGAGCATGCACGCTAAACTGTTAGCCATCTGAGTTCTCCCTGGGCACACTAAAAAAAGAAGGAAGACCTGGTCATTTTACAATGTAGAAGGAAGTTGCCTTTTGTGGACTCCCTTTCCTAAAGTACATCTTGGGGTACTTGATACTGCATTTTGCTCTATATAATTAATGGCTTCTAGCATATCTGTTAAGGAAGGAAGGGGATTAGAAGCCACCTAGTTCATGCCTTTCACAGCCTCATGGAACCGGAATGTACTATTATAAATGAGAAAGATCCTGCTCTTTGCCAGAAGGTATGGGGCAACTATCCACTTAGCATCCACCGGTGTCATACTTTCCCATGACCGATCTCAATTTTATTCTCCCTGTGTTCTAGTTTGCTAATGCTGCTGGAATGCAAAACATCAGAGATGGATTGGCTTTTATAAAAGGGGGTTTATTTGGTTACACAGTTACAGTCTTAAGGCCATGAAGTGTCCAAGGTAACACATCAGCAATCAGGTATCTTCACTGGAGGATGGCCAATGGTGTCCGGAAAACCTCTATTAGCTGGAAAGGCACGTGGCTGGCATCTGCTCCAAAGTTCTGGTTTCAAAATGGCTTTCTCCCAGGACGTTCCTCTCTAGGCTGCAGTTCCTCAAAAATGTCACTCTTAGTTGCACTTGGGATATTTGTCCTCTCTCAGCTTCTCCGGAGCAAGAGTCTGCTTTCAATGGCCATCTTCAAACTGTCTCTCATCTGCAGCTCCTGTGCTTTCTTCAAAGTGTCCCTCTTGGCTGTAGCTCCTCTTCAAAATGTCATTCACAGCTGCACTGAGTTCCTTCTGTTTGTCAGCTCGTTTATATGACTCCAGTGATTAATTTAGACCCACCCTTTCAGGGTGGGGCAACACCTCCATGGAAATTATCCAATCAGAGTCATCACCCACAGTTGGGTGGGGCACATCTCCACAGAAACACTCAAAGAATTACAATCTAATCAACACAGATATGTCTGCCCACACAAGATTACATCAAAGAATATGGCCTTTTCTGGGGGACATAATATATTCAAACCAGCACACCCTGATCTGGTGAGGCCGGCCCTTAACTCTACAAGGAAACTGAGGCACACAGAGGATAAATGAGGCAGCCTTAATTTAAAACCAGGTATTCTGGCTACTGGAATAAGTGAGCATTGGTCACAAGGATCAAGAGTTGCTCAGACTGATCCATTTCTTCAGTGCCCTCTATAATGAGGTGCAAAATTGTCATAAGCATGCATGCAAGAGAAGAGCAGTGTGGGTAAAGAAAAGCATGTGTAAATAATACAATATAGAAAGTTTCAACAGAAGAAATCTGGAGCTACTTCTGTGAGCTCCAGAAGGTAGGGGCAGAACCTGTCTTGCTCATTTTACATATACAATCCCAACCCATGTTATCTCCTCTACTGGATTATAAACTCCTCAGCCATCTTCATTGTGCCTGTAGCATGGAACCTCACACGTAGTACATGGTCAATGCTAGATGCAAATGAATGGAACAATAGACACACAAACATAAAATAGGACATGGCACACAAAGCTTATAGAGTGTCTGAATAACTATGGCCATATAGATAAGTACAAAGAAAAACCATGCAACTTTGGAGATGTAAAAGCCATTGTGAGGAGTAAATGATGAGCTCTGTATATACTGGCCGAACAGCGAGAAAACAGGTGAAGGGGAGATTAGGGTTGTAAACATAGTTGGCTGAGGAGTGTTGGACACATAGTAAAAGTACTGCCATTCATTTGAGAGCTGCTGGCCTGTCTGTAAGTGGATGCTGTGACATTCATATTCCCTAAAAACAATCCTGTGATACTAGCAGATTGGCATATCCCCCACATTATTGGAAACTGAAATTAAGGTTGCAGAAGATAATGTGGATAATGTGCAATTTCACCCATGTCCTTTTTGTCCTTAACAAAAATTTATTCAAGTATCTTTTATTGAAATAACCAACCATCAAGGAAGACACCTTCTCCTCCAGCTCAGAGGTAGATCCTGACTACTCTAACAAATCAGAATGATCTCACTCCCCTTTCTAACCAATCAGAGCAATCTCATTCCCCTTTCCAACCAATCAGAGAAATCTCACACCTCTCTACACCACTATGACTTCACTTCTCTTGCCAGTGATTGGTTGGAAAGGGGGCCAGGGAGACAGGGAGTAGAGTGGGGATGTTGGGATGTGGGTGCACCTTGTGGGAAAGGGTTTCTCAGTCTAAAGAAGGAAATAATATAAGACAAGTATCTGTTCCCTTTCCACTGGAGATGTTAATGTCTGTGGGTGATTCCTGATTGTGCTGAGCCAATGTGCATGCATGAGGGGAAAGCTGAGAACAAAATGGACATACTGAAGATGGCAGAATAGATGGTTGGGAGAAAACCTAAATCTTGGACATTATGGTGGAGCCTGAATTAGCCAAGTCTGGAGCTACTGTGCTCAGAGTGTGCTATTGTTGAAGGCATTTTCAGGAGGTTTTTCTATAGGTTACCCCTGAAAGCTCCTTCACTGGCCCTGAGGCACACAGGGGTAAACTGATTTAAGGTCACAGAGTAAGTAGGAAAGCTTGTCCATGAATAGTGAAATCAATAACTCCTACATTTTCATTTCTTCAATTTCTGGAAAAAAATGAATAAGTGATGTTCACATATGTAAATAAGCAAGAATCATGTTCTTTTGCATCTATATTTCCATAGATATGTGGCTCCTTTGGGTAACTTGATGAGAAAATAGAACTGTTATCAACTTTGAATATGGGAAAACACCATAGATTTCACCAAATGGTTAAAAGAATGAGCTTAAATATTTGTTTTAATTAAAAACTAGTGGCTATATCCTTATTCAGAAAATAAATTATTATAGGTATGCTCCAAAATTTTTTTCTGTTTGAGAAGTAATCAATTTGTTGATATTAATATGAAAGTAATAGTTAATATCTTGTTTTAGGATGGGCAACGTGCTCTGAGGGCATTCTCATGTATCTTTCTCAGCAACATTATGACATGCATATTATTATTATTCTTTCACAATGAACAATTGGGCAAAGGAGGTTTGCCCAAGATCCACAACCAACTATCGTCAAGCCAGAGCCTATATTCTAAAGCCCATGATCTGGACTTCACGTTATCTTGCTTCCTCATTTTGGAATCTTCTATTTATTAATTTAACTTTTAAACATATTTTAAACACATATTTATTAAGGACAGCTTAGAAATCTGGTAAATACAAAAATGGTCACAAGAAGTTTCAACTCTATTAATATTTTTGAATATTTTTCTTATCTATTTTCTCATGAACAAGCCTATTTAAAACTATTACATTTGTATGAAATTTAGTCTTTAAAAATTTGCCATTTCATTATGGGTATATCCAGTTTATTAATTTTTCCAGTGCTTTTGGAAATTTAATTTAGCATTCTAAAAGAGCTATTATTATGATGTTCAGTCTTCAAAATAATTTATGAAGAAATGCATTCAGAAATGCCAGCTAAGTAAAGGATAGTCAATGGTAGGATATGATCCTTTCAGTAAATTCAATTACATGTCAGTGTTAAAACCCAGGCTCAGCCTTCCATAGAAACAAACTTCCTCAGAGATCTGGTTGGCTGCAGTATTGATGTTATCAAACGTTTAATAAAGGCAGATTGGCTTCACTTCCTTAACAACCCTTTAGAAAAATCCAGTACCTTTTTTGAAAATCATGACAAAGAGTCCTGAGTTTTATCATTCTCATGTTAAATCAAATGTCTGCTCTCTCAAAGAAGAAGAACAAACACTTAGCAGTATAGGTTCCGGACACAGGTTATCAAGAACAAAACACGAACTTTGGACAAATCCTTATACATGTTTCTTCCAGAAATTTAAAATAAAATTTAAAATAGAAAGTAATAACTACCATAAATACATACAGTTTTCATATACATGATATATATATTCAGAGGTGAGGATGTCTTAATGACATTAGAACTTTCTCACCCCAAGAAGACTGCAAATAAAACTTGTAGAAATGATATGCTAAAGTTTTGTTCATCTTGTTAACTCTATTGACAGTTATAGTGATATACCAGTCCAAGCATGTCTTATGGCTAATCACATATCTACCAAAGAATGCTTAACATCTGGGGTCTAAAAAAAACACATTCTGAATATGTTATTTTATTCATTAATTGATATTTTGCTTTCAAATAAAATAAATACATAAACATAAACTGAATCACAAGTGCCTACCAAAAAGTCTGCACTTACTGGATAAAACCTGATAATCAGGGCTCTGATCTAGTGGGAAATAAGATCAGAACAAATAAGAATTTATGATGCTGACCAAGTTAGAGAGCACCAAGAGCTTGGCAAAATGATGCCCATTTCCCCCAAATGTCCTCATAAATGGGATTTCCTGTGTTAGAGTTGACTCTCCCATGTGATAAGAAGCAGTAGTCTCGCCAAGCCAGAAGTCTGATGTCCCAAAGCCTGGGAATTTTCTACAAGAGGGACTTAAATGTAAAGACCAAATACAGATCAACCCTGTGACTTCTAAGTAATCCATTTAACACTTAACATTAAGAAGAAAATTGAAAGGGATTAATTCTGACTACACCCTGATATTTACTAATCACCTCCTTGAGTTGTAACTTCCTCACATGTACAAGGTGGGATGGGAGTAGACTGTCATCACAGCCCATTCTGTTCTTGCCTTCCAGTTGCAATATATAACGGGCATTGCCCACAACATCATGTGGATTTGTTGGCTTCAGGCTAAAATTCTGAGGCTTTGGTGGAAGCAGACCTCAGGGCGTCCCTACCTAAGTAGCCCCTGTTGGCAACTAGGACTGGAACTGTCATGCCAGGATATATGTGCCTGCTTTGTTCCTGGGAAGAGGGTGAAACTAATTCACCTGAGGGGATTCCAGGCACTGAACATGCCCAGAAGAAGAGTGAATTGTCTCTTCCTTCAGTGAGGATAACAAAGAGGCTTCCCTTCTCAATGCCCATGAATTCATCCTTATTGGTGAGGGTTTAAATAGATGTTTGGGGATGTGTGGCAAAAGAGCAAAGAGATGTTTTCCATTCCCTGACAATTCTCTTTGAGTTAGAATCTATTTGGGGTTCTGTGTGCCTCTGCTTAAAAGAATTCTTGTTTTTACACAACGAATGCTGAAGTAAGTTATTCACTATGTTGAATACTAAAAATTTCATGCCAACATAGTCACATATGTCCAAAGTGATGATGTTGCTGCTGACCCTATGTGATGGGGAGCTAGAGATTTGCAAAATAGTTGTTATATAGGAAGGAAACCCACCTTTTCCAAGAACATTTTAAAGATAAATATTCTTGAAGCCAGATAGGGACTGATGATAATATTGGGTGATAATCCCTTTGGATTGGGTGATAAATCTGCTCTTGATCTTATTTTATGCTCTAATAAAATAAAGTCAACTATAGAATGTAATAGTGTGATCATGAAGCCTTTGTACCTTTTCTGAAATGATGTGAAAAGATCCTGGCGCCAACTCTGACATTCAGTAGCTAGACAGCCAGCTTGTCTGCCCACAGGGTGCTGCTTCTGCTTACCCAGTGTGCCAGTTTGAATGTATTGTGTCCCCCAAAAGCCGTTATCTTTGATGTAGTCTTGTGGGGCAGATGTTTTGGTGCTGATTAGATTTGCTTGGAATGTGCCCCACCCAGCTGTGGGTGATGACTCTGATGGGATATTCCCATGAAGGCATGGCCCCACCCATTCAGGGTGGGCCTTGATCAGTGGAGCCATATAAATGAGCTGACTCAAAGAGAAGGAACTCAGTGCAGCTGTGAGTGACGTTTTGAAGAGGAGCAAGCTTGCTAGAGAGGAACGTCCTGGGAGAAAGCCATTTTGAAACCAGAACTTTGGAGCAGACGCTAGCCACATGCCTTCCCAGCTAACAGAGGTCTTCCGGACGCCATTGGCCATCCTCCAGTGAAGGTACCCGATTGCTGATGTGTTACCTCGGACACTTTATGGCCTTAAGACTGTAACTGTGTAGCCAAATAAACCCCCTTTTTATAAAAGCCAATCCATCTCTGGTGTTTTGCATTCCAGCAGCATTAGCAAACTAGAACACCCAGCAATAACTTTTTCAGTATAGACAAGTCAGGTAGGAAGTCTCTCATGCACGTGTGTACGAATAAATGTTTGTGCCTACACTATATATTTCCACTCCAATAAACCGGGTATGCAAGTAGTAAAATACTGCATTGTATTTTGAAAATTTATTTCAATTTGGAATTCTTTTTACTATTAACATGAACCTTCACTACCCGTAGGGAGATAAAGAGGATACTGCTAACCTGTCACCAGAACAAGGTTTGAGGAGGCTCAGAAATGGGATGAGTTAAAAGCTGGGGAGATGGCAAAGCTAATTCCATAACTCCCAAACAACATTGTTCCTTAAGATAAGAATTGTGCAGATGTTCTGGTGTCTTCCAATTCTTTTGTAACTCCCTAGCACAGGACTGAGCATGTAGTAAATGCTCAGTAAAAGGTTACTGCTATTCATTACTCTCAAGAAAGGACCTAATGAGAAAGTTCTGTGGAGGCCTAGACATCGGTGACCCTGAGGATGGATCTCCCCAGGGCTGGCCTCTGGTTTTCTCCTTTTCACAGACTCCATTTCCAGC
The DNA here is from genome assembly GCF_015220235.1 of Choloepus didactylus. Taxonomy (NCBI): domain Eukaryota; kingdom Metazoa; phylum Chordata; class Mammalia; order Pilosa; family Megalonychidae; genus Choloepus; species Choloepus didactylus. The sequence goes on along the minus strand of NC_051321.1, from coordinate 78,285,888 downwards.
CTCTTAAACAGTCATTTACTGATCTCTCCCAAAGGGTCACAGCTAATATGCTCAAAATGCTTCTGTCTTTTCCTTGCACTGTTTAAAGCACTCAAAAATGGCCTGTCAATTAATTAGCAGCCAAATTGGAATGGAATTATGTAATTAAGCCTCTCATTGCAAATTAGGTATAAATGTTTACCAGCTCACAGGGATGAGACTGTCAAGGGGTCCTCATCAAGACATCCTTGGTTTTCTGAGAGTAAGTCAATGTCTTCCCTTAACTTTTCTAGTTAGAAATCTAGGCCCTTAATAAATACCAAAGAGAAGTCCCATGAACCTGTTCATGAAACCAGTTTATTCACATTTCGGAGAAGTTGATGATCTCTCCAAGTTTTTTTACTAGGCTCACAAGGAATTAATTTCCCTCCAGAAAATGAATGGTAAAAAATATTTTTATGAATCCAGTCTTTTCAAAATACAGTAAAGATTGTGTGTATATATCTATTTAAAATAGATTACTATTACATATGAATAGAATTTTGAGTTGTTCTATGATTAAAGACCTCTGGCTTCTTTGAGCATCCTTTAAAGTATTTTCAAGCATTTCCTTACTGTGTTGGTGATTAATGGTTCCCCAATAACCATTCTCCCCATCTTCCTTGTAAATGGAGAACTCCCCCTCACCACCACCAATGTTTAGCCTGGCCATTTGACCAAGTTCTTAACAAAGGATGGTGAACCGATGGAAGGATGTGTGCCACTCCCACATCATTTTCTTTAGAGTCAATCACTTATACTCTACCTTTTCCCTTTGCCTCTTCTGGAATGCGGATGCAGTTCCAAATGTGCCAGCACTGACAATGTGGATGAGGACATCCCCTTGGGCAAGGGCAGAGCAACTGGGTAAAGGAATCTGGACCCTTCAACAATCTTATGGGGTAGAGAACCATTTCCTGGACTGCCCACCCCCTACCCAGAAACAGTGAAACCATATTTCTCAATATTGATATTTGAGGCTGGATACGTCTTTGTAGTGGGGGATTGTTCTGTAATTGTAGGATTCTTGGATGCCAGTAACACCCTTCTCCCAGTTGCTACAACCAAAAATGTCTCAGGATGTTGCCAAATGACCACTGGGTGGGGGGAATACAAAATTGCCCCTGGCTGAGAACCACTGCTTGAAAGTCTTACAAGAGAATAAACTTTTTTTTTTTAATTAAATTCAGTTTTATTGAAATACATTCACACACCATACAATCATCCATGATATACAATCCACTGTCCACAGTATGATAACATAGTTATGAGTTCATCACCACAATCTCTCTCTGAACATTTTCCTTACATCAGAAAGAACCAGAACAAGAATAAAAAATAAAAGTGAAAAAAGAACACCCAAATCATCCCCCCATCCCACCCCATTTGTCCTTTAGTTTTTATCCCCATTCCTCCACTCATCCGTACACTAGATAAAGGGGGTGTGATCCACAAGGTCTTCACAATCACACTGTCACCCCTTGTAATCTACATTATTATATAATTGTCTTCAGGAGTCCAGAATGCTGGGTTGGAGTTTGGTAGTTTCAGGTATTTACTTCTAGCTATTCCAATACATTAAAGCCTAAGAGGTGTTATCTATATAGTGCATAAGAATGTCCACCAGAGTGACCTCTCGACTCCATTTGGAATCTCTCAGCCACTGAAACTATTTTGTCTCATTTTGCATCCCCCTTTTGGTCAAGAAGATACTCTCAGTCCCATGATGCCGGGTCCACATTCATCCCCGGGAGTCATACTCTGCGTTGCCAGGGAGATTTACACCCCTGGGAGTCGGGTCCCATGTAAGGGGGAGGGCAGCGGGTTCACCTGTCGAGATGGTTCAGTTAGAGAGAGGGCCACACCTGAGCAACAAAGAGGTACTCAGGGGGAGACTCTTAGGCACCATTACATACAACTTTAGACTCTCCTTTGTGGTAATGAGCTTCATAAGGACAAGTCCCGTGATCGAGGGCTCAGCACATCAAACCGCCAGTCCCAATGTTTGTGACAACATCAACACCAGTCCAGGTGAGGATGTCCAACACATCCGCACCTTCCCCCAGATCCTCGGGGCTGGGGAGGGGGAGGCTGTAAATATATTTTTTATTATCTGCCCAAATTACTCTAGGATGTGTCACTATTTCACTCCAGCCTATACTAACCTACTGTATCTCACTTCCTATTCAAAGTTCCATGCAATTGTGGTGTTTGAACAAATCGACTGTAGAGTTGTACTGTTTAGAAAATTTAGATCCTGTACCAAATAGATATCTATTCCACAAGAGAATAAACTTTTATCTAGCTTGATCTTCTACATTCCTGGGTATAGTTGTCATAGCAGTTTGGACCAATAGTTTTCAAAATGAGGTCTACAGATCACTATGGGTTCCTGAGACACTATTAGGGAGTCTGAGAGATGAAAGCTGTTTCAGGATAGTGATAGTTGTAATTTACACTGACAATGTAAAAACAACTGATAAACCTGTTGGCTGCTTAGTAAAATCAAGGCAGTAGCACCCAATTATGCTCACTGTATTTTCATACAGGGTGTTAAAAGTCATTTTGATTTAAGAATGCCATTGGTATAGCAGAAAAGTATTCATTTCATCACTTCTCACCTATTATGCATCCGTCTTATTAAGTTTCTAGGTGATGATGATGAAATGGGTAGTACACACAAAATGCTCCTACTGCATGGAGAATTCTGATGATGTCTCAGAAGCATTTGTATGATTGTTTGAATTGCAAGCAAAACTAGCTGCTTCTTCGTGGAATGCCATTTGTATCCGACAGAATGACTGCTGAACAGAATATGGCTTAACATACTTTGGTATTTGGCAGATACTGTCTCAAAAATGAATGAAAGGAACCTGTCATTTCAAGGAATACATTTGACAGTGTTTGATGTAAATGCTCAAATTCAAGCTATAAAGTGAAAATTAGAATTTTGGGAAACTTGTACTTACTGCCATGAGCTTGGCAGCTTAAACATTTCTGATGTGATTGGTGATGATATCAATAAAATGAATTTTTTGATACTGCATAATAATGAGTCAACCGTTGGAAGATCTGCATAACTCAGTAAAACAATGTTTTCCAAATGACCAACACATGATTTTATAAAATGATGTATGGGTAAAAAGATCCATTCAAAGTGTCAGGTTGATCAGTGAGTTTTAATGTCATAGTGCACAGAAAGTATATAATTTCAGATTTCACACTGCTACTGATCCTTAAATAACTGTCATCACTTGAGTTTTGGTGTAGAATTAAAGAAAAGTATCCACAATTATCTGAATTGGCTATTAAGATATGCATTACTTTTCCAATACATAGCCACGTGAAGTGGTTTGCCTCCTATACTTCCACCAAAATAACGTAAGGCAAGAACTTACTGCAGAAGCAGATATGAGAATCTAGCTGTCTTCTACTAAAGCATATATTATAGAGATTTACAAAAATATAAAACAATGCCCCTTTCTCACTACTCTATTTGTTTTGGAAGATTTGCTACTTTTCATTAAAATGTTGTTTATGTTAGTGTGTGACGGTTTTACTGTTAATAAATAAATTTTTTTTAATTTTTTTAATTTTAATTTTGAACATCACAAATATTGATAGACTGAACCCACATAACCAAAAGCTCTTTGGGATCTTCAATAAATTGTTTGACTATAAAGTGGTCCCAATCCCAGAAATATTTGAGATTCACTGGCTTTTTGAGACCATACACACATCCAAAACATTTTCTCAAACCTGGTTCGTGCACTTACTCGCCACATACATTTGTAAACTTGGGACTAATGGATTTATCTAACACTTAGTTTCTTTATCAACAAAGAGTTGTATCTTTTTTTTTCTTTTAGAAATATTTGAAATATTACATATAATGTACCACTGGTAACCTTTACTTATGCTTCTGATTAATTTCCCCACATGATTACAAGCTCTTTGTGGAAAGGATCAGTAGATTCTTTTAGCTTCTCCTTGGATTAAAAAAAAACAATAAAGTTCTATCAAGTCTTGATAAATACTTTCTAAGAAAGGAGAAGAAAGTAAAAGTAATGTTTGAAATAACAAGACTAAATTGAAAAATACAAGTAACATAAACATAGCAAACAATGATTGCTACTATATGCCAGGCACTGAGTTATTTCATTTAATCCCCTTAACAGCCCAGTGATGTACATATTCTTATGGTCATTGTACGGAAAGTGAGGTTGTAGAGGTTGGTAACTTGTCCAAGCGAGGAAAGCAGCAGAGCTAGACATCGGGGGGCCAGGGTTGGAATTGAGGCCTCTCCGACTCCAAAACTGCCTAATCCGCCCACCCCCATCTTGTTTAAAGGGATGGCATTTTTGCATTGTCAAACACATGCATCCTCTAAGCCTCTATGTAACTTGAGCTGAAGAGCGCAAATCCAGGTCAGCAGCAGTGCCACCAGCTGTGAAACAGGTCAAAGGAAACAGGAATCATTGAGCCTGCGAAATTACTGGGGGATCAGGGAATGCCGTGTTGCTGCTCTCAGCTGGAGACAGAAATAAATAAACTTGTCCTGGAGAGTGCAGAAGGTTCCAATAATTCCACAGCACCCACTCCAGACCCAACACCATCGGAGAGGGGAAACCAGACACAGACTGTGGCAGGCAAAGATGGAGTTCGTAGGCTGGATCCAAGTACTCTGTTCCCTCAAACACACTTTGTGGAAGGGGCAACCCATGGCACCTGGGCATGGGTGGAAGTAAGTAGGGAGCATCGAGCAAACATTTCAGTGGCTCTCCTCTCTGCCAGGGTCTAGTAGAGGCAAGTAACAGACAGGGAGGGCTCTGGGATTCCAGGAATTGATGTGCCAACTATTTCTAGCTGATGCCGGTACTGAATGAGCAGTTGGGTAGGTGTACAAATGCTCTCTTGAGAGAAAGTTGGGAAGGGCAAGTACTCTTCTAAAGGCTAAGAAAGCAGAATGTATTTAAAGGTAGCATGTGGTATAATACAGCATTTCCCAAAGTATATGCTATATTAGAAACTCCTCATGAAATGGGTTCTGAGGCCAAATGGGTTTGGGGAGTACTGTGGTTATAGCCAAATTTGGGGATCCACATTAACATAATAAGGCTTTCAGAACTCCTGCAGCAAACAACAACAACAACAACAACAACAACAACAAAATCTGCTTTCATTGGTTTAATCCAGAGCCTCCAAAATTGGATGCAGAAGTAATGCTTTATGAACACAGTTTGGACCCTGGTGACAACAAAGAGTATGCACTTGAGCTAAAAATGTCATAAATGGAGGCACTGTGGAAAATTCCTTAATTTCTCTGAAGACCAGATTTCTCATTGGGCATAATAGCAACCATATCATATGGTTGTTGCAAGAATTAAGTGAAACAGTATATATGAAATGCAGCATTTATATTAGGTGTGCAATAAATGTTACTCCTCCACCCAAGCAAGTGTGTGAGTCTGTGGTACGGATTTTTTCTTGCACAATAGTTACAGAAGAATAATCCAAGAAACTGAGCAACTACCTTCACTGACCAGACTTTACTGAGTACCTGACATAAGGACTGAGGAGACATCGATGGACCAGAAAGAGCGTCTGTTGTCTAAGGACTCACAGTGCAGTTAGGAGATGTAAGGGTGAACAGCAAGTGCCATCCTAGAGCTTCGTACAAAGTCTTAAGGAAATGGTTAGTTTTTCCAGGGTAAGTCATGGAAGCCTTGAGAATGGAGCCTGGGAAGAGGAGACAGTAGTGTTCCAGGCAGAAAAGCAAACTAAAGTAATTGGATAAAGGGGAAAATTGCTACATAGGTCCAGAAATGTGATGTGTTCGGGACTTGGAGCAAGGAGGATCTGCGTAATTAGAAATAGAGTGGAAGAGACGGCCCATGAGAGAGGGGAGGTTGAGGTATTGCTGTAAGGGGAATTCATGCTGAAGGGGGTTTGGACTTTATCCCAGGACACTCTGAGCTGTTAAAATCTTTTCAATAAGAATGACAAGATCAGATGTGTGTTCTGGATGATTCTGAAGGCAGCAGGGAGGCCGACGAGGTGGCAGGGTGGTTCGGAGCCCATCATGTCCACTAGTCTGACCTCGCCTTGGTCAGGCCCTGGGTGGAGCAGTGCTCAGAGGGAGAGGATGGGGGAGGGGCTGGGGGCAAGGCAACAGGTAAGATATTTCTTGATGCAGAATTTAATGTTGGGGAAGGGAAGGATAATGTGCAGGAAGATAAAACCAAAGGCTTAATCTAACTTGGATGACTGCGTGCAGAGGACAATTAACTATAATCAGAAAAAAGAAGAAAAAAAAAAAAAAATGAAGGGGGAACAGATTTAGGGAAGAACCATGAGAAGAGATTGTCCCCTTAAGAGTTTGCAAGTTGAAATGCACAATCCATGGGGCTGAAGGTGGTACCAACACTACAAAATCAGAAGCACAGGTCTGGAGTTCAGAATCATAGTTAGGACTGAAGATGCAGAATTAGGGGACAGCAGGTGAAGCAGCAGGGATGAAATGGGCCAGAGAGAGGGTATGGAATGCTCAAATGCACACCAGATTGAGCTGGAGATTGGGAATTGGAAGGCAAGAAGAAGGGTAAAGAGGAATCCCTGGCTTCAGGAAGACTACAATTCAGTGGAGGAGACAAAATTAATATACTAGAGAGGAATGAAAGAAAAAAAATAAATGCTAAGCTTTAAGCTATGTGTGATAGTTGCAAGAGGATACAGAATACTAATTAAATCTTCAAATAGAAATAAATGAGACCTAGAAGGAAAGGTGGGATTTCCATAATCTGAAGGGAAAGAGAAGAAATGGGATTTCATTGTCAGGGGAAAGAGCCAGCCAGATGGAGTCTGGAATGAGGAAGGCTATTAAAATTGGGGTAATGATGGGCGAAGTTATGGGGGTGACGTAAACCATGTACATAATGAGGAAACAGTGTAAAGGGGAAAAGGCTGGAAACAGATCAGGATAACGGGGGCTCAGGGACATTACCCAAAGTAGAAAAGGTGGTTGGCAGTGGATTTTGAGGCAACCATGAGACAACAGGTACTAAATGGTTGGCATCCAGAAGGAGCTCAATAAACCTCATGTTTTCCTTTGATTTTAGGAGCGGTTCTTTTCCCAGCAGTGACACAATACACATGGTAATACTGGATGACTTACGAGATGGCAAAATGGACACCAGGCACATAAGGTGGTTGCTGTCATATTCTAGATGAAGCCTGAGGACCAGAGTCGAGGGGATGAAACTTAAAAATAATTTGGAGGGAATAAGATTTCAAAATAGTCCAGATATAACAGACAAAGGAGAAGGAAAATATCCAAGAAGACTCCAGGCACACAGAAATAGCATTTTGGAACTTAATACAAAATAAAAATACTGTTAACCAAAGGTAACAAGAACCGGATCAAAGTCTGGATTAGCTGTAGGCCTGTCCTGCGGGCCAATGTTTCTGAGGATCTAGTTGCACGTGCCTGGGCACATCTTGTGGGATGTGTGCTCAAGTGTTCATCCCTCTGTGCCTGTCTGGCTTTGTCCCTTGGTCTCTATTTACATGCTCTTCTCTGTGTGTGCATGTGCATGCTTGGATCTCTAAGTGTGTACAGATGTGTCCCCAGGTCTCTTGGCTCCTGGATGCATGAGGCTTCATCTTGTTCGGGAGTGCCGCTGGAATTGTCACTCCTGCCTGTGTCACCGCAGCACTTGATCAGTGTGCTTGTATCTGTGTGTGCACGTCTTTGTTACGGTATGTCTGCATGCTTGAATAGGCACCTGAGTACATGGCAGTCATATTCTGTATGCCTGCGTACATGGATATTTACACACATCTGTGTGTTTGTGCACATGTGCATATTTTCTAAAGCTTTACTGCAGCACACCAGTTGGTGTCTTCCGCAGCTAATGTAAAACTGTCAAACGGTCCTGAATGACGAATAGTAAAAGCCCCCACTGTATCCGGCTCCGTCGGCCTTTTTACTTTTAATAGAAAATTGATCTTATCGCTGACAGCCTATCTCATTATATATCCATGTGCAGATGCAAATATTTCCAGGCCACTAACATAAAGCCTGTATCAACCCAGAGTGATCCTTTGTGTAAACTGAATCTGAAATTATTTTCTCTGCTTTATAATGATGGTGAAAACTGAACAAAGCATTTCTTGAGCCATAAAATTTAACTTAACTCAAAAGTCACCCCGGCTTATGGATTTTTCTGCACAGAGACTTTCATTTAGGGGCCTGTGGTAAAGACTCCGTTGATTTTTATAAATTCTAGCTATTAGTAAAATAACTGTGATGAGTCACTGTTGATGGGGCTGATATAAGACAAAGAAGGAAGGGAGGTTCTTGCTAAGTTCAGGAGGAGAGTGATACACTGTGCCATGTGATTGGAAAAGTGAAGAGGGTCAGGCTAATGTCTGTATTAGAATCTTAAAGGAGGCTAAAATGAGGAGGGTGTCAAATTTCCATGATGGCTTGGACCCAGATATGGCAACAGGGAGGCACCCAGTGTGATGGGCTCTGTGGCTGAGATCACTGAAGGTGATCCCTGTTTTCAGATATAAACAAACTTAAAATCACTGGAGTTATACAGCAACCGCAAGATCACCACATGGGATCATGGAGTCGTAGAACCAAGTTTCAAACTTGATTTATTTGTTACAGTTTCCAGTTGGTGAAGCAACTTCCATTCCCCAAAGGACAGTTATTATAGGAGCTTTCCAACAGTATCTTCTTCATGTTTAAGGTTCATCGTCTACATTATAAAGAAATCAAAGACAAATAGAAACCCAACCTTCTAAAAATTCAAGCAATATGGTGCTTTTAAGAAATACACATAAATTAAATTAAAATAGAAATATTAAAACCAAAGACATGAATTTATGAATTTAAATTAAGTTAGTTTTATAGCCACTTCTCCCTTCTTCTCATTGGAGTAACCCTCGAGACTGAGAAAATATGAACATTCACAATACTATCACAAATGAAGACTGGCAATCTAATTAATGAGAATCTTGAAAAACTAATTCTATTTGTAATGCTTTTAATTAGCATTTAACATGTGAGTATTATATACCTACATGTTACTACCGATTTCATAGACATTTTCTCATTTAATCCTCATAAATCCTCTAATACAGAGGGTGTTTTGTACCTTCTTTCAAAAATGAGAGAATTGAGTTCTACTGAGAACTTGCCCAAGGTCACACAGCTAATAAATGAAAAAAAGCTGAGACTCAAAGTCAGGTGCTTGCTTGTAAACCACAATGAATTTCATGCAAAAAACAAATCCCCAGGACTGGACAAACAGCATATTCCGTTTGATGTGATTTCAGTGACAGTGCCTGAAAAATGTTGGACTATGATTATAATTTTACCTACTATTCTCTGGCTCAGAAATCAAGGACCAACTAATCTGAAGACTAGGCCACATGCTCTCTATACCTCTCAGGTAATAGTCTGTGACCTGAGAAGGACATTTCACCTTTCCTCCTCTCCCCACAACATGTCAATTTTCTGCACGGAAGGAAAGGTAACATATTTCAGAAACCACAGGCCAGGAGCAAGTGGGGGGCTGCCCTGGAATGGTACAGGCTGTCAAGCAGTCATCTCTGATAATGTGTTAAGGGCAGAATTAGGATAAAGAAGTGTGAACTAGAAACTCTTGTTTAAATGAGAGAACAAAGCAGTGGAGGTAGAAGGAAGTCTGATATTTGTAGATCAGTGAAAACACCTGGTAAACAGGCCTAAAATAAAGAGCTGAGAAGGTAATTTATTTACACATAAGTAGGCACAGTGTAGAACCAATATCAACCAATATTCACCTGTTTGATAAAGAGATCCTGCTTCATTTAAGGACAAAGAAAAAAAGAGAGAGAAAGAGGTTAAAAAACAAAATACAAAGAAAAAGCAACTGGAAAACTCAGAACAACACAATGATTATCTAAAATGATATAGTGAAGGATCAGAAAAAAATTGAGGAAACCACAGAGATGTTCAATAAAAAGGCAAAAATGCACGTTTATTAAGGAAGCAAGAGAAGTAATTAAGAGAGTACAAGCTAAAATGCAAAATCAAATGGGTACAATGATAATGAACTGATGATATAAGGAAATATTTTACAGAAACTATAAATTAAATCGTGGGACAAAAATCTACATTGGAAGCAGTATAAAGCTGAATTAATTCTGTAAATCAGGTATTATTAGAAATAAATGCTAGAGATATATTCCCAGAATTCAGAAGGCAGGTGAAAAAGATCCAATTATAAAGGAGATGTTGATAAATAAAGAAGGATGAAAATGGAGCCCTGGAATACAGATAATTATTGTTCCTAAAGAAGAGACTTGAATAAAAGAAATTGGAAAATAATTAACCTATTCTAACAGAAAACAACCCTGGAAAAGTAGGAATTATGTGTGCAAATTGAAAGAGTTCTCAAACTTCTAAACAAATGCCAAATAAGTAAATATACAAGCCTAAGAACCTCTATCCAACATTTTAGAATTACAAGGACAAAAGAAAGTATAACTGTGCAGATATTCGTAAATATACCAATATCATGATGTTGACATAAAATCTTATACCCAGCCTCTTGCTTTTTTCACATTAATGCTAAAGGACAACATTATCAGATATGTAAGTACTAAGATGGTGCGGCATTTTGTTAAATAATGCTAATAACTAGGGTATTAAATAGAGAGTATTTATTGATGCTTGCATCACTCTTGCAATCAACACCTTTATCCTCACCTTTTGGCAGTCAAGTATATTCATGTATGTGGGAGAGTGGAAGATTTTTCTTCCCTTGGGGATCTGACCATATAATGATATTAAGGGTTTCCCAGATAGATTTTTCAGGATAGAGAGCAAACTCATTAAGTCCTACTCAGCCATAGAGAATCCCCAAATAGGTTTTTGGTGCACTGTTCTTAAACGCAAACAGACAGCCAAAGATCAATAAACATTTGAAGAAACCATTTTATATAAAAACAAAGACTAATATACACAGAAAAAATAAATTTGGGGAAAACTTAGGTTATGCTAAGAGAAGAAAATTTTAATTAGACTAACGTTAATATCCTCAGCAGCAAGTTTATACAACTCTAAACCTCTAAGAACTTAACTCTGGAAACAAATACAAGCAGTGGATCCCACATGTGTTAGAAACCAATTGCATAATTGGGAGTTCTCTGAATTAACCTCTAGGTAAAATGCAATATAGAATAAGTAATAAAAATGTGCCAAGTTGAAACATACACACATTTTATTAAAATTCAACAGTAATCACAACAATTAGCATTAAATTTGCAGACTGCTCCCACTGCCCTGCGTTTCAGATGCCGCTGCCACAGTGTCATATTCAGAGTTAAATTAATAGTCGTTTATTATTAAGAGAGTTTCGTCTCAGTAGTGGGGAATAAAGAGATCTACTGGTGAACACTGCTTTAGCCAGCCTAACAGGTCATAAAAGCAAGAACTAAAAGGACCAAACTCTTTCCAAGCAAATTACCCGCCTCCCAGAACAAAACTAAGTATGGCTGCCCTTCCCCGCCCCTCGGCCACTCTGCTCCCTGGCGTGACTCGGCACTGAGAGTCCCGGGAGAAGACGTCGCGGTTGCCTCCTCTCCCGTGCAGGTCTCAGCCTTCCCGGGTCTTCTTTAATTTCCCAGCAGGTGGCGTCACGGCCCCCTGCTGGTTTCACTCTGCGGATGTTGGGAGTGAAGCCAGTCTGGGGCGACCCGGATTTCCAGCCGGAGCTGAGCGGCGCGAGCTCCAGACTCGCCGTGGTCAAGTCCACCACGAGAGGGTGGGGACCATGTTTAAGGATCGCTCTAGCATTCAGTTCTATGAATAATAAATACCCACAGGCAGTTTTCTTGGAGGTGGATGTGCATCAGTGTCAGGGAACAGCTGCCACCAATAATATCTCAGCAACACCTACATTTCTATTTTTTCGAAATAAAGTGAGAATTGATCAGTATCAAGGAGTAGATGCTGTGTGATTAGAAGAAAAAATTAAACAGCACCTAGAAAATGACCCTGGAAGCAATGAGGACACAAACATTCCAAAAGGCTATATGGATTTAATGCCTTTTATTAACACAGCTGGCTGTGAATGTCTTAATGAGAGTGATGAACATGGATTTGACAACTGTTTACGAAAAGACATGACCTTCTTGGAGTCTGACTGTGATGAACAGCTCCTTATTACCGTGGCATTCAACCAACCTGTTAAGCTTTATTCCATGAAATTTCAAGGGCCAGATAATGGTCAGGGTCCTAAATATGTAAAAAAAATTATCAACCTGCCAAGATCTATGGATTTTGAAGAGGCAGAAAGAAGCGAACCAACTCAAGCTCTGGAACTAACAGAGGATGATATTAAAGAAGATGGCATTGTCCCACTTCATTATGTTAGGCTTCAGAATGTTAACAGTGTAACTGTATTTGTTCAGTCCAATCAAGGAGAAGAAGAAACAACAAGAATTTCATCTTTTACTTTTATTGGTACTCCAGTTCAGGCAACAAATATGAATGACTTTAGACAAGTAGTTGGCAAAAAAGGAGAAAGTCCCTAAGGTACAAAAGACACTGAAAGGCCATATTGCAATCAGATCCACAGCTCCTGGAGAATCGCTTCATTCTCGCCAGAGACTGACAATGTTTCATTTATTGCCATTACCAATAAATCTTTGCTTTTGTTAAAAAAAAACTAAACATGGGAGCAAAATATTTAGCACTTAAGTAAAAACAAGTAAAATTCACAATGCCTCATATCCAGTAAAAAATTGCAAGACACCCAAAGAAACAGAAAAATATGAAAAGTCAATCAGTTGATTCAAATTGGAAACATATTTGAATGAATAGTGACTAAAAATTTCCTAATTTGGGGAAAATTATAAACTGAAAAACAGAAGAACCTCAATAAATCCTAATACAAGAAGAAAACTATACCAAGTAACACCATTATTATATTTTTTTCAATCAGCGATGAAGAGAAAATCTTTAAAGCAGCAAGAGTAAAAAGTCATGTTTCATACACAGGAACAAAGACAAGACTGACAGCAGATTTCTTATCAAAACAATATAAGCAAAAGACAGTGGAATAATATCTTTAAAGTACTGGAGAAGGGGGACTATCAGCCTTTAATTCAACAGTTAAAGTGATCTAAGGACTTTTTCAGACTCATAAGATTTGAAAAAACTTATCAACAGCAGATCTGTACTGTTAGAAATGTTAAAGGAAGTCCTTCCTTCCAGCAGAAGAAAAATGGTGCTGGATGGATACATGGATCTAAACAAAGGAATAAGCACTGGAAATGTTAGCTACCTGGGTAAATACATAAGATTATTTTTCTTATTATTTAAATAACTTGAAAAGATAACTGAGTGTCCAAATCAAACAACAATGTACTGTGGACTTTATAACATTTAAAACTAAAACATATGTCAACAATTGCACAAGGTCTAGTATGGGAGAAATGTAAGACACTATCATAAGGATTTATACTACATGTGAAGTGGTAAATATCACTTAGAGATAGATTGTGATAAATTAAAGCTATATACGATAAGCCCTAAAACAACCACTGAAATAACAAAATGCAGAGTTATAGCAAAGAAGCCACAAAGGAGATAATGTATAATCATAAAAATATTTAATTTAATCCAAAAGAAGGCAGAAAAAGAGGAAAAGGGAACAAAGAGCAGACTGCACAAATAGAAAACAAGTAACAAGACAAAAGACAAAAAACTAACCAAATTAGAAGTTACAAAATTTACATTTTAAATGCTTGTAATTTTTTGTATGTCAATTATAACACAAACTGTTTCAGGATATAGAAAAAAGATTGAAAATTTCTCAATTCACTTACAAACCTAATGTAGCATTGAAACTGACATTAAAACCTGAAAAGAGAAATTATAAACTAATCCCTTATGTTTATAGATTCAAGTATTATGTATAAAACACTGGTAAATAGGACTCACCTCTATATTAAATGAAATTTAGAATCTTTTCCAACTGGTTTATTCTAAGAGCTAAGGGTTCAAGAGAAAGGCTCTTCTTTAAACAAGCATATGAATTTGAAACTTTTGAATAAGTTCATATTAAAAGATAAAATTTCATAAAAATGACTGGAAAGATATTGGTACTGAAAATACACACCTATTACAATTGAGATGATATAAAAAGATTTAATGCACCCCAAATTAATTAACAGGGTTTTATTATTTCTGAAGTTGACAAATGAGTCTAAGACTAATCTCAAAACTTCGCCACAATTATTATTTAAATATAATAACAAGGGTAGCAGAAAATAGTACTGCCATGTATTAAAGACATTCTAAAGCTGGAGTAATTAAACTAACATAGTTACATTGCTATCAAAGTTCAGATACATTTGTGGAGCAGATTACAGATTAAGATATTAAAAATTAGAAATAAAGTCATACATTTAGTTTTCACATCTGTGGTCAAAAACTGGACAACTAGATAAATAGTATTTAGACATTTACCTAGTCATTTAGAAAAAAAAGTATATAGCCATTGCTCACTGCATGTATTAACACAAACTGCCAATCTAGTACTCATGAAGTACTACAAGAGACTGTAGTTGGTTATTTATTGTATATAAAAGTAGGTAAGGCCCATAATGCTAGCTATAATACCGTAAGCAGAATCTCCATATAAAAAGACTGATTTAGCAACATAAAATACATATCAACTCTTCCCTAATTTAAAAATATAATGTAAATTAAAATAAGCTATTCTCTGTATCAAACTGACATTCTACTAAATTGTTCTGTTTGGTTTTGCCAAAGCAAAGGGGAAAAAGTCACCTTCATAAAATGCTAGTGAGACTGTAATCAGTCTGCAAATAAATAATTACTGAGCATCTATTATTAGACATCAGACATGGAGCTTAAATTGCATTTTTAAAGCAAAATTCCTAAAATAATTCATGCCTTTTCTCTCAGTATTTTTATTCATTGGAATTTGTCCTATGAAAAAAAAGTGACAACTTATAACGATTTACCATTAAGCTACAACAATTTTTTTAAATTAACCAGATGTAGCAAACAACGTAAATGTCCACATGTAGAAACTGGTTAGCAAATTGTGATGTTCATACAATGGACTGTAATATAGTCTACAAAATTGTCACAGAAAAATGGATTTCAAATTATTCTATACTTTGCTTATTTACCAAGAGAATAACTTAGATGTAATAAAAAAGTTCGATGTGAAATAGATAAAATTGAAGCTGCCCTCATTGAAGAGAGTCAGGTTGTGGACAAATAACTGTCATTTGCTAAGGCCCTGATCATGGCATATAGTATTTGAAAATACCTATTATATGCAAATAATGAATGACAGATTTTGTTTTATGTATATATACAAATGCATGCACATATTTAAAAAAAATACAAGTAATATATAGTATAAACAGGGGATGTGAAGTGTGATCCATTTTAAAAAATTAAATGTGAATAAGATTATAAGGTTACTGCTATAATGACTCCTATAGTTTCTACTCTACTTATACTTCCACTTTTCATATTATTGGTATATCTTGAGTCCCAACCTCTCCCTTGCATCAGAGTGAGTCTTAGGCCATGGCTTACGGCCTTATAAGCAAAGAAAACTGGAAACAGAAGTAGAAGCTAAAAGTCAGCAGAAATCAGCAAAGTAGATACGAGGAGAGAGAGCTTACAAGTCAAGGAACACTAAGGATTGCTGCCCCAGAAAACAGACATTTCTGAGCCAATGATTTCCTGTTACTTAAGCCAATCAGAGTGTGGTCTTTGTCCTAACAGCCCTGGCACATTCAGACCAATAGTCTGCATACAATAATAAGTCTGCCTAACAAGAATCAGGAACTGAAAGTGGACACATCACTTGATGCCTTGATGCAATCTCCTGGGTTCGGTGAGAAGGGACAGCCAGTGACTCAGTGCCTTCTCCTTCTCCTTACATTTAGGAGGTTAAGTTCAAAGACTGAATGACTTTTGCAATGATAACAGTCTCCTCGACATACTGGATGACCCACAAAACGACAGCACCTTTTCAGGCAGAGCAGGACACCTTGTCACACCTGTGCCTGCCCCGGATGTCCACCTCTACAATAAATCAAGAAAAGGAACACTCAAGAGAGTTGTTGAGTAATTCAAGATTTTTCTGCTTATAACCTCTAGTCCAAAAGTATGTAGATATTATGCTCATTTGCCCCTTCTTTAGCTATAAACATTTGAGCTCCTGAAAGTCAGTGCTCACTTGAGCTAAACTTAAATTCAGCAGATAATTGCAGACATCATCAAGAAAGAATCGAGCTTTGCAAACCAGTTCTATTCTCTTTTGCTTTAAGAACAAAATCCATTCTGGTTTAAAAAAGTTTCAATATCCACCCCTCTTAGGAGGTGTTCCCTCTCTATATAAGCTTTCTGAAGCTCCCATGACATTTTGGGATCATTAGTAATGGGGGTGATCAAAAGTGACAGGTCATTTTGTCATATCAAGCCATTAAATATATTTCAGAATCAATAGATTGCCATATACAACCCTTAAGAGGTAACATAGTAGGCCCAGTTTCTCCACAGTTGATGCGCCCCTGGACGACCTTAATTACTTGACTTAAACTTAGAGTAGCCCAGGATTCCATCTGTCAAATAGGACTAATTGCAGTTAATACCTTTCTTTTTCAGAGGGATACTTTGATCATTATCCAGATAGTGTGGACAAGAGGCTAAGGATTTAGCAAAGACAGGCCTGCAATTGGAAGTAGTGAAAGACAGCTGAAAAGAGAGCAGACTTTCAATAAGACAGACTGAAGTTCTGAAATCCAGCAATGCAATTTACTAGCCAATGAATGTGTAAAACTCACTTAACCTCTCAGAGCCTTGCGTTCTTTACCAGGAAAATGAGGATAAATCATCTCCCTTGAGTAGGTCCATGTGAGGATCACAAACAATGTATGCAAAGCACTGTTTCACTAAAGGTACAAAATGAAGTGAAGCCATTGTTTTATGTATCTTTATGGATTGCTTGCTCTGTAGCAAGCATTTCTATATAGGAGCCATTTAAAATGAGATTACATGCCCCTTAAAGTCAGGATCCATGGCTTGTGTTATATCAGCCACACCAGTTCCGGGAACAGTGCATTCCATGTAGCACTCCATGAATCCCTAGTTGTGAAATGAGTGAGTGATAACTAGCCTTATACTTTCACCTACCATCTTGATGCTGGTGACTCTGGATTCTTCCAAGACAAACCCCTTCCTGGAGCCCCAGATTCATATATCCAATCACCTACTTGATATCCCCACCTGATTTCCTGACAATATCTTTTAACATGTCCCAAACAGAATTCTTAATTTTTTAGTATCTCTTTGTAGCCTGTCCCTCCACAGTCTTTCTCTCTCAGCAGCTGACCTGACAATCCATCTTATTGCTCAAACCAAAAACTAGGATTCATTCTGGATTCATTTTTTTCCCCTCTTTCCCCATTCTACCATATACATTCCAACAGCCAGTGGGGTAGATTTTGCCTCGCAGCACATCCTGATCCTATCCATGGTACCCAGCTTCACTACGAGCATCCTTGGCTGGGCCACCATTTGTTCTCGTCCAGGCCACAGGTGGAAATCTAAAGGTTCCCCTATTGCTTCTCTGGATCACTAAAGCTTTTTTTCCCTACCCAGCATCAGCTTGATATTATATATATATATATATATATATATATATATATATACACACACACACACACACACACACACACACACACACACACATATATATATACACACTTAAAATCATTCAATTGCTTTTTATAACACTTAGAATAAAATCCAATTTCCATGGACTGAAAAAAAAAAACCAATATTATTAAATCAATTTCTAACTTAATCTCTGTGACTTTTGTCCCTGATCTCTTTTAATTGTCTGGGCCACAGGTTGGCGAACTTTTCATGTGAACGGCCAGTTACTAAACATCTTAGGTTTCGTGGGCGCTATAGCCTCTCAGATAAGATGCAAATGAATGGGTGCAGCTGTTTTACAATGAAACTTTATATATGGACACTGGCGGTTGAATTTCATATAACTGTCACATGTCAAAAAATATGATTGCTAATATTTTCATTTAAAAATGCAAAAACCATGTTCAGGTCATGGATCAGACAAATACAAAGAGCAGGTTGGTCTTAGTTATGCCTGTTACTTTCACGTGGACCTGATTTTTTTTTCATTTTGAGCCTTAACCTCCCAGTCCCTATTTCTATCCCTATCTCATTTATTTACATGACTACTCACTTTCTCTAGGTTTTAATAGTATGTAATCCCCAGTAAGGTGGCCACCAAGCCTGGTTTAGCCCCCATTGTATCTGCAGTTCCTTTAGCCACACAGAACAGGTCATCCACCAATATTCGTTCATTTAATGAGTGAGTGTGTGGGGTAGGCTGATCAGAAGGGGAAAAGGGCCCCTACAACAGGCAAAGTAGGCCATGATAATCAGGGCCAGTGCAGCATATAATGCTTGAAAATGGCCAGTTTTATAAATAAATATATATATATATAATATATTTTAGCACTTATGTCAAAATGAAAGAATAACAAGAGTACATAAAGGCATGAAACCAAATCTTCTGACTT
This sequence comes from Choloepus didactylus, assembly GCF_015220235.1. Classification (NCBI taxonomy): domain Eukaryota; kingdom Metazoa; phylum Chordata; class Mammalia; order Pilosa; family Megalonychidae; genus Choloepus; species Choloepus didactylus. The sequence continues at coordinate 78,267,204 of NC_051321.1, read as the reverse complement.
CACACATATGTTAGCTCATATTTAGTTCTCCTGGAAATCCTAAAAAATAGGCATATCCATCTTTAATTTCAGAGGAGAAAAGCAGTTTAGAAATGCTACAATTTCTGCTGTACTTTAGGCACTCAAGAAATATTTATCGAAAATGCTGAATGAAAAGACTTTTTAAAATTTTTTAATTGAATCGATCATAGTGAAGGAAGGAAGGAAGGGAGGGAGGGAGGAAGAGAGAGGGAAGAAGAGAAAGATTGAGAAAGAAAGAGAGAAATGGGGAAAAAGGAAAGTAGGAAGAACAAAGGAAGGAAGGAAAGAAAGAAGGAAGGAAGGAAGCAAAGAAGGAAGGAGGGAAGGAACTAAGAGTGTATTAGTGTCTATTTTCCTGCACCCCCATAACTCCAGATATTACATTTGTTAATTAACCAATATTATTTTTGCTCCATTTTATATTAGTGACTCTTATCTTCCCATGGCCATTTATGAGTCTTCAAGTCTATTCAAGGGTAGGGGCCTGGGTCAGACACTCAACTTGTTTCTACACTACCACCTCCAATGACTACGAACTGAATGGATTTCAGCCTTTATCCTTAAAAGGTTCTCTTCAATATCACATATTTTAGAGAAAGTCTGCATTCATAGTAAAATAATTTGTACTCTGAATTCTTAAAGTTGATCATGATATTCATTTAACTGATGGCTTCATGTCAGGTTGTTATTTTGATTAAGGGAACACACAGAGAACTAGATTTCAGAGATACCTTGCAGAACCAGTACATTCTGTTTATAGGTGTTTCCGAGTCTTGGAAGGCCCAACAAAGTGTTCATCATCCTACAACTTTATTCAAGAGGACCCAGATTTCAAAATTTGGTTACTGTTTTTATTTTCTTATTGTTTGTTTTTTTTGGTCCCAATGCTGAGCTCAACTGCTCTCCCAAGCTGTCAACACATGGAGGATTCAGTTGTCCTAGAGGACAGGGCATCAGAGCACATTATTTCTGTCAGGTAATCAGTCAGCATAAGATAGGGAGATGATTTTGTGTTATTTAGGTAGGGGAAATGTGATTCAATTTTTTTTTACAGGTTGAATTCACACTTCCTGTTCTAGTTTGCTAATGCTGCTTGAATGCAAAACACCAGAAATGGACTGGCTTTTATAAAAGGGGGTTTATTTGGCTACACAGTTACAGTCTTAAGGCCATAAAGTGTCCAAGGTAACACATCAGTAATCAGGTACCTTCACTGGAGGATGGCCAATGGTGTCCAGAAAACCTCTGTTAGCTGGGAAGGCACGTGGCTGGCATCTGCTCCAAAGTTCTGGTTTCAAAATGGCTTTGTCCCAGGACGTTCCTCTCTAGCAAGCTTGCTCCTCTTCAAAACGTTACTCACAGCTGCACTGAGTTCCTTCTCTTTGAGTCAGCTCATTTATATGGCTCCACTGATCAAGTCCCACCCTGAATGGGCAGGGCCATGCCTCCATGGGACTATCTCATCAGAGTCATCACCCACAGCTGGGTGGGGCACATTCCAAGCAAATCTAATCAGCACCCAAATGTCCACCCCACAAGACTACATCCAAGATAATGGCATTTGGGGGACACAATACATTCAAACTGGCACATTTGCCAACCTATGTGGAAATATAGTTTAAATTTTTGTAAGCTCTTTGAGCTCGCTAAACATCTACTAGAGAAAAAAAGAAACAAAAACATAAACAACCTCTTATTGGAACTTTGAGGCCGAACTCAAATGCTTCTTTATTCTAAAGCTGTTCCACCACCTCAGTGAAATGAAATTTGGATTTCTCCCTCCACTCAATTCCCAGGACCCATTCCTGAGACATTGTGACAACACTGGCCCTTCACTTTATGTTGAACTTTATTTTCCCTTTCTAGTTCCTTCAGAACAGCAACCTGCTTTTATTCGTTTTAAACTCCCTTCCCAGGGGACCTACGACAGCACCTTGCATTTGTGAAAATAAGTCCATTTTTCCACCTTCTTCTGCTCTGCATCCCATCTCACCAACTATATTCAATCAATAGTTACTAAGCAACTGCTATGTGCCAGGGATGGTGCCAGATGTTAGGCGGCTAAAAAATTAATAAGGCATACTTTCTATTTCTTTTGATCTCTTGGTTTAATAGTGGAGATAGAAAAGTAAACATGCACACATTACTCTGTATGATGAATTACTACTGGAGTGACCCAGGTACTTTGGAAAAACAGAGGGGTCCAGTCCCAGGTAACCCAGAAGGAGGTGGTGGAGGAAGAAAGTGACATTGGAACTGAATTTTGAAGGATGAGCAGGAGTCCAAAAGAAGAACCAACAGAAAAAGAGCATGGCAGACAAAGGGAACAGTATTTACAGAAACATGGAGAGCTAGTATTGCCTTCAGGGTTTTGCAAGCAGTGAAGAGGGATCAGGGGTAATGAAGAGTGAGGGAGAATGAGGTTGAATTGGCCATCAGGGGTTGGATCATGAATGGCTTTAAAGGCCAGACTAAGGATTAGCCCTGAGTGTGATGAGAGTCACTGTATCTGTAACCCAGCACATCCACGTCTGTCAACGAGCCTGGCTTCCTACCTGTGCAATCAGCAATGTTAATCTCAGGTGGTGTACCTGTTCTGCAACATGCAGTCTTCGCAGAATTCTTTGCATTGTTAGATGAAATCAAAGCATGATTTTCATACCTGGCCTACAGAATGTTCTACATTTTTGTTTTGTTTTATTTTCTGTCCCACCAATTCTCAGAAAAAAATAAAATATGAAGCATAGAAAGAAACCTATCTGCATCCAAATACTTGTATTTGCTTCCTGTTCCTGGCTTCTCCTGCAGCATTTTGAACTTGTGAATAAAATTCTTTGTAATGTATTTCCCACACCTTCGCCTGAATGGGAAGGTTGAGTGAGTAAACTAATCCCACCAGAGATTTCATTTCCAGTGTACAAATGATCAAGGTTAAAAAAAAATCATATTTTAATCAAGTGAGAGTGGCTGAGAATGATCCTTTCCCATAAAAATAATATGCCCTGTCTCTCAGGATTTCGAGAGCAAGCATTTGTGGCATTTTATTTACATGTGAAAAAAAGCTATATAAGCCCAAAGGAATGAACTTAAAACAATGTAAGAGGAGAGCCGATCTGACAATGCATTTGCAAAAGCCTCCATTCACAATTGGCATCAATGTAGCCTCATTAAATCCAACAGAGGAGAATACACATCCAATTTATTCGAACAGATGCAGTTTCTGAAAAGATTTGAGACTGTTAACACCATAAGCACTTCTCTTAAAGGATCTTTTTTTCAGTCTTTTAAATACACTGCATACATACACACACTCACAAACACACAGAAACATGCACACACAAACATGCTCACACGGACACCACACCAGGAAACACCAGCTGGAAAAATCAAGACTGTATCCTCTCTAATGGATATCATGGACGTTTTCACAGGAAACTAAAAACCAAGACCAAAACGAGTGATTCAAACATTTAGATGACCATTAAACTTTGAGTCAAGACTCTTTCCTTAATTGAAAATTAAATTTTTACAATGGACAAATAGTATATTAAGCTCTTTTCCTCTTTTAAAAAACTCAGGAAGGAAATGTTGATCTCTAAATACAACTGGGTTCCATTTTTAATCCATTTGAGCATATTTTCCTTATCATGATTCAGTTAACATCCCGGCAGTCCAAAACATCCCCTTTCTAGGAAATGGAAATCATGTTTTCTAAACTACCTAAGTAAAAGTAGATTTTTGGAAAAAATTATAACACTGCACAAAGATAGCCAACTGGCCTGGATGGCTCCCAGGGCTTGATCCTAAATACATTCTTCTATTTTCCCAGGAGCATTCAATATGACTGGAATGACTTCCTCCCTTGCTACAAATATCATCACTCAAGCTAGGAGTGTATTCTTAAAACACATGAAACATTTTACAATACTGGAAGATCTAGTTTTCATCTGGTCCATCCCTTAGAAGACAAACTCCTGGCCAAGTTTCATATCTGCAAGCAACTTTCGGCATCCCCTTCTCCCTTACGGTACTTTCCTCTCCCATCACACTGCACCCAGTGTCCTGCCGATGATTTACATCTCTGCCACTTTGCCTCCCTGGTGCACCCCCCCCCCCCAACACACACACACTTTTATTTGGATTCTCCCCATCCTTCCCAGTTTGTATTCCATTTCAAACTTGCAAACCTCCCTGACCTCCCTCAATTGGCTTTCAATAGATGTGCTGAATTGATGCTACAACATTTTAAATTTCCTCAGGGCTAATTTAGGAAGAGCGGCATTTTACAAAATAGATTTCCTTAGACACAGACCTCCAACCTGCTATCGGTATGACCTTGACGTGAGGCAAGAGACTTATAAAAGGAAAATAAGCTGAGATGTTGGTTATTTTCTTTAATAAGCCAGCAACCGTTTCTTTGGCTCATTTTTTATTACAGGTTGAATGGTCTTTCTCGGATATGATTTGTGGCTATTAAATAGCTTTTTAGACTTTTAAATGACTGTTTGACGAAATGCAAAAGCAATATACTTTTTTTTAAGTGCAAAGCAGCCATTAGTCAGTTCACTTTTGAGTTACATTCAGCCTTAAATTTTGACTTGCGATATTCACCATTATTACTAGATGATAAACTGCAATAAGAAAATATATTTCTCTTCCCTGAAAACACGGTCTATCTTATATGAGCTCAGCAGTGCTTAATAGTACATCTCCAAATCCCCAAAGTCTATGTCCCCCGAAGCAAATTGCAAGAACTTTGGACAACTTCATAATGACCATTAAATCACCACCATTGCTACTGTCAGGGATTCCTGCTGATGCTGTGACAAAGTACTTTAAAAAAAATTAAGGAATAAATTAAAAATACGTAGGCTCCCCTGTTGCCATGGTAACGCCGTGTATGAATACATGTAAGATCACAGTACTATGAAGTTCTAAATCATTTCTTCATATGGGATATTAATGACAATTGCTGCTTCCAACATAAATGCACGTGTAGCTTGATGCTGAAGACCACACATATATTATTAACAGCCACTAAAAAGGTAACAAACCATAAAAGTACCAGGTATCCTCAAACATGCCAACTGGATCTTAAACTCTGTGGATCTTCAAAAGCACTCAGGTAATTAGACACCATGAGAGCAAACGCTCGAGTGAGGGGATATATTCTGCATCTCCCCAATTCCAGAATTTATTGGGAATTTCTTGTGGAAATGTTTACCAAAGGGATAATGTTTAACAGCAGGGCTTTTCAAAAACTGCAAAGGCAGTATAAGACTATTAAATAGGCAATATTGAGGTGAAATAAGGGAGTGAGAAGCTGGTTAATAGTTATTAACTGTTAAGAACCAGGTACTAAAACCTCTTAGGTTTTAATGTATTGGAATAGCTAGAAGTAAATATCTGAAACTACCAAACTCCAACCCAGCAGTCTGGACTCCTGAAGATGATTATATAATAATATAGACTACAAGTGTGATTGTGAAGACCTTGTGGATCACACCCCCTTTATCTAGTGTATGGATGAGTAGAAAAATGGGGATAAAAACTAAAGGACAAATGGGGTGGGATGGGGGGATGATCTGGGTGTTCTTTTTTCACTTTTATTTTTTATTCTTGTTCTGGTTCTTTCTGATGTAAGGAAAATGTTCACAGATAGATTGTGGTGATGAATGCATAACTATGTTATCATACTGTGGACAGTTGATTGTATACCATGGATGATTATATGGTGTGTGAATGTATCTCAATAAAACTGAATTTATTTAAAAAAATAGATGATGGATGATAGGGAGGGAGGGAAAGAAAGAAATGGTGGCGCGACAGGATGTTAAAGTGGGTGGATCAGAGTATTGGGGGAGGGGGGTCGGGCTATGCTGGAGTTCTGTGTATGGGGTTTGTATTGTTTTTGCCACTATTCCTGTAAGTTTGAATTTATTTCAAAATAAAATTAAAAAACAAAAAAAACAAAAAAAAGAACCAGGTACTTTATACAGGTGATCTCACATGAGGTTCAAATCATCCACAGAGACAAAAATTAGAGTACAGGTTTAGAGGAGAAAACTGAAGCTTAGGGGGATTATGTCATTTTAGACATGCCCCACAATTGCTAAGGAACAGAACTGGGTTTAGAATCCAGGAATATCTGATTTCAAAGATAGTGGGGGCACAACGAATAGAAAAATAAATAAAAACTTTGTAAATAATTAAATCTATGTAAGTGTAAGGAATTATGTCAGGAATATTTTTCTGGGAATTAAGAAAACCGAATTTTGTTTTAAAAAAATGTTTCATGTTCAAACTTAATAAAGAAGACAATTTGAGAACAAGTATCTAATTGCAAAACCATCACCTTCAGCTCTACAAAAACGGAAACAGTCAAAACTTATGAAAAAGGGAAAGTCACTGTTCCCACACTGAGCTATATCATTTCTCCCACAAATCTCTATCTTAATTCTATTTCTATCAATTTTTACCTTGTAATTCAGAAAATAATCAGTAACTTTTATAGTAAAAATGATACATATATATGAAGACAGGGAAGTAGCTGAGGTTAGGAAACATGATCCTGCTACCATATTTCTGCACATTTCTATATCAATATCTTTATATTGAGCTTTTATTATTTTTAAATCAGAAGGATAAATATCAGAAATGAAATGTATTTGCTTCCACAGGTACTAAATAAAGCAATATGATCTTGGGTCACCTTTTAATATTGTTGTAATTGAATAAATGGCCACATAATTTTGAAATAACCTTATAGGCTGCCTCGGTCAACAAATTATAGAGTTCTTCTCTGTTAAATAGCCTCTTTCTTCCACTGCCTTTGACTGTCTGCCTCACTCAGCCATCATAAATAAATGTCAATTTAGCAGGTACATATTAGCAGTAAGTCATTTCCTCTTTATTAGGATATGTTTGTAACTAGCATTTATACAATGGCCATATGAGAGTTAGTGAGGCCTGGGGCCCAATGGATAGTGCTATGGCATTTCCTTATGTCTCTTTCATAATTACAGTAATATATGGCACAGTAGACAATAACCACCTTCTCAAATGGCAGTCTCAGTTCTCTACAATACACTATACAAAGGTAGTTATCCTGACTAAATCTCAAACTATTGTGGGGACTATCACTAATGTAAAGTGGCCTTGTTTGACCCTTGAGTTTCCTCTTTTAACTCCACATTGGACGCTATTTAATGAGCATAGGTGAAAATGTTCTCTGATTGGAAGCAAGTTGATTGCCATCAATTAGAAAAATTTCATACCTCTGTGTTTTCCTGGAATTGTTCTGTACCAGAGAGTCCTCTGTGACTTCTAACGCTATTTATGGCAAATAAGAGATTTTGATACACTTTTCCACATATGTTATTTGTTTGACTCTACATTACAAACTGTGAAGTGGAAATTATTATCTGTTTGCCAATGAGGAAGTTGAAGTCCAAAGACGGTGAGTGGCTAATCTGACAGAACTAGAACTTAAGCTCTGATCTCTTGATATCACATAACAAGGTGGTTCCCTAATGACACAAACATCTCAAGACAAGGGGAAATGTTCAGAACTGGGAGCATGAGTACTCAGCTCTGGCTTCAGCTCTGCTACGAACCTACTGTGTGACTTTTAGCTGAGTCACTTAACCTCTCTGGTCCTCAGCTTCCTTTCCCTCTAAGATGTAAGGGCTAAACAAATTATGTTGCAAGCTGTCAGTCAGAGCTAACATATGCATGCATTAACTAAATTCCATATTAAATTACTTAGCACTAAAGCAGATCCTAACTTGTAGACAACAGATGTGTCCAGTAGTCCAGTAGTTAGAAACAATATTCTTCACCAAGGTCAGCAAACTATGGCCCAAGGGCCAACTCTGGCTTGCTTTTGTAAATAAAGTTTTATTGGTACACATCCACACTCATTCACATATGGCTGCTTTTGTGCTTCAATGGCAAGTTGAGTAGTTGCAACAGTCTGTATGACCTACAAAGCCTAAAATATTTACTCTCTGATCTTTCTCAGAAAATATGTGCTGGTCTCAATTCTACAAATTAGCTGAGTGCTCTCTATGTCCCAGGACCTCATGCTGAGCTTATTTCATATATTATCTATTTAAACCTCTTGAGCTTACAAAAAGGTACTATTACAATTTATTTTATACAGATGAGATTGATAGAGGCTCATGAATTTGTTCCAACTCTGTCAGCTGGCAAGCCAGGATTTGAACCCACTTCCTCTAAGCAGGGTCTATTTACTGAAGCACAACGCTGGTGGCTTTCTCTCACTGGACAGCGATCAACACAGGTCAATAAAAACTACACAGAATTCCTTCCACTAGTTTGGGGGTAACACAGAAGAGCAAGAAAGAGATTCAGCCTGCCTGATTCACACATGAAGACCAGAGAAAATTAAGCTTTATTAGACAAAGTCAACAAATAATTTAAATGCCACTTACAAATGACAGACAGCTGAGGTGATGGCAAATTGAGGGGAGGGAGGGGAGGCAGCAAAAGGAAGCCAGGAGAGGAGAGGAGGGAAGGTTCTGCTTCAAAGAAAGAGCCGTGATCCTTGCCTCCTAAGGTATTTCATCTCTGTGATGAAAAACCCTGCTAGGCTTTCGTAAGTAGATGGTTTTAATGACGAGAAAATAGGTACTCTTTCCTTCAGGGATTAAAAAAGTAAAAATAAATTCATAAAAGAAAGAAAGAAAAGTAAGGCTGCATTTCCAATCATTATACCTGGAGACATTTCAATAACATTTCAAATAATGATTCTTAGCCGTGCTTCATTTCGGCTTGAACTCAGAGCGACTTCCGCTTGCCAGGCCCTATGATAGACACTGAGTCCCTTGCAAAGCTGAGCCAGAACCGATCCGTGCAAGGTTCGGGCTTCCTGACCGCCCCCTCCTCAGCCAGTCCCCTGATCTTTTGCCCTCGCTGGCTTGGCCCCTTTGTGAAGCTGGCTTTGTGCACCTGTCCTCATCCTTTTGATCCTCAGCACACATTCGAAGCTGGGTTTTGCACCCAGGATTGACGTTCTTTTCAGGTTTTCTGTAAATTGCTTTGTCATTTTTCTTTTTTCCTAACAAGGCTTTGGTTTTGTCAAGATCCCCTTTGGTAAAATAGAACTACTTCAGAACAGAAGTAGTTTTTTTGTTGGTGGTGTTATTTTTCTTTTTCCTTTTCACTTAAGTATTTTTGATGTACAAAAGGTAAAAAGACACAAAAAAAGGCCCTGGGCATAGAAGAGTTCCTGTTTTGTGCAATTTGTCATGAAACTCTTAAAGACTTAAAACTCCAGCACTCACAGTCTTGGTCATTAGTAGAAACCTAGATGCTGGGCATTTTACTCTTTTATGAAGTGATTTGTGTGTGCATGGGACTCTGCTCTGGCTTTTGTTACACCTTTCCTATTGTTTATACTAGTTAAACTGGCAGCCCCAAAGTATTCCTCTGTCTGTCTGCTTCTTCAGTGTCAGCCTGCAGAGTTTTCTGTTTGTTTTTAATAAGCAAGTTTTGGGAAATCAGGAATTGCCAAATCAAAAAAAGCAAACTAACAAAAACCAGTATAGACTCCGGAAAGCTCTTCAGCTAACAGAGGACGTGTCAGGAGCCCGCTCCCCCGCCCCCACTCCACCCCCCAAGGTGAACTCCTGTGTGCGTTATCACCTGAGGCTCCTGGGTACTTCTTTTTCCTTAACTTTTATTTGTAGTAACAAATATACAACTCAAAATGTCCCATTTTAACCACATTCAATAACATTAATTACATTCACAATATTGTGCTACCATCACCGATATCCATCACCCCTACTTTTCATCACCTCATACCGAAATTCTTCACCCATTAAGTTAAAATTCTCTCTTCCTGCCCCAATCCCCATCCCCTACTCTACCCTCACCCCATAACCTATAACTTCCCACCTCATCTGTCTCTATGAATTTGGCTTCTCCAAGGTATCTCATATAAGCAAGATTGCACAATTTTTGTTTTTTTGTGGCTGGCTTATTTCACTCACAATGACTTCTTCAATGTTTATCTATGTTATAGCATGTATCAGATGTTATTCCTTTTTATGGCTGAGTAATATTCCATTCTGTGTACATGCCACATTTTGTTTATTCATTCTTCTGTTGAAGGACACTTGAGTTGCTTCCACCTTTTGGCAATTGTGAATAATGCTGCTGTGAACATGGGTACATTTTTGAGCCTTTGTCCCCTGCAAAGAGGGGATACCTAAATATTTGTCAGCCTTTGTGATCCAATAGCTGACCCATCAGAACAGACATCTGCTGGGAAGGAAAGGTCCTGGAGCTCCTGGCTGTGATCCATGTTAACCCTTCAGTGGCTAGACTGTAGGGCAGTCCAGGAACCCCTAAAAGGAGGAGAAAGACTGGTTGGAGCAGCAGAACTTACAGACGGGAATGCTCGAGCTGAAAATTAGGGGAGCTGCATCTTGTCAGGATGCCTGTCATAACAGGTCAGGCATGGGTTTTGCTCATGTAAGGATAGAAAAGATCCGCTAATTCCAATCCATTCTATGTCTACCTCAGAATAATCAGAAACAGGCTGGAAATAAGATATTAAATTAAAGGGAGAGCAAGAACTGGACTGTAACTGTTACAAGGGTTTTTCCATATTTGCACCCAGACAGCATGTGAAACATGTAATAAAAAGTCTCTGGAAACATGTAGTACATTTATTAAGCTGGCATTCTACTGGGAAGCTTTAGAAAAATCAAAGTTTTCTAAATTTCCAACACCCACCACAAGCTGCTAATATCTTATTCAGAATGCATTAGGCTTGACTCCCATGCCACACATTTCTTTTAGAAACTTTCTGGCAAAAGAAAAACAAAAATGTGGTCAGCTTTCAAAAATAGTTGCCTCACTTGAATTTATTTTTCTATGAGAACCTCAGATTACAAATACATAGAAACTGCTCACAGGCAATAAAATACATGATAGAATGTACAAAACCAATGTCTGGAAATATTATACAGCAATTAAATTTTAAATAACAACAAAAACAAAGTTAGGGCAGCCCAACTCATCTATTATATACACTTTTTAATTCTTTTTTATTTATCTCATGACTTTTTCAATTAATCAAAGTTACTGGGTAGCTACTCAATTAGAAAATTATTGCTAATATATTAAAAATGTCATGTTTAGACTTGATGTATCAGAAAACAAAACAGCCGCAGATAGTAACTTGATAATCTGCCTTCTAGGCCACTTTAAGGTCTCAAACTGCATTTTAATTGGGACACTCTGAGGCCCCAAACTATTGCTCCCTGGGGCCGAATTCAGCTGGCATGCAGATTTCCATTAGGCAGGCTTGGTGCTTTAAAGTAATTGAAACTTGAATGTGTTAGGTGGGTTTTCCTAAGAGTGTCCAAAGCCTGCCTGACACAGTTGTCTTACCCTCCCATATGCCTCCTCCCATCTTTGATGGTTTCACTCATTCATGTCATTTCTGTTTGGACCCTGAAGCAGTGGGAAGATACAAAGGAAGGAGAAGTAGATGGTAAGACCGTAGGAATTGGGGTTGGTGAGCCAGAAGGCAAAAAAAGGCATCCTCACATATCTTTAAGGGCTTCTTGGGACTTACAGAGAAAATTTTCTAGATCAGTGATTCCCAAAATGAGAGTCAACATCACTGGGGTATCATTCTCATTAAAAGGAAGGAATTGGGTATTCTCAACTGATCCGTGTTTGTCTCTTAAATGTGTTGAAACAAGAAATTCCACAGTAATTTTACATGTAGATGGTTTGACCCTGTTTGCCTGATTAGCCTCTTAAAGTCAAGATCCTGGTGTCCAGAGGGCAACCTAGAGCAAATTAACCAGGTAAGTAGCCACGTTATCAGTCTATAGGTTTACCAAGTTACAGAGGCATATCCAAGTCTGAACTAGGAGCTTAAGAACCTCAGGGAAAGCAAACGTGAGGTCAAATCCAAGTTGTACCACTTAGCATCAGCATAGTCTGGGGCAAATCACAGAGAAGCATCTGTAAACGTGGGTCTAATAATCATACCTATTCCACATGGATGTTGTGAAGATTCAATGAGAGAATGGTCAACATCGTGTCTGGCGTAAGGTGAGTATCCAATATATTTTAGTTTGTAAGTGGTTCTTGACACCTGCTTACTCCAATTTGACCCAATACAAATACTGATGGCCCTTAACCTGCAAAAAGGTCCTGCCCAGTCCCTAAGACTTCTGAGAAAGCCTGGGAATGCATCAGGATCCCAGGGGTAAGGGCCAGCTTCCGTGTGGGATGGATGTCCATGTACCAGAACTCCTGCTAAACCATAGCTGATATTCTGCTTTCCTTCTGTAGCTGGTTAGGGCCCACTTCTGTGAGCTCTTGCAGCCAGGCCTCATTCTCCATCAGGAAAGCCTGCCCTCTTTTGGTCAGTTCTTTTACAACCTTACTCCAGATCCCTGTGATGGAGACAGCAGGCAAAGGTCTTTTCCAGCAGCCCTAGGATGACCAGTCAACCAGGTCATAACAGCTTAGACTAGGCAGATTATGAATTATTCACCCCTTGACCCATTTCCCATCTCTTACCTTACTCCAACTGCCAAAACTAAAGTAACTACTATATGTGGGTTTGCATGCATTGTCCTGGCAGGTGGTCAATATTATTGTGGAGCTTCACTGTTATTCACCAGGGAATTTTAAGAACTGAGATAAATAAAGGACACCCTGCCATTCCCCATGAAGCATGAGGGCATGTGTTATTGAAGGAAGTCTTAGGGCAAGTGAGTGTTCCATAGGGCTTTAGGAGGGAAACGTGCCTTCACAGTTCATCACCCAAATAGTACATGCCACCAGAATTTCAATAGTCCACACTTCCCGACTGACTGAGCCCTGTGAATCTCCTGTGTGAGGCTCACTGGCTCACTTACAGGAGGCGATAAACCAGAATTCAGCAGCCGAGACGGATAACACAGGGAAGATCACTTGCAATGTATTTCCGGGATAAAATCCCAGACAACCTAAACTGACATTTGGAGTAAGGTGAATAATAAAATATTGAAAAATGCAATTCTTTATAAACAATCCCAGCCTTTTTATTGGATTGCAGAAGGATCTGGAAGTACATAGGTTCTAAAACCCTGCTTTGCGATCTTTCCCCCCACATTCTCTTTGACAGAAAGAGAACCAGACTTTAAATATTTGAATTGGATGATTAATATTGATAAAAGTACTTTTTTGAATAGAGTGCCATCATATACAGCTTGACACATACATGGTTTGTGTCAAGATTCAGAGTTTAACTCACTCATACAATATTATCTGTCAGCCACTCCAAGCAAAAATGATTTTATTAACATGCTGTCCGCCTCAATGACTGGGCATTGGCCGATCGTGTTCAAGTTCTGCTGAGTTCACTGACCTTCAGAGTTACCTAATTCTTTACCCTTGTTTTTGCTTTATCAGTTTCAGTGGCCTGTAGAAAGGGGTGGCCACTGAAGAATATGAAAAAGTTGCCTCTGGACGTGTACTCAGAGGAGCAATGTTCTGGGATTCTTCCAAATATGCTCTAGACATTTCCATTTTGCACACAGTCAACTTACTAACCCAGCTTAACAGTAATGCATGTGCCAAATCATTTCAGCTAGAGTCAGCTCTTGTGTCTAGAGGAATATTAGCAAAGCAACTGGCCCACTGCACACATCAAAATAACAGCAGTTCTTTTCAGAATAACAGTAAACTTGCCGTCAAAGGAAAAAATAACAATATTAATAAGGAAATCACCAGTGGTTTTAACTGACGCTGAAAACATCACACAAGCACTCATGGTCCGTTCCCATGCATCTTTCACACACATGATCCCTTATTTCTCACAAAAACCTTGCACATGAGATATGATATTCCCATTTTACAGCTGAGTATTCTGAATGTCTTCAAGCTTAAAGGAAAAGTGAAATATGCCTAAAAATACATGCTGAGATTTGCTTCTTGCTGATATTTACCAATGAGGGGAAATCAGAAAAAGAAGAAGATTTGGTATTGTCAATCTTGTTTTATGGAAGTGAACAGGGTTTTCCACTCAGAGCTAGCAGAAGCAGCACTTTCCCTTACCAATTCCTCACAGACTGAGCTCTGGGACACACGTCGTGCCTGGTTCCTGCACATACACAGAACCAGTCCCACCGAGGCAACTGACTGTGACACCGGTGCCCAGCCTGTCAGGCCGATGCAGAGCAATGCAGACAGCTGCTTCCCCCCTGAAGCTGTATCCCTTCACGAGCTATTGGTGGCTTCCCACAGGTACAGCAGAAGTGGTTTTAAAAAAAGCCAAGTGGGTTGAGAAGGATGGAAATGTCACTTCCGTAAAAGAAATGAATTCAATTCTCAAAAGGTAGCAAGAATGAGAGTAAGACTAACACTGACTGTATCGTATCCCTGCTTTGTCTCGGGCACATTACAATTGCTGTCCAATTCAGTCCTTCCAAAAAACCAGTTAGGGAGCATTATATGGTCACAATTTACACAAGAGGAAACAGAAGCACAGCAGAACTATTTTGCTTAATGCCACCATGCTCATAGTGGAAACAAGAATCACACAGATTGAATATAGAATCAAAATATTTTCTACTTTTGCACATTCTTTCTAGAAAATGATGTGTGTCTTTGGGAAGAGGCTAAGCATCACTCGCCTAGATTTCCTTTTCTCAAAACAATGATGTAGAGTTGAAGAACTTGTCTGGAATTCTATTACATACTTTTCTGTTACTCTTTAGCCAATAAGCCCCCTCTCTCTAACTAAGGATTATCACATAGTAGCTTAGTGATTGTCATAAATATGAGCCAGGCCAATGCTGACCAAAGGAGAGGTAAGAATGAGAGATGGCCAGGTGTATGGGGAGGTCGTCAGAGAACAGGGGACAGCAGGAGCAGGTGCCTCCCCAGCCCAAGGGACCAATTCCCATTAGAGCTGCTTCAAAGATTACTTACTATAAGATAGATGTGACACAGGGTAGAAACACGGTGTGAAATAGACGAATGCTTATTTTACATGCCTTAAATCAACCGCATGGTGGTTGACAAGATAATTAAATAAAAATCCCAAGTGAATAAGAGCACAGAAGAAATCATAAGAATCGCATTTCCTTAAGGCAGAGAATGTTGAAGTATAAAAGTTGAAAGTAATGACTATTAACTGATTACCTAGAGTGTGTCTGAGGCTGGTGCATATGCTCATGCATTTAACCTTCACAGGTATATATAATTAATCTGTTTATACAAACAATGGAACTGGGGGTGGCGGTGTAGGAAGGATCCCAGGACTACCTAACTCCAGATCCCAAGGCTTTCCTCTAAACCATACTGACTCCAATGGACAAGCAGAAGTCCAACTGCTGATACAGACTGATGCATCTTCCTAGGAAAATGCAACAGGAAGACTCTCCTTTTATTTTTTTTTAATAATTCAATTTTATTGAGATACATTAACATGCCATACAGTCATACAAAGCGTACAATCAATCATTCACAGTACCACCATATAGTTGTGCATTCATCACCAAAATTAATTTTTGAACATTTTCATTACCACACACACAAAAATAATAAGAATAAAAATTAAAGTGAAAAAGAAAAATTAAGGTAAAAAATAACACTGGGTTCCCTTTTTTTTTTTGCCCCCATTTTTCTACTCATCCATCCATACACTGGACAAAGGGGAGTGTGGTCCATATGGCTTTCCCAATCACATTGTCACCCCTCATAAGCTACATGTGTATACAATTGTCTTCAAGATTCTTGGGTTCTGGGTTGTAGTTTGATAGTTTCAGGTATTTACTGCTAGCTATTCCAATTCATTAGAACCTAAAGGGGTTGTCTATATTGTGCATAAGAGTGCCCACCAGAGTGACCTCTCGGCTCCTTTTGGAATCTCTCAGCCACTGAAACTTATTTCATTTCACATCCCCTTTTTGGTCAAGAAGGTGTTCTCCATCCCATGATGCTGGGTCCAAATTCCTCCCTGGGGGAAGACTCTCCGTTTAAACAAGAAATTTGGGCCAAACCTAGGCCAGAACCTTTCAACAGAAGCACCCCTTTGCTTAACTACACCAACCACTGAAATTGGTTGTAACCCATTGAATCGAGTAACTGTAATTGAGTAACCTACTGTAAAGTAGCTCACATACGGCTCAGAAAGGTTAATAATTCTGGCCCAACTTTAGGCATCTGAGTCCTTCGATGCATTCTATTTCCAACCATACCCAATAGTAAGCTACAAGTGACCCAGAGAATTCTCAGGAACTGCATTGGCTCAGACCTATTATTCTCAACTCATGTATATTTACTCTCCTCTTCTTGCTTCCTGGATTTTTTGTTCTACATGGTGACCCCAGCAGCTGCCTCTTGTGGCTTTTAGGTCTTCGCAACTATTTGGGTGTCAGTCTGCAGTATTTTTTTTTTTTTTTTTAGAAATTGTAGGTTTACAGAAAAATCATGCAGGAAATACAGAGTTTCCATATAACCGCCCTCACTACTAACACCTTACATTAGTGTGGTGCATTTGTTACAACTGATGAAACAATATTATTATAATTGTATTACTAAATATAGTCCATGGTTTATATTAGGGTCCCCTGTTTATGTTGCAGAGACTATGCTTTTTTTTTTTTAATTTTTATTCTCGTAACTCATACACAACCTAAAATTTTCCCTTTAACCACATTTGAATATATAATTCAGTGCTGTCAATCACATTTACAATGTTGTACTACCATCACCACTGTCCTGAACTGGTGCCTTGCACTAAGTTCATGTTATCCATCACTTTTGTGGTTCAGAAAACACGTGGTCTTAGCGGCCTTCAAAAGAGGAATCCCACAACTTACTCCTAACTGTGGAACCTCTCCCACTAGGACAACCCCTAGTTTCTCCATGAAAGACAGAATATTTTAGCCATAGAATTTCCTACTGTAAACAGCTCCCTCTTTGCTGCCTGTAATGCCTTGCTGTCTTTGCTGATCCTTCCATGAGTTAAGCTAAGTTACACTCCACTGCAAGCCCCATAGAAACATGTAAATCCAAATGAAGTGATTAGATAATGTCTGAAACTGATTAACAAGGAAATAACAATGTAAGCAGGTTATTCAGAAATACGGAAGCAAATACCTGAGGAAACTGCTTAAAAAATGGAAATGGTTTGTCTCTGGGGACAGGACCATAGATGGAAAGGTGAAAGGCAGGGGTTGCTGTTTTTCATTGTAGGGTTTCAAAATTAACTAATTACTGACTTTTTTTTTTTTTTTTTTTTTAAATAAAGGAAGGCAGCAACCAGGAGCAAGCATTCCAAAGTCCCATGCTCATACTCCTGTACACCTAAACCACATCCTCTCTCTGGTCCTTGGAGACACTGTGCACCGGGTCCAGGTTCCACAGGACCATTTTGGCCTCCCTGGGGAAGTCACGTGCTGTCCCGACTTGATCACCAGCTCTCTCAACCAGTTCTCCCACCTATTTATTGCGTTTTTGGCCCTGGAATGCAGGTGTTAGACAGATTGAGCACTGCTATATCCCAAAGGACCAATTATTGTAATAATCATCAGCACTCATAACTGCTTCACTGCAGGAACACAGGGCTTTGGGGTAATAAGTTAATTCTTAAGCCAACTAATTTCCAGTTTTCCTCAACAGGATATTCTTGGATCAGTTGGATCAGAACCACTGGGAAAGCTTGATAAAATACAGATTCCCTGTCCTCACCCTGGAACAACTGATGCAATGTGCCTCTTAGGTAGGGTCTGACAGTATCCTTTTTAAATATACTCTTTGGTGTTTTTCAAGCGGGGATAAATACGAGAAGCTCTGGTTTGGCAAATAAAGGCTAACAAAGCAGCAGCAAGGAAGGAATCTCACATGGGATGGCAAGATCTTGGAAGAGGAGGTAAAGCATGGGTGAAATTGTCAATATGCAACCCACTGCACTGGCAACTAAGAGTGCTCAAAAATACTGAGTGGTAGCCTATCTCAGAGAAATAAATATCAAGGGAAAAAATTAGTTACTCACCTAATTCTGTTTTTCTATTTCAGCAGTAGTTATTTTATCATAAAAGTGACTAGAAGTCAGCATTTTATGATGATTTGGCAGAAATACACAACTCATAAAAGCTTAGAGTCACCGTGTATGATTATTTGTGTATTTTTTTTTTTTAATTCTAAGAGAAACCTACAGATCAAAACCGGAAAGCTACTTCACAGGAAAAACAGCTCCGTAATAAACTGATGTGTTGTGTTGATTCACCATCACTGAAACACAAAATAAGACTTGACACTGTGGGGTTTCAAGGCAAAAAGGTGTGATTAGCAGGGTGTTGGACAAGTGTAGCTCTCCTTAAGCCTTCTTCCTGTAAAACTCATGTCCACGGGCTACAGATGCAAAAGGACGAAGTGTGACCTCATCCTTTGGCAAGGGACCCTAGAGAATCTTCTGCTGCCCTGCCCAACCTCCTATGTGCAGGTCAGAGAAACGAAACAGCTCCTGCAACACAGCAGTGAAGGATGGCCCAGATGCCTGGAAAGTGTGTCGCTTCAATGAATCATTTCAAAAGCACGTTTACAACTGGAGAAACTGGTCCACTGAATCATAGAAAGAATGGAGAGGTGGTGTGTGAATTATAAACGTAAATAGATTATGTACCAGAATAACCCAATTACAGTAATGGGGTGATACCTACTTATATGAAGCACAATTCTTTTTCATCCTCCATGCTTCCCACTACTGAACACTCTTTGGGAGGACTTTTTCACTCTTTTCATGGAAAAGGTGAAATGTCCCTCAATTGGCTTCTCATACTTTTCATACCTACTTATCATACTTATATATTACTCTACAACTATGAACAGTTATTTACATACATAATACACACACATGGGTGCAGATGTTTCTATTGGTTGATAATAGAAAAGAATAAAAAATTTCCAAACTGGATATGGATATGCATCTATTTATTCACAATGAAAATAAGCCTGGGCAAGGCTAATACTACCCAGTTATAAATATATATATATATATATATATATATATATATTTTTTTTTTTTTTTTTTTTGTTTAACTAACCTTCTAGAGACATTATCGATATCAAATGGAGCCCATTTGATGGAAGCACGAAGTCTGGTGCCAAGAGACAGTCAGCATTTCTTTTTATTTCTGCTGGGACTAGAAGTCATAAATTATTCTTAATTGTGTCAATTTTTGGAAGGGAATTTAAAATGAATTAAAAACTAAAGTGCCATTGCCAAACAAAATGAATTAATAAATAAAATGCCACTGTCAAGGAAAATCCGTCCTCGTTTCATCAGACTGACACTTTAAAGAGCAGTGTTTAGTGTCTGGCTTCAAGTATACAATTATTGATCAAAAAGCCAATGTCTAGAAAATGGGACCTCTGCTTTCAAGGCGCTTAGAGGATTCTCTAGTAGCTTAGAAAAACAAAATGATTGTAAAACCAGGAAAAAGTGACAATCTCCACATATTGAAATGAATGGGTTATCAGTAAAACATCGAGGGAATGGAGGGGTGTAGACAGTCCACTAGGAGTCTGAATCTAAACAGAAACAGAAGAGTTAAAGCCTACATGAGCAAAACTCTTACTAATTTCAATATTACAATTATTGAACAAATATTGAACACTCTGCCTGATTAACAGGTTTCTCTTTAGCTCATCAAATAATAGTGAACTCTTCTCCAAAACTTGGTAGCAAATAGCATTTGCAGTTTTTGATTCAGGAGCTGGGTCATGTTTGGACAAGAACTAGAAATTTTATTAAAATGCAAAGATGGTAGTTAAAATCTTGCTGAATATGGAAAACATTCAGAGATTAACTCATACTTTAGTGTTTCATCTGAACCTAAATATCTAAAATAATATTCTGATAGTTGCACAATGCCTTAACATAATAAATAATATATATTATATATAAGAGGATATATATCCATGCACATATGTATGTGTGTGTGTATATATATATACACACATAAATAAAATATACACTATGTAAGGTTTTAAAAGTAAGGATGAAGCAAATTTTGAAATGCTTTTTGCCTCTTTTTGAGAACAATGGCTTTCCTATTTTCTAATAGGCGTTTATCTTCAGGAAAAAAAAATACACATCTTGATTGTGCAGCACTGCTCACTTTTGCTTAGAGTTAGTCCTCTCTAGAATGTTATTTGAGAACATTATTACCATATTTACTTCAACAATAGTGTAACTGTCATAATATTGAGAAAGCCTGATGCTTCCAAAAGGAAAAAAAAAATAATAGCAATATAGTTTACAACCAGGACAATGAGGACACAACTGTAAGCTTATTAATAAACTACTTGCATCTAGTCAATTCAGTACAATTAAAGCAACAAATACCATGGTAGTCTTAGCATTCTAATGTCACCAGCTACATCAAGTATAAGGAAATTAGAATCCTTCATGCAGTATAATGCCATTAAACACAAATATATTGAAACATGATGGTGTCATTTATAAACTGTACTGCTCAACATTCCCAGGTTGCTTCAGTAAATTAATGACTGTGGCACAACTTAAAATGTAAATCAATAACCAGAAACTAAAAGGTGCTGCTAAAACTGCAGTTATTCATGGGATGACTATTTTGCTCACTGAGAAACCATATTTCGGGAGCTTGCTAAGTAGAGGCAGTGTCTGCAACACAGTGCCACTGGTTTTCCAAGCAGAAAAAACACCCAATTACCAGGAAATAAATTTCCGCTTTGCCTGGGATTTTTCCTGATACAGAGTTCATTTTTATTTACAACTCTAGCAGATCTATAATAAACTGTCCCATCTTCTGCATCATCATTCTAGAAACAGCAGGAGTCAAGACCAGGGAGATGGCAGCCAATAATCATTGTTTGCTTTATTATGTCGGGGTATCTCTGTATAGGTGGACCAGTGTAATAAGCTAATTTGGAAAGTGGATGTTTAGATGGGTTAATAATTATCTCTTTCATACTGAATGTGTCTTACCCTTGGGCATTTTGCATTAAAAAAAAATCTTCCCCTGGAAAAACTGCTTTTAAATCAGTGCAGGGGGGGTAAGCAGAACAAAATGAACAAAACAAACAGAAAGCATACTGTTTTGTTTAATTGAATAAAGCTGTATTTCGACAAAGGAACATCCCAGAAAACTGAGTTCCATTCATAAGGCAATCTAGAAAACTGTATAGCGTCAGCTACAGAGGCCAATAAAATTGAACTTTAAGAACAAAGGTAGGAACCTACTTACTCTCTGTTTTATCCTCTTGATCCCTTTTGGAAGCGATGTGAAAATATGAGGTGTCTAAATTTGAAGTTTGACTGTACTTAACCAAGTTACACGGAGAAAGTACTAAGCATGTTGGCGTTCAACTGATGAGTGACACAGATTCTAGTCTACTTCACTTACACCTCCTAGATTTTAAATCCTCCATGGTCAGTTTGATGCCTGTGTCTTTGTATTCCTGTGGCCACAGCACTCCCCACAGCTCCCAGCACAAAGTGGGGACATCATAAATGCCTGCGGATTCAATCTTTTGGATCCAGTGCCTCACATGATATTACGTTGGTCCAAATGGTCCTCAGACAGGACATGAATTCTGTTATTTCAATCTCACTAATAGCCATTTTCTCTGATCAATTAGTTCTATGGAGCAATAAGCTGAACTGTTTTTATTAATGTCTCTAAATAATTGATCAGACAGGTCATCAGTTTTTTCTGTCACAAAAGCAGCTGTTGAACTTCACCAATGCCTGCACAAACCATCATGATATTTGCTCAAATATAGGAAATGTGCTAGCTGAAACTAAGGTTGCATTTATGCTTAAGATCAGTGAAAATAATACCAGAAAGGAGGTAGATTACATTTCACCTATCTGGTTACAACTCTGACATTAAGTGCTTAGTGTGTGAATTCAAATATCACAAAAAATTTTCTTGCAAAACAAAGACATGAGCCTCGAGTTGGCTCTAAAAGCCCAGTCCTGACTTGGAATCTCCAATGTGCCATCCCCGTTCTTCTACACATCTTTACTTACTGACATGAAATGATCTTACTAAAAGTTGAAACTTATTAAAATAAAGAGACGAAACAAGGCACCAGGATGGAGGGGGTTCTAAGGCTAATTTCACCTATTCAAACATACAGAAAACCCTAAGAAATATTGCTGGAAAATGAAGAATAATTGTGGCTTCTGATAATGCGGTATTTTGACTTTACAGGAATAGTGTACATTGAGAATAATAGGCAAAATTTTTAGAGTATGCAAACCTCAAGCAAATTAAAAGTACAGCATATCATTGACATGGTAGTCATCAGCTGAAATGTTCTGGACCCTAACTGTAAACTCAAGTTGGGAAAGCTAATCTGTTTATTAAGATACCTGGTACAAATGTGGTAAAGAAATTGGAAATTTAAACAGGCTCTTAAAGATGTTTCTAGTTTCAGTTCTGAGTATATTTTGAGTTGGAGGCATAAAAAGCATTTTTAGTCAACAACCCATAACTCAAAAGGTTGTCAAAATGATGGGAATCAGAAATGTCAAGGTAAAGGATATTTAATGCTCTCTGCAAATTTGCTCAATGCAGAATTGAAGATCCTTCATTCACTGCACAATAAACGCAAAAGGCATTTTCTTATCGTACTCTAACCCAGAAATGGTTTTCAGTGGAGTATGGGAAGCACGAACTGGGAAAGAACAGAGAATTTGAGCATTTTAATACATTTTTACGTTTAATACATTTAACACCATTTTCTAACAACTATTGAGAATTATTTCCTCTACATTTGTGCCAAAAAATAAAGGTTTTAAAACACATGTTTAAGGTGAGATCTCTAAAACATGGATAGCCACTTACGAAAAAGTCCTTAGAAAAAAATGAAATAGCTATGAAATATTAATAATGATCAATAAAGGAAATAAAAGCAGTGCCATTATGCACATATCCTTAAATGAGCATGCATTTTTAATAAGGATGACTGTCTGGAAGTGGGATATATCCCAGCACACATTTTATCTTCTATCGAGGCCAACTTGTATAGAAGGCAAGCCACTGACTAATGACTAGACTTTAATACAAGCTCAGCTGTGACATTAATTTGACCTTGACCAAGGGCACTTTCCATTGGAGGGTTTTAATATCCCCATTTGTAAATTCCCAATATTTGAACTGATCTTTGAGGCTCTTTCCCGCCAAACCATTCTACGATTTGAGGACAAAGCACTTAAATCACCTGTGACGAAGAAGACAGAGTGCCTGTCCTTTACCTTGCTTCTGGAGTTGAGCCTCCAAACACTGAAGGGATGGAAGAGTGTAAGCACAAAGCAGGGGTGGGTGGCCTGGCTTTGTCACTGGTGAAAGGTATACAAGAAGTCTCTGTACTGTCTTTGCAAATCTTCTGCAAATCTAAAGTTATTTCAAAATAAAAAATTTAAAATATTGCATAATGAAAGGGGTGGAAGGGGAGGGATAAATGTCATTAGCACATTTTAATAATCACTTATTTAAATGATTTCTGATTCCAAGATAATGCATTAAACATCTAGAACTAGAAAAAAAAGAATAGAAGCCTAAAATGCATTGCTAACTTTAGAAAAGGCCATTTCATCGAGAGGTAGGGGCAGAATCCAGGTGGAATTCATTGCAAAATGGCTGGAAGTTTTGCAAGTGGTGGGACACCTTATAGACAATTCTTCCGATAAGTGTGGTTTGGAAAAAGAGGGGAAAGAAAATGGCAGCTGGGGGAGAATGTGGGGTCTAGGAAGCTTTTCTGGTTGGTTGTTGTTTTTACTGGTTAGACTGATCCAGATGAGAGGGAAAGATAAAAGATTCAGATGAGAGTGAGAGTGATAGGTTTCTGGGGAGCTAAGAATAAAGAGGATTCAGAACTTGGTGGAATAACTGGAATAAAAAAGGAAAAGTAAAGGGAAAACACACTTCCCTTATTAGAAATGGCTGAGAAATAAAGGCAGTGGGAGTGGGTGTGTGCAGGTGGTTCTTTTTATAGGCCAGGCCTCAGGGGCAGTTGAGGGAGCACATGTCTGATAGCTCCTTTAAAATACATGTTTACAAACAAGGAAGATAGTAATTACTTATTTTTAAAAACAACCTTAACAGAATGTAAGTAATGGTAAATGGAAAGCCATGATTTGTGTCAGCTAAATCAGATCTACTTAAAATTGTGTTGTGTATATGGGTTCTACAGTAAAAAGTTTTTAAAAAAAATCAGGGTAGATTTTATTTCAGCTTTGCAGACTGTTTGATTTAAAATAGTGTTCTTAGAATAACAAACAGCAAAGTTTGCTGAAAATCACTTAATAGTTTAATCTCAGAGCTGTATGCAAATTCTGCCTCAGGAAACTAATTTTGGAAGGTGGCACAGACATACACATACATGCTTACATACAGGCACAAGAAAACACACATTGCTTGTTTAAATTTATGGTAAAAGGGGATGCCTCTGTCATCTAAATGAAAATGATGACAGTAAAGGACATTTCAATTGCCTCACAAGATCATGGTATTATTTTTTCATCTTTGTCAGATTATTAAATAAATAAAATAAGGCAATTTGACAGCAAATGGGTGAGACCAAGTAAAAGGGTAATGAATACTGAGAATATGAAAGAATCAGTAAGTATGGTGGAGTTCAGCATGACAAGAAAAATATTGCATTTGTATGTCATTTCTAAGTAAAATGTGCTTGTCAAATGGGGATGATGATTGGTCTATTGAAAGGTTGAAAACCAGACCATTATTGAATGATATGATGTTTTGCTGTGTCAAGTAAATAGTGTGTGATGAATGACACAATACTGAAAGGAAGCAACAGATTATACTATATCTTTTTCTTTCCCTAGAGAACATTTATTTAGCACCTAAAATTTGTTAAATATCTCAATCCATAATAATTAGGGTTGAAAGTATACCTTCTTTGGGGTCTTCATATGTGCCATGCAAGGATTACATGTGAATTTCCACAAATACATCTAATCTAATCTAATATAACCATAACAACTACCCTATAAAGCAGATTGTTAATCCTACTTTGCAGATGTCGATGTACAGGCTCAGAGGGTTATTCACTTGCTGAAGATGCTAAATTCCAACTTTAGGACTCGTCAATTCAAACCAATTCTCTTCAGTATTGCTCTGTAAGGAGTTTTGCCATTATGTAAAACTATCAAGAGGATAATATACCAAGTGCTTTAAGTCTCCTGATCATCTATAAGAATGAAATATGTGATTATTGTATAAAACAGATCACCAAGATGAATGACGGGATTGATGGATGAATATTGGAAACAGTATATAAATAATCCCACTGACAACCTAGGGAAAGGATCTGCTCTTTTCTTGACATCTAATTAACATGCAAAACTGAAGGGCTGGGAATAAGCAGACAGTCCTGCATATCAGATATGGAAAGCAACTGAGTTCCCCTGAGAATGCACGTAATCCTGGAGATCAAAAAAAAGAAGAACCTAATAGTGATTTCTGCTTTCCAGCTTATAAAAATCCAGATGCTCAGACCAATTAGATCAGGATCTCTGGGAGCAGGTCTCAGGCATCTGCATTTTTTAAAGTTCCCCAAATGATTTTTGTGAGCAGTGAAGGTTGAGAACTATTCATCCAGAATCCTAGCACCTACATTTGGTAGATTTAGACTTGCCTCTGAAACTCAGGGGACTAACAGAAGGCAGAGTGTTGGATGAATTGATTCCTGAAATTCCAGTTTCAGGCTTTTCCACTTCTCCAGGGAGGATGTGTGAAAGCAAACATCAGGAACGTAGAAGGAGGAGCTGGAAGATGCTGCTACTTATCATTATCAGAGTAATCGGTCAGAAGGTGAAAGATTAAACTCTGGTTTACCAACCAATGGGCAGGTGCTCATAGGGAAAATCAAACAAGCTGAGGAAGGGTGGACTCAATAATCATCCATACTTTCAACACCTCAACTTAACTGCACAAAACTCAAGGCAGGTACTTCGTACCTGTAGTAGGAACAGTGAGGGGATTAAGCAAAAGAGAAGTCACAGGGCAAGGTATTCTCTTTTTGGAGGTGAAAGAAGCAAAATGGTGATCTTTAGAGTGTTGACATCCCAAGTATTATAATTATCCCCAACTACTCCTAATGACACATGTCCTGGTTTGAAGCTGTTTTGTACCCCAGAAAAGACCATGTTCTTTTAATCCATTCCTGTGGGTGTAGATCTATTGTGGGTGGAACTTTTTGATTAAGGTTTCAATTGGGATGTGACCCACCCAATTCAAGGTGGGTCTTAATCCTTTACTGAAGTCCTTTATGAGGACAAAAGACAGGAAAAAAGCCCAGAGATCTCAGAGACAGAAACATCCAGAGAGCTTGGAGACAAAGGCTCCAGAGATGCTAAGAGAGGACCCACAGAAGCTCAGAGAGGAGGCTACTGGAACCAGAAGCTGAAAGCAACAAAAGCTGGGAGCAAAGGACCAGCTGTCGTTGGCCATGTGCATTGCTACCTGACAGAGGAAGTCCCAGATGCCAGGTATTTTCCTCTTGATGCCTTAATTTGGACATTTTCACAGCCTTAGAACCACAAATTTGTAAGCTAATAAACCTCCATTGTTAAAAGTCAGACCATTTCTGGTTTATTGCATTTTTGCAGCTTTAGCAAACTGAAACAACATGCTTTTTATTTATTGAGACATGTTTACATGTAGCTGCTACTATGCTAGGTGCTCTGTGTATGTTACATATTCAGCCCTAAAATAAC
The DNA here is from genome assembly GCF_015220235.1 of Choloepus didactylus. NCBI lineage: Eukaryota > Metazoa > Chordata > Mammalia > Pilosa > Megalonychidae > Choloepus > Choloepus didactylus. Next base: position 78,240,401 of record NC_051321.1, on the reverse strand, counting down.
TTCACATGAGAGGAGAGTGAAGTTCATTAATGACCAAGGTCAATAATTCTGGTGCCAAATTTGAACATAGTCTCACATTATTCCATTTCATCAGTTTCCCACTTTGGGTTCAAGGGAGTCCTTGGGGTGTTTTTTTTTTCTTTTTGTTTCTGTTCTTGCTTTTTTTTTTTTTTTTATTCCTAAAGTAATCTTTAGCTTAGGGCCTGTTCTGTTCTAGAGAAAACTAAGCTGGTAGAACAGAGCTGATTCGGGGTATATAGCTACAAGTGTGTGTGTGTGTGTGTGTGTGTGTGTGTGTGTGTGTGTGTGTGTGTGTGTGTGTGTGTGTGAGCAGGGGGAAGGAGGAGGAGGAGGAGGAAAAGAAAGGAGAGAAGGAGAAGCATAATTGCAGTAGGCATAGGAAAGAGCTAGATTGTAGAATCAGAAAAATGAGTTTATGTCTAGGTACTTAATGAGAGAGTTATAAGTACTCATAGAAAGTGAGGATTATAACACACCAGAGTTAAATTATGACCCACATAAAGCACTGTGCATACTGCGTGGCATGCTTCCTTTTGATAAAATAATCCCATATACTAGAGACGGTCAGGTTTCCTCTTCTCTCCTCCAGGCTGGTATACGCAGATCAGAAAGGCAACCTGTATTCAGGGCAGACAGTATCCAGGAATAACAATCATATAATTAGCTGACAGGCAAGCCATTGGCTGCAGTTGCCCTTGTTCAATGTCACTCAGGAACCTAGTGTAGGGAAAAGAAAGATAAGATACTCAACCCTCATTCCTGAGAAAAAAAGTAATATAAAGGAAAGAAAGTGTGCATCAGATCTTCACAAAGGCCAAGTTTGACCAAGTGTCTGTGAAGGTAGACTAATGAGCAAAAAACACACTAATAAACTGGCCCCTGAGTTGTGCTAACTCACGCTTCTGTGCCCCAAGCAAAAGCGAGCAAAGCAAATATCATTCCAGAAGCAAACTCCAAATGCTAAGGGGGAAAAAAACTCAACTTAATTGGCAAAAAAGATAGTTACTTCTGAGTGCTCTGAAGAAAATCAATTTATGCTAACTTGTGGAAGGAGTTGGATGTAAGACAAATTTTGTAATAATAACCAGGTCTTACTAAAAACAACAGTAATAATAGAGCACTTGCTCCAAGTCAGGCATTATTCTAAGTGCTTTACACATGTTGAATTATTTAAACCTAGTAACAACTCAAGAGGTAATGTTATGATTAGCCTCATTTTACAAATGAGGAAACTGAAGTATAGAAAGGTTAAGTAACTTACTCAAGGCCATACCACTAGGAAGTGATGGTTATGGAATTAAAATCCTGGTCATTTTAATCCTGGTCCAAGATTTTACCCACCACACAGCACCACCTCTATGATGCAATCATATTCAATAAATATTTATGAAACATGTATTATGTAAGGTCATTGCAGAGGATCCAGAGAAGTGAGACATGCATTTCTGCTCTAAAGGACTTTTTTAGGATGATGGAATAAAATCAATGCAAAGCCCCTAATTGCCCAACAGTCTGTAATTTTTAATACAAAGTCTATCAAATAGAACAACAGTTCTCTGGTGGTATCAGAGGATGGATATATAAATACAACCTTGGATGAGAAAAGCTTGTGTGTGTTGAGAAGGAAACAAGATTTGACCACTCTTGTTGATGCCTACTTGTGGGAATCACTTCACATATAGAGTTATACCTCAGAAATACTGCAGGTTCAGTTCCAGACCACCGCAATAAAGCGAATATCACAATAAAGCAAGTCACATCAATTTTTTGGTTACCTAGTGCATATAAAAGTTATGCTTACACTATGCTGTAGTCCATTAAGTATGCAATAGAATTAAGTCTAAAAGAACAATATGCATGCCTTGATAAAAATGTGACTCAGAGACACAAAGTGAGCACATGTGCTTTTGGAAACATGGTACCAATAGACTTGCTCAATGCAGGGTTGCCCCAAACCTTCAATTTGTAAAAAAAAAAAAAACAAAAAACAAAAAACACAATATCTGCAAAGCACAATAAAGTGAAGTGCAATAAAATGAGGTATACCTGTAGGATCTCCTGAATCTTCTCCTTAAAAGATAGTAATTATTTCCCTCAACTCTAGAATTGAGAAAACCAAGACATTAGCAGTTCATTCACTTATTGCCCTCAGTTTCACAGATACTGAGGCAAATGAAATAGGTGCTCCTCAGTCTAATTCCAGAGTCCATGCCCCTTCTGCCCTCATACACACCTCCTTGAAAGCATCTGTGAGGTGGATGGAATCAGAGACAGATGTGAGAAGATGTCTATGTGCATTACCAGGAGTGAGTGAGGGATGAGGGGAAGAATGCCATGCAGCCAAACTAAAGCATGGTGGTCAGAATCTAGGCTTTACTGGAGGGCCACAGAGCAAGTGGGTTGATTTCACAGCAGGAGGGGGCACCCACAATTTAATTGTTGGGATTATTTATGGAGGGGTCAGAATGATGGAAACCAATATTACCTCATGTCAGTGGGGCTCCTAGAGGTGATTTTGAAGAGATCTGGATTTGTCCTGCATCTTAACAAGGTGAATTAAGCTGGCAGCAGTGTGTGAGTGAGGGACTGCAGTGGGAGAAGAAAGATGAAGGGTAAGAAAGAGAAAAGAGGGTCCTGCAGTAATGAGCTCCAAACGGGCAGAGGAGAGCTAGTGGGAAGTTCTGTAAAGTGGTGAATCCATACCCTTGGCAACTGGCCCCATGGCACCCACCAAAGTCTCAATATTAGTCCACAAAACTATCAAATCTTTTTACATGTGTATGAGTAACTGGATTTCTTGCGTTTCTACACAATTCGGTTTCTCGGAAGGGTTAATTCAATTTTGACAGCTTAAGGTGTTATTTATAATTTGTTCATTGAAATATCACCTTAAACCTTCTTTAAATATAAATGTATAAAAGCAGATTTGGTATCTAACTTGATTTATGAATTCTCTGAGTGACAAGAAAAACAGAAGGAGAGGGGGCATCATGCCATTGTACGCGGAGTAAGATTTGGATTAAGAAGCTCATAAATGACTCGTGATTCTCTGAATGTAAAGAAAATACTTATTTCTGTTTTATAAAATATACATCAAATATTACTATTGATTTTAAAGAGCCTAAAATTCAGCAGTTTAGACTAATTCCAAAAAAAGAAACCATTTTGTGGGTCTCCGGTCATTATGCAGCTGAGTCATGCTTTTCCATCATCCACTATATGGACAGCACCTGGGTATATATTTAGCATTTTTACTGGGTCACTCTGGGAGAAGAAATGACTTGGTCTTTTTGTGGCGGAGCTGTTCCATATATATCACTGCTTCTTGAACAGGCCAATTAATTTTAGGCAAAGAGTTCTCTTCCTGAATTTTCCAACAGAACCATTATAATCCGTCTTTCTTTAAAATAATACTTTCATTTACATTAAAACTCATCATTTACTTCAGGAAGAAAGTATGCTCATATTTCTTTACACCATTATCCTTGTATTTCAGGAAAGAAACAGCAGAGGTGGCATTCCTGATAAATAAATAGCAGAGGGCTTGTTTCTAGCCAATGAGAGAGGTTCATGTTTTCAGAAACGTCACCCAATATTTTGAAAATACTGATAACACATGAAACTTTTATCTTCACCCTGCATCAGAATGGTCCACTTTATCCCTATGATTGGAAAATTGGTGAAAACAGGCAAATAGGTAAAGAACTGTCCTTCACCTATCTTCCTGATAAAAATTGTCAATTTTCAAATGATTGTGGGTTTTTTTTTTTTGACAGCTACATATCATTTGGCAAACATCTTCTAAGATTAGAACATAGTTTATGGGGTAACTCTTTGTAGAACATTAGTCAAGAAGGCAAACTCCCCAGGGGTCAGAAAGACCTGGGTACAAATTCTGACTTCACTACTTTCTGGCTGTGAAATTGGTAAGTTATTTACATTCTGTATGTCTCAGTTTCTTTATCTGTGGAATGTAGATAATAACGCCGGTCTAACCTGGTGGTTGTGAAAATGAGCAAGGTAGATTAAACCTTCATTCTTCCATAGCCTGGTTATAACTTTTGACAGACCAGTGGGAAAACTTTCAGATAGATAGATAGATAGATAGATAGATAGATAGATAGATAGATAGATAGATAGATACTCACATACATACGTACACACATACATACATACATACATGGATGGATGGATGGATGGATGGATGGATGGATGGACAGACAGGTAGGTGGGTGGATGGGTGGATGGGTAGATGGGTGGATGGATGGATGGATGGATAGATAGATGATAGACAGAAGGATGGATGGGTGGATGCATGGGTGGGTGGATGGATGGATGGATAGATAGATAGATACTCACATACATACATACATACATGGATGGATGGATGGATGGATGGACAGACAGGTAGGTGGGTGGATGGGTGGATGGATGGATGGACTGATGGATGGATGGATGGATAGATAGACAGATGATAGATAGAAGGATGGATGGGTGGATAGATGGGTGTGTGTGTGGATGGATGGATGGATAGAAGGATGGGTGGGTGGATGGATGGATGGATGGATAGATAGAAGGATGGATGGGTGGGTGGATGGTGACAGAAAAGGAGGGGAGAGGAGGGGAAGGGAGTGGAGGGGAGGAGAGAGAAGCACATACCTAGATACATGGAGACTGATAGAGGCTGAGGTAGAGCTAGAGAGAGAGAGAAAGATGTCAAATAGAGTCACAAACTTACAACTTGCCTTTAAGCAGAGAGTAAGTTTAGAACTTACCAAGAGGCCACGCTGTGCCTGCCAATGTGGCCAAGAGTCAGACTGGCCTGTTCAAAGGGCCAACCAGAGCACAGCTCTAGGTCTGATCATTCTATGGTCTTAACAACTATGGAGAAGTAACTCATTAGGAGTCATGCTCCATCTACTTGTTTCTCTAACACATTTGCACAGGCTATGATGCACCTTTTTGTTTTTTTAACTAGCCATGTCTACTGGGAAAAAAAATTTTCTCTATCTTCACATGACCCCCCCCCCAAAAAAAAGACAAAAAAAAAAAAAAAAAGGGTGAGCAAGTGAGAGAGAGAGAGTAAAAGAGAGAATTCAAAGAAAACAAGGTCATATAGTCTCTCACTTTCTTTTTCCATCCTAAAGATAAATCTTCAAGTTTGGGAAGAGGCTGGCACTCTCCTTTTCTCGACTGGGCTAAAAGAAATGTTTAAATAGCTGCATTTCAAACCTGGGGCTGTATTTCTCACACTATTAAAAAGAAAAAAAAAAAGATCCAGTCATTTTATCATTTTAGTCCAAACCCCATTCTAAATAAAGCTTTTCATTTTTTCTTGACTCTGAATCCTTATTTAACATGATCTCACCTCTCTTACTTATCCAAAAAATCACTTTTCTGGCAACCTCAACTATTCTTAACAGAGGCATGACTCATAAAGGAAAGAAAGGAGGCTCCTGGACGGCCAAGGCACAGCCCAGAAATAGATGTGCATCAAAGCATACACACACACACACACACACACACACACACACACACACACACACACATATACATACATCCCAAAAAGAAGTCCTTAATAAATGCCTAAGCACACTGCTCTTATGCTTATTACAAACAATTGGGCTGATCTGATTTTAGAGTGAGGAGACAGAAGAGAGCAAATCCCAAGGAGGGGCATGAGTTGGAAAGTGAGGTTTAGTTGCTTGACAGTCATCATAACAATAATTTCAGAAAGTCTGCATCAGTCTCTATTGATGCTGCAAGCCCTTTTCTGAACACTTCCTATGCACCCACTCATTTTAATCTTTACAACCCCATTTTTACAGATGAAGAAATAGAGGAACAGGGAGATTGAATGATCAAGCAATGGAGCTGCAGTCTCAACACATGCAGTCTCGCCTCAGGGTGGCCATGAAAAAAGAAAGAAAAAAAAAAAATATATATATATATAACACAGTGCACACATGCAGACAAAAGGCTAAAATTCAGTAGCTTGGGATCGTTGAGGGAAGGGGATATTAGGAGTGGGCTACACCTGTCAACAGGGTTCTGTAGCTCCTGCTAGCTCTAAACTGTGATTCCAGTAGTTTCCCTAAGCTCCTGCACAAGACCTAAGGGCATTACCTCACAGCAGGTCTCTCCAGGTGCAGAGTCCCCTATGCCCCGGGAAAGCAATGTGAGGGAAGGCAGGCAGATCCTCCCACTGGGTTGTCAGGAGAAAATTTTGTCTTCTGGTGACAAAACGTGGCTTGCCCACCATCCCACACATATGCATATACAAACTCCCCAGATCTCACCTCATGTTTCAAGAGATGAAGAACTTGACAGACAACAACTACAATAGAAGGAATTTGACAAGAATTAAGAAAAAACACCAGTGAAGCCCAACTGAGAGGGACTGAGAATGAGGGCAAGATGAGGGCTTGGGGTAGGCTCTTTTCACAACAACTCACTTTTCCCTCTAGAGAGCTGCTAGGTGTCAGAGCCCTGGAGGGCAAAGATGAATGAGGAACAGTCCTTGAGCTGACCAAACAGACACATGTTCACGTTAAGGTACAAACGTGGCCCAGTTCTAGGAGAGAAATCCCAGAGAACATGGGAGGGACAATACAGAGGGTACAACTACTTCTCCTTGGAGGAGTTGGAAAGTTTCCTAGAGGAAGTTACCCTTAAATTCACATTGTGAAAGACATAGCTGGGTGGGTGTGCCACCACCACCACCACCTCCACCACTACCACCAAGGCAGCTGAGGAGATGATGGGAATCCTGACTAGAAGGCAGCAAGCAAGAGCTCGGGGGTGGTGTGGACATGTTGAACTGGATCAGGGACCCGCCAGCAGCTCCCGGAGGCTAGATCCTAAAGTGGCAGTGGACTGGGACTTTTTGAGAGGCAAAGCCAGAAGGAAGGACTCGTGTTGGCTGAGGTCAGGCAAACAAAGCTCTGGGCAGTAGAGCTTCTGGAAGAGGAAGAGGATTGCAGAGATATCAGGGCATTGGGTGGGGGATCAGAAAACTTCAACCTGGCCACTAAGTAGCTGTGCAATGAAGAGGGGTCACAGAAAATTTCAGGTCCTCAGCTCGGAGAACTGGATATCTTTCCAAATCTAACTTCCTCAGACACCAAGATTCATTTGGGCATCGTGCCATGAGTCAGAACAGTCATATATATATTAAGCACTTTTATTTATAAAGAGAAATGACTATCATTACATTTTAGAGAGATTTATTTCAGAAAGTATGTGAATTAGAAAATATGAAGTCTTAAATGGGCAAGCTTTAGTGATTTGAAAATGCACTTATATATGAGATCCTCATCCTCTAATTATGCCAAAAAAGTAAATGTCACTGAGATAACCCTCACCCCGAGTGAAAACATTTACAGTGGCAGATCTGAAGGCATTCATAGTTTCTAAATTAAATGTTGATACAGAGCATTTCCTATTCTTGTAAAGTCTAATAAAAGATATTTAAAAGCTAAATAGTGCTTTGTTAGCTACTCAGAAAACCAGAAGGCTGTTTAAGAATTAATATCTCAGTTGCCTTTAATTTTTTTTAAAATTAAATTCAGTTTTATTGAAATACATTCACACACCATACAATCATCCATGGTATACAATCCACTGTCCACAGTATGATAACATAGTTATGCGTTCCTCACCACAATCTATCTCTGAACATTTTCCTTACATCAGAAAGAACCAGAACAAGAATAAAAAATAAAAGTGAAAAAAGAACACCCAAATCATCCCCCCATCCCACCCCATTTGTCCTTTAGTTTTTATCCCCATTCCTCCACTCATCCGTACACTAGATAAAGGGGGTGTGATCCACAAGGTCTTCACAGTCACACTGTCACCCCCTGTAATCTACATCATTATATAATTGTCTTCAGGAGTCCAGAATGCTGGGTTGGAGTTTGGTAGTTTCAGGTATTTACTTCTAGCTATTCCAATACATTAAAGCCTAAGAGGTGTTATCTATATAGTGCATAAGAATGTCCACCAGAGTGACCTCTCGACTCCATTTGGAATCTCTCAGCCACTGAAACTATTTCGTCTCATTTTGTATCTCCCTTTTGGTCAAGAAGATACTCTCGGTCCCACAATGCCAGGTCCACATTCATCCCTGGGAGTCATACTCTGCGTTGCCAGGGAGATTTACACCCCTGGGAGTCGGGTCCCATGTAGGGGGGAGGGCAGCAAGTTCACCTGTCGAGATGGCTCAGTTAGAGAGAGAGGGGGCCACATCTGAGCAACAAAGAGGTACTCAGGGGGAGACTCTTAGCCTTTAATTTTAAAATTGGATTTTCAACATGCCCTCCTTCCCTCCCTCTGGGTTTCTTCTTGTGGTAAATGAATAAAAGGTCTATTGTATGTCAAAGTGTACAGAAAAAAACCTGGCCATCATATCTAGCTGGATCTAAGTGATGACCATTTAAAAAAACATTTTTAAATGATCTAGTCTTTATAATTTCATTTCTGAATGTAAAATATCCAGTTTGTTGAGGTTACACAGTGGGATAAGGTAGAAAAATATCTGCTTATATGAAATCTGATTTACAAGAATTTATGACTGTTGCCTGGGAAATATGTCTGGTGTCAAAACATGCTTCTGACTTTAGGAAAATATCAGTGTCCTAGGTGTGGAGTTGTGGGGAATCCACAGATTGTATCTACAGGAGAGCAGAAAAATGAGAATCCACCATCTTGGAGAATCAGGATGCGCTGTCTGAGGCAGAGCATCTGCTAAGAATTTACATGCATCTGCCCATGACAAGCACTCACTGAGCATTCAATACTTGGAGAGCTCTAAGCCAGAGAAGACTCTAAGAAATGTAGGAGGAAAAAAAAAAAAAAAAAAAACCTCTTGTACAATGGGACCCAATGCCCAGTATCCACTCATGACTCTAGCACACATGCAAACTTTTTAACTTTCAGGGTTTCAGTCTCCCTTTCTGGGACTGACGATCTTTTGTGACCTTGACTCTATGCTTCCATGAGCCTCTCAGAGATACCAACAAAGCAACCAAGCCCATTACAACCTGACATAAATAAGGGAACCAAAAGCTGACTCCCAAGGGAGCTGGAATAACCAGTGCAAGGTCAACATGGAGACAGGGGATATTTTCTCTCAAATGGGTTCCAGAAAACAGGCTGCTGCAATGCTCCTGCATCTCTCAGTGAACCTTTCAAATCAGCATCATCAAAAACAGCACAAAGGTCAAACTCAGAATTATTGGATTTCTTGGGCTCTTTGAGTCATGTCTCAATGAATTCTAAATCAGGCATGATGTCGTTATTTGACTATATAACTTGATTCTGCTCCACAAGTAAAATATCACATTATTGAAAAGTTGTGGTTATATCTGGGGGGGCCTCTTGAAGATTTCCTTGCATTTAGGTAAAATGTCCAGGAAGAGGTGTGGAAGCTCTAAGTAAACTGGGGAGAAAGCTGGCTTGGAAAGAGTATTGGCTCAGCCCAATAGCTGCGAGGCCAGCAGGCCTCTCTAGAGGGTGAGCAAGTGGCTGGGGGAAAATGTGCAGAAAAGGCATAGAGGAAACATGCCCCATGGCTGCACTGAACCTCCACTTCCTCACGTATACAGCAAGCAATGTATCAGGAGGATCAAGTCTTGACTCACCTTAGCTGTTAAAAGCAGGTACCTTCGGAAGGCACTTGATTAATGGATTGCTCTATAGTGTGCCATTTCTGAAAAGAAAACTGAACAGTTGAGGATATAGGCAAGCCCTCCAGAAAGGTGCTGTTTCTCAAAGATCTCAATTCATGCCCATTTAGCACCATCTTGAACACGCTGAAGACACTCTGCTACAGCCGGGACTTCGTAGGTTTGGCCCTTCAGAAGCTTACCCTCCTAATGGCAGCCACTACTCTGATAATTCTTCCTGGAAGAAGCATTTCCAGGGAAAATTTCAGTTTTAGAAATAGCCAGAAGTAATTTTGATTTGTCAGTGGCAAATACACGAACCAGCAAAATACACAAAAAGTGCAAACCAGGGGCAAATACTTTTACAAATCGTATATTTGCTAGTATGGCTCATAAACCTGAATCAGAAGAGATTTCTAAAGAGGAGTTACCCAATTTTCTGAGCAATTGCAATGTTGTGGGAAGATTTAAGCATCCTTCTCCTGAAGGCTTCTTTGAAGGAGACACTTTTGTCTGCACGCTGTGTGAACATTGGGTGTGCATTTAAAACCCCTTATTTTTTGTTGTTGTTGTTGTGGTTGTTTTCTTGGTAGGCACAGTTTAGCTGTAAAGCACACTCATAAATGGAGGTTCACAGAGGCAGTGAGCACTGAAAATTATTTAAGATTTTTAAATGTTGAGGTACTTTCATCCTTCTAAGAGACTTTCCTTCTCCTTCTCGCTAAGAGATTCTCCTTGTGAGTCAAGGAAGAAATAACTTGAGCTAAAACTAAGTAAGATAAGATGTAAGTTGAGATGAAACCAGCATGACAGTGGTCCCTTTTTAAACTTTGGACGTATGTCTGTGTCCCATCCCAGTTTAACACCGTCCTCCACCCCAGCCCCAGACTTCTTAATATGTAAAGGAATACTCTTATAACACACATTAGCTTCTTCCTTCCTTAACAGCCAATGGGCTTCTTTTCCTTTGCTAGCTCTGCTGGTGACAGCAGCATCCTGGGCCCAAGGTCCCAGTTCTCTCCACAGGGTTCCATGAAGACAGCTGGACCTAACATAGCTCATTCCTGGCATTCTCTGCTGACTCCAAAGGGACCCTGGAGATTTCAGTAGGCATGGGTCGGTGCCAAGCTTCTCCATTCCCTTACCACGGGCAAAGCATCTCTTGTCATGTCTGCTGTCTTCATTTATGAAAAACAAAAGCTTCTTCCATATCTGAGAATTTTGCTTTAAATATAATGCTCATAAGAGATCTGAATTTTCCCTTTTCCCTGGGTAGACAGCCATGCAAGTAGACATTTATCTAGATGGCCTATCTGGAGTATATCTTAAAATTATGATCGTGTATTATCAATATTAGCCATAAGGACTAATCACGTGTACATTTGTTTAAAAAATCACTAATTGTCACTGTGGTTGAAATACAAGGAAGAACTAGACATAGTCTCTGCCTCAAGAAGATCACAATATTGTTGGGGAAACTAAATTGTAAACAAATGAATAAATCCAGCATGACAGGTGCTGTAGTAGAAGTGAATTCCAAGTGCTGAGGGAGGACAAGGAGGGAAAAGACCAGTGTTTCTAGGATTAAATGTGTAAGAACTTTGCAAACACTGAAGACCTATTTTATTAGGTTTTGAACCACATGGCATTTTTTTAATTTTGAAATTAAAATTTATTTTGGAATATTTCTAGATTTACAGAAAAGTTGAAAATATACCACAGAGAGTTCTTATATACCCTTCACCCTGCTTGCCCTAATGTTAACATCTTTTCTTTGTACATTTATCAAAACCAAGAAATTCACATTGGTGCAATGCTATTAATAAAACTGCAGACTTTATTTGGATGTCTAAAGTATTTTTGCTAATGTCTTTTTTTTTTTTTTTTTCTTTCTATTCAAGATATAAGCCAGGATACTCTGCTGTATTTAGTCAACATGTCTCCTTAGCATCCTCTAACTAGGGACATTTTCTCAGGCTTTCTCTATGCTTTTTTCATAGCCAAAATGACTATTTATTTTCTTATGTAAAAGCAGTGGAATACTTGGCAACAGTATATGGCCAGCCTAGTGATACTGAAGTAGCTGTGTGCCATCTCCTCCAATGGACAAGTGTAGTACAGGCTCTGCGTGGCAGCTCAGTACCTAGGTCAGGAGCACGCAGTCTGGGGCCAAATGCCCAGGCTCCACATTCCAAACAGTTCTGTGACTATGAGGCTATGTGTCCTTAGTTTTCGTATCCCTGCCCCCATAGGGCTGCAGTGAGAATTGATGAGATCACATGTGGATACCACGTAAGTGTTTGCGTTGACATTTGTTTTCCAGAATGTCTTACATCACCTTTATTACTATTATCCAGAGTTCCTCCAGATCTTATTCATTCCATGAAAATCTTGGTAAATATCAGCAACTCAATGAGCAATCTGTGTTTCAGAAAGGATGCACTGGTGGTTGCCTAGAAGGATGAACAAGACCAGTCCATGGCAAGGAAGATGACTTAGGTGCATTATTCCATCACCCAGTGGTGCACCCTGTGCTAGGAAGTACAACAGACAACTCCATAGAATAGTCATGAAAACTCATCAGAGCAAGGACCTTCTATGATGAGGCTGTGATGTCACTGGAATACATAGCCGTATCTGTTTCAAACAGAGCATTGGCCCTGGCCTGGCAAATCTCAGATTGCAATACTTACACTTGGTGACACCTGGAGTTACTACCACAAGACCATTTGGGATTTTAAACCATAGGGTGACCTTCAGAATGTCACCTAAATTTATAAGCTCCATAAATAATAGATGTGTCATAATTCATTAGTGGTTTGTAGCAAGCTCTTGTCTTCACTAATGAAGGAGCATAATTTAGCAAAGAAATGTGCAAATTATGAACTGTTTAAGAAAATACTTGATAAACATCTTTAACAACTTACATTTAACTTTGCCACTTAAATTGCCTCCTGTGGAGTTTAACTACACCATCAAAAACAGCTACTGCCCATAAAATCTGAAACAAAGGCAGTAACATTTTCTATTCTTATGGAATCTGTTCCTCATCTTCCTAGAAAAAGAATGACCCCACAGTTCACACATCTTAAAGGGCTCCCCCTAAGTCCGTTCTACATGATTTCTTATCATAAAAAATAAACAGAAAGGGTAGGCTAGACATTCTGATATTTGCATAATTTTATGAATAATCTTACACTATTTGGATTGCTAAAGAGGATTATTAAGTAGATGATTTGTGATTACATCATAACAAAACATTGATCACTAGGAGTCAGCCTAAGTTCATTACAAATTAATCAGACCAACCAGATGGTTTTGTAATTTGATATGACCCTGTGCTGGTAGATAAAGGAATATAATATTCCAAATATTGTTCTGATTTCATTTAGTAATTTAAAAAAGACCCTCATTAAATGTTTGATAACACAATGAATAGATGTGGGCTGTGGGACAGCTCTGGTAGGTATATTCACAGCTGGATAAAACCAAAGAGAGTTAATGAGTGGATCTATGCTAATCCAAAGGGCAGACCCCGGTTGAGTGCCAAGGGCTGGCTACCCATGACCTTTCCCAGTGATCCAGGATTCACAGATTAGGGGTATCTCAGATAATCTCACAGAGGGCATGTTAATCTAACTGGCAGAAGACAAGGTTCATATTCGTATAAGATCCAAATAAGAAAATTTATTAGGGTTAAATGTATAGTCTAGCTTTGGAGTTGTCAAAAGAAGTAAATCCATCTCCCACGAATTCCAAATGCCTCTACACCATTGCCCAGTTGACACCTCCACTGAGATGTTTAGCAGATATCTCAACCTGAAGGTGCCCAACACAAAATTCCTCATGCCCCACTCTGTTCTGCAGTCTTGCCCATCTTTCTCATTGGTCTTTGAGTCCTTTCTTTCTTCCTTACCCCATATCCAGCTCATAGGTAAATCTTGCCTATTTTTTTCTTTCAAACCATCTACAGAATCTTACTCCTCTTCTACTTTGGTCCAAGCTATTATTCTTTCTGCTCCCTCTCTGCACCCACTCTGCCTCTCTCAGCTCTACTTTCAACACAGCAACTATTGTGATCAAAAGATATTGTCATTCCTCTAATCAGACCCTCCCTCAAATGACTCTGAATGACATGCAAAACTTGATGTAAGCTGGTCTCCCATTATCTTTGTCATTGTCTCCCCGCCACCCTTCCCCATGTTCGCTCTGCTCAGTCACCGTTTCCTTGCTATCCTTCATCAGACAAAGTTTTGTCTCAACAACCTTCCATTTGCATTTTCCTCTGCCTGATTTACATTTACCCCAGATATCTGTATGCTCACTCACTCCCATCGTTCGGATCTTGGTGAAGTGAGCTCATTCCTATCCCTGCAACATCCCAGCTTTACACTTCTTTGTAACACCTATGACCATCAAATACATATACTTTACTTTTTTTTTTTCCATTTTCTTTAGTTAGGGCTTTTGACTGTTTTATTCTTGCTATTTCTCCAGTATCTACTGTATACACATCAAAAATCAGTTAAATGAATGAATAAGGGAAGGGCAGTGATTAAAAAGAACACTTATTCTGGATTCAGATGCTCAGGGTTCAAATGCCAACTCAATCACTTCTAAGTTACATGGTCTTCATCAAATTGTTCAACTTTTCTATTTCTCAGTTTCTACACTTGGTACTTGGTGATGATAATGTCTAACTCTCAGATGTGTTATGAGGATTGAATGTGACAATTCACAGAAATTATATAATAGATGGTCTTTCCATCCCCAGTTCAGGAGCTTGAGTCTGACTGCTCCCAGGGTTGGCTCACACGGCTCGAGGCTCAGTACTCAGCCTCTGCCTGACTTCACTGTTAGCAAATGGCACCAGGGTCAGGCCCCTCTGCTTAACCTTGGCTGCTTTAGGTAACCTTAGGCTAAAGTATTGGTCTAGGTGAGTATTACACTCACACAGGATTTCTCCATAGCAACCCTCAACATGAGAGAATAATGAAGAAACACTGTAGAGAAATCTGAGACTAGCCTGTATCTTTTTAAAATAAGTGACCTGATCTTTCCTTGATGGGTCAAAGTATTCTTTCAAAATCTAATAATTACTAAGGTATATTAAAATGTTTATTTAATTTCAAAACAATAAATTATAATGAATTCAAAATAAATTTATTAAACTCATAACTCCTTATTTTCATCATTAACTATACTAAGCATCAAGTCAGATTATCTCCATGTGTGTTTGTAGTGTATGAATGTGCACATACACACAAACATCTATTTGTCTCTATGATAGCTATATTAATTGGAAGATTGATTCAAATATTATATAAAATTGCAATCATACAGCTCATGCTCTTTCAACAAATGCTGTCAAGATTTGTGCTGTTTATATTCCCTTTTGCAACCATGATTTCAGTGGTTGCTTGTTCTCTATTTATTTATTGATTCACTGATCACTTTTTTTCACACGGCAAATTTCCACCTCATTCCAGAGTTCTTAATAATGTTTCATCTTTTAACAGGCTCTATTTTGTCCAAGAGTAGTTTTATTAAAGAGGGATAATGGCACACATTTTCTTGAATTTTTTTCATATTTCAAACATTTATCTGCTTCCTAACAGGTAAATTGGAAAAATACATATTATTTAGGTTCCACTCTCTTTCCTTTAGATATTTGTAGGTATTTTTCTATTTTCTTTTTTGCAAAATATGTTGAAATGGGGATGCATCTGGACAGCACAATTTTCCCCTAAATGGTTTGTATTTCCTGAATGAAACGCTAAAAATTTCTTTAATTTTTGAGATTAATAAACTCATGAGGGCTCCTAGTAATGGACAATTTGTTGTAAGCTGCTTAGTACTAATATCTCTTACTTATTACAAGTAAAATCTGTGAACAAAAATACAAAAACAAATTCCTGAGGACTCTGAGAAGGAAATAATGGCAGGCAGATTGGAGAAGGAAGTCAAAACTTGAAGAACATGGAGTATGGGGATGCATTTACTATTTTTTTTCCTCCTCTAACCTCCAGTTTTGACATGAGGGTGGACCATATTGTAAAACTGTGCATCATGTAAAAACAGCAAAAATGTCGGAGAAATAGCTCTTTCTAGTGAAATTACTGGGGAAGGAGGCTCCTGTGGGCCAGATAGTGTAAGGGAATCACTTTTTTGTTTGTTTGTTTTTCTCTTTTTCCTCTCCTGGACTTTCCCAGTGGCAAAATGCACGACTGCAGCGACAGTGGTGGAGACAGCACAGGCAACTGAACCTGAAGAGAAAACCCATTCTCTGCCCTCAGAGCTAGAGGTTGTGAAAAGAGTCCTGGAGAGGTGAGAGCCAGAGAGGGGGATTCCTTAGTTCTGTGCATGAACTGACAAAATTTCCAGGCTCATAACTAAGTTGATCATGCATATAGCAGATGCAAGGAAGCATAGTAAAGGCTTTCAATATAGAACTATGACATAAACCACACCTAAGTTCCAGAATAACCCACAAGGGCTGTATTCGCAGGGCAGACAAAAACAACATTAACAAAGGATTTTAAAATTGAAATGATACTGGATCCATTGCCCACAGAAGGTGAGATAAAACTCTCATTCTTGAAGTTAATCAAGTTGATTCCTTGCTAAAACAAAGCAGAACAAATCAAAGTCCCCAGAGGATTTTAGCAGGACCTAGAGTCTCAAAATATAATACTCAAATATTTAGGGCGCAATCCCAAATCACTTGAGATGCAAAGAATCAGGGAAACAGAATCAATTCCCAAGGGAAAAGATAATCAACAGACCCCAACCACTAAATATTCCATACATTATATTGGAATTATTGGACAAAGATTAAGCAGATATTATAACCATGCTCTGTGTGATAAAGATGATTGTTTTTATAAAACAGAAAGAGAAAAATACTGAAGAAAGATACACACACACATATATGTGTGTATTATGCATGTGTATTATGAATATGTGCATATATATAAATGGAAAGTTTATAACTGATAACACAATATCTGAATTTAAAAAATTCAGTGGATGCACTCAATAGTAGAATGAAGATAAAGAGAAATGAGTAAGTGCAGTCGAAAATAAATTAGAAGAAATGACAAAATATGAAGAACACAGAGAAAAATATATAAAGAACAAATGAATGAAACCTCAGGTACCTGTGGGACAATATCAAAAGGTCTGACATTTGTGTCATCAGAGTACTTGAAATGAGTATACAATACTTGAAAATATTGGTGCAGAGAAAATGCTCAAGGAAACAATGGCTGAAAACTCCCCAAATTTGGTGAAAGAATATAAATTTACTGTTTCAAGAAGCTGGGCAAATCCCATGTATGATGAATTCAAAGAAAGCAATGCACGGAAACATCATAAACTGCTGAAAATCAAAGATAAAGGAAAATTCTTGAGGCCAGCCACAGAAAAATGACTCTTTACCTATAAGGGGACAACACATCACATGATCATGAATTTGTCATCAGAAACAATGGAGTGAGAAGACAAAGTACTAAAAGAAATAAACTAGCAGGCAGAATTCTATATTTAATAAAATCCTTCAAAAACAATATCCTTCAAAACTAAGGGCAAAATTTTCCTTCTTAGTTGAAGAAATCCTAAAAGAAGTCTTCAAAACATACCTGTTTTGAAATAAATGCTAAAGAAACTACTTGAGACAGAAGAAAAACGATGCTATGGGGAAGCTTGGAACCTCTGAAATGAGGGAGGAGCACAAGAAATGGTAACTATCAGGATGAATACATAAGATGACTGTTCTCTTATTTTTTAATTTCTATTAGTGTTGAAAATAAAAATTAAAACATTACATGGTTGGGTTTTCAAGGTATATAGATGCCATACATATTATAACTATAAGATAAAAGGGGTGACAAAAGAGACCTATATATTTGGAAGGCATCTCAATTTTATTTGAAGTAAAAATGTATCAACCTATGCAGGCTGTGAAAAGTTAGGTATGTACATTGTAATCTCTGGAGTGACAACTAACACACACACAAATGCACACACATACACAAAGAGTTACCACAAAAAGAGCCAATAGTTATATTAAAATGGCATACTAAAAATATCCAAATTCTTCCAAAATTAAGCATGGAAGTGGGAATAGAGAAACAAATATGTAGAAGGAAAATAAACTAACAATAATAATAATAATAATAATAATGACCTAAATCCAAACATCAATCATTACAGTTTGTAAATGGTCTAAACACACCTAAATAAAGGACTGCCAGATTTCATTAAAAAAAGAAAGACTCAATTATATATATCTTCAAGAAACCCACTTTAAATACAATAATCTATATAGGTTAAAAGCAAAAGAATGGGAAATGTTATACCATGTAAAATACAAATTGAAAGAAAGCTTGAATGGCTATATTAATATCAGACAAATTTGACTTCAGAATGAGGAAAATTACAGGAGTATAGCGGGTCATTACTTGATGGTTAAAAGGTCAATTCACCAAGAAGACATAAAAATCCTAAATGTACATGTATCTAAGAAAAGAACTTCAAAATAAAGCTAAAACTGATAGAAGTGAAAGAAGAAACAGACGAATCCCCAATTATTCTTGAAGACTTCAAACTTCTTTATTAGTGATCATCAGAACAAACAGAAAATCAGGAAAGATACAGGCGACTTGAATAACAATATCAACCAAATCAATCTAAAGGACATTTATAGAACACTGCACTCAACAACAAGTGAATACACATTTTCAAGTGCCTATATAGGTTAAAAGCAAAAGAATGGGAAATGTTATACCATGTAAAACACAAATCAAAAGAAAGCTTGAATGGCTATATTAATATCAGACAAATTTGACTTCAGGAGTATAGCGGGTCATTACATTCACCTGGACAGACAATAAATATCTTGGGTAATAAAAAAAACTTTATTGAACTTAAAAGAACTGAACTCATATAGAGTATGTTGTCTGAGCATAACAGAATTAAACTGGAAATCAATTACACAGAGATCTTTGGTAAATCCATAAGAAATAATCCATGGACCAAGGAAGGAATCTGAAAGGAAATTGGAAAGTATTTTAAACTGAAGCACTTTCCTGAAAAACACAGATAGTGAATCTTGACTAAACTCAAAATGGATCATTGACCTAAACATAAAATCTACAATTATAAAAGTTTAGAAGGAAACTGCAGAAAATCTTCCTGAACTGGCGTTGGGTATTGAATCATGTTCCCCACAAAAGGCATGTTCAAGTCCCAACCCCAGGTCCTGTGGATGTGAACCCATTTGTAAAAGGACCTTTGAAGACGTTACTAGTTAAGGTGAGGACAAACTGAGGGTGGGTCTTAATCCAATATGGCGGAAGTCCTTACAGGCAAGGAAACTGGACATGGAAGGAGAAGACATAGGGAGCAGCCGGAAGCTGTAAGTGAATGGAAGCCAGACGAGAAGTAAGAAAGACGCTTCCTTGTGCATTTGCCATGTGACAGAAAGCCAGGGGACTCCAAAGACTGCCAGCCAGAAGACACCAACCCCAGGAGGAAACAAACCTTAGCCTCAAAATGCTGAGATAACAAATCCCCGTTGTTTAAGCCAACCCATTGTACAGTATTTGTTTTAGCAGCCAGGAAACTACGATACCTAGGGTTAGACAAAGAGTTCTTAGATGTTACCAAAAGCATGATCTATGAAAGAAAAAAATAATAATAAATCAGATTTCCTCAAGTTTAAAACCTTTTTCTCTACCAAAGATACTGCCAGAGTATCTTTTCACAGTATATTTTCTCTCCAGAAAGAAAATATTTGCAAATCACACACCTGGCAAAGGAATATATAAATATTGGGAATATATAAATAAAATAAAGAATAAATAAAATAATAGATAAATATTGGGAATATATAAATAAAATAAAGAATAAATCAAAAATATATAAATATTGGGAGACAATTATCCTTGGATATTCTTACATTTCTCCAAGTCCAGTATTTCTGTGCAAGGGTCACATTTGAATAGCAAAGGTATTGGAAGCTAGAGATAGCATAATGCTCTGGAAAGACTGAAGACATTTATCTCCCAGGAGCAATTTGCTTACATTATAGACTACTGAAGCTAGAGATCTTCCCTTTTTCTCTCCAGAGAGGATTGTTTAAATTCCAGAATAGATCCAGTGCTCTCTCTCTCTCTCTCTGTGCCTCTGTCTCTCTCTTTCTCCAGTGAAATGGATGGGCCAATGCACCAGCAGCTCCTATATAAATTGTGACTCTCACAATTTTGGGGTTTCTCTCCTGTTTGCATTCCCCACTTCATGTGCAGCATGATATCTGGCTCTCACCACATTACCCACGGGGATTTGAGAAATCGGTGCTAAGATGCTGCTCTGTTTCTGCCACAAATAATAAACTGTCTCCTTCTCTGATCCAGAAACGTCTAATATATATATAAAAGCTTACAAGCTAATTTGTTAGCTTACAATCAGGGTAAGGTCTTATATCCTTCACCGTTTCACATGTAATAATAAAGAATTTTCAAAACAAATGGCCAATTCAAAAATGTGCAAAAAGAATTGATCAGAGACTTCACCAAAGAAGATAAACTGATGGCAAATAAGCACAAGAAAATATTTCTTAGTCATTCGGGAAATGCAAATTAAAATCCCAGCAAGATACAACTACGCACCTATTAAAATGGCTAAAATCAATCAAACAAAAACATATGATAATACCAAATGTTGTCAAGGATGTGGAGCGATAGGAACTCTCACTCACTGCTGCAAAAGGATGCAGCCACCCTGGAAAACAGTTGGCAGTTCCGTGCAAAGGTTAACATGCATGTGCCATATGACTCAGGAGTTTCACTCCTAGGTATTTACCCAAGATAAATGAAAACTTATGTTCACACAAAAACCTTTATACTAATGTTTATTATGCATATAATATATATAATCATCTGGAAACTGGAAATATCCTAAGTGACCTTCACCCAGGGAATGGATAAACAAAGGGTGAACATACAACTAAATACTACTCAGCACTAAAAACAGTGAACTACTGATACACACAAAGCATGGATGACTCTCAAAGGTTTATGCTAAATGAAAGAAGCCAAACCCAAAGCTGATATAAGGATATTTTAATTTCTATGACATTCTGCAAAAGGCAAAACTATAGAGAAAGAGAACATATCAGAGTTGCCAGAGATGAAAGAAAGAGGGAGTGAGGTGACTATAAAACAGGCAGCACAAGAGAATTTTAGGATGAGTAAACTGTTCTGTGTCTTAATTGTGGTGGTGGTTACATGACTTGGTGCATTTGTTGAAACTCATAGAACTGCACTTCATAAAAAGTCAGTTTTACCATATGTAAAAAAATAAATTTTAAAAAATCCATCCAAGAGAATATCCTAACCAGACATTATCTTGGTATAAATCAGGGTCTATTCAAAATTTCATATGTATGCTTTTTTTTTTTAAGTGACAGACAACAGATTCCTTATGTTGGCTCATCTTTCTAAGCCCTACAAATCTTCATCTTCTATCACTTTGCTTTATGTTTTTGTCTTTTCACTCACTGTGATTTTATTTGTGCTTCTTCTATGTTAATAAGTCAATTTTCAGTCATGTCTATTCTGTTTGTCATTTCTATTCAATTTATTCATTTTGAAATGATGTTGTTTGGGTCTTCAATATGTATTATTTTCTAGCTTTCCCGCTCTTTTATCATCTCATTCTCTAGTTTTGTTATCTTCTAGGGGGCTGGGGAGGTTCTTTTTTAATTCATATCATGTATTTTCTTCAGTGTAAAGCATGAAGAATTTTTTTTCTCTTTCTTGGGAAGCATCTTTTTTTTTTTTTTTTTTCCCCAATTCCATGCTGTTTCATCTTTTATTTTTTCCTGCCTACCTACCTGCTGGCCCAAATTATGACTGTAGTTTCCATTCTGTTCCTTTTCATCTTGCTAATACTTTTGAGACTTTCTATTTTATGGCATTATGCAAGTCAGTTTCCATGTCTCTCTTTCTATTTATATTTATATAAGACTGTTTTCCCCTACCAGCTACATTTTGAAAAGTAAACATTTCTTGAGGGATCCCCATGTTGTAAGGTACTCAGTTTAGGGTACCACATTCTTTTCTTGAATACATTGGCTCTGCTCCCTTGAGAATTTGTTTAATGTGCTGTGCTGGATTCAGTCTGCTAAGCCCCCAAACACCTGCTCCATTCACAAAATTAACTCCCAGCTCCTGTTTCCCATTTCACATGTCTTTTCACAGCAGCATGCTCAAGTCAGACTGGGATACCACTTGGTTCTGTTCACTATAGATTTTGGAATATTGGTAAGAATTCTCAAGATTTAGTGGACCCACGAGTGTCGGTTGCCCCAATCTTCTGTATGTCCCTTGATCACCATTTTTTGAAGTTTATTGCATTGGTTTATGCTCTTCCCCCTTATGGGTTTAGTTGCATGACGGTTTGAAGATCACGTTCAGAAAAGATCAGCTAATCCATTCCTGTGGGTGTAAACCTGTTGTGGGTGTGGACCCATTGTAAGTAGGATCTTTTAGTGAGTGGGATCTTAACCCAAGTTGAGATGTGACCCACCTCATTCAGGATGGGTTTAAATCCTCTTACTGGAGTTCTTCATAAAAGGATAAAGGACAGAGAAAAGCCAGAGAAGCTTAGGACAAATGATACACAGAAGCTAAGAGAGGCAAAAGCTAAAAGAGAAAACACACAGAAGCTCAGAGAGGAAGCTACTGAATCCAGAAGCTAGCAGGAAAGAAATGCAGGAGAGAAAGGAGAGAACAGCAGATGCACATGTGCCTTCCCATGTGGCAGAGGGGCTGAGGATGCCAGCAGCCCATCTTCAGCATCCAGGTATCATCCTGTTGATGCCTTGATTTGAACATTTTCACGGCCTCAGAATTGTTAACTTGTAGGTTAATAACTTCCATTGCAAAAGCCAATCCATTTCTGATATATTGCATTTTGCCAGCTTTAGCAAACTAAAACAAGTTGATACTAGAGATGTGTACATGAACTTTTATTTGCCTTGTATTGATTTTATTAGTGATTAGGTAAAGGAGATGTTATGATACAACTTACCTATACCACCTTCACAAATAACAGGTTTCTTTAACAAATGTTGACATCAGTTGGGCAAAAGTACAATTCAAGATAAAGGCATTACAAACATACAGACCCTATAAAAAGACAGTTAAGTGTTTAATCCCAAGCTTTAATTTTGTACACATTTAATAAAATATTTCTTCAACATCCGCTCATGGCTTTCACAAGCTATTTAAATATGAAAAGAAAAGACAACTAAAACGCTTTCTTGTCCATAAATCATAGCAATAATACTTTGCATTTTTATAGCAATTTACACGGAGTTTACAAAGCAGAAGGCTAACGTCTCTTATTTAACCAAGGAGAGACATTAAATTCTAAGTAACATTTGGCTTTTCTGGAATTCCAAATGCATTGAAGCAATTTCCATATACTCAGTGCCTCAAACCAAGGCCATTCTGACAGAGAGGGGCATCAGTAGTGGATGCCAAGAAACGATGGTTCTCTATCCACAAAATATCTCCCGTGATGTCTCCTATAACCTGCACGCTGACATTGAAGGCTCAGTTTTCCGCACCTAGATTTCTGTTAAAGTGTTCTCTGCATTTAAATTTAGAAGCCTGGTGGGGAGGGGATTGTTTGGTAAATGGTTGGTCTTTTGATTTGTCAGTAATGCCCACATGATTAGAAAGTCATGTCTTATGGAGTCTAATGCATTTATATTTGATACAAGCAGTGATTTGTTTGGAGATACCAGACTTGGCATATGAGTACTGACTGTAATTCAAGTGAGAATCAAGTGCATTCAGAAGCTTTCAGATCTAATTCTCTATTGTCAGATGTCATCTCTAATGCCCCAGTTATATATTATTTTAGGTGAACTAAATTTGAAGCTCAAAATTTTGAAATGAATTGCTTTAAATTTTAATTGCAATTTCCAACTCACCCAAACTTAAGAGATCAGTATCTGGGGTATAAGACTAACAAAGGTAGAAGGGTCTGAGAAGTTTGTGCACCACATGAGTATACAGCTTCCTGGATATTAGCTAAATAAGTGAAAGTTTTATTCAAGTTACTACATGCAGCGCACTGAGTCATTGTGCAGTCTACATTGGACCCCTGAGCCATGCATTGTTTCAAGTAGCCTAGTAAGTTAACTGACTAAGCCTTGGTTCCTCATCTGAATAATTAGGATAGTAATAGTAAGTATCTCGGAGGGTATGAATGAAATAATATAAATAATAAAACATGGTGTCTGGTGTGAATGGAAATGTTAGTCCTTGTCCTGAACAGTGAAGGGTCTGGGATTGTATCTCACTTGCAAGCTGAGACGTTAGTCCACCACAGTGTCGTTCATGCTGGCAGAAGACAAGAAACTCCTGGGACTCTGTCCCCCACTGCACAGCAAACAGCGTGAGCTTCTTGTTTCCATGGGTTCCACTCCCCACACCCTCTGCCCCAGCCCCACCCACTCCCACAGGACAATACCAGCAGGCCAGGTGGATGCTGCACATACAGGGGGTTTGGGTCAAAGCTGGGGAACCCCAATATTGGAGAAGTTGAATCTTTCATACCAAGATGCAAGCAAATCAACTTGACCTTTGCCCCAGAGTGAGACCTTATCGTTAATATAACGGACAGTTGAACAAACCTACCCTTGATATTGAAAGGGGACACTATCTCTACCTTCCAAGGTTATTCATCACATAAACATCCCTGAAAAGACAGCCTGGATTAAGCTCATCAGTGCTTTTGCTCACAAGATGTGCAAAAATACAAGAGACATGCAAAGAATTGGCTCTGCACAGACCTAATTAAGTTATGTTTCTTGGTATAAATAAATTTAGGGAATCCTCTCAAAAGGATACCATAAAGGAAAGAGGACAATGAGTGACTGAAGCTTTGACTTGGCACTTACCTAGTTATGCAATATTGAGCAAGACATCTGACAACTCTGAGATTTCATGTCTTTAAGTGAACAGTGGAGATAATAATGAAGCCTTCTCTGTAGCATTATTGTAAGAGTCACAGGAGATCATGTACATCAAGCACCCATAGAGTCTGGCACAGAGTAAGTGACAAAGAAATGTTAACTACTGTGATAATTTTTTTTTTCTTCACCCAATCTTCAGATGATTCTAACTACTGCCATTTTCATCTTATAGAACTCTGGCTCAGCAAAATTCAGAAACTAGTCTTAGGTTGCATATTAGTAGATGTCAAAGCTTAGACTTTACCCATGCCTGACTTCTGAGTCTCATTGTACTGCACCATTTTGCCCATCTGCTAAGAAGCAGAGGTAGGGAGGGATCTTGGCAACTAACACAAAACATTTCTTTTCTTGTCTTTTCTAATGCAACATATAATGGAAATAAATACAATTCATAAATACATAAACACAAACCCTTAGATACACTCTCCAATGCTTTGTAATCCCAAACCAAATGTTATTTCTACAACATTATTGGATTCCCATTTCAGATATACGTAGAGTTCAGATGGTAATAAGCCTTGTTTTGCACTGATTTGACATTACTGGGTATTCGCCTTGGTCCTGATTTATCTCGCAATGAGCTCTCGAATTGGTTTAAAATCCCTTTCCGGCAGTCTCCTGATCCACTTCCCATCAAAATTCGACAGCATCATGCTATAAACACTTCGCTCATTCATGGATTCTGATCCCAACAGGAATAACTGATGCTTTATTAAAAAACAATGGAATTCACCTGGTTTTCAGTTTCAAATGTTGACATCTGTGTTTGCCTCATACTTCTACTTTTCTCAAATTTAGTAAGATTTGAAAATTTACTCCTAATCAACTGAAGATTTGCACTCCACCCAACTAAGTAAAATGCAGCAAAGGACTGGCAGGATATATATAATTAATATATTATTGTCTTCATGATTGATCTTTCTGAACACAATGTTATATTGTAATTCAATATATTTTCTGTTAGTAACCCCATTCTATTGGAAATACATATTTTTTCATACCTTACACACTCTGGCTATTAATGTTCTCAACAAAAGATAGTGTGGCCCCAGAAACCAGGACAAATTAAGTAGACAGCATCATTACATGGCATTACAATACGTTGTACATGCCTGTGGAAGGACTGAATTGCAGAATGTTTTTTTAAAAAGTAAATCTTTCTGTTTTTAAAGAATTTATAGTCAAAGAGTTTTAGAATGAAAAGGGAATGTGACTCTATCAAGTTCAACCCTACCCTGTAATGGATGAAGGCAAAGAGCCCATGGAGGGGAAATGACTTGCCCAAGATAACAGAGCTGATGAGGGGCCGATTTGTGGCAGGAACCTAGAAGCCTTGACTCATACCGTAATTTTAATATTGATGTTGATAAAGGCCATAAAATGATTGTTCCATATGCCCTCCTACTGTGCATTCCTTTACAAGGAAGATTGAAATGGTCAAATCCACACATCTTTGGAATAATACTTTTTTCCAAAGGCTGAATCAATAAGGCATGGAATAAATTTGCAGCTTGATGGTCTCAAAGAAAATGAGATGCTTAAAACAAACAAACAGAAAAATCTACAAATATTCAGCTAGTTTGTTAGAGAACTAAAAGGGGTCACTAGATAGAGAGTTGCCATGACAACTGGTAAGCAGGATGAACAGAAGGTTGCTCGTAGCTATCTCAGTGTCTAAGAAATGATTTAGGCATACTTCTTCCCCACCAGCCGGCTTCCCCTCTCTGACTCTCACTTCCCCTGTTAGTTCAGGGTTCTCCTGACCCCACTCCTTATCATGTAAAGGAATAACCTCTCTTAGGCAGAATGTAAGAGAAGCGCACATCACCCTACACCAGCAGTTATAATCAATATAAATACTCAAGCGAAACAAGATGCCACTACATTATAAGGATTAAGGGTGAATAAGTAAATATCTAATACAAAATGTGAGGACACTATTTTAAATGGAAATTGTGTCTATCTTTTATATACTAATTTGCTAGTTACAAATTAGCATTCTCATTAACATAATGCAGTACTATGAATGTCTTTTTCTAGTACCAATTCATTTGCCCAATGCCACTGAAAATTCTCAAACTTTGACTTGCTGTGACTGGATTTGAAACAGGTCCTTGGAAATAAAAACACAGTTTCCCAAATCTGAATCATATCATTTCCATCATCTGACACTTTATTTTCATACTTTAATTCTTTACAAAAAACAATATCCTTTACTGGTTTTTATATTGAGCACCCACAAGGAAAGGATGAGAATTATCTCTGACTATGGATGATTTTTGACAAATGTATAAAGATTGTAAGGGCATATTTCAAATCAAAATGCCAGTACTTTGATTTAGACACATTTCAAGGCAAAAAGTAAATTTTGTTTATGACTGAAATTGAAATAATAAGTCAATCTTGTCTGTGAGAACACCATGTGTCAAACTGGCTAGGTTTTGATGTCCAGTGTTTCGTCAAGCAAGCACTGGCTTGATTGTTACTGTGAAGGTATTTTGTACACGGATTTGCATCTAAAATCAGTTGATGGACTTTACTGCTGATTGAATCTACAATCAACAAAGGAGACTGTCCTCAGCAGTGTGGGGAGTCTCATCCAGAAATGAGGATTTCATAAGCCAGAAACAAGAATTTCTACCTCTACTTCAGCAAGCTAGCCTTCCCTGCAGAATTCCACTCCATTTTTATCAGTTTCCAACTTGCAGCCAGTCCTACGGAATTTGCACTTGCCAGCTCCTATGGTTTCACACACCAATTCCTATAATCTCTCCCTATATATATCAATCGAGAGAGAGAGAGAAAGAGAGAGAGAGAAAGGGATTCTGTTTCTCTGGAAAACCCTGACTAATAAACAGAATAGGTAGAAATTGAAAAATTGTATTGGGAAAAAGTTGAGCACAGCCAGATACAGCTTCCTACTTCATGTCCTCAATCTCTATTAAACACCAAGTTGTGGGGAGATAAAGTTTCTAAACTTCAAATAGTCACAAACAAAGGAAATTTATCCTTCCCTGGTCTGGTTCTCATCTCCTCTGCTTAATGATACAGTCTGCACATTTAAAATCATCAGGAACACTTTGCACTCAGTGTAGAAATGTCAGATTATTTATATAAACAGAGCGCTCAAGCTATGCATGAAGGATTTCCAATTCTCACTACAGAGACAAACGTATCTCTACAAATCCAGACACCATTTAGAAAACAAAAGATACTGCGCTTATATCAATAGTTTGTCATTGGACTGTGGACACATTGTCAAAATGTCAACATCTGTATAAGGTACAATTGTGTTACCAAACCAAAAAATAAAACTGGATGACTTCAAGAGGGGTATTGATTAGGGCTCTTTCAGTGACACGTGACAGAAATCACAGTCCAAGCAGACAAGTAAAAAGAAGAGGAAGACAAAGGATATATAAACTCATAATTTAGGAAGTAGGGAATGGAGGAGTAAGATGGTTTCAAAAGGCTTGGCTGAAGGCAGGTACCAAATAATCATCAGGAGTCGGTTTCTCTCCATCACTCTCCTCTGCTTTCTGTCACAAGTATTGTGGAAGAGCAAGATGTGGGAGGCTTACCGGACCCTAATTGCTCTGAGGTTTTGGATCCAGGTGGAAATTTTGAGACTCTCTTTCTCAGATGTCTCAGGAAAACTCTCATTGCTTCCCACTGTTTCTTCCTGGGTCCTGTTCCCAGTTCTGGAGGAATCACCGTGGCCAGCAGCTTATGTATGATGTGCCAATTGGCTCAGGCCTGGTGTGGGGGATCAGTTTGAGGTCTACAGGGGGATTAAACGTGATCTCTGAGGGGGTGGGGAGAAAGAAGATGAAGAGTTAGGGTTTTAGAAAGAAACTTTTCTAATTCTAATTATCACATATTTCATGATGTTCCTGGTGAATGGTAAATATCCTTTCAAAATTCAACTATAGTATGTTAAAAAAAAACACTGTGAACCATAGAATGTTAAGGACGAAAGGCAATGTAATGATAAATAAGATATCATTGATGCTCTAAAGAGCTTCCGGTCTCGGGGCAAGTTGGGGGGAGTTGTCAAACACACAGGGTAATGAGTCAACCTCACTGCCAGGTGCTAAAATGGAGGGAAGTCCAGGAGGGGGTGGAGAAGTCCAGGAGAGGGTGGAATTTATACAGCATGTACTTAGGATTTAGTGTGTGATCCTTCAATAAATGCACTGTTAGTTCTGAGATTACAGAGGAAGATCACAAGTTAATGGGTGGCCAGGGAAGGCTTCTCACAAGAGGCAGGGCTTTGCAGGGCAGGTATGAAGCTGAGCCAAAGAAAAGGGAAGAGACCAAGAACAGAGCTGAAACAGAGGTTCTGGGAACCATTTATGATGGTCAAGTTCATGTGTCCACTTGGCTAGGTTATAGTGTCCAGTTGTGTGGTCAAGTGAGCACTGGCCAAACTGTTCCTGGTAAGGGTATTTGTGGATTTAAATCGTTAGTCAGTTGATTGCATCTATGGCTGATCACATCTACAATCAACAGAGATAACTGCCTTCAGCAATGAGAGAAGTCTCATCCAATTAGCTGAAGACCTTAAAGGGAGAACTGATGATTTGGGCGGTCAGAAAGAATGTCTGTTTCTACTTCAGCCAGCCAGCTTCTCCTGGGGAATTCATCAAAACCTTCATCAGAGTTCCCAACTTGTGGCCTGCCCTACAGAATTCAGTCTTTCCAATCCCCACAGTCAAGTGAGTCTATTCCTATAATAAATCTCATTATATTTACACACACACACACACAGGCACTGTTTCTCTGGAGAACCCTGCCTAAGACACCATTTTTAAAATTCTGATTCAGGTCTTCTGTCCATAATGTCTTAATAAGATTGTCACATTGCTTTCTCATGAAAACCACAAACCTGTCCTTCTGCCTAAAGATTAAGTACGTCTATGAGAACTTCTCTTTACAAAGGTATGATGACTATTGCCTAAATAGCTTTGCTTCAATGGGCCCTCTGTGCCCCAAGGAGGATGGAAAATATCCAACTTCTTGGGAAGTTCATCCTTGCTTATAGAACAAGGACTCAAATTGATAGTCCTACCACTCTAGGTTTACAGACAGCCTTTCACCAAGACTAACCCCCAAACGTCCTTCCAGATTCTCCATTCTTTTCTTACTAATGTCTACGTGAACCCTGATAGAGCATTTGGGAGGAAGGGAGTTAGAAGACAATGACGGTGCAGGCTCTGCGATAGATTAATAGTTCAACAGTGTCTTTGGTGGACAAGCCACTCCTATGCATCTCACCCTAATTTTGCACAACAATGGCTGGATCCAGTTTTATTTTTTTTTCTGCCCAGGATCCAATGCATAATTCATAGAACCAGGAAGCCACAGCAAGCTGCAGAAATGTATTAAGTCCACACAGTTTCCTCTCTATCTTTAGAACCACCATGAAGATAGTTCGTTCATTTGTGTTAATCAGGGATTATATTGGTTCAAGATAAAGATCAATATGAAGTGCATCTGATTTCAGCTCTGCTGAAAACCAGGTGGGGCTGAAAGAGCAGAGAGAAAATAAAAATCAATTTTTGTTTACATTTCCTGGCTTTGCATGAACTTTGGCATAGAAGAGGGGTAGACTTTTTAAAACATTGGATTGGAATGTACTTTTCATCATTTCAAACAGTGAATCAGGAGAGATCTGATACTTGGAAATGCAATGCATTCTTCCTTTTCAGCTGGAGACTTTCAGGTTCTAGGAATATGGAAACCTTTACTTTAAATGCCTAGTAAGAGTAGTTCAAAAAGGAAAACCTCAAGTGCCCAAAGATGAACTCATTTTAGATAGCCCATCTTTAACTCCAATTCTATTACTATGGCACTTTTTGGGCTATTACAACCAACTTACTCTAAAGCTCTATTAGACTTTGAGATTTTTTTTTTATGATTCTGTAGCAATTACCCAGCTTCTCTTAAGGCTCAGTGTTTGTTTGTAAAAGGACACTAACTTGGAGTGCCATTATCCACCCTGTATGACAGCTGAAACTTCCCAATGCATTCAGTTAGACTGAAATATTCAGATTTTGCCTGATGCGAGGACATGATGCATCCTGATCAAGAGTGTGTTGGAGATTTGCCCTGGGTAATTCTGAACAAGCAGTATTGTCTTAGGAGAGGGCAGATGGGAGGACAAAGGAACAAGCCTCAGTATTGATTGGTGGCTAACAGGGTCCCCTGTTTGTGATAGGTAGAGCTTTTGTTCTCTTGCCTAGACTTGGCAACAGCCATGTGTAATCAATTTAAGTAGTTGCTCCATGGGATAATCGTTTTCTGATGACACAGCCATCTAGCACAACTAGAGACGTCCATCACGTATCTAGATACATCTGTTTGGGGACGTGAGGTCTCCCTCACACTCACACTTCTGTCGAGCATAGTTGATTAACAGCATCTTCTTGCATAGAGGCATGGCAGCACAAAGTACTAGGCAGTGGCTAGGCTATTCCATGAAACTGGAGGCACGCATTGGAGCTGAGAGCCTTGCAATGAAGCAAAGTCTCCTGGAACTTACGCAGAGTGGAAGTGAGACAAAGAGAAATGACCTTGAATCTGTGGGCTCAGCTCAGGGGAGACCATATACTTGACACTGGAGGGATATGCCCACATAGAATTGCAAAAAGTTCAGGGAGACAGAGAAAATTGGAGTGAGAAGAATATATCCTTCTACATCTTGAGTGAGGCATTCCAAGCCAAGGAAATAATGCAACATAAGCCTTAAGGATATGGATAGGAACCTGATTCATGCACTGTTATCTACAATAGCAAAAACAAAGAACATATAGCTTGTTTATGTCCTAAATTAGGAGACCAGCTAACTAAATTATGGTTCCAAAGCAACAGTATTACTGTAAAGCCAATGAAACTGAGATTACATTGTTAACACCAGCAAGATTTTATGATGCCATCATGAAGTATAAACACGGCACAATACAAAATAGTTTGAATTTTAGGACTCTAAAAAATGCACATAAAGAGTAATATGCAAAAATGAAAATTATATAAAATGATGCTTTTAATATTAAATCTGTCATTAACATTATTTTAGATTTGTTTTTAAATTACTCAATGGTATAATTTAAAAGGGGAGGTTGTAAGAGAAAATAACTTTCTTAAAGATTATAGTCCCAAATAGACATTAAAAGTACTTTTGCCCAATACTTAAAAAAAGAGAAGCCTTCAGTTCATGGAAGGAAAGGCTCATCTCCCTCCCCAGTTTGAACAACTGGTAACTGCAAGGAAGGGTGTGTGATCATGTAGGGACACACTCAGCCTAGTGACAAGCAAACAGACCCTCCCTAAATTAGCTTTCAGGGTTCCCTCTTCATAACATGCAAAATTCATTATTACAGCCACCAGACGTATGATTTCTAAATCTACACATATACATATACCATGAATACATGCTCAAAATATTATTCCAAAAAATCCTGAGAGTCATCTGCTATCTACAAATGGAGATAATGCTTCGGGAAATTGCAGAATGGTAGACTTACCATTTGTGCAAGTTCTACTTAAGAATGTCGTAAGAACTGGCACAAAGGAGTGACTACAGTAAGACTGATATAAATTTAAAATGCATTCATCATGGCTGAGTAGTTTCATTTGTTAATTAAAATTAAAAAGGAAAATACAAAAGAAGAATTTGAAAGGGAGATCTCAGGCCTACAGTTGGAACTGCTCCTTAAGAATCTCCCAGTCAGGACCACCCCCATTCCTTTGTGGTTCTCCAAACTGTTCAAAAAAGCACCAAATCATCCAAAAACCTGTATTTGCACGAGTTTTATAAAAGTAACCAGACTCCATACTGTGTTTTACTCTATGTCTCTAAATTTTATGCCTGGCTCATAATTTGTATAATTAGATTCAGCCCTAACTCTGAAGTTAGGGTTCTTTCCCCGTGATTTCCAACCACGGTGTCACTGACTGCCTCTCAGTCCCCCATGGACAATCCTCTTGTGGACCCAGTTTCCAGAACCAGCTCCTTCCCCAGGCTCCATCTAGCACCAGTTGAAGGGCCCTTAACTTTTCCTTCCCTGACTGGCTGGGTGGTTGTCCACACTTTAATTTCCTTATTAGTAAAATAACTGGTTTCACCTAGAAGCTCTTTCTCATTCTGAATATCAGAAAGAAATGCATGCCCCAGTATTTTACTGAAAAGATAAGCTCCTCAGTTTTTGAAGCTTGCAATGTTTCAGATTCCTGAATTTTGCACAACTGTCATCTAAGCTAGTGGGATGTTTTTCTTACAACAACAAAGAGGAAAGCAAATCAAAGCAGTTCTTATTCCTCTAAGGTAGTTAGGCAAATTATCTGTTAAGCATTTAAAATGGAGGATACAGGCTTAGGTTTAAATGAAACATGAAACATTTGAATTTTTTATTTTTTTAAGGAGACTTTTTTGAGCATTACCTCAGAAACTAATTCTAAAGGGATTTTTTTTTTCCAATTTTAACAAGTGAACTCGGCCAGCCTGAAGCTGTAAGATGTTCACTTGAGTGAATGATGTTTCAATGGATTCAGTGTCCTTGTGCTCCCAGACTGGGTGACGCCATTCCCAAAATGGCTGCCCTCCTTGTCCAGTACCCAGGATCCACGCTGGGTTTGGGTCAGCATATGCATATCTGGCAGTGATTTATTGAGGACAAGGAGTTGCCTTCGGGAACATCAGGCATAGATATGCCGTGTGCAGCAATATTTGAGGTTGAGACCAAGTGTCCTGGTAAAGAGACCCATGATTGCTGTTGGGCATGGGTTGGGTATTGGGAAGTGGGGTAAGGTGCAAATTAGGCCAGGAGGAGTAGCAGGACTAGCGCTGGGTATATGTGATCTTTGACTTGACTGAACCTGCTCGACGAAAAATGGAGGGAAATAAGGTGCACGTAGGCATGACCATTTCCCAGAGTTTAGAAGGACCTGATTCCAGAGCAGTCAAAGCATCCCAGACACCCTCACACACCATTCCAAATGTAGCAGCTTCCTTTGAAGCATAGCTACTCACTTGGCTCAGGGCTGGGCATGCCCAAGAGATGGAACAGGCATCACCTGGGCTGTACAAGGATGCAGAAAACATAGAGAAGATGGAAATGGGGACAGCTGCTAAAGAGGAGACTCTGGGATTTGTCACACAGGGAGGCAAGGGGAGGCCCTGAGCAGTTAACTTAGCAATATCCACTAATAACAGCTGAGAGGCAACAGGAACAGTGGAATTTACTCAAATGCTTAAAGAGACCAGGAGTCAAGGGGTGTGTGTGTGTGTGTGT
Organism: Choloepus didactylus; assembly: GCF_015220235.1. Lineage (NCBI taxonomy): Eukaryota > Metazoa > Chordata > Mammalia > Pilosa > Megalonychidae > Choloepus > Choloepus didactylus. Next base: position 78,206,367 of record NC_051321.1, on the reverse strand, counting down.
GTGGACAGGGTGCAGAGAGCATGGAGATGGGACACCAGAAAGCAAGACTACAGAGAACTCACAAGCCCAGGCTCACAAAAGCCCAGGGCAGCTCTCCAGCTCCACCCGTGGACAGCCTGGCAGGAATGGAGACCTATTATGGGCTAATGGTTTGTTTTTTTTTTTTTACCCTAAAAGAAGCATGCAGATTTTTACATGAAACATTCAGAGTTTTTAAATTAAAAACCAAAACACTTGGTAAACAAAACACAAACACATGCACACACACATCTGCAGTAAAGATCTGGTTTGTGGGCCACTATTCTCAAAATCTGAGTAACTCAAAGGAATCCTAAGGCCTTTCTTTAGTGCTTATCTTTTTCTGGGGGGGGGGTGGGGCTAATTCTGTCTGTGCCTGGTTCAGAAACTGCATGGGTACTTTTACAACTTAATTCCTCTAAAGCGCTTATAATTCACACCTCTCTCGGGAGCATCTGTTTCTTAGTGGGTCCGAAGGCTCCTGAATGCAAAATACTTTTATCGCACTTTAAAATTTTTAGCACTCAAGGATTTATTATGCTTTCAGAAGAAATAACTGTCATGGCATTGGTGACAGACCTCCACCCCTTTCTCATCTTCTGTGGTATTAAATGTGGCTTAAAGCACTCCCCTGGAGAGCAGCTGGTTACAATCCCTTCCGTCACAGAATACTGGCTTCATCTGCTCTTATTTCTCATTCTCACTTGACAATCTACCCAACTCTGCGGAAAACTGGAAAATGGCCTGCTTGCTCTCTTTCAGAGTTGTAAACGCTTCTGTGTTATATTTTATTCAGATATCCTGAAAGTGGGGTCAATTCCTTTGGAAGACAACTTGCGACTCTGCCATTTTGGGGTGGGGACCAGGCAGCTCATTTTAAATCTGGATAAGTCAGTTTTGTGTAGACGGAATCTCAGACAGGCCCATATGTCCAGAAAATTAAGAAAATGAAAGCCCCTGTTGGAGGTGACAAGGTAATCTTCAAGGCCATATGACTTACACCTTGAGGGCTGACACAGAAATTTTCAGTTTTCTTTTCACACAATGAAAAGTCGTGAAGTGAAAACAAGGGACGATTCATCCTGCCATCTGCTCTTTTATTTGGTTTTACAAGGCTATGGTTCATTTTCCTCCAGCAACCAGGACCCGGAAGTGAATGTCAGGGGTTGAGCACATGCCCCACCTCTGCAAGGAAAGAGTAAGAAATTAGAAAGAAAGACACTTTTGTTGCATTTGAAAAAGAGAGTATGGCTCAGTTGCCAATTATTGTCCTGACTCTCATGCCTTATCTCAAAGATAGGCTCAAGGACAGACAAAGGAAAAGAAGGGACCCAGAAGGAAGCTGATAAAGGAGCTGAAGTCCCTGCCCTCTTGTGAGCACACACTTAAGAACTCCACCTTCTGTGCTCAGAGGAAACCAGGCCAGCAGAGGCCGAATTTCTTATAACATGTCAGTCTACCCTCAAATGATTCCCTTCACTGGTCATTCGTAATGTGATTCCTTCATTCCAAACACACGGCCACCATAAACAAAATCATGTAAATCCATTATGGCATCTAATATAAAAGTAATTTGGGGAACACAGTCCATTATCCATCATCCAATGTTCCCTATATAAAGACACTCATGGGATTTTTTCTTTAACTCCAAAGAGAATATGTTCTCCTTGCCCTTAGGAATTGGTCAAATTCCCCCTTTCAAATACCGAGGCAATTTCCTTCTTCTCGACCCCATCCCCACTGTTTTCCAGAAAGTAGAAGCTAAGCCTAAAGCTCTAACAGCAGTTATAAATAGTTACAGAGACAGAGGCATATCGAATTTTTTCCAAGGTTTATGAAATGAGTGGTTATTTAAAGTATCTAAAATTTTACCTCACATAAGGATAACCTTAATAAATATTTGTTAAATTGAGCGGAACTTATAAATCTTTCAGGAATCACGAAATAAGCACTTAGAAATGGAAATTCAACCATTTAAAATGAATTTAATTAACGGTAATTAATAACTTAATTCAAAGATATAACGATGTTGAGATGGATTAAATGTCAAAGACGGTGCTGATTTGTTTTGCCGGAATCTCAAAAAACTAATGCGGGATGAGTACTGCTTTCTACATAGCTCATAAATGCAAAAATTAGTTTCATTATACAAGAGAAAAATTGGCTGTTAAGTGTCTCTTTCTAAAATCATTTTTTGACTTAATAAATGATAATTTCTCTGGTTTTCCATTCAAAATGGCTATTATTTGCTGTTATTTTGACCAATTATTTTTATGCTTAGGTTGCAATGTGTGTCATAAGATCACAGAATCATAGATGAAAAAGATAAGGTGAATTCATCCCTTTATCATCATCCATCAGAGAAGCCAAGAATGGACATGCCATTTTACAAGGCTATCTTTCCACCAGCATCTCCTAAACCTCTCCCACTGACCATTCCAGTCCAGTCACACTCACCTTTTCATTCTCCCTAGGACACACCAGGATGCTCCTGTCTTAGGGTCAAAGGTGAACCACCTCACCCCAGAAATTCAGATGCTCCCATTTGATCAAAGTCTCTTTTCAAATATTTTCATTTAGGCCTTTTCTGGCCATCCACCACAACCATGACAGCATCCTTATCACTCTCCATGACCAAACCTTGCTCTGCTTTTCTGCAGAGCACCTACCTGACATTACGCTGCTGAATGTTTTTTTTTTTTTTCGTATTTGACACACAAACACACCCTAATACGTTTATTCTTGTTTAGTTGTTGGTTTTCTATCTCTGTCACTGGATTGTAAGCTGCAAAAGTGCACATTATCATTTGTTTTGTTCATAATTGTATCTCCAAATCCTAGAACTGTGCCTGATATGGTAGAAAATGCACCATAAATGTTTGTTGGATAAATGAATGAATGAATGAACAAATGAATGGATTTAAAATACATATAACCTTTGATCCAGCAAATTGGTATGAGGAAACGATCTTTAAAAAAATTACACATAAGCAAAGAGAGGTGCACATTGGGATATCCAGTAGGGAATTATCAGTAATACTGAGAAATGAGGAAAAATCTATGTGTCTAACAGTATAGGAGTCATCAGATAAATTGTAGCACATCCATCTTATATAATATAGGCAGTATAAAAAAAAGAATGAAGGACACCTATCTGACCTCCTAGAGAAAAATATCCAAGGCTTATTTTTCAGTGCAACAAAAAATGTAGGCCATTGGCATAGCTATCCTTTTGAAAATCTGATAATGGATAAAAAGGTACCATATTTTATATAGGGAACGTCAAAATAGCACTACATATAAAAAAGAGGCTAGCAAAAACATCTTACATATTTTGCAACAGATGTTGTATTTCTAAACCCTGATGAAGACCCTGGCAGACTTCTGATGTGATCAAATGAAAGGAGTCCTTCAGGCCTCTGTTATTAGCTGGCTGTCCAGATGTCAGGCATCCCAGAGACAGGAATTTTCTAACACTTTCAGGCAGTCTGATCCTGGGTTATCTAAAGAAATGATGTGACTGTATTTTATTTCATTGTCACTTGTACACATTATCTTTTATTCTGTCCTTTGTCAAGTGGAAAACAATAGATCACACTCCTTATTTCTTTTCCCTTATTTCTAATATTGCAAATATGTTTATTATATTATTATATAGTATAGACAAACTAGAAAAGACATAAAATCTTAAAGCCAAATAAAAATATCACCCATAATCCTAACACCAAGATCACCACTATTAAAATTCTTACTTATGTATTTTCAGCAGTCTTTCAAAGCGTAGATACCCATATGGTCTCCTCCAAATCGGGAGCTTACTCTATAAAGAGTGCCGAAAATTTTTTTTCACCAAACATGCTGTAAGCATTTCCTCCAAACATTAAATATATATGAAATCAAATGTCATCGTGCTACTTGCATTCTATTCTAGTTTATGCATACAATATTTCTTCAATCAATCATTCATTTTCTCAACAGTAGATGTTGAGCTATATACCGGCCACTGAAGTAAGGGCTGGCCATCTGGCTGTAATCTCCCCCTGTATGTCTGGGAAGAGAGATGCTGAATTTGCAATTATCCCAAAGGCAACTCCATCTTCCATTGCTTAGAATCATTCTTCATGTTTCCCTTTCTCCCACATCCTAGATACAATCTGTCAGAAAACACTGCTGGCTCTATATTTAAAATATAGCCAGATTTTTTAGGTGGAAAAAAGCAAGGTATAGTACAGTTTATATCAAAAGCAAACATTTTGGGGTAGGAAAGAGGGATCCAAGTGTATCCCAAAGTGTTCAGTGCCTTGCTTTATTCATATGTATGTGTGTGTGTGTGTGCGCGTGTGTTTGCATATGTGTGCTCTTATCAAGAAAACCACTGGAATAATAACTAGGAAATTAATAAAGTGGGATGGATGAGGCAGGACCGGGACGTAGTGCACATACCTTTCAATATAGTTTTGAATTTTAAATCATATAAATGTATTACCTATTAAAAACAAAATCATGCTATTCAAACAACATAAGCTTATAAGTATTGCAACCCAACCCCTTTTCCACTACTTCTACCCTTACCCTACCAGCCCACGTCCCTAAATTATCTTGCCTTGGTTATTGCAACTACCTCTTAAAAGCTCTCCTTTTGTCCAGTCTGTCTTTCCAGTCTACTCTCAACCCAGAAGCCCGAGTGGTCATAAGGAAATACGAGTGAAATCATGTCATTTCCCCAACTGAACCCTCCAAAGGCTTCCCATCACTCTCCAGGTAAAACCCCGCATCATCGGGCTGCCCGGATCCTCTCCAGCCCATTCCCGGGAGATTCCTTCTGTTGTTCACTCTTAACCACAGAGTCCTCCCTGCTATTCCAGGAAGGCTGCAGCAGGCTCTCACATCAAGCCTTTCATCATGCTATTCCCCGGGCTCGGCTGCTCTTCTGCCTGGCAGCCGTGTGCTTCCACCTCATGAGGTCAAGGATGGAATCGATTGTCACCTAATCACTGAGCTGTTCCTTGAACACTCTGTTTAAAATCACGTCGTCCTGCCTCCTCCCACTCTCCATTATTATCCGCAACCTTGCTTGCTATTTCTTAATAGCACTTATCACCATTGGGTTATAACAGCCTGTACGTGCTACTTTTTTGTTTCATTATTTGTTTCACCAATATGCCAAGGATTGCCATCCACTTTGTTCACTGCTCGATGTCTGGCATTTTGAAGGTACCTCAAGTTCATAATAGGAATTTCACTATTGTATAAATGAATGAAAATAACTGATATAAATTTACTAAGATTTACAAAGTGGTATTCCAGGGTACTATAGGTATAAAGTGCACAAATTACGTAAGTAAATTCCCTACTGGTAGACATTCCATTTATTTTCAATATCTCTCTATTATAAATAATGCTGCTGTGAAAAACAGCACACAGAAATCCTTGCGTGCATGCCTCATGATTTCCTCAGAACAAATTCCAAAATTTAAATTACTAGGTAAGTATAGACATTTTAAAGAATTGAAGCATATTGCCAAATTACCAACAAGGAAAGTGGTGATTACTTTATTTCCAAAATGGATGTTATCTTCTAAAATGGTATTGATCTAATAGGCAAAAGAATTGTTTAATCTGCAATCAAAGACCAATTATTTTGAAATGTTTTTAAAAATTGTTTCTTGGTCATTTTTATTTCCTGTATTGTAAACTGCTTGGTCATATCCTTTTCTTTTTTTCTATCATTAGTGTTTTTCTTATTAAATTTTTACCTAATATGTAGTTATTATTTTTCCACTTTGTTGTTTCTGTTGTATTGTCTTTATCCCAACATACTGACATTTTTCCTTTTTGTTTGGTTAATCCTATCAATATTTTGTTACAGTTTTTTACTTTGCATCTATGATTTGGAGGGATTTACCATCTATAATAAGGTAAGTCACCCTTACTTTTTCCTGGATTTATATTTGGGCATTACTCACTTGAGCCAGTTAAAATAGCATGGACCGTTTAATCTCTTCCTCCCTTTCTCCTTTTCCCATTACCTCCTCAAATTAATTGGCTCCCTTTTTAAATGGCTCCCCCCTGGTCCTCAGAAAGAACTGACTGGGCTGGAGTGGGGGGCCAGGGGAGGAGGTAGCCACGGTTTCCATCACTCAGACCCTCTGGCTTAGCAGGGCAGATGTGAAAGCAGGTGCTTTAAGTCAGCCTTCAGCTCAAGCCATAGACTTTTCTCTTGATTTGACCAGCATATTTCTTGACACATGTAAAGCATGCGTAAGAACTAAGATTGGTTATTTTCTCAGATAGTGAGGATAATTCCAGATGGTATTTTATCAAATGTATTCACTCAGTGGAAAAAATCTGCACCATCACATGATTTTCCTGTATATCGACAGCACTACTAATAAAAGAGGAGAATCTTTTTTGTTCATTGTGCCACCACTGCATGGAAAAAAGACGGTGGGAGTTTCTGTTTCTTTTGACGAACACATTCTTTTAATCTTCCCATTTCTAATCAAAAGTTTGTGTTGACTAATTCACCACAGCAGTTTTTAAAAATTTACCTCAATATGAAATTCTCTATCCATCACTATTAGATGATTTTTTGACATTTCATAAGTTTTCTATAACTGAACCTTTGTTTTTGTTATTTTTTCCCAGGAACTCCTTCAAAAATAAATACAAATTAAATACCAATTTAAAACAAGTGAGGCACATAAGCTGATCCTGATTTGGATTCAGAAGACATGCATGGGTCTGGATCTGGTACTCAGTATCTATATGACATTGGGCATTATTATTTAAATCCTCTGACCCATATTTTTCTCATTTATTAAAAAGCAGCCAATGCTATATATCTCATTGTCTGCTGGGAAGTTAAATAGCCTCTTGATTGTCCGGTCCCTCACTCATCATAACAGTAAATTCAAAGCAGCAGAACTTCCATCTCCTTCTCTATGTAGTCTTATCAAATATGACATTTGTTCTGGTTATCTAAGCTCTTTCTTCCAAAAGGAAACCCAGACCACTCCATGTGGACATGCTTAGGGGGTACATGAGGGTCTGGGCTCTGGAAGGAGAGGGCACTGACAAGGTCCTTGCTTATAGATACTGCTGGAGTGTCCTGGGGGTAGAAAGTGTTGAACTGAGCCCAGCTGCTTCTCCACTCAAACTTTATCTCTTTGTTTCTCAGAGGTAGCAAGTGACTCGAGAGGAGGAAAGCAGGAAGGCCAATCTGGGTCTTTTCAATGATGGCCAGGAAAAAAAAAAAAAAAAAAAACAGGACCCCATGGTCAGCCAGATGCAGATAAGAGTATAGCCAGCAATCAAAGGGTTGTTGAGAAGGAAGACCGCCCCAAGCAGAACAGTCCTTGGCATAGAAACCAGGAACCACACCCACATCTGGACATCAGCCTGCATTATTTCACTTTGTCCTGCTTTGCCCTTCTCCATGTATCTGGAGTCCCTGGGCATGCTCTTTTCCAGGGTCCTGCTGTTCAGCCAATGTTTAATGAAGCCACGTCTCCAATGCAACCTGACCCCTATCCAATCCATCTGCACCCTGCTAGGCCTGCACAACCATCTAAGCTGCCACGGCTGACAAGCTATGTGGTTCTGAAGTCAGTAACAAGAGGAATGGGTTTCTCTTTGGGCATAGAAAATACCATCCCAGGATTATAAATCGTCTGAACCAATTTGTGCTTCTACTTATAATGTTCAAAACTCCAATCCAATTAAACTCTTCTGTGGACATACTGTTATTCAAATATACTTCTTTTTTTGGTTGGCTGACTTATTTTAAAGGTTTATAAGATTGCTTTGTGATTTAGCAAAAATAGCACTCAATATTATTATATTTTTATAGTGTCCAGAGTGAGTTAACACCAATGTATTTCATTCCATATTTTATGGTCTGAGGATAAACAACAGAATCTGTAAAGTGACCTAAAAGGTCCAGCGTGACATGGCTTCGCCTCTTCAACCGCCATTTCTTGCCACTGCCCCTTTGGCATCAAGGAAATGGTGTCTTCCTCCCCTGGCCCCATCCCTTGGCATCACCCCTTTCATCTAAGCAATTCCTTTTTATCCTTTAAATCTCAGTTACAATAGTATTTTCTCAAGAGTAACTTCACTGACACCCTTATCTATATTCTCCCACAGTACCCTGTACTTAGCCATAGAAACCAACATATACATATATATGTGTGTGTATATATATATAATTATAAATTTATTTTTGAGTTTATGTGATTAATACATTGCTTCTCCACTAAACCATAAGCTTCTTGAGGTCAGGGACTCTGTCTACTGTGCATCAGTGCCTAACACAGAGCCTGTCATTCAGAAGATGCTTGATACATAATTATTGAATGAGTGAAGGAAGGAGGGAATTAATATATTTTATTAAGCTGGGCATCCATGGCCCTATTTTGCACATTTTTATAAAGTGTGTGCTACTATCACCACATTTCTGCATGTTTAGTACTAGAAATCAAGTGAGATGCTAAACGCTAATTGTTAAAAGGCACTGCAAGCAGTTAATTTTCATTGCAATATGAGCTGTTGCCGTCATTACCTCAAAAACACCGTCAAAACGAAGGATGGCATCTATTTATTAAATTAGTCCCTGAAATCCTGGAATTTATAAACTGGAATATTACTGCTCTACACTCACTTATTCAATTATTCTTTCATTCATGAAATATTTATCGGGTACACACTCTCGAGGAAGATCACTACTTAAAGGCAGTTTAGGGGGATGCAAATCAGAAGGGAAATGAGAATATGCCTATTTGTTAGTACGATAAATATTCACTCAATTTCTACAAAACCAGAAATTATAAAATTGATTTCCCTTTAGACCTCCAAATCCTCTATCCCAGAGGGACATGGCATATATCAAGTGAAACTGACAAAATGCTAATCAAAAGAAATGACGAAGATTGTTTTGGCAGCATTAACATTGCAAGGTTTCTTAAATAGCTCTCTTGCACCACTCTGTGTTAAAAACAACTGTTTCGGGTCTAACCATTCTGATCTGGTGCTGTGTCTCTGAATAAAGCAGTGACAACCCACTGAGGCCATTAGCCAAGGGGGAGAGCTATTAGAAAATAAACAGCAAATGTAACAGAAACATAGGTTGGGATCATTTCTCATGATGAAAACAAAAATCAACACAGATGAAATAAATTTAAAATAAAATACAATCAAGAACTTCTGTCTGGTGTTGTAGTACCCAAGTTACAGTAGTTGACATCGTCAAGAATGAATTTAACTAGACAACTGGAATGGAAAAAATTCCACTAGCTTCAAATTTTCAGAAGAGTTTGCAGTCTTGAGAAATACATCTTACATTTTATATATTTAGTATTTTAATAGCTAAAAAGCAGAAGGGCAGTCTTGGTTTATATTTGATAGGGGGCTTACTGAAATTACTTCTCTATGTTGATTCACACTAATATTTGAAATTTTTATTAATGAGTCTAGAGACAAGTATATCAAAAAATTAGATCCAAAGAATTCTGAGAGCCAATGTGGCAGGATTAATTGATCATATCCCCAAAGTGAGAATGAGTCCAGGTGTGGGTGGTAGAATCTTGGGTGGAGAAATGGATGGTGTCTTCCTAAACCATTCAAACAGTGGTCCCCAATCCGCTCTGCTCCCAAGAACATTATATTCACTGACACTGAGAAAATAGAGAAAAATAAAAGCAGCATTGTGTCAAGTCTTGGGTGAGTGAAGCACATTGTGCACGCAACAGACGTGGATCTTGTAGATGTTTGAAAGTTCTGAAAGCCCAGAAAATTTAGTGTGGGTGGTCCAGATTCCAGAAAATAAGTATTGCAGAGACACCCCACCCCCCCAAATGTGGATCCTGAACAGGGGCCCCTCACCTCAGCCTTTCCTGCATCAACGAAAATTGAGTGAAGCAAAAAAAGCATGACTTAGCCAGATTCCAACTTCAGTAGACATGACAACTAATTTAGTGTTAAGTAGATTATACTTATATTTGAAACACATGTACACATGCACTTTAAATAAAGGTAATATATGCATATATAGTATATAAATGAATGCTTATGGGATCGTGTGTGGATGTATGTTTATATTTGTTAATTAAATCATAAATGAGCTCTCACATTAGAACATTTGCAAGACAAGTGGACAAGATACTGTCTGTTCCATGTGACAGTTATTCTTAGATATTAGGGTAAAAATAGATGAAATAGAAAACGATAGTTGAAAAACCAATCCCTCCATTAACTTCTGCAAGGGTAGGGTTAAATAAAGGAAGAAACAAACAAAACATATACATTTTAGTTCAGGTCTGATTTTATCCACCATCCTTTTAAAATGATAGATTAAAGGAAAATGAAAAGATCCAGACAATAGATCTTTGACAAAAGCAATAGAAAATAGGTCTTTGAAGACTTTGTAAATTGGATTGTGTGCTTGTTTGTTTGTTTTTCTTTTTTGCACGGAGAAGACAGGCTGGGGAGCAACTTGATTTATAACTTTCAACTATACAAAGAGTTGGGATGAGGAGAATCTTGATCAGATAATCCAAGACTTCAGATTTGGAAAAAAACGTTCTGATCACGGTGATGAAAAATCCATCTGAGGAATGAATCCAGTCATTAAAATTCTGGAAATTCCCTCATCCTGCAAAGTTCTCCTAGAGACAGAGAACATACTACCTCGCCCTTTCTCCAGCATCTGTAATTAATAAAAAAGTTCTCTTTTATTGAGATAATAACTCTCAATAATAACTTCTATACACTGGTCCACATTCCACTTCTTTCTGTCAGTAATTCAACACCTATTTATTAAACACATACCATGTGCCAAAGCCTGGAAACCAACAAAATTAACAGAATTACTAAGTCATATAACATAATAGATAATGCCTCCTTCACAGGCACCCTTTTACTCATTCTATGAATGCCTGTACCTGTAAATTTTTCCTAGGAAAGAGATGCTAGACCCCTTTTAAAGGGAGGCGCGAAAACCTGACAATGCAGGCATCCTACTCTCATTTTATAGATGTTTGCTGCAATGATTTGCAATCATTTTTACCCAAACACCACAATCAAAATCTAACCACCACTATCAAATTGACTTAAGCATACCAGTGAAAATGTTTAATTGCAGGCCAGGCCTGGTGAGACAGGGAGTATGCTGCAATTTTCTATCAGCTTTTTCTTAATAATATGCAGCTCCTGCTTGGGCTGTTTAAATGGCTTTTTCATTATCACTATCAATTCCTCCCATATTTTAATAAATACATTTTCTAAGGAAGTAGAAATACTTCTGAAGAAAGTCCATGAGTCTAAAAGGCCTTGAAAATCCCATATTTTAGAAGAAAAGATGGAATGATAAACTATATTGAGATGGGTGCTTGAATAAATGAAAATTTAATTTGTCTCTGATACTGTTCAGTTTCTGCACACATTCAAGGAGCAAGTTCACTGAATGTTAAATATAGGGCAATTTCCCTGTTAAATTCTCGGTTATGCAGACATCCTTGGTGCATGATGGGTGGATGTTTAAGAATATTTTAGTAACATTGAATACCTTGCATGGGTTTTTGAACAAGGTAGGAATACATAATTATTATTGCTATTCAAAATACTGCGTTTCAGGTCTCTGCTATCCTCAAATTCATTATTCAGCAAAATTTCTTGAGAGGGTAACATTCAGAGAGTGGAGATATGAACACTGCACATAGAAGCTGTTGGACAGATCTCCAGCTAACACATCCCAGGACTTCGTGAGCCTTTGGGGCCACCCTCTTGTCTCCTATTTGTAAGAACCTATACAACAGGCCACCCTACACTTGCACATTGCTTCCTTGAACTTCCTTGCATGGCTTTACATTTCATTGATCCATCAAAGATCATATTTAATTCAGATAGTTTTTCTAGCCAATTCACACCTTGGATCCTATTTTTTTTTTTTTTATCAAGAGCATTGCTTTCCTTCACCAACTCCTATCTTCTGACTTTCCCTGTTTTGACAGCAAATCATCATTTAAAATGTATATTGAATAGTGAGCTAATGGGATTTCTATCATGCTTTAAAATAAAAGTAATAATGATAAATATATGATTTTTGTATGCATTTGACATTTCCTAATAAAATGACCATAAAATTATTATAACAGTATAGTGATGGATTATATATTACTATTTTAAATGATATTAAAAATATAATGTATTATCTTTGTATGTATTTTATATTTCTTAATAAAATAATAACAAAATTATAATAATATTTAGTGACTACACATTTTTTTCACATATTCACATATTATTTCATTTGAGGTATTTCATGAGAGTACTGGGACATGAAGTAGGAAAATCCCCACTTTACCGATATGGTCAGCTTAGATGAACTTCCTACATTGCAGAGCTATACGCTGTGCAGCCATCAGGCCACAGAATTATGCTGACACTTAGTCTAATGAAATTTCCTTAAAACCACCCCACAAGTTACTGATGGAATTCTAAACCAGAAAATGGAAACCTTTTTCCCTATCTATAAGAGTGTCATCAAGAAAAACTATGTTTCCTATTGACATGAGGTACAATTTCTTCACTGGTGCCGTAATAGAAATACAGGACTGCTTAATAATTGGAGGCGGGAGATTCCTTCCAGAAATCCGTATTAGTCATTCTTGGAGCCAATAAACCCTCTCTGGAACTAGAACTGTTCTGAGCTTGGATTCTTTTACTCTCCAGCTGAGGTGTTGTCAAAAGAAAATAAAAATTCCACAGTGTAAGCCAGGAAGAAAGTCAAACATGACAGATCAAACAAAGGTGGGAGGGACTTGCTCTACCTTTGAATGCATTATTTCCCTTTATAAGGTTCCAAAATATTAGCTTTTAAATTTATCTCACAGTCTCACCATAATGCTATATCAAGACACAAAGGCTGATAGATTTATGAAGGGCACTAAAAAACTATTCTTAGAATGCATGTCTCATATGATAAAAAAAAATCATTCTTTGCCTTCAAAAAATATATCGATTGTCTCTATACAAATAGAGCAGAGATTGCTTATCAGTAGAATGGTGTCCTTTCTGTTAGAAATATGTTTATACCTTCTCACCTCATGTTTCTTCCAATTATTTTTTCCTCTTCTGTTCTGAGTTAAGATATCTGTAATACCTCAATTTACTTTTTTTCACATTTGTGTCTTGGTATAAAATAAAGAAATATCAGCAACTTGAAATTGTAAAATAATAATAAACCAAAAATATATTTCCAGTGATAACAACATAAAAATGGCAAAGTAGTCAAGGAATAAGTATATAAGAATAAGTACAAAACCATAGAAGTGGATTGTTTGAAGTGGAGGAGGCTTTGGAATCTTCCGTTCTTTCCTTCCATTGTATCCCACAAGAAGAGACTGAAACACAAAAGGATTCAGTGACTTGCCCAGAAGCACACAAGTACTTGGATAAGGTAATAGTTAAGCACCCTAACACAAATAGGGTATCATGTTGGCCGTGCCAAAGAAAGGGGGAGAGAAAGCGAGAGGGAGGGGGAGGGGAGAGTGAAAGAGAGAGGGCGAGATGGAGATGAAGGAGATGGAGACGATGGAGATGGAGACGATGGAGACAATGGAGATGGAGATGATGGAGATGGAGACAGAGACAGAGATGGAAAGGCAGAGAGAGAAAGAAGCCAACTAGAGTGGCTAGTAGCACTATTAGACCTCAGATGAGGAGGTTGCAAATGACACTGTCCACTGTCATCTGTAGCCAGATTCAGTAGCTACAGCCCTGGTCAGGCTTTGAGCACATAGCAGGGGAAGGGAGTCCTTTTCCGAAGAGTGGACTAAGCACTTTTTTTTTCCTCTTCAGCACCTCTTCCCGCATTTCTGGTTTCCCTTCCAAATTTTCATAATGCTACTTCCTCTCAGGAGCATCATCAGAAGGGAGAAAGGAGGACAACAGAATTCTCTTCTTGTCATGCCTCTATATTCTCTCCCATGCACCAGCCTGGCAACCACCTTAATTCTTGAGCGTTCTGTTAGTCTGCCCTCCCAGCAAACCAATCCACCCTCCCCTGGCATCTGGCTGGAACTGGGGACAGGGGCAGAGACAAGGAATGAGCCCCGATGAGCTCTGGCCCTAGGGGAAACTCTGGTCAGGGAAGAGCAAAGTCCAAAGCTGGGAGCGGGGCTTTGTTTCCCAGGCTGCTGCGATCACACCACACAAGCCCCGTGACACACTGTGCCCGGCACCCACAGCAGTACGAAAGCTGCAGTCCAAAGCTGTCTTCAGATAGCTACCTGCTGGTCATCAGAATGAATGAAAAGGAAAACAATAACACAAATTTGCACCAAGCTGTTTACTGATTAATTTCTATATATAATTTCATTTAAATGTTTCCAGAAACAACTGCTACAGTATTACTATCCTTGTGTGAGTGTCACAAGTGACTATGTATGTGTGTGTGCATGTGTATGTATGTGAGAGACGGGGGGGGGGGAAGAAAGGAGAGAAAGGAAAGAAGAAAGAGGGAGGGGACAGATGGTGGGAGGGAGGGTGACACATAACCACACAGCCTTCTTAGGTGGGTGGACCCTATTAAGGAGAGGGCCCTTCGAGCCACAGAGGACCTTGATACTCTTGGTGTGCAAGTGTGCAAGAAGGCAAAACATTCTTCATAATGCAGGAACACTGATTTGGAACTCCAAATCAGTGAGGAGCGTTGGCCCAGACATGGGAGAAGGGGGAGTAGTAAGACCCCCCCACACACACGATGCTCCAAAGTTCACTAAATTCACTCTACTCCTACATGCAAGTGGATTTTTTTTATGGAAACCAGCAAAGGATCTGAGTTTTATAATCAGATGGATGAAGGGTAAAAGAGGACCAATATCCACCAGCAAAGGAGCTGGTATAGAGGGGACCATGAGAATATCCAAGACTAAAGATTTACAGAAGCCTTGGGGAGGGTTTTCGAATTTCACAGGCCATGGAATTGGGAGAATAATATAAATTTGGCCATAACTTCAAGGAGCCAGGAACCCAGTTGCATTACTCGTCTGGATAATGCACTATTTTAAAAGCTTAACACACACACACACACACACGAAGCAACAACTCAGCCTCAAAGAACACATTAATTCTTCAAGTCTACAGTGTAGGAAAATGGCAGTGCTGGGACTGAGATCCAGTTGAGGCCTCACCCCAGAGCATGAATTCTTTCCAGCCACAGCTGCCCAGAACCAGCATGAAGGAGACGATCAGAGTTAAAGACAGCCAATCCCACCACCCTGCCTAGTCCAGGATCCTCAGCTTCCATCACTGGGAGAAGGAGGCTGAGTGGCTTGCCTTTTTATCACAGACAGTCTTCAGATCTCCCTTCCATATTCTTGGCATAACCATGTGTGTTTCACAGGTCAGGCAGCTCCAATCTCTTCAACCCAAAGGCCACCAACAACTCCGCTAACACAGAAAGAGGCCAATCACCCATCCAAACACCAGGAAGCGCAGGGGGACAATATTTGCATTAGCAATTATTGTACTCGTTTTTGCTGGCATAAATATTCACAAGGCTAAAACAAAACCAAAATTGCTAATCAAATGATATTCAATAAAAATTAAAACACATTCTTGAAATCATTGTCTCCAACACTGCTTAAAATGTTTCCTATGGCATCTGATTTATGCATAACCACCAAAATTACTACTCATAAGAAGAATAGAACCATTGAGCACATTTAGAATCTATCACTGAGGGAGGAAGGATTCAGGGTAGGAGATAGCTGCTCTTAGCATTTTATAACACACACTAGGGAATATGCCATGTTTAGGCAAGTCTCGGTTTTCTATGATAGTTCTCTTGTCCTTAGCAGCCCCCACGCTGTAAGCATTCACTACGCATCTTATTAAACCTATACTATGCTTGTCCTTATTAATTGTGAGAACAAGAGGATGTGACCCTCACCTCAAAGAATGAGACAGACATACACAGATGACTACAAAGCCAGCAAATTGAGAGAAATGGCCTCAGAGATTTAATGAGTAGTTGTTACCATTTATTAAACACCTGCTGGGGGTCAGTCACTGTGCCAACATTGTCTATCCCCATAGGAGGCAAGGGTTGTAATATTATCTCCATTAAAAAAGAAGAAGAAATAGAGGTTCAGAGAAGTTCATTTGCTCCCCACCATGGCGCATGGCCGTGGCAGATGTGGGTGTGCTTGTGGCCAACATCCTTGAACCCCAAGATTTTCATACTAGACCAAATTGCAACATGTTTGTACAAAATATTACAGACAATCATCAAGAAAAGATATTAAAAGCTGTTGGTGGTACTTAGGGTGAAGGTGTCTGTTTCGGTTTGCTAATGCTGCCGTTACGCAAAATACCAGAAATGGGTTGGTTTTTATAAAGGGGGTTTATTTGGTTACAGAGTTACACTCTTAAGGCCATAAAAGCATCCAAAGTATGGTGTCAATAAGTATACCTTCACTGAAGGAAAGCCAATGGCGTCTGGAAAACCTCTATTAGCTGGGAAGGCATGTGGCTGGCATCTGCTGATCCCAGGTTGTGTTCCAGCTCCTCTCTCAGCTCCTGTGCATTCGTCAAAGTATCTGTCTTGGCTGTAGCACCTCTCTCTGTCTGTGAACACTTTTACAGGACTCCAATAGTACAATTAAGGTCCACCCTGAATGGGTGGGGTAACACCTCCATGGAAATTATCCAAAGAAAGGTCTTGCCCACAGTTGATTGAGTCACGTTTCCATGGAAATACTCAATCAAAGGATTCCAACATAATCAACAGTAATACGTCTGCCCCTACAAGACTGCATCAAGGAACATGGCATTTTGGGGGACATGATACATCCAAACTGGCACAGTGTCTGTCTTAGTTTCCTAGGGCTGCAGTATCAAAGCACTACAAACCAGGTGGCTGAAAACAACAGAAATGGATCATCTCACATTCTGGAGGCTGGAAGTCCACAATCAACTTGTCAGGAAGGCCAGGCTCCTTCTGAAATCTGTAGGGAAGAATCTGTTCCATGCCTCTCTCCTGGCTTCTGCTGGTGGCCACAATCCTTGGCGTTCCTTGGCGTGTGGCAGCATAAATCTATCTCTGTCTACATCATCACACAGCCATCTTCTGTGTCTGTCTGTGTCTTCTCTCCCCTTCTTATGATGACACCAGTCAAGTGGGATTAAATGCCTAGCCTACTCCAGAATGACCTCATTTAACTTAAATAATCACATCTTCGACCACCTTATTTCCAAATAAGGTCACACTCACAAGTACTGGGTGTTAAGACATCAACATATCTTTTGGGAGGACACACGTCAACTCATACAGTGTCCTTGTAGATTGGCTTATCGGAGGATGGAAAAGAATGAACAAAGCCACAAAAGTGGAGAGCACAGCCCCTGTCCCAGGGTAGGTGGATTTACTTGATGGACTAGGGCCAGGAAAACCAGCTGAGAATCATGGACGTAGCACAGATGCTAAGTAAAATGATCTGAGTTGAGACTAGAGGTGAAATTGGGAATGGAAATAAGAAGATGAGGTACATTTTCACTTGGGTTATACAACAGACAACTAGTTCAAAATGTCGTGAAAGAAATTGCACATTCCCCCCTAGAACCAGCTCCTCTTTCTATCACCCATCTCAGAAAATGGAAACCACTCACCAGTTGCTCAAGAAAGAAGTTTGAGAGACATCCTGATTCCTTCCTTTCTCTTACCATCACCATCTTAGCCATCACTAAGTCAATCCATTCCCCTGAAATATTGATTGTATTGAACTGTCCTTCCACATTCACTTTCATTCCCTCCTTAGGCCATAGTTATTTCTTATCAACATTACAATAATACTCTCCTAATCAGCCTCCAACCCTTCTAGGCTTTCCCTTTCCTACCTAGTATAAAAATGGCTACAGTCACAATATTCTTTTGAAAGAAACAATTTTGATCACCTTACTACCTCATTTCAAACCTTTAAATGAATCCCCATTGCCCTCAGGAGAACATCCACAATTCTCCTGCCCACCCCCCAAAGATAGTTATCAGATAGAGATTACAAATCACACATGCTGAATGTGTTTAAAGAAATAATAAAGAAGACTGACAATAAGATTAAGAACAAAAGAGATAAAAAATTTGACCTGACATATCTGATAAAACCAAACTTACAAGAAATTAATATTAAATACTTAAAAAGGTTATTAAACACAGCTACAAAAAAATTAGCCCATTGAAATAATATTTCTGAAGAAATCACAGGAAGTGAAGTACAGATACATGGAGTGACGGAAAATAAAAAATGAAGAAAGAAGCTTTAAGGCAAGGATATTAGGATAAGGAGATAAAACATGGATTAAAGAGATTTCAAACAGATAAAAAATGGGGTGAAGACAATGAATATTTGAAGGGACAATGCACAGGAGTTATGTAGAATTGGTGAAAGATACCAATCTTCCAAATCAGAAGGTCAGGAATCTTAAAGCTAGACAAATCCTAGTGAACCTGCAGAACATCAAAAATACAGAGAAATTTTTAAATGAAGTCAGAAAGAAAACTGCTACATACAATAAACAATGAATAAATAGACTATTGGCTTCTCAATAGCAAATGTGAAAGCCAGAAAGCAGTGGAACAGTATTTTCAAAATGTTAAGAGAACATAATTATGAATCTAGAATGCTACAGACATAAAACATCTTTTTAAAAATGATGTAGAAATAAAACATTTTCATTTGAACAGAAACTCAGAGCTTACTCCATGCATACTCTTTGCAAAATCCCAGACAGAATGTCTTAGGTCTAAGATTTTAGCTTCTAGCTCATTGTCACACTATCCAACACTTCCTTTTCACAATTCGTGGGATTTAAGTAAGTTGGATGATCCTTTCAATATCATTCCACTATCTCCTCTCCTCAAATGACTTTGTGCTGCATCCATCCGAGCCACCAATTTCTATAATTGCATGCAGACCTTTTCATTACCAACAACTGTAATCGCTTCATCATCTTAACTTCACGCATTACACTCTCTGACCCCCACCTCCAGTGCTTCCAGGACATTCTTTTTAATATCAACCTCCCAAATACCCCAATCCAAACATTCTTCTACCTTCTGTTTACGATCTTACTCAACTCATCACTTCATTATTCCCACCTCACCCAGCTTAGAGTTTACAGTATGCCATTATAATCACTCTTTAGCTCAAACACTAAACTTCCAACCTTCTCTCATTGTACTCACCAGAAAAAAAGATGCCAACCTGGTTAAACAAAATTCTGCATATGTTCATGGTCACACTCACACATGGCCAATATGGCTAATAAAGACAGTACAGCAGGTTGAACAGCTTCATTTTATATTCATGGCAATTACCTTCATATGGGTCTTTGATACTGCCTGGAAAGATTTCTCCTGTCCATTCACTAGTCCATTGTCCAGAATGATGACTTCACATGTTCTCCACTTTCTTCTGAATGACTTTTGTTTCTTATTTCCGAGAGAAGAAAAGCAATCCTGAGGGAACTCCTCCAAGCACCTTTCCCACACATTTCCTGCCTCCCCCACCCCAACCAGCACTATTAGGGATAAACAGTGTGCACTCCTGTCCAAGTCAATCATCTTCAGTAGTGCACCTGATCCCACTCTTCTCACCTAGGGAAAGACACAGATTATCAATTCTTCTCTCTTTCTTGCATCATAAAATTCCTCCATCTCTTTATAAATGTACTGTTACATTTTCTCATCTAGAAAAATCCTTTTTTGATCCCCCTTCCTATTATAATTATCACCCCATATCACTGCTCTGCTTTATAGCAAAAATCCCCAAAATAATTAAATATGCCCATTGTCACCAATTTGCCTCCTTCCATTTTTTCTTTGTCTCACTCTAGTCTGAGTTTCCCTCCACATCACTATGCTGTTTTTTTCTCAAGATGACCAATGACCTTCCTATGTAGACCCTCCACAACTAAATTTCCAATTGACTTCCAATTCTCATTTTATTTGGCCAATCAAGCAGCAGTTGAAGTAGTGGATCTCTCTTTCTTTTCTTTCTCTCTTCCTTCCTTCCATCCTTCTCTTCCTTTCTCCCTCCTCCTTCTCTTCCTCCCTCCCTTCACTCCCTTCTTTCCTTCCCCTCTCTCCCTTCCTTTCTTACTTCTTTTATCCCTGTGTCCATCCCTCCCTCTTTCTTTCCTTCTTTCAATACTTCTCTTACTCATCTTCTTTGACACTAGACTCTCATTTTCAGTCTCTTTTGCTGATTTCATCCCACCTTCCCAACCACTAAATGTTGGAGTCCTTCAGGGCTTAATGTTTGGAATTCTTCTTTCTACACTTACTCCATCAGAATGTCAGATTCATTTATCTAACTGCCTACTTGCCATATCAACTTGGATGTTAAAAAATCATCCCAAATCAAGTTCCTGATGTACTGCATTCACACTTAAATGAGTCTTCCCCATCTCAACTAATGGAAACTCTATCCTTCTAATTACCTGTTGTGGCCTAAAATCTTCTGGTCATCCTTGATTCCTTTCTTCCTCTATACCCCAAAACCAATCCATCAGCAAACCCTACTGGCTCTACCCTCAAAATAAATCCAGAGCCCAACCACTTCTCAGTACCTTTGGTCTCACCCACCATCATTTCTCACCTCAATCACTGAAAATGCTTCCTAATGGTCTCCCTGCCTCTGCCCTTATGGCACCACAGTCTATTTGCAGTGCAAGCAACTGCAGTAATCCTTTTAAAACATAAAGAAAATCAGTTCACTCCTCTGCTAAAAACCTTCTTATGCTTACCCCTCTCTCTCAGAGTAAAAACCAAAATCCTCCCAGTCCCAGGAGGCCTCACTCATAGCTCTAGGCCATGTTACTTCCCTGACCTCATATCCTACCATTCTCTGCTTTGCTTACATTGCTCCCATCCCACTAGCCAACTTGACTGAGAGTCATGTGTGTCTCTTCTGAGCCAAGGGGTTTAAGGTGGGGGTGCTTCTTCCCCAACCTCTATCTGCCCTTATCTTTCAACAAGAAGTTTTAGACCGGTGAACACTGGGATCTCTATCAGCCTAGATCTCTGAATGACACATGAATCCACTTCCCCAACCCACCCATCCCACATCCTGCTGCCAATAAAAAAACACCAGACTTGGACTTTACATGAATGAGAAGTAAAATGTTATTGGGTTAGGGATGAGGTTCCAGGCTATCTATTACAGGCACTAGCATTACCCTAAATAATTTTAATTCCTGTGTTTCCCAATTCTTGAGACACTGAAATGCTCAAGAAGTATTTGTTAAATAAATGAATGCATGTATAATTAGCAAATAAAATGTTAAACGTGAGAATATCCTAAAACCACTTGCAAATGAATGAATGGGAGAAAGAATCCACTGTTGGTAAATTTCTTGCTACTACTTCCCTTGTTCTATATATCTATGTGTGGTTGCAAATGCTTTCATGTAACACAGCCTCATATTTTCTTTTAGGAAACTTTTTTTTCTTTATGTTTATTTTGTATTTCCCCTTTCTCTATTATTTTGCATTGTTTTTAGTTACCTTACCTGAATTAAATTGAACAATGTTGCTCCTTCCTGTTCACCTTTTCCCAATATTTATATATCCTTAGGAGCTCCAGTTGCTATTGTTGTACTATGCTACATATTATTAATTTCTTACTAAAACAGCTCTCTGTTCTCTTAATCAATTTCCTCCTCTTGCCCAAACACTATTTACTTTGTCTACACATCCATCCTTCAAATAGATTAGGGAACAAATTTGAAATAGCTTAGTAGCTACTGAGAACAATGTGGCCCAAAATCCACATTGCTTTTGTCCTTGAGATCCCCAGAAGCAATTAGAGTCTGAGTGAGCACCACAGGCAAAGAAACATGGCCCATTTGTCCTGCACCTCCAGGGACCAGCACAGACAGCACTTAGAAAGTGGTTGGCTGTCAATGTAAGTCTCCTGCATAAACAACAGATGAGGATACATATTATCTGATTGATGCGACCTCATGGATTACTGATCCCCTTCCCTGTGGTCTAATTCAGCTTTCAGCTGTCTAAAAGACTAGTGTTGGTGCTGATAAAGTTGAGACAGCTACAGGAAAGACAATATAAGAGTTTTGTTCTCTGGATAGGTAGACCAGCAGTTCCTTCAGGGTTACAACTACATGGATTTCTGTTGTGTTTTTTTTTTTTTCATTGCAGTGACCCTAAACCAATTCAAGATTCATCATATTTAATATTGCATTTACCTAGGCTCATAAATATAATAATGACAGTTCTGCCTGTCACACATTTCAAAAAATGAGAAGTAATTTTTATGTATATAAAAACACAAAAGTAATAATATTGGGTTCTCAGTAATAACTCAGTATGTACATATGTCAGGTCAGTGACTCATCTTGCTAAGAATGAAGAAATTTGCTAAATGGATATACAGTGTTTTTAAGGATCACTGAATCTTCTAAGCAAGAGAAGTATATTTTTTTCTATACAATAGTCACGGACTTAATAAAGATAAGATCCTCAAATGCAAATTTTCAGAATTCATGCCAATGATTTTGAGAGGTCTATCTCCTTCACACACACACACCCCCACACACACACCTACTCTTCTTTCTCAGACTCTCTTTTCTTCCGTTACATAGCCCTCCTCCTTGGAATTCAGAAGAGAATGTTAAATTACTAACTTATCTGTAACATATGCATGAAAATGTGTATCAGATTTTTATTCCTTTCTTTAACTCAGTAAGCTAAGTTCAACAGCAGAACTATCTATTGAAATACAAAATGAGGATGCACAATAAAACATTTTACAGTGCATTACCTCAATCTCTAATCAGCCCACTGCAACTGTGTCTTAATCATAACCCAATGTTGTACACATTTAGATTTTATTAACTTTTAAAAGTTCCCAATCTATGAAAAGATATATAGTTCTAAGGCAGGCACTCCTTAAAGATATAATAGTACATTTCAGAAGAAGGAAACACCATAAACAGTCATTAAGGGCAAATAATCTGAAATCATGATAGACTAAATGGAAATAAAGCTTGTGTAGGTGCATGGGCAGAGAATAGATCATGCAGAAACTCAAACTGGTGAAGTAAAGATGCACTTGATAAAACCTCAGAGTTCAATGGAGAAAGTAAAAGAAAAACCAGGGATTTCAGATGCATAACCTTTTAATATTTCTAAACTATTTATAATTGGAATTTGAACAAAAGAGAACAAAATAAAGACATAGTAATCAAAGAAATTACGGAAGAAAACTCTTCAAAGTTGAAAAAAAGATCAAAAGAATTGAATCAATACTGGGCAAAATTATTTCAAAAGACACATACTGTTGACATAGCGGTACAAAAAAATCCACATACACAAAAATATCAGCTGACGGTTATCACTAGACCACTGTAAAGCCTGAGCTGGATGAAATAGGCCATGCCATCTATGAAAAGCTGGCATAAAAAATTCATATTTATGAGAAGACACTGACATGTGAAACTTAATTTACTGTATCCTGATTGGAATAATAATAACAACAGCATTTACTGAGTATTTATCTTTTTCCAGGTGCTGTGCTAAGACCTGTATATGAGGTAATTTATTTAATCAATACCTCCACAAAGAAGGGGTATTAATTATTCTACACAGCTCGTAAGAAGCAGATCCAGTATTTAAACACAGGCAATCTCACTGCCTGTGTTTCAGAGCACTCTGTTCTAGTGTTGTAATTCACAATTGCACTTACAGTATTTAATTTAATATTTACTTATTGAAGTCTTCAATAGTCAAAACTCTGTGTTAAGGGCTCTTGGAGGATACAAAAAATTGCCAAAGATGGAACCTTTGGATTTCGAAACCTGCAGTCTATTAAAGGTGAACAGATAAATACGTAAGTCACTGTAATTTTGAAGTGTGATTCAGAGCATGGATTGAGGGTTAACATAGGCAAGGGGCTTTGGTTGAGTTGCTCAGGTCTAAGGCATCTCACGGTGAGATAACAAGGGCTTTAAAAATGTAGGTGAAGGGCTTCAAAGGTTAGGAAGGTTTCTGAACAGAAATGAAGAGAGGATTCCAGGTGGATGTCTGATTATAAATACTGGAATAAAGCTAAGAAAGGGCAGGGAATGTTAACAGAATAACAAAGGATCCAACCATAGTGAATGTAATGTCCGTGGCAGGTCTCAGCACAGATCAGCAAGGGAAGGTGGATACTGTCTTGGTTTGGGTTTTAGTTTCCTTGGCTGCTCAAGCAAATACCATGTAATTGGTTGGCTTAAGCAATGGGGATTTATTAGCTCACCATTTTGAGGCTAAGAGAAAGTTCAAATCAAGGCATCATCAAGGCAAAATTTTCTTCCTGAAGACTGGGTTTCTGGGGCTGGCTGCTGGTGATCCTTGGTCCTGGGCTCCTATGTACTGGTAACGCACATGATAGCCTGTCCTGGCCTCTCCATGCTCTTCGTGGTTCCATTGTTCCTCAGCTTCTTGCTTCCCATGGCTTTTCCTCTGTCTGAGTTTCATTCTGCTTTTAAAGGACTCCAGGAATAGGATTAAGACTCATCCTGGGCCACACCTTAACTGCAGTCCCCTCATCAAAAGATCCTACTTACAATGGGTTCACGCCCACAAGAATGGATTGAGTTGAAGAACAGGTTTTTCTGGGGTACATACAGCTCCAAACTACCACAGTCTGGGTGAGAAGTTAGACTTCAGTTTGACCTTGGTTCCATAGTTCTCAAGGAGAGGAACCATAGAGAGTTGTATGATAATATTTAGCAACACTGTAGAAGAATAAATTTAAACTGAATTGATTATGTTCATCCTTTGATAAGCAAGAATAAACAAACAGGTCAGTTGACACAAACTATTTTTTAGTTACTTCAATATTGGACTGTTCATTTTTTCATCCTTCATGCCAAAGATGATTAAGAATGCCGTCTGTACGTAGCTAAAACCAACATCATTTGAAAAATAAATATTGAGTCCATATTTACTTTTGCTAATTTACAAATAATGTTCATCATCAAAAAAGTACCAGCAGCCCATTCTTAGAGTATGAGCTGAGCATCTGTGGGGCATGCCGGGACAGGTGGTGGTGATCCAGGCCTTTGAGACATTTGGGTCCCAGGACCGGAGCACTGACGCGTAAGAGAAGTCAACTTCACAGAAGTGAAGACTCTTAGTATATGAAGGTGATGGAAAACATAGTCATTTTGGAGTGAGATACATGGAAGCCCAAGCAGAGGAACAACTTGCCCCAAACCCCATGAGTGGCAGTGTGGAAACTAGTCCTCTGGTTTACTGAGTTCCATCCTACTGCCTTTTTTTTACCACACTACATGAAGAATGCATTTTCTGATTGAGTGACCTCTTAAAAATTAATATCCTCTTATCTGTAATTTCTGAAGTAGGAAGCTAAAAATCAATTTCTATCTACAGTTTTCTGGTAGTAAAAGTTACATTTGTATTAAAATAGCTAAGGAGAGATAGAAATAGATAAATATCAACTGGAAGAATCCTGTACATGCTGCTGTAATCATTTTACTGCCATTAAATGGCCCCCAAACTGATCAAAGTCTACAACCTCCCCACTCTTTCCAGAAAACTTCAGATGAGAAAATATCAATTCTCTCCAAAGTTAAAGAAACCATGTTTCACATTTGATAGGACAGGATAGAGACAGTAGGCAGACATGGGAATGTGGCTAAAGAGAAAAAATAATGAAAGAAAAAATGAAGAGTGAGTGAAGGGGGGAATATTAAGCAAGAGGAGGTATGGTTGAAGAGATAGCACAGAGCGTAGGAATAGCTTGAGAGAAAGCAAGAGGTAGAGAGTGGAGGAGGGAACAGGCACAAATGAGAGTCCTAGAGGTTAAATTTTATCTGGTGAGCAGACTCACCATTTGCCATCAAAATACCCATGAAGGCAAAGAAAAGAAGAAAATTTCACAAGTCCTAAAACAGCTAGCAATAAGAGTCACTCTAATTCCAGAACCTATTGACAGTAGGTGGAAATGTCTTCTATCTGCCCACCATACTGTGTCCTGGGGACCAACAGCTCAAATCCCATAGCAATGAGAACGCTAAACAACCAACCATGCATCCAGCCAGCCAGCCAGCTAGCCAACTAGCAATACCTGTTTAACTCATACAGCATTATTTACTGCAAACCATGCACATACACTTTGTTACATAGTTTGTAATAAAATAATTTAGCAGGATTATTTCTGAGAATAACATATGCAGAAAATTTAAAATGAGGGATGAGGTAGGAGTGAATGGATAATAGAGACGGTTTATCTGAGGTGGGTGACATCAAGTCTAAGAACGTGTCTGAATGTTCTAGTACGAAGTGCAGCTAATGGAAATGGAGAGGAAGACTGCATGTTGCCGATGAGTGGGTAGGGTGGAGAGATGGTGGATAGAAGAGAAAATGCGACTGGTATATGGTATTCTAGAATGTCTCATTCTTGCAAATTAAGCACTGTAAGCACAGTTCAAAAACTGTGGAGTCCTAGGGGATAGGACTACTGAGACTTTCAGTTTTATGGATTTGGAATATTAGTTAGCCAGATGGTCATGAGAAAATGCTGTCTCAAACCAGCATGGTCACACTAGATGAATGCCAGATTTAAATTGGACTGTGGGCTACTCATATCCACCTACTGTTTAACTACTGAGGGCAGAGAGTAGAGGGGAGTTTGATCAGCATCCAATTGGATGCAGGGAGGGGTCACGGGTTGCCCATAGACCCTCTATCTTAGAAAACACCCGGTTCGGAATAGGCTCATATCATCAGAATCTAAATATACAGAAAAACACACATAAAGTCAATAAATTTAGAAAATGAAAGAAAAGAGAAACAGTATAAAAGTTCATTGTAATAGTGGTCTCTGAAAATAATTTTCAGTAGGAGCCAGAAAAAAGGTTTAGAAAGTTATTTGACAGCACCCTTAACACACACACACACACACACACACACACACACACACGAGATAAGAAGGGTTCAGGAAGCTGTAATGGCAACAGCATAAAAAAAAGATACATTCAATACATTAAGGAACATAATCAACCCAGTGCAGAATGTAAGAAGTAACAGAGAAAAGAACAAACCTAAGCCATCAAAAAAGCAGAGGACGGAAGTGATAAATATTCCTTTTATGATTGGTGCTGAAGGCAGACAAGAAAAATCAAAACCTAAGAATTGTAGATATTCCTAAAGAATAATCATCAAAGCCTTACCTGAAGAAAAATTTCCTAAGCTAGGAAAAGA
This sequence comes from Choloepus didactylus, assembly GCF_015220235.1. Taxonomy (NCBI): domain Eukaryota; kingdom Metazoa; phylum Chordata; class Mammalia; order Pilosa; family Megalonychidae; genus Choloepus; species Choloepus didactylus. Next base: position 78,179,057 of record NC_051321.1, on the reverse strand, counting down.
TATAAGCATATCATGAAAAGTACTTGCTTTATCATAGGCAGAATTAATGAAGAAGCAATTGAGATTGGTTAGTATATCCATTTTGTTACCCTAATTCTACAAAAATTATTTTTAGATTCCAAATATTAGACAAAAATATTTACTGGAAAGCAAATTAACTGAATGTAAATTCACTTATAGGATTATCTAATTTGGCTGTGTGTTACATGTGAAGGCAAGAGGATAATTTGCTCTGATCCGCAAAAATTCTGTAAAGGTATACTCTACCCAATTGAGAAATTAATCAGAATTTAGAATTTCACAATTGAAATTATTCTATAAAAAGAATTACCTATTTTACTATTCTAACCTAAACCAATATTGCTGAACACAAACATATTTATCACAAAGTACCAATATTATGAAATTAAAGGACAAGGACATATAGAGGAAAGGCACAATAAGATTTTTCTTAATAGTTTATTCTGAGCCTACCAATATTTGATTGAGTTAAAGAAATACTATGCACTCAAGTGTAAGAAAACCTACCAGCTCATGAACTTGAGCTTACTTATTTGTTTTCTTCTCCCTCAGGAACTATCAACAGAGTTTAGATTTTTACAAAAGAGCTATCACATAACACTTGAATTAAGAACTGAAAAGATTCATGAACATTTTCTGCTATGCCTTGTCCTCACTTAGAGTTACTAATTCTGGGTTTGAGAAGCTCAAAGTCCTAATGTTATTTTAATGACATCATTTATTTCCCATGGACCAATGACACTGCTACAGATTCTCATACATTTTAAATGAGCAAGCAAAACACCATCTACGTATCTAATAATCAATACAGAGGAATGGAAATAATACCAAATTTCATGTCCTCTTAGGGAAAAAATTCTCTAATAAAATGTCTTACAAATGTTACTATGATGTGTCAGTTTGCATTCTGCTATGTAATTATTATTCAAAATGATTTTTGTCTATAATTTTATTCAAAATGTTTTGACCTAGAATTCACTTTCCCTTGATGTTCAAAACAAATAAAAGTTAAACGACAAAAATAACACCAGAAATGTCTAGCAAATATAGCTCAATTGGCCTAATAAAAGAGTCGCTGAAACTTGTGAAAATTTTTCATTTGAAAATGGGAGGTTAAGTCTCCTACACATTACTAATGCTAATGAATTCCTAACCACAATGAACTTTCCTGTGAGAAAAAGTCAAGCTCCCATTGATAATTCTAAATGTATTCAGAGTTTCTAACTGAATACACTTGTCTCCCACATGAGTTCATTAAGTTTAAGAGATAGAGTAGTAAATAGGGGAAAATACAATATAACCAACTTCAAAGTGTTCACATTTTTTTATAGTTTGCATCAAAAGATGATCAACAACTTTAGATACAACATCTTAAAATCTTAATTTTCTTGACATTTTGGACATTTCCTATTCAACCCTCTGAAAACAGAGTTGAAAATCAGCATCTATGCTTGGATATTTCCGAAAACTAAAGTGAAATAAGAAAGCTATTTCCCACCCCCTACTTAAAATTCTAGCTCCTATTGACACTGTCACTGGAAATGAATATAAATGCAACAAATATCACATCCAAGTTTAAATTTTCAATAAAGCAAATACACTTGGAATTAAAAAGAAAAAGTATCTCTCTGGTTTATAATTTGGTTTTCATATTCAAAATCAATAGTTTTCTTTCAAAATTACAAGTTTTCTTCCACTGAGATTATTCTGGGTGGGAAAAAAATCCTTCTGAAACTGTATTTCAGTGGTACCTAGCTGATCACATTAAAACCTAAAAGTCAATTGTACTTAGACTCAGAGGATTTGGGTTCAAGTTCCTTTGAGCCTCAGCTTATTAACGGTAAAGTAAGGAGGTTGGGCTAGATGATCTCCAATTCCAACTTTCCATGTTGGGAAAAACCCTCCTATTTAATGAAATACACACATCAGTAGATCATTTATGCTTTCACTTGGCAAAGAAATGCAGACCTTGTCATAGACATAGTTATTCATCCAGTAGCACTTTGTGACTGATCAACCACCTACAGATATTTTGAGGAATGTTGTTCCAGAGCAAAGCAAAATTAATCTGCTTTTGGAGCAGCTGTCGCTTACAAACGAGAGCCTTCTCTTAGTCACAAATCGCTCCCAAAGGTGGCTTTGGCAGAATGCAAGTAATTAGGTTCAGAGCTAGATTCAGAGGGATGAAGATTTACAGGTCGAGCTGAGAGAGAGGCATTTGCATCAGGAGGGCTGGCTGCTTTTTGTTAGAAAGAAAAATGTGCCTGCCCTACACCTCAGCTCATAGTGGGATCTAATATTGACAAGGGATTAAGGTATTAAAAGAGTGAAGTTAAGGTCAATGCACAGTCCCAAGAACTACCTGTAAACTCACACTGCTCAGTTTCCCACTTGGTGAAAGAATTACACTAAGACACCCCGAAGCCACAATGACTCCTTATAAGTTCTTCTAACAGTCAAAGATCTTAGGAATGGGAATATTTGTAAGGAATGCAATAATTGAATTCTCAAAGTAGGTAGAGACATGGGTTAATCATTCATAGCATCCCACTTTGACAAGTAAGTAATATCCATGAAAGAAACAGTCATGTTATTTGGTCCTTCCTAACATCAGTTGGCATGCAATGTTTTACCTGTTAACTTTAAATGATGCACCATAACACTGAGTTTTCAAGAAAATGTTTCTTCGTTGGGCATGTGTGCAGCCCATGCTATTTTTCTGCTGATAAGGCTTTCAAAAGAATGGTTCACATGATTCAGCCTCAGCTTTTATCCAAATATATCTATAAATGCTAACAAAGAAATGCTAGGAAGGGAAGAATTGTAAAATTGGCATTTGCTTTTTCTGACAGCAGGGTGGTAAAACAGAAGGGCAGATTGTGGACTCTGCAGCCAGGTAAGCAGGGATTGAAGGTCTAGCTCAATCCTCTCAAATTGTTTTACCCTCTCCACGCATCTCTTAGGATCTTTTCCTCCTTTAACCATCAGAAAGCCTGCCACAGCATTTTCCATTTGTTAAGCATTCCATCTTAACCCTGGTTATCTTGATGAATGCATGTGGTGGTGCAGTTTGCCAACTGGGGAATTTGGAGTTAAGCTTGCAGAAAAGACAAATTTGAGATGTTTTCCAGGGTGTTAAGGGAGAGATTTTGAATTAGGCCAAGTTCAATTCCACATATAAGAAAGAAAAACATCATGAATTTATTAAACATGTGTGAGAGTGCATATATGTTTGTGTATACATACATAGATGTATGTATATGTATACATGCACATGTATCTGTATATTTGAAAATACCCTGAGTTCCTATGTTAGATTTGGGTTGTTGGAAGATGGCAATGAATCTTAGTGCTGCATATGGAAAGCATATCTTTCTGAATTTAAAGTGTTTTTAAACATTTGGTAAAAACAATTTAAGTAGAAATGCCTCTGTCAAATAAATATATCTGCCTTAATCCTTAGCAACTTTTATCTCTATAGCAGGAAAATGTAGAAAACAAATGCTTTGAAGACAAAAGAATCCTGCTTCTTGTCCCTACTAACTTTGTGGCTGTCAGGTAATAGTTCATCTCCTTTTGACTAATCATTAAGGGCCTCCTTCTGAAAATTGTGCCTGGGTTACTAGACACAATTTGTGGCATTACTGGGATCTTAGTGAATAATAGCTTCCCATTTCTCTAAATAGGGATGGGGAGGGATGGAGAAGGCTTGGGCCAGTTAGCTGGAGGCAAGATATCCTTGTACAGGATAGATTCAGTGCAGAGACCATCGGGAGAGAAAATGGGGAATTTGGAGTTAAGCTTGCAGAAAAGATAAACTTGAGATGTTTTCCAGTCTTCCTAAAGGTCACTCCTCCCTCCCTAAATTAAGGCTCATTCCATGACAAGGATTTCTGAGCCCACCTTAAGGTATCTAGTGGAAATTTGGGGAAAAAAATAAAAAGAGTGAAGCCAAGTAGAAATTCATGGCAGGTTCACTCTTCTGCAAAATGCTGGGTTCTCAAGAGACTAAAGAGGAAATATCATGTCTCAGAAATTAATGACTGTGTTCCGTTAATCACCAGTCTAACTTGCTACTGAAATTGTAAAATGCCACATTTCCCCAGAGCTGCAGATATACCTCAGTACCATTTCTATATTATTCAACATTATCCCCAATGTGGGACTGTAAATTCCACCCATAATTATTTGGCTCCCATTTGATAGGTGAACAGTCCCTAATACTGGAATAAAATTTCATGGCTAACAGGCTCTCTCTGATTAGTAGGAATTTTTAGAATTTATTTAAAAAAATGTTGCCCAGCCAAGACAGTCATTATTTTCTAAAGGAAGTTGGATCATTCCACAACATCCCTTCTTTACTGCTGGGGCGTTGGCAACACTAATCATCACACACAAACAGGTTGCCTTGCACCGGAGTCTGGTGGCTCAAATACAAGTAAAGAGAAACTATTTCAGGAGTTTTAAGCTGTAGAACATATTATCCTCTCCAAATAATAATGCCTGTGGGTCCTAGGGGATTAGGTAACTTTGGTACCAGGGAAAATACTATCAGAATGCATCCTTTTACAAAAATATACAACTGTGCAATGTTTCCATAGACTTGCCCACCACGCCCTTCTAGCTCAGTGGGGCCAACCCCCTCATAAAACAAACTGACAATACAATGTGTGGCCTCTGTCTTCCTCACTATTTCAGTGTTGGCCAGCAAGCAGGAACAGAATGCTGAAGGAGCCAGAACTTGGAAAATAGGGTCCTAGAAACCAAGTTGACCCGCTGAGAGAGATAGGACAGGGATACATGTCAAATGTCAAACTGAAGGGAAGAGGGAAAGACTCAGAAAAAGTTCATGTGGAAGCCACAGAAACAAATGGATGAGGGAGTGAGGATGGGCATTGTGTTCAGTTAACATGAGGCATCTGCAGAAGTTCTTCTGAAGCAGTGCCTGGAGCCGTCAGTGAGGTTCAGATTAGCTCCATATAAAAGTTCTGTCTAGACTTGGCAAATGGAGTCTTGTATGGGTACTCAAAAGAGAGGCTGAATAAAATCATGGTTTCTAATAGGCTGGGATTGAATCCTCGCTCTGCTGCTGAAAAGTTAACACAACAAAAATTACATAATTTCTCCAAGCATCCTCACCTGCAAAATGGGTATAATGGAAATATCTACCATCAGAGGGGTGGAGGTGGGGAGTGAATGAGTCTACATACGTTCAGTGAATGAATCTACAGAACCTGGTATTTGACAAGGGTTCAGAAGCTATTGATAATTTGTACCATTACCATGTGAACTTGTTTGTGGACATTATAAGAATACAACAGAAAAAAAGGTAATTTTAACATAATCATGAAAGAGCTTGGTTTAAGTTTTCCAAGAGCAAGTTTACAAACATAAGTAATTCAGAATGCGCAGGACTCTGAAAATTGGGTCTGATTTTCATTAATAGTAGTTTCTTTAAAACAACTAATGAACAGTTTAAAAGATCAATATTTTAAGATTTTACTAGGTGTTAAATTTTTAATTTCAAGAGCAAATTTCAGGCTTTGAGATTTCTATTTGTTTTGGTTCTCTCTCTCTGTGTGTCTGTCTGTCTGTCTATCTCTCTCCCTTTCTCATTTCTCTCAGTCTCTCTCTGTCTCAGGCTCAGTCTCTCTCTCTCTCTCTTCTATACTAAGTTTCCTTTCCATGATTTTAGAAAAACTATGAAAGCCTTCTATTTGCCATAAAAACCCAACCCTTATTGAGTTAGTTCAAAGTCTAGGAGTATTTGCAAGCATAGCATATGTAACTCATGTTCAAAGTTTACCAAATTCTTTTGCTTTCATATTTCCACTTCATTCTCACAACAACCCTGTAAAGTATGTGTGAGGCAGAAGCTGTTAATATTCAAATTAAATCAAGAGGATGGTGAGGTTCACAAAGTAAAAGTTCCATGTGAACGAGGCCCCCACTTTATGAGGTTCGTAAAGCAAGACCTCGCCATTGTTGTTAGACTTCTTTCAAAGACCCATAGATCCATGTGCTTATTTGAAAAAGCTGTATCATGTCAACTTTGAAAACTGGTTGAATAATGCAAACAAAAAAAGGGAGAAGGGAGCGTATTTTTATATTGTCCCTGTTATGCCTTGAGACAGGCACAGGAGCGTCTCATCCTACAGGGCTCGTTTGGTGGAACGTGGCAGGTGCACACACCAGAGATGCCTGGGGAATGTCCTAGCCCTGCCCTGGCCCTGGTGCCATGGAGACCAAACTCCCAGCTGCTGAGCTCCACTTTCTGCCCTGATGGAGCTGGGTGAGGTGCTCACTGAAAGTAAAAGTTCCTTGCGCCCTCAGGTTTCCACCAGCCCCTGTGCCAGCATCTGGCCATGCCTGAACTGCTGATGGTTCCTTGGGGGACAGCCAGGGCCTGCGAGGTTGTCTGACTCCATCCAGAGGCTTCTCTAGCAGACTGAAATGTTCTCATCTGTGATCTGCCATGGGGCTTTTTCAAGGAAGTGTGACTAAAAATATATTATGCCTGACTCAGAGGGGCACTATCAATTTAAAATTCAAAGAAACTTAAAAGTCAGTAGCATAAATGGATAGAAGCTGTGTTGACAATTATAAACTATGACCTAATTCTTATCACCTTGATTAGTAAAGCAGCTTGTTAATAGTCAGATCATCTTTATAGTGAATCTGATTATTAGCATGTTAAAGCAAGTCAGTAACCCAAGATTTGCTGATTCAACAATTACCCTGAGCTCAGCATTACAGAACTGCAGTGGTACCCCCTGCTTCTCTACCAACCACCCCCCCCCCAAAAAAAAAACAAAGCAGAACAAAACATATGAAACAAACAAACAAAAAAATTACAGGAGGGGAGGAAAGAGTGTCCAGCTGTAGTTATAGATCTAAAAACATGTCGAGTTTTCTTCCAACAAGAGGGCATGTCTTGATCTTAACATCATATAAAACAAAACATAAGTTTTTGAATCATAAAGACTTATCTTAAAATGCTGGCTCAAGTCCTTGCAATTTTCTGACCTTAGGGAATTTCTTTACTCTCCCTGAGGCTGTGTGAGGCTGTGTTTTTTTAATCAGTAAAATGGGGACAGTAATTCGTGCCTTGTAAGTTGGTAGGAAGATTCAATGAGATAGCAATGAAGAAAGTAGCCAGCCTAATGCTTGCCTCAGAACTGGCACTCTACAAATATAATGTCTCCCCTTTTATCTCTGCAGCAACTTTCTGATGCTAGCATGATCATCTAATCTAAAGTGAAGTTTGCTCTCATACAAGAGCGCAAAGCGTTAAGTCAACCTTTTAGGTTAAGGACAGCTTTTCCCAGAATTCGCCACTGCCTCCTACTACTCGTGCTAACTACCTTCTCCCGTCCCCTGACAAGCCCTTGTGAGTGCACCCAGATCCCTCCAAACTGCATTCCTGCCCAAGGTTCTACTGCTGAAAATCAAAATCGGACAGAGCAAGATGACTTCCCAGATTCCGCTGCAGGAATAGTAGATGCCTAGAGTTGTTCTTCAAACAAGTGCAACTACATAAGCAGCCTTGGAAAGCAGAATTATCACCCCAATATATCCCCAAACCTTAATTTTCATGGAGAAATATTCAGGTCACTCAATCGATCTGTCAGGAAGTCTTCTAACCATGAAATATGGTAATTAAAAGCACAACTGTCAATTGATTTATTCAGCACAGTTAATTTTGTGCATGATGTATCACCCCAAAGGAAATTATTTTAAACATGGTATATAACAAATATTTCCTCACCACCCTCACTACCCCATTGATCCCAGAAAAGAATCCTGAGGAAAAATTTGCCCACTGATCTTTATGTACCTACTTTTCACGTGTCCCTTAAGTCCCTGAGATATATCTTCCCAACAATTTATAGGAAATGGTTAAATAGGCAGGCTCATAAATGTTGAAACATTTTCAGAAAGAACAGCAATGCCGCAGCATTAAAGAGAATGAAAATTCAAATCAAGAATTGGTTTTAATAAGATGCCTGGGCTACAATTTAGCATAGCAACAGTGCTAAAAGCAAGCAATGAGGACACAACTTTTCTATTTTCACTACAGAAAACACAATCACATGCCCAAAGATGGTCGGAAAGAATGAGTACATTGCAAAGAAGAAAATAACAGCACAGTGATAACAGGAAATGAATATTATACCCTTGCCTTGTGGCTTCAGACCATAGGAAGTTAAAGTAGATCCATGTTTTAATATGCCATCCGGAATACCCCAGGCACTGATACACACCTTGTTAATTCCTCCAGCATCATTTCAGTGACAGAATAGATTGACGCATTTGAGCCTAGGTCAGTCCTCCCTCCCTGGGACCCCAAAGCTACAGTGAGTTCTGGAAGGCATGCTGGAAAGCACAAGTACAAGCTGCTCCAACTATGGGAAAGCTTGATAAGAACAATCAAACCCACTGATATTTTCCAAACTCTACTTCAGACCATGGGCAATACTAGCTAAAGCAAATTCAGTTTAAGTTTCTGCTTGAGAGATAATTTGGTGTCTAGAGAACACAGATAAAAAATGAGTGAGTTTTTGGGGGAAAGCAGTATAGGAAGAGGGTTTCCATGCTGCATTTCAGTCCACTGAGCTCGGGCAGTGTGCCAGACATGGGGAGCTGGGCAGGCCAAGGCCTCTGCAGACCCTGAGCTCAAGAATAATTGGCAGAGACAAGGAAATCCAATGAACAAGGCAGGAAGGAGTGGGTTTCAAGATAAACCTTGAAAGACTTAGAAGGGGTTGGGATTGAAGCAGAGGTGGTATAGAAAGTCAGAAAGAAGGATGAGCAAATGCAGATACAGGCAAGATATGCTCCAGGGAAGGTGTAGAAAAGTAACACACAGGAACCAGGTATGATCCAGGAAAAGGTGGGGGTCTCAGGTGTGCTCCAGGCATGGGGTCATATTATGGATTGAATTGTGCCCCACTCCCCGCCCCCGCCAAAAGGTACGCTCAATCCTAAGCCCTGGTCCTGTGAGCGTGACCTTATTTAGAATTAGGGTCATTGAAGGTTTGATTAATGAAAAGGAGGCCAAACTGGATTAGGGTGGGATGTCAGAAATTTAGACAGACACAGAGGGAAGACGGCCATGTGCAGACAGAGTTAGAGACGAGTTCTGCTGCCTCAAGTCAGGGAACGCCAAGGAAACCTGGCCACCTCCAAGAGACAGGATGGACAAGATTCTTCCCTACAGACTTCAGAAGAAGCCTGGCCCTGCTGACCTCTTGATGCTGGACTTCCGGTCTCCAGAACTGTGGGCAAATAAATTTCTGTTGTATTAAGCCACCCAGGTTGTGGTTTTTGTTACGGCAGCTTTTCCACATATAAGGGAAGTTGTGCTCCGGGGAGGAGGGCTAACATTTTCCACAGCTGCTTGCATAAGTCATCTCCATTCATTTCTCTTACTTATCCTCACCCCAGCCGTATGAAAGAGGGGTTATTATTCTCACTTTAGATACAAGGAAAATAAAACCGAAAGAAATTGAGTAGCTTATCTGAAGCCACATAGGCAGAAACTGGCAGAGCTTGAATTCAAACTCTATCTTGTTCGAAAGCCAGGGTGGGCTTCCCCATTTCCCTCTGGTCCCTCCAGCAGGGAGCACCTTGTGGTTTCCAAGAAACTTCTCCTAGTTTGAAGATCCATGTGCAGGCTTACAATGAGGCATACATTAACTCTTATCAGGAATCCTCTGAAATGAGGATTCTGAAGAACCACAATTTTGTGTGCTTATATCTGAGGTTTAAAGACCTCTAATAAACAGGCACTGTGGATACAGTCTCAGCCTATTAATTCTAAACTTAATGCTCACTTAATTTAAAAAGTACTAACAGATTACAGATTTAGCTAATAAGGGATTAAATCCTCCCACGCATGAGGAACTTGCAAAAGATTACGGGAACAGAGCAAACAGCCCAAGAGAGGGAACTAGTTTTTGCAGCATTGCTTTTTGCCCTATTGGCATAAATATTTAAAGATGTACAATATTCTCTGATCACCCACCTCCAATCATTTCGAGGTTAGTCCAAAGTTCATTGTTTTTCTTATGCGAATCTTTCCACTTTTGAAAATATATTAGGTTAAATGACCAAGATTTAAAGAATTCTGACAGGAAGTTAGGCAATACTAAATGTAATATATTTTAAAAATATAAATTGTTGTTTGCAAGGTAAAAGGCAATAGGAAGTTCAAAGGCAAAATAGCAAGGTCAGGTAAACGTGGAGTTTAACAGTAAGATGACATGCACCGTGCTCAATGTTAAAGGGAAATCTAGAGAGGCCTGGAGTGGGCTCAACCCCTGCTGCATCACAGAGGGTGGCGACTGTTTGCCTATCACAGATGGTTCACGCACCCTCCATCCAAACATGCATCCACTGCATTCATTCATTCATCATTCATTCATTCTGTATATATGTTGTAAACTTTGTCTAGATGCCAAATACTAAAAAATACTATTAAAAAAAATGAAAAATGAGCACAGACCATGTATTAAAAAGAGGCATCAAGTGATAATTAGTATTGAATTACAGTATCACGTGACAGACACGAGACATTCTGAGAGGTAGGGGGAAATCTAAAATCAGGCAGAACGTGTCAGGGGAAGCTTCCTGGGGACATGCCTGATATGAATCTTAAAGGATAAATACTAGATATCCAAGTAAAGAGGGGGACAAAATACTACAGGGGAAAAAATATGTTTCAGGGGAAAACTATGTATTATCTAGAGCATGTTCTTCCAGGTTATTTAACTATAATCTTGCATTGAGTTATTTTACAACTCTTTAAGTTGTAAATTAACTGATAGCAATGCAAAATAATGTCTGCCAACAGACATGCAAAAATGCTGTCTTCTGAAGTTTCAGTTGATTCCCCCCTCCCCACAATGGAAGAGGCTAGTTTTACCCCCATTTGCACATTCTGTTCAATATTCATGATCTATTATTATTTCTGTTCTTAGGATTCTTCTTTGAACTGATTATAACAACTAACTGGTTCCTTCATTAATGAGCTGAATGTATGTTTATTTTATATTTGTATGAGTGTCATGATTTTACCTGTTTTTGAAAATGATTTTTAACATTATATTCCAGAATGAAGGCAAATAAGGGCAAATACATATCAAATCAATAATGGTTATCATATGTTCTGGCAACTACAGGACTTAAACCTTGGAGAATAAAAATTGCTCCTCTTACTATGATTGAAATTTTAGTCCCCATTGAAAGCCAATATGGTCTCTAAAGTGTCATAGAAGGAGATATCAAAGTTAATGCACAATATGCTGTTACCTTCCCAAAATGTATTAACTAACTCTTTTTCCTTACCTATGAAATGAGAATTATAATGATATAGTCTTCCTAGATCTAAAGAACTTCCAGTGTCAAATAAACTACAGACAGGTTTCAATTCTATTTAAACTATAATTATTCGGATCTGATGGGAATATAGTCTTCAAATCTTGAGGAGTCTGAGTAACCATGATGAGAATTTTCTATTCTTTGAAGAAATGGATATCTGGCTCTTCTCTCCACTGCATTTATGAGACAGCATAGCAACACAAGATATTGTCAGCTGCAAAAGCATTAGAAAAAATTGGGGCAGGAAAAGTTCTTACAAGGAAACACTTCCTTTATATTTTGAAACATTTTTAATCTATCATTTTTACTTAGAGTACTAAAGTTTTCCTCAATTTTCTGAAAATAAATGTTAATCTTTCTTCCTTAGGGACAGTAATAATTTCCCATTGGTTCAAAATAAATGGAGTTTGCAGGTACATCAACGGAAGAGTAATAACATGACTCTCGAATAGAAGCACCTAATTTATTTTTTCTTCCAAAACAGCAGTTGGAAGTATGAAAGAATCAAATGAGATAAAATTCAAAGTAGTCTAGTCCTTCACCCCCAAGACCAGGACCAATATCGGTGTAATTGCCTATCAAAATTGGGGCCATGGGTGCCTATGTCTCCTGACCAGACACCGAAGGTGTAGACGGGGAGATGCAGAGACTACTGATGTGTTGTATGTTCCTGGAACTCAAAGGCCAAAGCAAGTCCTCTCTGAATGCTTCTTCTGCAGTGATGGCCAAAGTCTTCCTTGGGGGAAGGAAGTGGCAAGCTCAGAGGCTTAAATGACAAAATGGACTTGAGGCATTCAAGCAGGACACTGCAGGAAGTGAACAAGTAAAACACCTCAATTGTCTCTTCATGTCCCAATCCACCCCTTCAGTGCCTGCTCGGGAGACGTAGCATTAGACATTTGCAAACACAAAGTATCACGTGTTGCTCAATTCCTCTTGGAAAAAAACAGAGATATTTTTTTCTTAGTACAATAACATGTTACTAACCCTTACTTACAAAACGTGTATACATAGTGAAATTGCTTTCTATTTCATTTGATGTGTGCAGTCACTTGGATAATCAAGCAATTTCTATCTGGATCACCTTGAAATTATTAGCAGTAACTACGAATAGAGAGTTAGAATATTATAATTAAAGGTTGAAAGATGCATAGCTAACTTGTAAAATATTAACACTGACAGACGCTTTCTAGAGAGTATCTTCTGTACAGCACCCATTCAGATATTTAATTAAAATCCCTGGTCCAACTAACACAGGTCCGTGGGAAAACAGTGCTTCATTATCCAATATGAGTTAACACTAATAGATGTGTGCAGTCAGTTGAAACAACTTTACCTAAAATAATGTGGCATTAAAGAGTACTGATGAAATTTTATATATAAACGTGACAAGGGTGTCATGATGGACACATAGGAATGTTTTAGGGACAATGAAGGTGGCTAGGAAAACGCAAAGGATTTCTCCATATATGTAGTGACCCGTGTGTTTCAAGGTCTTTAAACGTAATACTTGAAAATGTAGACGTCAATCCTCATTTTGAAATCAGGCAAGGTGGACATTTTCCAAATTTCGAGAATTATCTGTACCTCTATTTGAAATAGAGCCCACTTCTAATAGCGTTATTTCCCTTCTTAAATGCCTTTAAGAACTCCCTGTTCCTAATGAGTTGAGCTCAGAATCCTAAAAGTTGTATTTTAAACCTTCTTGCATCTTGCACAAACATAATTTTAAAGCAATCTTATATTCCAGGTATTTCTTTTGTATTCCTTAGTCTCCACCTAAACAAGTCTATTTTTCTTCATTTTGTCCCTCCTGACCTCCATTCTAGTAACTCGGGAAGTAGAGGTCCCACTCAATCTTGCTCAGTCTTGCTCAAATTTTAAATTTTTCTTTATACTTTTCCATTCCCCTCTGCCAGAGGCAAGATTTCATAACTCTACCTCACAGCACTAAAAAATAATTTGAGTAGCACTGGTTTTTGCTACTGTTTTCAAATTAGTGTTACTATTACCTCACCTTAAGTGTACATTAAAATTAATAGTTTGTTCTTGCAAAGAAACACTTGCTTAATTTCAAAATGGAAAATCAAATCTTGACACTGAGCTTCATGAAATTAGTTTGCTTGCTTGACGGAGCTAGGTTTGGGTACAGATCATGTTTGTTCTCTGAGGTGTGCCTGGACCTTCTTTCTGGTCTCCTTTCACTTATTAAGCTTTCATCTACATGTGTTAGCTGGTAACCATGACACTTCACACAGGCACTGACATTTCCCTCAGCTGGAGAGAAATCACAGAAGCCGGGGCTCCATCTCTGAGACACAAAGGTTTGTGCAGACAGTTGAGCCACGCCAGTTTCTACTTGTCCAATTCACTGAACTCGACTGATGCCATCCTCAGCGTTATCAACACTTCCATTTTCTGCACTATTTCCTGATTCAGGAAACAAGCAAGGGTCTGGTGAAGCCAAACAGCCTCATTCTATTTGCTCTGCTGAGCCTCTCTCCAGATCTTTTTTTAAGGGACAGCTTTGGCTGCCCTCCCAAAGACTTCTTTCTTCACGGAACACAATCAGCTCCAAGCCAAGGATTTGAGTAAAGAGCCATCACAATTCTATTCTGACCCCCTCAAAAACACATGCCATTTAAAAAAAGAGCAACTGGTCTATTAGAAAACTGCCAGAGTTGCCCCTTAGGATTTCAAGGCAGGGTTTTTATCTGAGTGCTGCTGCTTCAAAGGGAACAGGGAGGTTGTTTGCTGACATGCGAGATGCTCTATTATTTTTGGAGGTGGTTCCCAAAGGCCAATTACAATAACCTCTTTAGATAGTGAAAGCTTCCTTCAGACAATTAAATAAGCCATTAGAAGTGCCAAAATGCCCCCAAAGTCCTAATTAGCTCATTACAGGTAAACATTAATTAATTGTTTGGTAGAGTCTTTGTTGAATGTTGCCATCTTCACTACAGGGTTCTTGGGAAATTTTAAAGCAAGAGAGCTTTAATCCACAAATCAGAATGCTCTCAACAAAGGCCATCAATCAATAAATAAAAACTGCCTACATTTTCTGACTAACTACTGTGCTAGAAGATGTCCTTGTAATTTCATTAATTACACACAGTTAGATCTCTTAAGATGGCCACCTTCAGAGAGATCGCAGGAAGATGTTGGGTTGGCAGCTTGGATTGGAGCTAAGTGACAAATCAGAAGCATCTTAAAGAGATAAGGTCACCATAAGCCAAACTATCATTCTAAAAAAAAAGAGATGCAGGTACAATCGGACATAGTATATTTCTTATTTTTTTTTCTGACACAACCACATCTTCCAACAATCAAGAGCTCCATAACCATAAATATAATCACTTTCATTTATTTTAAGCCCATACTGCATGCTAAATACTTCATAGCTATGGTTTACTTTATTCTTGGCCACTCCGGGAAACTGGCATTTTTATCTCTTCTTTATAGATGAGAGCATACTGGCTAAGAAACTTTCTAAGTTCCTTAATATCACAAAGCCATTAGATATAAAAATGTAGTGCTGTTTGGTTATAGGACCTCTCTCTTAACTATCAAACTATGCTGACAACAAGCTGCAGAGTACTTGAGATTGACATGCCACATAAATATTTCTAGGGTGAGCATATTTCTTAATTATTTTGTGCTTTATATAATCAAAGTTTCATAGAATACATTCAGAAACTCAGACTCCCATCTCCCCGAACAATAAGCACCAGGGTAAGGGTTTGTATCAGTAGAGATGGGGCCTGATACTTTGTGCTATAGAACAGTCAGGTCAGAGAACTCCAAACGGTTTCTATCACCTATATATTCATAGGATTGTCCTGTCTTCCCCATCCATTCACCAAGCAACTATTAAGTATCTCATATACGAGGATCAACCTGACTAAGCAGGACAGAAATTTTGGATTTTAGGAATATTTGGAGGAGAACTTTATTTTTTTTTCTCCTCCATTACTGGAGTGACAATATTGAAGAACACAAGGGAAATGCCACAGTAATGTGAGGTGACAGGTTATATCAGTTAGGAAAGGACTTGGAGGCAAGTAACAGGTGATCCAAATCAGGGATTGTGTTTACTCATATAACCAGAAGTCTGGAAGAAGACAGAAACTCAGTGAAGCTTGGTCAGGATGTGGTCTTTTCTTCATTTCCACAAAATGACTACTGCAGTTCCAGACATTGCATCAGTATCCAAGGTAAGAATAAAAAGAGGGGAGAGGCAATGCTACAGAATTCCATTTACTAAATGTTGTCCAATGACAATCTCCACCGTAAGCAAGATTGAGAAAACTCTTTTCCAGCTGTTATAAAAGACAACAGTCAGGAGAAACTAAGATGGCGGCTAGGTGAAACAGGGCAAGAAAACACCTCCGTGAAAAAACACTAGATAAAAACCAGAAAGAGACCCAGAATACCAGTTACAGTGATGCACCAGCTGGACGAGGTCTGCTAGTTCCCAGGGGCTGTATACTTGGTGAAACCGAGAGTCTGCATTCTGAAACAAGTGAGTAAGCTGGCTGGAAGACCCACAGCCGCGCGGCAGTCTGGGGAAGCCAGGGTTTGGCGTTTGGAGACCGACGGGCTCTTTCGAAAAAAAAAAAAAGGGGGGAAAAACCCAGGAGCAGCTGCAGTTGCGATTGTGGGAACCACACAGTAAAACACAGCAAGAGGGGGCTGGGCCAGCCTCTCGGTATCTGGCCTGGAAGATAGCCCGCTGCAGATACCCTTGGGGCTGGGGGAATGGAGGGGAGAGCCGGAAGCAGAAAGAAACCCCACGGCTAGCTGCTGGCTCCCCGGAGGACTGGATAAACTCCTGTCCGGGGCCATGCCCACAGCCTAGAGCCCCACCAGTTGTCCCAGAGCTGGGAAGGAGGAACTGTGCGAGGAGGGGGGGTTGAGACACCCCGTTCGGCCATTTTTGCATCAGGCTGAAAGCGCCCCAGCACGGCCTGGCGGCCCGGGGCTTCCCTTGAGGGACAGCGTGCCCTGGTGACGTAGCACAGCGTTCCCTTGGCAGAGGTCCCGGAGGATCGTGGCTGGGTGAGGCGACCCACTCGGAGAACCCAGGGACACTATGCCAAGTCCGGTGGTTTGTGGGACAGCAAGAGAAAGGGTCTGGGGCTGAACTGAAATGAAGGCTTAGACTCCTGCGGTGGCCTTGAATCTCCGGGAACCTGGGGGATTGAATATTAAAGCTGCCCTTCCTCCCAGGCCACCCGTACACACGCCCCACATTCAGGGTGGACGGCTCCAGCAACACACCCAAACTGATTTCTCCAACTGAACCCCACAAGAATCATTTCCCCACACACCGCGGGAACAAGGTTGAGAACTGACTTGAAGGGTATAGGTAACTCACAGACGCCATCTGCTGGTTAGTTAGAGAACGTGTACACCACCAAACTGTGTTTCTGAAAAATTAGATCAATATCCTTTTTTTTTCACAACTTGAAAAAACCCTATCAAGCAAAACAAATGCCAAGAGGCCAAAAACAACAGAAAATCTTAATGCATATGATAAAACCAGATGATATGGAGACTCCAACTCCAAACACACAAACAAGTTATCAGAAGAGACACAGTACCTGGCAAAATTAATCAAAGAACTACAATCGAGGAACAAAAACATGGCAAAGGATTTAAACGACATCAAGAAGACCATGGCACAGGATATAAGCGACATAAAGAACACCTTAGAAGAGCATAAAGAAGACATTGCAAGAGTAAATAAAAAAAATAGAAGATCTTATGGAAATAAAAGAAACTGTTGGCCAAATTAAAAAGACTCTGAATATTCCCAATACAAGACTAGAGGAAGCTGAACAACATCTCAGTGTCCTAGAAGTCCACAGAACAGAAAATGAAAGAACAAAAGAAAGAATGGAGAAAAAAATCCAAAAAAATCGAAATGGATCTCAGGGATAAGATAGACAAAATAAAACGTCCAAACTTAAGACTCATTGGTGTCCCAGAAGGGGAAGCGAAGGGTAAAGATCAGGAAAGAGTATTCAAAGAAATGGTTGGGGAAAACTTCCCCAACCTTCTACACAATATAAATACACAAAGCATAAATGCCCAGCGAGCTCCAAATAGAATAAATCCAAATAAACCCACTCCGAGACATATTCTGATCAGACTCTCAAATACTGAAGAGAAGGAGAAAGTTCTGCAAGCAGCAAGAGAAAAGCAATTCACCATATACAAAGGAAACAACATAAGACTAAGTTGTGACTACTCAGTGGCCACCATGGAGGCAAGAAGGCAGTGGCATGACATATTTAAAATTCTGAGAGAGAAAAATTTCCAACCAAGAATACTTTATCCAGCAAAACCTCCTTCAAATTCAAGGGAGAGCTTAAATTTTTCACAAACAAATGCTGAGAGACTTTGCCAATAAAAGACCTGCCTTACTTCAGATTCTAAAGGGAGCCCTACTAACAGAGAAACAAAGAAAGGAGAAAGAGATATAGAGAATTTTAACAGACATATATAGTACCTTACATCCCAAATCACCAGGACACTCATTTTTCTCTAGTGATCATGGATCTTTCTCCAGAAGGGACCATAAGCTGGGACACAAAAGAAGCCCCAAGAAATTAAAAAAAAAAAAAAAAAATATGAATATACTCAAAGCACATTCTCCAACCACAATGGAATACAAATAGAAGTCAATAATTTTTAAATTGTAACTCCACTATTTACTTCCTACATGATATAAAATACACAAACTCTAATGACAAATCAGTGGTTTTGAATTCAATGTAAAATATGTAATTTTTGACAAGAACTATATAAAGATAGGGGAATGGAGGAGTATAGGAACGTAGTTTATGTGTCCTATTGAAGTGAAGGTGGTATCAAAGAAAAACAAGATTGATATGGATTTAAGAGGTTAATTTTAAGCCCCACAGTAAACACAAAGAAATTATCAGAGAATATAACCATAGAGATGAAATGTAGAGTTTGGGTTAAGAGAAATGGGGGAAGGGGCAATGGGGAGTTAAGAAATGAGTGTAGGGTTGCTGTTTGAGGTGAAGGGAAATTTCTAGTAATGGGTGGTGGGAAAGAGCATTATAACATTCTAAATGTGATTAATCCCACTAATGTGAAGGCTAGGGAGGGGTGGAATGGGAAGATTTAGGCTGTATAAATGTTTCCACCACTTAAAAAAAAAAAAAAAAAGACAGTCTAAATAGATGACAATTGAATGCTAAGGATGAACTTGAAGGGGATTGGAGGATGGAGGACAAGTGGCTCAAAGGGACACAGTTGAGACATAAGGTAAAGGAAATATAGAATGTAAGCTTTGTATCATTGTTGAATCTCTTGTACTTCTTAGCTGCACTTAATGGGATTGCATAAAAGAATGTTCTTGTTCATGGGAAGTGTATACGTGAATTATAGTGTATGTTCAAGGATGTGTGCAGCTAGCTCTCATATGTTCAGAAGACAGAGCAATAGATGATGGATGATAGATAGGGAGGGAGGGAAAGAAACAGCGATGTGACAGCATGTTAAAGTTGGTGGATTGAGCTATAGGGGGAGGGAGGTCAGGGTATGATGGAATTCTGTGTATGGAGTTAGTATTGTTTTTGCAACTGTTCCTGTAACTTTGAATTTATTTCAAAATAAAAAAAAAATTAAAAAAAAAAAAGACAACAGTCGAAAAGAATGAGGTTGACATTGGGTATAGGGTTAGAAACCACAATCTGCCACACATTGCTCTCCCAGTCCTATATTCAGAGTCTGGAATCTGAGTAAAGACTGTGACTAGCTTGGTTTCCTGCCTTCTCTCCCGGTCTCCTGTTTGTCCCTCCCTCCTCATTCTTTTCTCCGTTTCTCCTCTGGGAGCTTTCTTTTGGTCAGCCGCAGTGTGGGTGGGCACGGCTGCTCAGCTGGAGGCTTTTATCAGTTTGCCTCTTTTCAAAGCCCACCACTGAGGACAGGTTGCTTTCCCCCACACACCCAAGGGCTCTAAAGCAGGACATCGGCTATATCAGCTCAGGTTCAACCTGACAAAGAGACTTGATGCCAGGCTATCGGGTTCATTTTGAATTTTGAAATAAGAACTAATAAACCAAAATGAGCAAGGGAGTGGTAAGTTCCTAGCAACATTTAAATTTGGTGATGTAGTCCATGCTTTCCTCATATTATTCTTTAATGTACAAGAATTAAATTGTCTGACTTGAGAAAAACATTTCTAAATTCTGAGGAAGAATTATGTTAACTATTTTTAGAGTTATTCCTTCAAACATTATCAAAAATCATTTCCCTGAGAGGCTAAGCCTACCTATAATTGTGTCTCAGAGTTGCCCCCAGAGAAACTCTTTTGTTCCTCAGATGTGACCTGTCTCTCTCTAACTCACTGCCCTCCCCCAACACAAACTTGGGTCATGACTCCTAGGGGTGTAAATCTCCCTGGCAATGTGGGACATGACCCTGGGGATGCCTGGACCTGGCATCGTGGGATTGAGAAAGTCATCTTGACCAAAAGGGGGAAGAGAAATAAACAAAAGAAAGTTTCAGTGGCTGACAGATTTAAAATGGAGTTGAAAAAGTAATTCTGGAGGTTGTTCTTATGCATCATATAGATATCCCTGTTTAGTTTTTAGTGTATTGGAATAGTAGAAGGAAACACCTGAAACTGCTGAACTGCAATCCAGTAGCCTTGATTCTTTAAGACGATTGTATAACTATATAGCTTATATGGTGTGATGGTGTGATTGTGAAAACCTTGTGGCTCACACTCCCTTTAACCAGTCTATGGACAGATGAGTAGAAAAATGGGGACAAAAAGTAAATGAAAAATAGAGGGAGAGGAGGGTTATAGGATGTTTGGAGTGTTCTGTTTTACTTTTATTTTTATTCCTATTTCTTGGAGTCATGAAAATGCTTAAAAAATTATTGTAGTGATAAATACACAACTATATGATGATACAGTGAATGACTGTACAGTTTGGATGATTGTATGATATGTGACTGTATCTCAATAAAATTGCAGGAAAAAAATAAAAATAGAAAACAGCAAAAAAATAAATAAATTGTACATTGAAAGTTTAAAAAAAACTTATTTCCATGGAGAAGAAAAATCTGGGAAAAATGGAATAAGGTAGTCCATGCAAAGAGTTTCCCCTAAAGTGCTGGATGACTTCACTTATCACCAGAAAAATTGGGGGAACTGAAGTACATAGCTTGAATCAAAGGACCTTAATAAACATTTAACTTTCAGTAATACATTTTTCACTTTACACTGTGCTTAGTTTTGTAAACCACATTTCTATTTAAAATGCTGAATTCTGTACAAATAGATAATTTTTAGGAAAGTTCAACTGCTTGTATAATTTATTAAGTCTTGAAACACCTTGCCACTGAATAGCCAAAAAGGACACCCATAAAGTTGGGTTGATATTTACAGAGGAGTCTCATGTAGTTTACTAATTCTTTTGAAAAGTAACATTTAAAATCATTATCTGTCTAATGAGTGAAAAGAAATAATATCATGAAACAAGAGATTGATATCTGGATCTGAGAATACTGCCATTAAAATGAACAAACAATTTAAAGATTGTAAAAATAAAGAATAATACTGATTGTTTCCACCCTTCTACATGGGAGCAAGAGCTTTTTGGGCTAGAACAGATTTCAAAAAAGTGTGGTTAACATTAAAATTAAAAATTTTAATTTTCTGTAGCAAAATTGTGAGAATAACATTCTTTACCGAACTTGTAAAAATTGTTCTCAATCACAGAACTTGCTCTTTTCCAGAAATATTACCCTGGACAGTGATTGGCTGATTCCTACTTACACTTTACATCCTTCCAAAATAGTTATTTTTTGTTTGTTTGTTTGTTTGTTTGTTTTGTTATTGTCACTACTTTTTTGGAGAGTGGGGGCTTTGCCAAAAAATAAAAATAAAAACAAACCCAAAGATAAAACATGAAAACATGTACACAAAACTCAACAAATAAAAAAATGAAAAATTACAGGTAAAAGTAGAATATTTAAATTAAGGAATCTGAACACACAGGTTTATTGACAAAAACAGTCGACAGTATTGCTGTGAATGTTTCAAGGTTCTGAGTTTCCAAGCAGCCAAGCAAAACAGCAACATGTTCAGTAATAAATATCAGAAAAAAATAAACCCAAACTGCACTTTCACTTTTTCTAGCACTCAATTTTTCAAAATGCACTTCTCATGAACATTTTATATAGGGAATATCAGTGCTATGAAAACGTGGCCTCAACAATATTTCACAAGAGATGCAATACAGCATTTCATATGGCTCCTTCTTATAATGGCCTTGCAATGACAGCTCAAAGAAGGCGATTTTGCAAAGGGATAAACCAATGTGGTTAGAATAATTAACCTGTGGTAGCTCAACCGATAGAGATACCTTGTTTATAGAAGAGATCCAAATATGGCTAACATAGCCATGGGACCTTTTCATTTGTTTCAAAAGAAACCAACAATTGCTCCAATAAAGATTTCAGTAGAAGAACCAAATAGTGGATAAATAATCATCCTCCTGCTGGAAGGACTTGATCATCTCATGAATCATACATATATCAGGATGGGAACTACAGTGATCTCCTCTCTCTGTTGGGTGTGTTTGTTTGGGGCATGGGGCTGAAGGGTGGGGTCTATGGCTGAACTGAAACTTGAAGTCCAAACAAGAAAGAAGCCCTCAAGGTTTCTATATGATCAAAAGGGAAAATTCTCCCAAATAATTAAGTAAATAAATAAACTGGATAAAGCCCTGGGATAAGCTATTGACAAAAGAGTAAGAGATTACCAAAATTTAGGTAATTTATTTTCAAGTAATTCAAGGAATAAAAATTTAAATGAATATGAAAAAATGTTTCACCCATCAATCTAAACGAGTTAAAAATGTTAATACTCAATATTGGTGAATTTGCAGGGCAGCACGTAGGCTCATACCTGCTAATGGAAGCATAAACTGAAAATAAAAACCTTCTGGAAGAAAAGTTGATAACTGATATGAAAAGTCTTAAAATATTCATATCCTTTGACTAGCATTTCCACTTCTAAGAAATAACCCTAAATGAATTATCAGGAACATATTCACATAAAAAGGTATTTATTATTTATAAGAATAAAACCTTCTAAATTACACTTATTGCCAAAGTAGGGGACTAGTTAAAAGTTATTAAAATACAACATATACCCTATAAACAATTTGATGTTCAATATATGTACTTGAGAAAACATCAGATGGGTTTCAGATAATTCTTCTGTTTTATGTACTAACTATTCTGTATTTTCTACGTCTTTGGTAATGAACAAATACTGATTACTTCTAAAACCAGGAAAAGTTACTAAAATAAACTTTGGAAAAGTATACTATGAATTAAGGTTAGAAATAGCTTTTCTAACATTAATAAAAGAAGACGATAATTTTTACTGAGTTTTGCTCTTTGAAATGACATCATAAAAACTCCAGGAACTAATAAGTGGTTTACTTTCAGACACTCTACATTTTTGCAGGGTGCTGGAAATTTCTTTGCAAAATATCTTTGTCAGATCCTTATAAATCACAACATGCTCAGTTGCTTCACTTAGCACTGAACAGATTGAACAATGCTGTGCTCCAGCCCCAGGCTGCTCAAGGAAGCTCCAAATCACAGTAATTACAAATTTAACCTCTCCCCAATAAATTAAGAATTGGAATGATAACGGCTCTCTTATCTGATAGGCTTTGAGGAGATACTGGGAGAGTTACAAATAAGATTCAATCTAACACTCCTGATGTCTGTAGTTGAATCGTGGAATTTAAGGTGAGGAGGGGCCTTAAGATTATCTACTTTTGAGTCTTTTCCACATTATTCAGATTAAAAGAAACAATAGTCCACAAAGGTAAAAGTAAATGACCACCTTAGAGTTAAGATCGGAGCTGGGGCCAAACTCAGTTCCCCAAGTTGCAGACCAGTGCTCATTGCACATGCTTGGATTCAGCTTTATTTACTGAGTCAATCCTTGTGTATGCATGTGTGTGTGTGTGTGTATGTATATATAGAGAGATAAAATCCATATTGTGTGTATGTAATATAGAATTCTTGTTATAAACTCTATCTATTTAGCTTACATATAAAATAGGTGATACATATAATGTTTCATTACATGTATCATATATCACATATTTGGTCATGTAAATAAAATACATGTAATATATACTACATGTATATTTCATACATGTAATGTTTAAAATATGTATACACACATTATGTATAAAATATGAATACATACATTACATATATATGTATATACATGTGTAGCATGTAAATAAAACATATGTGATATACTACATGTATTTTATATATGTAATATAGAACTGTTATATGTTTTATACATATATAGCTTATAACAAAAGCTCCATAGGCACTATCTAAGGTACCACTGTCTGACAGAAATACATGAGCCACACATGCAATTTACTTAAAAAGTAAAAAGAAATAAATGAAATTAGCTTTAATAATATACTTTACTTAACTCAATATATTAAAAGTATCAATATTTCAATATGTAATCAATATAAAAAATATAAATGAAATTCTGCATTTTTTTTAAACCAAGTCTTGGAAATTCAGAGTAGCTCTTACATTTAAAGCACATCTCAGTTCACACCCAGCCACATTTCAAGGACTCAATGACCCAGGGGCTGAGGGCCCCTGTATTGGACAGTGCAGATGTAAAGCATCACTGATGTTATCACTTTCCTCCCCAAAAGATCAGGCCCAGGAATATTCTAGGACTGGACCTGTAAGGTAAAAGACAGGCAGAAACCTCTAAAAGGAAAAAAAAACTAATTTATTTCCATGCATATGTGTCTGTAAGTTCTATGTTATCCTTTAAGATTCAGGCTGCCTTTTTGTCCTCCAGTATCCTCTCTGGCAACTGACTTAACATCAAACCCAGCAGTTTACAAATTTGTGTGAAAAACATCTAAAAAATCAATTGAGCTCCTACTCCCCTCCGTCCGGGGCAGCCTTGCTTAGCATACTGTAAGAGCTCATCAGCATGGTTGTTCCACTTGCTGCACTTCTAAATTGACTGGAAGCGCCCCAACCCAAAGGTCATATGGCAGTGTGTAAATATAAAGGCTATTTCACCACAGAGCTCAAAGCTCCCCACTACAGGAAGACAAGAAGGCCATTTTGAAGGCAGTGGGCTATATCCTACAATCTTTTTAGGGATGACGCATATCTCAACTTCCTCAAGATGATCAAAAAAATGCCACATAAGTTTCTTCAGAACCATTGCCACACTCCTCTCCAACAATGATTCTGGAACACTGCCTTACAAAAATGACTTTGGAATTAGTAGGAATGGAGGTTTCAGCGATGTAAAAGCTATATAAAACTAAAAGTTGATATAGGTATATGATAAAATTTGTTAATTTTGTTGCATATTGATATAAAATGATAAAGTTACAATGAGAATCTCAAGTGATCAATGAAAAGTCACACTGCACTTTTACACTACATTTACTAAGACAGGAAAATGGACCATTTGGTATACAAGGATGACACAGAGCGATTAATAATGAGAAGCAGCATGGCACAATAGAGGGCGCTAGACCAATGGCCAAAGACCCAGGCTGTTGCTTGGTTCTGAAACCTAGGGCAGTCAACTGGCTTCTTTGAGGCTCAACTTTTTGAAAACCACAGTTCTTAACCAGTTGAGGATAATGACTGTCTTTGAAAATCTGATGAAATCACACAAGTCTCTTCTTAGAAATAAATTACATAAATTTTAGTGGGCTCATAGACATCTTCTATCCCAAAGCCCATCCCTGCACCCAAGTAAAGAATTCCTATTGTAGATACTTATAACCTCTGGGCCTGTCCCCTAGAATGTATGTTCTGTGAGAGCAGGGTACCTCAATCACCTTGGACAGTACCTGATAGCCAGTGGATTCCACAGACCTATTGTGGAATGCTAATAAATGAAAGGATGGTGAGAGTGTTGGAAGAATTTAACTAGGCAGTTTACGCAAAGGACACTTGGAAACTGCAAAATATCATGCAAATATGTTATTTTTGTTAAAGTAGTTGCAAGCCACCTCTCAAGCTCTGTGGTAAAACATACAATCACAATTTACATTTTCTCACAAATTATAACTTTTTCCCTGTAAACCTGGAATTTTCTACATTGATAATATTTGTGCTCCAATCTAAATTTGCTCCTTTTGAAATCTTTACAAATATAGTTAAAATAATATGCATTAAATTTTCCCTCCAAAAAATCCTGCTCTTCATCTTGTATTTCCTACCTCATTCTAATGATTTCGCTATTATTTTATTTCTCAAAAACAGACCTACAATTCATCCTATATTAAATTCCCATATACAAGCAACAAATTAAATGGTTTTCACTTCCCAAAGTATCCCACTTAAGTTGCCCTCTATTTATCTTCTATGTGCTTGCCTCACTTTGGCCCTCATTATCTTTCACTTGGACATATAAACGTCCTCCACTTTATCTCCCTACATCTTTTGCACCATCTCTAATCATTTTTTCCTGCTTAAAAATCAAGACACATATCCATAGGCCAGATCATAGGGAAAACTTCAAAATACGGCAAATCATACCCTTCATCATCTTACCTAAACTTGCTTACCTTGGCCTCTCCCATTATAAACATCACACTTCATTCACAGTTTACCTGACTCATGCCAAGGATGCACCATATTCTTTAAACTCACCTGTTCCTGGTGGGTGGTTCTGCCTGCAATGCCCTTGGCCTCTTCTCTTCCCAATGGCTCCTAATCATCCATTTAGACTTGGCTCAAATATCACTTTCTTGACAATGTCGCCACTCAGCCAGCCCCACCGAAAAAATACTTCCTCTGTGCTTCCACAGTGTGGAATTTACACTGGATTATAAAATTACATTGCATAGAGATTATTTATTCACATCATTTTCACACTGGTCTGTAGGCTTCCTCAGGACATATCCCAGGTTCTTTGCAGATAGTATGTGCAATAAATTAGTGACCAAATAGCACTGTCTTTTCTAATGGTGACAACAGCTCTCAATTAAAAGGTTCCAATATAAGTTGCTGACAACTTCATATGTTTCTATAAAAAGGCACACAAACGATGATGATGATGATGATGATGATGATGTCACCCAATTATGAAGTGCTTCCATATGCCAGGCTCCATGCTAATCATTTTACATGTGTTACTTTTTATTTAATCCAAACAAAAACAGCTCTGTGAGGTATGTACTATTATTCCATTTCACAGATAAAACTGAGGTTCACAGAAGTTATTTATTCAAACTCATATAGCTATTAAATAGCGGAGACAGAATTTGTTCCCAGGTTTGTTTGCACACAGCATTATTCTCAAATCCTTTTGTGAGCTGATTTGAACTAGCCATGATCAGTTCACAAACATCCTTCCTGAGAAGGTCCAGAAAAGGTTCTTAAGGGACATATGTTCCACAACTCCAAAATCTTGTGATAGATTAATCTAATGGTACATTAATCAACCGTCATGTCCTTTCCTCTAGAGAAAGACCAATTGAGAATGTTCATATTTGCATTTCTCAAACACTTAAAGGCAATGCTGACTATAGGGTTGTTCTCCTTGCCTGGAAGTGAACTTCTCAAGCCATCCAATGACCCAAATGCAGACTGCAAGAGGGAGAGATCTTTGATGTGATCTTAAGAAGTATCCCTGATTTAAAGAAAATGAACAGTTCCCTACATTTCCCATTTGTAGATTAGAGACTCCCTGAAAGCCTGCATTAGAATCCATTGTTTCCTCAAATTGCACCTTTCTTTCCCATCCTACATCCTTGCTTCCTGCTGGCCAGCCTAGTCTCTTGACTTTCTCTCCAGTCCCTCCCCTTTCTTCTTCTTCATGCATGGTAGTTCCAGGCTCCTCTTCATAAAACCAGGTCTCACACTGCTGTGCCTTTTGTCCAACAGTGACGGACTGTCCTCCCTGCCTGAATCTGGTGCCTTTCCGCTGCTCCTGCCAGATTTGGGGAGATCAACCCCATCTGCTTGGTCCTGTCTCATCCCCAACACTTATGAACCGTATATGCATTCTTCAATCCCATTCCAAACCATTCTTTCTTGTTACGTGGTCCAACACAGAGCATTTAATTTTTTTGTAGTTCATAGGGTTTGGGTGAGGAATAACTGAGATGAAACAGGAAAACTCCCAGGAACAATGTCTGACATATTAGAGCTCAATAAATGCTGCAATTATGTTTACTATTTTATTAGGCCTCTCTTCTTATGAATAGGCACCTTCAACAACTGTGAATAAAGCAGAGATGGTTAGGACATCAGCTGTGCATCGTTGAGAACTGAGTCTGCCACCTACTATAGGTGTGACCTTGGGCAAGTCACTTAAACTTGTTTGGCCTGAATTTCTTCTTCTGTTAAAGAAGCATCACATAGTTTCTACATCAGAGAGATGTTGTGGGGATAACAAGGAACAATGAATACAAAGCACTTACTCTTGGGCCTGGCTCAGAGGAGCTGCCTGGCCATACATCATCACCACCCAGCTCATAAGACCTTGCCCTTCTCTAGATTCCTAAAGAGCAAATGTCCCTTAAAGGACAATTTTTTTCTCTGTTTGAGTGGTGGTATTTATGCTCTCTGTGATCATTAAGTTCATGTGTCAACTTGGCCAGGTGGTGATGCACCAGTTGTTGGTCAAGGAAGTACTGGCCTAACCATTACTGCAAGGACATTTTGTGGCTGGTTAATTAACCAGGGAGCTGTTTCATTAAATCATCAGTCAACTGATTACATCTGTGGCTGCTTACATCTAGATCAACTAAGGGAGTGTCTTCTGCAATGAGAGAATCCAATCAGTTGGATTTAATGCAATCAGTTGAAGTCTTTTAAGGAAGAAGAGAGAACTTTCACTTCTTCTTCAGCCAACCAGCCTCTCCTGAGGAGCTCCTCGAACACCTTTATCAGAGCTGCCAGCTCACAGCCTGTTCTATGGAATTTTGACTCATGAATCCTGCCCTACAGAATTTGGACTTGGGCATCTCCATAGTTGCATGAAACACTTTTATAAAGTTTCATAGTTACATATATCTCCTGTTGGTTCTGTTTCCCTAGAGACCCTGACTAATACACTCTCCCAGCTAGATGTCTGTCCGTCCAAACAGGCACCATAAATTATACTTCTTCTAACCACCCTTTCTCCTCCAGCAAATGGGAAAATGATAGAAATGTAAATGATGAGAAGTATTGATCAGTCATATTTGGACATCACCAATACATGTGATCAGAGAAAACACAGTTTATTCATAAAACTTTTCATCTAAGTTCATAACTACATAAAAATAGTAACAACATTATCCCTTTATTGGACACAGGGAATGAAATATATTCCAACAGAAAACTTACCGAAACAAATACAGACAACATTAAAAACATGTAATGGCATATAGGGCAACTAAGATAATCGGCGATGAAAGACACAATACACTTTATAAATAAGAATTTATAAACACAATTACTATCAATAAAAAGTCCTTGGTTTAAAAATTCTACAAATGCACTGTGCAAAAAATTGTAACTTACAAAGTTGAATTTCTGAAACTTGTTCAGTGAAACATTTTGACCAACATTAATATTTTATATCCTCATATTTATTTTAAAAGTTCACACACATTTTGAGACCCACCAATAACAGGAACACGCCATCCCGCTTTGAGATGGCAATGGCAAAGTTTCCATCAGTGTGCCATTTAAGCACAATTCTCCCTGTGTGATGTGGGCTATCTGGGAGCCCATCTGTCAACTGGTACTCAGGTGGCACAAGAGAAGACACAAGCTTCTTGTCCTTAGTAGCTGCCTTGCAAAAGCCAAACTGTGGGAATTCTCTCCTAGCACTCACAGGAAGGGAAGGTTATAATGTGATGTAGAGGGTCTTCTGTTTGTGGGGTTGAGGTCTTTCTGTTCTGCCAGAAAAGGCACGTGCCTAAGAAGACCTTAAGTTGTGAGCTGCTCCTAGGATACTTCCTGGGTCCTTTGATTTGCCAGTGGTGGGCTCCGAGTGAGCCACAGGACAGAGGGCTCCGAGTCCCTGACAGAACATGAGGCAGGCGGAGCTGGCACGCAAAACATCTGCTCCAGTGGACGTCCATTCTGAGTATTACACCAAGTCAAGAGATAAGCCAAGTCACTGTGGAACTTCACCTACTTAGGGAAAGGATTTTTGGTTGGCAATAGACAGTTGGCAGACTGGAGCACTGGAAATTGCCCTAAGAACCAATGGGAGGTCTTATGAATGTGTTTCTCAAAAAGTGGATGCTACACAAATTAAATAAATGTTATAAGTACTATACTCTTTAAATTAAAGGAAGGCATCAACAATCTGAGCCTAATACAACTAGCATTTTTAAAACCACATCATGTTTTGCAAAAAAACAAAAGCTTGCTTGCTTTCTCCCATTAAGGATGACTTTATTTATTCTCCCATTAAGCTGGAAAAGGGAAAGAAAGGATCTTTTAAAAGAAGTAAAGCGATGGTGTTGTTACGAACATAAATTTTGGAATCGGATTCCCGGGCTTGAATGGAATCTCACACCCTGTCCCATATTTGTCACGTTTATGAACTTGGCCAATGCCTTAACCACTCAAGGTTCAATTTCCTCACCTGTAAAGCAGAGTTAATTACTTCCTTCTCATAACTTTTACTTGGCAGTTAAACATGATAATACAAGGGAAATCCTTTAGCCATGTACTTGATGAGAAACTCTGGGAAGTGTACTCCACTGTCAATGACTCACAGAGGTCCTGTGGGGTTGGCAGAGCCCCCAGCACCTCAGATCTCACAAGGCTGAAGCCCTTGTTGTCTAGTTTCTCCATGACAGAGGAAATCAAACCAGCATGGCTTCTGTTTCTCTTCCTGAATTAATTAAGACAGCCCAAAGCAGTAGAGCACACATCAGTCACAGCATGACTAGTCATAAGGAGACTTGGTGAGCTTCTGCTCTGAACCGTGTCCCAGGGCCTCCAGGCTGATGGGGCTGTCATCGGACCTCCACAAGGGCAAACCCCCAAAGGACACATGGGGCTGGAGCACCTGACTCCAGCATGTCTATCCCAGCTCCCATTCTGCTGTCATTGAACAACCACATTCCCTTCTCCAAATTCCCCAGGTAAGCTTCTATTAGCACAGAAGATATCCCCTCTCTTTTTTTTTTTTTTTTTTAATTCAGTTTTATTGAAATATATTCATAAACCATACAGTCACCCATTGTATACAATCAACTGTTCACAGTATGATCATATAGTTATGCGTTCATCACCACAATCTATTTCTGAACATTTTCCTTACATCAGAAAGAATCAGGATAAGAATAAAAAATAAAAGTGAAAAGAGAATACCCAAACCATCCCCCCATCCCACCCTATGTCATTTAGTTTTTATTCCCATTTTTCTACTGATTTTTTTTCAATTTTTTAACTTTGTTTATCAAAAAATTAAAAACAAACAGGCAAACAACAACCAAAAAAAAACCCACAACATTTCAAACAAAGCAATGGATTAAGGAAAACAAATAACCTAAAATAACTACTTTGCTTCCATTATGTTCCTACCATACCCCAAGAAAATTAATAAACCATGTCCAAACAGAGGAGTAAGAAAAACAAATAATCTAAAATAACTACATTGCTTCCAACATGTTCCTACCATACCCCAAGAAAATTAACAACCCCTAAGAAAACAATGGAATAAGAGAAAAAAAAAAACCTAAAATAACTCTATTGCTTCCAACATGATCTTACTATATCCAAGAAAGTTTACAAACCATAATCATTCCTGAGCATTCCCATAACCTTGAGATTACCCTCCATAGTTTATCTGTTCTTATTAGATTATCATTCCCCCTCCACTAACTGGTATCTCTAGGTCCCCTACATTCTACAGTATAAAACATTGTACATTTTTCACAGAATTCACATTAGTTATCCCCTCTCTTTTTAACCACTGAACACTGTCTAGTCCTGACTACCTTCCTTCAGTGTGAGAGGAAGCACCTTCCATGCATGTAAAAGGTATTCGCACCTGTCAAGACACAAAGGAAGAGGGGTCTTTGGTGTGGAGTGCTCCAAATGAAGAGCTGTCAGATGGGACCCAAAGCTCATCTTCGCATTCAGAGCTTTCTAGAATGCCAAGCACACGTGTGGGGTGAACTGATGAACCTCCTAAAATTGCAAAGAGCCCTAGAAACCTTGCAGCTGACTTAAAGGGAAACAGGAGGAAGACAGAACACAGTCTTCTACCTCAGGGTAGGCTACATAACAGGACAACCCCATGTGATCAAGAACCTTTGCTTGTGTATGCTTGTGGTTCTGAGTTTTCTCTCATTGTGTTTTTAAAAGCTATCAACGCATTGCATTTTACACCTCTGATATGTCTATAGGACCTTTTCCCATATGACTAAATACATAGTAACATTTTATTGCCACTTTTAATCCAAGAGTCATTGACGGATAAAGGCAAATAGTAATGCTGCTTTTAAAGAAAATGCATATTTTATACATCTACATAATTAACTGGGAGTGGTAGCACATCTTAAGGAAATTGCATTTAAATTTTAAAATCAACTTCATACTTGAAACTGAATAAGAAAAATGCAAACCGCAGCATTTCATTCTGTGGGGCTGACAAAACATAGGCCACTTGCTTTTCAAAAGCACAAGGACTAGGCAAGTACATGCCTTGTACTGAGTGCTGGTTGAAAGGCTGTATGAAAGCAATCAACCCGGACTTGCCACAATGCCTACAGCCAACACTGCACTGGAATATTCTTGGTGACATTAGTGGGTCCATGAAATTATTTTAAAAATCACTATTTTTCCCTTTTATTTATATTTTGTTCCTTAGGGGTATAGAGGGGATATTGGGATTAAAAATAAAAAGACAGCCAGGGATGTAGTAAGAACAAAAGTGATAAGAACTTCATGGGCTCAGGCTTGTGCGTTAGGTAACTCCTTGGGTAGCACAATCTTGAGTTGCTTCGTACCAACTGCCCTGTCCCTTTCCCTTGGTTAGACTTTCTCTTCCTCATTAAAAAGGGAAAAATTCAAAGCGATATATAGCATAGCTTCTAAATAGGGTCATCTGTAGATATTTGTTGTCCTCACTGGTTTTCATACTTTGGTGTTTAGTATGCTTCTCTAATAGGCACAGTAAACAGTGTTTCGTGAACAGCCTTTTTTAGAACAACTTTGTTAGCAGCATTTGCCTCTCCCTTTGGGGCACTCAGCTCAGGTAACCACTTGTGTCTAACTCACACTCCCCACTGGGGTCTCAGTTCAAATGTCTTCTCCTGACCTCCCAAACTATGCATTAGCACACACCCTCCTCACCCTCTAAGGGCTCTGACACGTTACACCTGTGCTTAGGAGCCGACATCAGAATTGTAAGGAAATAACCACAGTGCAATATCCTGAGTAATGTCTGTTGTACTGGTTAATTCAGAAGCCCCATGCGGACAAGGACCTTGTGAGTCTTTTTAATCCTGGAACCCCCTAGAACCAGCAAACTGCATGGCACAGAGGGGACAATCGGCAAATATCTGTTGAGCAAATTAAAGAACTGCAGATTAAATTAACAATGCCTAAAGAATAGGAAATGCTTAAGCAAGAAAGAGAGAGAGAGAGAAAAAAAAAAGTTTGATATTTCTTTTGCAATGCATTAGGAAAGCACCGCAGAACTCAACAGTTTTTGAGGTCCTCAGCTGTGATTGTCAGTTGTCATTCAAGACAACAATAGGTGAAGGTATATAAAAAACACAGGCTGACATGGTTTTGTGAATAGGCCCATAGAGTTGCTATCCTGCTTTCACTATCTCTATTCTTCATTGTATTAAAAATATTATCCAGAATCAACTGCAAAAACTATATTTAAAAAGACAAGGATTAAAGATAAAACAAAACACCATTTATTCACAGACTATCCACATAGACTAGAATTAATATTATACAAATAAATTATAATTAATAAGATTGTTTGTCAGTGCAGCTGGATACAAGATCAACATATAAAAAACAATTATACTCCAGTATTTCACCAATAAACAATTAGGAAATATAATTTTTAAAGTTTAGTCATTAACAACAGTAGCACAAACAATAGCACAACTATGAGCAAGTCCAATAAACATATGTAAGACTTTTAGATTAAAATAATAAAATTTTATTGAATATTATAAAACACATAAATAAATGAGAAATATGCCATCTACATATGCTTAAAAGCCCCAATGGCAACACTAACAAATTAATATATAAAATCAAAGTAATTTCAATCAAAATCCTATCAGTGTCTTTCATGGAATGTGGGAATTTTATGCTACAAGAGATATATGAATGAGTTAAAAGCTAATTATAAGTCAAGGCATGCTGAAGTAGAAGAAGAGAGAGGCCTTACCTTATCTGATATCAGCCACAGAAACCAAACAGTGAATATAGATGAAGGGAAATACACATTAACCAAAGTAACAATAAATAAATCCATGTACATATGACAGCATAGAATATGACAGACTACAGATCTGTGAGTAAAAGACAGACTGTTCAATGAATGGTGCACGGACACCAGCTAGCCATATGGAAAAAGTTTTTTTTATAAAAATCAGATTTCTACTTTTCTCTAAACAAAAAAGTAACAAACAAAAAGTAAATTCCTGATGGATTAATAACTTAGGTAAACAAAAAAACAAAATTTTAGAATATAACATACAAAATATATTTATGACATCAAGAACAAAAAAGGACAACCATAAAGGAAAAAATAAACATAATTAAGCACATTAATAATGAAAGTTTTTATAAGATACAGGCAATCACAAGCAAAGTGAAAAGAAAACCACAGGCAGGGAGAAGATATTTGCAATCCATACAACAAAAAAGGATTATTACACATTATACAAAAGGAATCCTTAAAATTTATTTGTAAGAAAAGAAAGAAAACAAATAGGAAAATGGGCAAATTATATGAATAGACAATTGGCAGAAACACAAATGGCCAAAAAAAATCAAAAAGAATCAATCTCACTAATAATCAGGGAATCACAAATTACAAGAATAATCTGCTATGATACTATGCTTATTAGAGGGCAAAAAAATCCCTTAGTCTAATAACATCAAATTTAGAATTCGGGGAAACAGGATTGGATGAGTAAAAGATAGGATAAAAGGAAGATGTGTTTAGCATTACACAGTTGAAGACAGACACAGCAATTTGACCTTTAAGTTCAGATTCTAGGGAAACTCTCACACATTTTTAAAACGTGTTATATGGAGATATTCATTACACCCAAGTGTGATTCATTCACACAAGCCTCTCCTCTCATTAACTTGTGAGTTTTTGACATCAGGGTACACGCCGTTTTCACCCAGTGTAAGGGCAACAATGGACTGGATAAATAGTTGCTGAAATTATGAATGAATTAATAAATTGGCACAACTTGCTGTGAGTGTGTTGCAGTCTCTAAGTGTCATTCAAAGCACTTATTGTAAGCACATTTCATGAAGGAATTGAAAATTCAATCCAAGATCATGTGACTTTTTTAAAAAAAGGATAATCCCCAAAACACTGGAGCAAATGGAAAGCAACTCTACTGGGAACACCTACTTAAGGTGTTCGTATTAGAAAATCAAAGTAACAGCAGATTGATTCTTCCTTTAATGAGAAAATTCCTGGTGCTTCATTTGAGAAATGTCATAGCTCATAAGGAAAGTAAAAAAATCAGTTATCTCCTTTGCCATGTACTGGTCACATTTCGCATCTCCTTGACAGGCTACACTTTTGAATGTTCATTGAGCTGTATAATTTCACGGGCTACATAAAAGCGATGGTTTTAAAATGTTAATATAAGGCATCTTTGCACTTTCTGAAGTTTTGAAGTGTTTGGTCTTATTTCATAAACTATCAGAATCTATATTTGCAGAGAAGTGTAGCTTTGGGTCCAAGTAAGTGGAAGAGCAGATGGTCACATCCACCACTATAGGTACACCCTGACCTTAACTGTCACCCAGCCTTTTGTCATGGAAAGAACACTGGCAAGGGTTTACAAAACTCTGCCTCCCACTTCCTGGCCTTGATCCCTGGCCTTGGGTAAGTCGTTTCTTGTCTCTACACCTCATTTTCTCCACTGTAACTTGGCATTCGTGATACCTGCCTGTCCTCCATACTTCCATGTAGTGGCCGGCAAACGGGACCTGGTGAATAATGGGCATGATAATTACCTATGATCAATTATGACTATTGATTAAAAAGGTTAGTTCTTTAAGCACCGTCACACCCATCTGCAAAAAGATGGGATTTGTTCATTTGTGGTCAGGTTGCTGTTGACGACTCCTGGAAGCTATAAGAGAAGTGGATGAGAAGAGAAAGAGAGAAGAATTGAGTGAAGAGGCCCTCCCTACCTCTCAAAGAATTTACCCCTTTGGTTTTCCTTCTTTTCTGTATTATCAGCCTCTTTCACTCTACTAGATTATTCCCATCAGCATGCAAAAGTTCTCGAGCATGTGGCTTTCAAAGTTTTTAAGCTGTGATATATATTAAGAAATACATATTTATGACCCTACATATATAGATATAATCAGTGTGTAAATGCATAACTACTTGTATTTTGTAACAATATATTCTATAAAGATAAAAATCTTACCTTCACCACATGAAACGTCCTCTGATATTTTCTATTTCATTCTAGCTAATGTTTTAAATGATGGCTGCAGCATAAGACCACTAATAGTTCACTGTCTGAAGTTTGAAAAAATGCCATTCTAGGGCATCTCTTTTTTAAAGCAAAACAAAAACTCCCTTTACCCCCTAGCTCCCTTCACTGACCACTCAGTTTCTCCACTGCCTTTCTTATCAAACTCCTCAAAGCAGATGTCAACACACACTGTCTCCACTTCTGCTCTCCCGTTCAGCTGAGGTCTCTCCAGCCTGGCCTCTGCCCCAGCCACCCCACTAAATCTTCCCTTGTAATGGTCACCAGCAACCCCGATGTGGTCAAATCCAATGGACACATCCCAACCACCTTTCCCAACCTCTAACGAGCCTTCACCATAACTGGCTATTCCGTCTTCCTCAGAATACACACGTCTCTTGGCTTCGGGGACACCACAGGCACCACTCCTGGTTTTTTGCTGCCTCACTGTGCTCTCCTCAGCCTCCTTCCCCTACTCCCCCCCATCTATCTTACTGTACCTGAGGAGCCTCAGGGCCCAATTCCAGAACCAGGCCTCTTCCTAATCTATATTCTATCCTATAGGATGTCAAAATCTAGGTTAACTATCATTTATATTCTAAAGAGTCCCCTGTGTTTATCTCAGTTCAGAATGCCCTACACTCAAGGCTCATATATTCTGCTGCATACTTGACTTATCCACTTATATATTTCATCCTGAATCTCAAACATAATATTTCCAAACTCACGATTTTACCCAGGAACATAGTCCTCTCCTAAGAATTTATTGGCTCACAGTTTCAGAGGCTAGAAGGCTTGTTTCCCCATATGTCAGTAGCTTTCTGGTAGGGTGGAAACCCTTGGGTTCCTTAGCTTTCCTATCACATGGCAATGCCCTCTCTTTTCTCCTCCAGGTTCCAATGACTTCTAGTATCTGCTCCTCCCTGTGGCTTTCACTACATCTGAATTTCTTCTGCTTATAAAGGACCCCAGTAATCAGATTAAGGCCCACCTTCATTCAGCTGGGCCATACTGTAATGAAAATAACACCTTCAAGAAATCCCATTTACGATGGGCTCACACCCGCAGGAATGCAGACTAAGACCAAGAACATGTAGTTTTTGAAGGTGCATAAATGAACCCACCACACTGGTCATTCACTTTCTTACTTGTCCCAGCATATCCACATCCCCACATATCCCTTACCATTTACCACAAGGCAACCAGAGTGATCTTGTAAAATGTGAATTAGGTAATATCACTGCTCTCCTCCTTCCCCAAGCATCCATTCTTAATGTTGACACTTATTAAGCACTCAACATTTTTTAAGAAGTTGAACAAAGTATGTGTACACCATGTAACCTTGGGAAAGACAAAAGAAGCTGAAGCAAAGGACAACTTGCCTTGAAACTGCTATTTTGCATATATGGCTAATGGAAAGGGGGAAGAAGCCAGGATCTTATAAAACAGCCATTTCTAGAATGTTTTGATGCAGTTCAATGGATCCAATGCCATATATGTTTCCAATTATTTGGGGTACAAAAAAACTGGAATTGTCAGGCTGTGTGTGTACAAGGGACCTCTCAGTTACTTACCATAAATAGTAGGAATTAAGTTGGCATGTATTTCCATCTCTGTGTTTCTGGGGCCAGGATTATAAAATTTGGATGATGGACACTAACAGTTTTACAGTAGCATGGGTTACCAGTAACTATAAACACTTTCAGTATTTAATTGAATCCTCCCAACAAATTTGGCATTTTAAATTATTATTGCCACTAAGTAAGGAAGCTCACATTCATAAATATTAAGCAACATACCCAAGAGGACTTCTGAACCTCTTTCAACCCCTTCACTATACCACCTATTTCTGAGGGTGAGACACTCTGAAACTACTAGACTATCCAGAAGGATCCCACACCTGTTCGTAGGATGCACATGAACTGTTACAGAAGTTAATCCCTCTCTCCAAAACGAACAAAACAAAACAGGGCTCAAAACAGCATGGTAACTAGGAGGCCCCTGGAGTAAATCTTTTTCTATTTGAGTTAGCAGGTCAAAGACATAAAGGGAGCAGATTGAGTGTCAGAGTTCTTAATTTATTGTTGATGGTAGTATAGAAGAAAGCCTAACAAAAGTCAGTCATCCCAGTGCTCCAGGGCACTTGTGAGGAAAGTAAGGTAATAACGGACACCAAACTCAAGGTATCTACTGCTTCTTCTGGGATTTGGGAGGAATGATATGAACAAGGAAGGGCACCTGGGAACCTGGGCACCAGAGAAACTGTTCAAGTTCATGCAGAATCTATTGGAATTAAGATTTGATCCAGTGTTACTGACTTGCAGGTAAGGGCCTCTTCATTACCATGTGTTGGGACACCCTAGTAGTATTCAGTCAGTGTGGAAATTTGGAATGGAGAGGAGCTGAAAGACCCTGACAACTTGGGTTTGGGTTCATCCCTCACTATTTTATCAACTTGACAAGTTCCTTATCATCTTAGTGTCCACTGTCTAATCTTTAAAATGCACATAAAATTATGTGCAGCATAATTTGTGGGAAAACGGCTTAGCACACACTCAAATCATAGTAGGCCTCCACTCCTATGAGTTTTACTGGAGTCAAGTAAGGCACTTGATTCAGGTTGGAAATGAGAAAGAAAGGGTTATGGAATAATGCCAAGTTTGTTCCTGATCAAAAGTAGGATGGCACGTTTCTACAGCAACATGTAGAAAGCAAACCAGTATAGTGAAATACTCATCATTGGTTTTCAATACCAGATAATTGTGAATAACTTCTGTACCAGGCAGTATTTCCCTGAATCTAATATTGCTCCCTCTTCTCTCCCAACATGGGAGAATGCAAAGGGTTTAGGAGGTGAACATCAAGTGTGTCATATTTCTACTCTGCCCATTTCAGCATTTACCATCTTATGGCTAATCAGCAAAGATGTACATAGTTGGAGAAGAGTATAGAGCCTTGAGATTATTCTAAAGGAAATGCTGCTGGTTTGTGATCCCACTGATTCCGCTGATGGTCAAATACACTTGAATGGCTCATCTTTGAAACGTGTGTTTTAATTCCTACAAATGCCTCTCGAGGGCCCGGCTGACCAAGAGCCACAATGTCAGGTGGTGGGACACGCTCCTCTAGAAAATGGTAAAAATAAGAGGAGCAAGTACTTGGGTTGTTTGATTTGGGGCACTGTTTCCATCAGTCCCCTGTTGGGTCAGGAGACTTGGGAGGTTCCACCCACCAATGGATTTCATGTCAGGGACTCAGATCTTACTTCAAAATTACTTGACTCTCTTCCTGGGCTTTGCTTTGATTGCTTTCCAAATGTTCCAAATCTGACTCTCTAGGAATAACTGTGTAGTTTAATGTTTCATCCTTTGGATACTTAACAGAGATGTTAAATATCTGGAAACGGAACCTTCTCACCAGGTTGCATATGTGGAACACAGTGGTACAGTCAGGAGAGAAAGAGCCTTTTCCCTTCTGAGCTAGAGTGGAGGGAGACAACATGACTTTAGAAAGCACCCTCAAAAGATAAAGCTGGAGGTGCAGGGAGCCCCAAAGTCTGAAAATGAGTCAGAGATGGAATCGGCACGTTTCCACTGAACACCCACTCTGAAGCACACTGTCAAACAAGGGTCCTGGGCAGACACCTACTGGAATCCCAGACTCCAGGGTTTACAGGAACCATGTCCCATGAAAGGATCATAACATGGGGGAGGTATACACATTCTACTAGTGCAAAAGGGCATGCAATTATTAGAAGAAAAACAAAAACTGTACAGCTAAGTTGCAATAATGATCTATTTTTAAATAAGCAAAATACTCATATTTGTGAGCTTCATTTAATTTTCCCAACCTCCGTAAGTGTGGATGGTGGGTGCTTAAAAAGGTCGTGGGATTTATTAAGGTTGAAGAAGCTGGAATCAAGAGGTGAGGCAACTATTGATGAGGGATGGGCAACCTCCACAGACCCAAAGACAAGACAATTTTGCTTTTCTGAACAACTTAAAAGTGCTCCAGGCCTGAAGTAATGAGGTCCTTAGAGTAACTGTTTATCTGTAACCACAAAGAGGAAAATATATTTGGTGACTCTAGATATTAATTGTGGGTTGATTGGAAGTCTTGCTAGTCACAATTTCCCATATTTTATATAATAAAGGATGTTCTGTCCTGCTAAGGGTGGTACAGTGTAAGGAAAACACAGGTGGGAAGTGTTTAAAGATGAGTGAGTTTGTCTAAAAGGAGATTTTCAAATTTACAAACATTGCAATATATGTATGTGTGCAATATTATAAAAGGGCCCTTTTTTCCCAAAGAGCTACAAACAAAGCAAAATGGTTTTCTAAGTTGCTAAACCCAAATAGGTCCCAAATACACATCTACCCTGAGAACACAGATATTATAATATGAAATAATTGGTTAACTTAATACTTAATACTTTAGGAATTGAAAATGCATTTTCCTCTTAGCTTCTTAATTTGGGTAACAGGTTTTTTGGAAATCAGAAAAATATCAGTATAAGAACTCATTTAGGTTTTCTGGGTTTAGAAAGCAAGGTGAAAATTAATTAGCTTTATAATGTGTACCAGACAGGGCACTTAGGGAGTAAAATATAAATTCCTTTGTCCATCCCTGTCCTTTCATTCCTTTCTCTGTTCATTACTCTTTTTCTTTCCTTTATTTTCTTCCCTCTCTCTTTTCCTCTTTCTCTTCTTCCTTCTCCTTCCATGGTAGATTGCGTTGCATACTTCAGCAAAAACACGTTCTTAATCAGCATTCCTCATCAGCATTACTTTGAGTGAGAAGCCTTTTATAAACAGGACTTGTAGAGATTTTTTTGTTATTGTTAAGGTATGGCTAACTAAATCAGTGTCAGCCTTAATCCACACGAATGGAGATTTTAGAAGCCTAGAAATCATAGAAGCCAGAAAAGAGAGGGCATCACCATGTGCCAGGAGGCAGAGATACAAGCCAAGGAACCCCAGGGACTGCCGGCAGCTAGCACCACAGTGTACAGACTTTAAAAGAAAGCAAGCCTTCTGATATCTTGATTTTGGACTTCTAGCCTCAAAATCGTGAGCCAATAAATTCCTGTTATTAAATACCATTGTGTGGTATTTGTCACAGATGCTTGGCAAACCAAGAGACCTTCCTTTGTCTTCCTTTTTCTTCTCCTTCCTTTCCTTTCCTGTTCTCCCTTATCCTTTCTTTTCTTTTCAATGTATCAGTCTGAAGAGTGGTCCTAGAAGGTTTCTTCAAACAGTGGATGCAGTGTATTTTAAAAACATGATCTTTGTCTTCATTGTAACACAGATTTATTAACGTAGAATTGTTTACTAAGGCAGAGCAGAAAACAAAAACAGTGGAATAGAATGCAATGCTTGTTTAATTTTAGTTTGGAATTTCTACATAACATTAGTCAGGGTATTATATTAAGAATCTAAACAAATTCCTAAACTGAATGAAATTATCTTAAAAGAGGAAAACAGCCAGAATAGCAACTTTATTCTGGTGAGACCATTTGAAATGAAGAATAAGTTTGAGTAATTTTGCAACAGAAATTATCATATTGCAAAGGATTGCATTATTTCAAGATTTCCTTTCAAGTTGCCTATTAATCAAGTTTCATACACAGAACTGTCAGTGTTTGTTACAGATGTAAGGTTAGTAAGTGAATATATTCATTTTTAGAGTTTTGGTGAATAAATTATTTTAATGATCTTTTCAGTTTTATTCACCTTTCCTCTAGAATTATTACAAAAAAGACCCTACTTAAGAGGTTTTTGAGTTGCAAATATTAACCATTTAATTGTTTGGGTATATTTATTATGAAGAAAATTTATAAAATTCCTTTTTCTATAAAGAAATCATCTCTTTTCCTTTTGGCACTTACAACTTTCTTTTCTTACCAATTGAACAAATAACAGAGAAATGAAGAGCAATAAGAACTGATAAGGAAGACACAACTTCTAAATGGACTTCTGCCTCCTTCCTGATGTAGTAAATGAACACAGAAAAAGTATACTGGGGAAGATGCCACCTGCACTGACAACCAAGGAGACCCACATTGCTGAGCTTATGCATATGACCTTTTGGATTATTGTCAGGTTCTCCCCGAATATTAGGATTAGCTTAAAATGGGTAAAAGCATTATTTCAAGCTTCACATTTAAAAGCCATCCTACACATTCAATAGTTCTTGGAATAATATGTGTCTAAGTATCTTAGATGCTTCACT
This sequence comes from Choloepus didactylus, assembly GCF_015220235.1. NCBI lineage: Eukaryota > Metazoa > Chordata > Mammalia > Pilosa > Megalonychidae > Choloepus > Choloepus didactylus. Next base: position 78,136,665 of record NC_051321.1, on the reverse strand, counting down.
CTTCCTTCTCTTCAACATTCAATCCATGCATTCACTCAACAGATAAGTTTAGAGGATGCACTATATGCTGCACACTATTTGAGGTGCTTGGAATACATCAGTGAACCAAGCAGATAAGGCAACTTGTTCTCAATGAAATTCACTTATAGTGGGGAGAGACACACAATAAATAATATGCAAAATAAATAAGGAAACTTGTAAATGTATTAGAAGGTGATTAGTACTATGGAATCAAGAAAAAAGTAAAGTAGGGTAAGGAAAATCAGAAGTGGGGAAGGTAGTAGGATGCAATCTAATTGAGAAGATGGTATTTCCTTGGAGAGATGAGGGGGTGAGAGTTTTCATCATATAGATATCCAGGGTACTATTCAAAGCACAAGAATAGCCAGTGCAAAGACCCAAAGATGGGAGCATGACTGGCATGTTCAAGGAAGAGCAAGGAGGGAAAGTGGCAGGAAGACGGAAAGTGTCTACATCAGGAGGGCTATGTAGCCATTGGAAGGATTTTGGCTTTTACTCTGAGTGAAACAGGAGCTACATCAAGATTTGGATCAGAGCAGTGGTACGATAACGGTCTTACATTATTAATAAAGAGTCCGACTGACTGTGGTGTTGGTATTAGAAAAAGCAAGGGTAGAAGTAGGGAGAACTACTGGAGATGAAGAAAAGAACACAGGCTGAGACGAGAGGAAGAGACGTAGTCTTCATAAGTGGTTGGCTTGTGGATGTATGGTGAGATTGTTGCCAAAAACTTTCCGGATGCCTTGGATGTGGGCTACAATAGACAGACAGGTCAAGGAGAACATATGGTCCTGCCTCCAGTCCTGGATCTCCCAAATCTACCATTCACATTTACGCCAGAGGCAGTCATTTAAACTACACCATTCTATAGCCTATAGGGAAAAACCAAAGCTCAATGTATGACCGTGCATGTCACAACTGCCTTCTGTTCAAATGGAGATAAGAATGACTTTTTTCATTAGAGTTCTGGGAAGATCAAATGAAAACATATCCATAAAAACTTTTTCTTTGCTAGCATAAATGATACAAATGAACAGGAAGCATGTGTATTTTTAAACTGCAGGTAAACAAAGTTCCAAAGAGTTGATATAAAGAATTTGTAATCCACAAAAAGAAACATACTTGGTTCATTAGACACAAAGAAAAAATTCATTTTTTTTTAATCTACAATCTTCCCAACCAATTTTCAAGCTGATAATTTTGGAAAGTGTCTCCTCACAGGTTGAGACACAATTTTCCCAAGAAGACATAAAATTTAGGATTTTAGCAAGGAAGTAGGTATCTGCGATAGACATCATGTGACTATAGAGCACCTCCCAAAATTGCTTCACAGAAGCACTGATCACAGTATTCCATTTGTGCCCTGAGTGTGAGCGCCCCACTAAACTGGACTCACATGCATCTCTGTGTTATTTAGAGATAATAAATTAACAATATAAGTAGAGTTAAGAAGTGTGGCATCATTTGAGGTGTCACCCATATTTTCAAAACACAGCCATAGTTTCATTCAATTTCATTCTTGTCTGCTTAGCTGTTAAAGGCAAAAATGAAATCTGTTTTATTTGAGCATTAAGAACTCATTTCTTCAGACTGTGTTAATCTGCAAAAGAGAAAGACATAAGAAGTCTATGTAGTCTCCTTACAAAGTTGACCACTTTCACAAAATGTCCTGACCCCTCCAAGGGAAAAAAAAAAAAGGTTCTTAATATATTTTAACTTTAACGGGCATAATAAGATAGCATAGCATTATTCAAACTATGTGGTATTACTTTTAACTATTCATTTGGACAAGTATTAGATCTTTATACAAGCCTTATTTACAGAGTTCAGGAAACTTAAGCATGAAATTGGTTAAAATTATTCATAGCCATAGAATAACCACAGAAAATTCTAGTCTGGAGGTAACAGTGCTGATGAAATTGAATCTTGCAGTGTTTTAAAATGCACATAAACATACAATATAAGCATTAAAAACACAGCTTGTGACAATTATCGGTTATATTAATTTTGCTCTGAAAACAAGTTCATGTACAAAGAAGACCTGAACAAGATACAATATTTCTGCTATTTAAAATGTAACTTTTGATTTTCAAAAGAACCAACAATTCTTCAAAATTACATAGCTGAAAACATTGCTGTATTTCTTCCCATAGTTTTAGGTGAGTTTTGGAAATTGTTCTACTTACATATCATCATTTTCCTCAAGCTCACCATCACTTTCAGAAAAGAAATTTGTTAGTTGAGCCTTGAAGCTTCACAAATATACCTTTTTTTTAAAACAAGGTACAAGTTTTATCCTTCACATAAATGAAAGCTTTTCACTGTCAACAGTCATTAAAGTAGTAACTATCCTTGAGAATCTAAAAATGTGTTTCTCTTTAAAACCAGTCTGCCGTGCTAAAGATTTTAGAAAGTGGAGATGGCTAAAAGAAAAAAGGGCATTCCTTTTTGAAATTTATGGTTACTTTTTTGACTGGACCCATTTCTCATTATGTCTTAGATGTAAGAAATGGGGATGGGGTCATGGAGGAGTGAGAACTAATGTTCACTTATTCTTTTATAAATGGCACACATCATTTTATCACATAATACATTTTGTGTTGTTTAGTCCTTGCAATAGTCCTGGAGATAGACTGTATTAATGTAATTTTCCCAGATAACAAAACTGACATTTAGAAGGATTTGATCATATTGACAAGTCACATAAAGTAACTGGCAGTGTCAAGAGTAAAAAACAGGTTGCCAGACTCCAAAACTCCATGACATGTCCACTTGTCTATACTGCTTAGGCATGTGGGGAATCACAGACTTTGGGGACAGTGGCCACTACAAGGTTTCAGAGAATCAGAGTGGCCAGATTGGGAAGAAGGATTCTTAAGATCTCCAAACCCCAGCTGGTCCCCTCAGGAAAAGAGGCCAGTGGCTGCTGCCATTTAACAGACAGCTGTAACAGCAACCACAAATCATCACAAAAGAATATTTGCAGACAACTGAGTCCCACTCAGATCAAATGTAATGGAAGAAACTGGGCTAGGGTGATATCTTCAGAGCACTGAAAAGATAAAGACAATTTGGTGCATACTTGATGTAAGAAACTGTGCTGGACCCTTTAGGGACACAAAGACAATCTAACTTACACCTGCCCCCAAAGAGCCCAATGACTAGAGAAGAGAGAGATCAAGCACAAATAGATCACATAACAGGAGACAGCAAATGGCATTTAATAAAATCATAGAACATGCTGTATTTATCTGACATCTATTTTGGCTGAAGCACTAGGCTACGTATGTCTCAGATACCGTCATAACTCTTCCATACCCTGCAACATAAATATTCTCACCTCTAATTCATATAGGAAGTGCCTGAGGCTCAGGGATATTAGATATCACAGTCAAGACCAAGACCACACAACGGATACGTAGTAATCAGAGTTCAGGGCCCTCCAAGCACAAAGCCTGGGCTCTGCACTTCATTGTCTTACGAGAGATGAAGATAAAGGGTTCAGGTAGTTCACAGAGAAGGAGGGCTACTCTAGTGACTCAGTAGTCAGTGTTGCTGGAGGGGTGGTATGTGAGCTGGGTGCTGAAGGATGGATGCTCTCAGACAGAGAAGGTTGGAGAAGGGCATTCCAAGGAGGAAATCCATAGGAAATCCACAGTGGGAGTGCAGAAGGACAAGAAGCTTGGCTTAGATGAAGACCCTGGCATGCACAGACTCTACATTGGGGCACAATGTTGGGGAAGCAGGTGAGTGCCAAATCACAGGAGACCCCAAATGCTGGGAAAACGAGGGTCCCTGAGCACTGACAGGCATTGTGGGATCCCAAAGGTCTCTCAGCAGATTAATCAGCTGACCAGACACAACACAGGAAGAATAATCTGGTAGCAGGGTTTAAAAGTGAGGGCATTTATGAGGCTCCTGTAGATTCATGATCAGTGTGAGCAACACTTTTCTAGGCCATTTACAATACTCTACGCATTTTATTCAAGAATTTAAATATGTGGTTTTAAGGAAGTATAACTGCCAACATATTATTTATTATGTTCTTTTTACAAAACATGCCTCTGAGACCACCTTATGCTATTTTAGATGTAGCCAGAATTAGTGTGAACTAAATTATACCATTGCAGCACTTGGTAATGTACCGAAATTGTGAGAGAGGAATTCAGACTTGCAAAAATATGCACCGATGTCACATATACACAGGCCCACTCATACCAATTCACACGATCTTTCTTCTCCCATTCCCCCTCTTTTATTTTCTTCCCTCCTCCTTTTTCTTACCTCTCCCATACTTCTGCCTCTGATCTCTCTGCAAGCACAAAAGTTCAGCCTTATCACTAAATTAACAGAAAATTTAGCAGGAAATGCCCTCTCATTTTCTAATATAGGCTCATTATGGATATGCAAAATAAGAGAGAATGACCACTGAAAGAAATATGTAAATATTTTAGAACACAGTTTTGCACAATTACATCATGCTGCATTGCTATTAAGTTTTCATTAAGCATATGCTTCAATAAGCAGTAATATTCTGAGTTACTACATTGTGATAGAAGGTGGAGTATGGAGGAAGAAGCAATCCATAAGCCATTTGGTTATCTCATCTCAAACAATGATATTGGCAACATTTTCCTGGAATTCAGCTAAATGACAACAGTCTAGGGGATACACTATAGACTTGAGATATGCATAATGCAACATTTTCAAGCCTTGTGTAAATATTGTGACGTGACACCAATGCCTTTAAACAATAGACAGAATGCTCTGACAAATATTCTGTTCTTAATGGCCATGAGATGCATTATCTGTTTGTCACACATAAGCTAAGATGCTGTGTGATTTTTTAAAAAAATTCCATCATGTTGACACTCAGACAGCTGTCCTCTTTTTATTCTTAAAATTTGAAAGCAGAATCCTCTTTAGCAAAGCTGTCACTGTGCATTAGAAAGTCAGAAAAATGTTCCTCAAGATGGATGTATAAGATCATGTGCAGATCAGCTGAAGGCTTTCCATTTGCTAGGGAACAATCAACACAATAGAAAACCAACTGCAACATCTGCTTCTAGATAAGGCGCTGGTTAAAGATCAGAAATTGTGAGAATCTCTTTAAGAGGAGAACATCAACCAGCCATAGCGAGCCCTAGAGAAGGAAGCGATCTTTCTCCACTTCTATTCTCCAACACATTCTACATCTTTCTCCCAAAATTCATAGGAAGTGTTGAAAGAACACAGTGCTCCTTGGCATTCCTAAATTAAAAGACAGAGGCCAGGACACAAAGACAGCCAATACAAGGTATCTAAGAACAGACAGGCTTCTCCTTTAGAGAGCAGTCAGAAGAATCAGGAAGCACAAGGCCAGACCTCCTTCTTTGGATGCCACAGCCTGCAAAAAGCCTGAACCCCTTGAGCTGGTGCACACAGTGGAGATTCCTGCCAGAGTGAGCAGTCACAAAGTGCATGGAAGAAAGGCAGCAAACTAAGGGTACTCTGTAAATCCTCAAGAAAATATTACATTACAGAAAGGAACTTCCATAAGACCAGAGGAAACACCTGTCTTTGAAATAGAATTTTTACAAGTGATGTGAGAAAATTTGAGAAAAGTCCTTTTTTACTTTGCCTCCTTTATCTGTTACAGGCTTGTATTATCTAATAACATAACATGACTTGATATTCATTACACAGTGATTTGAGAGGATATTATTTCTAGGAAACATGAAAAGATGAAAAGTGGGTGTGAAGAAGAAATGGTTGTGTAGGATGGAAAACACAATGGGTGAAATTAAAAGTACTAAGTCGAACATTAGAAAAATCAAACGTGGAGAAAAACAAAGGAATTCATCTTGAACTCAGTGGAGAAGGATGAAGACTCGAAAGGGTTGAGAAAATGGGACATATGGAAGACATCTCAGAGACCAAATTCATATCAAAATGAAATCTATAAAAGAGAGCAAAATAGTGACAGCAAGTATCGTTATCAAGGAAATAAGAGAAAATAATTTTCCTCCAATAAAGAAATATTATAAACTACAAAAGAAGGGACTCAAAAGCTACCAAAAAAAAAAAGCATACTTACGGAAAAAAAAATTAACTCCCATTAAAATCATGGCCTTATTTTTTAACTTTAGGTTTAAATATAATAAATGAAAGAAGGTAACTGCAAAATAAATTAAAGTAGACTGGTTCCAAATTTGATTTATCTACAACCAGATACTAGAAGACTATGGAACTCTTTTGAGAAATAAAAGACTGACCCAAGAACTACACATCCAACAAGTTCTTCATTAATTAGCAATGTGTAAAAGCAATAGAAAGCTATTCTCTCATATGCAAATTCTCTCAAACTATTCAACGTAGGATCCTTACTGGGGGAAAAAATAATAATAAAAGGCACAGTTCATCCAACCAAGAGAATAAATTAAAAACTCAAGAATTAGGAAGTTATGTTTGAAAAGAAGAGAGGAAAATCTGGGAAACTTGTTAAACATAAAGTCAAGGATTGCCTTTCATATTATGTTTAAATTTAATGCAATTTCCAAAATAAGTCTTCAAGTAGATATATTATAGATAATAATAGGAAATAAAATAATAAATGGAAAAACACAATATTATAGCAACAAAAATGGAGATATTAGTAAGGAACCTGAGAGGAATAAATAGCATGTTCGATTATTCATTTTACATAGTGAGAGTTTATGTATATATACATTAGTTCATTCTTTATGTTGCTAATCAGAAAGAAGAGTATTTTTAATTTAAAGCTGACCTTAATAGAGTAAAATAGATTAACAAATTATCAGAGCAATAAAACATAACTCATAAACTAAAAGATAACAAACAAAGGAGAAGCAGATCATAGATATATCAGAAAATGTGTGAGCATTTTCCTAATAAAGTGTTGGGTAAAACCCATGAGCTATAGTAGAGTCAAAAGCTGCAATCAGGGGGGAAATTTTATCTCTTAATGTTTTCATTCTTAAATAACAATAAGTTCAATAAATAATTTAATAATTCAACCAAATAAACATTTTTTAAAAGTTATAAAATTACAAAAATTAAACAAAAACTAGTCCAACCAAGAGAAGTAACTAGAGACATTTCCATTAAAATCAGGAGCAAAACAAGATTTCCTGTAACAGCCATTATTATTGAATAATACTCTAGAAATTCTAGGTATTGCAATTGAAAAAGAAAATAAGGAGAAAAAGTGGCATGGCTATCAGATAGAAGACCCAATTATCATTAATTACGCCTGACATATTTACATCAAAAACCTAACTTTATGATGATTGAAGACAGAACTGCAGTTTGAGAAGGACAGCACAAATTTAGCAGAGGGCAGCAATGCACGGAAGTTGACCAAGGGGTGTTACCTTAGCTCCTTTTATAAAAATCTGAAGCCTTATTGCAAAGACAGAGATTTCCCATAATAAACAGCAGGAAAGGGGCTCAAGTTATTTCATTTGAACATTAAAGAACATACTTTCAAGAATTCTGGACAATTTGGAAATACTCTGCCTAGTTCAGGTTTTAAAGAAAGGAACCACTCCTAAACAACTAATATGAATGAAACTGATGGAACTTTAAAGAGGGCAATTTGGTAATATAGAGCAAAAACCTTAGAAACGGTGATTCCCTCTAAACTAGCAAGCACATTTTTAATATATGTTCAGGAAAACACAGTTTAAAACAGCAAAAATGTGGAAACAACAATAGGGAATTGATTAAAAGCAGGATAGGTGTTTTAGGAAGAAAGGTCCATCCCTGGGGAAATCATCAGACTATATTAAACACTGAAAAAAAGAGGACTTAATATATATATATGCATAAATGTACCAAAAAAAGCAAATTTGATAGGATTCTTAATATGCTTTTATATTTTCTGTATGTCAACAAAGGACATATATTACTTCAGTAAATATAAAGATAATATTAAATATAAACCCATCTACAAAACGTGGGTCCTACCAAGAGTACTCTATGCATGCTTCTTTTTTAAGGGAAGTAGTTTGATCTTGTGGAACTGATGATAAATTTGGAATCAGAAGATAAGAATTTGACTCACAGCCTTAACTACTTTTTTTTAATGCAATTTTATTGAGATTTATCCACACACCGTATAATCCATCCAAAGTATATAATCAATGGCTCACAGTATCATCATATAGTTGTGCATTCATTACTACAATCAATTTTAGAACATTGTCATTACTCCAAAATAAAGAAAAAATAAAAATAAAAAAGAATACCCAAAACACGCCATACCCTTTATTCCCCCCACCCCATTACTTATACATTTTTTACTTTATTTTATTACTCATCTACCCATTCGCTAGATAAAGGGAGTATCAGTCACAAGGTTTTCACAATCACACATTCACACAATAAAAGCTATATAGTTATATATAATCATCATCAAGAATCAAGTGGATTACAGTTCAACAGGTTCAACAACCTCAACTACTTTTAACTAAGCTGTGTCATAAGGGTCAAGTAATATCCATTTTCCAGGCCTCAGTTTCCTTAAATAATCAATTGAAGTTAGTAGACTCTGTCTTTCCTGTGTTGCTTTGCTATAATGGTAAATTATTAAATGACAGGAAAACAAGCCAAATTATCTCTAATGTCTTTTTAAACTTCCTCTTGTCAAATACACAAAATGACAGAAATTTGAGCAGTGTAGGTTACCTCTTCCCAGTGAAAAGACTTACTGTTATTCTAATCTTAAAGTGGCATTTCCCTAAGTGTGTTCCATACATCACTGGTTTCTCAGAATATGAATATCTACTCTAAGAAAAGGGCTTCATGATAAAGTGATTTGGGAAACACACATTAATCACAGGTTTTGTGATTACAAGATTCGCAGAGAATTTAATACATGCATGGAAGTCTGACTCTCCAAAAGGGTTAAACTTTTGATCATAGATTTCCTTTACTCTTTGGACATCTTGCAGGACTTGTTCTGCAAACACTTTAGGAACTGCTGTCTTAAAGAGAATTTTATATTAGGTAAGCATACATCTGTGACAGTGGAGTGAAAGAAAGACCCTGCAGGAATGAGAGCCCCAAGCTACATGGGAGGCAGAAGAGAAGGAGGTGACAAGAGAGACCTTTGAAGGAGATGACAACAGCAGTCATTTTATCTCATTCACAGCTTTAGAAAATGGGTTAAAATAATTATTGTTGAAGTATGCCATAAGTGCTTGCAACAGAGCAAAGAAACCATTTCTAGTGGTAGAAATAATCTGTTTATGAAAAAGTCATCATTGTTTGCGAGCTCAACAGAGCATGCATTTACCTGAAACTACAGCCATTTATCTCTAAGTTCCTCTTGCAGAGCAAGATGAGACATAGTCAACGTTCTTCCACTTTTCCCATTGGTACGAAATGAATGAGAGGGCACATCCAGTCTCAAAGACAGACATTCACAATTAAAACAATCAGACCTTGCGGGCACACCCAGCAACATCCACTGTATGGTGTAAATGCAAATATCTCTGAAAGAAAATGTGTTTCAAAATTATAAACTAACATGCTGTCTACATACAATCTGTTAGTAAGTCATGATAAGTAAGTTATAGCATCAAAAAACCAAATAATCTTATTGAAAAATCTATTTGGAATTGCTAGTTTGTTCAGAATTTTAGTTTTCAATCAGCACATAATACTGACAAACATGACCATTTATATTAAATATATGAAAGAAACTAATTTTAATGGAAAATTTTAATTTTTTAATGGAATTTTATTTTCATATTTCAAAATTATGTGTGTGTGTGTGTGTGTGTGTGTGTATCCTTTGAATAAGAGAACCCTAGCCAAGAAGAGTCACATAGAAAAGCATGCTATTTTGATATTTTGTCTCAATCTAACGTTAGGAGTTTATCTATGACTATACTCAGAAATTGTGACCTAATATATAATTTGCTTATCAATAATAACTGAACTTACTAGTCTGTAGGAATTTACATAGTGCACTCTGGATACTAAAGAGTTAACACTTTAAAAAGATTAAAGGTTGATAGATGAAAGTGATACCAACAATGCAGACTAAATTAACTTTTTTTCAGAAATAGTTATTTCCAATAACATTAAGTACCAAATAGCACTTCAAACAAGTTGAAACTTGTTTTTGATTTGTTTTATTTTTGATTATGGTTTTGTTTTTGTTTTTATCTCATGACAGAACTGATGAAAAGGGGTTTATATGAAAAGTTCTAACTTTGCCTATTTCTATTTTATGACTAAAAAAGAATAGCTGATCATGACATCTACAATAATCTCATATATTTGGGAACTCATGTGATGTATGCACTCCAGATTATTTTTACATTCCACAGAATCATACCTTAACAAATTATTGTGATTTTATAGTTTACTAATCCACCAGATTCAGATCTCATTAACATCCCTTGAGCATGTTCTATGAACTTGAGCATTTATTAGGTGCCAAGCTCTAGGACTGGCAATTTATACTTATTAATCTTCTCCAAATCCTATGAGTTAGACATTATGAGACCCAATCTCTAAACAAAAAAGGGTTAGGGAGGTTATCAAAATTCTATTAATGGTTCCATTTTGTAAAGCAAAACAACATCCATGGAAAATGATTTACATATTGAAAACACTGATTTGCACTGAAATATCAGTTTTAAGAGTTCCTGTCACTCAGTTCTCACTCATGCCTGCCCTTTCCTGGTTCTGTGGATCCTGTTTTTCCCATGTCATGACGCATCAAATGTAACTTCATTTTGCATAAATAAATACTGGGTAAGTGTTAACTGGAGAAAGTTTTCAACTTGAGGTAGCTTCTCTTCCAGGGTCTGGCTCCAAACACTTTGTAAGCTTGGCTCATTTCAACCAACTTAAAATTTTGAGAGCCAGAGCTAAATACCTCGATTTGCATTTTACTAGTAGTAAGAAGGCAGATTTATTCTTAATTTTTTAGCAATGGGATTTTTCTTACAAAGGAAAACATTATCTTGGAAAATATAATTTAGCTAATTTTGACTCGCATATTAAAGATGAAAGTCTTTCAGCCTAAATAACATTTTTGCAATTGTTATTAATATGGCTACTGTAAATCTATTTTCTGGGAATTTCATCTGAAACCTTCCAGCATCGTAGTTAACTCATATCAGAAATGGATATGTTTTCAAGATACTTATTGCTGTTAATGAATTTCTCTTAAAGAATTTTCCCTACTTTCCCCAAAACTTACTGTTAGTTGGCAAAAGCAGTGAAAATAAGATTAAAGCAATAAAATCACTAGGCATCTGTTGGAGTCTCAAACTTTAAGAAACTTAGGGTTTCTACAAGAGGATAAGTAATCTAAAGAACCAATGAAACCCAGTTTTCTTACATAAAACAATACAGATGACTTCATAAGTGAACCGTAAAGATATTCCCTTGGAGAACATAGATATAAATATCTTTCAGACCCATCTTCAAATGGGCCACATTTAATATGAGAGTAAACAGCCTCAGGGTCCATCTCCTTTCTTCATCACTGCTTAATAGCATTTGAATGGCTTACAGTAATAAATGTGTAGAATATTCAAGTCAGAGGAAGCTTGGAAATAACTTGGACCTATTCCACTGTTTTAGATGAGGAGATTGAGCTCTAAAGAGAAATAAAGTAACATTTTGGAATACAAATCCCATCTCCGGTACCCCCAGGCTTTCTTAAAAACCATGCCCCAAATATCTGCATATCTTGGGACTTCAATCTCTCTCATCTGGATTATTTCCATAATATCCATGCATGCTGCATCATTTCCCTTCTGTAAAAAGTGTGCTCTTGACTTGTCTTTTCCAAACCTATATTCCATTTCTGTGCTCCTCCTCATGGTCAACCTGCTAGAGATACTCATTCTACAACCCTTTCTCCACTTTCTCACCTCCTGGCCATTTCTTTGCACACTACAGCCCAGCTTCTGTCAGCACCTCTCCAGAAAAGCTGTTGTTGTTGTTGTTGTTGTTGTTGTTGTTGTTCCAAAAAAAAATTCATCAAAAATCTATAAGTAACTAAGGACACAATTTTCATTCTTTTTCTATTCAACTTCTCAGGAGTTCTGGCACAATTGATACATATCTACGTTATGGAACAATTTAACCTCTGGGCTTCTATGACCTCGATATATCCATGTCCCTTCTCTATTTCACTATCAATTTCTAGCTTCTTTGCAATTTCCTCCTTCTCTGTTGAACTTCTAAATTTTGAAGTCCATGAAGGCATGGTACTGGCTCTTCTTTTCTTGGCCAGCTACACTGTGTTCTTAGGTGATCTCATCCTGCCTGTCTATACGCTCATAGCTCCCCACCATGCACATGCTGATAGCCCTCATGCTTATATATCCATCTCTAGACTGGCTTATTGACTGTATAATTAACCATGACTTCACCTGGTACTCCAATGGGCAGCTCCAATAGAACTCTTCATTTGCTACCATCCAAAAAAATTGTTCCCCACTCTAGATATCTCCAACCTACTTAGTCAGTGGCACCATCAGATACCTATTTCCATAGCCAGAAACATCCTTGATTCTTTCTTTCCCCTTATTCCCCAATCTAATGTACTCATAATGCCTATTTGATTAGTTTAACCTCCAAAATATGGATTCATATATAATTTCATAATCTTTTCTGTTCCAACACCCTAGTCCAGGCTACCATAATTTCTCACATCCCTTACTCCCTCAGTCTCCTAACTGGTCACCATTCCTCAATTTTTTTCTCTACCCATCCATTCATCACGAAACAGCAAAAGTTCTTTTCTTTTTATTGAATATATCCTAGCCTGAAAAGCCACCATTGATTCCCACTGTACCTAAACAGAACCCAAATTCCTCAGTGGCCTATGAGTTCTCCTTCCTGGCTCCTCTGACCCTCTACCCTCCAACCTCACCTCACATCACTTTCCCACTCACCCCTGTGTTTCAGCCACATTGGCTTTCTTTCACTTCATCCGACAGACCGAGGATTTTGCTGGCTCAGGACCCAGTCGCATGATGGGCTGCTCCTCCCTCCATTCTTTTAAGCCTTCTTTATCCTTCCTTTAGATTTCAGCTTAATAGTGACCTCATCTAGAAGATTCTTCCTGATCATTACCCAAAGCAGGCTCTCCACTGTTATTTTCTCTCTCTCATTTCATTTCATTTCTTATTGCTTGCAGTTATTTTATTCATTTTTTTTGCTTTTATTTTCTCCCCTTGGATAGCCTCCTTGCAGCCTTAATGATGGTTCCATGAAAACAAGCACTTCTTACATCTACTTCCTCTTTACATCCTACACGGCACATACTCATCTGGGAAGACAGGGCTTTACCCTGGACACTCTACGCAAAACACAAACTCAGTTTCCATTACAACCTTGCAACTCATGGCATAGAAAATATTACACTAAATCCTAACTCCACACTTAACTAGCTCCAGGATCCAGGAGCTGGGGCAAATCACACCACCTCTTTGGACCATCTACTCAAAGAAAGATGGAAAGCAGTAAGTAATTCAGAGTTCTTGTGAAATAAATAACAAAACTCTTCATGAATCACCCTTGGGTACTGAAATTTATTTTTCTCTGTTTTGTTATTTTATTAAGGATCCCATTTTAACACAAAGATTATCTTAGAAATTATCTACCATATGAGACTATTAGTCCATAACAACCAAAAAAGTGAATCTTACGAATTGTTCCTTATTTAACTCTGCTTAATACTGTCACTGATGACAATCAAAGAAAGCTAGTGTGATGTACGATATAGATATTTGTAGTCTAGTCTATGAACAAAATATATCAAAAATATTTCAGAAACTTTCCTTTAAAAATAAATGTTTCACCAAATTTTTTAATATATCCATAAGATGTAGCTAAAATTCGTTGGATGCCAAAGCTTTGAGATGAATATAAAAAGTGATTTTAGATTGCCCTTCATTAGAAATCCTGGTAATTTTCTAGTCATATTTGCTATACTGTCTCACTTTTAATTCATTTACAATTTTCCAGCATAATTTATATTGATCAACAAATGCTCTTTTCCAATTCTAATATGCATTTAATCTGGATTTGTGTGGCATTCAATTCAGCCATCTTGCCACATATATTTGATACAAACTAAAAGTTTTACACACCTCACAATAAACTAAAAGTTTTATACACTTTAGGTTTGACTGGCAATCTATACTGGACGGAATCTATGTAGTAACTCCTTTTAAAAGTCACACAACAGTATAAAGTCAATACAAAAAGTTGTATTTTTATCAAATTTTTTAGCAGTAAAAAAAAAGACCATGGAATCAATACATGCTAACAGAAATTTTTTAGGGTTATATGTGCCATTTTTTCCTTTGCCATACAATTATCAATGAATTATGCAATAATAGGAGTTTCACATTAACAATCGTGGACTAAGACATTTGTGCCAATGACTTTATATGTTTTTCTTTCCTTGAAAATAATTAAAAGACTTACAAATAAATATAGTAAGCTTTGTTTCCAAGTATGTTTTTTCATTTTTAAAGTCTGACACTTTTATTTACAAGAATATTATTACAAAATACAAAGGCATGTATTTTAATTGGAGATTGTATATTTGGTTTCGAAAGCCCTGTTTTTAGTTATCTTAATTTTCCTGACATGTCTTACTGTTTAATTTTAAACTAGATCTTATTAAAGTCAACATTTTCTCAATATTTTCAATATTTATGTTTCTAAATCCAGTGGTTCAACTCGAATAAACCTCATTATTTTGAATTCATCTTTCTCTCTCTCTAATAATGAACCAATACATTTTAAGGTCAATTGGTATTATATTGAATAAAATGTTGTGGTTGTTGCAAACTCCAAAATGTTTGTTCTGAAAACTACTCTAATTTTATAGCCCAAAGTCTGGCTGACATTCTCAATACAATGGAGGATGACAGGAAATATCAAAAACTCAAACACTTAAAACTTGGGCATATCACACTGAAAGCATCTGCCTTCAACAAAACACAGTCTCTGGTGCTAATTCACTTCCCTCCTCCCTCTTCCCACCTACTTCACAAACTGGTTTGGAGGTCACCTCTTAGTTCTCTCTCTATATTAATTATCACCCTTTGAGTTCAGATTCTCTACAATAAGGATGGTCATTTTTTAAAAAAAAATCTTTGGATGTGTTGCAACTATTAATGATAATGTTTATAGGCATAAATGGTTGAAAATACAAACTGATAAGAAATACAAAAAGACATGGGACTTGAAAATTAAGGATGACACCATCCAGTGCACACCTCTGAAAATGAACTTGGGCTGCTTGAGTCCATATGGCTTGGACACAATGACCATTAAGAACAGCCCACACAACACTGATGCAAAACTTACTAGCTGAGATACTAGAGAATACTGGTTAAGAGGGATCTGGAATCCAACTTCCTGGGTTTTAATCTCTCCCTAGCTATGGAAAACTGTGCTGAGTGACCTTAATTTTAAAAGTAGAAAATAAGAGGTCCTGGTTGACCAAGATGGCAATGTAAGACACTCCAGGGTGCCAGTCCCCCAGAGAATCTTTCAACAATTGGCAAAAACGGGCAGAGCCATCTTCCTCAGAACTCTGCAGTAATTGGGCAAGTGCTGAATCAAGAAAATACAGCTTTGAAAACAGTAGAAGCTCGTGGCACCCTTGCTGCCCCTCGTTCTCATTCTCCCCAGCATGGTGTGAAGCCCCCCTTGCACTCCACTGTGGTTCCAAGGTCCTTTCCAGAGGCAGCAGAGCAACCCCTATGCACATACACATGAGGCCTGAATGTCAGTGCCAGTCTATCTGGTGGCAGCCTCAAAGACAGAACCACACAATTTGTCTCTGACTTTCCCTCCTAGAATTTGCCTTACAGACAGAAATATCTTGCTCAGAGGTATAACAATGTAAGAAAGAATTAAGTGAAAGTGGCCTGAGATAAAGGATTACCTGCTTAAGACATACAACAAAGAACCCAAGAGATGAGAACGTCTATTTCATGGAAAGTAGAGGGGACATACATATAAAAGCGAGCACAAGCCCAAACAGCATGCAAGCCCAGGAAAAGACACAGGCTCAAAAAGACACAGAAGACCCTGCCTTTCACTTTCATCTAGGGCTGATCTCCTTGACAGGAGGGCAAACTCTGAAAGACAGCCTAATAAACACAGCCCATATACAAAGATTGTGAAACGTGTTCTTAAGTTTTTATCCACCTAGTGATGTGCCAGAATTTTCCTTTAGTGCCATGAACTTAAGGAACGGACAACTTAGGAATTATATCCCAGAGTTAATGCTTTAAAATATCAAAACGTACAGTGTGCAACAAAAGATTGCAAGACAAACAAATAGGAATGAGGGCCCATGAAAAGGAGCAGAATAAAAATTGCAACTAATGAAGAAAAACAGACTTTTGGCATACTGGACAAGAACTTTTAAAAAGAGAGATCTCCAATATGTTCAAGGAGATAAATGAAAACACAGAGAAAGAAGTAAAGTATATCAGGAAAACAATGAATGAACAATATTGTAATCTCAATAAAGACACAGAAGTTTTAAAAAAAGAACCAAACGTGAATGCTGGAGTTAAAAAACACAAAAGTTTCAACAAAATATTTCTTAGAGGATTTCAATAGCAGTTTGGAGTTGGCAGAAGAAAGAATCAGTGAACTCAAAGACAAGACAATTGAAATGATTCACTGAGGAGCAGGAAAAAAAGAATGAAAAAAGGGAAGAGAGCCTAAGAGACTGTTATGCATTATAGGAGTCCCAGAAAGAGAGGAAAAAAGAGAAAAAGGAAGAAGGAATAGTTGAGAAATAATGGCAGAAAACTTATAAAATTTAATTAAAAACACATCTATACAGATTCAAGAATCCCAAGGAACCACAAATAGGATAAACTTAAAGAGAAACATGGCTACACAGGGTAGTCAAACTCTCAAATACCAAGGACAAGAAGAGAGTTCTAAAAGCGGCAAAAGAAATGTGTTACATACAAGGGAACCCCAATAGTTGTAAGTGCCCATTTCTCATCAAAAACTATGGAGGCAAAGAGTCAGCAAGATTAAATAAACTGGTCAAAAAAATAATTTTCAACATGATTTTATTTCTGGAGGGACTATCTTTCAAAAATGATGGAGAGATTAAAACACACCTATCTAGAAGCTGAGGGGTTTGTCACCATTAGACCTGCCCTGCAAACAATACTAAAGGGAGTTCTTTAAACTGAAATGACAGGAAACTACACTGTGGATCAAAGCAATATAAAGAAATGAAGACCTCTGGTAAAGGAGGTAATGAAATGGGAAATTATAAATGCCAATATTATTGCACAGTATGTTCAGTATGTAACTCCATTTTTTACTTCTTACAAGTTCTAAAATGAAAACATGTGAAAGGCAATGATAAAGCTATAGTTTTGGACATATAATGTATAAAGATACAATCTGTAACAAAAAGGTGGGGGAATGGAGACAAATAGGAAAAGTGTATGTATATGCTATTGAAGGTAAATTGGTATAAAATCAAACATGATTGTTATAAATTTAGGATGTTAAATTTAAGCCCAGGGTAATCACAAAGAAAACATATGAAAAATATATACAGAAGGAAATGAGAAGGAACTCAAAATGTTACAATACAAAAAATAAAAAAATAAAAAAATATGAATGTAGGCATTAATGGTAGAATTGAGGGACATAAAAATTACTTTACATACAAAGAGCAAATAGCAAAATTACAGAAAAATGCCCCATATTATCAAAAGATTAAAAGTTAATTGATTAAACACTCCAGTAAAAAAAAAAGAGATTAGCAGAACGGATAAAATAGCATGACCAAACTACATACTGTTTACAAGAGACTCACATTAAATTGAAAGGTGCAAGAATGTTAAAAGTTAAAGAATGGAAAAATATATACCACGAAAACAGTAACCAAAAGAGAGCTGGGGTAGTTACACTAATATTAGATAAAACAGATGTTAAGTCAAAACTGTTCAAGGAACAAAAAAATGGTCATTATACTGATAAAGGGGTCAACTCATAAAGAAGACATAGCAATTATGAATATGTATGGACCTAAGATCAGAGTCCCATACTGTCTGAAGCAAATATTGACAGATATGGAGGGAGAAATACATGGCTCTACATTAACAGTAGGAGATTTCAAAATGCCACTTTCAATAAAGGATAGAATGCCTAGTCAGAAGAGCAATAAGGAAATAGAAGACTTAAATGACAGGATAAACCAACTGGAACTTACAGACATATATAGAACATTTCAACCAACATCCACAAAATAAACATTCTGCTCTAGTGCTCTTGGGTCATTGTCCAGGATAGACCATATGTTAGGTCACAAAACAAGTTGCAATAAGTTCAAAAATATTGGAATCATACAATGTATTTTCTCTGACCAAAATGGATGAAGTAGAAATCAATAATGGGAAAGAATAGAAAATTCACAAAAAGCTGAAATTAAAACACACTGTTTAACAACCAATGGGTTAATGAAGAAATCACAAGAGAAATTAGGAAATATCTTGAATGAAAACAAAAACACAACATACCGTGACATCTAGAATGCAACAAAAGCCAATACTGAGAGGAAAATTCCTAGATCTAAATGCTTACATTAAAAAAGAACTCCCAAATCAGAGACCTAACCTCAGAAATACAGGATCTAGAAAAAAATGAGCAAACTAAATACAAAGTGAAGAGACAAGAGGAAATAACAAAGATTGGAACGAAGGTAAAGAAAACAGAGAGTAAAAAATATAGAGAAAATCACTGAAACCAAAAAGTTGGTTACTTGATAAGAACAATAAAATTGACAAACCTTTAGCTAGACTGATAAAAATGGGAAAGGACACAAATAATTAAAATCATAAACAAAAAGGCAGACATTACAATTAACCCCACAGAGAAGAAAAGAATTATAAGAGGATTCTATGCAAAACTGTAGGCCAAAAAATTAGGTAATATAG
The DNA here is from genome assembly GCF_015220235.1 of Choloepus didactylus. Classification (NCBI taxonomy): domain Eukaryota; kingdom Metazoa; phylum Chordata; class Mammalia; order Pilosa; family Megalonychidae; genus Choloepus; species Choloepus didactylus. Next base: position 78,117,664 of record NC_051321.1, on the reverse strand, counting down.
AAGAAAAACACAAATGAGTAGTGTTTCTGTACACTAGTAATGAAAAACTGGAGAAGGAAATCAAGAAAAAAAAAAACATTTGTAATAGTATCTAAAAGAATCAAATATGTGGCAATAAATTTAACCAAAGTTATAAAAGACTGACACACAGAAAATGATAAAATAGTGGTAAAAGAAATTAAAAAAAAAATTCCCAAGTAAATGAAAGGACTCACCATGTTCACTGACAAGAAATGAATATTGCTAAATGTCATCTCTACTCAAAGCAATTTACACATTCAATGCAATCCCAATTAAAATTCCAACAACCAGAGTGAAGTCATCAACATGGCAGTGCGAGACATCCTCTGAAAAACCTCCCCAGAGCATCAGCTAGTAAAAGGACAAATCCTTTTGTTTAATACTCTGGAGGACAGTAGAGACTGGAGAAGGACTCCACAAATGCTGAATTAAAGAAAAAAAAAATCTTCAAAATCAGGTAGGAAATTTCTGGTCCAGGACGGTCAGTCCAGAACCCTCTCCATCACTCAGTCCTGCATAGCGTGGGAGCCACACTGAGGCACTGTGGCCCAGATCCCTCCAGCCACAGATGCAGACTATAGAGACACTCACAGAAGTGCACTAGAACCCCAGAGTATCTTTTCAAATTAGTAGGTTGTACATATACATTGTGTAATATAAACCCCAGAGTAACTACACACAAACTATTTTAAACATATAGAGAAATAAAAATGAGGAAGAGATCAGTCAGATAATCACAAAAGATCAACTATACAGAAAAGGAGGTTGCAATAAAGGAAAAGAGAGACAAAAAATATATATATAACATATAATAACAGAAGGACAAAATGGCTAAAGTACTGCCTTTGCAGTAATAATACTGATTGTCAATGGAATAAATTTTCCAATCAAAAGAAACAGATTGGCAGAATGGATTAAAACAAAAAAAATGGTCCAACAATATGTTGTTTACAAGATAGTCACCTTAGAACCAAAGATACAAATAGGTTAAAAGTTAAAGAATGGAAAAAGATATTCCATGCCTACAGTAAACAAAAAAGAGCTGGGGGGGCTATACTACTATTGGACAAAATAGACCTTAAGTCAAAAGCTGTTATAAGAGACAAAGAAAGGCACTATATATTAATAAAAGGGGAAATCCACCAAGAAGAAATAACAAATGTAAATATTTATGCATCTGACCACAGTGTTCCAAAATACATGAGGCACACCACCAGAACTAAAGGAAGAAATATACACCTCTACAATAATAGTTGGAGACTTCAATATACCACACTCATCAACAGAAGGAACATCTACACAGAAGATCAATAAGGAAACAGAGAAATTGTATAATATGACAAATGAACTAGGCCTAACAGACACAGACAGAATATTGTACCCCAAAACAGCAGGTTACATATTCTTCTTGAGTGCACATGGATAATTCTCCAGGACAGACCATATGTTATGTCAAGAAAAAAGTATCAATGAAGTTAAAAAAGTTTGAAATGTACAAATCATCTTCTCTGACCATAATGGAATCATGCTTGAAATCAGTAACAGGCAGAGAACTGGAAAATTCACAAGTATATGCAAGATAAACAACATAATCTTAAACAATCAGTGGATCAAAGAAGAAATTCCAAGAGAAACCAGTAAGTGTCTCAAGACAAATTAAAATTAAGAACACAACATATCAAAACTTTTGGAATGCAGCAAAGGCAGTGCTCAGAGGGAAATTTATAGCCCTAAAGGCTGACATTAAAAAAGAAGAAAGAGCTAAAATCAAAGACCAAACTGCATACCTGGAGGAACTAGAAAATGAACAGCAAACTAATCCCAAAGCAGTCAAAAGGAAAGAAATAACAAAGATTAGAGCAGAAATAAATGAAACCAGGAATTTTTTTTAAAAAATAAAGAGAATTAACAAAACAAAGAGTTGATACTGGGAAAAGATCAATAAAATGATAAGCCCTTAGCTTGACTGACCAAGAAAAAAAGAGGGAAGATGCAAATAAATAAAACCAGAAATAAGAGAAGGAACATTACTACTGACCCCACAGAAATACAAAGGTTCACTAATAAGATACAATGCATAACTGCATACCAACAAATTAGACAACCTAGATGAAATGGAAAATTCCTAGAAACACACGAACAACCTACACTGCCTCTACAAGGAACAGAAGACCTCCACAGATCAATTACAAGTAATAAGATGGATCAGTCATCAACCTCACAACAAAGAAAATCCCCAGACCAGAGGGCCTCACAGGGGAATTCTACCTAACATTCCAAGAAGAATAAACATGAACCCTGCTCAAACTCTTCTAAAAAACGGAAAACAGAAGGGAACACTACATAACTCATTCTTTGAGACCGTCACCCTCATACCAAAGCCAGATAAAGATACTACAACAAACGAAAATTACAGACCAATTTCTCTTATGAAGAGAGATTCAAAACTTCTCAACAAAATACTTACTTGCAAATGGAATCCAGCAGCACACTGAAAGAATTATACACCATGATTAAGTGAGTTTAATCTCAGGTATGCGAGGGTGGTTCAACATTAGAAATTCAATTAATGTTATACTCATTAACGAAACAAAAGGGAAAACCACATGATCATCTCAACTGACACAGAAAAGGCAAGTGACAAAATTCAGCATCCTTACTTGATAAAAACTCTTAGAAAAATAGGAATAGAAGGAGACATCCTCAACATCAAAAAGGGGATATATGAAAATCACAGAGCTAACATCATAACAGTGAAAGACTGAAAGTATTCCCTCTAAGATATGAAACAAGACAAGGATGCTCACTGTTATTCAAAATTGTACTGGAAGTTCTAGCCAGAGCAGTTAGGAAAACAAAAGAAATAAAAGGAAGAAGTCAAACTTTCACTATTTGCAGATGACATGATCCTGTATATAGAATATCCCAAAAAATCTACAACAAAGCTTCTAGAACTAATAAACGAATTCAGCAAAGTGGCAAGGTACAAGATCAACAAGCAAAATTCAGTAGTGTTTCCATACACTAGTAATGAGCAATCTGAGGAGGAAATCAAGAAAAAAATCCACTTACAATAGCAATTAAAAGAATAAAATATCTAGTAATAAATTTCACCAAGGATGTAAAGGACTTGTACATATAAAGTTAAAAAATTGCTAAAAAATTCAAAGAAGACCTAAATAAATGGAAGGACATTCAATGTTCATAGATTGGAAGACTAAACATCATCAATAAGTCAATTCTAACCAAACTAATTCACAAATACAACACAGTCTCAATCAAAATTCCAATAGTCTATTTGAAGAAATGGAAAAGCTGATTGTCAAATTCATTTGCAAGGGTAAGTGGCCTCAAATAGCCAAAAAGATCTTGAAAAGGAGAAGAACAATGTTGGAGGACTCATACTTCCTCACTTTAAAGCTTATTACTAAGCTTCAGTCGTCAAAACAGATGATGGTAGCACAGGACAGATAAAGCAAACATGGAATCGGATTAAGAGTTCAGAGATAGACCCTCACATCTATGGCCAATTGATTTTTGACAAGGCTGTCAAGTCCACTTGACACTGGGAAAGAATAGTCTCTTCAACAAATGGTGCTGCAAGAACTGGATATCCATATGCAAAAGAATGAAAAGGGACCCCTATCTCAAACCATATACAAAAAAATAACTCAAAATGGATCAAAGACCTAAATATAAGAACCAGGACTATAAAATTCCTAGAAGAAAATGTAATGAAGTCTCTCAGCATCTTGTGTAAGACGACGGTTTCTTAGACTTTACAACCAAAGCAATAAAAGAAAAAATAAATGAGACTATCTCAAAATTAAAACTTTTGTGCATCAAATGACTTTGTCACAAAAGTAAAAAGACAATCTACTTAATGGGAGAAAATATTTGGAAATCACATATCCAATAAGGGTTTAATATCTAAAATACATAAATATATCCTACAACTCAACAATAAAAAGACAAAAAATCCAATTAATAAACAGGAAAAGATTTGAAAAAGACACTTCTCTAAAGAAGATAAACAAATGGCTAAAAAGCATATGAAAAGATGCTCAACATTACTGGCTATTATAAAAATGCAAATGTAAATCACAATGAGATACCATTTCACACACACTAAAAGGGCTACTATTAAAAAATAAACCAAAAATCTACAAGTGTTGGAGAGGATGTGGAGAAATAGGAACATTCATTCACTGCTGGTGGGAATGCAAAATGGTGGAGCCACTGTGGAAGGGAGTTTGGCAGTTCCTCAGAAAGCTAAGTATAGAATTACCATATGACCTGGCAATTCCTCTACTAGGTATATATCCAAAAGAACTGAACTGAAAGCAGAGATTAGAACAATGATCTGCACACCAATGTTCATAGCAGCATTATTCACAATTGCCAAAAGGTCCAAGGGCCCAAGTATTCACTTGGAAGCCACACAACAACTCAACAACAACAAAAAAAGACAATCCAATTTAAAAACTGGCAAAATAATTTGATGAATATTTCTTCAAAGGAGATATACTGGCCAATAAGCATGTGAAAAGACATAAAACGTCATTAGTCATTAGGGAAATGCAAATCAAAACCATAGTGAGATATCATTTCACTCCCACCAGAATAGCTACTATTAAAAATAAGAAACAAAAACAGAAAATAACGATTTGTAGAGGATGTGGAGAAATAGGAACACTCATTAATTGTTGGTAAGAATGTAAAATGGTGTTGTCACTGTGGAAGATGCTTTGGCAGTTCCTCAGAAAGTTAAGTATCGTATGGCCCAACAATCCCACTTCTAGGTATACATATCCAAAAGAATTGAAAGCAGGGACTCAAATAAATATCTGTTTACCAATGTTCATATGATATATGTCAGTATTATATGTCAAGTGGCATTATTCACAATTGCTGAAAGATGAAAGCAACCCAAGTGTCCATCAACCAATGAACGGATAAACAAAATGTGGTTTATACAATGGAATATTATTTCGCTTTATAAAGGAATGAAGTTCTCATACAAGCAACAACATGGATGAACCGTAAAGACACCATGTTGAGTGAAATAAGTCAGACACAAAAGGACAAATACTGTATGATCTCACTGATATGAAATAATTAGAATAACCAAATTCAAAGAGTTAAAAACTAAAATATAGGTTATCAGGAGCCATGGTGGAGATACGGAATTGGGAGTTATGCTTAATTGGTACAGAGCTTCATTTTGGGGTGACAGAAAAGTTTTGGTAATGGATGCTGGTGATGGTAGCACAACATTGTAAATGTGCCACCAATGAATTATGTATTTGAATATGGTTAAAAGAGGTAATTTTATGCTGTATATGTGTTACTAGAATAAAAATTTTAAAATATACATAGGATTGTACTACACAAACAGTGAACCCTAATGTAAACTATGGACTATAGTTAATAGTATAATTACAATAGTATTGTTTCATAAATTATAACAAAGTAACCACACCAATGCAAAGTGTTAGTAATAGGGAAAACTATACATGTGAGGGGGGTATATGGGTACTCTGTATTTTCTGCATGACTTTTCTGTAAACCTAAAACTTCTCTAAAACAGTAATTTTTCAAAGGAAGTAATGAAAATATCCAAAAGGTTGTTTAGTGCATTCCAATCAGTTAAAATGTGTAAAGTACTCAGACCACTGCTAGCATGTATTAAGCACACAATGCATGATAACTATTATTATATTTATTCTCTTATTCTTTGATCCTTTCAGTGGTATGTCTGCACACTTGTATAAGATCTCTGTAAACTTTTTCCTTAATATTTTCCTAGCACCGTAACTCTGATGTTTCTGCTTTTTAGGGGAAACACATATTGAAGATATGCTTTTATATTTCTTACTCATTCTTTTCTTCTATTATTAGTCTATATTTTATAATTCCACCTCCTCCAGAACTTTGCATTTAATATATTTTAACACACATTCACTTCTCTTATTTTTCCATTGATAGTAATATAACAGATGTGATGCTAAGCCCTGGAAATACATAGTTCCTTTTATCAAAAGGAACTGATGGCCCAGCAGTAGGGTGGGATGTGCACAAGGACAAATAATTACAAAAAAGTATTGTGAGGGTTATTCAGAGAAATTTACTCAAGAAGTTTTGGAAATAGATGATAATGTAAATATATTTATATTTCTGGAAAGACTGACAGATAAGGAGATATTTAAATTGCCTCTTGAAGGATAAATAGTAGTTTGCCAAATGGAAAAGAAGCTCACGAGGCATCACAGATTTTTTTTTTTTTTTTTGCTAGAGGTTTCTAAGTTCACATAGCATGTGTTATGTCCACGATAATCTAACCATATCTCACATTATCATCACTTAATTGTATAATGCTCATCAAAGAATTTTAAGCAGGAAATCAAAGTTCATATTCAGCTTTTATAAGAAAATTTTAGAAAGAGTGTGGAGAAGAGTTTGGATGGATGAAGTTAAAAATAGGATTACCATTTAGGAAATAACAGTAAATTCAAGGGGAAGGCTCCAGATTTCCAGGCAAAGACAGTTAAGGGCTGGGATGGAAGAGAGAAGAAAGGATTTGAGAATTAATAAGGAGAATGAATTAACAAGAGTTAGTGATGATTCTATATGGGAGCAGATGGTAAAAAAGAAGGCAGGCCTAATTATAAGATTTCAAGCTTGACTATTCAGTGATCGTATTAGAGCTGTACTGCTGCTGTGTAACAAATTACCCCAAACCAGTGGTTTAAAGCAACTCTATCCTCTTACAGTTCTGGAGGTTGGAAGCCCAAAATCTGTTTCAGTGGGCACAAGACAAGTTAATGGCAAGGCTGGTTCCTCGTGGAAGCTCTGAGGGGAGAATTCATTTCCTTGCATTTTTCAGCTTCTAGTGGCTGCCTGGATCCCTCAGCTTGTGGACCTTCCTCCATCTTCAAAGCACATCACTCCCATCCCTGCTTCTGTTATCACACACCTTCTCCTCCTCAACTCTTTCTGCATTCCTTTTAGAAGAAGAGCTGTTATTACATCAGGTTCACCCACATAACTCAGGACAATTTCTTATCTCAGGATCTTTAACTAGATCACATCTGCAAAATCCCTTTCAGTCATAAAAAAATAACATATTCATAGGGACCAGTAAATAGGATGTGGACATACTTTGGGGCTCAGTATTCAGCCTACCACAATGATAAACTGAGGTCAAGCAACAGAAGGAAGTCAATGAGCATACATGAGCTGCATGTTAGGTGCCTTTACATGTGGAGACAGGTGTTTATAGAAGAGGCAAAATGTTATACTGGATTATGAGATCACTGTGGAAGGCATGTGAACTCATCACTATATTAACAGCACCTAGTATGGAGCCTGGAACATAATAGATAATATTTGTCTTAAAAGACATGATAAATAATACAATCAATAAACCAATATTAATTTCAAAAAAGATTTACATGTTGCATTGCCTCCCACAAAATATGCCCCCCCAAAAGTCTGACAACTAGAAGAATAAATGTCCAAACATGAGTTGTTTACCTATTAGTAATTTTGAAACTAATCACCAAAGAAAGGACGATCAATGAAGAGAGGGCAGGCTTTGAACAAAGCTTTCCGGGTCAGCAATGTTTAAGGAAAGAAGCAGATTCTATGGGTTCCAGGTTTTCTAGAACAATTCTGATTTTAACCACTCAATTTTATTGTCTGATCGTTTTGATCTGGGTAATATGGTCACAGGCTCTGTGCTCATTTGTTTCCCGACATGGATACAGTGTTGCAGTGTCGGTGAGCACAGACAATGTAGTGCTTTTCCCCGCTGTGATCCATCTGTGTCCAGCAGGCCTGAGAGCCAAAACCCATTCATCCCTCCAACTATGGTGGCCGAGTGTACACAGCCCTCCTGATCCACTGCCCAGGAGCCAAGGAAACAAGGCTTGAAATCTTTAATATGTTGGCTCTTTCTTAGTGATGTTATTATAGCAGTGTGCTGCAGGCTAAATCTACACTTCCTAAGTTTTCACCATTTTGTTACACTTAAATTGTTAATTTAATAACTTGTACTTGAGTTAGCAAATGAAAATTCTGAAAGGTATGAAAGATAGACTGCAGTTTGCAAAGGCTGCCTGTGCTTTTTATGGCAAGTCATCACTGTACCACTCCCCTAAAATAATTTTTTTAAGTTTATCTTTTATTTTTAGTCTTAAAATATAGCATCTTAAAGCCATGGTTTTAAGTATCTATATTGGAAGTGGTTGTAAAATCATTTTTTAAAAATTTATTCACTATACCAGGTACTTTTACTCGTATCATCTGTAACTCTCACAACAGCCAGATTTAAGAGTAACCCTATTAACTAAGAAGGAGACTAGGTCAAAGGTTAAGGTTAATTAACTTGTCCAAATTTACAAATGTGACAAGTGGCTGAATAAAATCTCAGGCCCAAGTGTTTCGATTCCAAGTCCAATGAAATTAAAGACGTCGTGTTCCATCCAAGCCTCTAGCAGCTCAAAGAAGCTTGAATTTTTTATCAAGACACAATCAAAGATCAAGACAGACACAAAATCCCTTAAATTAAAATGGAATCGATAATTGAGATCAGATCCTTACTTCATCACAGGTTTTAGAAAATGTGTGAAACACTGGAAAATGTGCTGGGGGAATGGGGTGGAACCAAGGAAACAGGGAAAGGGAGACTGAGGCCAATAATGAAAAGGTCACCTTTCTAGCAAGGGCTGGCCTAGTTAACCTCTTGTCCCCTATATACCTGTGTTATTCTGTGCCTTCTTGCCTGCCCCATGATTACTCTCACTTCACTTGACCTGTTTGTGGAATGCACAGGCAAAGGAGGTGTTTTGGCTGGGTTAAACTATCAATTAATTTATTCAATTTTACACTTTGAATTTGGTCAAATCCTTTATGTCTTGAGTGGAACACAGGTAACTTTTGTGAACCCATAGCAACAGCCGCAAATACGACTCCTGTGTATTTTCTAGGGATAGCTTGGGTTGAGTTTCCTTTAACTCTGCTATTCAAAGAGTCTAATGTAAGCTCTTATTATAAATCAGTTTATTGCCTACATTTGCCATTTGTAAAAACACAAACCAACATTAAACTTATCACAATGAAAATTAAGTCGGGTAAATTACAAGGCAGATATATGGCAACCCACCTGGGCCTGCAATTCTCTTCACTTTAAGTGTCTTCATAACTCTCCAACAATCTATAGTAGTGTCTCTCAAAAGCGCTCCCATTCAATATGAACATGATTTTAGAGTTTACCTTTGATGATTAGTATAATGTTATAGCTGGAGCCCACTGAGGCTATGTGCTAGAAATCAATAATATCCTTGACACAAAGGTATCTGGAGTTCCTGAATTTAGTCAGGGAATTTTTGCAAAGATATAATAGTCAGATGTCACAAATACAAGATGCTAACGGTCCACAAAAATAAGATTACAGTATAAATACACTGATGACAAAACACACCTTTATCTTTCCTGATAATAGCCTCACTTATTATCAAGGAGTGTAACATAGGTTGCTGTGCTATGAAATCAAAGCTGAACTGGGAGAAGGCTATAAAAGTCATTGCAAAGAGGATTAGAAAAAAACGTGAGTGTTTTTTTTAATATTCACTCTAAGTTGTCATTGCTTAACCCTCTGCTATGTCATGAAGTAAAGAAAGCTGTCCAAAACTTCTGCAAGCTAGGGGGCTCTTCAGTGAGTTTCTAAAAGTGATGACATACATCACAGAAATTACACCATAATGTAGAGCAATATTGATGTGCATTAAAAGAATGCATGGAGGATAACCTTATTCCTTATTTTTAAGAAGTGTCAGCTTCTTTTTTTTTGTTTGTTTTACTCTCATCAATTTTCTGTTAATGCAGAGACTATTATTTACTTTCACATCATCAAGCTTATTTGATCCTCACAATAGCTCAATGAGATAGGTTAAGTAATTTGAATTTCTTTTTTTATTTCCCCCATTTTACGGCTGGGGATACTCAGACTCAAATAGTTTAAATGCAATAGGATTCAATTACTTGTATGTAGCACCATAAATCAACTTTACAAACTATAATACCATCTTCATTAAAATATATATTATATCATATCATAACATGGGTGGCTTTTATTCTAACTTGGGGAAAGTTAGTAAAGAATTGTCCAGAAAAAAAGAAGATAACACATCTATAGATTAGCTCAATACATTAGAATGAGATTATCATATGTTTGAAACTCAATACCATTTTTAATGTTTTTCAAAAATAATTCACTCCCCTAACAGAGAACACATTTTGTGTTCTTGAAGTCTCTAAAAATTAGATGAGTTTGGCAACTTCATCTACCCATTGCTTTAATGACATTTATCAACAGCTTACCATGTGTCAGGGGGTGGACAATAGATGGTTACAATGTGACTTGGGGGAGCTCTCACAGCTTACTGAGGTAGACATACATTAAAGGAAGAGCTACACTACAATGTGGTAAGAAGAATGCAGATAGAAACAACGTTACAAAAGCCTGGGAAAGAAATACCTCAAACAGTCCCAGGAGTCGTAGAAGGCTACAGTGAGTAACCCTTCAACTCTGAATGCCATGATTGACCATTTGAAAGGACAAAGAACAAAAATTAATGCAATAGCATCTAGTACTCTATATCATTTCCACTGCAACCTACCCATACCCAGATTTTTTTTACTGAAATCATTAGATGTACCCTGAAACTGTAACTGTGAGTCAAGATGAATAGCACATTATTTGGGGAAAAAGACACTGAGCTATACCAAAAGAGGATTTTGTGTGTGAATCTTTAGGTCTATGAGAGTATAAGAGATGCTCTAATTTTTCGCTTGTGCAATATCTGTATCAAAAACAAACAGGTACCCAAATACCTTCAGATTAACCTGTTCCTTCCCAATAGGGAATTAGCTCAAGGTGTCAAAAAATATTTGTTTCTAGAATTACATATATCAAGAAGAAATACTTACACTGATAGAGAACATATCAGTGGTTTTCAGGGGTTAGGGATGGGAGAGAGGAAGCATGAGGAAGTTTTCTCGGGTGATGAAACTGGCTGTATCCTGATTATGGTGGTTAAATGAAACTATGCATGTGTTAAAACACACAGAATTGTACACCCAAAAAATCATTTTTTCCATATCATTAATTTAAAAAATAAAAGGGAGCCAGGACTTGCAAAGGAGGAGGAGGAGGAAGAGGGAGAGAAGAAGAAACAATGCTACTCTGGCTGGCTTAGAAAGCTAAGGTGAGGTTTCTTCATTTGTGCTCAAAAGTGTATCTGTTCCAGTTTATTCTGTATTAAAATTATTTATTGTAAAAAATTGCATGTCATGTGATGTTTGGTGGAAAATCTACTAAAATTCTATTTCCTTTCACCACTGAAAAATACTTTAGCCATCTGTCTGAGAGTCTAGAATTGAGAAGCTGTGAAATGTAGACATAAACAGTTTCCCCTTTGCTGAACCTCTCTGACTAGGAATTTATGGGAAATCACCTTTTCATCTCTAGCCTCTAGCATGCATACAGCCTACCACATAGTCAGGGCTCAATAAATGTTAGATGAACGAAGGAGGGAAGGAAAGTAGGAAGTAACAGAAAAAGGGAGGCCAGTCTACCGTAACAGTCAGCGGAGTGCCCATATTCCATCCATCCTTTTCTTTATAGTTCACAATAGCTAATCTCACACAACAACCTGCAGGCTTTCTCTCACTGTTTCCACACACAGGAGCAGTCCCCAACCAGTGCCTAAGTGTATTTGTTATCAATACCCCAACTCCCTCACCCCTTGAGGGGGTGCATTCGTTTCCTATTGCTGATGTAAGAAACTACCACAAACTTAGTGGCTTCTAAAACAAGAAAAATTGAATATTCTGTACTCTTGGAGCCCAGAAATTTGAAATGTGTTTCACTGGGCTAAAATCAAGGTGTCCACAGAGATGCATTTCTTCCAGAGGCTCCAGGGAAAAGTCCATTTCCTGGCTGTTGCCACCATCTAGAAGCTGTCTGCCTTCCTTGGCTCCATGGCCCCTCCCTCCATCTTTGAAGTCAACAGCTAGAATCTTCAAATGTCTCTCTGACTCTGACCATCTGACTTCCTCTTCCACATTTAAAGGACCCATGTGATTAAATTGCCCCCTCCCCCCCAGGATAATTCAGGACAATCTTCTTAAGGTCAGCTGATTAGCCATGCAAATTCTACCTGTAACCTTGATTCCCCCTTTCCATGTAACATAACACATTTGCAGGTTCCAGGGATTAGAAAGTGGACATTCCTGTGGGGACATTATTCTGCCTGCCACAGTGGGTCAGCTCTAAGGCCACTGGTTGCCCACTGTGCTTACTTGCTTGACAACTGCACTTTAATTGGTGACCTGCCTTTCCCTATGTCACTTTCCCACACCCTGGAATCACCTCCCAAATAAATTATTAGCTTGTACATCCTCTTCTCAGGGTATGCTTCTGGGGGAACCCAGCATGGCAAACATCTCCCTCCTGCTGATGACCACCTCGATGCAACGATTATCACATTTAATATACATTTGATTTGCTTTGCAGGTTTGCATGTCCTTGCATAGTATTCTCTAATAGATTTGTTTGTCTTGTCCTCTCAGCCTGTTTCTATCACTCTTTTGTTTTACTTCTGAAAACAAAGCAACGTTCTAGGTAAATAGTCAAAGTTAGTAAATACCTAATAAATTGGTACCCTGGATAGAAAAAAAAATGTTATTCTGCTTTCTTTTATTCTTTTCTCTTTAAAACAGCATTTCCAATGTTCTTTACTGCTTTGTGTCAATCTAAATGTCCATCTATCATCATTTTCTTTCTGCCTAAAGAAACTCCCTTTAACTTTCTTGTGGGGCAGATGTATTGATGCTGAATGTTTTCAGCTATTGGATGCTTGGAAAATTCTTTATTAACCATCATTTTTGAAGATATTTTCCTGCATAAAATAATTCTAGTTTGATTTATTGTCAATACTTTAAAGCTGCTGTGCCACTGTCTGCTCACTTACAGTATTTCCAATGAGAAACCTGCTTCCATCAGTATCTTTGCCCTTCTGTATATGATGTATCTTTTTTCTCTGGTTGCTTTTAAGATTGTTTCTTTATCACTGGCTTTGAACAATCTGATTATGATACACCTTGGTGCAGTTTCCTTGTTTCTTGTTCTTAGGGTTCGTTGAGCTCCTTGGATTAGTGGATTTATCACTTTGTCAAATTTGGAAATTTTTCAGCCATTAATACTTCAATTCTTTTGTCTTTGCCCTCTCCTTTTAGGATAAAAAGTACACATATATTAGGATGTTTGAAATTGTCCCATGACTCAATGATGCACCATTCATTTATTTAAATTTTTCTCTGTGTGTTTCCTTTTTAATGTTTATTGCTATATCTTACACATCTTTTTTCTGTAGTGTCTAATCTGACATTACCTCATTCAGTGTATTTTTTATCTCAATGATCATATTTTTTATTTCTAGAATTTCAATTTGATTCTTTTTTATATGATTATTGTCTATACTTAACTTTTTCAACACAGGGAATACAGTTATAATAATTGCTTTAAAGTCCCCATCTGCTAATTCTAACAATTCTACCAGTTTCATGTTGGTTTTGATTGATTTGGGTTTTTTGGTTTTTGGGTTTTGGGTTTTGTTTTTTTTTTGTTTGTTTGTTTTGTTTTGTTTTGTTTTTTGCTCATTATGGGTCATATTTTCCAACATATTTGCATGTTGATACTTTTTGATTGGATGGCAGATATTGTGAATTTTACTTGTTAGAGGCTGGATATTAATTTTTGTATTCCTGTAAATATTATTGCACTTTGTTATAGGGCATACGTAAGTCACTTGGAAATGTTTGTTTCTTTCTTGATCTATTGTTTTAGGGTTTCTTAGGCAGGACCCAAACAGTGTTTAGTCTACAGCTAACTAATCCCTACTACTGAAGCAAGATCCTTCTAAGGACTCTATCTCATGTCCCAAGATTCTGAGGTATTCCAATCTCACTGGTGAAGACAGGTATGATTCCTTGTCCTGTATGAGTATTTGGTACTTTTCCCACTAAATCTTTATGGCAGTTGTTTCCCAGCCTTGGGCAGTTTCCTCATGCGTGACCATGCAGGCATGGATCAGTTCTCTGCTGAACCCTCATGGAGGACCCTCTGCAGTCCTCTCTCTGTGCAGGACACCAGGACACTGCCCTATTCATTCTAGCCACCAAGGGGTCCCAGACCCTCAGTTACAGCTCCTCAATTCAAGAAAATCACTGGACTTTGCCTGGGTTCTCCTTCCTGTGCTACACCTTGAAAACTATCTCAAAGCAGTAAATTAGGGGCAATTATAGGACTTTCCTTATTTATTTTCCATCTCCCAGGGAAAATAAATGGTCTTCCATTGCCTGATGTGCAGTATCTTGAAAGCTGTCACTTCATATATTCTGTCTGGTTTTTTTCCTTGTTTCAGGCAAGAAATTAAATATGGTCCCTTTTACTCTGACTTGGCTGAAAGCAAAAATCACTGTCATCACACCTCTTCTTTTCCATTACTATCAGCTATGGATATTTTCACTGCATTTTCTAAATCATTGCACGTTATAGTAAATATAATTCTTTGTCAGGGGTAACAATACTCTTCATCTTAACTTGCCGAAATTCACCTCTCCAGCCTTCACAGCGTCTTCTATACTGACCCATATGCCAAAATAATTGCTCACCTTAATATGCTATTATATATCACTATGCTTAAAAAAAGAGTCTCAAGTCTTACCTGATGTAGAAAGGGACATATTTACCATGAGGTTTATGAAGCTTAAACCTCAGAGCCCTTCACTTTCTTGGGCCCTATATTTAATGTTGTGTTGCTAATTTTCTTGTTTGATTTTCTTAAAGTGGACTCTCCAAATTATATGAGGTTTTGGTCCCACAAAACCTAAATCCATCCCTGGATATGAAGATTTCACTCATATGAGACATGTAGGTTTGGAAGTCTGACTTCCCACACCTTGGTCCAGCATATTCTTTTCCCACAAAAAGCCATTTCTGGTTTTGCCATACCTTTGCTCATATCACTCAGTACACAGTGGATTCTCAACATTTGATTTTTGAAAAAAATAATTAATACCATTAGATATCTAATATAGATTAAATCTGCAATATGGAAAGGAGAAATTGAGAGTTAAGCTGCAAATTACCTTTTCCCTAATGTAAATCTACTGCTTAAATAAAAAATGCTAATGTTCAAGTTAAGAAAAAAATCCTCTGCTCCATAAACCTAGTTGAAATGAGTCATTGACCTTGTTGTTGCAATTATTTTGCACTTCACTACCTTTAACACTGATTATATCTAGAGGGGTAATTACTCACAGAGCAAGTAACAAATAGCACATCTCTGACATGTTGACTTACCAGTAATTGCCAGTTACATACACAGTCACATTTGCTATGCTATATGCACAAGGATAAAAGCATTCCCTTCCTCACTGCCTATTTTTGTGTGTTGTTTTCTTCTATTGCTGAAAAAAGTTGCAGAACTATTAACTGATAATCTAGGAAAGTTTATTTTTAAAGTATGTCCAAACCAGGTCTTGGAAAATAGCTCTCAGTATAATTAGTATGTACAAATGTTATCATTAACATAAATTCACAATGCATTAGGCTTTTATTGAGTATCTACTATGTGCCAGAAACCCTGATAGAAGCAAAGGTAACAAAATGGATAAATCAGGGTCCCCTCTAAGCAATCTTCTAGCAGAAGAGATAGGTCATTTTAAAAGTAAGTGTTGGAAAGGAGGTGACAAAGTATTATGAGGAGATTGAATCAAAATGGTCAGTGGAGCCCAAGCTTTTACTCTCTCTCTCTCTCTCTCTCTCTCTCTCTCTCTCTCTCTCTCTCTCTCACACACACACACACACACACACACACACACACACACAGTATAAACCTCTAGCTATTGAGAGATCATAACCGGTAAAATTAAGTACCCTCAACCTAGCAATAGGCAAGTATGTAACTGATATTATGTGTGCTTTCTGAATTCCCAGTATCTGGTGAATTGGTGATTAGAAAGCTAACTTAATCTTCTCAAATACAAGAATCTCAGGCTTATCTTATATATTTTCCGGTCAGATTAAAAAACATTTTTTTGGTTATTTTCTGTTTTATAATGAAGTCACAATGGAATGTTCAACACAGACCAGAAATCCCTTGAGTGTGCACTTTTTCTCTCTCCCATCACTCTCCCCAGATTTCTCCTTCTGTCCGCAGCCAGTGGATAGTCAGGTATGTTTTACATGAGTGTGTGCGTGTGTAGGAGGGTGGGAGGGATTTCTGTATTTCAGGGTCAACAAGACATTGACTTGTTTTTGCAGGTTTCCTTATTTTCAGCTATTGCTATTTTCTATCTTGAATTAGACTAGTTATTGAATCAGTCTATGCTGCAGGCATCCAGACGTAGCTACCCCTGCATACACTGGTTATCCTTTGGATGCTCTGTAGGTACTAGGGTAGAGATGTGGAACAGCCTTTTCCTCCCACTTGCCCCTAAAACCCTGCTCACCCCACAGTCCTGCGTCGTGGTGTGGCTTCCTGAAGACCTGGCAAGATGGCTTCAGTCAGATACTGTCCATGATCTATTCTTTACCCTGAGAAAACTCAAGTATCCTTGCAGGCATGATACGTCCACTGAACAGAGTTACTGCAGACAGGCCATTCTGTCCAACCCTAATTGCCACAGGGCTGTTAGTCTGGTCTCTAGTTCAGCAATTTTCATTAGAGGTAAATATCAGACTGAATTAGAAGAGAGGGTGCAGGTTAGGGAATCTGAAATTTGCAGGAGGGTAGAGTCAAAGGCCACCCTTGTTAGATTCTATTCTCCCCAAGAAAACACATATCTCCCAGCATTCCCCTGAGATTTACTGGGAGTAGAAATGGAAGCCTACATAAACGTCAAAATATATAAAAGTAATAAAGCAGGAGACCTGATTGTTAAATAAAATATGCTCTATGCCCCTAACTTAGAAATACAACCTCATGATGACCTGAAAGGCCAGTTTCAAGTTTCCCATTCTCAAAACTGCTCCCCCTCAACCCACTCCCCCATCCCTCAGAACACTGCAGCTAGAAGAGAACTGCCCAGGACTCCAACCTCAGAGCTGGGGGAGAGGAGCATCTCGCATCCTTCTCTTCTTACCTCTCAATTCACATCCTTCCTGGGAAGTGTCTTATATACCCCTAAGTGGACAGCCCAGACCCAAGTTCAAACTCTGCCCACCCACATCCTTTGGAGTGACTGACGCTTGGCAGTCAGACCTCTAAGAGATCACGCAAAGCCTGGAAGGCACAAAGCTGTTTGGCCAAGGAATCCCAGGAGTGGATAAGGAGAACAGGCTCCAAGGACAACCTGTGCCCCCTCCCCATAACAAGAGCCAAGGCGGCCAAACCGTGGTGCCCAGGACAGGGATTTCTTTCCAATGATGTTCTGTAGTAATAAGTCCAATGGGGAAATTGCAGGGAAAAGGAAATGAAAACCAAAGTTTACTGTTAAACCTTGTTACCAGGCAACAATGCTTCATATTTTGTCCTTTTACATATTATATTCATATGTCTATCAATATTGGGATGCAATAAAGAATGGGTGTTAGCTAGAACAACTCCAAATACACTGGCAAACATAACAGTGCAGATGGGCTCAAGTCTCCTAGCAAAAGTCAGAGGAATTTGGACTGGAAATGTAAACATCCAGTCACATACAGTCAGAAGAAATGCAAAGCAAAATATCACGGAAATTTTTGAAATAACTGATAGGAAATGAAGATAAAGAAAACTATATTTATATAAAATGAAAAATCTACTAGAATGCTATAAAAGACATGAACTTTTATGCAATAAAAACTCTGCTTCTAAACATAGAGCAAGAAAAAATAAATTCAGGAATATAAGAGGATATTGACATAGCTGGATGATTTTATGTAGCTTTCTAAGAAGTAGATAGCTCATGTGAGCAAAAATAAAAATACATAGAGAGAATACAAATAATGCAAGTAATAATTCACTCTAATATGCTTATGACTTTTTACCCCAAAACCAGAAAATATACATTTCTTCAAACACATGTGAAACATTTTCCAAATTGATTATGTAATAGAACATAAAGGAAGGCTCAATGTATCCCTAAAAGTTAATAACAAAAAAAGTTCCACTCACAATCATTATGCAATAAAATTCAACTTCCCCCAAGCACTGAAAGAAAAATATAAATTTGGAAAGTAAAATGAACAACAGAAAAAAAATTTCTAAAATGAAGTTTAGATTAAAAATTTGTATTAAATATAAATATTATAAGAAAAATTGCAAGCTATTTATATATGAACAATAATCAGCAGTAAATCATAAAGCCTATGATTTATGGATTATATTATGCTCAGAGAAAAACACAGCCATGAAAACAGAACATATGACAAATATTAAGGAACTATAAAAAACATAAACACACCAAAAACATGAAGTTAGAAGTAATTATTAAAGATAAAAGCAGAAAGTTATAAAATATAAAATTAAAAAATTGCAGTGTTCTTAAAAAGATATAACACACAATCAATCCATGGCAAATCACGTATTTAAAGCAAGAAGGAGAAGAGAAATGACATAAAAGACATGAAATGGGACATGAAAACATAAAATTTGATGACCAAAATATTAACTGTATTGGGTATAATTTCATACAACTATAACCAACAATACAGAAGATAGGAATAATTTTCTAGGAAAATATACCTGGCCAAAATTGGTTCAAGAAGAATAATTTAAACTGAATAAAACAATAACCACTAAGGAAACTGATATGCTAGTGAGAGTGTTTCTAAGGAAAATATCAAGGCTATGTTGTTCTACATGCAATTCTACAAGACTACAGGTCCCAGTATTATTATATATTAGAAAATCTGTTATCAAGAACAGAAAAACAGGGGAAAAATCAATTCAAGATGGATCCAGCATAAATCTAATACTAAAATAAGAAAACGATAGTACCATAAAGAGAAAACTAGGCCATTTAACTTCTTAAAAAAATATAATTATATGAAATAAAATATTTCAAAAACAATCAGTAATGTATTAAAAGAACATATTAAAAGAACCAGGTGGAGCTTTTATAAGAAATGACAGGATGGTTCAATATTTAGCAATATTTTAGTATAATTCACTACATTAATTGATACAAAAAGTAAAAAAAAATCCTATCACAGTCTCCAAAGATGCTAAAAAATTCCAAAATTCTAAACCAATTTCTGATTAAAATCTCTTTGCATACTAAAAATAGGTCAAAATTCCTTAAATTGATAAACAGTATTCATCATAAAGGTGAAATACACATTTTATTAAATATTGAGAGAAGAAAATTGGTATTTCTATTAATGTTTGAATATAAGACAAGGATTTACCCATCACCTTGTTCAATATTGTATTGGGATTTCTAGATAAAATAATATTGTAGGAAAAAGAAACTAGACTTATGAAGGAAGAAACAAAACTGTCTTTACTTTTGTGTTCTTAGAATGTCTAAGAGAATAACCAACAAACCATAAGAACAAAAAACATAATTCAGCAAAATAGCCAGATTCAAGCTCAGCATATAAAATTAATATTTTCCATTACACTGAAAATAAGTCAGATATTTTTACTAAGATACCATTCACATCAGCACCAATTTGCAAAATACCTGGGACTAGACCTAACAATTAATGTGCAAAGTCAAAATTATGAGATTTTTTTAAGGATATATAAAAGCAAAATGATTTAATGAAGTTCTGCTATGGTCTTAAAATGGGTAGATTCAATATTATAAAGACATCCATTAACTTATGAAATACTCAAACATGTCAACCATTTCTATCAATACCTCAAAGATTCTTCTATAAAAGTTGACAGATTCTGAAACTTAAAATACATGAAAGAAAGGACATAAACTCTGAAACCAGATTGCCTGGATTCAAACTACAAATCTGCTACTCACTAGCTGTGTGGCCTTAGGAAATCTCAACTTCAATGTGGTTCCTTTTCCTCATATACAAAATGGATATAATAGAGCACCTGCCTAATAGGGTTACAGGAAGTAAATGAGTTAACATTTGTAAAACACTTAGAATACTGCCTGACATGGAGCAAGCTCTATATATGTGGCTATGAGATAAATGGATAGAGGAATACATGGATAGATGATAGAGAGATGATAGTGATAGTTAAAGAGATGGATTAGATACAGATAGATGACAGATAGTAGATGAAACAGATATGTAGTCTGTGAGAGAGAGACAGAAAGATATGATAGATAATGTTGGGGATTAAATCATGTCACCAAAAAAAGACACGTTCAGGTCCCAACCCCTGGTCCAGTGGCTGTGAATCCATCTGAAAATGTCATTACTTAACATGTCCCCAAACTCAAAGAGTATCATCCTTAATCCACTATGGCTGAAGTCTTTAAAAGCAAAGGAAACTGGACATGGGGAAAAAAAAAAAGCCACAGGGAGTACAGGAAACAGCCAGAAGCTGGAAGTCAACGGAACCCAAAGAGAAATGAGAAGACACTGCCATGTGCATTTCTGTGTGACAGCAAAGTCAAGGAAACCCAAGATTCCCGGCCAGCCAAAAGATAACGACCCCACCAGGAAACAAGCCTTCTAGCCTCTGAACTGTTAAGCCAATAAATGTCGTTGTTTAAGCTAACCCACTGCATGGTATTTGTTTTAGCAGCTGGGAAACAAAAACAGGATAGATAGATGGATAGATATAGATGGATAGATACATAGATAGAGCTAGAGATACAGATATAGATACAGATACAGATACAGATACAGATAGGAGATGATAGATTTTTCTCAAGAGAAAAATACTCTAGGGCTTTCCTTATCAGATGTCAAAATATACTATTGCCAGAGCCACAGCAAGAGCTGAAGCCTGAGACAGGAATAGCTTTGAAAGCGAGTGGCATTTCAGTACATTCCCGAATTCCTCAGGAACATAAGTTCACGTTCTGTTTGTTTATCTCTGTATTTGTAGTGCTAGAATTCCGAATAATGATTGATAGTTTGCACTAAGTAAATATTAAATGAGTGAATGTGTATATTATAGTTATAATCATGTATGTTTGTGTATTTGTATTCATATTGTATATGCCCTAGGAATTAAACATGTGCTTTGGCCCAAGAATAGAAGAAAATTATCAAAGGAACAAAATTAAGAGGATTCAGGGAAAGCTATCTAGTTATCCAGATACGCAAAATACAGAGAAAATACAAATGTTCAATAAACACAGGAAAATATGTGACACCTCACTAGTAATTAGGGAAATGAAAAGAAAAACAATGAGATAAACCTATTTTTCCTATGAAATTTTCAGGACTCAAAAAAGATTAAATAACAGCCCATGTCAATGAGGGCAGTGGGGGCACTGCCTGCGGCACAGCCTTTCTGGAAGCAATCTGGCAATATCTTTGCTAAGGGTGCCCACAACCCCTGACCATGAAGTTGCACCTGAAGGTGTCTATCCTAGAGACATGTTTACATACTCACCCCAGTGCACAAAGAGCTATGGCAGAAATGCTTACCTCGGCTTTGTATTTAGTAAAAACCTGGAAACAATTTCAACATACATCCATAGGGGGATGGTTAAATCACTACTATATGCTCATACAATGAAATTCTATTCAGTTATTTAAAAGGGTAAAGTTGATCTACAGGTAAAGTTCACCAAGTCAATATGGTTAAGTGAGTAAAGCAAATCATAATGCAATATATAGAATATGATTCCATCTAAGCACAAGAAACATACACAAATGTGTGTGTCTGTGTTGACAGAGAGAAAATGCCTGGAGGGCTCCATAGGAAACTGCTATGATGGCTTCTCTTTGGGAACGGAGTAGCATTCGGGTGGGAAAAAGGGATGCTGATCAAAGGGAGTTCTTTATTTTATTTATATGGGTTGAAATTTTACAAACAGAATGTACTCATTTATTTCTTGTATGATTAAAAATAAATTAATCATCAGGAAACAATAACGCAATAAACCAAATGCTCTGAAAACACAGATGATAGGGTGATTAATGCTTCCTGAAATGGGGATGGAGTAGGCCACGCATTCTCTCTGCTTCTACATGAGTAACATTACACACAACCGAGGGAGAACAAAGTAAGCTAATGAAAATGTTACTTCCTTCAGCAACAAAGCAAGTAACCGTCCCAAGGAGCTGTAAGGTTGCATGCCTGAGGGTTTGGACAAAATTTTCACATTGACAGAGCAACCCTCTGCAATGCATCAAGTACACTGTGGACACACACAGGAGACAAAGCCAAGCAGGGCTTTGAAGGATGATGAATGGATGGCAGCTCACTCTTAATAGCAGGAATTCCATTGACTTGATTCTTAAATTGAAATGCTGAGGATTAAAAGTCAAAATTTAGATCACAAATACATTTAAAATATATGCACATATATTTAGATGTATTAGTTCAATTCAATTTATTTTAAGCATTTTTGTTAAGAGTTGCATGTTAAAGTGTGCATGCAATCCCTGTGGCAGATTATATTTTCAAAGATGGGCAGAACAACATCTTCTATCCAACGTGTTCTTTTGCATTGTGACTTGCCACTCCCCCATCGAGAGACTGAATCTGTTTCTCCTCTCCTTGATCTGGGTAGGCTCTGTCACTGTTTTGAGCCATTGAATAAACGGAAGGTCGTGCTAATTCTGGACAAAGGACCTAATCTGGGTAACAGCTTCCACTTCCTACCTCTTGAAGGGCAGCCACTGTGCAGTAAGTACATCTACCCTGAGACCACCAAGCTCTGGGAATCCAGGGCCAAGGACATGGATCCTGGAGAATGGGATGCCATGGGGAGAGTAAAGCCAATGGGCAGCAAAGGGGCTGGACCTGTGACTGAAGGACCCCTTTAGAGGGGATCCTCTAGCCCCAGCTGCACCAGCTAATGCTACATGGATCAGAGATCAAGCTGGTAGCCAAGCTTTTCCCAAATTTCTGACCTACAAAATTGATGGCAAAATAAAATGGCTGTTTTAACTATTACAGGAGTAGACTGTTACGCAATAACGGATAACCAGAACTTTCCTGACCCACATATACATCATTACTATCTATGGTAACTGTTTTTATGAAGATAGGAACACATATTTCTACTGGGATTTGTTAGCTAAAAGATGTAGGTAGGTCAGGTTAGAAAAGAGTTAAGTCAGGGTCAGGGTCTATTAAGTATATACCATATAAATTAATGTATCTCCCAAGATTAAAAATACTTTGGATATGAGGTGGTGGTGGCAATAGAAAGGAAAGAAGAAAATCCTACATGTACTGAGTGGCTTCTACTGGCAGGTCCAATGTGATTTAATAGCTCTGTTAACAACCGAAGAAAGTGTCAATCTCCACAATTTATAGGTAGAGAAACAAAGGCTCAGATGACTTACACAACTTGGCTGAAGTCATACAACATGTGGCAGAGGTTAAAGTCTGAAACTGGTCTTCTGGATTCAAACTTAACTGCTTTTGTCCAGTAAAATGGTGGTTCTCAAATGTTAGCACTCATAAGAACTACCCAGAGTTTCTGATTCAGTAGACCTGGAGTGCTGACCTGAATTTGCATTTCAAACAAATTTCCAAGTGAAACACTGCAGCTGATTGTCAGACTCCACTTTATGGAGTCCTGTACTAGAAAGGCAAGCACTTTTCCCCTTCCTGACAATGATTCTCTGAGTAAAAACTTAGAGAAAATATAAGACAAGTTTCGCTTTTGCTCTCTGAGAAGACAGAATAAACCCCTAGTGCAAAATTTATCAGCTAATGCTCATACGTAAGGAATGCAAAATACACTAAGTTATGCCCAGTTTCATCACAGACCTTACAAACAAAGAACAGCTGCCCCAAAATTGATGCAGTCAAGTTTGTTTCTTCTTCTCATTTTTCCCCTGTATCCTGCTAATGGCAAAATGCCACTGCAGAGGATGTGCAAAGTGATGTGAATACTGTTATCTCAAGTTTACACAGCATTGCTTAAGAAATGGATATAAAAATAAAGCTAATTGAGATACGTGTGAAGTGTAAAGTAGTATTCATTCATCCGTCTTCCATCCATCCATCCATTCATTTACTAATTCAGCAAATACTCAATATTGAAGTGACAGTGCTTTGGGAATATACAATGAACCAGACCCAGAAGCCGTCCCCATCCTCAAGGAGTTTACGATATGACACTGGAGGACTGCCCAGAAATCACTACTGTAAATAATGTAAGTATAGCCACAAAAAAACAATAAACATTTTTAATATTTACCATATGAAGTATACAGGGAAGAAAAAAGAAACCTTAACTGCTACTTAGATGATAAAGCCAAACTTGCAATTCATCCTTACTTATGATAGGTATTTAAATTACATGTTATTTCACATATGGATAATTTGCCACTGCATTTCCAAATCCAAGACACACCTCCTTCATTACAGCATTTCAAAGAGATAGTTCAAGGAGTTGAAATTATAGGCCTTAAGTGAGACAGTAGTGCTAGTTGGGATGGAACAGGTAAGCCAATAGTGAGCTGGCCCATCTAGCTTTGCCAGAAAACCCTAGAATGCATTTTTTTTTAAATTCAGTTTTATTGAGATATATTCACATACCATACAATCATCCATGGTGTACAATCAATTGTTCACAGTACCATCATATAGTTGTGCAATCATCACCCCAATCTATTTTTGAACATTTCCCTTACACCAGAATCAGAATCAGAATAAAAAATAAAAATAAAAAAAGAACACCCACATCACCCCCTCCCCCCCTATTTTTCCCTAGACTGAATTCTGAACGCAAATTTTTGATCAGACAAAGCAGAAGGATTAGAAGGTCTAGAAAACCAAGAGTCTCAGGGGCAACTCTGCTAATGAGGAGTCCTCCTGGAGAGGTTCCTCCAAAAGCCAGGGATTAGCTTTGGGTGTCACCATCTTGAAGTAGGAGACTTTGGACTCCATCGAGCTTGAAACCAGGTTCTCTGGGTTATGTTTTCCCTCTTCCTGCTTAGCTCAGAGAAGGGATCTGGCACCCACACCAGAGGGAGGCCCGGGCTGCAGGGAGAGTATGGCATGCACCTAACATATCTCTTCATCCACACAGCCAAGCATATGCTTGATACCTTGATACAAGAATTAATTTGTTCTAATAACTGAACCCTCAGCAGAGTTCACTGCACTGAAAAAAAAAAAAAAAAAAAAAAACTGATTCTAGCCCTAGTATTGCAACTACCCTGCTATATGACCTTAAGTGAATCATGGAAACTTCCAGAGTTTGTTCTCACTTCTGAAGACAAGCATTATAACGACAAAGACTTCATATGGTTGCTCTGAGGAAGAAGTCATAAAATGCAGACAAATGCAAATTATAGCTTACCATATAAATGTGAGGATTGAAATGTAGAAATTTGCCTTTATGTTGTGACTTTCTAAAAAGACTTAGATATGCACATATTTATTAAAGAAACAGCCATGAGAAGTTTTTAAAATTATAGTAATTTATGCAATTACCTAAATAATTAAAATGTTAAGAATACTGGCCTTTCTCCCTGCTCACCCAACCCCATAACTTGATAAAGCTACTTTCATTTTGAATTAAAATATATAGTACCAAGAAAAAAATTTAAATGAACAATGTGAAGAGGAATCAAAATGGAAGATGCCCTCCAATTGTATTACAAAACACAATAAAATTACAGTAATTAATAGAGTGTAATATTGACACAAATGCAGAGATATTAATGTACCAAACTAGAAAATAGAGAAAAAAAATCCTTGCATCTCTAATAACTTAATGTATGAAAGTTAGAATTCTAAATCAATGAGGAAAGGAAGGAATATTCAATAAATAGTGCTGAGAAAATGACATACTGACTTAAGAAAAATGAATCAAGTTCCCCCCTCCCTTACACTATACACCCACACCCATGTACACAAACCTGAGACAGAGTAAAGAGTAAAACTGATATCACCAAAAGACACTAGAGGAAACTGGGTTGGGAAGGCCTTCCTAAATAAGACAGACATAGAAGGCATAAATGAAAAGACTGAGAATCGATACATGTGGTGGGGTAGGGGGAGAAAAAAGCAAGAAAAGCAAAAAAAAAAAAATCTATAAGACTAAAAAATAATCATTGAAGTAAAAATAAAGGGGGGGGAGCAGAATTGGCAATACATTTGCAAAATATTTTACAAATAAGGCCTATATCAAGAAAAACAAAAAGTTCTTACAAACCCTTAAGAACAACACGGCAAATCCAAAAGAGAAGTGAACAATACAAATGCGTATATAATTTTTTATAAAATATAAATATCCAATAACCATATGAAAAGATGTTTAAGCTTTCTAATTATTCGTGATTAAATGCACATTCCTTTAATTCAGCAAATACAGTTCCAGAAAGTTATCAGAAGAAAAATTCATATATAAACACTCATATTGATGTGTATAAGGAATGTTAATTCAGATAGGATGCTTTCAGATGCTTCTGGTAATACTAGAAAGCATAACTCATGTTGGTTAAACAGTGAGGAAATGTATCATTTCATGAGCTCGGTTAGTTGAGTCAGTAGCACAGTGATAACACAGGGGGTTAGTTCCCCATTTCTCTGCTCTGACATCAACACTGACTTCACTCCAAGTCCCCCTCGGAGTCATCAGGATGGCTTCAGACGTGACTGTGAGCATCTTTCCTTAATCATACTCAATGAATGGAAGAACGAGTGACTGGATTTTCCTTCTCCAACTCCTTGAGCAGAACTTTCCTGTTTCTCTTTGGTCCCAAATGACGTTAAGTTAGATGCCATTAAATGGAACGGCCCATTCCTAGAAAAGGGATAGACTTGTCCTTTAATCAACCAGGCCCATCCCCAAAGCTTAGGGGGTCATCAGGCTGCTTGGAGGCCCAGTATGGCATAGGCAAGGGCAGAAAGACATTAAAAGGGGCACTCTACTAGAAAAGACAAAAGGGTGACAATGAACACAGGGCAGGTCACAGTGTCCATTACCACTGTTATCACAAAAACGCCCACCATCAGGGTAATGCCTGAATAAACTATCGGTCATTCATTTTACAGCTGTCAAAAATTAAACAAAATAGAAAAAATGCTAAATAAAATATATTCAGAATTACGTCGCTAATGATTATAAAAGTCAACAACCACAAAAATATTTATGCATATACATTCTGTGTATGTACATAAAGGGGAACTAAAGCAAAACCACTGAACCAGTGTTCAGTGAACCTTTTTGCCCCCCCCACAATCAGTCTTTTTAAACATTTATTTCCTAATCACCTCCTATGAAATTTCCCCCCACGAAATTTTAATATCACAGATATACTGTTTCTCAGTGCTTCATACAGAAAAAGAGTACGATATTTTCGCCTCCAAAAGCTAATTTCCCTCCTCAGGGGTAACATTACCTCCCCTGAGAATGTACCCAGTGAATTACTGACAGTTGTAACTTCTGGGACACGAAACTGGGAAGAAGAGAAGAGAGAATGTCATGTTTTGCTCAATATTTTTCAGTATTACAAGGAAATGCATTCATGTTTTATTCATTTTTTTTAAATTGGAAAGCAAAAATAACCATGGCTTATAAATATGTTTTTTCCTGAACTGGCCATTCTGCAGTTTGCTTCCTGGAGAGCTGAATAAACAAAGGTTTGTCATACACACACACACACACACACACACACACACACACACACACAAGCACAAACACACCCCTCCTCTCTCCCAAACTGTGAACTCATGATCCCACCCGGACACTGATAAGAGTAGAACTTGCACAGCATGGTCAGAATACAATGTGAACATTCAGACATATAATTTAGAGACGGTATGATGGCCAAAACATTTGCCAGGGCTATAGTGTGTGTTGTTACCTAAGTAACCCAGACTCTCAGATTATGAAAGTTTTAATTCCCTAAGTGATTACTCCAATCCAGAAAGGCCACTTAAGAGATATCAGGTCAAATATATCAGACAGCCAACTTACATAGCAAAAGAAATGTTTTAAGTTAGTAATTAATTTTTCCCCTTAAACTCATGAGATAAGGGAACATTAAAGTTAGGAAACACACATTTACTTGAAAAGCCATCATGGGCCTAGCAGTTTGCCTACATATTTTGTTTCCTCTTCTTGACTACCCCATGGAAGAGATATCATTATCCCAATCTGATGGCTGTGGGAACTAAGGCACAAAGAAGTTAAATGACTCACTAAATGCCACTCACTTAAGGACTCAAATTCCCAGCTTTTCACTCTGGATCCCAGTTTACTGGATCCAACTTCCTCCCATTCATTCATTCTCTAAGGACTTAGTGAGCTCTGCCTAAGTGCCTGGCCCTGTCTCATCCTGAGGATAAAGCAACACAACAACAGACAAGATCACTGCTATTAAAAAGCTTTCATTCTGGTAGAGGCAGAAGTCAAACAAAATACAAAAGCAATAGTTCAGACAGGGATAAGTAGTATGAAGTAAATAAAGCAAGGTAACGGGGTAGAAAATGTAAGCTTGGGGGTGAATTACGTTGGGCAGGAGTTGACTGAGAACATAGTTCTGAATGATATAAACAAGGGATGAACTCTCCAGGCAAAGGGCAGCAAGTATAAAGACTTGGAGGATGTAATAACACTGTATTCGGGAAATGAGGAGGCTGTAAAGAATAAACCCTCAAATTTCTGTGGCTTAACATAGTAAGTTTCTCTTGCATTAGCAGTCCAACAGGGGTGTTCCTGATTGGTGGACAGCTTTCCTCCACGTGGCAACTCAGGGACCCAGGCTCCTTCTGCCTTGCAGTTCTGCTGCTGCCCAAGGCCAAGGAGATTTCCGCGTCCACAGAGTGGAGGCAAACCACTTGTTTCTGAATAACCCTATCCCGAAGCACCATCTATTGCTTCTGGGCACATGTCAATGGCCAGAATTAGTGTAATGGATAGGAAGCGAGCTGGAAATCGTAGATCCTGGCTTAGTATATAACTCCCAGGGGCAACCCCGCAATTACATAAATAACATGTGAAATTAAATTCAGCCAGTCAAGACTATACAAAACCTGGGTCAAAATCAAACACTTTGGGAAAATGGATGGTGTGATACTGACAGGCAAAGTCATATAAGCAAGACTGCGTGTCAATCTTTAGCACTTTCTACAACAAATGTCTTACAACCTCTATACCCTTTCTAGAGCACCCTCGTTCAAGATCCTCCTTTTGTGAATGCAGACCTTTTTATTTTGTATTCACAGTGTAAAAGAGGTAGTTTTAGAAATAGATTGATTGGGAGCTGATCCCAAGACACAGCGGGAAATTGCGGGGTTCAAAAGAAAGGAAACAAATAGAAAGCCCTTGAGTTCAGCTTTGTTTTTTTGTGATTTCGTCTTCATCCTGAGAGAGTTCAGAGGACTCCCTCAGTAAACTGGTGTGTTAATCTAATGGTTGAATCACTTGGGAGTGATTTTTAGAAGTATCCCTTGCATATAATCAAAGGAAGAAAACACTTAAATTCCATCAGATAAAAAGAAAGAGGATGTTAACCACAAAGTATACACTTTTTTGAGTGTCATGACTGCCAGTAAACAAAAGGCTCATGATAAACAAAAAGAAAATGCCTGTCAGCCCCGGCACGGGAAAAGCAGACATTAGCAGCAAACAATTCCCATAAAGAACAGAGCTGCTTCCTAAATTAACTCTGCCCATAAGCCTGCAGCTCTTCTCAACCCCCTCATTCCACACTGAATATTTATTCAAAGTGTTCCACATTACATATATTTTTTTAATTTAATAGGAATAACCTAGCTCTTCAATACTTCCCTAATTATTCTGAAAAATGTAAGAGGAAGGAAACATGTTGATTTAGGATTGCATAATCTTCCGGTTGATCTGAAAACAGTACACAATAAGAATGCCCATTATCCAATTTCAAGTCTAATTCAATATATCCAACTTCCCAAATACTTGGATTAAAAAGTTGAAGGGCACTTTACAGTTCTACCAAAAAATGTTAAGGATTTAATGAGTCAGTCTCTTCCTGCCTAAACAACATAAGCCATAAACAAAGACAGGAAGAAAAATGTTCTGCTTACATTTTAGAAAAATCAAAGAAATTTAAAATTTGAGTCTGGAAGAGAATAGGAAGCCCTGGTGAGAGGTTTTATTCTCACATTCTCATGACCATGAGAACAGACTGAAAACATGCCTTTTTATGTTTGCTATATACAGTATCATAATATCATATTCTAGGAAGGAGGCAATGGACTCCATGGCACTATTTAAATGTTCTGTAATTTGATACTTTATCAATCCTCCTATTTTCTTATGTTACAAACCAACAAAGAAAGAGAGGTTGACCTGGTGATTCTTAAGAATGCATCAGGATGGACTGGAAAGTACAGATTGAGATCTTTTCAGCCCCTCAGAGACTACTGAATAGCACAGCAATTACAGGAAAGAGAAAGCCCTATTGAGAACCAGGTTTGGAGATTCTCCAGTTGGTGAGAGGCTCCATTCCCTGAGTCAATTGTCTTGAAGAAATATTGCAGAAGGATGAGGAGACAAAAGGAAGCCACTTCTGAGAGGCAAGGACCTCTCCATGGGTTTCCCAACACAAGACAAGGGATGAGGCGTCCAAGACATTGACTTGTAAAGTTTGGGAGGGTCTTCAAAAACAGAGATCAATGGCTAGTTCCACTATGGATATCCACTTGGCTACAGGCTTTCAGATTTTTCTCACTGCTACTGGCAGTAAGGAAGGGCACTGGGGAGAGATGGTCTGACAGTGTAGCCAAGAGGAGAAAAGAAATGTGAGTCCATAAATCCCATCCCCAGGCCCTGGGAGGAGAGATGAAATTGCAGGCAACTAACTTGCTAGGGCTGCTGCAAATGGAGCCATGGAGGCGTACCACTCAGAGAAGCACTAGCTTGACCAGCCAGAAATAACAGCCAGGGGTCTACAGAGGCCAGTTAGACCATTCAGGATTGAGCCACCCATCAGTGGGATTAACTGGGGTGCCAATTTCAGAGGCTGGGATCAACTTAGTTCATCAGTGATCTGAAACAAAGCTTGCCTGGGCAGTCACAGTAGATGCCTATTTTCCTCCTCTCTGACACTACCCCATAAAAGGGGGGTAGGGGTTTCTCTCTTTCTCTCTCTCTCTCTCACACAAACACACACACACAGACACAGCACACAACTCCAGTACTCCACATGATGTCACCACAAATATAAGATGCTCTGGGATAGAAGGAAGAGCTCAGCAGCTCGGGGCTAAAGATTTTAATGGCGAGAACTAAGGCATAATAACTGGCATGACCCTATTTTAATAACCAAATTTAAATATAAAGGTATACAATCTGTCTAAGATGCTGCAAAGGGGCTTATCAACCAACTTGGGGGAACAGCCTCAACAGAGTCAGGATAACACACAGCCATTTCACACTTGTACCCCAATAGGTTGGGGCTCCTCGACAAGCAGTTTACAACTGAACACAGTAATTCAAATCTGTTTATTACAGGAGCAGGTGAATTCTCCAGCTGTCTGTGGGAGAGCCGGACGCGCTGGGTCTGAAAAGTCCCTGCGTGTGTGCAAGCACAGCAGTAGGAGCTTCTGGGATGTACAACACTAATTGCAAAGATTATTTTTAAACTCTCAATAAGCAGGAGGTATTTCATTGCTGATATACATCTAATTTGTTTCTATTTTTCCGTTTCAATCTGGGGGCAGGGAGAGGACTGCAAACCTGGAATAATTTTACAGGGAGATGAGAGGAAAGAAAACAGCCATTAACTAGTGAAGCTTCTCACAGGCCTGACTTCGGAAAGAGGAGAAGATAATTCCCCTGGCCCTTCTTAATCAATGCTAATTTGAAAGGTGGCACCACTCTCCTGTTTATGGAGATGAAAAAATGTTGACTTCAGGGAAAATTCCAAAAGCCACATAACTGGCTGCATATGAATCTGTCATCTAAATGTGATAAATGCTGACATTCTGAACATTTTGTAGCCTTCCAAAGGCCAATTTCAGATATCCAATATCTTAATTAGTAGGAGAAAGTACTAAAATATATTTTTTTTTCATTTAGTTTTTTTTTCTTACAAGGGCAAGACTGTGATTTTCAAAAAATCCAAATGTGAAGGTTATCAGTTTGTGGCTGAATTCACTAACAGTATATATTTGAATCAGAGCACACACGAGCCAGAGATAAGTTAGCAAAAGATGCATACTGATTTTTGAATGAATCATTCTTTCTATAAAGCATTTCATTTTA
Source organism: Choloepus didactylus (assembly GCF_015220235.1). NCBI lineage: Eukaryota > Metazoa > Chordata > Mammalia > Pilosa > Megalonychidae > Choloepus > Choloepus didactylus. The sequence goes on along the minus strand of NC_051321.1, from coordinate 78,085,279 downwards.
CAGTTGTGCTGGAAGACAGCAAAGAACAAAATTTAATAATGGTCTCTTGTCATTTTATTCACCATGAACATGCTAGGGAATTAAACGAAATGCTTTTCAGATAAAACAGAAAGGCGGAGCAACTGATGTTATCCATAAATACACAGAACCAAGCTGAAGGCACAGGTACTTTACTGGAGAATGATGCTTTTCCCGGGTTTGATGCACTCTGACTGGCCCACAAATCAGCAGAGGCATCACTTGGGTTCTGAGTGTTTTTGCAACATATGATGGAGGAAGAATGAAGAATGTGGGGTTTAAATACAACAGGCCTCAGTTCAAATAAATACTTGCTCTTCCACTTAAACTTGTTTGGCGTTAGGTGACTTTCTTGACCCAATTCTCCAAGCCTGAATTGCCTCTTCTGTAAAGTGGAAAGCCTGCCCACATCAGGGGAGATAAAACTGCCCAGCATGTTACCTTGCACACAGTAGGCATTTTGATACAAAGGCAATTCTCATTCCTTTTCAATTATAGGAGTATCCTCTTTCATCCTGGGCTTGACTAAGTTGAGATCAATTTTTATAATCTCCTCCCTGAGTGTTAGGTATGAATGTGAGTGTGCTGATGAGAGAGTAAAAGTAAGAAAAAGCCAAATCTCATCAAGTAAAACGGGTAGGACCCGAACAGAAAAGAGTATTTACAATAGGAATCATTTGAAAAATCCCCAGAAGCTTTTAGGAACTTGGCATATTTGAACCTTTTTGCAAAACATGTCCTCCTGAAGAGCTGGGGCTGGTACAGAGCTTCGGCTTATTTCTGGTCCACGGGAAAATCAAGGCAGTGGAGACACAGCTCTCAAGGCTGCCTGCCTGGGTTAGCTGGATTTTGACTTGAATCAGCAAAACCTTCTGACTGGCAACGGTAGGTGCAATCAACACCACAGCTCACAGGGAATGGGGTAGCAAGGTTCTCTGCAGCAGCGCTTTTAGTTTTCAAGGAAGTTCTTTTCACCTGAGGACTAAGGGCTTCAACGTTTGTAACTACTCCCATAAATGAAACAGAATATTAATTCACCCTCCTGGCCCCCCGGGGGACACAGGGAACAGGTATTTCATAAACGCCAATTCCTCCAGGCCTAAATACAAGGATTCTACCATCTTAACATGTAATTTTTTTTTCATTATATGTTTTATTTTGAAATAATTTCAAACTTACAAGACAGGTGCAAAAATAATCCAATATCCATAAAGAAAACTACAACATACCCCTCCCAGATATCCAGATCCACCAAATTTAACATTTTTGCCACATTTGCCATATAATTCTATCTATAACTTATTTTATAAACATTTGAGAGTAGGTTGTTTACATTATGCTCCTCATACACATAATACTTCCATGTATATTTCCTAAGAAACAGGATATTCACTTACATAATTATCTTAAATGCAGCATCAAGTTCAAGAACTTTCTGATATAAAGCCTATAGTCTACATTCCAATTTGGGCCTTTCTCCTCCACTATTAGAACCATTGCAGGGTTGTATTTTGCATTTAATTGTCATTGTCTCTTTAGTTGCATTACTACATGTTTTAAACACCAAATAGAGAAAATGATGCTGGGCAATAATTAACAGGTACTCATTTGTCAGACATAACCACCCCTCTGAAACAGCTCTAAACCTGGTCCCAGTGGGCTAGAAAGAAGGCACTTAAAGAGGAGGCCGGATGGTTTCCTAAAGGCTTCCTAACAAGCCTACAGCTGACGGCCCTTCCTCAGGGCTTCACCTGCACACCTCTGCAGATGGCAAGGATTGGAAGGGCCCCTCAGGGTGTTCCCCTTGCTTGGTGAAATTCCTCTTATATGGACCTCAGTTTGCTTGTCTAATGAGAGCTCTGGAGTCAGGATCCACACCCAGGCCTTGCCTTTCCACCTGTAGCATCCTCCCTGTACAGCACCGCCTGCTCACTCAGACAGCACGGGCTTCAGTCCAGCAAAACCCACAGTGTATCTGCAGAAAGGGCTGAATGGCCGGACAAAATGCCTGCATTCTAGTGTGGAAGAGATAATCTCCAATGGGCTCAGAGTGATAAAATCCCCACATGGCAAGAAATGTTGGCTTGAGAGAGAGGAAAGTGCATGATCTCAAGAAAAATAAACTATAAACCCCCTTCTTCCCTTCCATGTGTGTTTTCCTGGAGACGTGAGGGTTTCAGGATCATGAAAGAACAGACAAACAACAGAAACAGCAACTTTCAGGTATCCTGTGTGTCTCAGAAGAGAGGAAAAGGACTAAGGGTAGGGAATGCCAACAGGCTACATAAACCTGGGGCAAGTGCAAGGGTGGAGGGTGTGTGCCCAGTTTATAGCCACAAAGATTAGGCAGTGGAATGGGGCGGCTACTGCATAAGAAATACTTCATATATATCAAGCCCTCTCTGCCCTGGGGGAGGCATTACAAATCCTATGTTTGAAAATGCAATCACTCAGGAAGAGAAGTTAAGTAAACTTTCAGAGGTTATCAGTGAAATATGGTAGAGATAAGGGGCTCAAATCCTAAACTCTCTGAAGCTGGGATGCCTGAGTTGCCCACCAAGGGGTCAGCTTTGTTCAGCCTCACAGGCCATCCCACAATGAAGAAGTACTCCCATTCCTGCCAGTGGGTCCACCATATTAGCCACCATTACCTGCCAGTGACTACAGTGGGTCAAATCCCTCAGGTGTGTAAGAGAAGAAAAATGTTATGCAACACCATTGACTTAGAACACTACCTGCTAGAAAAAAACAGGATATTTATAAAACATGCCTGAACCGGTTTGCTAATGGCTGCCGGAATGCAAAACACCAGAAATGAACTGGCTTTTACAAAGGGGGTTTATTTGGTTACACAGTTACAGTCTTAAAGCCATAAAGTGTCCATCAACAAAGGGTACCTTCACTGGAGAAAGGACATTGGCATCCAGAAAACCTCTGTTAGCTAGGAAGGCATGTGGCTGGTGTCTGCTTGCCCCTAGGTTGCGTTTCAAAATGCCATTCTCCAAAACATCTGCATCAGCTTCTAACATCCGTCTTCAAAATGTCTGCCTCAGCTACGGCAGTGAGCTCTTTCTGTCTGAGCTTTTATAAGGCTCCAGTGAACTAATCAAGGCCTATGCTGAATGGGAGGGGCCACACCTCCATGGAAATTATCCAATCAGTTATCACCTACAGTTGGGTGGGTCACATCTCCAAGGAAACAACCTAATCCAAGGGTTCCAACTTAACCAACACTAATATGTCTGCCCCTACAAGACTGCATCAAAGAATATGGCTTTTTCTAGGGGACATAATATATACAGACTGGCACAATGCCTAACCTAAGGCTCTCTGTGCACACTGGGCAGCTAAAAGGTTATACAAATAGTGAGAATCAGAATGCCACAGTGATCAATGGGGTCAAGGCCAACGAAGACAACAAGGTCAGCTCTTTGCAGCCAGAATGTTCATTCATGAAACTGCTGTCAGATGAAACACAACCTGGCCGCCAGCTGAACAAGTCCCTTTGGTCACAGAATAGATTTTTGGAAAGATAACACAAAGAGAGGACAAGATCCATTCCTAAGCAAGAGGCTGTATTTCTTATTCAGCCTACTGAACTGCAGAAATATTTTCCCAGCCTGACTCAAGGTTCATAAAGAGGTCTGTTTTAAGAATGAGAGAGCCATGATAATTAGGAGATTCTTGCACATGATGAAAAACTCATTTATTCAATAAATAATTGTCTTTTTGTGAGAGTATGACAGCATGTGTGGATAAGCCCTTGGCTTTAGCTGTATAAGTTACTGTACGTTAAAACACACGGGCATGCAATTCACACACATCCTTCTTAAACTTGGATTATGGAAAACCCAAAACTGACTTTCCAGTGTGCTGAATCCTCTCCTCCATCCTGACCCTGCAGAGTATTTGTCCTCGATTCCCAGAAGCTGCCAAGAGCCCTCCTGTGCAATTAAGTACAGATGGAACACTTTTTCCACCTGGGTTTCACTAAGTGGTTTAGGTTGCAAAGAAAGAACAATTACCTTAATACAGATATACAGACAAAAGAGAGCCTTTTTCATTTCACTGGCTCACTGAAAATGCCATCCCCTACTGCATGGCCATGGAAAGGTTACTTTATTTAACTTTATTTATATAAAGATTTTGAAGTGTAAGATAATTCTTGTTTTCAGAGCAAAAATATTATGTGTCCCTTAAAATACCAATGACTCAATTCCCTGAATGCATTTATGGGTAAAATCACAGTATAGACCTGGGAACAGAGATGAACTGTTACTCAGCAAAGCCGAAAGCACCGTCACGGTTAAGAGTTTCATTAACTTTGTTGGTCTCACTCACTCATTCATTCATTCATTCATTCAGTGAGTCAACCAATTAATACTGGGCTATTGTGGCACATGGAGGAAAAACATAAATGGTAAAGACGAAAACACCCAGAACTTCAGGAAGCTAAAACCATGTCTTGGAGACAAATGAACATGAAACAACATAAGGCTCAATCCTAACATGTCAAGTGAGATATCCAGACAATGTCTAGAACATGGATTCAGGAAGAAAGATCTCTGAGAAGTGGCTGAGCCACAGAGGCCTCTCTGAAGAGGAAGTGCTTAAAGAGGCCTTACATCCAGGTGTGCTGGGGGAGGGATGGAGGGAGGGAGGGAAAGCGAGAGGGAGGGAGGGAAGAGGTCATCCCAGCCAATGGAGTGGAGGTCATTATTGGGAAGTAATGCCTGAGGTATAGAATGGAAAGAGAAGTCAGATCACACCAGACTGAAGGGTTGTGCCTTTATATCATAGTGCTCGTGGTAAATCTACTCTTCCATTTTACAAAAATGTGGCATGGGCGCTTTAATAGAATGTCTGATTTCCATTTGTCAACAACAGCTCCAGGTATACAAGTTTTATTCATCATATTGCTCAGATTGTCTATATCTGATTCACCAAGCTCCCCTTTGTTTTTTAGTCTATCAAAGTCCAGTGTGAAATTTTATCTTTTGATTCCTGCCATGAAAGATGAAGCATATTAATACCTGTCTTTTCCTTTCCTTTACTCCTATTAACTTTACAAGTCATTTGGTTTCATAAACACATTTGCAAACACTATATTTAAGTTCAACAGTTTCCAAACAGTATGTTCCGTTCATCTATGTATTTTCCTTCCATTTAGACCGAAATGTCTAATTCTTTGGCACTTAACTGTTACTTTGGCTCAAAGTCAAACAAATTTTTCTTTCATTCTTTCAAGAAGATTATATGGCGGTATACTTCTAGAGACCTTGCACATTATCTGATATGTGTACTCCCTCAAAGATATACAGTTACTTTCTAAAATTTTGCTTTTGTTTATCCCTCCTGCATCAGAAGTATACTCTTCCTCTGAATATTTAGATTGATGGTGCATTGCTGCTCTTTGCATATGGTAAGCCCCAGATTTTCGAATGCACTCAGGCATAGCATGTGGATTTCTTTATATATACTCACTTTCCATTTGCATGATTTTTAAATCCTCTTCTCATATCTGAAGTTAGAAATGAGTCTGGTGTGGTAGACTGGATCGTGTCCCCCAAAAATACATATTCAGGTCTTAACCCCCCATCCTGTGAGCATGGACTCATTTGTAAACGTGATCTTTGAAAATCCTATTTCAATGAGGCCAAACTGAATCAGGGTGGGCCTTAATCTGGTATGATAGGAGTCCTCATCAGCAAAGGAAATTTGGGCATGAAAACAAAAGTCACAGGAGGAAACAGGGAGAAACTGACGGCCATGTGACAGAGACTGACTGCCAGCAAGCCAGCACCACAACGCCACAGACTTCGGTGGAGGTACGGCCTGCAGCTTCTTGATTTTGGACTTCTAGCCTCCCAAACACCAGTCTGTGGTATTTGTCATAGAAGCCCTGGAAAACTAAGACCCTGGTGAACAGAAATCATTTGCCAGATTGGTTCCGCTACACAGAGGTGGGAATTCCTCCTTCCCAATGCTCTTGGCCAGCAGCTCTGGAATATAATATTCCCCCATCCCGCCCTGGCACTCAGGTCCTTCTTGCCTTAGCCCTGACCTGTGCAGACCACCCCTGTCACAATGCACGAGGTCATCTCTAGTTCCCAGCCCTCCCTCCTCTGGGAGGTGCAGCCTGTGAGCAAATGTGAGAAACAAACACACCCGTGGAGAGAAACAGAACCTTAGCAGTATTAGAAAGCAGCTAGATTGTAGCAGAAAGAGCAGCACTCTGTTTTCTAGTTGGTGAAATGTTTTTCTTCCTTTTTCAGGGCAGTCTGCTCTACTTTATGGATCCTAAATCAGAAGGTTAAGTCCCTTCTGATTTATTCTTGATCTAGGCAGACTGGCCTTAAAACTGCTCCCTTTTGGATCCAGGCAGTAGGTTACCTGCATGTAAGAGACGGAAGCAGGAGAGTAGTTCATTGTAAGGGTTCATCTGTTTCCGTATCTTCAGTGTCACTTTGGTTGGAAATTGGAAGAGGCTACTTTAGAAGATTTTTCCCAGGCTATTTTTTTTTTAATGGCACACACTGAAAAAAAAAAAAAAATAGTGACCAATCCTATAATCAAAGAAATAGGAGGAAGGAAATAGAAAATATTTTCATATGATAAGGGAAATTATGTCACATGAGAAATGGAAGTTATAGGGAGAAAATATGTACTGTCAAATAAAAAGTTCTCATTTAGAAAAGCTTCATTATATTCTAAAAATTTACACAATTGATGTAAATATTTGTAAATTCTTTCACTATTATTCCTCAAAAGACTATTCATAAAATCATCTTACTACTAATATTTTGATAATTATATCATAAATGAATCCACCGTACATTAGCTATCTGGCTGCAGTTACTGCTGGCCTTAGGTAATTACATGCTGATATTTTGGGAGGGTTCACCTGGTAGGTAGAAGGTCCCCAAATGGAATTAAAAGCTTAGGCTGCATGACAGATTAAAGCTAGTGATGCAGTTTCAGGACAGTTAAAGGGCTTTGTATTGACAAAGTAGAGAGCTGGGAAACTTGGGAGATCTTTACCCCCACAATTTAAATAAATCTATCCAGTTTAAGATACATCTGAAGTTCGTAGAAGAAAAATGGAATTGTTAAGGGAAACCTCACAGCATGTGCTGATAACACCTAATCAGGAAGGGGTGTATTATTTTGGAAATAGCTGTATGTCTATTTAAAACGTCGAAGAAAGATTTGGCAGGATGAGTCCTTTTCACATCAAAAGCTGAGGCCCACACATCTTTTCTTCTGACACTTGCATTCTACCATTTCTCCAAGAATGTGTTGACAGCGGTGCACTGAAACCCAACCACATTTCTGATCTCCAGAGGAAAGAGCCCAAAGATCTTTGCTGCACTAGAAATTTCAATCCTGGGTCGGAGTCTTCACTTTGTAAACTAATCTCAGGGTAATTCCAGCCTCTGAATTATTCATTTGAGCAAAGATAAATCCTCCTTCACCAAGCATATATTTTAAAGTACAAGAATAACTCATGAAATTTTAGGCATGCAAAGAGGTGGTGGGGAGGGGAGGGTTGAGAAAGAGCTAAACCTTGATAAAATGACTTCTGAAATGTGGTCTTCTGTTGGAGAAAAGTTAAAAGTAGTATGATTTACTGCAGTGGTTGGTTTGTTTTGCCTAAGAACCACTTTTTTTTCCCCCCAGGAAAAGCTAATGCAGAAGACTAATATGTAAAAATATCAAGGCTAAATTCTGTGGTTGAAGGAGGCTAGATGTGATGTCCAAAGTTTGGTCCAGGGAAAGAGTGTCAACTCCCTCCTCCCTGCAAACAAGAACAGATCTTGTGTTAATTCTGGAGAGATTTTCCCAGAATGCCCCAGGAACTGCAGAGGATGCTGTGAAAACTTCTGTTCAAAAGCAAAGAACAAAAGTAAGGGATAGGACACCCTGGCATGGACAGATGGGTCCATCACTCGCTGTTGCAACATCTCAAAAGCTCGATTTTTTTCTCTTCCTTAAATTACACCAACTTCACAGATTTGATGTAATTAAATATGATAATTTCAAAGTGGCCCAGTAGCCTGGAACAAGAAAAACCTTTATTCTGTTTTTTATTGTAGTCCACCACTGTAATCTAGACAAGTTTATGCAGTTAAACTTTCATTTGAAATATTTCTTTTAAAATTAATATATGCATATACAGAAATTAGTATCTATTACCTTGACTCATCAAGCCACCCTCCCCCCCAAAAAAAACCAGAAATGCACATGTCAAATCAGGTTCCCAATTGCAAAATTATTTTATTAAAATTCATTTTAATTTTACCTGCTACCAATTTTTAGGTGATGGCAAAATGATTGATAAGCACAATTTCCAGCAGTTAAATTCAATGATATAAACGCATAATATCTCCCAATAGGCCATCTTCCTCTTTCATATTCTCTAGCAGTCACAAGTAAAAATTATGAAATGGAGTGGTAAAATCTAGAAATAGAACGGTCTCTTGTGCATGCTGTTAATAGGGTATGTCACAACATGGGTGGAAGTGATTTGGCCTTGTATATCTTTTTCATCTTGGATTCCCTGCAGTATCATTTCAAACTTTTAAAGCTTCATTTTATTTTTATTGTGCTTCTTAGAGAATACATAATAAGGTAAGAATTATATATCTATTATAACTTCATAAATGAGAAGATAAAAGCTCATATATCACAGACACACAAGGGAGGGCTTCAGAACCTCCTCCATCAGCAGACCGAGAATCTGCATCAGAATTAAGTACAATAAGATACAGATTCAGTAACAAAACATATTAGACTCTGGTCTAATAGTTCTTATAGTTTTCTGATTGTCCCCCATATTTGTGCTCTACTTTTCACATAGTAATATAAACCCTACTATGAGCTGGGCACATGGATCCCCAGAACTGAAAGTACATTTTCCAGGCTTCTCTGCCTCTAGATGTTACCGAAGAGCTAGGAGAGCCAAGAGATTAAGCAAAGGTATTGTGAAGCAGCTTCTGGGAACTCTCCTTAAAAGACATCTTGCATATTGTCTTTGTCCCCTTTTCTTCGACCCCCGCTGCAGGCTGCTGAGAATGCAGACGTAGTGGCTGATGCACTGGTCACCATCTTGGGCCATGAAGATGAGGACCATGTACTGAGCATTGCCAGTGGTGAGCCAGAAAGAGCCAATGTACTCAGTCGTCTTATGGTGCTGAGCCAAATTACCAGCCTTAGTCAGTTTACCCGAAACAAATATTTACTGAAACAACGTCCTTCTTGTATTCTTTATTAGAATGCAGCCATGATTCTCTATTCCCACTTACTTCTGTATACCTGGGATGCACCACCATCCTTGCTTGTCTGAACTTTTGAAAAAAGTCCCATTTCTGGTCCTCCTGACTCCATCCATGCCTCCTCTCCAATCCATCTTGCACCCAGTTGCAAGTACATATTTATATAACACAAACCTGACCATGACTAAATAAACTTTATGGCCCTTGCAAAATCTAGCTCCAAGATCTCTCCAGCCCCACCTCACTCCACTTTCCCTTATGCAAATGTTGTGCTTGCAGCACCAACCATAATTCAGCTCGCTGTTTCTTGAATGCTCCATACTCTTTCCCATTTCTGAGACTTTCTCCAAGGTTTTCCAAATGGAATTCACTTCTCTAATTTTCTTCCCCATCAATGCCAAACCAATCTTTCAACATCTATTAAAATGGCAGTTCCTATTCCAAACCTTTCCTATCTCCCAGGGAGAATTATTCTCTTTCTCCTCTGGGTTACCTTTATTCTTTGTTTTTTCATGGCATTTAATACAACAGACACAAATAAATCTCCTTATGTCAGTATCTATCCACTTAAACTGTGAATAAGAACAGGACTGAAAACTGATACTCTTTACCTGGTGCTTGTTCAGTCAACGTTTCATTCCTGCATGCATTTATTTCATCAACAAATATTTTCTGTGTTTAGTATGTATCACACAATGGGAATATAGCAGTGAATCAGATGGACCCCGTTCCTGTACTCAGAGAGCTTACATTTTTATGGAGGGATGGGGGAAAGACAATAAAATACTACACATTTTACAGATACACACTCAAGTACCGCTGAACAAATTGGGAAGCTAGAGAGTTACCAGAGGGGAGGGTAAGGGGAGGCTCCTCGGAGGAGGCGAAACTAGAGCAGGGATGTAAAATGCAGCGAGGGAAGGTCTGAGGGAAAAGTGGTCCACGTTAAAGGAGTAGCAGGCACCAAGCTCTGTGCAGAACATACACTGTGTGTCTGCAAGACAGGTGGTTGCACGGCTTTTCTATCATTGAGTGTAGATGACAAATTCAAGTTCGTAGGCAGGGGGGAGCGCGGCATAACACCTTGCAGACTGAACAGAGTTTGGATTTTATTTCAAGTCACAGAGGGTTTGAGGGAGATTTAACATGATCTGATTTTTGCTTTTAAAAGATCTCTCTGCCTACAGTGAGAAAATAGACTGTGTGTGGAGTGTGGGAGGGGTGGTAGTTTTTGAATCGGCGAATGTGAAATGATAAAACTGTATGTTGTTTGTCTACTCACCCAAAAGTAGACCACAATGAAAATACTAATAAAGATAAGCACTTTCAAGTTTAAGAAAAAGCTTTATTTTAATTACAATTGAACACCTCATGTCTCTTAAATATATTATTTTAATTCAAAAGCACCTACTCCTAATGTATCTAAATAAAATGACAGGATTCTTAAACTTCCTCAGTTGAAAGTACTTTCACATTTAAAGTGAACAGTTTGAAAGGTAAATGAAAGCATGCCGTCTGGCATAAATATCAATATATTATTTCCAAAAGTTGCCTCGTGAGCTTTTAGGGTTTAGGGTTCACTGTCCCTTAATTATCTTTCCTCCTCTCTGCTTCTCTTATTCTTTCCTTCTTTTCTTCCTCTTTATCTATTTGTTTTTCCTTCTGTCTTTTCTCCTATTTTATTCCCTCCATTTCACCTTTCTTTTCTCTTTTATTTTCCCATTATTTCTCTTTCTCAAATTTCCTTGAAACCACGCACCCAAAAGGACAGAAAAGGAACCTACAAATTATTTCTATACATTTAAAGAACCTCATGTTTTGCTGCCCAGGCCAAACAAACACACAGACAGATGGAAAGAGCATTTTCTTGGTCATAGCCTGGAATTACATCAACTCACTGTGGAGAGTGGTGAGCCACTGGGAAAAAAAATGATTTATTACTCCATAAATGCAGTTTGCAGAATATATCTAAAAGAAAAACAAAAAATGGGATGGTGAGAGATGATTACAACAACAACTTTATTTTTTTATTTTTATAAAATGCGCAACGGATGACAAACACGGTACTTCAGCCATTATAATAAAATTTGGCATTTAAATCCACCTAAATATAGTTCAATTCTAAAGGTTCTCAGCTAACAAAACCTATCTTTTGCCAACATACTTGTCATCCTAATAAGATAAATGTTTTGCAAATTAAAAAGTTATCATCAGGTGGCTTCAGATGTTGCTTAGGGAATTAATCATCACAAATTATTCATATAATGAATAGCAATCCATTGAGTTATTTTCCCCCAAATGACATGTTTAATACCTAAAGAAGCATGTTGGTACCCTAATTACCAGATATTTGCAGCTAGCTATCCAAACAAGCACATGCTTTCCGAGGAACAAAATAAAGAAGCTAACTCCCATTTACCTAGAAATTTGTTTCCTCTATACTGTAAACCAAAGAACAGTGAGGAGATTTCAATAGCAGTCTCTAGGATTCCTTCCCTTTACCAAATTCCTTAATTTTAATAAGCATATCAAATGGTATGGTATATATTAGGCAGCCATGGTTTAAATACTTTGGGTGAAATTAAAGTACTTTTATTCACTGCCACAGGTCTGCCAGAACTCATTTCAGGAGTTAAGAACTCAATGAGTTAGCACCTGATTGAGGCTTGGTCCCTGAAGAGATACAAATAGCATACTGTCACAATAATATATGCTATTGGCATATGCCAAACTGTGGCATATACTATTTCAGTAACATATCAATTTAATCCATCATGTAGAGTATCATTTGCCATATTGATAATAAAATATGCAGGGGTAGACACAAAATTACAAAACATTGATATAATGATCTAAAATCAACTGCAGCAAAACCTTGCAAAACCCAATTCCAATCCCAATTTACTTAAAATTTTACTCTTAATTTAGAGAAAAGCCAACAACACACTGCATCATCATCCAAAAAGCCACATACAGTTTGCCTAAAGAAATCTCTGTCTATTACAGTATGGCTGGATGAGTCAAATTCTGCAGATTTGCCATTCTCAAAAGTGTAGTCTCTCCAATAAAGTGAGCTCAAGGAGAAGGAGAGACATTTCCATTGTTGTATGATAGAAGCTCTGTGTGTGTCACAGCAATTACCTTGGGGGGAGTGTCCAACGCTTAGGAGAATGACAGATTAGAAGGAAATGCAAAATTCAAGCACAGATGAAATGATGGCAAAGAAAGAACCACCACGGTGTTTAATGAACAATGCTGCAACCATTCATTACGCCTCTTCTCCAGCTGATCATTAAGCTCTCAGCACTGTTTATGCAACAGAAAAGGAAATGTTGACTCAAGATTTCATATGCTTACTATTCACACAAAGAAGAAACCATGAAGAGTATAATCTGCAATTATAGTACCTGCTGAAAGGGGATCACTGTCATTGAACCTGTTATTAGTTGTTGTACAGGCTGTCACATGCACTACAACTTCTGAGTTTGGGATCTGCCCAGCCTGATAATTTGAGATACAAACCTGAACACCCATGATATTTCTTTTAAATCAAATCAGCTTGGTTAAAACAAAATCAATTCAAATAAAAGATTCCAAATGGTGGTTTTAAATCTCTAATGGTAGAAGAAATCATCCCTTTTATTTCAAGATTTATAGTCTTTTCCAAAGTGAAATTAGTCTGTCACTACTTGTAACCATCTTCACAGTACAATGCTGGAGAACAATGTGATCCAGGTTTTGCTGAACGGACAAAATAATGACTGTAATTCAAGTGTGCCAACCTCATTTCAAGCATGACCTTGGCACACAGAGGATACTCGGTGAAAATGTGTTGAATGAAAGAACCTAACAGTTATCTGTACTTTCAATAACTTGCTGGACATATCCTCTGATCCTGTATCTATGAGAAAACCACTATGAAAATTGTGATAAATTGAGAATTGGGATGTAATTGGAGGTATATGTTATATAGGTATATGCTGCAAACAATTATCCATATGGCATAGTGGAAGGAGGAAGGACTTAGGATTCTCAAAATAATTGAATCCTGTGCTTACTACTTATCACCTCATTAATTAATGAACATAGCATTATCTTAATTTGAAATCCTGATCTATAAAATTGGGGTATGAGTATTGTATTAGTCAGGGTTCTCTAGGGAAACAGAACCAACAGGAGATACCTATAAATGAGATATCTGTAAATGCTATAAGATCTTTGTAAGAATTGTCTCACACAACTGTGGGGATGCACATGTCCAAATTCCATAGGGCAGGCTGCAAGCTGGGAACTCCAATGAAGGCCCTCAAAAAAATTCTCCAGAAGCTGGCTGGCTAAAGTAAAGATGGAAATTCTCTCTTACGACTACTAGAATCATAAGTTCTCCTTTTAAAGCCTTCAACTGGTTAAATGAGACACCTTTCATTGTTGAAGGCAATCTCCTTAGTTGACTGTAGATGTCATCAGCCATAGATGCAACCAACTTAGGGACGACGTAAGTCCAGGAAATGTCCTCACAGAAACAATCAAGCCAGTGCTGGCTTGACCCAACTACTGGGTACCATAACCTGGCCAGGCTGATGCATGAACCTAACCATCACAAGTATCTACCTTGTTAGAGCTGCTGTGAGGATTAAAAATGATTAAATAAGATCACATATCCCAGCGGTTCTAGTGTAAGACCTGACCTGGTCATGTAGCAATCATATCGTGTTAATATCTCTCCATCCTTCTTAGAGACTAAATTCTATTTCACTATGTCCTGAGTCACAACAAAACATGAGAAAGAACATGGCACCTTGGATGGTGACTTGAAGCAATCAGACAACTACTATTTTTAAAAGGACACTTGAATAAAAGTAGAACTGGATCAATATGACCCATTTTGAGAAATGATTAATGCTTTCTTGGATTGTTTTTGCCTAAAGGTAATTGAAATACTCAAAACAAAAAGATCAAGTAAAGTGGAATCCTCCAAGTACATTTCAAAGTGAGTTTTGATGCATGCGGAGATACCACTCTAGAGCTAATTCCTTAAAATACATTGTGCCAACTTAACTCTAGTTTCAAAAAATAGATTCAGAACTGGTGTTTGAAGTGTTCTTTGTTAACTAATCTGAAAATCATTTGTTACCTAGGTCAAGCCACATGCCTCCTGAATTGCTCAATGGCAAAAAAGTTTAGATTCTTTTAAATGCAGAGGTAACAGCTTTCTTTTTATTCCTTGTCTTTGTTGAAAAATGGAATGTAAAAACTTCCATCCTAACCTCCTAGACGTAAGTGCAGATTAAACCATCCATGCACTCTAGGAATGGGAACAATTATATTCTGAAAATGTATCTCCTGTTCTAGATTTAACTGATGGCTTAGTTGGCCAGAGATACTATTACAAATACCACATAATGTGGCTAGAAGGCCAAAATTAAAATATTGATAAGACTTGCTTTCTTCCCCAAAACTGTAATGTTTCGGTGCTGGCTGCCAGCAATCCTCAGGATTCCCTGGCTTGTATTTCTGCATCCCATCATATGGCGATGCCCTTTCCTTTCATCTGCTCTTCAGGCTACTGTTGACTTCTAGAATCTTCCTGCATGGACTTCTCCAACTTGGCTTCAGGTTTCTTCTCCTTATAAGGCCTCCAATGATACACATTAAGAACCACCCTCATTCAGTTGGGTCACGACTTAACTAAAAATATCATCTTCAGGATGTCCTATTTATATTGATTTCACAGGAATGAGGACTGAGGTTAAGAACAAGACTGCTGGGGTTTGACATAATTCAAACAACCACATGGAGCCATTATGTTCTACTGGGGAAATGAGAGAGTAGGTGGGGTTTTCTTATTGTGTTTTGCGTTGTTTCAGTTTTTAAGGTTTGAAGAATGAAAAGGGTATGAGGGTTGAAATGCAAGAGAGGGCAGGGTCCATGATACGAGTCCCAAAGGAGGGAAAGGAAGAGATGTAGACTGGAAGACTCAACACTGATCCCTGGAATATTTTCAAGAAGAGAGAGATACCACCGTCCAAGATGAATGGACCAGGAGAGGACTACAGTGAGGGCCACCGGTAGGAGCCCAGGGACCTGACGTACTGAGCCTTCCACCTTGACCTCCAGCCTGACTTCCTTAGCCTGCACCTTGGCACGAGGCCCAAGTGAGCCTCCATGCACTGGTGAGACACGTCTACAGCAGGAAAATGGGTATGACAACGATTTGCAACCCAGACTGAGCTCACTCCCTCAGATCATCCACATGCAAACCCTTATCCCCTGTTTCAAGACAGCAGTAAGGCCCAGTGTGTGAAGGGAGGAGGGACACTCTGGGGTACAGTGGGGACGTCCCTTTCATCCGTACTTGGGCTAACCTGAAGAAAAACCTTGAAAATCCGACCCACTTATTGAGGTTTCCTTCACAGATGTTCAGTATTTAGCTAGAATTTTTACAGTATTCCTGAAATGGATGGCAATGCTGGCCACATGTTAGGATCACCTGGTGGACTTTTATAAAATAGCAGTGCATGGACAGATCAGTTAACCATAATGTCTGGAGAATCAGATTAGGCGATTCTAGTGTGCATGGGGTTGAGAACCACTGGACAGGATACACTGAGAGTGAGAGAGCCTCTGGTACCCGGGCTCCACTGAACTCTTGAAATTGGCTTTGTTCAAGGGAGTAGACAGCCTGGGGAAATGCATTGTGGTCAGTGTCTTCCTAGGCTTGAGAAAAAGAAGCCTGATGACAGAGTGGGTGAATGATTTCCTCATCCCACTGAGGGAAAAACAATGTGCCTTAAACATCCCACCCATTAAGAGCTTGGACTCGGCCACTGAGTGACCTCAGGTAAAATGGCCTCTGACATTTGGAAATGGAATTCTGTCCAAGCACTCTATGAAATCTATGAGCCCACTCCTCACCATTGTGTAACTGGATATACTGCAACTTTCATAGATGTTTCTCAAAAAGATTATGTTTTAATTCCTAAGCACATGATCAAGGTCCATTTGAGAGGAATCCAACTTTGGTTCATATTAGTACTGCAGGGATTTTAGAAGTGTTGAGGAGTTGAGCAGGTGGGGAGTGAGAGTGCCCATAAACAAAATTAAATATTTACTAGGATGTTAGCCGTGGTTGGACGATTGTTTCCATGAGTGTTATGTAGTTCACACCTCTTGATAAAATGTCAATTTAAAAAAATCATTCAAGTCATAAGTGCTTCAAAAACTTGTCTTATTGTCTTTCCTTCATTTAAACTTTAAATATAATAAAGTTCATTCTAAGTATTAAAAAAATAACTGTTGGTTAAATAAAAATAAAAAGTCTCCCAACCCCATTCTCCAGATGTTAACTACTATGTGAATCTCTTCTCAGATTTTTTCTGAAATAATAAGAACCACATGGACCCAAAGAGGACTGTTGCTGATTTTTTTTTATTTTCTAGGGTGGATGAAAATTAATTTATTTTAATAAAAATAGGATAATATATTAACAATTGTTCTTTACCTTGTTTCTGTTGTTTAAAAGTGTATAATTTCAATACATAAAGATATAGTTATTTGTAAATGAAAATATACTGGTCCATACTATGATGGTACCCTGATGTCTATTCAATGATAAACATATTAGTGGATATTCAGGATATGTATAAATTTTTGCTACTGCAAGTAATGCGACAATAAATTCTTGCACCAAAGGGACGTGAATTTTAAATGTTAATTCCAAATTGCCTTCCAATAAAGGGATGGCAGTTTACATACAGCCTCACTTTTGTAGACTGATGATGGAAAGGTGATACTTTTCCCATTTCAGCAGTCCTTTGCTTATTTTTCTCATCAGGCTTTTGGATAGTTTAGAAGGGGGATAGGGGAGGGATCCTGCTATTCCTGTAATTAGCTTAATGCTTTTATAAGTTGGGGACTACACAGACACACTATCTGATAAGCTGCAAGCTTTTTTGCTTTAAAACTTGATATCAGATTTTATGGTATATTTTTAGACAGGTTTTTCTTTCAAATTCCTTATTTTATGTATTATCTCTGATTAAAAGTAATATTGACATTTTTAAGACCCTTATGTTGCTGGTCTCAACCCTGACTCTGCATTTGAATTTTTGAGTCACCTGAGGTATTTATAGAACTACCCATGGTGCTGGGAGGGGCAGAATATTTAACTCAGAATCTCTGAGGATAAGGAACAGCAGTGGGTATTTTGTCAAAAGCTCTCCAAGAGATGTTAATATACCCTCCGGGTTGAGAACAAATGCTCTAGAACCTAATATATCCTAAATTTATATAATTACTTACTTTAAGTAATAGAGAATTGATTTTAAAAAGTGGGTAGGTGCATATAAATATATTTTACCTTATTAGGAGTATAATGCTTTTAAGATCTGAAATTGAATCCGTTTGACTGCAAAGTGTGATCTACTTGCAGAGATTTACTGATTTGGAACCAATTATGAATCCAAATGTAAACACCAAGTTATCATCTTTTATAATAAAAAGTCACATACTTTTATTATAGAGTCTAGGGGGAAAAAAAGACCCCCTTAGCAACCATTTATTTTTCATTGTTGTTATTTATTGATTTACCCCTTCCACAAGTATTTATCGAGTGTCCACTATGAGCCATAGACTGCTCCAGGGGCTGGGGCACAGAAAAACACAAAGCAGGCCAAGTCTGTGCTTCATAGCATTTACATGTGCTGGAAAGGTTAATAATAATACTAAAGTCAGGTGGTGATTTTTTGTTATGCTCCGTATTTTACATAATTTTATTTCTCATTAATTAATAACAAGCCAAATAGCTCAATTTTAGCATATTATAGCTGATCTTGAGATAGTTAATATTCTCTTTTAAGAGTGAGAATTAGTCATCTGAAGAAGGGAGTATTAATTTTAGGAGAACACTTGACCCACCTTTAAATTCTCAGAGGTGGGGATTTAGATGATGATCATTCATCTTTATATGAAAAGTTGAAAATTACAGCAGATAGGATATTAAGAATTCCATTCAGAACACAAGAAAGAAAAAAGAGAATGGATAAATTGCCAATTCAGTTTCTAAGCACCTCGTGATCAGTTTTGGATCATGTGTTTTCAGTCAAGCTCAAGTAAAGAAAGGATACAGAATCATGTAAATCTAATTCATCTAATAACTGATCAAAAGAGCTACAAGTGACTCAAAATTTATTTTTTCTCTTGGTAATTTATATTTTTCTCTTTGGGTAAGAGTGAGAACAATGCTCCAATCATTGATTATAATCTCTTCGGTTAGTTTTATTTTTAAATCATTACATTACAACATTGTTGCTGCAGGCGGTGCTATAAAATCCAAAGCACGTAGGCCATTTATGCGATTTATCTTATTAAGTCCTCACAATCACTCTGCTAGGTAAATATTATTATCTCGTTAATACTTTTCCTGAGATTCAGAGCGGTTAAAACCTTGCCCCAAGCCACATAACTAAAAAGTGGCACTTCCAAGCTATAGCTCCTATAACTTCCGAAGACTCTACTCTCTCTAGTACCCAGCCTTGCTCATAAACTAGCTGTTTGTTTGTTCACAAATCTAATTTAATAATTGATTTTGGGGATGAGGCTAATGAACAGGACTGCCACAACCAAAGATTCAGAAGCAAATTTAGTAAATCCAAAACAAGGTGAGCCGGTTAATTAAAAAAAAAAAAAAACACTCATCTTGTTCTGTAAATTTCTTAGATCTGCTAAAATTAGGTGGAGCCCTAAATAAATACCAAAATCTCTTTTTCTTCATAAAAAATTCTGTTATGTAGGACAGTATTATATAACAACACAGAAACTAAGATGATATTTTCCCCTTCCAAAGACACATTATGAGGTTTGCTAATACAGATTGTTTTTGGAAGTATTGATAAAGTAGGAAAAAATGCCATTTACATCCCAACCTTACTGCTGGTTATGCAACGGTCGATTTTTCCTGGAGCTGGATGTGGTCTTCCAGCAGACAGCTCTCTGAGAGTCACTGTAATTTTGGCCTCTTCATTTTTCAGAACAGAGCTCTACAAAAGAGTCATCACCTCTCCCTGATATTTAATCAGGGCTCAGCACGCTAAGGTCCTTCTCTGAAAGCTCATTTGCAGGAAATCAAAGCCCCTTTCTTCAAAAACAATAAAACATGAAACAGAGGGGTTCATCTATCAATCATGATAGATTTATCGTAAAAAAAATTCCTGAAAGAATAAAGAGCTCTCACACTAATTAATATCCACTAGAGCTCCTCCCTGGTTTAAAGGCTTGAGGAAAGTCAAGAATTATCCAGCTAATTAAAGCCCAGAATGTGCTTTTGTCTTACCAGGATTGACAAGGGAGATTACTCCCCCGCCCCCAAAACATCCAAATAATTATTCCAATTTGCACTTCATATTTGCAAATACACCTTCAGTGTGCCGCTCCTTACAAATTTCCTCGAAGTATGATATTATGATCAGTTATTCAGTATCAGTTCTGATCCGGTACGTATCTACTATTTGCCCACCTAACATCAGGCACTGGGTTAGACACTGGGAAGCCAGAAATGATTAGGCCATTGTGGAAAGCCGCCTCCCGAATCGGGCCTAGCGTATGCGCTGCAGCCTGCTCTAGAGTTACCCCCGCCCATCGAGTGAGCCAAGATGGCGCCTGCATCCTGTTTCCGCATAGTGACGCATGTATCCGCCACCCGCTCCTACCAATCGAAATCCTGTATACGCGATACTAGCCTAGAAGCTTATTGGTTGTTAATTGTGTATAAAAGGTCTTACCCGGACGGGGTAGGGTGAGACAGCCCACAAGGAGCCGTGCCTGACGGCCACATCGAGGCTGCTCTCCCACGAGGCGCCGTGCCCCGTGTGGGAACCAGTAACACAGAATGTTCATCTAGCTGTAGTAAAGGGCTTGCTTTCACAACTGCCATGTGGTTCGAGTCGTGATTCATGACCAGGTTAGTTCGCGCAGTCTGCATCTCTCTCTCTCCTTCCCTGTTTCCCCTCGCCGGCCGGGAACCGGGGACCGAGCGGGGCAGCGCCGGACAAGTGGTGGCCCGTACGGGGAAGCTCCTCCTCCTGCCTCGCTCTCGACGGTCCCTCTGTGAGGAGAGCAGCGCTGCGCGTCGAGCTTACGGCGGACTTCCCGCGCCTGATCAACGCGAGAAGGTGAGTGCGTCTTATTACATGATAGTTAGGGCCCGTGGGTTTTCAGGTGACCCCGGGGGACTCGGAAGAGCTCTCCGAGTGACTGAAGTATAGTGCCGACTGCAATCATGGGGCAGTCCGGAAGTTCACCTCTCTTAGCTCCCTTAAAGAACCTTTTGAAACAACGGGGTATCTCGGTCAGGAAAAGCTCCCTTCAGCGTTTTCTTGATGATGTTGATACTTTTGCCCCTTGGTTTGCCTGCACCGGCAGCCTTAGCCTACCCTCTTGGATGAAGCTCGGTCGCGACATAGACCGAGCGCGCCAGACGGGCGTGTGTATGGACCCGATTCTAGTACCCGTATGGGAGACCGTCCGTGCGGTCCTTGAACTAGAATCGGCTACCGGCCTAAGCCCGTCCTCTGTCTTGCAAGAAGCACGGTGCGCGCTCCAAGAAACCCAGTCAGTTTCGTCAGCGGACGGCTCCTGTAAGGGCAAACCGCCGGAGTCCAGTGACTCTGACTCAGAGTCAGATAGCGATACTGACGAGAAGGCGGAAGCATCCCCGCTAATTGAGTGGGAGGAGCCTCCCGCCACACCCGTGCGGCCTTCCGCCCCGCCAATGTCTACCGCTGCACCCCCAGGGACACCCCAGCTCCCAACTGACGCCTTGGGCGGTCCCACCAAAGGACCTCGCGGAGAGCTCCCTCTAGTGGCCATGCCCAGTAAATGTAATTATCCTTTGCTGCCAGACCCGGAAACCCCGATGGGTCGGTCAGGGGAGGGGCAACCTTTGCCGTACCCCCCGCCCGAGTATACAGGCCCTCAGGACCCTTTGCCATTAGGTAGTGGTGGGAGACATTTCTGGAGATGGAACCCTTTCACAACATTTAGACCTTTTGGCATGCTGGGTGGCTACCAGCCACTTGAGCCGCAGCCAGTCTCAGAAATGTACCCGGTTATTATCAATCCCCAAGGTGGCAATCGGCACGAATCATATGATTACAAACTATTGAGGGAATTGAGGCAGGCCGTCCATCAGTATGGCCCCAATGCCCCTTATACCTTGAACATGATCGAGAACCTCTCTGCTCTAAATCATACACCCGCAGATATTTTTCAGCTAGCCCGTGCTTGCTTGCCGTCAGGCCGATTCATAGATTGGAAAGCATGGTTTGAGGAGTTAGCTGAAGAGCAGGCCGCAAGGAATGCGGCGGGGAGACGTGGCGGGTGGAATGCTGACATGCTGTTGGGGAGAGGCGCCCATGCCCAGAACCAAACGGGTTTCCCACAAGAGGTCTATGCCCAGATCTTCCGCTGTTTTGTGGGTGCCTGGAAAAAGCTAACAGGTGAGGGAGAGGCTCAGGCCTCACTCAGCAATATACACCAAGGCCCCACAGAACCATTTGCGGATTTTGTAGCCAGGATGCAAACCGCAGCTGAGAGAATCTTCTCAGATCCAGGAGTAGCAGAGACTGTGGTTAAGCAAATGATTTTTGAGCAGTGCAACAAGGAGTGCAAAGTTATCCTGGCACAAAACAGAGCAAAAAATTTGACAGAGTGGGTCAGGCTCTGTAGAGATGCTGGCAGCCCTTTAACTAATGCAGGTCTAGCTGCCATGCTAGCCAGCTCCCTACAGGTGGCTACAAAAAGCCCGAGAACCTTAGGGGCAAAGTCTAACGGGTGCTATGGCTGTGGCCAATCAGGGCACTTTAAGAGAGATTGTCCCAATAGACGTCAACCCCCTGCCACTCAACGGTTTGGCGAACCAGGTGCAGCAACCAGGCCGTGTGGCCGTTGCCACAAAGGCCCCCACCGCGCAGAAGACTGTAAATCGGTTTTCGATGCGCAGGGTAGACGCCTCTCTGGCCGCCCCGAGCAGATTCCAAAAAACGGGAAGAGGGGGTCCGCCCTTTCGACGGACCCCCTTGCATGCCATTCGACAACACAGGATCCGATCAAATTCGTGCGTCCCCCGGCTCAGCAGGACTGGACCTCTGTGCCACCTCCAGACTCGTACTAACCCCCTCCATGGGTGTCCAGTTAGTAGGGACCTCCTTCAAGGGGCCCTTACCGGCTGGTACTGTAGGGCTCATATTGGGAAGAGCATCCACGGCCCTGAAAGGATTAACAGTTATACCAGGACTTGTAGATTCAGATTTCACAGGCCGTGCCCAAGTTATGGTTCAATCTCAGCGGGGCACCTTAGTCATTGCAGAAGGTGATAAGCTGGCGCAGCTCCTGCTCTTACCCAGCTTACATGCAGTCTTTCCAAGCAGAATCAGACAGAGAGGGGAAAAAGGGTTCGGATCCAGTGGAGCGATTTTTGAGGGACTCCATATGTCCCTGGAGTCTCGACCTATGCTAACCATTAAGGTGCAAGGCAGATCTTTCTTGGGCCTGCTCGATACAGGGGCCGATCGGTCTATCATAAGACAACAAGAATGGCCCCCCACCTGGCCAACGAGCAGGGCGGAAGAGCCCATTAGAGGAATAGGCCAAATTTCAGCGCCCATGCTCAGTGCAGCTGCCCTTCATTGGGCCGATGAAGAAGGACACCAAGGCAGTTTCCAGCCTTATGTATTAGCCCTGCCTGTGTCTTTGTGGGGAAGAGACATTCTGACCCAAATGGACGTTACTTTAATTAGCGGCTACTCCCCAACCTCTAAGCGACTGCTAAAAGAAATGGGGTATACCCCCGGCAAGGGTTTAGGAGCTTCACTGCACGGACGTGCGGAGCCTATACAAGCTGCCCCCAAGTCTGACAGACGAGGCTTGGGTTTTTCATAGGGGCCACTGAGGAGAGATTCCCACCCACACCTATAAAACTAAAATGGAAAACCGAGGCTCCGGTGTGGGTGCCTCAGTGGCCCTTGCCACAGGAAAAACTTGCAGCGTTGCACGCCCTAGTATCAGAACAACTAGAAAAGGGCCATATCGCCCCTTCCACGTCACCGTGGAACACCCCTATATTCGTAATAAAAAAGAAATCTGGTAAATGGAGACTGCTACATGATCTAAGAGCTATTAACGATTGCATGGAGCCTTTAGGGCCCGTTCAGATGGGACTGCCCCTCCTCTCGGCATTACCGGAGCACTGGTCGATTTTCATCATAGATCTGAAAGATTGCTTCTTTTCTATTCCGCTCCACCCTGAAGACACCCCTAAGTTTGCCTTTACTGTGCCCTCTAGTAATCAAGAGGAGCCCTGTCAACGCTTTGAATGGACAGTCCTGCCCCAAGGCATGGCTAATAGTCCTACCATGTGCCAGCTGTATGTCGCTGCGAAGCTAGCTAGCACTCGGCAGCAGTTCCCTCAAGTGAAAATCATCCATTATATGGATGACATTCTCTTAGCCCATAGAGACACAGATCTTCTTAAAACAGTTTTGTCACATTTAGTCCTTAGTCTTAGAGAAGCTAACCTAGAGATTGCCCCTGAAAAAATCCAAATGACTGACATTACCACTTTCCTGGGGGCGAAAGTCGCACCCACTCATGTTTCCCCCCAAAAGGTGTCTCTCAGGCTAGACAGTATACACACTCTCAATGATCTACAAAAACTCATGGGGGATATCAATTGGATCCGTCCATACCTAAAAATACCCAATGTCAAACTAACACCTTTGTTCGACCTGTTGAAGGGGGATTCTAATATAAACTCACCTCGAAGCTTCACTCCAGAGGCAAGGCGAGCACTATGCCAGGTGGAACAGGCGCTCAGTGGCGCTGCATTGAAGAGAATAGACCCTGATGAGCCTTTTGAAGCCTGCGTGCTGCCGACAGAATTACAGCCCACTGCGGTACTGTGGCAGCGGGGGCCGCTGCTCTGGGTCCACCCTGGAGTTTCCCCCAAAAAAGTCCTAGAGCACTATCCTACAGCGGTTGCAGACTTGGCCCTAGAATGCATTAAAAGGGCTGTGCAGCATTTCGGTCAGCAGCCCAAAAATCTCAGGGTGCCTTATTCTTCCCAGCAGCTTGAGATACTCACCGGATGCATAGATCAATGGGCCATTCTCCGGTGTACATTTCTTGGTCCCATTAACAATCAGTTCCCTAAGGCTCCTCTCTTGCAGTTTGTCACCCGGCACCCAGTGATTTTTCCCAAAGTAACCTCTCCTAGGCCACTAGCAGGCGCCCCCACCGTATACACGGACGGCTCCAGCTCTGGAACAGGGGCGTATTGTGTGGAGGGGGACACTCCTAAAACAGTGCTCTTCCAACCACAAAAGCCTCAATGGGTAGAACTGCAGGTTATCATTGCAGTCCTGGAAAGCCTTTCCGAGCCCTTAAATGTCGTCTCGGATTCTGCTTATGTTGTGAACTCTGTACAAATTTTAGAAACGGTGGGCATTGTTAAACATTCCTCTACAGTAAGGACGTTCTTTGCCAAACTACAGGAGGTTATATGGACCAGGCAACACCCTTTTTACATAACCCATATTAGAGCCCACACAGGTTTGCCTGGCCCTATGGCCCAGGGGAACCATAGCGCAGATGTAGCCACTCGACAGCTGCACATCTTTCCGACGCTGGTACCGTATCAACAAGCCCGAGAATTCCATGCCAAGTTTCACATCAATGCAGGTACCCTAGCTAAGCGGTTCAGCATACCACGTGCAGCTGCTCGAGATATTGTCCGAGCCTGCAACAATTGTGCAGAGCAGAGAGCAGTCCCCTCGGTTGGGGTCAACCCTAGGGGTCTCACCCCAGGGGATACTTGGCAGATGGATGTCACTCATCATTCAGAGTATGGTAAGATCAAGTACTTACATGTGTCGGTGGACACATGCTCCCAAGTTTTATTTGCCTCTGCTGAACCAGGAGAAAGAGTCTCCCACGTCATTGCACACTGCCTTGCTGCATGGGCAGCTTGGGGTAAGCCAAAGACGTTAAAGACGGATAACGGGCCTGCCTACACTAGTAAATCCTTCCAAAAATTTTGTGACAACATGGATGTCCAATTAAAACATGGCATCCCCTATAACCCTCAGGGGCAAGGAATCATTGAAAGAGTGCACAGATCTCTCAAAGACTTGCTTAAAAAACAGAAAGAGGGTATAGGCCACGGCCTGTCCCCAAAAGCTCGACTGTCTGTAGCCTTGCTCACATATAATTTTTTAAACGAAAATTCACAAGGAATGACACCTGCCCTGCAACACACCACCCCGAGTCCTCCGCATAGAGGTCTAGTCCGTTGGAAGGATGTCCTGTCGGGGCAGTGGAAAGGCCCTGACCCGGTGCTCAGCTGGGCCAGAGGCTCTGTTTGTGTTTTTCCCCAGGAACCAGGACGTCAACCAGTGTGGGTTCCGGAAAGACTGGTGAGAACCGTGACATCACCTGAAGAAGCCAAGGAACAGCTGTCAGAAACGCCAACGAATATACAACCTGAACCATTAGACCAAGCCTCCGACCCTGCTGATGATGGCGACGACCGACAAGACGATAATAGTAGGACTGACCACCCCGCGGTTGCCCAAAAAGAGGATTGGTAACTCTGTTCTTTGCTCTCCTATAGCAATCCTTCTAATCTGCCTTTTTCTTTTTAGTGGAACTATATTTCCTCCACAAGCTTCAATGAGTCCTTCCCCCTCACCAATGACACACTGATCCTCTCTTTTGCTAACCTCTCTGTCAAGGTTGTCAACACCACAGTTGCGGCGAATGCTACTTGTGAAACTGGTAATGGCGAGTTAAGTAAGGGAGTCTTGCTTGAATTTCTTAACGTTACAGGGAAGAGCCGCCAGTCTTGTGAAGGGATCTTGAGTAAAAAGGAGACTCAAAGGTGCCTTTTCCTTCCAGGGCTTGCTCCTACAGTCTGCAACCGTTCCAAAGACCCGGATGCCTCGCTGCCCCGCTATCCTAGTGTATCGCCCAAGTTATGTCTGGCTCCCCGTCAAGGCAACCGACTGGGTTGGCCCTGTTTCTCAAGTTGTTTCACTTAACAATATCCCCTTCTCTAAGTCTAGGCGTCCAAGAGGCATAAAAGAATGGCTATCGAATGCTGCCAGTGTAGCTTCCTCTTTGTTTGTCCCAACGATCGGGCAGGCTGTGCTACAAGCATGGACAGATCGGCAGCTCGCCATAACGATGGAAACGGTAAATGGCTTGGTCAACCTTACCCGAGACGTGCTACGCCGCCACAATCAGATGCTGAACTTAAATTTCCAGGCCATTCAGAAACTCCAAGCGGAGATAGATGAACTTGGACTGGAAATAGATGGACTCTGGAGAGTGCTTCAGCAAACATGTGACACCCGGTGGCTTACGGTTAAACTCTGTGTCACTCCTGTCAGGGCCAACGTGACCGGAAGCATTTCCAGAGTCTCTGATTGGCTGAAAAGGTCATATTTTCCTGAATTTGTTAATCTCTCCCAACAGGTGGAATCTAGTTTAGACACAATTGGGGGGATCAAGTTAAAACCCGTTAAAGTCGATCTCTCCGGGTTAGGCGAGGTTCTACAGAAACTATTGCACAGTGTTTCTTCCTGGTTCTCTTGGCCCAATTTAACTAATTGGATCCTCATTGCAGTGGGATTATTGGTGGGATTAGTCGTTGTTAAATGTTTGCTAGAACGCCTGTTTCAAGCGCAGCAGCAATTGCGTGTTACCACTATGATGGCTATGACTCCCACCTCTGTTACCCCCGATAGTGACCGATTTATTAACCATACCCCTTCCTGGTCGCCTCAGGTGGGGCGCTTTGGAGCAAAATTTGTAGCGAATCGCATGGCTGTTTCTCGGGTGTAAAAGGCGACACCAGTAGTCATAATTTTGTCTCAGGTGGGTCTCTAGGGCAGAGTCCTAGTTGTGGCCAGACTGGACCCTAGCCATTGCACAGAGACACCTAGTGACACCCCCGACTCTGGTTACTGCTGTTCCTGCCCCCGTCGTTGTTCCCCAGTTGCCAGGCAAAGCACTGCAGGGAGAGTCACGTTGCTTCCAGCTTACGGACTCTCCGGTCTCCATATGACGTGAGCATTCTGGTTGGTGCTAGAGGCTCCGCCGCTGGATGGCTGAGGCCTAGTCCAGACTCCCCAAAGCACCAAAGAGGTTGTGAACCATTTGGGTTCACGGGAGCACGCTCATCACTGGAGACACTGGGTCAAAAATAAATAAGAAAGGGGGAGATGTGGAAAGCCGCCTCCCGAATCGGGCCTAGCGTATGCGCTGCAGCCTGCTCTAGAGTTACCCCCGCCCATCGAGTGAGCCAAGATGGCGCCTGCATCCTGTTTCCGCATAGTGACGCATGTATCCGCCACCCGCTCCTACCAATCGAAATCCTGTATACGCGATACTAGCCTAGAAGCTTATTGGTTGTTAATTGTGTATAAAAGGTCTTACCCGGACGGGGTAGGGTGAGACAGCCCACAAGGAGCCGTGCCTGACGGCCACATCGAGGCTGCTCTCCCACGAGGCGCCGTGCCCCGTGTGGGAACCAGTAACACAGAATGTTCATCTAGCTGTAGTAAAGGGCTTGCTTTCACAACTGCCGTGTGGTTCGAGTCGTGATTCATGACCAGGTTAGTTCGCGCAGTCTGCATCTCTCTCTCTCCTTCCCTGTTTCCCCTCGCCGGCCGGGAACCGGGGACCGAGCGGGGCAGCGCCGGACAGGCCATAACCTTGGCTTTTTTATTTTTATTTTTTTTCAAAATCACCCTGTCACCCTTTGTAAGCTACATTGTCATACAATATTCGTCAAGAATGAAGGCCACTGGGTTGGGGTTTGAAAGTTTCAGGTATTTACTTCTAGCTATTCCAATACATGAAAACCTAAAAAGTGTTCTCTATACAGTGCATAAGAATGTCCACCAGAGTGACCTTGACTCCATTTGAATTCTCTTGGCCACTGAAGTTTTATTTCATTTCATTTCACATCCCCCTTTTGGTCAAGAAGATATTCTCAATCCCACAATATCAGGTCCAGATTCATACCCAGGAGTCATATCCTGCATTACCAGGGAGATTTACACCCCTGGGAGTTAGGTCCCACATAGTGGGGGAGGCAGTGAGATCACCCGCCAAGGTGGCTTAGTTAGAGAAAGAGAGAGAGAGAGAGAGACAGAGAGAGAGACAGAGAGAGAGAGAGGGCCACATCTGAGCAACAAAGAGGGACTCAGGGGGAGACTCTTAGGCACAATTACAAGCAGGTCTAGCTTCTCCTTTGCAGTAACAGGCTTCTAGTCCCATGATAGAGAACCTTGCTTTTGAACAGTGGAGTAAAGTGGAATTCTGCTTCTTGGACAGTTTTCACACATCCTAAACTCTTTTATACAATCTGAAAAAAGTAAGATGGACCAAAGGTGCCTGAATTCCTCTACATCATGCCTGCCAAGTGGTTATACAACCCATAGCTGCATACTTAGCAAGCTAGAGCTTGGACAGCAATTTAATCAGTTGACATTTGCCAACACAGTTGGCAATAATAATGATCTACATGCAATTTTGGGACACTCTACAAGTTATGCAGGACAATGGGGCAGGAAGCATACAGTAGACAAATGAGAAAATTTATCTAAAATATAGCTATGAACCAAATGCATGGAGCACTTGATGGGAAGGAGGCTTGAAAATCTGAATGGATAATTTTTATTTTTCTCTCTTAGGCCTTTTTATCCTCTTTCACTTGCAAATATATACTAAGCAAATGTTACATATCTCTCTCCTCCCCCATCCCACAACACACACACACATACACACACACATACACACAGAGGAGCTATAGAATAGTAATTATTACATAGACAACTCTGTCAATTGAAGAACTTCCCATATGTTTAAGGATTCTTCTGGCCAACTTCCTTAAAGGACAGACCTTCTTTGATCCAAGAGGCAAATGAGCAAAGTAGAAACAAGGCACAAATCTCTGACTAAAAATTCACTTTTAAACTATAGTCAGGAGCCTTAAAATTCAATGATGGAAAACCTGTACCCCTCACCTGTGTTGATGACCATCTTAACCAGACCAGTTGGACTGTGAAATTTCTGGAGCTCCTTCCACCCAAATGTGCTCAAGGTTGCTCATGCTTACCAGAAGGCTGAACGATCCCAAACGGGAATGTGTAAAATGGTCTGTGATGTTCAGTGGAAAACCACAATCCACGCACGGAGAGGGAGGGACAAAATACAGCCTGCCATGTGGCTTCTGTCAAAACATCTCTGGAGTTCAGAAAAGTGTCTTTCTAAATTCCTGTTGTTGTAGTTATTTTGATGAAATGACACTAAAGGCAATGATTATAAAATGATTTAAATATGATGGAACATGTTTTAGGGATATCTTTTTATCCTAAAACATACATCATTTGTTTTAAATTATGAGTCAGAAAACACACCCATCTTTCTGTTGTACCCAACAAAGGAATTAGCTTATCGTGTCTCCAAGCCCACGTACAGGTTCTTTGCCTTCTATGCTCACCATGGGTCCTACTCTCTCCCACCCACACTCAAATGGCAACTCGACTCAGAGATAATTTTAATGAGTCCAACTTCTGACCTAATTTAAAAAAAAACAGATATGCACTCTATTAAGCATGGGAAACTTGAGGAAAACACATAAATTTAAGAATATTAAAATCCTGGTGAAATATGTTATTTCCCAATAAAATGTAAAGTACCAAAATAACTAAATGTATTAGAAAACCTAACTAAACCAATAATCATCAAAAACATTTTGCAGGCACATTTTTTTCATTTAAAATAACTTCTAATTATGGATTATGTCAAATATATATAAAAGTGAAAAGAAAAGGTGTAAGAAACCCCATATATTCATTGTTTTGTATTACTTCTACTAACTTTCCACCCCACCTCCCCACACTGCCTCTTTGATTATTTTTAAGCACATCCCAGACACTATATCATTTTGGCAGTAAATAATGGGAACATTTTAAAATATTTTCTAAGAACTGTCATTCAAAAGTGAATTCATGGGTGAATTCTTTTAAACGTCTTCTTCCAGAGCACTCAAAAGATTTGTACATTGGGCAAGAAAACAGCCAGAAACTGATGCCAAAATCTGATCCGCCAAAACCACAAAACAGAAAAACTAGAGATGAATTTTTATATGGATTGTGACAGTTTGAAACTGTTATAGACCCCAGAAGAGCCATGATCTTTTAATCCAATCTTGTAGGGTAGAACCTTTTGACTGAGTGTTTCCATGGAGATGTGACTCACCCAGCTGTGGGTAAGACCTTTTGATTAGATCATTTCCATGGATGTGTGACCCTGCCCCTTCCAGGTGGGTCTTAATGAGATAACCGGAATCCTTTAAGAGAGCTCAAAGAGAGAAGGAGCTCAGAAAAGATGAAACAGGCATTTTGGAGAGACGCTAAGAGCTGACACAGACCCAAACGCTTGGAGACACTTGGAGATGCAGATAGAAGGACGTTTGGAGATGCTAAGCTAAGAGATGAAGCCCAGAGTTTCCCCTGGAGAAGCTAAAAAAGGACTCCCAGATGCTTAGAGAGAAATGTCCCAGGAGAATCAAGCAGATTGCTGAGAAAACCTAAGAGAGATAGAAGCCCAGAGACATTTTGGAGAAAGCCATTTTGAAATGCAACCCAGGAGCAGACATCAGCCCCATGCCTTCCCAGCCATTCTGGAAGCCATCTGCCTTTCTTCAGTAAAGGTGTCCTCTTGTTGATGCCTTAGTTTGGACACTTTTATGGCCTTAGAACTGTAAATTTGTAACCTAATAAATCCCCCACACAAAAGCCAATCCATTTCTGGTATTTTGCATAATGGCAAACTTAGCAAACCAGAACATGGATGTAAATACAAAATCCTAGGTATTATTAAATCAATAAGAATCATGTAATAATACAAAATACTATAAGTAGGATGATTTGATCAAGAAATGTTGAGTGTCAACATAAGGAATCTAAATGTAATTCCTAATATAACTATATCAAAACATTATCCTCATAGAAGACAATAAAGTCTTTGAAACAGTTCCAAATTTATTCCTAATTAAAAATGTTTAGAGAAATAGCAATAGTAGGCATTTTCCTTAGTATCACACTGGATGGTTTAATATTTGTGGCACTCTCTTGAAAGGCAAAATGGGATAAAGATAAAATACAAACACTAAGGAATGTATTTCATCTATATGAAGGCAAGCACATTTTCACACCACATGGAAAAAAGACTTGATTAAACGAGAGAGAGAAAGAGGGAGAAAGAGAGATGCAAATGCTATTTTATGGTGAGAAATAATATTGAAAGAATCCACTTCTCAAATTTACATAAATTTCACTTCCTCTCAAGGTTCTACTGTGCTTTATTTTTGAGTTTTAATAAATAAGTCCAAATTTCATATGGAAAAATGAAGAGTGCCAGAGCATTTTTTAAAATATGGTGAACTCTATTACGTATGGAAAGCTCATCTTAATGTTACAATGTATGCAGCTATCAAGGAATACAGAGAACAATAAAAGCACTAGATTTCCGTAAATATTCCACACTGCACACTGGATCCCTTATTCTCATTAAAAATAACTTAAGGAAGAGTAAAACTTAAATAAAACAAAAAATGCAATCATAAATATGCTACACGAAAATATAGGTATATGTTTGAATATAATTTGGGGGTTGAGAAGGTCTTTCTTGGCAAGTAATAAACCATAAGGGAAAGGCTAAGAGATTAGACTTGGGAAAAAATCAAAATACTAAAGGAGAGACGATCTGAACTGAAAATATTTGGCAATTATGGCAGAGATGGAGCTAATATCCTTAATTATATTAAGAGCTATCTCACATTAGACAAGGAAACAGAAATACCATCAAAACAACGCAGGCAAAGATTATGAGCAAACAACTCGCAACTAAGAAAATACATAAATAACACCAAAAAAAACAAACAGAAGAAAACTAAAACTCATTAGCAGTTAGGCTAATGGAAATTAGCATGATTATATAATGAAATTATATTTTTCTCCCATCAAAGACACAAGAATTTTATTTTTATTTATTTTTAAGACAACTTTCAGTGTGGGCTAAAGGCTCAAGAGGGGCATTTTCAAATATTCCTATATGACATAAATTGGTATAAATATTCTCAAGGCAATTTGGCAATATATATCAAAAGAGTTAAAAATATGCATGCCAGTTAACCAAAAAAATAGGCTATAATTTTTTTAAATATAGGTTAAAATTACCCTAAAAAGTAATTATGAATGTTGAATGTATGGGAAAATGTAACCACAGACTACCCCTTTCATATTAGCTTATGAGAAAAACATTAGAAGAAACATGAAAATTAATGGAATCACATTCCATTCTACACAGTGAGCGTTTCTGTACAGCTTGAAAAAGAAGAATATACGTGACTAAGAAAGACAGTCACAAAATAGTAAGTGCATAAAACTTATTAGAAATAAGGGATCCCATGTTTTGTGAAATATGATGAATAGGTACTTACTGATATTTAATATTGTCCATGATATTAAAAATTTGGAAGAGCACGTGAAAGTAATTACCAGTCAGCATGATTACAGATTCTTTCGATTTCATTTTGTTTAAGCCTGCTTCTAAATGTTCCAAATTCAGCATGTGTTACTTGGGGAGAAAAGTTTGGAAACCAAAATTTCCCAACAAATTAATGTCATAAAATATTTGTTGAAAAAATAGAAAACAATGGGCAAAAACAAGCATCAGAACAAATGCCAGGGGCCCTTCAGAAATTAAATCAACTGGATCAAGTAATTCTGCATTTTCTCTTTGGCTGCATGGTGCTGGGGTGAAGATTTCCAGACTGGCCAAGCAATTGGCAGGTGATGCAGCTGATCAAGGAAGATTCCATCTCACTTTTAGAATCAGTTACTCCCTGCACACGTTCTTCAGAAGCCAAGTAAGAGATTCCTTCCTCAAAGTGGCGTCCTTTGTGCTTCAGGCCATCAACCACCCTGTCCTCCAAACTCCAACATAAGTAATTCCACCATTCATCCAACTCTTGCTATTCACTCTGCAAGAGTGAATTTGTTATTTAAATAACAAATTACCGTTATTTAATTTTGCATTCATTAGTGTCTTTGCCAGCAGGAGCCAGCATTGGTAAAGGGGAAGCAAATCCAGAAGGAAACCTTCTAGAAGGCCCCATCAAGCATGGACACTGCTCACTGCAAGTTATACTGGACTACTGCCTCCACCACTGCTTCTCCCTGGTTGTTATATTTTTCCAGCTCTGCTTTTATAATAGCCACTCGGACCTAATTCTGTGGCAGTGCCTCTGGATGTGCAGGTAGCTCTCATTCTGACCCAGCTCCCAACTCTTTCTGTTGCTTTGATTCTGGTGTCCTAAATTCTCCCCAGTGTCTAACCTCAGTTGTCCACATTTGGGGTGTGCATTTGACAAATCCATAAAAATCCCACTCCATCATTTAGAGCATGCACATAGGGTCTGGTTTTCCCCAACTAGATTGTAAGTTATTTCATTCAATGGATCATATTTGATGATGATGATGATATTAACAAAAAACATCCCAGGCACCATAACATGTTTTCTTGATGCACTGACAGGATACCCTTCCACCTTGACAGATTAGGTTGCAAGAGTCCAAAGTGTTTGAAGAGAGATTCAGTGTCACTGTCTGGTTTCAAACCAATGTCTGTCTGATTTTAAAAGCTCTCATTCATTCTTAACAGCCTTTACTGACTTAATGCCTCTTTTCTGCCCTGTCCTGTCCTCCATCTCTCAACAACTACCACAGCTCTTTACATATTAACTTCTAGGCTAAGCCATTTCCACACAAGCGCTCGGCTGACCCCAGCAGGGTCTGTTGAATGAAGAATGAATTATGCCTCAAAAAACAATGGGAACAGGGGGCCTGCATGGCATAATGGAACCAAAGAGCATGTTTGTCTGTTTGTTTGGTTATGATGTAATAATAGTTAATGGGGTGAAATAAATCAAAAAGCAATGGATTGTTAAGCACCAGATGTGTTCCAACACTTGCTTGACAGGAAAATAAACTGATTCTATTCACTGCTCTTGGTCAGTCAGATGCCTGTGAGAAATCCAGAGATATTATCAAAGTCAAGGAGGCAATTTGCGGCAGGTAAAATAGAAGGGAAGAATTTGTAGTACTTCATTAGTAAAATAAAAGGCTAAGACCTACCATTAGCAAGTCTTGTCTGCCTTAAAATAATTTTCCAGTAATATCAAAGAAAAGCCACAGTTGCAAGGAATGCTTTCATTAAAATGTATTTTCACTGTGCTTCGTTACTAACTGATAAAGCTACAGCTAAGACAGAGCATATGAAATGCCATTTACAAACAAAAAATCCAGAAAATTATTACGTTGTATGTCAAAACAGGGTAACAGGGAAAAAATGGCTTGGCATTTTTTTTGTATGTAATCAAAAGTAGAGGATTGATGGCATGATCTAAGACACCCAAAATGCTGTCCCAAATTTATGCTTCTGTTTACTCTGCCCATATAATATAAAGAAAACCCAAATGAGCAATATTAAAAATGAATTCAAGTCTAGTCAAAGGGTTGCAAGTTCTTTAAAATAAATTCACTGGGAAACTAACTCTTGACCTATAAAGGGGAATTCCAAATGCCACAAATGTATGGCATAGCTTAAATCCCTTCTGGGACAAGATGGGGGAATAAATAAATAGATAAGCAGCTTTATGAATGAATGAACGAGTGAATGAATGAATGAATTTAAAATCCACCTTTTACAGTGAGATTTCACAGAGCTACTCCCTAAAAATGCCACGTGGTGTCCAACATCCATTTGTCTATGACAGACCTATTTCTGCTCCACTCAGCATATCCTAAGTATAGCACGTGCACTTGCCTGACAAAGGTAATAGGCACCCCAGTAAAAAGTTCTCCTACAGCATCAACTGATGACCTTCCATTATGCTAAAGCTCACCAGGACTTTTCTCTAAATCATGTAACAAAGGGTCAACAGTGCCCGTGGTTTCTGAAAAGTCATGGAAATGGATTTTCCTGCTCACAACGGTTTCTTTCTTCAGTGTTGCAACCCCCCCAGTCTTCTCTCTGACAAGGTACAACTTGGAGGGTGGTACAAGATGTTTTCTAAACTGTGTGAAGCCAGTTCTGTGAAATAAAAAACTTCCTGTATGTGGCAGATAATAAATCAGTGCATGCATATTATGAATCTTCAATACTTCAAATATATGACTATCTGAGGTTTAAAAACAGCCCTCCCTTTCCAAGTAGTTATGTTGCATATAATAGTCATAATCAAAGGGCTTTACTGAAAACCTACTCTCAAGTTAATTTATACAAAAATTTATTTTGAATGAGACAAGAATATTTTAAACCATCCATTCATTAATGCATATGTGCATACATTCATTCATTTATCTGTCCATCTGGCCATTTAACTTGCCCATTTAGCATAAATATTTTTGCCAGCTACTTTGTACAAGGCACATTTAGCATCTGGAGGGGAAAGGTAGATAAAACATGCTCATCCCTAACTACAATCAAAGGAGTTATTATTCACCATGAAATGTGCAAATTGTTTGGGGAGACCATTAGGAGTAGAGATGAATTCCAAATGAGGGGCTTGACGTAGGGCTCTTCATAGAAAGTGGATTCTGAACTGCTCCTTGAGTAAGTTAAGTAATGACTTACAAGTACTTAATAATTTAATTTCAATCCAAACTGGCTAAAATCAGACAATATGTAATCGAGCTTCTCCATTACTCCAGATAGGTGTTTATCATCTGTGACTAGTTATTTATATTTTGAGCCATGATATTGTTCAATGTGGGGCACAGTATAGACCAGAAATTTAATTTTTAGAGTTGAACAGAACTGGGCCAAGGTCTTGGTTCTTCCATTTAATAACCATGTGATCGTGGTCCAGTTCTCTACTTGAATGGCCTCAACCATTAAATGGGGATAATATTGCCTACATTGTGACAGTTTTTGAGCAAATTAAATTTTGAGAAGTATGTAAAGCACTCAGAATGTGGACTAATAACAGTCAGCATTTAGTAAGAAGGCAGTGCTATTATTATGTATTACTAGGAGATTCCCACAAAAGATGTTCCTCAAATACAATTTGAGGCCTGAGGCTGGCAATGCCTGCTCTTTTACTAAAGTTTGTGCTCACAACCAGCACTATTACTTTTTTTCTCTGACTGGACATCTGAATAAATATGCTACGCCTCTCCAATGGCAGTCTTGTGGGTCCTTCATTTACCTCAATTTTACCTACTTTTGGGAGGATGGCTGCCTGACTTTGAGAAGCTACCCAGTGTCACAATTTTAACTCAGATGCTCCCAACGCTACACTCCAAATTCGTGAAAACTCATATGCAGGCGTTGACGTGATGTAGTTGTTCAACAGATATTCAGAAACTTCGTTTTGTTTCTACTATTTTCTTTCTTAAGATATGATTTCTTGATGGGTTCAAGTGATATCACTAAATAACCAATATATAGAAAGTGGTATAAATAAGATGCCCAGTTAGTATTTGTTGAGTGAAAAAGGTTGTTATATAGAAATGGCACTTTCTACCATAGACCAGGGAGATAAGGAATAAATTAGGCCTGCATTGTGCAATATGGAGCCATGTGTGGCTACAGGTATGTGATGGTCTGAAGAAGCAAAAGCAAAGATCTCCATGTCTCATGAATGCTTAAAATATGAAAAAACACTTGAAATGTGGCTGGTCTGAATTGGGATGTGCTTCAAGTATAAACTGCATGCCAGATTTTGAAGACACACAAAAAGTAAAATATTCCATTCATAATTTTTGCACTGACTATATGTTGAAATGACAATATTTTAGACATATTGAGCTAAACTAAATCTATTATTAAAATTAAATTCAGGTGTTTATTTTTACTTTATTATTTTTTTTATTTCTTTAGTACAGCTAAATTTCATATGTGGCTCACATCATATCTATTGGGCAGCATTGAACTAGAGTGAATTCCTCACCTTGAAGGGCCTTTCCCCAGAACAAAGAGTAAGTATTTCCAGAAATCCCAAAGCTCCTTTGACATCCACGGTGCCCTGAGGACAGAGTGATTTTCACACTTCTTTGCCTCGGTAGAAGAAGGAATAAATGTGTTCTCATCTGGGAGGCAGTCAGGGATCCTAACGGAGAAGGGCTATATAAACTCCAGGTACGAAAACTGCACACATCCCAACAGGAAGCTAACTCTGTAGCCTCTCATGACTCATTTACCGGTATGACAGAACAACACTCCACAATAAAAGATGCCAAGCAGCTCCTTATTACTCACTGATTCAGCAAAATTCCACAGGTGAGCACCAAGGACATTTTCAGACATTATTAGATACTGTGTGCTTTTGCAGAAGGATGAAATTAAGAAGTATCCATCTTGACCAATTTTGAGAGAAACTTAAAGAATAAAATCTTAACTGCTCAACACCCACCTCCAGTTCTGGCTGGCCCTGGACGACAGCCGTATATTTTTCTGTAATCATGTCATGATGAAGGATTCAGCCTCTCCAACACAGCTGAGCAACCATGAGCTGAGAAAATGATTCTACAAATAGCACTGAGTATCAGGCAGGGTCTAACAAGAAACAGGTATGTGATAGTCTGAAGAAGCAAAAGCAAAGATCTCCATGTCTCATGAATGCTTAAAATATGAAAAAACATCTTTATGGGAGAACACTGCAGCTCACATCCCAATGTTGCCACAGAAACCATAAATTTTATCCTTTAATATTGAATTTCCAAAGAGAATAGTCCATTAATGAAGAAAAAACTATTTTTAATAAATTACAAATAATCCTAGAGTAAAATATTTGCCATGTGACCCTGGATTAAAAATAAAGCCTGGGGCCTTCATAGGACCCTAAATAATGAAGAATAACAAAAACTATCAGCTAGTATTTTGTGTTGCTAGTTTAAAAGTACTTTCATATCTAATTTGAATCATCTGATAACTTATGAATTACTTAAGGGAGGCACTGTTTTCTTAGTTTCAGAGATGATGAAAACCCAAGAGTTCATACCTCGTACGTGGCAAAATTAAGATGCAAAACCCAAGTCCCCTGACAGCAAACTGCATATTGTTAATGTGCTGCAATCTGCATCAGTGTTTAAATTGCACTCTTTGGAAGACCGAGAGGATTTTATTTTCAAAATCCTAAAAGAACACATGGACATGGTCCTTGGTGTGCTGGACACAGGGTAAAACTGCCTACAGAGTGGTGTGAAGAAAATCAAAGGATATTATTTTTAAAGTCTTTTTTATTTTATTCTTTTCATTAAAAAGGTAATGCATGTTCATTGTAAAAATACAAACAAGAACATTTAAGACCTCTAATTTCACAAACCAGGGAAAACCGCCATTAATACGTCAACAATTATGGACAAGCTCGCAGAGGTGATCTTCAGTGCATTTAAGAATTGATGTGGCACACCAGAAGCGGGGACGGTCATTACAGATGCCACCTCAGACCATCTGCAGAGCTGTGCTAATTAGTACAGGTGCCACAGCTGCTCTGCATGTAAGCAATATTTGTAATGGATTCATATAACCTTACAGATTTTCAGCATCTTTTTTTAAGTTACAATATATTTTAGAATCTATTACAGTACATTCCAATTTTCCTCTATGCATATAATCTTCACTGAGTAGAAGTGTGTTCTCCCTTCTGGAAAAGCAAAGGTATGTGGAAGCGTTCCTTGCTAACCCCACATTCCACAGATTCACTACCTATCTTATACTTTTAGAGTGCTGAGTAAGGTGCTAGGTGAGAACAAGTACAAAAAAAGCCATAGTGGATTCCACCCTTAAGATCTTAAAAGCCAATACTAGTGCTTGGCTGTACATGAGGATCTCTGGCAATGGTGCACCTCAGCAACTTATTCCAAGGATGATGAGGAAGAGAACTGCAAGTTTCATGGCTTTGGTATTTGTAGCTCCTTTATAGTTTCTGCTACATAACCATTCTTGAGCATGTCCTTGGTCAATCTGTCAATGTATCCCGGATAAATTCAACCATAAAACTGCTGAAAGGTGGTGCCAGGCATTTCACTGCTCTATCTGCACGATCTGATTCCTCCTCCCAGTGACCTCATCAGGTGGAGCCTTAGAATCATCTCTACTTTAAAGATTTGGAAAGTAAGACATTTATTAGCTTGCGTAAGTTCACGCAACAGTTTTATCTGACTCCCGTGGCCTTTGGAGTATGTCAAGATAAATAAGCTTGGCCCGGAAGGCACCCAGGTGATCTGACCCGGGCCAACCTTTTATCTTGTCACCCAGTTTCCCTAGGTTCTTTCAGATCTAGGAGTAGTCTGAGCTCTCTCCCCAAACTGGAGGCCTTCTCACCTGCTATTCCTGCTACCTGGGAAGTTTTCCTCCTACTCTCAGCATCTCTATAGATCTCAGCCTTATCTCACCATAAATGTCACACATCAAAAAGGAAGTCCCTGGTCATCTATTCTAACACTCTGCTTTGTTTGTTTGTTTGTTTTAGAACATGAATGAGGTAGTTTTTAGAGCATTTGGTACAAAACAGTATTATATGTAAAAACACACTAGTGTGAAGGCACATACAATCGTATGTACACATGTTCTCATCCAAAAACCAGAATAAACTATGAAAAAGAAAAAAAATGAGAAAATGAAGGGAAAGGAAAGAAAAATATCAGGAAGCATCACCACGGGATTTTAACAGTGGTTTTGTTTTTCCTGATGAAAAGGATTTTGGATATTTTCCATCTTTTTGCTCGTCTGCACTTTCTAATCTTTGGTAATTAACCTTCATAACTCTTATAGTACATTTCAAAAGCATAATGGCAATTTTAAAGAAAGCAGTAACAATCCTTTTTTGCAAGAAAACATTTTTTACTTGAGCAGATGCTGTTCTTATTTAGGTTCTCTCTCTGTTGGGTATCCAAGATATGGAAAGCAATTCAGCGATTAACTGTGCTGTTTTTGCCCTTTACAGAATCTTCCTTGGAAAGAAAGAGAAGGACTGGAGGTGGAATGAATGGTTTTAACAGTAACAGCAGGAACAACAAGCAGTTGAGGGAGAAATGTCCAAACTGATATTCTGGTCAAAGGAAAGCAAATCCATGAATCCATGCTAGGGCATAAGAACATCTGCAAACCAACACCCCAATCAGAGAGTAGCCAGTGAGCCTCTGTCCCATCCAACCTCCCTGAGCCCCCAACCCACAAAAAGTTAACTCTGTAGAGAGGGCATTTCCATTGCAGTTGTAAAAAAAAAAAAAAAAAAATCTCTCCTGGTCATTATCTGACCCAAGATGAAAGTGGAGTGGGACACTGACTTTGCTTCCTGAAGAATGAAGGAAGGGGAAGGGGTAACTGTTGGTGAACACCAAGCGTTTGTGCTGCATCATGCTTTTAATCCGGATTAGTGCTTCACCTGAAAACCCCATTGTTAGAATCTATTATAAACTCAAAAATAAATGTTCTCCAGTTGGTTAATGTGGACAATTTGTAGTTATTTGGCTAAATGCCAAAATACCTCTATGATTTTGCTGATAACAGGTGGCAATAAGGTTTGCAAATGGCACATTTGGCATCAACCAAATTGATGAGAAAGAAATGGACATCATAATATTAGCAACCCAATAAAAAAGATTTAAAAAAAAAAAAATCTGTCAGCACAAATTTTCATTTCTTCTAAGGGTAAACTCCAGAGAGTAACCTGGCTTTACTTAAAGAAGAAATCTGAGGGGACAAATGTAAAGTTTTAAGAAGGAATTAATCAAAATTTTTGTGTACATCAGCTCCCATTTCCCACAAAACTGAGTGAGTGGCATTCCTGACAACCCAGTCCTGTGATTCTATGTCACCTAGGGCAGGATGAGCAATGAGTTCCCTGACAAATGGGCAAGTCTGGAGATTTTTATTTTGGTCTAAGAATTTTTATCACTGAGTTAAAAAAATAAAGTGGGATATTTTGCAGCTTTCCATAGATCATATTTAACGTATGTTGTTCAATTTAGTTTATAAATCAGTGTTGATCTAATTTTCTTAAGTGCTTTTCCTTTGAATATTATTCAGATCCAGCCTGCAAGGCCTCCATTTCTTGTTATGACTGCTGAAGGGGCTTGGATTTCTGTTCCCTTCTCCAAACATCTTTTCACCTTGGATAGTTTTCTCTTTGCCCCAGGCTGCAAGCTAGAGCTGGGAAACAGAAAAAAAGGGTGTTTTACTCTGATATCTGGTAGGTGAACAGCAAGAAGAGCAGATTATACAGTGGGAAAGAGTGGGTGATGACACACATTTTATCACCTGGAATAGCAATCAAATGTCCTCTTCCAGGATTCTGGAGTGAATGTTGACCTAAAAAAATGCTAATCAAGAAAATTCTATGGGTAGAGAAACCATTCATTTACTCAATGAAATAACAGTTTTGATACTTTGCAAAATTCCAAAAAAAAGGTACTATTTAGTGTAAAAGACACTTTCAGGGCTACCGAACAATGTGAGAGCAGAATGTGGGAAGAGAACGATGATCTCAAAATAGAACACAAAAGCATCATCAGTATTTTTTCTGAAGGTTTCTCTTTCTTATTTTGATTAAAAAATGAATGTCTTATATTTAAATACTATTGCTCTCTAAGAAACTGAAAGTGCTTTGTAGACATACAACCCTGTCTTCATTCCTAGAGAAAAGGATCTGAAATTTGAGTCATGTGGAAACAATAAACTTCTGCCTAACCCTACTTCTCAAAGCACCTTAAGATAATGCCAAAAGGCTGTTCTTTGTTACTCCATTGTAACTCCTGTGCCAAGAAACATTCATAGGGTTGAGGCCAAATGTGGATCAATGTGCAATACGCACTTTTGCTACAACCAAATGTACATCCTGTGTAATGGAACCCTGGGGTGAACAGCTCAAATGAGGCAGGTAAAACACTCCAATATTCAAGTAAGGTGGAACCAGAGCCCATTCCCCTGATATGGGAGAACTCTGCCTTATGATTTTGTGTGGGAATAAGTGAGAGCAACAATCTCTGCATCCCAAGCTGCAGCCAAGTGAATGGACCCCTAGAGGCATTCCTTTAGGGCATGGTCATGATTGGTTGTCATGATCTCTTACTTATCTTGTGTGGACTCTATTCACCTCTTTAAATTTGCTCCTAAAATTTCTAGTACTTGCAAACATTCTTTGAGTGCTCAAAGTTGAAAACTACTACCCTAATCATACCTGAGTCTATGCTAATGTTCTGTAAATTAGACTCATCTCAAGGAAGAGGGAAGGCTTAAGGGAAGTCTGTAAAGAATCAGACACTTTTCGGTTCACCCTGGTCATGGCAAGAACTAAGGGACAGTCATCTGCAGTGAAGCAACCCAAAATGATATTATACCTGACTTTAAGTTGATCAACTTGCCTTAGCACTATGCCCCTGTGCCGGTTTGGATATTTTATGTCTCCCCAAAAACCAAGTTTTAATCCAATCTTGTGGGATATTTGGATTAGTTTGCTTCCATGGAGATGTGACTCACCCAACTGTAGATGAAACATTTTGATTAAATATTTCCATGGAAGTGTGGCCCCATCCATTCAGGGTGGGTCTTACTTAGATCCCAAGAGTCATTTAAGAGGAACAGGAGCCAGAGCCAACAGAGATGCTTAGAGATGCCTGTAACTGCGGACAGAAGGATGTTCGGAGATGCTAAGCTAAGAGAGGAAGCCCAGAGTTTGCCCCAGAGAAGCTAAGAGAGGACTCCCGGACCCTTAGAAAAAAGCCACTGGAATCAGAAGCTGAAGGCAACACAACCCGGGAGCAAAGGACCAGCAGACGCTGGCCACATGCCTTCCCAGGTGTTCCAGATGCCATCGGCCGTTCTTCAGTGAAGGTACCCTCTTGTTGATGCCTTAGTTTGGACACTTTTATGGCCTTAGGACTGTAACTTTGAAACCAAATAAACCCCCTTTCTAAAAGCCAATCCATTTGTGATATTTTGCATACTGGCAGCATTAGCAAACCAGAAAATCCCTCCACCATCATCACCACCTCATAACCCCCACCGCACCATCACTCCCATCATCACCACCATCACCTCCACCATTTCCTTCAACTCCACCATCCCCATCACTCCCACCACTAACATCATCATTGCCACCCCCATCACTTCCACTACCCCAAAACTCTCATCACCATCCCCACCACTACCACCATCCCCATTACTACCACACCTCCATCACCACCTCTCCCATCTTCATTACCACCCCTATCAATCCCATTATCACCTCCACCACCCTCATCAC
Organism: Choloepus didactylus; assembly: GCF_015220235.1. Classification (NCBI taxonomy): domain Eukaryota; kingdom Metazoa; phylum Chordata; class Mammalia; order Pilosa; family Megalonychidae; genus Choloepus; species Choloepus didactylus. Next base: position 78,041,608 of record NC_051321.1, on the reverse strand, counting down.
TACCACACCCGCACCACCACCAATCCCACCACCACCCCATCCCCATCATTTTCACCACCCCCATTATTCCACTATCACCACAACCACCCCCATCATTACCACCTCCCCACTTTCACTATCCCCAACACTCCCACCACCATCACCATCCCCATCACTCCCACCCGCATCACCACCATCCCCTTCACCTCCAGCACCCCCATTCTGCCACCACCAACTCCATCACCACCTCTCCCATCTTCACCACCTCCCTCATCAACTCCCTCATCACTACCACCACCACCACAGTCACCAAAACTGTGAGAAAAATATGAAAAAATGCAGATGGAATGATATCCAGAACTCAGATATCCTGATTCAGTTAATCATTCAAGATTGCTTGTCACAGAATTGAGTAGAGCATCTTTTTAATATCTGCTTATAGAATACTAGGAAGCTATACTCCTAACATAGCTTGAACGAAAATTCCCCACCCTGCTACCAACACAATGGCTTATTTTATTGGCTCATTTAAATCTCATGAATCCTTTCCAGAATATTATGCAGAACAGTCCATCAGTAAAAGTACTTAAATATTTACCATGATATCAATGGTGATATCAAATGATGACATGAAACAAAGATGTTTTCTAATACTAGCAATTCAAAATTGAAAATGTTTCCACTGCTAAGGGATATGTCCTTAATATTAATTCTATATGCCTGTATAAAATTGAAATAATTTGGATTTCTTCCAAAATATATCAGTGGTAAAACTTATAATAAGCAGTTAGGAAGAAATTTTGGAATCATAAGAGCACTGACCGGTATGTTAATGAAGATTATCTACATCACTCATCTAAGCATCAACAAACTGAAGAGGGCCTCTGTGTTCTAAAGCATCTGGTAAAGACAAAAGTCAATGATAAACACAATCAGGCATATTGATTCCTTTTGTTCTCCGCACGTCAACTCATTGAACAAGCTGTCAAATCAGAGTGCCTTAAAATGCAATCTCTAATACTGAAATGAAACTTTTCTAAACCTCAACTTCTGAAAATTTTGAGAGAAAGGTATTAAGGTGTCTGGAATTTTGACATAGAAACTGAGATGTCCGGCTGTTAAAACAGACAAGCCAAAAAAAAAAAAAAAAAAAAAGTGAACTTTTAAGATTAGGTCCCAAAATTAAATGTAATTCTGTACAATTCAACTTCACGTTTACAGTCAAAAGGAGGTGATCTGTACAACTACCCATATTAATCTGAAACCTTGGCTAAAAGTTAACAAAATTCCCAGTTGCCCTAATATAAGTTCCTACAGGGAGAGTTTTATTAGCTCTCTCTTTTTTTTTTTCACTAAGTTGATACTCAGTATCTTAATGTAATTACGATACTATTCTCTTATTTTTTTTATTAAATTATTGCATAGATAAACTAATAAATATAAATACATATGGAAAAATTAAGCAATCAGTAAGGTGTGTACTGCCATTATGTTCTAAGACTTTGGAATTGCTAGACATTTTAATCTGAAATTCTCATCATCATCCACTGTTCTAGTCTTCACCAGACAAGTCCTCTATAGGATGGTGCTGAATTATTGTTTTCTCTTAAATCAGTAAAAACAGAACTTGAAGGTTCTAATTAACATGTATATTCAGGAACTGCTTTGTTTGCTTTCAGATAGCGGGTGCATGACCCCTACTTCTTAGAAGAAACAAATAAGAAAATGGAGACCGAGTTTATTGCTTGTTTTGTTTAAATTTTTTATTTTGTTTTTCTTTACTTAAACAATTTATTTCCTCACAAAAACAGGTCAGGTGTGGTACAGGTGGTAACTGGAAGCTAGTAAATTATTTTTCTAGGAACTCATATCCTATTGAAAGTCTAACAGCATCTCCAGCTCAACAGATACCAAAGCAAATGACTGACATCCTCCCTCCAAATCTTAGTCCAGTTTTCCCTCTCAGTAAACGGCATTGACATTGACCCAGTTCCAGAGACTAAAGAAAACATACAAACAAAAGACCCTCCAGTCATATTTTTTTCTTTCTTCCCCTAATCCATTTGCCCTGCCTCCTCCTTACAAATATTTATTGTAAACGCCACCTTTAGAATATCTTTCAAATCAGAACACCCCATACCTGTTCTTCTCCCCCCACTCCAATCCATGACAACAGCATCTTTCTCCCAGACCCATGCAAGTCTTTCAACTGGTCTCCTTGTTTCTACTCATGTCTCCCTATCACAAATCAATCAAACCTGCTCAGAAGTTTCCACTTGTTTCCCATGTCTCACAGAATACATGTGAAGTTCTTACTGGGACCCAACCCAGCTACTCCTCAGATCTCATGCACTGCCAACCTCGCTCCACTCCATGGCACCCAGGATGCCCTGCTATTGCTCCAGGACAGACATACTCCCAACTCAAGGTCTTCACATAAGCTCTTTCCCTTCACTAGAATACCTTTCCAGCAGATATTTTGCTGGCCTTCTCAAAACCTTCCCAAACACTACCTCCTCAGAGAGGCCTTCTCCTTCCACCCTATTTTATATAGCTTCCCCAACTCCAGTACTCTCTCTATCCTATTAAACAGCTTTATTTTCTTTTCAAAACACTTAATAGTTACAAATTGACTAAATCCATCTGCATCATCTATATCTATATCAATCTATCTGTATTTGAATGGTAGGGGATTTTTCCTTCTTTTTCATATCCTGATTCCCCGGAGTATGAACAGTTAGGCATTCAACAATATCAGCTGAATGAATGACTAGCTCTTCATCAAAATGACAATTGTGATTTAGAATGAGAGGAGAGAGCATGTGGAAACAGAATATCTGGCTGCATATGGTATGAAAGAACAGGGTCTGTTTATTTGTAAACGAAAATTTATTTTTCAATGAAAGGGATGATGATGATGATGATGATTTTGTTGGGGATAATGATAGTGATGATAAGAGCAAGAGTAACCATTACTTATTGAACCCTTCTGCTAAGTTCAGCACTGCCCTTGGTGCTTTATAATACCCAATTAGGGGTGAATCACAATGCCTAGTTAATTCTTACAACAGCCTTATAAGGTAAGTACTTTAACAGATGAAGTACCTAAGACTCAGGGAACACTTAGAAAAACTGCTTGCCCACAAACAAGTTAATCTCATCAAGAAGGTTTGAAAATGAAACATGAACAAACAAAATTATAAAATGTAAAGCTACGGAGATATTTAAGGTATACCTGTGTCTGGAGAGGATCACATTCTCCAACAAAGGAAAAATGGCCCAGGAGATTTGGAAAACTCAAAAAGGCAAATTCCAATTATGCAGTCACAAACAATCCCAGTGCAGAACAAAAAAGAATGTGTTCAAAGGAACAATCTAGCCACAGAATGAGGGATGAATTTTAAAGGACATGAAGAAATCATGAAAATTGGGTATAGGGCAACTGCTGATCAGCAGCAATGGACTGTAAGAACAGTGTTGGAAAAGCACATCAATGTCCAGAAGAGCTGAAACTTTGATAAAAATATAAGAGCAACCAAAGGGGTTCCTTAAGTTCTATTGAATTTTCTGTCTACTGCTTGTGGCCATATGAATTACGTTAATAAATACGAAAGAAAATTTTGTTTCTCAACATAGCTCTGATGCTCTGATTCTATGGTCTGTAGGAGAGCCAGAGGGAAATATGATAAAAGAGAATACTGTACCTCAACACGCGAACCCAAGTCTTTGGTCCAAGAAATAATGCACCTACGAAGCGAGAGGTTTCACAGATTAGACCCTTTTCCAAAAACCTACAGGAATCATGGACAGTCGGAAACGTGCCAAAAGAACTCCAAAGATATGTGAATACACTGGTGACTTTTAACAAGGGAAAGATGACAGAATCCATGACTTAAGAGAAAAAAAAAAAAAAATAGTGGTCTGAGATTGCTTTAAAAAAGGGATCAGTGATCACTTAGGATCCATATAGGTTCACGGAGAAAGAATCAGGCCAAATGAGTGCCCTTTCCTTTTACGATAAAGTTAGATAATGTTACATGATGCTAAATTCATGACTAATAAGCAGCAGGGAGGAGCAGCTAATAACTACTCGAAAAAGTCACAATGATCCCAGGTCCTGGGCTTAACAATTAAAGAGAAAATTGGAGGATAACGGATAACAATAGCTAGTTTTGTGAGCACTCATTATTACCAGGAAGTGTGCAAAGTACTTAACACACATCATCTCCTTTCATTCTCACAACTCTCTGAGGCAGGTACTATGGTATCCTGATTTCACAGATGAGATTCCTGGGCTGAGAGAAGGTGAAGGCTGAAGATTACACAGTTATTTGCAAGTGACAAGGCACAAGAGTTTGGGAAAAATCCCATGCACCCTCCAAGATAGCAGCCAGGATGCGATGTGAAGCCCTGCTATTTGAGAAGTAACTGGTGAGAGTATTGAGGTATCTTAGGGATGAAAAGTTCCAGTGAAAATAAGTTGACAGTCTTCACATATGTGAAAGTCTGCCAAGTAGGTCAGGGACACAGACTCCTTCTCATAGCTCCAAGGAGCAGAACCAGGAACATAGATGGAAGGTGGAATTTGATTAAGAATGAGACACACTTCTAATGATTAGCACCATCTGGAAATGGAAGGAAAGTCTGAAGAGAACTTGAGCCCTGTTACTGAAGGAATTGAAGCAGAAACTGAACAGTCACTGCTGTCAAGGAATGTTCAAGATGTTCCAGCAAGAGCTGGCAACTGGACTGAATCCATCAGATTTCCTTCGAGTCCTGAGATTCAGTGAGGATGTGAGTTTATGACAACAATTACTAAAATACATTCTGAAGCCTGGAAAGTGGAATAATTCAGGTTTAGCATCTTGGTCAAAAGATGCTCTTTCTTGATTAGCATTTCCTATGAAGCATTGATAACTGACACAAATATTTAGAAGGAAGGCTTAGTTCTCTGCTGGAATCAATGAAAAATTTTGCATCCATCTTTAGACTTCTACATGGAAAACACAAAATGCTTGAACGTGTTTATTTTCTTTCACTCTGCACCATCACCCTGAAACAACAGCAATTTGTATTGTTGCTTGGGCAAGGCCTTTCAGGGACAGCTAATGAGATGCCAGGCCCTGGTGGCTGAAACTCTCCAGATGGGTTCACTCAAGTGTTTGAAGCCTTGCAATGCTGACCATATGATAAACCGGTTCTCAGCATACTTTTATCTTTCAACCAATATTAAGCACTATTAGGCAAACAGAAATACCAGTGACGGCAATCTGGCTGGATTGGACGTCTCCATGCAACATTTATCTCCCTTCTGGAAGTTGGCTGTGTTATGTTTATGCCAGCTTATTTAATTGTGTTTTCCACTGTCACATTAACCCACTGGTTGGGCTTCCACGAGTTAGGGGAAAACCTCATAAATGACTTGTGCTTAATCTTTTATGAGAAACACATCTGTTCCCAACATATCTGGAAATGATTCCGAGAGGACAATTACATGCTGTACACCTGGTGGGGCAGGTGGGGACTGGGACAGAGCCACACTGCCAGGAGGACAGGGGCTCAGAGTCTGTAAAAAAGAAAAAAAAAAAAAAGGAAAAAAAATGTATATCCATTTCCTTATACACCATATTACATGTAGTACAAACACTCTTCTGATATTTTACAGTCTAAAAGTGAAGAGTTCCAGGGGAGCAATGAAAAACAGATTTTTAAATCAGAGCCCTGGTTACAAAACCAGGCCCCTCATCTCGGCAGCAGTGTGAGTGTGAACAAGTGACTTAAAGCCTCTATACCCCAGGTTCCTTTCCAGTGAAAGGTAGGTAATAACAGTTCCTACCCAATAAGATTAGATAAGATTATAGTGAGAATTAAATGAGATATTGTCTATAAACCAAGACAAGTACTTAGGGAATGTTCAGTGCAGTGCAGTTATTGTTGACATAAACAGTATTTTCATTTGTTCCCTTTAGGAAGCTAGAAGGTGCCAAGATTCTAAACCTAGAGAGCTTGTTTTCCAACCACTTGATTTGCAAATGCCCCAGGGACTCTAGCTCTGCTAGCTAGGGTCCCCTCATTATCAGGCAGATCTAGAACCTTCTTTCCTCTTCTCCTGGCTCTTAACCATTACTTCAAAAAGTCTCCTTTCTCGTTTCTTTATTTAGAAAGGAAATCCTGATTTTGGGAATTCAGCTTGAGAATTATGCCTGTGATATGCTTCTGTAAGGAAAAAAGGAACACCAAGGTGCCCCTGTTAAATCCATTACAAAGGAATCATGAGAAAACTCAAAGCACTCAGAGACTATCCTTACAAATTTCACGAAATTTCGGTAAAAAGTTTTTCTACCTGGTATCCACAATCACACTGTGTTAGAATCTGTTTCTCTTCCAGGAAGTAGGTTCACCTGCCTGTAAAATGGACATCCTGATATATACCTTATAGGTATATACCTTATAGGTATACCCTATAGGTATATATTATGGTATATACCTTGTTAGGTTATAGGTATACCTTATAGGTATATATTATAGCATACAACTTGTAAGGATATATACCTAACAACAGGATGAGTGAAAACATAAGTGAAATTCACAGCCCAGGGTGTGCTAGTAAGTATCCATCATTTGTGCTCTTTCTGTAAAAATCAAATTGTTTTCAAAACAGGCTCACCTTCCCCCCTACCCTCTGCCATCTCCTCTCATAATTTTAGAGTGAATTATTTGCCATTGTCAAAGACTCAATTTAATTTTAAGACCTAATAAATCAAAATCTTACTATCCAAGGGTGAGGAATTAAAGATATACACACTATAAATTTTATTAACAAAACCAATATTACTTAACAAGAAATTGCACATTTCTACCACATTCTTGTGGGAACTGACTTCACTGGACTGCTTCAGTCTCACAAGACATTTGATCTTATTCTAACACTGCACACCCTCCCCAACAACGTACCCTCCACTCCCACCCTTTTCTCTCCTTTAGGATTTCTTTAGTGGTGTCATATAGGAGGCCCTACTTCACCAAGGGCAAAGAAAGGAGAATGCGGAATTGTCTTAAAATATAAGTAAACATCTTTTTTTAAAAAAATCTGAACATTAAGTTTGATTGGTATGTAACTTTGTTCATTACATCACTGCCTGGTACCTGTTAAAAAGAAATAAAAAGCATATATAATTTGGAGAAAAAGAAATTCCAACAAATCCTCCTCTAAAAATTTTTACCACTTATTACTACTATTATTTCTAACTGAAAATATGCCAATTCAGTTATATTTCTGGGTAAATAACAACACATGCCACAGATATTTTCATATTTACAAAGCACTTTCTCAAATTAGCTTAGAAACCTAGCTATCTATTGTAAAATTTCCTCCCTGGGGCAGCAAAATGTGCCCAGAATTACACAAATAAAATATACAAAACAAATTTTAGGGTAGCCGAATTTTAACTCTGGATTTCTACATTATCAAAATGTATATATCATCTTCAACATTTTACATACATCCAGTGAAATGAAATTTTCAGTGACTGATGTGGTCAGTGCCATTTAAAATACAGTCCAAGTTCCTTACGTGACTTCCTTACCTCCATCTCCCTCTTTATTTCCTACCACTCTTTTGCGTGCTCCTCATACTGCAGGTGCGCTGGCCAATTTTCTGACCGTCAAGGCCCTTGAAAGTTTCTTTTTCTCGTTCTCGTACACTTCTTTCCCAGGAATTCCCACGACTGCCTTCGTCTCATCATGTGTGATTCAGGTCAACTGCCCTCAACTCAGCTATGGCGCCCCTGTGCACCTATATAAATTCAGACATGTTTGTTTCTACTCCTATCTGGCTTCCCCCACTAGAATGTAAGCTCCAGTGAAGCAAAACTTGTGACAGTCTTCTTCATTACAGCAGATCCAGCAAAGAGGAGGTGCTTACTAAATACCTGTAGAATGAATGACTTGGAGAAGGTCTTATGGAGGAGGAGTTTTTAGGCAAGTTTGCTCATGCCACCAACTTTCCTAAACAGCTTCATTCCCGCTTAAGCCGTGACTAATCTTTTCTACTACATGATGCTTCAGTATAAAAGAAGGAAACAAAGCCCTAAGTTCTCATCCTCTGGAAATTAAATTTACTACTCTGCTTGGCTTTTGTAAAGTCTTTATATTGAAAAGAGGAAAATGAGGAGAGAGGGAAAGGAATCAATGAGATGGATTTTAGCTTTCTCCAGAAATACAAATCATCTTTATCTCAACCTAAGAAATCTTGCTTGCAAGTTTGCAGAGCCTATTAAGATACACTTTGGAAGAAATGCCTTGGAAAAGTGCTCTTTACTCAGTACTGAGAATCAGTTTTTAAGAACAATCAACCTGAAGACAAACGGCAGGAGATAGGAGGGTGAGGAAACAAGAGGGAAAGAGAGAGTTCTTTACTCTTCAGAGACAAATTTCTTCTTCTTGTGTTTGGTGTATCAGAGATTGAGATACCAGGGATTGACAGAGAACTCAGTCTCAAACTGAGCATCCCACACTTCTGGGGCAATCATACCAAAAAGGATATGCTGGTTAAGTTTGCTTTCTCAAGGGCTGAGAAATTCATATCCAGATACCTGGGAATTGGTAGTTTTCTAGTCAGCACCATTGCGGGATTTAAATATTCACAGCATCATTCTCTCCCTCTCTAGTGTTTTCCGGCTTGAATTTTTTCAAACATTGGTTTTGAAACAGCACTTAACATTTAAGATTAAATTTAGCTCCCAAAAAGAAAACAGTGGCTCATAATATAAATAATCTTCAGCCTTTCATAATTATTCCAGTTTACTCCAGTGTTCACATATCCAAACATCCCTCAGCTTCTAATACATAAATTGTTAATCTGTTTAGACCTTGTGTTAAGTGGTTTTATATCTACAGTCTTCGCAGCAGCCCCTATCTGCTAAGAAGTAGCCAGTATCTCAGCTCTTGTAAGTGAGTGAACTGAGGCTTACAGAGGTTAACTTGACCAAGCTCACCCAAGTCATAAGAGGCAAAACCTGGATTCAACCTCCCTGACTTAATACCTATTGTTCTTTCTAAAGCATCTGTGCATACACACACACACACACACAAACTATAAATCACATTATTAAGAGCATAGCTATAATCAAAAGAAAAATAACTATTATATGCATTCCAATTCTAATTGCTGATTTTCAACTTAGATATTAATGGAATCAAATAGCGGAAAATAAAACAAAAATTAACATCCACATTAAATGAACTCAGACAATCAGTCCACCAAACTGAATTGGTGGGGGTTCCAGAGGGGCAGCTGAGGTTAAGACTGCTGTGAGTATTTGGACCAATCATCTAAATATGCAATTTGGGTGTGTGGTTAGAATTTAAAGTCTAATATTTGATCTGCATTAATATGAAATTTTCAAGTTTGTTTTTTAATGACATATATATACACCAAGACAATATCCCTCAAACTTAAAACTAATGCTGGAAGGACCGCTCTTTCAAGGACCAGCAAACCTTTAAAGGAGTCAAGCTTTTGAATCCAAATCAAATTAATCAATTTCTCGTCTGAACATCAGTGATGTGCCAGAGAAGGGGCATCTCTGCCTGACAAAGCCATGCAGATAACTGAAGCACTGCGTCTCCCTGCCCATTCTGGAGAAGCCTGTGAGCCAAAGGGGAGCAGATGCCAAAAAGCAGGGAGCCTCAGGATAGTGACGTGGCCCGCTCTTTCTCAGGTGGTTCTATTTTTACAATACGACATTTGAAAAGTCAGTGTCACTTGGTGGTCTGATGCTCCCCCACCTCTCCACCGCCCTGGAGCTCCCTGAGTTTCCATGGTACTTATTAGTGGGGACAGCAGAAGACCTGGGGTTGCAGAAGGCACTGGCTGTGGCACAGCCCAGGTGCAGAGCAACTTACGTCGTCGCTCTCCTCTGGAAGCTTGAGTTCATCCCAGTATCTTCCCCAGCAAGAACAGTGGGAAGCAAACCATTCACAGAACAGAACTCTGAGGAGGTCCCAGAAGGGACAGCAGGGATTCCCAGGCACTGGCTACACTCACAGAGACAGCTACAACTTAAGCCTTCTCGGCTTTTAAAAACCAAATTATTGTTATGTGTTGTGTGTGTGTGTGTGTGTGTGCGCGCGCGCGTGCGTGTGTGTGCTCAGGCTTGTGTTCTTTATTAGACTCTTACTAGCTATGGAAATGTAGCATTGTGGTTTTACTAATGGTAAAAGAATAAGATACCTGAACCCTAAGATCACTCAGTAAAGAATAATAGCAGTTTATTCCTTCTCTGCTGTCTCCTCTCAATCCATTCTCTACTGACAACACAGTCCCCCGGTTTAAGGGGAAAAAAGCTTTGCTACTAAATGACACTGGGCAGCTTTAGTAATTCGCAGCCTCATCTCTAATTGAAGGGAACCCGCGTGGCACTGACACCCCAGATGAGGAGAAAGCCCCAGCCCAGCCAGTCCCTGAAGAGAGGAAAGGCTCTGGGACCTCCCCCAGCAGCTCCACCTTCATTTGCATAGCTGACAACATTTACTCTCATCGGTAATTACAAACTGAAGACAACAATGACAAGATACTGTTTAAAAACTCTCCAGTTGACAAGGATTCTTTATTGCTTGTTTGTTTTGTTTTATTTTGTTCTAAAAATAGGTAACATCTAGGGCCATTAGGGGATTTAATGGAAAGAAATCCGTTAAATTTTACATAATAATGACCAAAATGGAACAAACCAGGTTTCTGACAGGTGGTAAGCTCATATTTTAGTATGTCAATATATACAAGCACAGAGCCATCAAATTTTAGAATTAAGTGTTTTGACATGGAAATGTGTTAACAAAGTGCAAAAAACTAGTTAAAAGAGAGAACATGATTCCATTTTTGTAAATAAAAATAAATACTGTTAGGGCAAAAAATTGGGTTAATCATCAACAAGATAATTATCTCTGGGTTGTACAAATACAGTTGACTTTTATTCTCCTTTTATTGCTTATATTTTCTAATTTTCTATCATGACTATGCCATACTTAATAATAAGAAGAAAGGTAGTGAAGAAAAGATAAACAATTAACTAAACACCCTGAGTTCGAATTAAATATCACTCTGGCTATCGGCTCAGAACTGTATTCTGATCCGATGGGTGGAACCACATTCTTATACCAAAATCTCCATGTCAACCAACACACCAGGAAATCATGCCTTACATCAACACACATTTATAATACTACCCTAGAAATGCCATTTCTTAGTTCTGTTCTGTGTAGTTAAGTGGGAGAGATATTGTGATTATTTCTAGAACTGAATGCATTTATCTATACTTCAAATGAAATATTTTGCATGTGCCAGTAATCCTTCCAGGGCTCCTCATGTCCCTAGCTTTGGAATCCGTTTAGTGACCTATCTGTGTCTCCCCCACCCACCCCGTCTCTAGATAGACAGAGAGAGAGAGAATGAGAGAGAGAGAGAGAGAGAGAGAGATACAGTGCAATAAGAGACCTACAGCTGGATACCAAGCTCTACATCTGTCAGAAGAGATTTTTTCTAAAGTTGTAAACAAAGCTCACCTGTCTTTAGGATGTAATCAAGTCCTACCTATTTAGCACATTTTAGCATAATTATTACTAAATGCTAAACTGCAAAATATCCCACCACAAATATACTACCAAAAAAAAAAAAAGTGTGTGTGTGTGTGTGTGCATGTGGGTTTGGAAGGGGTGAGGGTAGAAGAGAATCAGTGGAATTCAAAAAATTCCACCCAAATTTTAATCTCCAATTTAGCACCTTGGCCTCATAGGATCTTTGTCACAATGAGACTCAGGAAACATCTTGTCCAACAGCCTCATTTACAGAAGAAGAACCTGAGATTTCAGAGATGGAGTGGAGGGATCTTCACCGAAGTCTCAAACCGCTGAGTATCAAAGCTGGGTCAACCATGTCGAATGGCCTTCCCATTGTGCCTTAACTACGTTTCTCCCTTTCAAAACCACTCTTCTAATTATCTCATTTGCAATTTTCCATGGAAGAAGGGGAGAAAACAAATAAGATTATGCAAAGGAATCATAAACTTCCCTAAGTAAAGACTCTGCAGCCTCTCCTAGTCGCCATGTAAATCACCTCCCAGAACTGCTGACATCACTCCCTTGCCTTCATCAGGGTCTTTGTTCATGGTTTACAAAACAGTGGAGCATCAAAGAGGAACTGGTAGACTTGGCATAAGGAAACAAGGTAAAAGGCCTGGATACTCTACAAACTTAGGAGTCTGTGCTTAGGGAACTAAAAGGGGGCTAAATTACTAAATGGCACCCTACCTGCCCACACGAAACCTTACAGATGGTACATCTTCCAGCCATCATCAAACAGGCTTTCGGGGACAGGCCGCTATCTTGGAGTCTCTCTCTCCAATGGCACATGGCAACAATGCTTCTCCATCCAAAACAAAAACATTCTCAAACATTCCAACAGTCAGCCTTCGTGGCACAAAAGCAACTCTGTCTGGCGAAGGTCAAGAGGCTCACCTGATTGCATGTAACTGATAATTAAAGATTAAAGTGGACTTTGGAGCATGGCAGTGAAAAGAAATTGATGGAGCAGCTAGCTAGGGTACGCTTCCCAAATGCAGCATGTGTAATTTATTTTTATGCAATTCAATTCATACCTCATAGCTGATATCTGTAGGAAAGGAAGCAGTTCTGGCAGGCGGAATAGATTGATTCCATTTAGCAAAGTAAGAACGGCTGAGGAAATGTGAGAAAATGCAGCAACAAACTTCAGCAAAGTGTTTTAGTTTGAAAGTATCACTGAGCGATGATCACACTTCTCCGTGGTCTGCTCTAGGGACTCTCCCATCAGGATAGAGGGCTCACTGACCGGCAACTTAATTCAATTTTCACAATGGGAGTGCAGTACATAAAGACATTCTGCACCTGGCAATTCAAGTCTTCAAACCTTAACGCTTAGATATGCAGCTATTTTATGGCAACCAAGATGAGAACACACATATTCACTGTGAACAACATTGAGCAATGGCATGAATACACTGTGTGCAACAGTTGCAAATCTGCTATCGGTTTGATATGTATTTATTTTTGTATAGGTGGATAAGGGGAATACAATGCAAACATCATAGTGAGAGCTAATTTTGAAAAGAATGTCAGATAATCTAAGGAGCCTTGTTCAGAGAAAATTTTTCTAATACCAGCTCTTTAATGTCTCTTTTCAGTACCAGTGCTCAAGTTGTGGCTATCTAATGTTACAAAGTCCTTACCATTGGAAATGTAATTTAAAAAAAAAAATTAATTTAGAGCTTCATTTTTTGAATAAATATTTCAAGTTTCTCCTTTCCCCCACTCCAAATAAGCAAACTACCATTGCCCCAACCTCTCCAACTGACTGAAAGACAGAAGCCCCTCCTTGCGATTCTAGAAGTTAATTGTTCAGACGCCAGGAGGAGATTCAGATGCAGACAGTCTCCCAGACGGGCACCAGGCAAGAGGGCCGTGCTTCGCAAGCAGCATGTTCTATTTGACCTTTTTTCTTTAGGCTTAACATTTTTGTGTTATCTAGTCATTTACAAGTAATAGAGCTCCTTAGACTTTTACAAGGCTCAGCCATTTGCAGTGCATTGTAGGAAGCAGTATTTCATTATTTATCATAAATTACTCCGAGCCACTCACGATGAAAGATGAGCATCAGTGTGGCTCTGCAGAAGGTCATTTAGAAGCTTACAAAGCCTAGTGATGAGAGGGAAACACAGATTTGATACTGACTTTGTCACGACCCTGATCTACCGCTTTGCTGCTTTCTTTCCAAAAATCCCTCCTGATCAAATACACAAAGAACCAAACAAATAACTTTTAAAAAGTTACCCTTATCTAAGTCAATAGAATAAACTAAAAATATTCCAAGCAACTAACACTCGTATATGTCAGCTGCTTATTATAAATGTTGACATCAGTGAAAATTATCTGAGCAGTGAAAAATATAGGAGGAGAGACGCTCTTGGCTAGTAATACTAATTTTACAATTGTGCATACACAGTGCGATAGCCCCTCTAGCTGGTAACATCTAGCACCCAAGTTAGCTGGCAAGACTGATGAATCTGCTGCTCTGAAGGTTTCTCTTTATGGTGACAGAAAGAAAGACTAGGACAAGGAAACAAAGTGGGTGTCACGCTGATCTTAGCTTCCAGGATGTAATGAGCAGGTGTGGGTCTTGCCTTCTCACACGGCTCCCCGGGGCTCCAGAGCAGCCAGGGGTTCCCTCTGCCACAGGAGAAGGCCAGACAGGGAGTCAACAGTAGCATCCCTTTCCAATGCTATGCAACATCAGCAACATCCTAAAAGGTGCTGAGTGGCTTCTGGAAAGAGGAGCACTGATGAAACCAGGGTGGGGTTGGGAATGGGGGGAAGATGGCAATCAATTCATAAAGAGGTTCTGCCTCTGAAAGAAATTGAAGGCAGTCATAGGTTAATTTAGGAGAAGCAATCAAATCAAGCGTTGCTTCTTGTTATCATCCTCTTTCCATCTCTACTTGCAAATTTTCAGATATTCGAAAGCTGCTATTTTGGGTTAAACGTGAGGCTGTGTTGATGTGACTGTGGAAAAATGAAGCATCCTTTTAAAATGCCAATTCTACTGCTTCTTGCAGAATTTTGAAAAGGCGCTGGAATGAAGCCAATACGTAAATATATCCAGCCCAAGCGAGAGACCATAGCTTTAAATGATCGGGGACAGGCTGGCCTTTGAGAAACTTAGAATTTGCTGTTCTTTCTTCCCTCCAAGCAATGCTGGAGACTTGTACCTCCTGAAAATACCACAGACATGGCACCTCCTTGCACCAACCCTGACAACGACTTCCTAGAGCAGCCTAGCTCTGCCTTCCCAGACCCTCCCTCCTTAATCAGGCTCTACCCTAAGTACAAGGAGAGACTGTTTCACTGCTTCCCAGGAAAGACCTTCTTGCACACCAGTACAGACCCCATGCCTGCTCTCACACAGGTGGGTTCAAGTCAACCCCTATCCATAACCTTTGACCTCCTTGGACTTGCTTCTCCATGTCTCTGTCTGAATTGTCCCTTGAAACTGCCTACATCCACCTTGATCACTACTCTGAAATGACCTGAAATGACCTTTCAGTCGGAATCATACAAATCAGCATGCCATTATTCTCTGGTCCATATATTCTGATCTTCCCAACAAAACCATAAATGCCAGCGATGCCTGATTTTCCTTGCGTGTCGTGTACTAGAATACTTGCAGAACTGTGAAAATGCCACTTTCAGGATATAAGATGTGTGAAAGTGTGGTATCTTTATGCTGTATCAGGAACACTCCCAGGATGAGTGAAAGAAAGTTTTATTGAATAGAAACACAAGGTATCCACTCAGAAAGTCTTGAATCAAAAAGGAGTGGGGGGAGTCTGCATGGAGTCTTCCCAAGCTGGGATCCTGAGAATAAAGGAAGTCGCTGAAGCCAGGAAGACCTGTCAGCATCTATTAGACTGTGATGCATGAGCAACAAACACCCCGAGCTATGATGCGGTGTCTGTAAATGGAGAAATCCATGAACTTGGGACACCACCCTGGTAGCACAAAGTGGTGAAGGCCAAAGGAAAGCTTTGAAAGATGTACTTTATTTTGTTTAAATTTGCACTGATGCATAACATACCTGCAAAAAGTATAGCAATCACAAGTGTTCAGCTCAATGCATTTTGACAAAATGAATTCACTCATGTAACCAGCATCCAGATCAAGAAGCAGAATATTGTCACTACCCAAAGTCCCATCCTTGGGTCCCCTTCCATTTACTACCCACTTCCTCCCCACAGATGATCAGTCTCTTGACTTCTCTAACTATTGAACATTATATAAACAGAACCACATGTTGTTCTGGCTCCTTTTGCTCACCATTGTATTTCTGATAAACCATGAAAGACTGGGTAAACCTTATCACCAAATTGAAGGGCCATGCATCCTACAAATCACCACTTTCCACTGGCCTGTGGAATTTATTTATCTAGAGTCCAACCACCTAACTTTATTATGAAAATAAATATCTTCTCACTCTGTGACAGGCTGACAACATCTAGTAAATCCTTGAATCAGCTATCCACCCATTGGTATATGACCTAAGCTCTCCTTTCTAAGATCCAGGACTTTAAATTAGCCTTTGCTTTCTCTTTTTGTATAATCCTTGAAAGAGATCAGGTAATTAGGTAGACTACACACAACTGATTGATTCCCACTGGCTACATCTGTCCATAGCAATACTACTACAGACTGTCTAATGTCTCAGATTGGAAGAAACCTTAAGTAACTCACTAAACTGCCATCTTTCTTATCCTTATAAGGTGAAAACAATCAATCAAAGGCCCAAGGTAAGACATTCTGCCTTCAATAAGGCATTATTTCCCATGGGCAAATGGAAATGTGTCTGTATTTCTGCACATCTGCATTTCACAGCAGGAATCCCAACTCATCAATACTTTCCTGCTGACAACACCAATTAATAAGACAAACTCTTAGACTTAAAATAATAATAATCTTCACAGAACCAAGACCAATAATTTAACTGTCATGAAACTTTATTTTTTCCATATTTTAAGAATTTCTTATTTGAGGTCTAATTCATGGCCATTAACTAAAACTTAGAAAGTACAATCAATTAAATAGTATCCCTATTCTATAATGCAGAAATAAACATCATTAACAATCTGGTATATTTCCTTCAATATCCAATACAGTTACTACATATTATATCTATTTACTAATCTATACAGATTAATATAATTGGCATCTTACATAATTTCTAGCCAATATTTTATCTTATATAATAAACATTTCCCAATACCTACCAAGTTATTTAAAATACAATTTAATGACTTTGTAACATTTAAACATGGATCAACTAAAAAGTGTTTATTTTATCTATTAGTTATTTTGATCTAAAACACACAAATGCACACTTACCAAATATTTATCTATAGATTCAATACTTTTCTCTAAGTAAATATCTACTTTCTTGTGAAAAACCACAACCACAATGCATACTCTGATTTTTCAGCTTCAGTTTATTTATTGTGCAGTGAGAACTGAAAGCTACATGTAAAATAATTCAAGTACAGACTGCTTATGGATATATAAATATATTCTCCCTTAAACTTTTACAGTTCTCTTGCCCACAGCTTCTTTAAGAAGCATTTATTTTTCAGTGACTTATCTCTACAGAGTACTTCCAAAGCAATCAACTTAGTTTTAAAAGAATCCACAAAGAATTAATTCATTTGCATAATATTTAAAAACATTACCTAAACACAGTAACAAGAACAACTGGCATCAAAAGGTTTGGGAGATAAAATAACTAATACTAAGTAAACACACCTCATTTGGTGAAGGCTGAAGCCCTGGTAGCTGTGATCGCTCAGCCTAGAGTGGGCGTTTGTCAATTTTCTTATACGAAAATAGCGTTTCATACTGGAAATACAGTTAAATAGAACTTGTGCCAGTTTGGATGTATTATGTCCCCCAAAACACCATGTTCTTTGATGCAATCTTGTGGGAGCAGAGGTATTAGTGCTGATGAGGTTGGAATCTATTGATTGTTTCCATGGAGATGTGATTCAATCAACTGTGGGCAAGACCTTTGATTGGATAATTTCCATAGAGGTGTTACCCCACCCATTCAGGGTAGGTCTTAATTGGATTACTGGAGTACTTTAAAAAGAGCCACACAGCCTAGAAGCTGGAGCACCTGTGAGTGACATTTTGGAGAGCAACTGAGAGAGACATTTTGGAGACGGCCATTGAAAGCAGACTTATGCTAGCCCAGAGTTTGCACCAGAGAAGCTAAGAGAGGACAAAAATGCCCCAAGAACAACATTTTGAAGAGTGTACAGGAGCTGAGAGAGGAGCTTGAACACAACCCGGGATCAGCAGATGCCAAGCCATGTGCCTTCCCAGCTGACAGAGGTTCCAGACACCATCAGCCATTCTTCTTGTTGATGCCTTAGTTTGGACACTTCTATGGCCATAGAACTGTAACTTTGTAACCAAATAAACCCCCTTTATAAAAGCCAATCCATTTCTGGTATTTTGCATAACAGCAGCATTAGCAAACCAGAACAGAATTCAATCAAGGTAGTGTTAAATATAAACATTTCTGCACCCCATTTTCAATTTTTTTTCTAGACACTCTAGATTTTGTCATCATGCTGACAAAACTTGTGTTTAACATTAAAGTTGGGCAAGCAACTCTACTGCCTCTTTTTTTCTTAAGTACAGCTGTCTTTGTTTGACTTTGGGATTCATTCGTATTCCTAAGGGATTTTGACAATACAAGCTTCCTGACTTTATAGGCCTCCCATCCTAATTTCAGCATGGCTGTCTAAAGGCTGTAAACAGATCTTTGTATTTGACCTATTTCCGTTTTCTTTTTATGAGTCTGCAAAAGTAACAATCCCAATTATCTTTCACTTTAACCAAAAGAATACTGTCTCTTTTAACTAAAAGGATACCTGCTACACAGAAACATCAAACAAGTAAGCAAGCGACGGCTGGATCCAGTTTAGGACCCTCCTCTCACAGCTGCTGGATGGTCACTGGTAACCTCCTTGGAGTGTGGCTCCAGGGAGGAATGCAGATGCTCTGCAGCAGAGTTTGCATATGGTACAGCTCCCAAAATTTGTTTGGTAGGGTCAGCGTTTCAGTGACTGTAGAACTAAATGGCTATCACTCCAAATGTTCCCTGATGTACTTCCATTGGTCGATCTCAGCATATGCTGCATTAACTAGTGCAATCAAAAGCAAATTTGGAATGGAGAAAAAGACAATTTTCCATGGATTTTAGGAAACAGAGAAAGAAAGTTTGTAACTCTTTTCTATCATTGCTATTTTAGAAGAATTCACAAGCAGCCAGGAGAGAAAATAATTAAGAGGATCAAGGAATAGAATTTTAAAGGAACACATTCTTATTCATTTATTTATTTATGTATTTATGTATTAATTTATTGGTTAAAGCATCTAAATTTCTCCAAGGACTAAACAAAAGAAAGATGAATTTTTCTAGTTAGAAAGGCTCCCTTTTCCCAGAGCAAGAACAGGTACAGGGCAGCAGATATGCCATTTATGGAGTTTAAAAAGGCAAATGCCAATGTCTGTGCATTAAGTGCTTAAAAGAAGAAATGTACACAGATATGGTGACACTGTATCAATGGGTTAAGAAACAAAGATTGGGTTGCAAAGAACTTACCTGTAAAATGATAATCTGATCATGCAAATTTTGTCATTTATGCATGTCTTAGGCAAATTATAATACCACTCTAAATCCAGATCAAATACCTGTACAATTGAGGTAATCATTTATAGATTACAAGCTAGATATGAGTCTTTGAGCCTTTGAGTCCTTGTTTCAATAAATAAATGAGATAAAGCATGTAGGGTGGTGACCCTCCTAATACACATTAACACCCCAAAAATGGCAGCTTTCCTTTTTACTACTGTCTAAATTCTCAAGTCACTCCCAAGACTGAACTTCCACAAATAATCCTCCCACATTAAAAAGTAAAATTCAAGGCACAGACAACAAGAGAATGTGATCCCAAAACGATGAGGGCATGGCCGCCCATTTTAGTGAATGTCAGGGGTAGGGTATCTTAGGGGTAAGCTGCTTTGTTCAAGATTTCTTATCCAATGTTTAGCATGAAAAGCTTATTCTCATAACCCTGACCATAATATGTTAACACTAGAGTAGTTGCATGAATTCAGATTCTAAGCTCTTGTCTCCAATATTGCATCTAGGATGCATTCTACCATCTCCAGGAAAAAGCCCCCAAAGCAAAATCTTACCATTGGAGGCTGCCAAACTTCTATTACTAAATTAATTCTGAGTTCAGTTTGCAGGTCTGTTCCCAACTAACCTCTTTTTTAGGCCCAGGTATGGCAATCTATGATTCATATACAATCACCAACCTGTCTTGAAAAATAAATACTTATAACAAACAAAGTAATATTTTAAAATACAATCCAGGATGAAGTTTCCAACAAACACATACTTGAACCAAGATGTTTACAACATGTTAACATTAAAGTTCCCCAAAGTGCAAATTAATACATCTAAAAAAGCTCTTTGATGGATGCAAGCAACCTATCAATTCTCTGGAATCTAAATCACAGCTTCCACCTGAACAGGGGAACGGAATGCAAGGCACACACTACATAACTTTATTCATGTTCTCTCCAAACTCCAAAGACCCAGAGACAATGAGACAGTGTGGGAATGACACAAAAGGGAGCCTTGGGCATTCTTTCTTTTATCAGAATCTTCCTATTTCCTTTTTCAGACAATTAAACAATCTCACTTATTTTCTCAATTTGCTCTCCTCCATGTCATAGATGTGTGTCCAAAATAGGCTTTAAGAAACACCTAACAAACCAAGTATGGAAAATGGTGGACTGTGGTTTGTGAATAAACTTCCAAGGTGATTTGAGGAAGAGTTCCATGCCATATTTTGTTGTGCATGCCAGAATATCAGAGAGGGATATAGGAATGATCCAAGGGCATGTAAGAACAATAATCTCTCTCGCTGAGGAAAGATTCCCTCCGGCCAGGTAGCAAACCAACTCCAATTTATCAACTGACTGCAATGGCCTCATGGGCTGATGGATGAAAACACCCAGTCTGTCTACTTCCCATTTCTCTTGACATGAAGACAGTAGCATGTTCTGTTGCCTATAAGTTATTTTGCAAGTGGTATTTAAGGCAGGTTACTGTCATCACCTCATTATCCCAGGGGAGGAAGGTAAAGTTCAGTAGATCAAGTTGGTTCTTCAATGCTACACCACAGATATCACAGGATTCAAGAGTGCAAGTTTTTTGTACAAACCATTGTCACCCTCCTTGAGGTCATGACTGATTCAAATTTTCAATAGTCACCTACTAAAGGACACCCTTTCATAATCTATCTCCCCTTAGGCAACTCACTGTCATAACCTTCCTTCTCCACCCCTCCAGTGGACCTACTGGTGGGACCCACTGCTCAGTGAAAAGGACGGTGCCACCTGGGCATGTCCAAGGGAGCCTGAGCAACTCTCCAGTGGGGTCGTGGGCTTACAACACTACTAGAGGTAACAACCTGTTTATGCCAGTTGTTCTATTGTAATTATGCATTTAGTTGATAGTACGAAGCCCATGCCTCGACATTGCCAATAAAAGACCATTCTGGGTTCCTATTAACAATAGTTGGATGTTTCTAGAGACGCAAAAGATAAGTGTTACCACCAAAAAGGAGAGAGAGAGAGAGAGAGAGAAATTTAGTTTGAAATTACTTGAATTCTATGACCAAGAAAACTAAGAGATTCCCCGGGTGGGTTATCTTACAGACCTATGAGAACACCTGCCATTCGAATCCTTCCCCGTGTCTTAAAGAAGACACAGTTATCGGTGTGGCTAATGCAAGAAAAAAAAAGGATGCCAACTTACACAAGTAGACACACTCAAGAAAAACCTTTGCTCAACATCTAGATATGGGATATGATGTTGTAAAGATTTTAAGTTTCACTTTAATTTCCTGCTTTCTGAACCGTGTTTTCACAGACTTTTAAAATTTTAAAATTAAGCTAATACCAACATTGCAATGCCCTAAATAGATGTTCAATAAATTTTCATTAAAATGAACTAAAAATCGAAACCATGACATATATTATGAAAACAATGTAATTATGTGGACAGATACAATAGTTTATGGTCAATTATACAACTGTGCTGTTGAATCTGATAATAACTGTCACCAATATTAGCATGATATGTAAACCAATTTAGGGAAAATAAATGGCCATTAATCTTCCAAAAAAAAAAAAAAAAAGAAAGAAAGAAAGCACCAAAGCACCTTAATAACTCTATCACCTAAAGGAGTAGAAACCTTTTTTCTGAACTTTCTACATTAACTTAAACATTCTAACACATCTACCAGAAAGGGCTGACTTTTAAAACAACTTGAAACAACATGGCATTATTAGCAATATCTAACAAAATTTCCTTTAATGACTACTACTTGAACTATATGCTAAAAAGTCATATGTATTATATGATTAAAAAGAAATCAAAGGCCTGAAAGGAACCTTCACATAGAGCCATGATTCAATATAATAAAAGACTGGTTAAGGTAGAGATGCATGAAGTCTTCAATGAAAGAGTTATGAACATGGAAAATCCTAAGATTTTCATTAATAACTGGACAAATGGGAAATGCTTATTTAGGTACATTTTCATTCTGATATTACAAAGCTTCAAACTGAGTCCATTTCTCCCTCTTGCTGTCACTTTGTACATAGTTCTGGAAGAACACTCTCCTAGGTGTGGGCAAGTAAAATATCTAGGATCTCATAATGTGCCAGGGGTATTTGTCAATGCAGCACCACCTCTGTGCCTCACCCTGCACACCGGTTTGAAGATAGACACAGATCCAAAAGAAGAAAAATCTATTTCAGTTCAATTCACAAGCAATTCAAATGCACTTCAAACTCAGATCTGTGGCTCTCCCCTTGCTCTTATATATCTCACAGCCAACTTTCATGTTCCTTTTTCAACATCCCAAATAGAATAGTAAGATATGGTTGGCACTGGATATAATAGGTTATAAGACAAGAATGTCTACAAAAAATCAGCTTTCTTCACCTTGAAGAATGTAAAGGAGGAAAATATGGGAGAGATCTTGCTCTCAGACAACTGGCATCACCCAGGAGAGCAAGGATGTCAAACACTGTCCCAGCATTCTTGCTTCTGGCCCAACCTTGATTTAGAGAAGCTGGGCTCTTCCGTAATGGAGAGAAATTGCCACAAACCTGTTTTTTTGTTGCTGTCATTTTGGGGTTTGGGTTTTTTCACGTTTTTGAATTTTTTTTTCTTTCCCATAAGCTTGTGGAGCCACATTGTGGGTTAAAAAAAGCTACCCAGGAAATAGCCCAAATACAAAGGTGGCTGGATTCACAAATCAGACCTGCAAAAGGAACTCTCAATTAGCAACAACACCTCCAAATTCTCATCTCAGTTCTGAGAAATTGAGGAGGGAAAAAAAAATGCTTAAACACCTTTCCTTATTGTACTGAGACCAAACTGAAATGGGCCCTAAGAAAAGCCTTGCTGGATCTAAGCCCACCTTACCCATCCCCACCCCTTTCTTGTTAAGACCATGAAGTACAACATAAGTGCATGAAGAACAAAATTGTACAATATAATTTATTAAAGCAGAAAAGTCTCATAATCCTGTATTAAGGCCAAACACACTCAGGTTGCAGCATGTGCCCATAAAAAAGCTCTCGATTGGATTTCATAAGAAATATTGATTTTGAGCTCTGAATCCTCTCACTTTGGCTAGCAAGCATGATTGGGGTCAGTACTTTCTATGCTGGAATTCCCTTTGAAGGCCTTGTGTCACGTAGATAGAAGACAATGTATAGGAGCAACTTTAAACAAATTATATCTGAGGCTGCTCATAAAGCAACCAAGGTACTTTTATTGAAGGACTGGAGATGTTTAAAAAGAATAGGAAAATAATAAAGTTTATCACTGGTTCTCTTAAAAGTTATACTCGGTATCACTAGGCAAAGTTTCAAATTAAAATTGTCCCTGTATCATGTTTAAACATCAATGATACATTTTACATGTATTTCTTCACTAAATACACTATTCAAGATTTGTGATTTTAATCATTGGGATTAATTTACCTACCTCCCAAATCCAACCCAAAGAATAATCCATTAAATGTGGCTATTTGTCTTCAGTATTTGAATTTAGCTAATGACTGGTCTTTTACCTGTTAAATGTTGCCTTTCACTGAATAAAATAATTTCAGGTCTCTAAAACAATCCACACTTGCATTGTCAACATTCTACAAATAAGTTTCAAATCTGAAAATACAATTCAATGTGCCATAAAGGGAAAGAATGTTTGTACACTGGTCAAAATCACTGTTCACTGCTGTCAGTAGTGAACCTCTCTTTGGCTTGAAAAAATAATTGACCCACACTTTCAGATACAAAATGTTTCAAAGTCACTTTTGGTGAAATAATCTCCTAACGGCAATAGATTTAAGTGTTTTTTTTTTTAAAAAAAAGCATCTGAAAGGATAGTGCATGCTGGGCAGCTGGGCACCCAAGGGATCCCAGGAGTATACAAGAAACTTTGGGTCCAGTTCATAGCCGAGAGGATGGGGGATAGGAAGAGAAGAGTGAACCTCCAAGCCCTCCCTCTCCCTCTGCCTTTCAAGTTCAATCTTTCTTTGTCTTCAATATACAGAAAATTAGAAACAACCCACTAAACTGCCTTAGCAAAACAGCTTCTGCTTACAAAAATCCCATTAGCCATTAGCGGTGCATTCATTCTCAAGCAAACCAGCCCCTTCCACTCCAAAGAACTGTGCTGCCTTTACAAACTGGATCCTTCTGACTGACCTAAGATGAACACAAAGACATTCCTTGTATAAGCCTTGAGACGTTCCATTCAAGAGCAAAGACCCTGGCCGTTAAAGAAAGGGTGTGTTAGTCTGAGGGAAAAAAAACGGAGCTTCATTCGTAGCAGTCCTCAGGTGTTACAATATAAGCCCTGACTTTCATTTTAGAAAAAAAGAAAGGAGAAAAAAAAGAAAAAAAAAAAATCGACTAAAGTCTGGATGTAGGAGTCAGGGGAAAGGGGCATTTCTCTCCTGGGAACTTTCGTGACAGTCAAAACAAGGGAAAAACATGAATGCCAGATATTCACGCCATTCTTCAGCTCATGGTAGCAGTGATGATAATCCCTCAAATGAAACCTTTATTTCCTTTTGTTAATCATCCTGCAATCATGGATTAAAAAAAAAAAAAAAAAAGAAAATGTTCCTTTTTCTTTATTTTTCTTTAAATCACCATACACCCTAACTATTTAAGCTCCACTTTTATGGAAACTACATAACCTTCCTTTCATTAAAATCTTCTTTGTTGGTATATGCAAAAACCAGGTCAATTTCTGCTCGATGTGCATACTTGCATTTTATCCCTTAATTCCACTCCTCCTCAAAGCTTTAAAAAAAGAGAAAGAGCTGGACCTCAGATACACAAAAACAAATACTGCTTATATGTGTACGTGAACACTGACACCATTTACACATTTTTTCCCCTTTTCCTTGGGGCTGAGAGCCCTGTCAATAATCATTACTTATTGAACAGGCTGCCATTCCCCTTCTACAGAATGTAGGGAGGGAGCATGGAGGGATAGAAATAATTACCTTGGGCTTTTCTTTAAAGACCTCCGGAATGGAACACAAGGAAATCAGTTGAGAAAGAACATGAAATACCTCCACAATGTGCACCCCCCCCCCCCCACACACACACACGTCTACAAGGTTGGAAAGGGCACCCACACTCCATAATTCATATCGGCTGCATCAAAAGAGGAGCTCAAAAATCTAGGGTTTTCAGCACAGACACTTTATTTTCAAAGCCATGAATGTGCTCACCGACTTGCACACCTTTTTTTTCTCCACAAACTTAAACTAGATTTGTCAAGATGAGCCTCCAAACATCTCCTGAGAAAATGAGCTCTCAAAAATGATGGCTTCGGCCAAAGGAGAGGGAAGGAGCAAGTTACTGGCTTGACTGCCATTCTGGTTTGTGGCAGATTCCTCCTTCCTCTCTCCTCCCTGCCTCCCAATTTATCTTCCAGCCTGTTTTCCTGCAAAACTGAGTATGGGCATAAAGACTTTCTGTCCTGGACCTTATCCGCATAGACACTAATTTTTAAAAAAATTTAAAGTTTCAAGGGTTAAAGAATACCCAAGGTAAAACCACAGGTCAGGGGAATAAAATACTGCCAGCATTGAAGAATTAAACCACTAGCACTGTTCCTTTTCCACCCAGATGTTATGGCTCAAAATATAAATACAGTATAAAGACAGCATAACCAGACAAGTTTTGCAGAATTGCCTAGTACAGAACTTGAACTGGCAGGCTGGGGGTTTGTCCTAAATAACCTTCACAGGTTGCACAAACTGTTCCCATATCCTGATCAACAGTCAGATTAAGAGGGTTCCTGAGATTTGCTTGGAATAAGCACCGGGGGGGGGGGGTGACAGGTCGACCAGCCATCTAAAACATTTATAAACATATGGAGAAATACATACCTCTTATACAAATAAATAGAAGGCTATCATGCTTGGGGTAAACTGGCCATACTACCAAGCAATTGGCCTGAGATTTAAAGATAAGTGCTACATTCAAAGGGTGAGGTGTTTCAAAAGGGTTGGATGTTCTCACCCCTTGAATGCAGAGAACTCTGTCCCAACCCGCCTATTTTCCCGGCTAACACACCCCCTTTGGGAAATCAACAAAACCAAATGCGGGGCAGAGCTGGGGGGAAAAAAAAAAAAAAACAACTCCCCCTTCCTTAGGACCCTGGAGGCGCAGTACTGCAGGGCTCCCCTCCTATTTCCCCCTTGTTAACTCAATCTCGGTGGCCACAGAATCAATTTTACACCCGGGAATGGCCACTGGCAGGCTGGGATGGGGAGTGGGGGAAAGATCAGCGTAGCCCTAGCTGGGGATCGCCTACTTTCCCTACCTCCCCCAGTGGCGTCTAATTAACCCTTCCCGTTCCCAGCCCAGGTCAGGGCTGCTGGAAGCATCTTCAGCTACATTCTACCAACATCTCCATCAAACCATTACCCCACCACACACACACACACACACACACACACACACACACACACACAACTTCCCTCTGTAATTTATCGTTGGTCAAATTGCGTGTGTCTTCCTTTTCCTCCATCCTATGGGGCGGGGAAAAGGCTCTGGGCTTTTGGGAAGGGCCTCCCTCCCTCCCCATCCCTCTACAGGAATGGGATCCCAAGCTCGCCAGCAGGTCTGCAGTGAGGAGGGTTCGCGCTCGCGTTAACCCTTTGAAGGAAGTTAGGAGATCTATTTTCATTTGGGACTCGCTGAAGCAGGGCCCATGGAGCTTGGCATCCTCCTTGCCTCCCTAGCGCCCCCTCCCCACACACAGACCCAGAACTGGCAGACACCTATGCCCTCCCCGTGGCCAGTTTTAACTAGCTCTCACTCGGTGCCCCAAACCTGGATTGGGGTAGTGGAGGTTGCTACAAGACAGGCGGCGAAAGGAAAACACATCAGGACAGAAGAAAGGGAAAGCAGTAATAAATCACAGTTGAGACACAGTGGTTACTTACGAAATTTGGGGCTGGTGCTAGTCTCTGGTGTGGTGGTAGTGGTGGTGGTAGAGGAGGAAGAAGCAGAGGAGGAAGAGGAGGAGGTGGCAGCATCCTGAAAGGGAGACAGAGTCCAGGAGGGAGTAGAATCATGAAGGTAGGAGGAGGTAGCGTATGCCGCAGTGGGCCAGGAGGGCATTGCCTGGGTACTGGCGGGTCCTGGCACCGGGGGGTGGGAGGCCGGCGTGCTGCTGCTGAAAAAAGGGGCCGTAGTGGACAGGACCGTCGGGGGGGCCGCAGTGTTCCGGGCCGTGGTGGAGCGCGGGCTGGCCCGGATAGGCACCCGGTGCCCAGGGAAGCGAGTGGGCGCCCGCGTGACGGTGGTGAGGCGGGTGCTGATCCGGTTCGGCGTCCTGGAGGAGGAGGCGCCGCCGGTGGACGGGGTGGCAGGGGACGTGGTGGAAGTGGTTGTGGTCGTGGTCTCCATAGCCTTGGGGAAGGAGCTGGGCTTGGAAAGGAAGAAGGGGTCCTGGCCCATCCCCTTGGAGTCCACCAGGTCGGTGGGCACGTACTCCTTGACGGAGCCCACCACGATCCATTTGAGGAGCATGAGGCTGAGCCCCAGGCCGATGAAGCCGATGAACAGAGGCACCACGCACAGCCACGTCTGCTGCCGGTTCCACACGATGCAGTCGCTACAGCGTAACTCCCGGGGGGGCTCGGCCGCCCCTTCGCCGCCGCCGCCGCCGCCGTCCGGGCCCCCGCCCGCCGGCCGCCGCCGCTGCCGCTGCCGCCCGCCGAGGTGCCCTCCTCGGCCGAGGCGGCGGGGCTGCCGAAGCGGAACCAGGTGGCGAGGCAGCGGCCGCCCCTTCATCACTAGGAGCCGGTTCTTCACCTTCGCCCCCCGAGGGCCGCGCAAGAGGCATGGGGGGCGGGAGAGGGAAGGGAGCGGGAGAGGGATAACGGAGGAGGCGGCGGATCGGGAGAAGGAAGAGGCAGAGGACGGACAGCATGCAAATAGGCTCCTGCCACCACGCCCCTCCCCCCGAGAGGCGGGCGGCGGGGGGGAGGGAGGAGAGGGGGGGAGGGGACGCGGGCCGGGGAGGGGGCTGCGAGGAGCTCGCGAGAGGGACGAGACGGGCCCCCCGGTGCGGCCGGCCGGTCAGGGAGTGGTAGGTTGCGTCTGCAGCCCGCCGAGCGGCCTTCTGCGCGCCGGAGCCCCGCGCCCACTGCTGCTGCTGCTGCCGCTACCGCTGCTGCCCGCCGCCTGCGTGCGCTCCAGTCGCGCCGGCATCCTCGGGACGCCTCGGCCGGCTCACTCCCCGGGGCACCCGCCCCGCGCCGCCTTCAGGGGCCTCGCCGGCCGGCCGCAAAATACCCGAGGCCGGCGAGCCGCATTCCGACACAGGGGGCCGACCTGGCTGCCGCCGCCGCTCGCCGCGGCCCGCGAGCCACGTTCCTAGGCGGCTGCTTCTTTCGCCCGGGCGATGAGGTGCACCTGTTCTTCAGCCGGTCCGCAGCCAACCCTCGGCCAGCACTCTCCGGGGGAGACCAATCCGAGCGCAGCGCGGAGGGCGAGCGACCGGGCTCGCCTCGCTCCCGCACCCGCGGCTCCGCGCCGCCGCCGCCACCCGAGAGTCAAACTCCAGCCTGCCGCGCCGCCGCCGCCAGCCCGGGTCCGGGGGCGCACCGGACGCCCGCGGTGGGGGCGCTCCGACTCGCCGCCGAGGGGCCCCGACCAGCTGCCGAGGTTCCAAAATCACGGAGCGTGGGAGCTGGGAGGCGGGCGGCCGCGTCGGGGTTCCCGGACGGCCCGGATCCCGGACCGAAGGCGGCTCCTGGCGGCTCTAGCAGCCGGGCGGGCGCGGGTCCGTGTGTGGAGCCGCCGCGGACAGGCTGGGCTTCGGGCAGAGTAGCGCCTCCCACCAACACTTAATGGTCGTTTCTTTATGCGCACAAGATAAATAAATGATCCAAGCAATTCCCCGTTTGGAGGTGTGTTGCAAAAGCAGGTCCCCGACCCGACAGAGCCGGTCTCCTGTGCGGAACCCGTAGGGTCTTGGACCGACGCTGCAGGTTGAGGGAGCTGGGATGTAAGCGGGTGGGAGCGTGCCTGTGCGCTCCCCCGCCTGATGGCGGGTGCAGCACGGTGGGGAGAGCTACCTTGGCGTCCGAGTTCCTGAAAGAGCTGCTGGTGAAGCAGACGACCTTCGTGCAGCCAGACTTGGAAGATACCGCCAAGCCGATACTTACCTTAAAAAAACAAACCAAAAAAAGTCTTTAAATGTGTTTGCACGCACATGTATACATGTCACGAAGCAACTGCTTACGAGAGGTAAAATGCAAAATGATTTATGGTGTCAGCCCTAATTCTGTTTTTGGTTTCTTCCCTTGGGTAGGGAGTCACCGGCGTACCTACAGCTCAGATTCAGGGTGATACCCTGCCCTGCTGGCTGGGAGGAGTAGAAAGGAAGGAATGGGTAAAGAGCCCGCATCAGCACAGTATATGCTGAAGGTGCAAAACCGCGCTTGCCAACTCTCCCCAGATTTCCTGGTCTAAAGTGGAAACCCGAGAGGAGGGCTTTTTATTTACAAGCTCCACGAATGAGAAGGTTGAGGGTGGCAGCCTCCTAATATACCTCCCTAGCGCAGTCTGATTGGCGCGGGTGATGGAGCCAGCGTTCTCTTGTGCAATAGTCTCCACAGAGATGAAGTTTTCAGGGTATCCATTTTATTCACAGGTAGAGAGACGAACGTTGCACTGAAGACACTGCAGCGAGCTGAGGATGCACTGAAACAGCAAGCCCCTGGGAGTTGGTGCCTACCAGACTGCTTTGCACAGACACTGTTAGTAAATTATTTTTGATGGTAGCAATGCAGCTGACATCTCTTTCAGCTATAACTTTCAGACTTTCCCCATGGGAAACGTTTTGATTTTTAGTTTGCTAGAACATGTCCTAATCCAGTAGTGCTGAATTACGGTGCCAAAAATTGCAAGTGAAAAAAAAAAAAAAAAAAGCCACTGTAAATACATATTCCTTCAGTTTTCCAAAGCAAGGCATGGTCCTCTTGGGTGAAAATTGAACGAATCTCTACCTTTTGTGGGTGCTGGGCAACTACTGCCCAGCCCTTCTTGTATAGCAAATAAAAGTTAGCTTTCCAATAAAATACTGTGAAATTATAGCAGGTGCTGCTGTCAGCTATATGAGACAGAAAATTACTTTTCCAAAACACTCTTAGTTCATTGACCCTGCCAATATTACTGTGGCCCCTTCCTCCTTCCCTGCTTGTCAGAGGAAATCCAGTGTACATAGCGGGGTGTTGTGATGTTGCATCTAGGCAGTGGCTCCCTTCCCTGAAGTTGCAATCCCACAGCATTCACTCCACTTTGTCTCACTGCTCCCTGATGCCTTCATCTACCTCTCCAAATTTCCTCCACCTCTCATTTCCACTTTGCTTTAACAGCTTACTCATGGTTCCCTGTTGAGCTCATTTTCTCCCATATCCCAAGCCATTGCACTTGACTACCCATTAGCTGCTCTCACGGTGAACATCATCTCTGGAGAAAAAAAAAAAAAAAGACTCCATTCCTTTGATACCTTAAGTTGGGAAACGGGTTGTACTGGCCCATCAGAGGAAGTTTGGCTAGGGCAACAATTGTTAACTTGCAGTTCTACTGTGAGGCTCCCTGGTAGCAGGTGGTAAGCACTGGGACTGGAATACGGGGTGGTGGGCACCCATAGCTGAGTCAAGGTCAAATGGTGGACAGTCTTGCTGCTCATGAACAGCCA
This sequence comes from Choloepus didactylus, assembly GCF_015220235.1. Lineage (NCBI taxonomy): Eukaryota > Metazoa > Chordata > Mammalia > Pilosa > Megalonychidae > Choloepus > Choloepus didactylus. The sequence continues at coordinate 78,010,653 of NC_051321.1, read as the reverse complement.
CCTAATCAGCCCCATGGTAAAGAGGAGACTAATTCTGGTGACTCAGAGATCACTGAGGCAGAATACTGGAGAAACAGCTTCAGAGTCAGAATCTGAAGATGGAGATTCTAGTGAGAGCTCTGCCTGTTAGAAGCAATATAGCCACCCTGGTTTTTCATCTGTGAAATGGAGCTGTAATACCTTTAGTCTACATAATTGTGTGAAATGATATAGCCAAATGGACTATTCACCTATGGCAGGTTAGTGTCTCAGCACCTGAAGGATTATAACTGGTATGTTAATGGCGTGGCCTCCATGTGCTTCCCTGTTGCTCATTTCCTATCTGCAACCGGGAAGCTCGTTTCTGAGACTCCCCCTGAGTAACAGCTGTACATAAAGGTTTTGTTTGTTTGCTTGTTTGCTTGTTTGTTTTTGATGTTTTTCTCTCAAATGGTGAAATTGTATGGGTTGATTTCCCTTTTTTGCCTGTTTTGAGTCCTTTATTTTAAGCATGGATCTCAGAATCAGACACCATCCTGGAGAGTGGGATGTGGATTTTTCTAACAAATAAGCATGACATCTTTCAACTTCTCTCCATAGCTGCATATCCACCTGACTATGCTTACCTCCTGGATATCTCCCGTGTGCTCACTAACATATCACACTCAAAATTGCCTGAAGTTTGCTACAAACCAGCCTTTTTATTGAACTTGTTTTCCTGAAAATGGCGCCAAAGTCCCCAGGTTGGTATGCTCCATGCCATCTCTGACTCCTTATAACCCATACATCAAGTTCAGTTAGTTGTCAAGCCATTAACTTTCTGTCTTTACAATGTGATTGTCTTTGGTCCCTTTTATTGCAACATCCTTGGTAAATGCCCATCTTTAAGACCACAAGACTGGAAATGACTATAGTGGACAAACATCTCCAAGTGTGTCATCCTATAAAAACATCCCAGCCTGTGGTGGATTGAATTGTGTACCCCAGTTTGGACATTTTCTTGGTCCTGGTCTGCATTCTGGTGGGTGTGGGTCCATTGTAAATAAGATCTCTTCGACACGTTACTTCAGTTATGATGTGGTGCCACTGAATCAGGTTGGGCTTTAATTCAGATTACTAGAGTCCTTTATGAGCAGAGTGAAAAGTCAGGTAGAGGGAGAAGACATGAGAAGCAACTAGAAGTCAATGGGACCCATTGGAGAAAGGATAACATACTACCATCTGCATTGTCATGTGACAAAAAAGCCAAGGACCAAGGATCACCAGCAGCCAGCCCCAGACACCACAGTCTTTGGGGAGAAAGCTTTGCCTTGCTGACACCTTGATTTTGAACTTCTTCTAGCCTCAAAACCGTGAGCCAAGAAAAGCATGTTGTTTAAGCCAAACCAGTTTGTGGTATTTGATAGCAGGTCTGGCAAACTAAAACAACATCTCTTCTACAACTCCAATATCCCCTATCTATTTACCATCCCTCAGGGCCACAAAACCTTGACACTCACCACATTCCTGGGGTGCTCTTTCATTTACTGTGGATTCCTTGGGGAACATAGTGACTTAAGAACTCAGTCTCACTTGTAGAATCTTAATATCCACTGGTATCAAGCATGTGTGCAATTTGATACCTCAATACATTGCACAGAGTAAACATTTTACAAAGGGCTAACAAAGATAACCTTTTTCCACATGGTGACATATTTTCTTATTCTGTTAGTTTTGTCCGTTACTGTTACTATAATAACACCCATTTTGTGGTCAATTTTGGTGGCCTTTTTTAAGAGAAGCAAACTGTTTTCTTCACATGTCTCAGTAAGTAACCTTATTTGTTTCTTGTGGCTATTGATGGTATATGTAAAGGGCCTAGTCAAAAATGATCTGGAAAAATCTCCACATGTATCTTCCTAGTCACAATGTCTTGTCTGCAAAGATTTGTGCATTATCACCCAATATCACAAATAACACTGACACAAAAATACATAAATTCTACAGAGCAATAAGTGGAAAGCTAGAAAGGTGAAGAATTCCAGGTCGAATTATATCCTAGTCACGAAAGATGATTGTAACAATGTTCAAAGACTAAAGGTAGTTAGAATGGCAACAGATTGGGCTATCATAAATTAGGAATGCTGAATGCTCTATAGCAGGATGTGAAATCAGAAGTTTCAAATAAGACACTAAAATAAAATAGATGTAAAATGTCTGTGTGAGTTGCCAGAGACATTGCCATAATTTCAAAATGGGTTAACTAAGAATTGGATAGATGGCACAATACAGAAATGTGATGGTTAGGTTCATGTGTCAACTTGGCCAGGTAATGGTACACAGGTGACTGGCCAAGCAAGCACTGGCCTAACCGTTACTGTACGGACATTTGTGGCTGGTTAATAAACCAGAAGGCTGGTTTATTAAGTCATCATTCAGTTGGCTGCAGCTGTGACTGATAATGTCAACAAAGGGCATGTCTTACACAATGAGAGAATGCGATCAGCTAGATTTAATCCAATCAGTTGAAGACTGTTAAGTGAGACAGATAGAGAAGCTTCATTTCTTCGGCTGACCAGCAAAGCATTTCCTGAGGAGTTTGTCGAAGTTGCCAGTTCAGTTCGTTGCCTGAGGAGTTCATCAAACACGTTCATTGGAGTTGCCAGTCTGCTGCCTGCCCTATGGAATTTGGACTCGTACATCCCCACAGTTGAGTGAGACACTTTTATAAAATCTTATATTTATAGATATCTCATGTAGATTTTGTTTCCCTATAGAACCCTAACTAATACAAGGATTATTGGAGTTTTTGTGAAAAGGATTTTTTTTTTGGGGGGGTGCAAAAGCTGTGTTCTGAGTACAGCTAGAGGGCAGGGAGCACAAAACATTTTACTTCAAGTATAGTGAGAAGAGACTTAAAGGAGAATCTTAGAGTGCTCACTATGGAACCTTAGTGTTTGGACAGGGATCCTGGATTGGCATGGATACACAAGCCTCAGGAATCTCATATCCAGGAGATGGCTAAAGTAGACTGAAGTAGCAAAGGGCATTTTAAGCATCTGTCACATCCAGAAGGCATGAAGCCAAAGCTGTCCTATACTAGCACTGGTTCTCTTGAAGTGTAGTCTGAGTAAAGAGGAGAAGCAGAACTAGAAAATGAGCTGGATGTTCACTGTTGAAGGATTCAAGTCTCATAGAGGGATACTTCCGTAAATGTTTTTGCACTGCATTTGATCTGCCTGTACATAGGGCACCTACACAGGTACTTTATTCTTGGTGTTCAAAGCTGTAATCAGTGTCTATCTTATCTAGTTTTTGGTCTCCTTGTCAATAATTTTGCCTGGTATTATTGTTACCTTGTTCTGTGGTCTGATGAGACTTCTCTGCCTTTCCCATCACCACCCACCCTTAGACAGCCCACCACACCCCCAGCTGGTGGAGGAATGTTTTCCTCATGGACTATTCTGATCAATGTGTTCTGGTCTCTTTCTCAGGGCACCGAAAGGAATTTTGATCTCTGTCTTCCATAGTTATCATTTTCTCTCTTACTGTTTTCATCTCATTACCCATTTCTTCTGCATTTCTTTAGAGCTTCAGAAATGCTTTATCTGTTTTACTAGTTAAGTGTACTACTGTTTACTCCTTCTATATATTGTTGAAATTTATATTTTTGTCCTTTTTAGAGTATTTCATCCAGCCTATTTTAAGTTTTGTCTTGAAGGCATAAAGAGGTTAACGTTTATTTCTGCTTCCTGTAGAAAAATCTTTCAATGGAAATACAATGTGTAATTCTTCCCTTGCTGCTGCAATTATGTTCTTTTATTTACAAATTTCTATTCATTTATGACATATTTATTTTCTTCATTTCTTTATCCTTGAGTGATGAAGTATCTGTCCGTCCTTGGTTTCTTTCCCCAGTATGGGTAGATATACTTTTCTTAGATCACTTCACTGTACACCTCTATTTTCTTGAAATCATCTTACTGGATCTAAAATTGGAAGACTGGTAGTTAGAAGTTGTTCCTGTTTGCTAAGGCTGCCATTTTGCAAAACACTAGAAACGGATTGGCTTCTATAAAGGGGTTTATTTGGTTACAAAGTTACAGTCTTAAGTCCACAAAGTGCCCAAGGTAAGACATCAACAATAGGGCACCTTCAGTGAAGGATGGTCATTGGTGTCTGGAAAACCTCTTTTAACTTGGAAAGCACGTGGCTGGTGTTGGCTTGCTCCCAGGTTGCATTTCAAAATGGCATTCTCCAAAATGTTGCTTTGGGGACGTTTTGTCTTCTCTTAGCTGCACCTCCTCTTCAAAATGTCACTCTTAGTTGCTCTGAGAATTCCTTTATAGGACTCCAGTGATCCAATTAACACAAACCCTGAATGGGTGGGATAACACCTCCATGGAAATTATCCAATCTAAGGTCTTACCCAGTTGATTGAGTCACATCTCCATGAAAACACTAGATCAAAGGATTCCAATCTAATCAACACAAATACATCTGCCCCCACAAGACTGCATCAAAGAACATGGTGTTTTAGGGGACATAACACATCCATACTGGCACAGAAGTGTACCTTGACAGTTCACTGATCCAGCACCCTAAGGAGTGCTAGATCCAAAGGGATGTCTTCTCAATGTGGTAAGAGATGAAGGTGGTGGGTCCATGTTCTTTTTTCCTCTCCAGATGGCAAACAAGATTACGTTTAGCAATTCACAAGCTTCCCATCATTCCATATCAGGTTAGGTATAGAGCAAAGCTGCAAGCCTTGAAGGGATGCAATGCAGGAACCCAGCTCCCTGGTAGACTTTCTCATAACTGAGGAATAAATCATCCTTGATTCAAACTTCATTATTCCTAACAAAGGCAGTTTAATACAGCTGCATTTAGCAGGAGTTGATGTGATTTCGTGTTTGTGTAAAAGACACTTTGGCTTCATCTCACCTGCATTTTCTAGAAATCTGCATTCTGCTTCCTCAGATTTGGGGATGGAATCTTCCTAACACTATAGGGAGGAAACAATCAGCTAATTTCCCACAATTCTTCAGTGCTTTACTTTATGCCTGCTCCCTAGGGACTCCCTGCTGAGCCAGTCAGAGAAGCCTGAGGAAAAAAGGCTTGATCCAAACCCTAGATATTTGGTCATAGTAGCTGACATGCCCAACATGGGCTTATTCTGGTTTTATCTACTAGACTATTAAGACGTAAGTATGAACTTAGAATTTTCCCTCCACAACCTTTCCTGAGGATTGTTGTTAGTCTAGGAAGATTTTCAGGTGCTCCAAAATCTCTCTCTCATTGTTTTTGTGTACCAGGTCTGGAAACATTAATGACAGGGGTCAACCTTTAGTAAAGGAGAAAGAACAGAGATTTTGAAGTCAGGCAAACTCGAATCTGACTTTCAGCAGGTTTTTGTGCTGTTGAAAATGCTGCTTTTCATACATTGTGTAACGTGACTTGTCCTTGGCATAAGGAAGGCAGCTCAGAAAGAGGAGCAAGTATTATTATTTAATGACAATCTAAATTGCCCATGTGGAACATTACAGAAAGGGCCCCGTTTACGAACAAGTTTTGTAGGAGGCATTACAAGAGTTTGTGGCTGCCTTGTGGTCTCTATCAAGGTGGATCTTGGTGGGTGGGTTGAGGAACTTTGGGAAGCACTGACTTCATAGTCCCATAGCCCCCAAGAGATGAATTTACATCCCTTGGTCCCTTCTGTGTTTACCCACGACCCCATGACCTTCTCAAAGAGAATCCACAAAATTACCAAGGTATTAGTGTTAATAGTTCCTAGCAGATTTGACTCATCTGTTTTGTCTCCAAGAAAGCACATCCCAAGAGGACAATACTTGTTTGGTGCTGTTAAATTGAGAAGGAAGAAAGGAAGCCATCACCTAGTTTGTTAAAAAAAAAAAAAAAAAACAATATCAACTAAAACCAAAAAAGGGTAACAGTGCCCACTCCTGGTGAGAGAGATACTCTGGGGCAGGGGGGGGTGGGGTGGGGTAAAAATTCAGAACACCTGTTCTTTATCCTGCCCTTAATACTTTTAAATGTTGGTGGAGAGGCTATTTTCTGTTTTAAACAAATAGCTGAACAAAGGTACACATTTTTGAATATATGTGTGTAACTATCCCTGCGTGTGGTGCTGAAGCTGAATGCAGAAAGCAAAGGAAACAAAATTACTCAGGTACTGCTTGGTGGTAAACTTGTCCACTTGCTACAGAGCAGCGCCTTGAGTTAAGGTTGCTTTCGTTTTTGTTTTTACTCAGCATTACCCACGCTGTGGTGGATGGAATTGTGCACCACAGTTTGGACACGTTCTGGGTCTAGGTCAGCATTCTGCTGTGCGGACCCACTGTAAAAAGAACTTTTGAAGATGTTATTTTTAGTGAAGGTGTGGCTAACTGGATCAGGATCGGGACTTGTGCCAGTTTGAATGTATTGTGTCCCCCAAATGCCATTATCTTTGTGGTCTTGTGGGACAGACGTTTTGGTGCTGGTTAGATTTGCTTGGAATGTGCCCCACCCAGCTGTGGGTGGTGACTTTGGTGGGATACTCCCATGGAGGTGTGACCCCACCCATTCAGGGTGGGCCTTGATCAGTGGAGCCATATAAAACATGCTGACTCAAAGAGACTGAATAGAGTGCAGCTGTGAGTGATGTTTTGAAGAGGAGCAAGCTTGCTAGAGAGGAACATCCTGGGAGAAAGCCGTTTTGAAACCAGAACTTTGGAGCAGATGCCAGCCACGTGCCTTCCCAGCTAACAGAGGTTTTCTGGACGCCATTGGCCATCCTCCAGCGAAGGTACCCGATTGCTGATGTGTTATCTTGGACACTTTATGGCCTTAAGACTGTAACTGTGTAGCCAAATAAACCCCCTTTTTATAAAAGCCAATCCATCTCTGGTGTTTTGCATTCCAGCAGCATTAGCAAACTACAACAGGACTTAATCCTACTCCTAGAGGCTTTGTAGAGAAGATCACAAGAGAAAGCCACGGCAGCAGCAAGAAGCCGGAAGTCAACGGAACCGGAAGAGAAAGGAGAGAACATAGCCACCTGACAGAAAAGCCGAGGAGCCCCCGGGATCCCCGGCGGCCGGACCTGGAAAACCAAGGTCTTCAAGGACAACATAGCGCCTTGCTGATGCCTCCATTTTGGACACCTGCCCTCAAAACCGTGAGCCAATTAATTCTCATTGTTTAAGCTGATCTGTTGTATGGTATTTGTTTTAGCAGCTGGGAAACTGAGACAGATGCCATAAGCAAAATGATAACAAGTAGGGAAATTGATTTTATTCAGGCGTTTGCAATAGCGAGAACACCCCAGGTCCCAAGATGGAAATATCTCAGCAGGGTTGTTTTACTTTTGACTTTTATAAGGGAAAAGATGGAGGTGATTTATACTTGGTTTTGTTTTGCAATCAGGTGAAGTCTCGCACAGTTTGTCAAACATGATGTGTTTATCTCTGTGTCTAGCTAGTTTCAGGGGAACAAACCATTCTAATCTCAGAGAATCGTTCATGAGATAAAGAGCAAGAAGTTGGAGGTTCTGTGTTTGACATTTTCAGCGAGTTTAGGTGAAAAGAGAAAGGTCTATGTGTAATCTTGTCATTGGTAAGCAAGGGATCATTTGAGAGTCTTAGGGAAGTCATGAAAAAAGTGGACAGTGAGTTTGATGGGAAAGGGTGTTTCTTGGCCAAAAACCATTGCCTGCAACATACAAGGGAGGGAAACTTCTGAAAACAAAAAGTTGGCGTGGGGGTGGAAAGGAGATAGTTCCTAACCATTGCTGTTTTCCAGGAGCACAGGGGTCAAGTAAAGCTCAACACTGTCAATATTTAAATTCATAGTTCTCTTTTGAACATTTTAAGAATGTTAAACGTCTGTTAACATCTCCTATAGATTTATTCTTCCTTTCTCTTTACACAGGAAATATGAAGTAAAATTATCCCCAAATATTTAGTATCGGTAAAAAAACAGTAAAATGGCATAGCCTAGAAATTCCACAAAGACGAGACAAAAAGCATGTCTGAATTGGACAAAATATTCTTATATTCTCATTTGCTTAGGAGTTAGAGGCTATTTTAGAATTTTGGAAGCCATTAATCTGTATCACATTAAATCTTTTAAAACCATAGATATGATCCTGTATAATTTATAAAAAACACAAATCATGTCAAGTTTTTTTTTGTCTTGGGAGTTTGTATAACATACTTTTTTCTGATCAATGTCTCAAAATATCATTTTAATCAATAAGCTTATATAACTATGAGAGTACGCTTTCGCATTTGGACATTTGTGGATCTTTGAAGTCTCTGGATATTTGGCTGATATGTTTCATGAATCCTTGTGTTTTTGCATGCTTTTGCTTGCATGTGTATATGTGTATTTATGTGTGTGTTACCACTAATGTGAACATTGAAAAATTTAAAATAAATGGTTAATAATGTAGAATATAGGAGACCTAGCGGTAGACAGCAATTAGTGAAAGGGGAATGACAATCTAATAAGAACAGATAAGTTATTGTGGGTAAATTTAATGTTCTGGGAATGCTCAGGAATGACTATGGTTTGTTAATTTCTGGTGGGTATGGTAGGGACAAAATCACAGAAATGTAGTTATTTTAGGTTATCTGTTTTTGTTATTCCTTTCCTAGGATATAGTCGATATATTTTCTTGGGGTAGAATAGGAACATGTTGGAAGTAATGTAGTTATTCTAGGAAATTTGTTTTTTCTTATGGCTTTGTTTTGGTCTTATTTGAAATGGTTTTTATTGTCTTTTTTAAAAAATTTTTGATAAAGTTAATTTAAAAAAACAATGAAAAAATAGAGAAAATATAGAAGCAGGCTTTGTAGTAAGTACTTAGGGGAACATGTTGGACTAGGAATGTGATTATGCATGCTGACTGGAGAAAACTTTTTACTGAACATTGATGATCAAATTCCAAAAAACAAGTAAGAGACAGAAAGTGAAAACAGTTAACTCTTTGGGCTTGTTTACCCCAAGGAATTTCACAAAGATGGAAAAACTCAAAGTTGACCCCCCCAGGAGTCTGTATGCCAACTGGCTTCCATCCCAGTTTGGGAGGAGAGCCACCCTTGCTTCAGAAGCAGACAAGTAGAGTTTAGAATGACGGTCAGCTGCACTTCTGATGGTGGCTTATGTGAAAAACTCTCCACCAGGGACTGGAATAAGATGATCTGCCAAGCCCTGACCTCCCCTAAATCACTGCAAATGGAAACAATTTTTAGTCTCTACCACATTGGATAAGATTAAAAACCAAATGACACTATTTATGGTTAATGGTTTAAATATTAAAGAAAACATAGGGCAAAAATCTCAGAATCATCATTTTGGAAATGGCATAATGATAAAATAATCTTCTTGGGAAATATTTAATTAGCTAAGAACTATTCCCCTGGCAACCAGAACTAATAGGAGATGTTTCCACTCTCTTGGCTGTAGGCAGACTTGCAAATAATTACCTAATATTTATTCCCCCACCTCACCCCCCCCCACATAGCTCTGTCCCTCTTCCTTTCTCTCTAAGAGGGTCCCTAAAGGAATAACCTCATAATTAACATTCCTAGTGGCTCTACAGGGTATGTAGTCGGCTTCTCTGGACAACTGGATGAGCAGAAAAATAGCTCTTAAGCAAATCGTAATTGATTTCTAGAATTTGAAGTGTAAGTAAACCTTTACCTTCTAGTCACTGAAGTCATAGGTATATATCTTAAGGCAAGAGAAGAGACATTTTCCATCCAGGACTCAAGAAAGACAGAAAACACCTCGTATAGTATATGGTAGTTAACAAGAGCATTCCAGAAATCTAAAGCTTTAGAAAAGTTTGAGGAATACTAAAATTTGGGTGTGGTGGGGGGGTGGGGCAGAGGGAACAAAAATACTTCTAAGCAATCTATTGCTGAAGTTGTATTCCAGCAACCCTTTGAAGTAGCATAGCACATGCGGGATCTCATTGTTTTAGGAGGCTAATGGGTAAAATGTGATGACGCTTTTTATTCTTAAATCTTGACAAAATTACCTCATTTGAATTCTCCAAGCAGTTCCTTTTCCCTATGAAAAAATTAAAAAGGTCATTTCTTCTTTCTTTATTTTTAATTAAAAAATTTTTGTTGTGAGAGAAGATGGAACATCATGGGTGTTTCCCTCTTGAGTCTTCAGGTGTGGTATCCAAGGTGTTATCCTAGAGAAAGAGAACTCGGCACATTAAACTTTGCCTATCTCACTGTGATTCCACGTAATCCTTATATCTGAGTTGCAAATACTTTGGTTAAGCTAAGCCAAGAATCACATATCATTTCTCGAAAACACAGGTATCAGATGTTTCATGAATTTAAAAGTACATGTCCATAAATCAATGGGTAGAGCTGATATTACGCCGAGTAAATCCTGGATTCTTTGATATGATTAAGGTTATGGACAGTGGGCAAGTAGTCGGGAAACCTGGGCTTGAATCTTTATGTTAGCCACTGACTTTGTGAGACTCTCTAAGATTCACATATATTGTCGATAAAATGTGGGAAGCACTGTCTACCTCCAGGACAATTATGATGTTAAAAATGAAAAACAAATGTGAATATATATTTCAAATGATGAAACATTGTACATATATTAGAAACCATTCAAGTACTGTCAAATAATGCATTTAATGAAAGATTGCTATTTCTAATTGCAACATCGTATTGGATGACATAGAGGATATATGAACCTCACTATTTTTAAAAAATCTCAAATTGATATGTGAGAAAAAAAATAACTTTGCCCTACGATTTTAATAATATGTTCCAGAGTTCTTGCTTCTGCTCTGACACATATTATTAGGGTATCTCTCTCCCATCAGCAAAAAAAATGCTTTTCAGTGTGCACATGCCCAGTTGCAGGGGATTGCTAGAGCCTAGGAGAAAGGAAAGGCCACTCCTTGAAAACTGCTTCCCTGGGCAAGTTTTCAACTAAGAGGAAGATGTGTTGTCTCCACTACCATTGCTTGCCCTTTGGGATTAGGGTGGAGGTGAGAGGACAGTTTTAGGGTCCTACTTCCCTTCACCATGCCCCAAACACTTTTAGGTACTCTCTGCTACCCTCTCCATTCAATCCAGGGATCCTTGGGACAGGATTTATTTTTCCTTTTTTTCTTTTTTAATTACAGATGTTGTAGGTTTACAGAAAAATTATGCATAACATACAGGATTCCCATAATACCACCCCGCATTGGTGTGGAACTTTTATGGAAGAGGAATTTAAAATCATGTTGTTGGCACCACATTTTCATTCCCTTCTATTAGTTTTGGTGGGTAGGACACCTGGGTTGAAATTATGCAATTCAAAAGAATAAAGGTGGCCTGTGCATACCTGACAAATTATTGGCTGAGGGACACTTTGGGATTTTGCAGCTCTTTAGAGTCGGTCATTCTTATTATTTTACCAAAGGATTAGAACATTTTATATGAGAGCTCTTATGTTAAAGAAGTGTGGAATAATATGCAATTTATATGCAGTCAAAGATTTAGCCTGTATGTCCAAGTATCCAATCTGTTTTTGGTAAAGAAGAATATTGTGAGTGATGTCAGTAGAAATGGAAGTACAAGGAACTCGGAAAATTCTCTCCTCCATAAACACATTAAGAAAACTGGCAAAAAATTTCAGAACCTACTTTTTCACAACTCTGGAAATTAACTTCAGCTGCACTCTGGGGGCATTTACTCAAGAAAAATGGCTGAATCTCATAACAACAAGCCTTGTGTTATTTTAACTTGCTATTCCCATCTGTTTCTCTCCAGCTCTCTGGTACCTCTGTAAACCCAGAGACCACAATCAAAGTGAAATCCAGCAGCCTGGCAGCCACTGGAGGGAGCAGAATAGGGTTGGAGTTCCTTAGCACCCTTCTTCCCAGGAAATTGTCCTTATTTAATCTATCTGATGTTTTTCTGCAAGACCACCCCCTGCCCCACTTAGAAGGGGTGCTTTGTTTGATCTGACTTGTAGCTCCTCAGATACAGGAAACCTTTTTCCCAGGGGGCATTTGTAAAAAACCTACAGAGGGAATTGTTGAACTTTGTAGCAGCCTGAGAGGGTAGATAACAGTTGAGACAAACAATAGACTGACCAAACAGCTTAATAGGAAAATCTTAGAGGTCCACAAGGAATCTGAAAATCCCCAGTATAGTTCTGGGAATCTAGAAGGTCACTCAAATGTGGAGGTCTGGGCAAGTATCCCAGGAGAGGCTGGCTGGCTGAAGACGTGAAGGTTCTCTCTCTTCTCCCTTAGAAGTCTTCAACTGATTGGATTAAATCCAGCTAGTTGAATTCTATCATTGAGGAAGACAGACCCTTTGTTGATGTAATCAGCCACAGAGGCAATCAATTGGCTGATGATTTAATAAACCAGCCTTCTGGTTTATTAACCAGCCACAAATTCCTTGCAGTAACAGGCCAGTGCTTCCTTGACCAGATACCTGGGTACCATCACCTGGCCAAGTTGACACATAAACCTAACCATGATATATATGTGTATGTGTGTCTGTGTGTGTGTGTGTACTTTTTGAGTGTAACACTTTTTTTCTTCTGATCTTTTTTAAAACTGCAGAAAGCAATAATTATAAGCTTGTGTTGATGAATACATAATATATAGAGACCTAATTTGTATGAAAATAAGAGAAAAAATGAGGGACTAGGAAATGGGGTAAGTAGGAGCAAAGTTTTGTACAATATTGAAATTAATTTGGCATTAATCTGAACTAGATGATTGTAAATTAAGATGATAATTGTAATCCCCAGGGCAAACATTATGAAAATAACTAAAAAAATTACATAGTGTACTACAAAGTATTTATTCTCTAGAATAGACCAGACACTAGGCCATAAAACAAGTGTCAGTAAATTTAAAAGGATCAAAATAATGCAAAATATATTCTCTGACCATAGTGAAATTAAATAGAAAATTTTTAACAAATTTGGAAAATTAAGAAATAGATGAAATTAAACAACACATTTCTAAATAACCAATGGATCAAAGAAGAACTCACACAAAAATTAAAAGATACCTTGATGTGAACAAAAATGAAAATACAACATACCAAATCTTATGTCATGCAGCTAAAGCAGTGTTTAGATGGGAAGTTACAGCTGTAAATGCCTCTCTTAAAAGTTTCTTACTCTTGAAAACTTAATGTTGTTAAAATGGTAATGCTCTGTTAGGCTTTTGGACTGGGAAGAGAATAGATCAAAACGGGATCAAACGAGCTTTATCATGCACAGGTGGGCTGAAGCCTAAAAGGGCGACAGCCTTGAACAAAGGTGGGAGTATAATTTTATAGCTTTTGGAAAGGAGGTTAGGGGAATTATTGTTGGCAGGTAAGATAGAGAAGTGAGGAGTTGACATTACGGGATTGGTTTGCCCAAGGTCTAGAGTTTAAGCAGGGAGGTTATTTTTGTTCTTGCTCAACCTGTCACGTCAGCTAAGGGTGGTCTCTATGCAAACAGTCACATTCGTTGTGGGTACAGGGAGCTTCTTGGAATATTTGCTGGAGGTGGGTTGTGTGTGTGTTGGGGGTGGGGAGTTCTGCCTAACACTCTCCAAATTATTGATCTACAGATTCAACAGATTTTTTTTCTATAAAAAAGATCTCAAATCAATAACTTAATCTTGTATATTAAGACTCCGGGAAAAATGAAAACAAATGACCCCCCCCCCCCAAAAAAAAAAAAAATCAAGAGCAAACAAAGCAAAACAAGAGCAAGCAGAAGGAAGGAAATAATAAAGATCAGACTAGAAATAAATGAAAAAGAAAAGAGGAAAAAAATAGAGAAAATTCATGAAGCCAAAATTTGGTTCTTTGAAAAAATCAACAAAATTAACAAACCTTTAGCCTGTTCAGTGAAACATAAAAAGAGAGGAGACTCAAATTTCTAAATCAGGAATGAAAGAGAGAACTTTACTGCTGATCTTACATAAATAAAAAGGACTGTAAAGGAATACCATGAACAGCTGTATGTCAACAATTGATAACCAAATTAGATGTAATTGACAAATTCCTAGAATGACACATTCTCTGAAACCTACTCAAAAATAAATGGAAAATCTGGAGATTATATGTATATGTAAAAAGATCGAATTAGTAACAAAAAATCTTCCCACAAAGAAAAACCCAGGACTAAATGGCTTCTCTGGTGAATTCTACCAAGCATTTAAAGAAGAATTAACACCAATCCTTCCCAAACTCTTATGAAAAAAAAAAAAAAAAATAGAACAGGAGGGAACACATCCCAACTTTGCCAATTTGGATGTATTATGTCCCCCAAAACACCATGTTCTTTGATGGAATCTTATGGGGGCAGACATGTTAGTGTTGATTGAGTGTTTCCATGGAGATGTGACTCAATCAACTGTGGGCAAGACCTTTGATTGGATAATTTCCATGGAGGTGTTACCTCACGCATTCAGGATGGGTCTTAATTGAATCACTGGAGTCCTATAAAAGTGTTCACAGACAAAAGGAGGTGCTTCAGCCAAGAGAAGACACTTTGAAGAATGCACATGAGCTGAGGGTGGAGCTGGAACACAACCTGGGATCAGCAGACACTGGCCATGTGCCTGCCCAGCTAACAGACGTTTTCCAGATGCCATTGGCCATTGAAGGTACGCTTGTGTTGATGCCTTCATTTTGACATTTTCATGGCCTTCAGACTGTAACTTTGAAACCAAATAAACCCCCTTTATAAAAGCCAATCCATTTCTGGTGTTTTGCATAATGTTAGCATTAGCAAACTGGAACACTAACTCAGTTGCAATTCTAGTATTACCTGATAACTAAACCAGACAAAGATATCACATGAAAAGAAAACTACAGACCAATATCCATTATGAATGTAAATACTAAAATTCTCAACAAAATATTAGCAAACCAAATCCAGCAACATAGAAAAGGACTGTACATCATGTCCAAGTGAATTTATCCCATGAATGAAAGGTTTGTTCAATACATCATATTAATAGAATAAAAGACAAAAACCATGTGATTGATATTTCAATAGAAGCAAAAAAAGCATTTGACAAAAACCAACACCCTTTCTTTTATAAAGCACTTAACAAACTAGGAGTAGAAATCCCTCAACCTGATAAAGGGTATTTGTGAATAACCCACAGCTAATTTCATACTTAATAGTAAAAGACTGAAAGCTTTTCCCCCAAGATCAGGAGGAAGACAATGGTACACTTTGTTGTCATTTCTGTTAAACATTTTGCAGAATGTTCAGGCCAGAGCATTTAGGCAAGAAAATGAAATAAAAGGCATCCAGATTAGTAAGGAAGAAGTAAAACTGTCTCTATTTGCAGACGTCATGATTTTGAATAGGGAAAAACTTAAGCAATCAACAACAAAAAACCATATTGGAAATAATAAACAAGTTCAGCAAAGTTGTTCCAGGATACAAGATCCATATACCAAAGTCAATTTTATTTCTATACTCTAGCAATAAAATTCTGAAAATGAAATTAAGAAAACAATTCTACTTACAATAGAAATAATTCCATTTACAAAATGAATAAAATTGAACTAAGATTTCATGAAAAAAGTACTGAATACTACAAAATTGTTGAAAGAAATAAAAAAAAATAAATATAAAGACATTGTGTATATGGTTTGAAAACTAAATATTGTTAAGATGGTAATACTCTCCAAAGTTGTCTACAGATTTAATGCAACCCTTATCAAACTACAACTGGATTTTTTTTTTTGCAGAAATTGACAAATGGTATCTAAAATTCATATGGAAATTCAGGGAACTCAGAATCGCTAAAATAATCTTGGAAACAAATAAGTTGGAGGATTCACATCTCCTGATTTCAAGGACTTACTAAAAAGCTACATTAATCACAAGAGTCTATTCCTGGGAGTCTGTTCCTGGCATAAGGATGGACATGTAGATCAACAGAAAACAATGGAGAGTTTGGAAATATCTCCATAAATTCTTGGTAATTGATTTTCCACACGGGTGCCAAGACAATTCAATGGGGAAAGAGTAGTCTCATCAACAAATGGTGCTGGGGAACTGGATATCCACGTACAAAAGAATGAAGTTGGACCACTTCTTCACACTATATACAAAAATTACTCAAAATAGATCAGGGCCCTAATTGTTCGAGCTATCAAAATGAAACTCTTAGAAGAAAACTTTGGGGCAAATCTTCATGATCACCTATTAGGCAGTGGCTTCTTTGATATGACATATAAAACATAGCAACCAAGGAAAAAGATGAATTGGACTTCATTACAATTAAAAATATTGTGCTTCAAAGGACACGATCAAGAGAGTGAATAGGCAAGCCACAGATTGGAAGAAAATATTTGAAAATCATATATCCGATTATCTAGTATCTAGTATCTAATATTCAGAATATACTCTTTCCTTCTCTACAATAAAGACAAATAACCCAATTTAAAAATGCACAACAGATTTGAATAGTCATTTCTCCAAAAAGAAATACAAGTGACCAATAAGCAGATGAAAATATGCTTAATAGTCATTAGAGAAATTGAATCAATCAAAGCCACAATGAAATGCCACTTCATACCCATTGTGAAGGGTCTTATAAAAAAAAATGAAAAACAACAAGTATAAGCAAGGTTTTTGAGAAATTGGAACACTTACACATTGCTGGTGGGAATGTAAAATTGTGCAGCTTCTTTGGAAAACAGTTTAGCAGCTTCTCAACATATAAAACTTAGAGTTATCAAAAGACCCAACTATCTTAGTTTGCCAGGCTGCTGTGACAAATACCACCCATTGGTTGTCCTAAACAACAGAAATTTACTGGCTCACAGTTTGGAAAGCTAGAAGTCCAAAAGCAAGGAGTCAGCAAGACCATGGTTTCTCCGTGAAGTCTGTAGCATTCTGGTGTTGGTTTGCTGTCATCCCTCGGGTTCCTTGGCTTGCATCTCTGCTTCTATCACATGGTGATCTCTCTCTGCTTGTGTCTGCTCTTCTGGTTTCTGCTGACTTCCAGCTTATGTCTCCTCTGGCTTGGGGCTCTTCTCCCTCCAACTTTCTCTCTATAAGGCTTCCACCCTGATTCGTATAGGCCATGCCTTAATAGGGTCTTAGAAGACCCTATACACAAATGAGCCCATACCTTAACTGATAATACAGAGGATCCAATTTACAAATGAGTTCACACCCACAGAAACAGGAAATAAGATTAAGAACATGTCCTTTGTGGGGGTACATAATTCAATCTACCATATCAGTAGTTCTACTTTTAGGTATATTTCCAAGAGAAATGAGAACATATATCCACACAATCTTGTATGCAAATATTTGTAAAAGCATGATTGATACATAATAGCCCCAAATAAGAACAATCCATATGTCCATCAACTGACAAATGGGTAAACAAAATATGGTAGAGCCATGCAATGGAATATTATTTACTCATAAAACAGAATGAGGAGTTAATGCTTCAGTTATTCAGTATTTCTATTTGGGATGATGGAAAAGTTTTGGTAATGGATGGTGGTGCTGATAGCACAATATTGTCAATGTAATTAACAGCACTGAATTATATATTGGAATATGGACAAAAGGGGGAATTTTAGGTTGTATGTATGTTACTAAAATAAAAATAAAAAAACACATAGGGCTGTACAACACAAATGGGGAACCCTAATATAAACCATGGACTACAGTTAATAGTACAATTACAGTAATATTCTTTCATCCATTGTAACCAATGTACCATACTAGTTCAGAGTGCTAATAATTGGGGGACGTATATGGTAACTCTGTATTTTCTGCATGATTTTTCTGTGAACTACAACTTCTCTAGTAAAAAAAAAACAAAAATAATGAGGTACTGATAAATGTAATAATAGTAATGAACGTTGAAAATATTAAACTGAATGAAAGAAGCCAGACAACAAAAGCTACATATTGTTTGATTATATTTGTATGAAATGTCCAGAATAGACAAATCCATGGAGACACAATGTAGATTAGTGTTTTCCAGGGGTTGAGGGAGGGGATGGGGAGTCACTGCTAATGTTTACAGTGTTTCTTTTTGTTGTAATGAAAATGTTTGGGAATTAGATAGTGGTGATAGTTGCACAATCAAACAAGTCAATGAATTGTTATAGTACATGAAATATATCTCAAAAAAAAAAAAGAATATTATATGGTCATATATTCTTAATTGAACTTATATTGTTTAAAAAGATAGGGGAAATATTTAGCATTTGTTATATACCACCTGGGATCTTCCTAAAAATAGGAAATCTTAGGTCCTGCCCTAGACTAAATGAATCACAATCAGAATCTGCACTTTAACAAGACCTGCCAACCGGATCCCTGCCCCTCTCCATGATTCCTATGCATTTTGAGTTTGAGAAACACGGATGAAGCTACCACAAAGGAATCCTACAAATGTGGTGAATATGGGCCACCAAATACCAGCTTTCCCCAGCAGGGGGCAGTAGCAGCTGCATGCGTTCAAACTAGGACTAAAGTATGTGTTTTTCCTATAACACCTGTTCCTTCCTCAAAGGTGGAGAAAAACAGGGGCTTCTATCATGTCTACTGAGGGGTTAGCAGTACACTGGAACATGCTTCCATGCTGCTCTCATCTCACACTGAGCCTCTGCCTCTTTGCTGGAAAGTGTCCTTTCCCTTCACACCCAAAACACCTCCAAAACACAGCTGTTTTGACGCCATCGGTGAAGACCCCTGTACTGATGGTTTCAAGGGAAGGAATTAGATCACAGGACTTCAAGGCAGATAATTAAAAAACAAATGACTAGACACATCGTTTCTTAAAATCCCGTCAGTCCCCACCTTTGCAGGGGATTATTCACTTTCTTCTTCACTGCAGGTCCCCGGCTGCAGCTGTATTCCTCCACCTCCATCCAGAAGATTCGGGGATTCTGTCTCTCTCCTCTCTACAGGGTTAATCATGAAAAGTCCACTTTTCTTGCTTTTTACTTAGGACAAGCCCATTCCTTTTCTTTCCTTGACTTTCTCAGCCACATTCTCAGGGATCCCTCCCCACAACCAAGTGGTCCATCAGTGGGTTTTCATAAACAAAATGCACTGTCCAAAAGAAAACCATCCTGGTCTCTTTAAGAGTTAGATGTGGCCGCATTTAGTTGTGGATTTAAAGAAATTTATTTCTGTCTTCCTCTTAATGTATGTATCTTGTTAGCATGTAAGCAACCTGTATTTGAGAACCTAAAACTGAGTGTAAAATGTGACTGAAAAGTTCAAGAAGGCAAGTGTCACGGCCCAAGAGGGCTTTTGTAGCTGAAGGACTAAAGAAAGCACCAGACACTTCCTGAGACATGAGCTTTTATTATGGGACTTACCTACAGGGTGGGGAAGTCGAGTCACATTGCCTTGAAATCAGAAGCTTCTCTGAATGGATTCAGGAGCTGCTCTGAATGGCAGTGAGTTCAGAGCACAATGTAGTAATAGTCCGCACTTTGGGGGGCTAAATAAGCTGGTTATAAGGGCTTGACATTCCAACGGGTATGAGGGCATAAGGTGGAGAGCAGGGTCTCAATGTAGGGAGCGATTGATTATAATCAACAGGGAGAAGGGGAGGATTATAGAATATCTTGTAGATAACAGTATCTCAGGGAGTCTCAGGGAAGAGGTACTTTCAGGTATAGATTACAGTTAGCCCCTGATATTACAAGAATAGGTCAAACCGTAACTATCCTTGGACAAGCAAACTGCTGTGTGCAATCTTCAAGACACTTGGGGCCCGGGGCTCCCACAGTAAGACCTTACACAGAAGTCAATAGCATGTTTGCTAAGCAAGAGCCAGGGCTTTGGATGTGAATAAAGCAGTGTCTCCGAGTCACTGGTTGCTGGTACAAAAATGGCCTAAGCATGGACTTGTTAGTTACAAAACACACCCGGATTGGTCTGGCACACACAGAATTTTCTAGTTTTCCTTGCTTCCTCTTCTGATCCTTTTTCTCAACATTCCTTTCATTTATTATTTTTTAAAGTAATCTGACAAAAAAGGAATTAAGTTACCCAAACAATCACAGTCCCAAAGGTCTACTAAAATTAGAGCAAGTCTCAACTTATTTATAGCATAATTCTTAAAAAAAAAAAAAAAAAAAAAGTGTTATACTAGCTTTCCAGGAACAGAGAACCTGAAACATATGTGAATTTACCTTCCCAACAGGAGATTCCTTAGCCATTATGAATCTTGAGTGAAAGTATAAAAGCCTAGGAACCCTTGCTTTGGCTTTTAACAGACTCTGGACTGTTAAAATCTTCGGATGTTTTGCAATCTGTTGTAGTTATCTTTTTCCTATATCTCAACTATGATTGATAACAAGCCACAAAGAACATAACAGATCAAAGTATAGAAGGCCACTGGTGCAGCCTGTGACAGATCCCAAGACAGACCCCAAGACAGACTTCTTGATGCAGCTTGGAGCATCATTAATGCTAAGTACAGGTCAGATAGACCACAGCAGCTCAAGGGATGGGCAACTGGGTGGGTGTGCTCAGAGAAATTTTCACAAGGGCCACAGGTTCCCCTTGGAAAATGATAGGAAAACTGGAATAATCTGATAACCAAACAATTCTTTGTATGATGGGAAAGTGATGCAATGTGTATTCCTACATTTGTGAAGGTATCTGGGAAACCTAGCTTGATGAACTTTTATAAAGAGATTCAGTGGACATATCCCACTTGCAGATTGAATACGTGGACATCAAATGTCCATGACAAAAAAGACCTGGTCATAAGAACTGGGGAGTGGAAATAAGTATACATTTTCCTCAGATTACTCGTCAAGCTAAATGGAGTTTGCTTAAACATTCAAAATCTGATCAAAATACCCAATAGTAAGCCTGTTAAGAGTATCTGACTGCCAGATTCCCATTGTGTGAAACCGCAGCAATTAAATGCTAAGAGTATATTTTAACTCACAGTCAGAAACAAACCAAAATACCATTTTTTAAATGCTCAGGAAGGCCTAGTTCAAATAAATTTCCAAATAATCAGTTTGCATGGAATCACAAGCTGTGTTTCATCATGTAATTTTCCTCTCCTTCCCCCATTTTGCTTTTTGTTTTCTTGTTAAAGATTTGGCTCATAAAGAGTACTTAAAGTTGGAAAAAAATTTTACCAGAATGCTTTACTGCCATTAATGAGGTGCCAATGAGCACTTTCATATCAGCAAAAGAAAAGGCCTTTCTCAGAAACTCATCATTACAGGGCTGCCACGTTGTATGGGAAAGATGCTTTTCTGACTTATTATTCAAACTTCACTTAATTTAAGACTAATTCAGACAAAATGGTGGGTAGATCTCTTTAGCAGCTAAAATGGCACTGCCATGTGGCCATAGGATAAACAGAACTTACCGTTCACTCAATTCTCCAGCTTTGTAATTATGCAATTCCCAATGCCATTTTAATTTCATTAGATTCACATTGCTTCAGATTTTGTGCATGAATTAAGACTTTATTGCTATTTTATGTAGTATTATTTCAAATGTACATAAAATGCAACCATGGTTATCCACAGTAGGGAACTTTTAGGAGAGACTAGCGTCTTCTCTCCAAACCTGGTTCCCTCTTCTCCTGCCACATAAGAGAAGGAGATTTTTACAGATAAATTGGGTCCAAGGACAGTAAATTGGATATGAAGGGTAAGGGAGAGGAATGGGTCATGGATGACTCCTAGGTTTCTGGTTTGGCTAACTGTATATATGATGTGCCTTCTCTGAACAAAGGGATATTGGGGGAGGACCGTGTTTGTGAGAAGTTCATGAACTTGGTTTGTGGCGTATTGAGTTGGAAATGTCTGTGGAGCAATATAGTAGGCTGTTGTATATATAAGTCTGCAGTTTGCAGAAAAGATAAAGATATATTACCTAATAAGTGTCACATTGGTGTCTTAATTGTATGTTTATTTATATTTGGTATTATTCTTATATTCCAAAACATGACCCTTGAAAAATAAAGTGATGAAATTCTATTTCTGAACTTATCATTGCCTGGTCTACTACTAAGAAATGATCCATATGAGAATGTCTCTTAATATAAATCAAACATGACTTGTCATGATGGAAAACAGGTACATTTCAAGGGGAGAAAATTTTCCTTCACATTCTCGGGGAGTTGGAGGTGTCAGAAGACAGACTGTCTCCTGAGTGAAGATGATATTCAGTGTGTACAAGTCTTCCACAGGCATTGCTTTCATACTGAGCTATGGAAAAAAGTCTGAGGCACAAAAAATTTGTGATCAAATATATCCTCACCTATATAGAAAAGCAAAACAAAACTTATTCCTCTAATCAAAAATGGAATTTTTATATTTGAAATTAGATTCTGCCTATAGAAAATTTACAATATTGAAGACTGTTTTATACTTTGTAGTGATATTTTTAAGAATTGAAATTATATTTCAAATTATCTTATTTCTAAGTATTACTTTGACAAAAGAGAAAGTTACATTGCCTCATATATTTTTTTCACATTTATACAACAGTCAGTATGATATTTGGTGTTTTCCTAAATGACACAATTTAGATTAATTATGTCCAACCTAAACCTGTTGTCTGGGTAGCAGTTTTGCCCACAACCTGTATTATTTTAAAATACTCACTTCATTTCTCATTGTTGTGTGATGGTAATGTATCCCTTCCTACCTGTGATTCTTTTTTTAACATCAGCTCTGTTCTCTGCCAAATGATTTAGGAGCATAAATCTAGAAATCTAGGCTCAGATCATGACCATTTGCAAGGCTAGAAACTCTGATAGTGGGAAACACCAGCACTAAATCAAAACACAAAAGTACAAGTATTTGCCTGACTGGACAGGGAGTTTTTAAATGCTATATAATCACAGTGCCAAAAGATGAAGATAAATGATTCATTGTAAGCCAAATGTTATGTTTTGGTTTGTAGTGAATATACACACATGTCTAAGCATCAGAGAGGTCCATTGAAAATAACTCCAAAAGGAGGAGTGAGCTGGAATCCTGGCTCTGCATCTCATTAACTGTTACACTGTGGACACGAATTGCTCATTTGTGAACTTGAGATCCTTACTTGTAAAATGGAATAGTACTCTCCACACAACAGCTAGGAAGATCAAATCTATAAAGCATGTGGATGCCTTGCATGTCATTTGACATATTTATAAGAAGATAAAATGCCATGAAAATAATGACTCCGAGAGAGACTACGTTTATACCAAATGTAGGTAAGTCACCCTGGGGTGAGAAATAGAGACACAAAGTTAATTCACCATGGTAAGCTCCTACTCACTCACCTGGAACTGCAGCTCCTCCTAAACCTGCCCAAGGATACCCTAAGACACGTCTCCTCATAGATAAAATGGGCCTCCAGATCTAGGCACTTGAAGTGCCACTGCCTCCTTTCATTGATGAAGGTGCGGAAGCCCTCAAGGTGATTCCCTCTTTAAGGCTCTGACATTTTCTACAGCAGTTCTTGTCCCTCATCTAAGGAGATTTGTCTGAAAATAAGCAAAGGGCCATATCATATGAAGTTCTCAGTCTGTCCCCAAACTGGTCTGTTGTCTATGGATGAAATG
This sequence comes from Choloepus didactylus, assembly GCF_015220235.1. Classification (NCBI taxonomy): domain Eukaryota; kingdom Metazoa; phylum Chordata; class Mammalia; order Pilosa; family Megalonychidae; genus Choloepus; species Choloepus didactylus. The sequence goes on along the minus strand of NC_051321.1, from coordinate 77,987,099 downwards.
TGTGCACTTTGACCCCCTCATCCCTCCATTTTATGGCAGGCCCTCAGTCCCTTTTGGACATCAGGCAGGTTTTGCTTCATGCAGGCCGAGAATAAAACAAACAAACAAAGTCTGAGGCCTAGAGTGAATGGTGCTTAGTTTTCAAGCTGTATCTCCTGACATATATATATATAAGGCATTCATACCCATGCCGAAAATGGCTAATGATTACAACGCTTTGATGACTTGGTTATAAGGATTTTTCCATAAACCTCTCTGTAGCAAGAGCTTTTTCTCTCCTCAGGCATTAACAGGCATTCTTTCTAAGAGATGTGATCAATATTTCCTCACGTCCTTACAGAATGGGAGAGAAAGACTGAGTTTTTATTTGTTGGGTCTGTAATGTAGTATTAATTACTTTTTTAGTTTCCTTTCCTCTTCCTGCTATTCATATCCAGGGTAAATTTCTCTAGAATTTAATCCTATTTTTGTCTTCTAAGAATCTGGTTGTTTTGGTTTGCTAAAGCTGACAAAATGCAATATAGCAGAGATGGACTGGCTTTTAACAATGGGGATTTCTAGCTTACAAATTTACACCTTTAAGTCTCTTAATGTCCCAATTAAGACATCAGCCTTCTCTGAAGACCAGTTACCAGCAAGCTTGGGCTCCTCTGTAAACTTGGGAAGGCACATGTCAGCATCTGCTGATCCTTCTTTCCCAAGTTTTGTTGCTTCTGGCCTCAGTGACTTCCTCTCTCAGCTTCAGTCCGTGTGTCCTTGTCTCAGCTTTTCTGGGGCTTCTTCCATGAGTTTCTCTGGATTTCATCTCTTAGCTTCTGTACATGTTTTATCTTCTTATAAACGACTCCAGTAAGAGGATTAATACCCCTTTGAACGAGGGGGGCCATATCTCAACTGAAATAACCTAATCAAAAGGTCCTAACCACAATAGGCCTACACCCACAGAAATGGATTAAAAGAACATGACATTTTCTGGGGTACAAAACAGCTTCAAACCAGCACACTGGCCTACTCTGAAATCCATCATACTTCCTTCTTCTCCTTGACTGTTAATGAAGTCATAGGTAAATCTTGTCTTCAATTGCAGTAGCTCCCTTAGTCTTCATTTTCTGATGCATTTACATCTCTGCATATTTTGATTTTCTTATATTTTCTATCCCACTTTTATAATTTGGTATTTTTCCCTGCTCTCCTCCTCCTCTCCTTCTCCTTCTCCTTTTTTTTCTTCTTCCTCCCCTCCTCCTCTACTCCTCCTTGCTATCCCTACAGACCCTTTCTACTTCTGACCTCTTTAGACGACATCCCACCAGTGTCACCTCCCTGATCACAGGCAGTATCCTAGTTGGGCAGGCTGGGGCATTATTTAATTCTGATTCCTTTACTTGTATTTTAATAGTCTCATTTCACTCATTCTTTTTCTTCTAAGCTGCCCCAGTTTATGTTTTTGAAGTAGGCAGAGAATAAATAATAAAGCATTATTTTATACATCAAATACCTGGGCCAAAAACACCCATCTAAATTCTAGCATAACACTCAAACTCTACCAATCAATGTGCAAACACAGAGAGATTGAAAATGTTAGAGAATCAAATGTTCATGATATCACCCTCTTCTCCTTGTGGAGTTCAAAGGGCAGTTATTCTTTTGAATAAAACAACTTACAGTTGGGTTTTGCCTTTCAGGCCAGGAAATAAAATAGAAGTAATGTTTGCTATAATGGAATCTTGTGACCAGAAAACAATGAAAAGCCCACAGGATTTATTAGTAGACAATAATACTTTTGTATATAGTGTGCGCATGTATGTAATTAAACATTACTAATTGGGAGCAATTGGAGGGTCCTCATTCCACTTGAATTTTAACACTTTTACATAATAGAAGTGTTTCAAAGAAATGCATTTTTTTTATGTCAAATACATTCAGTAATGAACTACTGGTGAGTTGTTGCCAAATTGATTTCCTGCCAGACCTGGTTTAATAATCAAAGCATTTATCACATACTTTATGTTTAAATGTTTCTTTAAAATGCCCAGATATATGAATGAGATGAGGTATTTTCCTCAATCAACTTGTAAGAAACTTACAGAAAGCAAATGGACAAAAATGTAAATGAGCACACAACAGGTGCTCGAGCTTGAGACAGACAGCTCCCCCAGCTAAGGAGCAGAGGTTTAAGGGGAGCCAAAGGCAAGAGACCCAACCTGCTTGGAAGCTTTAAGCCTTTGGTATGACCACAGTGTTTGTGCAATAAATGTTTATTTTCAGAAAGGAGTCAGAGGGGTCTCAGAACCTTTTAACATTCTAAAATCCTCATTTTACCGATGAGAAAATTGGTGTGGGGGGGGGGGTGGTGATGGGCCTTGAAAATGGATAGAATTTCAAAGGGTGAGAAAGGGGAAGAAATGATTTGAAGTACATAAAATAACTCAAGTAAAAAAAAAAAATAAGTAAATAGAGGCAGTCATTATTAAGTCTTTGAGGGAGCAGTGACCAGTCTTATTGAGACAGACTTCTATTTTAAGCACCTGTTATATTTAAACACCTTGACTTTGGGGGCATTCTGTGTGTTATTCATCTTCGTAATATAACATGAACAGTTTCAGTGAACTGAATCAAACAAGCCACCACTAAGTGTATTATAAACTGGGTTGGTGTAAGAAGATGGGCCGGGCCATGCTGTGGAATTTTGAGATCTGCCTCTGACCCCAACATGGCCAGAACTTTGGTCTCTGGTTTCATTGTCATCTGGGGTATCAGCTGTCTCCACATCTGTACATCACTCACCCTGGCCTCCACTATGTGGTAGGCCTTTAACTAGGAGCCGAGATGAAAGCCAGTCAAAATAATAATCAAAATAATTCCAACCTTTAACTTATATCCATCAAAACCACTTAATTAACATTAAGATAAACTTGATGACACTTCTCTCTCTTCTCTCCCTTGCAACTTCCTCTCACCCATGGCTGCTCAGAACCAATACTTCGTCACCACCCCAAAACTCTCCATCCCTGTATCCCCATCCATCCCTGCAGCCCCTCCATCCTTGCATTTTTTAGCTACTCTCTATTCCTACCTCTCTCCCCCAACACCTCTGCTCTGTACCACATAGATCAACTTAGCTGCCTTTTCTTTCAGGCTTTTTCCATTTCTCAGTCTCTCTTCTCCTCTGATATTTTGACATATCTCAATGTTCTAAAATCTTCTTTTTTTTTTTTTACAAGCACTCACATACTTTAGAGGTTTGGGAAGAAGGAGAAGTTGAGACCCCACGCAGGGTCTCCATGTGTTTACTAGATGACAATCCTCCCAGTTTCCAGCTGCCACTAGATGTCCCTCCTAGCCAATACTGAAATGCAATCATGCTTTCCCTCCTGGCTGGGCCTTGGACCTGTAAGTGGATAGATGCTCAGGTGTGTCTGCCCAACTCCACCACAGACTTAGCAAATAGGGGGAACTCCTTCTCACCTGGCATGATTCTGGCTCTGGCGTGTCTGCCTGGCTTTGTTGGGAATTGAAGAACTTGTTTATTCACACTACAGAAGATTGGCTTCTTGGTGGTGGTTTGTTAAGAAACAGAGGTGTGTCTGCCTTAATTCAGCCTTTTCACATTCCCGCAGTGCCTGAAGTCTGAACTTCATGACTGATACCTACTTTCCACTCACCACATTCTCCTTTCAACTATGCTTGCCTTGATTTCATCAATTGAAAAACTTGGGAGCACTCTACAGTAATAAGGTAGTCCAATTTAGTTTATTGAGTGCTGTGGCAGAAACACCTTAAAGTGACTCCCAATGAGTATAATACAATGAGTATAAAATACCCTGTATAATCTTTCTCCCTCATGTGCAGGTAGAACCTGAGACTTTCCTCTAACATTAAAATATGACAAAGTTGATGGGATGTTCCCATGGTTATGTTAAAGTATATGGCAAAGGTAGATTTTGCAGATGTAATTAACATTCCTAATCTGTTGGCTTTGAGTTAATCTAAAAGGGAGACTATCCTGGGTGGGTCTGACTTAACAAGTGAACCCTTTCAAAGAGGGTCCACATCCCTCTCTGAAGTTAGACTTGAAGCAGCAGAGGCTCTCTCTTCTGTCTCTCTCTGTTGTTGACTTTGAAGAATCAACCTGCCATTAATTTTACAGTTGTAAGGAAATGAACTGTCTCATCAACTCAGGGGAGCTTAGAACTGGTTACTAGTTGAGCCTCCAAATGACAACACAGTCTCATCTTGATCTGAACCTTATAAAACTCTAAGTTTGGGACTCAGATAAGCAGGGCCCAGACTCTAGACCCATCGAAATTATGGGATAATAAATAAGGATCATTTTAAGCGGCAAAAATTTTTAGCAATTTGTTATGCAGAAACAACTCTAGCTTCTGAAATTAAATGCATTCAAACATATTCAACTTACAGGCTTTTAAGTAACCAGGAGTCATTACTGTGCACCTTCTACTGCTATTATAGGTATTATTTTCCAGTAGAAGAAAAATTGGAGCATACTTACCCTGTTGATGTCATAAGCTATATTTTGACATAAGAATTCTGTCACTACCATACATTCATCCCAGGATTCTGCACAGAAGTACCAGTCTTTATGATTGTAATGACTTGAATGTTTTCCATGTATCACCACTTCTACATCTCTGAGCCTCTTTATCATTGTCCTAAGGATTAGTCAGCTTTTTTCAGCAGCAACAACCAATCCCAGCAATAAACCATTGGTTTAATTCATGGTTTGCAGGTTGGCTATGCCAGTCTTGCTCCAGGTTGTGTTGTTTGCTGGGACCCCAATTTTCTTATTCTGGGACCAAATATTTGCTGTGCTCTTCCCAAGGGGGACAGCAAGAATGCAAGAGGGCAGGAAGACATGTGATGTCTCTTAAAGGCCCATTCAGAGCTGGCACAACGTCACTTCTGCCCACATTCCATTGCTCAGAGAAAGTCACACGGCCGAAGCCCAAGTCAGCAGACAGAGAAGCATATTCTATCCCACAGGTGCAGGAGGGGTAAAGAGTATGTTTTTAATACAATATTCTTCATTATCCTTCTGTGGTATCACAGGTAATAAGGCCATGTTTTAGACCTTGGACCACTGCCTATCACTAATATCTTAACTTTATGGTTACGAGTAACCTGTACAATCATCATTGCAGTTCCTGCTTTACTGATAATTATCTGAGCTTGATCACTGAAGCCAACCAAAAATCAATATCCTTCAATATCCATGTTATATAAATTGGTATCTGTGGAAGCTGGGGGAAAATAAAACAAAACAAACCACAAGCTCCCATTTTTTAGTTCATGATAGTTTCCTTAGCTTTGCTAGAATTAGAGAACATGTAGGTTTAGGGTTCTGGGTAAAAATTCCAGAATTGAACAGAGCTTTCTTCCAAACTATGAAATTCTTACTAGGATGTCATCCCTTCAAGATCTCTACAACATTCTTGCATAATTCCTGATTTGATGGGTCCCTACTCATCAGCTCCATTGTTCCAACTGCTTGCCAGTGAGGATGAAAATACACTTTTGACTCACACATGCAGTGATGACTTTAATCCTGCCTGAGTATAACTGGGTGCTGGAGCTGAAATCCAAAATCCTGTGCAATACTCCTCCAACATATTACCCCAGGAAACCAACAACAAAAAAATAAAATATAAAAATAAAAAAAAGATGATTCAGCTTCAGAATGATGTTATTTTGAAGAAACACAGTTTACCAGCCAAAAGTATTTAAAGAGACACTGAATTCTTTACTTTTGTTCTCAAAGAACGTCAGAGGGATTTTCTCTGTATTGAATTTTGGTCACAGAAAATTTTAGTCAAATCATTTTTCTGTCTTCCTTCTGAACAACCCTGTGATGGTCTTGTACAGTTCTCTTCAACCTGTACCATACAAGCTCCTCCTTCAGTCCCATGGCTCAACTCGTCTTCTCTGTGAAGACTGACTTGTCCTCCCTTGCAGGAAAATAGCAAACTTTGCCCTTGAGAAGGAGCAAAAAAATAGGGCTACAAGTTCAGAATTGTTTTCATTGCCTTCAGGTGAGAGGAATCCATGTACACACCCATGCTCATAATTTTCAGTCCTCAGCACAGAGTAGTAACATCTGGTTGACCATTTCATAGAATTTCAGAACACAAATTTTGGAAGGGATTTTAAAATTATCAAGTCAGATCCCCATCGTATAGCTGAATGTTCTCTGCCACATACCAGATAAAGAAATGATGCTTAAATACTACCAGTGTCAGAGGGTTAGCTGTAGAGGTATCCGGAGTCAGGCTATTTTATCATTTGTTTGGTCTGCTCTCAAGAAACTTCCAGCATATATTCATAGCTGATTTCATTGCAGTGGATCTTCTACCCAACAATTCTAAAAGTATCCCTTAAGAATGCATTTCTAATTTTTCCTTTACTTGACAGCCCTTTAAATATTTGAAGATGACACATGCATATTACCGGACTGAATAAATGTCACCTCAAATGCTCTCATATCATGTGTATTCAAATGTCTTCACCATCCTTGTCCTTTACCTAGGCAATATCTCTGTAACTTGCACCATTTGCTCAGGAATCAAGTCATTTGGCAAGCAAAGAGGAGAACAGGACCCACCAAGTCCACTTCCCCATACAACATAGTCCCATTAATTCAGCCTGACCTTCGGCAATATTTTGGGAGGGAGAGAATGATAGTCTAAGAGCTGTAGGTTGGTTTAAATGACCTGGGTTCATAGCCAGAGTAAGCTGCTTGCTCATTGTGTGTCTGCTTTCCTCATGTAGTAAGTCTGTATAATACCAACTTTATGAAGCATTTATAAGATTCCAATGAGGTAATGCACACGAAGAACATCCATAATATCTGGCATACACTAAGGACTCAGCTGATGTAAATTATTATTATTATTATTATTATTATTACTCTGAAAACCCTTAGTCTTAGAACTTATTGTCAACTAAATGTCCCAGCATCAGAAATTGCATTTAGCATTTAAAAACACTGTTATTGCCTTCTCATCCCATAGTTAATGCTATTTCTTATTAAAATGAATCCTATTGCCAAATGAAACCCAGAGAACACTTCAAAGTGTCTTTTGATATCCAAGGAATCCACTAAGACCTGAAGATTGTCTTTGAATAACATGTGTGAAAACTTGATCTCTTTGACTAGAATGCATAAAAAAAAAAGCTGTAGCAGCAACAATAACATCATTTATTGAGTGTTTTCTATGTGTTAGGCATTGGGTTAAAAATTTACACACTCACACAATCACATTATCTTGTACTTGGTTTTCTCATCAATAATCTGAGAATAATGATCATGATAGTGATGGTAATAGAAGCAGCTGCTCCACACCCTTAGTCAGAGACATCAAATGGATAAAGAAATAATATCTGAATGTGTCTTTTCCAGGTTCTGCCACATTTGCCAGCAGAATTTGCATTTGTGATTGGGACTGTTTCACAGGCAATTTCTCACTGAAAACATTCCCATGAGGCCATTCCAAATAACAGCTCAGCTTCCCTTTGGCAAATACATCACAGCCCCTAACATTTCTACATAATTTTGATACTAAAAAGTGCTTTCAGAAACATTATCTCATTTGAGCCTCACAAAAAGTCTTAGAACAAAGAGACTTTAAAAAGCTTGATAGCACTTGTAGAAAAGCATACCAGATCACCCATTGGATGATGGAATTAAGACTTCAGTTCATACCTGTTTGCTCTCAAGTACCTTTCTCATCCCATTGGAGAGGCTGCCGTGTGAGAGCCCTGGCCTGGGAGCCAGTTAGCCTGGAAAGGAATCCTGTTCTATCACTCACTCTGTGTGTGCCCTTACGAAAGTCACATTGCCCCTCTGAATGTCTGCTACCCATCTGGAAGTGGTCAAAATAATGGCCATTTATAGAGTCAGTGTGGAGTTAAAGACCATCAGGTGGATAAAGAGGCTCTGTGTATGTTTAGCAGAGGGTCATGGATGCTTGTCACACAAATATGGCATGTGAGTGTAATGTTTTTCAGAAATGCCAGACTGATTTCCTTACTCTCAGGGTGGTAGCTGTTGAATGATCAGTGCTTTCCACAATATCACCTACCAGATCAAAGTGTGCCTAATAAAAATGTACAGACAGCTTGTTATGAATGATAAATATTTAAGCATAAGAACTGACTTTGTTTTAAGTTTGGGATATCTCTTCCAATATCTTGTTTTTTATCTTAATTTCTTCTCTTCAATCTTGCCAATAAGGAAAAGTTAATAAAATAAGTGCATTGACTTTGCTTCCTTAGAAATAAACTTTTAATAAATATATCAAGTTGTAGATTTCAGATAGATGATCAGTGCTCTTCTGTATTTCCTTGACAGTCTACCAAACTTACAAGACAATTTGTCTATTTAAGCTTCAGTTTGATTTTATTGGCCATGAGAATAGAAAAAATATGCAACCATAAATTTGATGTAAATTATTTTAAATAATAAAGTATCACAAGATATTTATTATTATTATTATTATCACTATCATCATCATTATTTCAAAAGTTGTTTCCTAGCTTAATGGCTCCTATTTGGGAAACAGAGATTTAAAACAGAAGATGATGTGTATCTTTCTCCATAAAATCTTTGATTCATTTATTCAAAGAACTTTATATACTGAAGAAAAAAAAAATTCTGAGAATCAACCAAATATCCCAATAGTTTTGGTCAAGTAGTATCTCTGGAATATAGAGTTTATAGTGAATAAAGTAAAAAAGATTTAAAAATTACTGTACAATTTTGAAATTATGTACTTTCCCAGTCTCATCTCCAACTCTTCCTCTACATAAAATTTAAACTCTTAGAGCAGTCATCCTTCCATAAAAATTGTCTCAGATCCTTCTCACTTGGTGAGCCCCCTGTTTGTAATGCAACTTCTTCTCTGCTTTTACTGACATTACTATTTTATGAAAATATATCAAATTGCCTTTTACCAACTTGTAGATCAGTTTTGCCAACGTGTACATCATTTCTTCCATTACACTTCAGACTTTGATTGTCTCTCCCTTAACTGATGTCATGTGCTACTTTTATCTTCATTTATTTCGCATTCCATTCATAGATCCTCAGGTAGTTCTTATCGTTCAGTCAACCTAGAAAATAGAAAATGTAGAGTATGTGATAAGAAAGAAGGTAGATACAGCAATAACCCAGTCTCCTAGAAGCAAATATCACCAACATGTTTAGATATTGTCTTCAATTTTTCTCTTCTGCTTAATTCTGCTATACTTTAAAACAATGTAAATATAAGGTTCTATATCCTTTATTGGGTTTTAAGACTCTCAAATTTTGGTCTGAGTTTTATTATCTTTGTCTCCTTAGTCTCTGACATCCAGAAGACATTGAAGTGTTCATTAACATTGAATATTGGATGGGTTATACACATAATAAATATTAAAATTACATATTTATTTGTGTGTTTATCTGCATAGTAATCTTTGTAGTAACAGTTGTTACATGTCACAATGGCAGAGGGTGTATATCAGTTTTAGTCACTATGACCTATCTAACACCACAGTAGCTGATATATAAACTTGTTGAATAAATGAATGTTTTAAAATCATACTCTGGCAGCCATGTACTATAGGAGACATGTAGAACCCTCTTGTGAATCTTCCATTTATATAGAAGTATTTCTTATATGGTCTTTAAATAGACATTTACCATCAGCTGATCCTATTGTATGTAACAAATGTATTTTTTGTTGGTATTATATAGAGTGATAAAGAGAAGAAAATAAAGGAAATTTCCATTTTGAAATCTTCAACTTATAAAACAAAACCCACCCCATACAGCAACTATTTAAAAAGCTGGAAAAGAGATCAGAATTCAATTAGAAATATGAATGAAGACTGAGCATAAAGGATGATATTGAAAGTGTGTTAAACCTTCAACTTCTCTGTGAGACCAAAGGAAGAGATGTGTATTTGGTGCAAAATTTATATTTTCTGTAGCACACTTGACCAGTTTATTTGAACACCATAATTACATAGAACCTTGAACAGGGAGAGAGATCTGGTTGGTTTGTACAGGTTAGTGTGATGCCCCAGTACATCCCAGAGGTATTTGGGCAGAAAATAAAAAAAGTATTTGCAAAGCCCCCTTGAAGGACTAGGGAAAAATATGGAAATATTAAACCTCCCCACCTGGGGAATTCCTGATATTCACACAAGCACTGGGGACTACAATTTAATAGGCCAAGCCCTCAGTCTTGGGGCTTGCCCTTATGAGATGTATTCCTGCAAAGGAGAAGCTAATCCTACTTATAATTATGCCTGAGAGACACCCCCAGAGAACCTCTTTTGTTGCTCAGATGTGGCTTCTCTCTCTAAGCCAACTTGGCAGGCAAACTCACTGCCCTCCCCGCTATGTGGGTCATGACTCCCTGGGATGTAAATCTCTTTGGCAAGGTGGAATATGGCTCCTGGCAATGAACTTGGCTCTGGCCTCATGGGATTGAAAAGGCTTCTTGGTTGAGAAGGGGGAGGAGAAATGAAACAAAATAGAGTTTCAGTGGCTGAGAGATTTCAAATAGAGTCAAGAGGTTATTCTGGAGGTTATTCTTATGCATTATATAGATATCCCTTTGTAGTTTTTAGTGTATTGGAATAGCCAGAAGGAATATCTGAAACTGTTGAACTGTAATGCAATATCCTTGATTCTTGAAGATGATTGTGTAACTACATAACTCTTAAGGTCTGACTGTGTAATTGCAAAAACCTTGCAACTGACACTCCCTATATCCAGAGTTTGGACAGATGAGTAAGAAAACAAAGACAAAAAATAAATAAATAATTGGGGGGAGGATAAGGGTTATGGGGTGTTTTGGGTGTTTTTTTTTTTATTTTTATTCTTATTTTTATTTTTATTTTTTGGAGTAATGAAACTGTTCAAAAATTTACTCTGGTGATTAATGCAAAACTATATGATGATACTTTGAACCATTGATTGTATGCTTTGGATGATTATCTGGAATGTGACTATATCTCAATAAAATTGCATTAAAAAAGACAGAATCTATCAAAGGGATGAATTTATTTACTAGACATTTGGGAGGACTTGATTGGATATAATTCCTTTTAGATATATATCAACAATGTGTAAATCAGTTACAAGAACAGCAGAGTATCTAGGTTCAAAACACTGGAATATTTCTGCTATAGAAGGAGTTAATATCTAGAAAAGTGCAATTCCAACCTTGTACTAACAGGCCCTCTTGTGATCCTCATTGTTCTGGACTCTACAACAGCCATGCTAACCAGACTTCCTTCCATGCTCTACCAGGAGGACGGCTATGGCCCAGGATAAGCATAGTTACGAGCTGCAGCTCCAGGGAGTCCAAAATTGAATATGAAGAGCAAGGGTTTAATGCTCTCTTTATTCAGGTTTCTTTTTTTTCCTCATTGGCAATTAGTTCATTCATTCACTATGGTCAGCATCTCTTGCAATGAAAGTTTTTGGATTCTACTCTTTCTGTTCATTGCTGATGGAAGGGGACTCTAGGAGCTGCTCAGCCTTTATTTAAAGCCGTAAGCCTTTCCACACTTGATAAAAATGGGAATTTGCCATGCTCAGCCTGGTAACTGAGACTGTTAGGTCTAAATCCTGGGGCTAAAGGCCAGCACAACCTCCCTGCTGGCCCACTGGCCTGGCGCTGTTCTCTCCGTTTCGCCTTCTGGTCACCCAGGTCTCTGTGTCTGCCTGTGGCTGTAGTAGTTGACTGGCTGTTTGAGTATTAATTCAGGGGTTCAAGTTCCTGAGAACTCGCCATTTCTCACCCTCCCCTAGGAAGAGGAATATCACAAGGCAGTAGTGGGATGAGAGCAGCATGTGTAGGAAAACAGATGTCTGACTTCATCAGGCTTATTTGTGTGGGTGTCTGGATGCGTGTAATTGCCCCTGTCAAAGAGACTTGAAAACTACCTATTATTTGATGCACACACCTCAGAACAAAGACTATCGGCAAAGAATGTTTGCTTTCCCAGAACAGTAGCAAGCAAGAATGGTAGCAACAACAACAGAAAACCAAGCTTCCAGGGCACTGAAGTGTTATTAAGCCATTCCCGTATCAGGGCATTTCAAACGCTGTGATTACATTTTATATAGAAAGAATGTGAATTTTAGCCATAGCCATACTTTCTCGAACAATGATAAACCCAGTGTCATAGGCAGAACAGGACTAAGTCTTAGCTTAATTCAATCTCCTAATTTTGCAGAGAAAATAAAAAGCATCCCAGGTTTAAACTCAACTCCCACAATTAGTCAGTGGAAGAACTAATATTACAACCTATTTCTTTTCTCTACCAGTCCAGTGATGGATCCAAATTGCTCTCCCCCTCCCCAGATTACTCTAAACATCAGTGATCTTTCTCATTTAAATAACATGGGGATTTAGAGACATAACAAAAATATCACATCTTTTAAATGTTAATGTGGGTGTTGCTATGTGCATTGTGTGTGTGTGTGTGTGTGTATATATATATATATATATATATATATATATATATATATATATATATATATAATGTACCTACTATTATCTTTATTTGGTCTGCAATTTTATGCCCTAAATGCAAATCAAATTCAGCCATTTGCTAATGTGACAGAGCAAACAAAAAGTAGATTACCTCAGAAACTAGAACAAAGATATTTGGCTTTCTTGCGATTTAAAATCAATCAACCTCTCTCTCTCTTACACACACACACACACACTCATACACACACACAAGGTTGTTGGTTGACATTAATTCTAATTTTAATTTTCCAGGTCACTGAATATTTGTCCATAGCCTCCTGCTACTTCCTCTTCATTAAAGATTTCTTCCTCTGCTAGAATGGTTGCTTTAGTGTTCGGTATACACATGATTTGGATTTAGCCACAAATTCAATTTAGAGGTCTAGTGTAAGTTGAATATTGTATAAATGGAATGCATATATAAAATTTTGAAATGAATTTTGATCTTTGATAAGCCACTCTGAGGAGGTGTGAGGGGATGGAACCCCCTTTGCTTCGGCTTGAGTGACAATAGACTCCACTCACCGCATTCAGTGGGGAGAGTTTTAGCTAATTGCGGGCGTTTTAGCTAATTGTTTGGCTAGGTGAAGTAGATAGGGCTGAATCGTTCTGTGCTCCAAAAGGGATTTTATTAAATGAGCAGGAAAATAAAGGAGAGAGGGAATGATTTGCTTAGTTTAAGAACTTTGATGAAAAAAGAATGGATATGTCTAATAAGGCAATTTATTAAATTTGTTGCTATTCACGCCCCAAGGAGTGAATCTTCAGTACAATATCAATGTTTTTAATGTGTCAAGAGGTTGGAGCTGTCTTAGAATTGTGCCAAGTGCTATGTCTTGCTTCAATGTGAGCAGGAGGAAAGAACAGGCAATTCATGCCAATTGCTCTTTCTCTTTCTCTGCCTGTGTATATTTGCAATGATTTGGAAAGTTCAGGAAAGTTAGCTTCCCAGGCATTTAATGCCTACAAAAGCTAGAGGATTTGGGAAGGTCTAAGTTGTGGCCCAAAGTCAGCCTCTGGCCTCAATGTTTCAAGAAGTATAGGGTCCTTTTGAACATATACTTCATCTATCCAGGATAGAGGGGAAAATAGTAGCCACACTTTTGAACTTTTGATGGCATATCTACACCCCTACTCAACTTTGCTCCCTTCCCTCCACTAGAACCTTCACGGGTTCATTTTTGGAGGTCTGAACACTACTTTCTGTCAAATGCCAGTTCCCTAAATTTCACCAACGCAAGGTGAAGCTGAGTTTACTGCTCCCTGTGGCAGGTGAGAGCACCGTCTCCACAGATCTTCACAACTGCCTTGGAAGAGGAAGGGCAAGGTGAGATTTTATTGAGAATCAGAAGTTTGGTTTAGGTGGGTCTTTCAGTAAGTGGGCTTGATTAGGATTGAGAAAGGATAATGTATACAAGTTTAGGAGGACTGGAAATAGCAAAGCAAACATTTTGAGGTGAGGGTTTCAAAAGTCTAAGGGCATAATCTGTTGATACATCCTATTGAAGGGTGGATGGAAGTTTGGAAAGTTGGAGAAGTTCATGTAGTGAACAATCACATTATTTGTATGAGTAAGGGTTCCCTGTCAAGGATTGCATGAAAATAATCAACGTATATGAATGGCACAGTAAAATCAAGTTAATGTAATGGCAAGTTGGGGATGGGGGTGGGGGGAGAGATCATTTTATCCTGAGTAACTGAGGCAACCCCAGGGGAAAGTTAAAGGCTTTCTTGTTGCAAGAAGGCTTACTTCTTTCTTTCTTCTTTTGGTATTATATCCTTGATTTGAAGCATTTATCTAAGTCCCAGTTTATTTTTTATTTCTTTGTACAAAGATTTTCCTGCCTTTAATAGTTTATGTACCTAATGAAACCCTGTGTTCATGGTTCAGTTTGCACAGGTGAAGAATTATGTAATTGGGAGAGTCTACTCTCCTCTGAGACATCTGGAATTAATGATGGTGACACATTCTCATCTCTCCTGAGAGCTTAGGATCCTTTAACATCTCCTCTCATTTAGGCCTATGCCCAAATGAAGATACCTCTTGTATTGAGTAAGAATCTCAGTCTAGGTTTCTGCTTGCAATGCTGGTGGAGTTAAAAATAAATTTATTTCTTAAGTCTGAGCATATTCATCCATATTCTTAAAGAACCACCTATCACAGTCAGAAATAAACCTCAAGAATGCAAATTTCAGATTGTTGGAAACCTATTTTTCCAAATCCATTTCTGGGATTTATTTGGAGTACAGCAGGGTCATATTTGAATCCTTTGTGCATAAGGGACACTGCTCAGCCAAAGCCCCATTGGATCTATTGAATATAATCTGATGTCTTTGGAAATAGAAATTATTGTCTAAGGCCTTAGTAGGCTCAATTTAACAATGTGTTTCCTGGAGGTGGGCAGGTGTTGGTGGGCAGGACTGTGTTCAAGTGACTGAGCTTAGGGAATGACAAATTCGTTCAACTGAAATGGAATCAGAAATAAAGGAAAAAGAATGTTTCACTCAGTAACAAAGTTTGTTCAAGATCAAGGGAAATTAAATGCCACGGAAGTACAAAGTTTTGGAGAGAAGAGCATGCAAGAGGAAGAATATACCGTTTCTTACAGTCTTCTGAAAACTCACCTATTCCTTTATTTCTTCAACTTTCAGTAGCAGTGGCTTGGGGCTAAAGAACTATTAGATCCTGCTGGGTTGGAAAAATAAAAAGAAGCCAGACTGAGCTTGTATTTGAGGGATGCAAGACCATGCAATTGCTTAGAGTATTGCCTGATAGAAATTTGATATAGGGAATGTAGGCTGTGTCTTTTGGACATGGTCCTCACAATTTACAATTAAGATGCTAGAAATATAAGGAACCAAAAGCGGTGCTGGGAGGTTGATAAGAATATTGGGCACAATTGAAAGAGAGATCAAGTGATATTAAATATACGGACTGGGTATTACAGCAAATAAGGGAAACACAAGAGGTACTACCTTTAAAAATTTTACCTAAATATTCAATGTGTCATTCATGGACAGGAGTCAGTCATTATGCATTACTAGTAAAAAGGTTTTTCCCCAAGATGTGGATATCACAGTGCTACAATTAACCTCCAGTGATAAATAGGCTGCAAAGGAGGCTGCCATCAGTTTCTCCCCTACCTCTGTGTGTATGCCGCTCCTGACATCAAGAGTTGAAATCTCACTTGCCGCTCCTTAAATTTGGGTCACCTTCACGATTTTCTTGATTGATTCTATACTGTGAAAGTGATGTTATTGTGTTTCCAAGATAAGGTCATAAAAGACTGAAACTTCTTCCTAGGCCTCTATAAGGCTTGGGACAAGCTTGTTCTTGGGACAATTCTTCTTGGAATCCATTGTCTTACTATGAGAAGTCCAAGATGCATGGAGATGCTACATGTGGGTCATCTGGTCAACCACCAGTTGAATTTGCAATGGATAGCCAGTATTGAGATCCAACCAGGTGATTCAGCTGCCTCTGTGTTCATCCCAGATGCGTAGTCAGATGCCTCTGCTATCACCTGACTGCATTCTTACCAGATACCTCACGTGCAGGCTGCCAGCTGAGCCCAATCAACCCACAGAACCCTGAGAGCTTTCGGCCATAAATTTTGGGGTAAATCTTTACCCAGTAATAGATAAATAGAACACCTCTCCATGTGCTATTTATGCAAATTGCTGACAGTTTACAGGAAGTAGATTCTGGACAACTGGAATGAATGAATAGATCCTGGCAATGCTGAAAATATAAAAACTTGTAATTGTTTTTTGTGTTTCCCCTGAAAACACAATGATCTGTAGCAAGGAACAATGACTTCAGACCAGGCAATATCACTTTTTTCCTCTTTTGATATTCAATGGCTACTTTCTGATGAATTTTGTACGGCAGATTTTAAGCTGCTTCAGTGATCACATTTTATTTGGAATCCTGATTGCATTGTCTAAATATCGTTCGTGATACCTGGGTATTCTAAATTGCCCTTATAGCTCCAGGAAACTTTGTAAAGAGACAAAAAGTAACAGATTTAGGGTAGGAGTAACCATCCTAACAGGTGTCAGAAGAGCAACATTAGTTATAGTGACACACTAGGTAATAGCTGATGGCGAAGAGACTGAACCAGAAATAAGCTCCCAGGTGGCAAGGAGAGAGTGAGAGGATAACACAAGCAGAAAGATGCTTTTTAAATATTTTGGGATGAAGATGATGGTACTAAATGATTGAATCGACTATATATTCAAACTAGATTTTTATAAGATTACAGGAAATTTGGATCATTTGATACCACTGGCATTATATGTTTATCTGGTGTATTTTTTTTTACCCAACACTAGCTAGTGTGGTTGAGTATGATTAGAGTTGAGAAAGTGAAGTTCAGTAACTGTTTGGCCTTGTAGGTATAGATATGTATATCTATTCTATGTAGCCTAGTGTAGATGTGGCAAAAATTTAATTCAGATAGTATCCTGATATTTTCTGGTTTTCTGAGAAAATGACTTCTCAGGGATCCTACTGCCTATGCATTTTATCTATGGACACTAAGTAGCAATTTAAAGGATTGGAATGATACAGGGGGAGGTTTCCTTCTCTCCCTGATATATTGTTCTCAATGACCTTCCTTTATTGTCCAGGGATAAGATTAAGAGAAGAAAACAATGTGGAGGGAAATCTCCTGCACACACTGGCCTCTAGGGGGAACTCAAGGCTTTTTCTTACCCATCTCATCACCCTTTCCCCACAACCACAATCCTCCAATATAGCTCTTCTGATTTCCAGCCCAGTGCTTCTTCTACTTACATCACATTACCTTGTTATCATTATCATGTTCAGAATTTTCCTCACCATGAAATACTATTCTGCATGGAAAAAAATGTTGATTACTTTCAGAGGAAGAAGAGTTAATTAATTATCCCTCATTGTGCCTTCTTACTCTTATTAGAAATCTGTTCTCATATATATATTTGTTCCATGTATGAGCGTGTCTAGATATACATGCACATATTGTCAATAAAGATGGGTTTCTCTTCCATAATTCACTGGTGATATAAAGTTACTGCATATTAAGCAAAAATGCAGGCAGAATTTGAGCTGAAAAAGGCACTTATTTTTAACTGAGATGACTTTGAAACAATTAGAATCATGCATGGTAGGTACTGAATAATTCAAAGAAAGTTGCAGATAATTCATGCTCCCTCCTTGGAGCCACTGCCTGATCTACAAATAGTCTGAAAAGCGATATGGCCTGATGGATTTTCCTCCTCCTGGCAAATAACAGAGTATTATGTTTCTATAATTATACTGAAATATTTTAGCAGTACAACCCAGAATCACACAAAGTAACTGAAATCAGATTTACAGCAGAATTCCAAAATAGCAACTATCTTTTAGAGGAACTGGATTGGCTCTATCTGGAAAAAACAGTTTTGAAAGGCATGTATTTCTCCACCTGACCAGCTAACCCCAGAGAACTCTAAGAAAAGGCAGCATATGTTCTGTATCTGACTGTAATATTGTGAGATAGCCCTCTGCTGGGTGGAGGGAGCAAACCTTGGTGTTAGGAATTTGTAATGAACATATTCGAAATCTGAATTTTTATTCTGTCCCTGACATGCCTCTGTGATTTGGGAAAAAAAAAAAACTCAACCTCTGTATTTTCTATAGACTCATATATGATTTATGTGCTATTTTATGTTTGTATAGATATTTTAAATAAAAAGTTATATAAATATTATTTTATTGAATCTTCAAAACCCTTATGTTAGGCAGTAATTATTATAATCAGACAAAGAAACTGAAGCTCAGGAAAAACAAGAAAATTGTCTCAAGACAGTTGAAGAATCAGGAATTAGTCCTAGGTTTTCTGATTTTAAATCCAATGGCCTTTCCATTGCAACAAATTAGTTTATTAACTACCCAAGAATTTATGCTGAGAGATTTCAATACTTACAGAAATGCATCAGAAGAATAAAATCCTTAGCATTTTACGTCTTTTTGTATGGGTCACACCTTATGTCATAGTAATTGGACAAACTCTAAGACAATGTCTTTTTGACATTCCTAGAATAATTTTGTAAGAATGCAAAAAGTAAATGATATGCACATATGTACACACCCTACCAATGAGAATAGAAATTATTAAACTAAATTAGGAAAAGTCATCTTCCACATGTGGTAAAAATTTCAATAATGAATTGGTGTTCACAATATTTGATAATGGACTTTACTGATAGTCCCGGGGCTCAGAAACGTCATGGGGGATATTATTTCATTGGGTTATCAGGGATATTCATCAGAATTCCAGGTTTTTGAAAGATCAGGTTTCAGGACTAGCATAGGCCTTTGCAGAAGCAGAGGATTTATTCCTGTCCATGCAATAAGTTTAGTACTAAAATAATTCAAAAGCTCTTTCACTAGATTGTGTGATTGAAAGGGAATTTTTCAAGTGCCAGGAGAGAAAGAGAAGAGTGTGCTAAAAAACAAAACAAACAAACAAACAAAACACTGAAAAATTGTGTATGGTTTTGCTGCTGTTCTGCGTTGGTGGGATGAGGGGAAAGGGAAGGAAAGGAAGGGAAGCAGGCAGTTGGGAAGTATCGAGTTTAATAATTTAGAGCAGTTGCTCTCAGTGGGGTGATTTCGCCCATCAGGAGACATTTGGCAATGTCTGGAGATATTTTTGTTTGCCAAAACTGTGAGTGTGTCTTGAGGAGTGGGGTGTGCAGTAGTAATGACTCCTTGTGGGTAGAGGCCAGGGATGCTGCTAAACAACCTACATTGCAAAAGACAGACCCCACAACAAAAAAACATCTAGCCTGAAATGTCAATAATGCTTAAGTTGAGAAACCCTGACCTAGAGCCTTGCAATTTTATGTCCATACAGGGATAGTAAGGAAAGACTTCATTCTAGAGAGTTGCAAATTTAGAACTGAGCACCCTCGAAACCAAAGACTTAATTATAGAACTGTTATACCCTAAGCTGAAGGGTGTAAAAAGCTTGCTTTCACCCAAGAGTCTGTGACATCTTGGTGCTATCTTGCCATAATTCTTGGTTTTCCTTAGCTGTTCTGTCATATGGTGATGTCCTCTCCTTTCCCCTCTGGGTTCCCACTGATTTCCAACTTCTGGCTCTTTGTGGTGACTTTCTCTGAATATGTCTGAATTTCTTCTACTTATAAAGGACTCCAGTAATAAGATTAACACACAACCTCTTTCAGTTGGGCCACACCTTAATTAAAAATAACATCTTCAAGAGAACCTGTTTACAATGGGTTCATACCCAGAGAAATGTGGATTACAATGAAGAACATGTTTTTTTTTTCTTCCCTCCTTGGGGTACATAACTACAATTTACTACAGTGACATATATATATATATACACACACACACACACACACACACACACACACACACACACACACACACACACAACACACACATATATATATATATATATATATATATATATATATATATATATATATATATATATTATTCCTGGCAGAAGCAAACACAAAATCTCTTTGGAAGACAGTTTTTTAATCTATGTTGCAAGAAGATCTTCACAGAAATAAAAGGAAAAAAAGCAGATAGAGATCAGCTCACAATAAAAATCTAAGAAGTTAAATGCACCAAAAAAGAGCATTAATAGATTCAACTGATAGTAATATCAAAGTACACAAACCTTTGGGATAATAAAATAATTGAAAAGGGAACATGTCTAATTAAGTTTAATGCCATTAAAATATTTAAAAGTAATCAAAATCCTATAAAAATCAGACATAATAAAAAGCAATAAGTGGATCTGTAAAAAGAAGCAAGTCAACCTCAACTGTGGAATTAAAAAGCTCAATCAATAATTTAAACAGCAAATTAGATTCAAATGAAAATAGAATAGTGAGTTGGAATTAACATGAGCAATTAACCCCAATGAAAAATAAATCGGAATAACTGTTAAAATACATGAAAGAGAGTGAGAGACAATGGAATTTAGAATTAAGAAAAGCCAAAATTAATTATAAATAGGAACTTGAAAGAGACTGAAGGATGGTGTCAAGACAATACTCAAAGTTCATCAAACTTCCACATTGCTGATGGTGGATGGGCTGCTAGGGCAAACCCTCATACTGAATACAACTAAAGTTTCTAGATGAACCATGAAGAAAAATATTTCTGAAAGGTTGAAAGAGCAAGCATGTTAGGGATAAATTATTCGGCAGAATCTTGGAGGAAAGCACATCTAGAGAGGTAAACTGGTTACTTTGATAACCAGTGAGGGTTTACCGGTCTGAAAGAGATAGCTAAGTGCTTAAAAACTTTGTAACAGTGTGTTTCCATTTTTTCTACTCCTTGTCTTAAGGCTATCACTGTCATATATTTATACATACATTAAAAACCTCATAATATGTTGCTGTTGTTAAAATTTTTATTTAAACAATGATCTTTTAAGGGGATTTACATAACTGGAAAATCTTATAGGTTATATGTAATCTTAAATGTTATCTTTTCCTGTGCTTTTCTTTTCTTTTTTGTAGGTTAATAGATCTATCTGACATCATTTTCCTTTGGCCTGGAAGGACTATTTGTAACATTTCTTCTCATGCCAATTCTGCAAGTTGTAAATTCTTTCAGCTTTTTATGTCTTCAATTTTACTTTATTTTTAAAAGTTTTTTATTGTGTGTGTATAAAATTTTATGTTGACAGATTTCTGTTTCATTACTTTACAGATGCTGTTCCACCTTCTTTTCACTTGCTTTATTTCTGATGAGGAACCAGTTGCCATTCTTATTTTTGTTCTTCTCTATTAAATCTGCTGTTTCTATGGACACTGTTCTAGTTTGCTAATGCCGCCAGAATGCAAAACACCAGAAATGGATTGGCTTTTATAAAGGGGATTTATCTGATTACACAGTTACAGTCTTAAGGCCATAAAATGTCCAAGGTAACACATCAGCAGTCGGGTACCTTCACTGGGGGATGGCCAATGGTGTCTGGAAAACCTCTGTTAGCTGGGAAGGCAAGCGGCTGGCATCTGCTCCAAAGTTCTGGGTTCAAAATGGTTTTCTCCCAGGACGTTCCTCTCTAGGCTGAAGTTCCTCAAAAATGTCACTCTTAGTTGCACTTGGGGTATTTGTCCTCTCTTAGTTTCTCTGGAGCAAGAGTCTGCTTTCAATGGCTGTCTTCAAACTGTCTCTCATCTGCAGCTCCTGTGCTTTCTTCAAAGTGTCCCTCTTGGCTGTAGCAAGCTTGCTCCTTCTGTCTGATCTTATATAGTATGCCAGTAATTGAATTCAGACCCACCCAATGGGCAGGCCAACACCACCATGGAAATTATCCAATCAGAGTCATCACCCACGGTTGGGTGGGGCACATCTCCATGGAAACACTCAAAGAATTACAGTCTAATTAACTAATAAGTCTGTCCACATAAGATTACATCAAAGATAATGGTGTTTGGAGGGACATAATACATTCAAACTGGCACAGACACTTTAAAGATTTTTTTTCTTTATGGTTGGTTTTGAGTAATTTTCTTCATGTAGCTTGTGTTTTGGATTTGTTGTTTCTTGGATATCTGAGTTTGTAGTTCATAAATTATGGGAAAATTTCACCCAACGTTTCTTCAAATATTTTTGTCCTCTCTTCTCCTTTGAAAGATTACATATATATTAGACCATGTGAAGTTGTCCTTCAGCTCACAGGAGTTACTTTCATTATTTGGATTCTTTTGTGCTCTGTGTGTATCATTTTGGATATTTTCTATTACTATATCTTTAAGTTCACTTATCTTTTCTTCTGCCATATCTAATCTACCAAAAATCCAATCAAGTGTATTTTTTATCATGGGCATAGTAGTTTTCATCTCACTGAAACAAAAAGACTTGTTTGTTTGTTTATTTGTTTGTTTTTAATATCTTCAATGTCTCTATCAAGCATTTCAAATGTATACATTACAATTGTAATAAATATTTTAATGTTCTTGCCTGCTAGTTCTAGCATCTTTATCAGTTTTGCATAAAATTTGATTGATTATTTTCTTCATCATAGGTTATATTTTCCTACATTTTTGTATGCCTGGTAATCTTTGATTGAAAGGCACACATTTGACTTTTACCTTGTTGAGTATTGTATATTTTTATATTTTTATGCATTTTGTTATTTTGTTCTTGGATGCCATTAAGTTATATAGAAACAGTTTGATCCTTTGGGGTCTTACTTTTATGATTTGTTAGCCTTGCCCAGAGCTATCCTCAGTCTATGGCTAATCATTCCCCACTACTGGGATAAGACTCAGTACCCCACTGATTGTTGGTTTATTTTAGATTGACTAGTAGGAACAGCCACTATTCCCAAACTTGTGTGAGCACTGGGCACTGCTCTTTAATTTTTTTGTTTGTTTTTCCTCCTTCAGCCATGAGTAATTTCCTCATGTTCATGTGTTGATCCTCATGTGCACAGTTTTTAGGTTATTTTAGCTGGGAGGTTATATCTGGTCCCTATTACTCCATCTTGGGTAGAAATGGAATTTCCATCCACTACATTTTAAATATCCTTTGAAGATGGACACCTTGGTTGCCAGTATCTCTCTACAACTCCACACAGAATCATGAAATCCAAGTTTGTACATACCTCATGATAGACCTACTTAAGAATTTTTTGGAGGAATGGTTTACATTTCTAGAAGTCAGACAATTGTGTTTCAAGGAAACACATAAATAATTGTACATAATATTTTTATATTGCTTTCTAGAGTGGCTTTATCAATTTACTCTGCCTGTACTAGCACACAAGAGTTCTGGTCTCTCCACATTCTTGCCAACACTTGGCATCATCCAAATTTTCTAATTGCTATCATTGTACTATGAATTAAATGAACTCTCATTGTTGTAATTGGAGTATTTAAAATTAATTCTTAGTATTTTGGATGGCCCTTTCATCCATGAATTCACTCATTTTACCAATTCTAGAAAATGTTCTGCAATTATGTTTTTTAAAATTCTTTATTAGAGAAGTTGAGCATTTACAGAAAAATCATGCATAAAATGAAGGATTCTCATATACCACCCTATTATTAACACCTTACATTGATGTGGAATGTTTGTTGTACTTGAAGATAGCACATTATTGTAATTGTACTGTTATCTATAGTCCATAGTTTAACTTAGGGTTCACTGGTTGTGTAGTATAGTTCCATAAATTTTTTCTTAAAGTTTTTGTTCTGTTACCTTATATACAATGTAACATTTCCCCTTTTAATCACAATGTTTTGTTACCATCACCACCATCAAATACCAAAACCTTTCTGTCATTCCAAATAGGATATCTGTACATTTTAAGCCTTAACTTCCCTTCCCTATCTCCACCCCATTACCTGGTAACCTATATTCTAGATTCTGACTCTATGAGTTTGCTTCTTCTAATTGTTTCAGTGCAATTATACAGCATACTTCCTTTTATGTCTGCCTTATTTCACTCAGTGTGATCTCTTCAAGATTCATCCATGTTGTCACAAGTGTCAGAACTTCATTCCTTTTGACAACTGAATAATATTCCATTGTATGTCTATTTATCCATTCATCCGTGATGGCCACAGGTTGTTCCCATCTTTTGTCAATTGTGAATAATGCCACTATGAACACTGGTGTATGAATATCTGTTGAAGTCCTTGCCTTCAGTTCTTTGGGGTATATCCTGAATAGTGGAATTGAGGGGTATGCTGGTTTGAATCTATTATGTACTCCAGAAAAGCCATGTTCTTTTAATCCAGTCTTGTGGAGGCAAACCTATTGTAGTTGGGACCTTTACTTTAGGCTGTTTCCATGGAGATGTAACCCCACCTATTCAAGGTGGGTCTTAGTTGTCTTTACTGGAGTCCTTTATGAGAAGATAGAAGGCAGAGACATTTTGAAGACAGCTCAGAGACAAGCTAAGATATATAATCCAGAGTTTGCCCCCAGGAGAAGCTAAGAGAGAAGCCAAGACAGGAGCCCAGAGACATTTTGGAGAAAGCCATGGAAAGCAGAAGCTAACCCCAGGAGAGGACCAGCAGACTGGCCATGTGCCTTCCTGTGTGACAGGGAAATCCCAGATGCCATCGGCCTTTCTTCAGAGAAGGTGTCATCCTGTTGATTCCTTAATTGGGACATTTTCATGGCCTTAGAAATGTAAATTTGTGAACTAATAAACACCGTTGTAAAAGCCAATCCAATTCTGGTATATTGTATTTTAGCAGCTTTAGAAAACCGAAACAATGGGTCATATGGTAGTTCTATACTTATCTTTCTGAGGAACTGCCAAACTGTCTTCCACAGTTGCATAGCCACCACAAATGAATAAGTGTTCTTATTTCTCCACATCCTCTTGTTATTTTCCATTTTAAAAAAATCTGCCATTCTAATGGATGTGAAATGGTATCTCATTGTGGTTTTGATTTGCATTTCCCTGATGGTTAATGATGTTGAGAATCTTTTCATATCCTTTCTGTCCTTTTGTATATCTTCTTTGGACAGATGTCCTTTCAAGTCCTTTGCCCATTTTTAAATTGGATTGTTTGTCTTTTTGAAGGATTTCTTTGTATATTCTAGATAATAAACCTTAATAAGATATGTGGTTTCCAAGTATTTTCTCCCTTTGTGTAGGGTGTTGTTTTACTTTCATGATAAAGTCCTTTGAGGTACAATTTATTTTTTAATTTTGATAAGGTTCTATTTATCTATTTCTTCTTTTGTTGCCTGTGCTTTTGGTGTAAAGTCTCAGAAACCATAACCTATACAAGTCATGAAAATGCTCCCATATATTTTCTTCCAGATGTTTGAGAGTTCTAGCTCTTATATTTAGGTCTTTGATCCCTTTTGAATTGATTTTTGTATAAAGTGTAGCTATTCAGGGCCCCTACCCTTCCATATAAATTTGATGATTGGCTTTTCCAACTTCTGCAAGGAAGGTTGTTGGAATTTTGATTGAGATTGCATTGAATCTATAAACCACTTGGGGTAGGATTGACATCCTAATGATTCCACTCCGTGAACATGGAATGTCCTCCATATAGTTAAGTCTTCTTTGATTTAGCATTTTTTTTATAGTTTTCTGTACAAGTCTTTTAATGCTTGGTTACATTTATTCCTAGATATTTGAGTATTTTGGTTGCTATTTTGAATGGAATTTTTTCTTGACTTCTTTTTTCAATTGTTCATTCTTGTGTATAAAAGCATGAATGATTTTTGGGTGTTGATATTGTGTGTTGCCACTTTTCTGAATTCATTTATTAGCTCTAGAAACATTTTTGTGGATTTTTCAGGAATTTCTGTATATAGGATCATATCATCTGAAAATAGGTAAAGTTTTTCTTCATCCTTTCCCATTTTTATTTCTTCTATTTCTTTTTCTTGCCTAATTGCTCTGGCAAGAACTTCCAGTACAATGTTGAATAACAGTGGTGATGGTTGGCATCCTTGTCTTTTTCCTGATCTTAGAGGGAAAGCATTCAGTCTTTCACCATTGGGTAGGATGAAAGCTTTGGGTTTTCCACAAATGCCCTTTATCATGTTGAAGATATTTCCTTCTATTCTTAGTGTTTTTATCAAGAAATTATACTGTATTTTGCCAAATGCCTTTTCTCCATCAATTGAGGTGACTTTGTGGGTTTTTTTTCCATCATTATGTTAATGATGTTATTGATTTTCTTATGTTGAACTAATCTTGCATAACAGGGATAAATCCCATTTGATCATCGTGTATTAATCTTTTAATATGCTGTTGGATTTTGTTGGTGAGTATTTTGCTGAGGATTTTGCATCTACATTCATAAAAGATATGGTCTGGAGTCTTTGTTTTTCATGATATCTTTATCTGGTTTTGGTATGAGGGTGATGTTGGCATCCTAGAATGAGTTAGGGAGTGTTTCTCCTTTTTTCAATTTTTTGGAAGAGTTTGAGCAGAATTGGAGGGAAGTCTTCTGAAATGTTTGGTAGAAGACCCCCATGAAGCCATCTGGTTCTGGCTTTTCTTTGTTGGAAGGTTTTTGGTTACTGATTCAATCCTTTACTAGTAATTGGTATGTTGAGATCATCTATTTCTTCTTGAGTCACTGTAGGTTGTTTGTATGTTTCTAAGATTTGTTCATTTCATCTAGGTTAAATAATTCATTGGCATAGATTTGTTTAAAGTATCCTTTTATAGTCCTTTTGATTTCAGTGAAGTTGGTAGTAATGCCCCCTTTTTTTTTTAGGTTTTTTTTTTTTAATCTTCATTTTATTAAGATATATTCACATACCACGCAGTCATACAAAACAAATCGTGCATTCGATTGTTCACAGTACCATTACATAGTTGTACATTCATCACCTAAATCAATCCCTGACACCTTCATTAGCACACACCCAAAAATAACAAGAATAATAATTAAAGTGAAAAAGAGCAATTGAAGTAAAAAAGAACACTGGGTACCTTTGTCTGTTTGTTTGTTTGTTTCCTTCCCCTATTTTTCTACTCATCCATCCATAAACTAGACAAAGTGGAGTGTGGTCCTTAAGGCTTTCCCAATCCCATTGTCACCCCTCATAAGCTACATTTTTATACAATTGTCTTCAAGATTCATGGGTTCTGGGTTGTAGTTTGATAGTTTCAGGTATCCACCGCCAGCTACCCCAATTCTTTAGAACCTAAAAAGGGTTGTCTAAATTGTGCGTAAGAGTGCCCACCAGAGTGACCTCTCGGCTCCTTTTGGAATCTCTCTGCCACTGAAGCTTATTTCATTTCCTTTCACATCTCCCTTTTGATCAAGAAGATGTTCTCCATCCCACGATGCCAGGTCTACATTCCTCCCCGGGAGTCATATTCCACGTTGCCAGGGAGATTCACTCCCCTGGTTGTCTGATCCCACGTAGGGGGGAGGGCAGTGATTTCACCTTTCAAGTTGGCTTAGCCAGAGAGAGAGGGCCACATCTGAGCAACAAAGAGGCATTCGGGAGGAGGCTCTTAGGCACAATTATAGGGATGCCTAGCCTCTCCTTTGCAGCAACCGTCTTCCCAAGGGTAGAACCTGTGGTAGAGGGCTCAACCCATCAAACCACCAGTCCCCTATGTCTGTGGTCATGTTAGCAACCATCGAGGTGGAGTAGACCAATACCCCTGCATTCTCCACAGGCTCCTCAAGGGGGCACTACATCTTTTTTTTTCCTTGTTTTTCTTTTTTTTTTTTTCTTTTTAACTTTCCTTTCTTTTTTAAATCAACTATATGAAAAAAAAATTAAAAAAAAAAATATACAATAAAAGAACATTTCAAAGAGACCATAACAAGGGAGTAAGAAAAAGACAACTAACCTAAGATAACTGCTTTACTTCCAACCTGTTCCTACTTTACCCCAAGAAAGTTACCTAATATAGCAACATTTCTCTGAACTTGTTCCTACTATATCCATCAGAAACTAACAGACCATAGTCATTCCTGGGCATCCCCAGAACATTAAATAGCATATCTGTTGTTCTTGGATTCCTGTTCCCCCTTCCTTAATTGCTCTCTATTGCTAGTTCCCTTACATTCTACATTATAAACCATTCGTTTTACATTTTTCAAAGTTCACGTTAGTGGTAGCATATAATATTTCTCTTTTTGTGCCTCGCTTATTTCGCTTAGCATTATGTCTTCAAGGTTCATCCATGTTGTCATATGTTTCATGAGGTCGTTCCTTCTTACTGCCGTGTAGTATTCCATCGTGTGTATATATCACATTTTATTTATCCACTCATCTGTTGAAGGACATTTGGGTTGTTTCCATCTCTTGGCAATTGTGAATAATGCTGCTATGAACATTGGCGTGCAGATATCTGTTCGTGTCACTGCTTTCCGATCTTCCGGGTATATACCGAGAAGTGCAATCGCTGGATCGAATGGTAACTCTATATCTAGTTTTCTAAGGAACTGCCAGACTGACTTCCAGAGTGGCTGAACCATTATACAGTCCCACCAACAATGAATAAGAGTTCCAATTTCTCCACATCCCCTCCAGCATTTGTAGTTTCCTGTTTGTTTAATGGCAGCCATTCTAATCGGTGTGAGATGGTATCTCATTTTGGTCTTAATTTGCATCTCTCTAATAGCTAGTGAAGCTGAACATTTTTTCATGTGGTTCTTGGCCATTTGTATTTCCTTTTCAGAGAACTGTCTTTTCATATCTT
The DNA here is from genome assembly GCF_015220235.1 of Choloepus didactylus. Lineage (NCBI taxonomy): Eukaryota > Metazoa > Chordata > Mammalia > Pilosa > Megalonychidae > Choloepus > Choloepus didactylus. Next base: position 77,958,376 of record NC_051321.1, on the reverse strand, counting down.
TTGCCCATTTCATAATTGGGCTGTCTGTACTATTGTCATTGAGTTGTAGGATTTCTTTATATATGCAAGATATCAGTCTTTTGTCAGATACATGGTTTCCAAAAATTTTTTCCCATTGAGTTGGCTGCCTCTTTACCTTTTTGAGAAATTCCTTTGAGGTGCAGTAACTTCGAAGCTTGAGGAGTTCCCATTTATCTATTTTCTCTTTTGTTGCTTGTGCTTTGGGTGTAAAGTCTAGGAAGTGGCCGCCTAATACAAGGTCTTGAAGATGTTTTCCTACATTATCTTCTAGGAGTTTTATGGTACTTTCTTTTATATTGAGATCTTTTGTCCATTTTGAGTTAATTTTTGTGTAGGGGGTGAGGTAGGGGTCCTCTTTCATTCTTTGGATACGGATATCCAACTCTCCCAGCCCCATTTGTTGAAAAGACCATTATGACTCAGTTCAGTGACTTTGGGGGCCTTATCAAAGATCAGTCGGCCATAGATCTGAGGGTCTATCTCTGAATTCTCAATTCGATTCCATTGATCTATATGTCTATCTTTGTGCCAGTACCATGCTGTTTTGACAACTGTGGCTTTATAATAAGCTTCAAAGTCAGGGAGTGTAAGTCCTCTCACTTCATTTTTCTTTTTTAGAGTGTCTTTAGCAATTCGAGGCATCTTCCCTTTCCAAATAAATTTGATAACTAGCTTTTCCAAGTCTGCAAAGTAGGTTGTTGGAATTTTGATTGGGATTGCATTGAATCTGTAGATGAGTTTGGGTAGAATTGACATCTTAATGGCATTTAGCCTTCCTATCCATGAACATGGAATATTTTTCCATCTTTTAAGGTCCCCTTCTATTTCTTTTAGTAGAGTTATGTAGTTTTCTTTGTATAGGTCTTTTACATCTTTGGTTAAGTTTATTCCTTGGTACTTGATTTTTTTGGTTGCTATTGAAAACGGTATCTTTTTCTTGAGTGTCTCTTCAGTTTGTTCATTTCTAGCATATAGAAACATTACTGACTTATGTGCATTAATCTTGTATCACACTACTTTGTTAAATTTGTTTATTAGCTCTAGTAGCTGTATTGTCGGTTTCTCAGGGTTTTCTAGATATAAGATCATATCATCTGCAAACAATGACAGTTTTACTTCTTCTTTTCCAATTTGGATGCCTTTTATTTCTTTGTCTTGCCGGATTGCCCTGGTTAGCACTTCCAGCACAATGTTGAATAACAGTGGTGACAGCAGGCATCCTTGTCTTGTTCCTGATCTTAGAGCGAAGCCTTTCAGTCACTCACCATTGAGTACTATGCTGGCTGTGGGTTTTTCATATATGCTCTCTATCATATTGAGGAAGTTTCCTTCAATTCCTACCTTCTGAAGTGTTTTTATCAAAAACGGATGTTGGATTTTGTCAAATGCTTTTTCAGCATCTATTGAGATGATCATTTGATTTTTCCCTTTCGAATTTTTAATGTGTTGTAATACATTGATTGATTTTCTTATGTTGAACCATCCTTGCATGCCTGGAATGAACCCCACTTGGTCATGGTGTATGATTTTTTTAATGTGTCTTTGGATTCGATTTGCAAGTATTTTCTTGAGGATTTTTGCATCTATATTCATTAGGGAGATTGGCCGGTAGTTTTCCTTTTTTGTAGCATCTTTGTCTGGTTTGGGTATTAGATTGATGTTAGCTTCATAAAATGAGTTAGGTAGTGTTCCATTTTCTTCAATGTTTTGAAAGAGTTTGAGTAAGATTGGTGTCACTTCTTTCTGGAAAGTTTGGTAGAATTCCCCTGTGAAGCCATCTGGCCCTGGGCATTTATTTGTGGGAAGATTTTTGATGACTGATTGGATCTCTTTGCTTGTGATAGGTTGGTTGAGGTCTTCTGTTTCTTCTCTGGTCAGTCTAGGTTGTTCATATGCTTCCAGGAAATTGTCCATTTCCTCTACATTATCCAGTTTGTTGCCATACAGTTGTTCATAGTATCCTCTTATAATTTTTTTAATTTCTTCAGGATCTGCAGTTATGTCACCTTTTTCATTCATTATTTTGTTTATATGGGTCTTCTCTCTTTTTGATTTTGTCAGTGTAGCTAGGGGCTTATCAATCTTGTTGATCTTCTCAAAGAACCAACTTCTGGTGATACTTATCCTCTCTATTGTTTTTTTGTTCTCTATGTCATTTATTTCTGCTTTAATCCTTGTTATTTCTTTTCTTGTACTTGGTTTAGGATTGGTTTGCTGTTCATTTTCTAGCTTCTTCAGTTGATCCATTAGTTCTTTGATTTTGGCTCTTTCTTCCTTTTTAATATATGCATTTAGTGCTATAAATTTCCCCCTTAGCACTGCTTTTGCTGCATCCCATAGGTTTTGGTATGTTGTGGTCTCATTTTCATTCATCTCTATATATTTAGCAATTTCTCTTGCTATTTCTTCTTTAACCCACTGATTGTTTAGGAGTGCGTTGTTTAACCTCCAGGTATTTGTGAATTTTCTAAGTCTCTGATGGTTATTGACTTCTAATTGTCTTCCATTGTGGTCAGAGAATGTGCTTTGAATAATTTCAATCTTTTTAAATTTATTGAGGCTTGTTTTATGTCCCAGCATATGATCTATTCTGGAGAACGTTCCGTGAGCACTAGAGAAGTATGTGTATCCTTGTGATTCGGGATGTAATGTCCTGTATATGTCTGTTAAATCTAATTCATTTATCAGATTGTTTAGGTTTTCAGTTTCCTTATTGGTCTTCTGTCTGGTTGATCTATCTATAGGAGAGAGTGATGTGTTGAAGTCTCCCACAATTATTGTGGAAACATCAATTGCTTCCTTTAGTTTTGCCAGTGTTTCTCTCATGTATTTTGTGGCACCTTGATTGGGTGCATAGACATTTATGATTGTTATTTCTTCTTGTTGAATTGCCCCTTTTATTAGTATGTAGTGGCCTTCTTTGTCTCTCAAAACATCCCTGCATTTGAAGTCTATTTTATCTGAGATTAATATTGCTACACCTGCTTTCTTTTAGCTGTAGCTTGCATGAAATATTTCTTTCCATCCTTTCACTTTCAGTTTCTTTGTGTCCCTGTGTCTAAGATGAGTCTCTTGTATGCAACATATTTATGGTTCATTTTTTTTTGATGCATTCTGCAAATCTGTATCTTTTCATTGGGGAGTTTAATCCATTTACATTCAACGTTATAACCGTGAAGGCATTTCTTGAATCAGCCATCTTATCCTTTGGTTTATGTTTGTCATATTTTTCCCCTCTGTCTATTAATATCCTTTATTGTACCCATACCGAATCTCTTTAGCACTGAACCTTTCTCCAAGTCTCTCTGTCCTTTCTTTGTTTCTCTGTCTGTAGGGCTCCCTTTAGTATCTCCAGTAGGGCAGGTCTCTTGTTAGCAAATTCTCTCAGCATTTGATTGTCTGTGAAAAATTTAAGCTCTCCCTCAAATTTGAAGGAGAGCTTTGCTAGATAAAGTATTCTTGGTTGGAAATTTTTCTCACTCAGAGTTTTAAATATATCATGTCACTGCCTTCTTGCCTCCATGGTGGCTGCTGAGTAGTCACTACTTAGTCTTATGCTGTTTCCTTTGTATATGGTGAATTGCTTTTCTCTTGCTGCTTTCAGAACTTGCTCCTTGTCTTCCGTGTTTGACAGTGTGATCACAATATGTCTCGGAGTGGGTTTATTTGGATTTATTCTATTTGGATTTCGCTGAGCATTTATGATTTGTGTATTTATGTTGTTTTGAAGATTTGGGAAGTTTTCCCCAACAATTTCTTTGAATACTCTTCCTAGACCTTTACCCTTTTCTTCCCCTTCTGGAAAACCAATGAGTCTTATATTCGGACGTTTTATAATATCTATCATATCCCTGAGGTCTGTTTCGATTTTTTCAATTTTTTTCCCCATTCTTTCTTTTGTGCTTTCATTTTCCATTCTGTCATCTTCGAGGTCACTGATTCGTTGTTCAACTTCCTCTAGTCTTGTACTATGAGTGTCCAGAATCTTTTTAATTTGGTCAACAGTTTCTTTAATTTCCATAAGATCATCTATTTTTTTATTTAGTCTTTCAGTGTCTTCTTTATGCTCTTCTAGGGTCTTCTTGATATCCTTTGTCTCCCGTACTATGGTCTCATTGTTCATCTTTAGTTCCTTGAGTAGCTGCTCTAGGTGCTGTGTCTCTTCTGATCTTTCGATTTGGGTGCTTGGGCTTGGGTTATCCATATCGTCTGGTTTTTTCATATGCTTTATAATTTTCTGTTGTTTTTGTCCTCTTGGCATTTGCTTAACTTGTTAGGGTTTGTTAGGATTTGTAGACCAATTGAAGTCCTTATATCTAATTTATCAGATCTACAGCTAATTTATCAGATCTACAGCTTTGTGGAGTACACTTTCTCTAACTAACCAGCAGGTGGCGTCCACGAGCCACCTGTTCTCCACAAGCCAGTTCTCCCCTGCTTAGCCTTTGTGGTGAGTGGGGGAGTGAGTCTTTTGGGTTCCAATTGGTGTACCAAGCTTCCCTGTGTAGTTGGTGTTGCCCGCCCTGTATATGGGGCGTGTTTCTGGGCAGTCAGGGTGGGGGGGGGTGGCTCTAACAATCAAGTCTCCCTGGTGATCCTGGAGTTTTAAAGCTGCTGCAGTAGTCTGATCCTTCAATTCAGTCCTGCCACAGTTTGTTTCTGCCACTGACCCACAAGTCCTTGGTATTGGCATATGGCTCCTGAGACTTGCAAGTGGGCCCCTCTTCCAGGCCGTGCACCCCCTGGTCCTCTGTTGAGGGATGACTGTGCTGTGTCACAGGTGAGTACCGTCCCCCCAGGGCAGTTCTGGGCTGCTGGGCTGTGTAGGGAGGCTCCCAGTCTGCTGAAATGATGGCTGAATGGGGCTTTGTTAATTCACACTGCTCCACCTTCCCAACTCTGGGACAATCAGCTGTCCCAACTCTGGGACAATGTCCACGCCCAGTTTTGTGGTGTGTGCCTGTTATTTGAAGCACTTCCATCACACTGGGTTGTCTCGGGCAGCTCTGGGCTATGGGGCTGGCGATGGGCAGGAGTGTTTCCTGTCCACCAGGATGATGGCTGTGAGCGGACACCCCCCTTTTCTTGGGAAGTTGTGGTGTTTAGTGAATTTTCTCAGCCACTGGATTATTGCCTTTTTTCTCAGAGCTCTCTTAGTTCTGCTCTTGTCTTGACCTGCCCAAATTGCAAGTCTTTGAAGCTTTCTGTATTGGGCTTCTTAGAGTAATTGTTTTAGAAAAAGAAAAAAGGATTTAAAAAAAAAAAAAAAAAAGGGCCCTCCTCAGAGATCTAATGGGTTATTGAAATGCTAAGAGACAAAGCAATTAGGGCCATTAAGGAAAGGTCCACAGGGCAGAGAGATCAGCTTTTCTCCGGGATTTGCATATGAGCCTCAGGGCCTGAGCTCCGCCCTTCCCCTTTCTATGTTCACCAGAACTCCAAAAATCCTCCACTTTTATTTTGGAGTTTTTCCTGTTGTTTTTTCCTATGCCTGTTTCCTCTCTGCTGGGCTGGCTGCTCTCAGATTCTCTGGTGTCTGGTCTCAGTCTATCTATGGTTGGAGTTTGGATCAGTAGAATGAGTTTCTGATAAGGGCTGCCACTGCAGTTCTCCCTTCTCCTTCCCGGAGCTGACAGCCCCTCCTCCCACGGGACTGAACCTGGCAGGGAGGGGTGCGGGTCCCCTGGCCACAAAAACTTACAGATTTCTCTGATCTCAGTAGTTCGACGTTTTCATGAGTATTGTATGAAGTATGCCCAAAGTCAGATTGCTCTGTGGTGTCCAATCCATGCAGTTCCTGGCTTTCTACCTACTTTCCTGGAGGAGTAACTAAAACATACAGCTCACCAGTCCGCCATCTTGCCCTGCCTCGCCGTAATGCCCCTTTTTCATTTCTGATTTTCATTGTCTATATCCTCTCTCTTCTTTTCTTTGTCAATCTAGCTACAGATTTGTTGATTTAATTAATCTTTTCAAAGAACCAAGTTTTGGTTTTGTTGATTCTCTATTGGTTTTTTTTTTGGTTTTGTTTTGTTTTCCTATCTCATTTATCTCCACTCTAGCACTCTTGTTTCCTTCCTTCTACTCACTTTGGGTTTAATTTGTTCTTCTTTTTCTAGTTCTTCCAGTTTTGAGGTTAGGCCTCTGATTTGAAGTCTTTCTTCTTTTTTAATGTTACAATTTAGAGCTATAAATTTCCCTCTCAGAAGTGCCTTTGCTGTATCACATAAGTTTTGGTATGCTGTGTTTTCGTTTTCATTTGTCTCAAGATATTTTGTAATATCACTTTTGATTTCCTCTTAACTCATTGGATGGTTAAGAGTGTGTTGTTTAATTTCCATATATTCACAGTTTTTCCATTTTTCTCTCTGTTATAGATTCTAGCTTCATTCCATTGTGGTCAGAGAAAATATATTGTATAATTTCAGTATTTTTGAATTTATTGAGACTTGTTTTGTGACTTAACGTGTGGTGTGTCCTGGAGAATGATCCATGTGCACTCAAGAAGAATGTGTATTCTCTTTGTTGGGTGAAGTGTTCCATATTTGTCTGTTAGGTCTTGTTGGTTTAGAATATCATCCAAGTCTTGTATTTCCATATTGATATTCTGACCAGATGTTCCATGTATTATTATAATTGTTGTATTAAAGTCTCCTACTATTAATGCATAACCATCAGTTTCTTCCTTCAAATCTGTCAGTATAATTTCATATATTTGGGGCTCTGCTGTTGGATGCATATATATTTATTTTTGTTGCATCTTCTTGTGGAAATATCCCCTTTATCAGTTTATAATGACCATCTTTGTCCCTTGCAACTGTTATTGACTTAAAGTCTGTTTTATCTGATATTAGCACAGCTACCCTGGTTCTATTTTGGTCACTATTTGCATGGTATATTTTTTCCATCCTTTCACTTTCATCCTACTTGTATCATTGAATTCAAGTTGAGTCTCTTGTATACAGCATGCAATTGGGTCATGCTTTTTATCCATTCTGCCAATCTCTGCGTTTTGACTGGAGAGTTTAATCCATTTACATTTAAGTCACTACTGAAAATGCAGGAATTTCTTCTTTTGCTATTTATCCTCTGTAAGTCTTACACCTTTTTTGACCCTCAGACCTGTTAATGCCTACTTTGACTTTTTGTGTTGTACTATATTGAGTGCTTTCTCATTTCTCATTTATATCTGGATATATTTTTCATGTATTTCCCTTGTGGCTACCATGGGGTTAAAGTGTAACATCTTAAATAGATAGCAATCATATTTGGTTTGATTCCAACTTAACTTCAATAGCATGCACATATACTTTTCCTATATCACTTTGTTCCTCCACCTTTGTTTTTTTATGTACTTGTTACCACTTATATCTTTGTACATTGTATGTCCCAAAACCGAGGTTTATTATTATTTTATAAGCATTTGCATTTTAGCACATGTAGGAAGTATGAAGTGGAGTTACATACCAAACAATACTACAATAATCCTGGCATTTATAATTACCCAAATAGTTACCTTTACCACAGGTCTTTATTTTTTTATTCTGCTTCAAACTACTGTCTATTGTCCTTTCTTTTCAGTCAGAAGAATTCCCTTTAGGATTGCTTGTAGGCTAGATCTAGTGGTGATGAACTCCCTCAGCTTTTGTTTATCTGAGAATGTCTTACTCTCTCCCCCATTTTTAAAATAAAATCTTATGGGATATAAAATTATTGGCTGACAGTTGTTTTCTTTTGCACGTTAAGTATTTCAACCCACTGCCTCCTTGCCTCCATGGTTTCTGGTGAGAAATCAGCACTCATTCTAATCATGACTCCCTTGTATGTTAGAAGTTGCTTTTCTCTTGCAGCTTTCAGAACTCTCTCTTTGTCCTTTGCACTAATAGTGTGATCAGTATAAGAAAAGATATATTTTGCTTCATGTTCATTCTCTTTTGTGTTCTTTGGGCTGCTTGGATGTGCATATTCACATTTTTTTGTTTTGGATAATCTCTATCATTATTTTTCTGAATATTCCTTCTGGCCTTTCTCCCTTTCTTTTCCTTCTGCAACTCCCATAATGCATATATTGATATGCTTGATGGTGTCCCAGAGGTGTCTTAGGCTATTTTCACTTTTAATAATTCTTTTTCCTCTCTGCTCCTCAGCCCCACTCATTTCAAGTGCCTTGTCTTTGATTTCACTGGTTCTTTCTTCTGTCTGCTCCAATCTGCTTTGGAAACTCTCCTGGGAAGTTTTAATTTCAGTTATTATGGACTTCAACTCCAGTAGTACTGTTTCATTCCTTTAAAAAATTTCTATCTTTTTACTATGATTCTCATATTGCTCATTCGTTGTTTTCTTGGTATTCTTTAGTTCTTTGTGTTTTCCTTCATCTCCTTGAGCATGTTTAAGATCATTTTTTAAAAGACTTTGCTCAGTAGGTCTACATTTTGATCTTCTTCATTACTGTTTTCTGGATTGTCATCCTCTTCCTGTGGGTAGGCCATCTTTGTCTTGAACTCTCTTGTTTCACATTGTACATTTAATATTTTAAAATGTTAATTCTGGGATTTATTTCCTGAGATGTCTGTTTCTTGATTTTGTAACTAGCTGGTGATAACACAGAGATTCCCTTGAGCTTCAGCACTCCTATCAGGAAGGTCTGCTCAAGGCAAATTCAGTCTGCAGGGTTTTCCTTGTCTTTCTGGGCCTGTCTTGTCCTGTGGTTTTGATTGTTAGTTGTTTTTGGAGTTACCCTCTTTACAGGAGTTTGGTTGTCTCCTCTGTTTCCCAGGAGTAAGGCCTCCCTCTCCAGGTATTTGAATGTGGCAAGCCTTTGACCCAAACTCTCTGCCTCTATAGTTTCTTACACCCCTTTTTTGTGTGTCTAGCTGCTTTTCCTTGGAAGGCAAATTCTGGGAGTAGGGGCATACTGGAGAGGACTCCCACAAGTCGGTCTTTCACATCCAAAATGGCCAGCAACCCACAAAGGGTTGTCCACAGTGCCCTGGGACAGATTAGGAAGGGTACCAAGAACTTCTCCAACAGCGCCCCCCCCCCCAAAGCTTAGTTTTCCTGGCTTGCCCAATAAATGCAGGCTTTCAGCTAAGTGTCACCTGCAGTCCTGAAGAAGCACTGTGTCTTTAAATCTAAAACACCTCCGCCCCTGTCTGGTGTGGGTAGAAACAATGGCTTCACTCAGAGCCATGCCCCCAGCAATCTGATTTCGCTAATCAAAAGCTGTGATCACTGATCAGCTGTGCCCTCCCCTGGTCTCAGGGAAGGGGATTTTTATATCTCTTCCTGTCCCCAGTGAGCTAGCCAGGTGAGTCTGGACCCTATTGTGGCCTTCCAAGAGAGTGGGCGAGTGCTGTTAACCACAGCATGGAGAGAGCAATTTACTGTTCTTTAGAGTAATTTATCATCCTCTTCCTCTTGCTTTTCCCTGGATGTTGTACAGTGTTCTTTTGGCCTCTGGAGCTTCAAAATAGTGGTTTCAGACAGTTTCTTCCTATTTAATAGTTGTTCTGATGGCAGGGCTGAGTCCTGGGGCTCCCTACTCTGCCATCTTCCCATCATCTGTGCAATAAATCTTCAAATATATTTTCTTCGGGTTTCTCATTATTCTTTACTTCTTGATATCTTATTTGACTTATTTTGGAGCCGTATTTTTTTCTGTCTTCCAAGCTTTCTAATTTTCTTTCACCTTTCCTATTTAATTATCCCTCTGTTCTACCTTCTAAATGACTTCTCCTCAAATCTGTGCTCCAATCAACTATCTTATCATCAGTGTCTATTTATGCCTCACCTGCTCATTGAGGGCTTTTCTAAAATTTCAAATAACTGTTAATTTCATTTCTAATATTTTAATTTGTTTCTTTAAAATATCTTCCTGTTATTTTTCATTGTCTTTTTTCTTGCAATTATGTTTAAAGAATAATATATCTTATAAATATATATTAAAATAAATTATATATTTATCAGAATAGTTTGTATTACTTATTTTGAAATAGCAGGTTGATAACATTTTTTCTAGTTCTACCAGTGCACATTCCTGTTTGTTGTAACTGATGGCCCACCTATGTAGATTCCTTTCCTCAAGTCATCTGATATATTTGACAGTGACTGTTTATTCATTAGGATATGTTTTCTGTTGTTGCCCCATTATCTCCAGTTGTAGATGGGTTCTCTGTAGGTGAGAGATTACCTTTTGACTCTGCCAAGATCCTCATTCTGGGGATATTTTTTTATCTTAATTTCTTAGCTGAGTGTTTCATACCCAGTGGATATCATGAATTTGAACTGTATGTTTGATCCTGGCATAAGTTAAGGTTTAATATTTTTTCTGGGTCACTGTCCTCCCAGGACTCCAGGTGTATGTCAGAGGTCTTTGCTTTTCTTAGGACTGGTGGATAGAACAGCCTATTTCCCATTTCATAAACAAAATGACCTTTGATGGTGCCTAGTTTCATGTAAAGAACTTAGTTCCATTTTCCTATTTCCCACAATCAGGCATCTTGTCTTATTCTTACAAGGGCAGTGAAAGTCAAGTGTCCAACTCCCTAAGTCCATTATCTCATTCAATATTCCATGCATCAGAAAGAGAAACACAAAATTCAAGGACATGTTTTAGCATCAATGAGACAAATCAAATTAAATTAAAAATTAGCATGCTACATTATAAGTGAACTGAATATGAATGTGAGCCTGGAAACCAGTTAAATAGTGATGGACAATAACACAATTGCTATAAAAATGGAACCAATTTTAAAAGATGTTGCAGTAGGAAGAAAAAAAAAATTGCCATCTCAAAGATGTACTTAATTCCTAATCCTCAGAACCTGTGAACTTTACTTTGTATGGTCACAGAATGAATCTTATTTGATATGACAAAACATTTGTTAAGTGAAGGAGCTTGAGAGGAGGCAGTTCTCTGTGTGAGCCCTAAGTGCAATCCCATGTATCCTTACAAGAGAAATGAAGAGGAAGGTTAGCCAGACAGACACATGGGGGCACTGTGAAGACAAAGAGAGATGTAGCCACAAGACAAGGAGCACCAACGGCCACCAGAAGCTGGAAGAAGCAAGAAACATTCTCCCTGAGAGCTTTGAATGGAGCATGGCCCTGCCAGCTCCTTGATTTTGGGCGTCTGACACCCCGGAAAAGTGAGGGAATATATTCTTGTTGTTTTAAGCCACCAAGTTTGTAATAATTTGGTACAACAGTCCCAGAAAACTAATTCAAGCATGAGAAGGAGTATTTATGAAAAAGACTTAGCTCACAAATGATTTGACAATTGGTTATTTTAAATCTGTCATGTAACAAGTCCTTTTTCTACTATATTTTATGCTTAAGAACAAAGAAAAAATCTGCAATATTCTATAATTCATTGGAAATTATAATAATAACCATAATAATAATGATAATTTATTGAACACTGTTTGCTAAGCTCTTTGCTAGTGTTATCACCACTAAGTCTTAAAACTCCCCCAAACGTTCTGTACTATTTTTTAATCCCTGCTCCATAAGTGCGGAAATCAAGTTTAAGAGAGTTAAAGTAGCTCATCAAAAGTTGTGTCTAGTCACCTGAAACTTGAAGCTAGAGCTCGGCAGATATGAATGTCAGTATTAGTGCATACAGCAACTGTTAAAAAAAAGCTGAAAAAGAGCCCAGACTTCAATTAGTGATATGAATGAAGAAGATCTGGTTAAGACTAGGGCAAACCGGTCCAAAGGGTAAGGTCGAAACTGACTGTGTTTTAAAACTTCAACTTCCATGTGAGACCAAGGGAAGAGATGTCTATTTGGTGCAGGATCTACATTTTCTAAACAGTATAACTTTACAGTCAGTTTGTTCAAACACCACGATTGCATGGAGCTTTGAATAGGAAGTGAGATACGGTGGGCTGGTATAGCTTAGAGTGAAATAGTGACACGTCCTAAAGTAAATTGGGGAGAGAATAAAAAATATATTTACAGCCACCCCCCCCCCCATGAGCTGGGGGAAGGTTCATAAGTGTTGGACTTCCTTACCTCGACTGGTGTTGATGTTGTCACAAACATTGGGACTGGCGGTTTGATGTGCCGAGCCCTCTATCATGGGACTTGCCCTTGTGGGGCTCGTTACTGCAAAAGAGAGGCTAAACTTGCATATAATTGTGCCTAAGAGTCTCCCCCTGAGTACCTCTTTGTTGCTCAGATGTGGCCCTCTCTCTCTCTAACTGAGCCACCTCGGCAGGTGAACTCACTGCCCTCCCCCCTACGTGGGACCCGACTCCCAGGGGTGTAAATCTCCCTGGCAACGCAGGATGTGACTCCGGGCATGAATCTGGACCTGGCATCGTGGGATTGAGAGTATCTTCTTGACCAAAAGGGGGGTGCAAAATGAGACGAAATAGTTTCAATGGCTAAGAGATTTCAAATGGAGTCGAGAGGTCACTCTGGTGGACATTCTTATGCACTATATAGATAACACCTCTTAGGTTTTAATGTATTGGAATAGCTAGAAGTAAATACCTGAAACTACCAAATTCCAACCCAGTAGTCTGGACTCCTGAAGACGATTGTATAATAATGTAGATTACAAGGGGTGACTATGATTGTGAAGGTCTTATGGATCACACTTCCTTTGACAAATAGGGTAGGATGGGGGGGGTTTGGGTGTTATTTTTATATGTTTATTTTTTATTCTTATTCTGATTCTTTCTGATGTAAGGAAAATGTTCAGAAATAGATTGTGGTGATGAATGCATAACTATATGATCATACTGTGAACAGTGATTGTATACCATGGATGATTGTATGGTATGTGAATGTACTTCAATAAAACTGAATTAAAAAAAAAAGTTATGTCTAGTAAATTTTTAGATTCATAGACCAATGAGATTAATCACTATAGTTGTGGGTCTCAAGCTTCGGTGTGCATAATAATTACTTAACTATTTGTTTAAAATGCATATTTTTTATGTCCCAATAGCAGAGATTCTGATCTAGAATTTCCAAGGTTGGGCCTAGAATATGCATTATAAAAATATCTAATGCACTGGATAAGTGAACAAATTTCAGAAATGGTATACTAGACTGATATTAAGCATTACTCAGTACCAAAAACAGACAGAGGTAATGATAATTATCGTGGAGGGCTGGGGGAGCACAATACAGAAATTCTTTTTGGCCACATGATGTCCTTCTTGCCATGAAAGTAGGGCAAAGAGAATAACTCAGGACTCACAAAAACAGATCCTTTCCCCAAACATTTCTGAATTACAGCATTTGAGTCACTTTCTCAGTTGTCCGCCAGTCTGTTTTTCTTCCATAGTCATGGAATAAAGAACAAATATTTTATCATATTTTGTCCAATGGCTTTGTCTTGTTCTACATTGGCTTTATGCCTTAGAAAACACAGTAAATAGTTCTGTTAGAACAAAACTATTAGAACAAAGCAATTAGAACAAATCTAATTTGTTCTCAGACTTCTTTTTTTTTCCATTTATTTTATAGAACTATTTTTCTTTTCATAGCATTTAACACAATTTATAAATAATATGCACATTGGTTTGGTGACCACCTCCTGTTCTGACTATAAACATCATATTGGTTTTGTTTTCCTTGATATTTTTAAGACCTACCAGAGTGTGATGACACATAGAAAAAGGACACTAGATATTTTTGAATGACAGAATGAGCAGATGAATGTTGGCTATCCAAAGGCAGTAGATAAGCTTTCTAGCTTTTTAAAGTCATGTTTTACAACAGCTATCTGAGCAGAAGCTTGGTGGAGGGTAACACATTTGAGGATTTCAATCTGAGTTCATTTTTAATGCTGTTTTACTTTAATAGTATGAGAATACAATAAGGCAATATCAATAAAATGAATGTTAAATGGCTTTGGGAAAATATAGATTATTAGTGAAACACCAGAGGAATTTCTATTAAAACCAAGACAAGAAAAGTATACCCATGTATTAAACCTAATAAAATAAGATAGGAAAAATAAATAAAAGGCTTAACTTCTGAAAAGGAGGCAAACTTTGTCAGTTTCCAGTTGATTTAATCATCTATCTAAAAAATCTTTAGAATAATAATAATAAGAGACTTCAAGTTATAAGCTACTGGGGGTTGTGGTAGGCTGAATAATTTTCGCTCTAAATATTACAGGCCCTAACTCCTGGAACCTGTGACTGTTACTTTACTTTGCAGATGTGATTGAATTAGCGATATTAAGATGGGGAGATTTTCTTGGATTACTTGGGTGAACAATAAATGTAACCACAAATGTTATAAGGGGAAGGGAGGGGAGATTTGACTACAGAATAAGGCATTGTGACAATGATGGCAGAAAGATACAGAGGTTTGAAGATGCCGTGCTGCTGGCTTTGAAGATGCAGGAAGGGATCATAAGACAAGAAACATTAAAGAACACAACTCAAGATACTGGAAAAAGCAAGGAAACAGTTTTCTCGTAGAACCTCCAGAGGGAGCACAGCCATCCTGGCACTTGGGTTCCAGATGAGTAGGTACAATTTCTGACCTCCAGAACTTTCCAGGAATAAATTTGCTTTGTTTTAAGCCACTGAATTTGTGGTAATTTGTTGCAGCAGCAAAAGGAAACTAATAGAAGGGTAAAGATGCTGATTTCATAAAATCCATAGGGAATAGTCCGTATTTTGGAATGAGCTTTTCAAGTACATGTTGTAAGTGGCTTTCAAAAGCTTACCTAGAATTATAAAAAGAGTTGTACTAAGAATTATCAAGATTTTTCTTTCAATTAATTTAAAGTCTTTTCTTCTTTCCAGTGTGATTTTTATTTAATTTGAAAAAGGTATTCTATATTTCATATGGAAAAGTAAATCTGTGAGAGCAGATAAGAAAAATCAAAAAAGAAGGATAACTGGGAGTCGAGTGGGAAGGAGAATGAGACTTACTCTGCCAAATGCAGAAATGTTTTATAAAAATAATATGATCTTTTCTTAAAACCCTCAATTCTCATAGTGTTGTTTTGAGGCAAGAGTAGCTTTTTCAATGGAACTGGATACTGATTGGCCAGCCACAACCTCGTGTGTGTGTGTGTGTGTGTGTGTGTATTTATATTTGTATATATTTATATATAAATATTTTAGCATATGATAAATATTGCATTTCAAACAAAATAGAAATTATAAATTATTCAATAAATCATGCTGTGACAATTAGTTATCTCTGTGGAGGAATAATATTCTCTATGCCAAAATAAATTCCAGAAAGATTAAAAAAAGAAATATAAAAATGAAACAATGAATAAGAAAACCTTTCCGCAAATAAATTCAAAGTCAGAAACTACATTTAAAATATTGATATATTTGACTACCAACAGTTACAAATATTTGTATCTCAAAAGCTAAGCCAAAATAAACAACAGTAAAGGAATAAAATAATCTTGGGAAAGACATATGCAAAATTTGACAGAAATGTGGTTATTATTTCTACATAAGAGTCATCATACAATAATAATAACAGATTGAATACTCCAATAAAAATGGGTAAAAGACAAAAGTAGATTATTTCAGTAAAAATATACAGATGGTCATTAAATTTCAAGGAAAAAAAAATCAATCTCCCTTATAATAAAAAATGCAAATTTAAACCACAGGGATCCATTTCCCTTCCAAATTGGTAAAGATGAGAGGGAAATAATGTCCAAAGTAATAATTACTTTTTTTAATATAATGAACAAATATTAGTGGTTTAATAAGAAAACAAAGCAAACCCTATATACAAGAAGAAATCTCATGAAGTCTTTGCTCTCTTTTCTTGGCTGGGTGAGTCATTTATTTATTTGGCTAACAAGTGTCACGCAATTACTCTTTCAGCGAATGAGCTAGAACTCAGTCAAGAACCACACATAATGTTATGATTGGATATGTATGTGTGGTTGGAGGAAAGAGGGTGAGGGGACAGACAGGCAAGCAAAGTCACATTTATAACCCAATGTGATAAGCCCTGGGAGGACATGTGGGGTATATGCTCTGTGCATTTAGAGAAGACCAGTCACAAAGGTCCAGGGAAAAATCAATGGGAAAATGTGCTAGAGAGAGCATCCACAGACAAAAAAAAAAAGCTCACCTGTTCAAGAAAGAAGCGAAAGGGCTGTGTGAGGGATGGGGCATGACAGGGAAGTGGGGAGGTGCGGTCGCGGTTACTACTTCTAGGGGGAGAGGCGGCCGGTAGCCGAGCCCTCAGCTCTCGGGGCTGCTCAAGGGGTACCGGCGGCGGGGGCTCTTTCCCGGAGGCGAGGGCGAGGCGGAGGACGTGGCCAGGGTCCTCGGCGAGAGGCGTGCAAGGAGGGCGGCGATAGGGACAAGACACTCTTCATCCAGTAGGAGTATGCGCCAAAGAGATTTATTCAGGGGTGATTACAGGTTATATAGGCTGGTAAGAAGGGCAGGGCTGGAAAAGAGGTGAAGTAGCCTTAAATGGCAATATTGAAGGGATAGGGGCTAGGATTGGTTCTGAGAGAACGCCGGAACCGTTGCAGCGGGGCGGGGGTAGTTCTGGCCACGGGCATGCGCGCTGGCGGTGGCAGGAGTGGCCTTGGCACCAGGGAGTGAGTGGGTAAGATAAGGAAGTGGGGAAAGGGCAGTTGGGAGAAAGGCGGTTTCCTCCGGCAAGCCTCCCCTGCCAGTGACATTTTGGGTGAGGGAAAGGGAGCTGCCTTGACCTCGCTCTCCAGGCTCGGGGGGGCTGCAGAGGGCACTCACGCCCGTACCTACTACCCTCCCCAGGGGGTGATCAGGTCCCCTGGCCCAGGCCTGGCAAGCCGAGGTACAAGCTCAGACACCCGCAATTCCCCTTTCTTTTCTAATTAGAGGAAGAGGCTTTACCGGAGAGGCCCACTACGGGTGAGGGAAGGGGGAGGTTAGGGAAGGGAAAAAGGGGTTGACGGTGGCTCAGCGAGGCTGGAGCTCAGTGTTGGTGTGGTGCCTGGGCGCTTGACAATGGCTTCGCTGCAGCGGGCTGGGTGAAGGTGAGGGGTTTAAAGTTCAGGGGTTCAGAGAAGCTGGAACTCGAGGTGAGAGCGATGTTCAGGTGATTGAGAAGGGCCTCGCGGTCGGCGAGTCGACCGGTGGCGTTGAGGTCGCGGAGGGTTGGCTGTTATCTTGGAGCGGGGGGCGTCAGAGGTGGCGAGTCGCTGATATTGGATTTGCACGAACGAGGAAAAAATGGCATCCGTTTGTTTTCTTACAAGCTGGACAATTTTGCGGATGAGGCAGGGTCCTAAGATGAGAGCTAGAATAATTATTAATAGGGGGCCAAGAAAAGGAAGGATGTATGGGAGAATGGGAGTGAAAAAACTGGACCAATAACTGGTGGCTTCACGATCTCTTTTACGCTTTTCCAGTCCCTCTCGGACCCTTTTCAGGCTGTCCTCGACGAGACCTGTGGAATTGGCATAAACACAGCACTCTTCTCCTAGGGCGGCACAGAGGCCTCCTTCTTTGAGGAGGAGAAGGTCAAGACCTCGGCGGTTTTGGAGCACTACCTCAGAGAGGGAATTGACAGAATTTTTTAGATGGTGAATAGCGTTTTGTAAGTGATGAATGTCTTCGTCAACAGCCGCCCTGAGGTGAGATAAGGCGGAGTCTTGACTGGCTAGTGCAGCGATTCCGGTGCCAGCGCCTGCAAGACCTAGGAGGGAGGCAATTGTAAGGACGGTGATGGGCTCTCGCTTTTGCAGAAGGGCAGGAGCTGCAGTTTTTTCCAGACGGAGGAAGAAGTCTTCTTCGCTGTGGTATAAGACCCTAGGGATAAGGACAATTAGGAGGCAAGTTTCTTTATATTCATTGATGACATTCGTGCTGAGACAGGGGGTAAGTCCTGTAGAGGAGCAGAGCCATTGGGAGGAGTTATGAGGAATGAGAAATTTTGCTGAGCTGCTGGGAGATGAATAGCTGGCACAGGCAGTGAGGTCGGGAGAGTTCCTGGAGCGAGGGCGGACGCACTTTCCCGTATAGGAGACTGAATGAAAGGTCAGGGGGACGGCAGAGGTATTCCAATTGCATTCCAAGGGGCTGTTTTCTGTGCTTTTTGAAAAGGAGAGGTTGGAGGCAACGGGCTCGTACAGTGAGGAAGAGGTAGAGAGGCAGAGCCAACAGGATGAGGTAAAATTGGGGTTGGAGGAGTTTACTGAGGCAAAGGCGGCTTGGATGAGGCTGAGGAGGGGAGAGGAATAACGAGAAGGGGGTAGAAAAGGTTGGGGTGGTGAGGTTGGCGATGCGCTGTTTGCAGCTGAGGTGCGGCTGGTTGGAGCTGAGGTGCGGCTGGAGAGCTGTGGAAAAAGGGGGTTAATGACTTTATTGGGACCTATGTTAAAGGGCTTTTTTATAATAGTATCTTTCTTTGGTTGGTTTATTGCCTCCTTTTTTATAAGAATAAGTGATCCTCGGTCGGTTCCTTTTTCATAGATTTTGAAGCCTCAAGTTTGACCGAGTAACCAGGAGGGATTAGTGGGGAGCTGCACTGTAAGATTAAGATGTGTGCAGGATCTTTTACTTTCTTGGCCGAGCCAGTTAACAGTAGGGAGTTTGCACCCTGTAGGGGCCCACTTTAGGGTAAGGTAATGATCAGGAACAGGAGGCTTCCAATTAGTGGTTAATGTTTCACACCCCCAGTATGCACAGTAGTACTCGTTGGGGGAATTACAGTACGATTTTTCAGGATTTGAGGATGGGCACATGTAATATTGGGCCTGGGGATCACTTACCTTTTGAGCGCAGGTTTCTTCGACTCTGGAGACAAAGGTGGCGAAAGGCTTACTCGGCTCCTGGAAGAGCTTGGTGAATTTATTAGGCCGACAGGCAGAGCAATTGGCAAACGCTCGCAAGGCGATTCCCCAAAGGATAGGCCACAAGGTGGCAGGTGCATTAATATAAGCAGACGCACTTAGAAATGCTCCAGTGCCCAAATAGGCTTCAGGGGGATGATAGACTCCAAGGGCGGCGTCTTGCTCACTTTGCTGAGCAGCTTCTGCCTGGAAGTGAGCACGCCAGTCAACAAACTGACCGGGGTTAAGAATGGAACGGGCAAGCGAGGCCCAGTCTTGGGGGATGCAATAGTCCATGCCGAGATTCTGCAGTATTTGGGAAGCGTATGGGCTACCTAACCCGTCCTCCCCGACGGCCCTGCGAAGCTGCTTGATAGTATCTGAGTCAATGGGATACCAGTCATACGGTTTCTGTGGGGTGGGGGCAAGGTTAAGAGGAAAGCAGCGAAAAGCACGAGAGAAAGGAGGACGCGCTTGAAGAGGGCTTGGCGCGGGAGTGGGGGTAGGGGGAGCGTTGCCCCAAGGGTTGCCTTGAGGTGTAGAAGGCAGCCAGGGGTTGTTAGCCGGTGGGGTGGAAGGAGCGGCGGCAGCTGCCGGTAGCGGCTCCGAGGGGGAGCTCGCCGAAGGGGGAGGTGGGAGTGGGAGGCCCCAAGCGTCTCAAGATGGCGGCGCGGTGGGCGTGGCTAAGACACAAGATGGTGGATCAGCCCCGCCCTGTGAAAGGGTGGGGCCCAAGGCATAAGATGGTGGACTAACTCCGCCCTGTGGAAGGGCGGGGTAAAGCGTATGTGGTTTCCGGCCCAGCTTAGGGCTGATGTCATCGCCGGAGCATTTCCTCCCCTCGATGGAAGAAGAAGGAGGAAGTTCGCCATCTTGGCGTGGCGCAGTGTTATTTTGCTTTTTGGGAGTCACCTCGAGCGCGTTGTTAATCTGCTCGACTAAGGACTCCGTGTCTGAGTCATGATTTGAATTAGTATCGCTATCTGAATCTGTTGGCTGGGTTGATAGGGCCTTCTTGGATTTAACGAGGCCTCGATCAGGGGGGAGGGAGCCTTGAAGGCAGGAGCGGACGGTTATCAAGGTGGGGAGCAAGCCGGGAGGGAAGCGCTTGCTCTCATGTTCCATGGCATTAGTGACTCGATCAATAAGACGATCATAAGTAACAGGGTCCCAAAGATGGCAAGTGGTGAGCCATGGGTTAAAGGGCAGCAGGAGGTCCCAGTACACCTGCAGCTGCCGGACAGACACTTTACAGCGATGCGTGTCTAGGAGACCCGCTAGAGCACGAACTTGAGGTGCCTGACACGTAGATATACGATTACCCATAGCTGAGGGGGGAAGAGGGGGGATTACTCCCGAGCCGGGCCGGCCGGCTGGCAGGGAGGAGGAGGAGGAGTTGTTTACCGAGCAGAGAGAATGAGATAAGCTGTGGCCGCAAGGCCGAAGGAGACGGCGAGAGCAGAAAGCAGTGCCCTTTGGCAACGAGAGCAGTCAGGGGGGGCGGTTGCAAAGAGGCACACAGCACCAAATGAGGAAATAAAGATACAAAGAACTACAGCAAAGTAATGGAGGGGAAGAGGGAGAGTGTTAGGAGGAACAGGGGTCATAGAAGTGCGCATACAAAAGGACGAAGAGAGCGTAGGGGAAGGGAGGAGTTCCTACTGGATGAAGAGAGCGTGGGGGAAGGGATGAGCGGCTTCGGAGCAGGGAACCTCCCACGGCTCCAGAAGCGGCGAAGGAGAGGCGGCCCTACCTTGCAGGCGAGGAAACGGGAAGCTGGAGAGGCGTCCGGGCGAGCGATCGACCTGCTGAACTGTTGTGTGGAGACGTCCCTCACACGGGGCACCAGTTGCGGTCGCGGTTACTACTTCTAGGGGGAGAGGCGGCCGGTAGCCGAGCCCTCAGCTCTCGGGGCTGCTCAAGGGGTACCGGCGGCGGGGGCTCTTTCCCGGAGGCGAGGGCGAGGCGGAGGACGTGGCCAGGGTCCTCGGCGAGAGGCGTGCAAGGAGGGCGGCGATAGGGACAAGACACTCTTCATCCAGTAGGAGTATGCGCCAAAGAGATTTATTCAGGGGTGATTACAGGTTATATAGGCTGGTAAGAAGGGCAGGGCTGGAAAAGAGGTGAAGTAGCCTTAAATGGCAATATTGAAGGGATAGGGGCTAGGATTGGTTCTGAGAGAACGCCGGAACCGTTGCAGCGGGGCGGGGGTAGTTCTGGCCACGGGCATGCGCGCTGGCGGTGGCAGGAGTGGCCTTGGCACCAGGGAGTGAGTGGGTAAGATAAGGAAGTGGGGAAAGGGCAGTTGGGAGAAAGGCGGTTT
Organism: Choloepus didactylus; assembly: GCF_015220235.1. Lineage (NCBI taxonomy): Eukaryota > Metazoa > Chordata > Mammalia > Pilosa > Megalonychidae > Choloepus > Choloepus didactylus. Next base: position 77,937,251 of record NC_051321.1, on the reverse strand, counting down.
CCTCCGGCAAGCCTCCCCTGCCAGTGACATTTTGGGTGAGGGAAAGGGAGCTGCCTTGACCTCGCTCTCCAGGCTCGGGGGGGCTGCAGAGGGCACTCACGCCCGTACCTACTACCCTCCCCAGGGGGTGATCAGGTCCCCTGGCCCAGGCCTGGCAAGCCGAGGTACAAGCTCAGACACCCGCAGGGAGGGCAGCAAGCATGGCCCAATGGGGGAACAATTTAGTAGGACTGAAGCACTGGCTACCAGACAGGAAGGCTGGGTTCCGATGACAGTGAGTTTGGCCGAGGGTCAGTCTTGGAAGTCTTGTTTACCAAGGGTAGAAGATGTGAGTTCATCCTGTAGCCACTGGTGTTTCTTTGAATGTTTTCAACAAGAACAGTGGTAAGATCTTGCAGTATAAAAAGAAGAGCAGAAACTGAGTGAATGCTAGGGTGTAAACCATCTACAAGTAAGACCTAGAAACCTTTGGAAGAATGCATCTGTTCCTTTGCAGAAGCATTTCCTTCCATTTGTTTATTTATTAAGCCTTCATTAAACAAGGATTTGCAGAGCTCTCACTGTGCTGTCACTGAGCTCATTGGCCCATGAATAGGAATCCACAGGAATCCGAGGGGGAAAGAAGCACGATGACTGCCCTTGATGAACTTGGATCTAGGCAGGGAGACAGGTAAGCAAACAGACAGATTACAGTAGAGGTTGACATCTGACATAACAGATGTGACCAGCTTAGAAGGAGAGGCCCAGCAAGGCTTCTTGGATGGGGTCCCACAGTTACTGCACCTTCTTTGGTATGATGGCTCCACCTGTAGAGCAACCCACCCAAAGGTAGAGTCCACACAAGGAAGAGAGCCACACTAGTCCAACATATGACCTCAGCCACAGCTATGGATCTAGAATTCTTTTTCGAATGGAATATCAGGGGATCTTTTCTCCAGTTTCAGGTGCCAGGATGTCTTAGGGCATCAGCAATCCAAACCCAGGTAGGGCTACCTTAAGTTTTTGGATTCTGTTGTTTTATTCTTTTTCTTTCAGTATGTCATTAGAAATAATTCTAGTTTTGAATACAATCTGGGGCATATCTTGAACAGTGATTTTAATCCTCCTCCCTTGCAAAAAGTAAACAGACTGGAAAAAGGAGAGGAAAAGAAAAGGAATGCAAAGGAAGAGAGAGAGAGAAAGAGAGAAGGAGGGAGGAGGCAGGGAGAGAGTGATAGAAATGAGAGAACAAAGAAAGGAGAGAGGCCAAGATTCCTTTGTGAAGACAGATTTGTAACTTTTGTTCCCATTTTCTCTCCAAGTGAGTCTGGAATTACTGTGATTGGAGTGTTGCACAAGGCCTCAACCTCAGGCCCCTTGTTTTGATTTTCCTGGCATCAAAAATAAGAAAATCAAAATAAGAAGTGTGAACAATGGCCTGCATAACCCTTTGGCATGATGCAATTCTTCCTGACCATTAAATTGATTCTTTTTTAAAGATCATTTCAATTCCTCTTAGTAAGAGCAAAATGTTGGCCTCTTTAAAAAGAGAAAAGCCCCTGCTCCACCTCATTTACTGAGTGTGTTGTTTATGAGAAGGAAAGATACAAAGAGGTAGGACAAATGAGGGCAAGAGGACAAGGAGAGGGAATGAAGGCAGGTTAGCGTCTCCATGCAAGCTCAGAGCTTGCTTCTGCACTCCACTTCCCGGCTGAATCCCTGCCACCTCACTCGGTGACCAGGACTGGCCCCATGACATTTCATTCTGATCAGGCTCCCATAGCGATGCTGACATTTCACAGGTTCATCAGAAAGGCAAACTCTGTAACCCAAAGTTGTTTTTACCAAGAGCAATACTCAGTTTTCTCTGCATAGTCCAGATCTAAGGAAGAAAAGAAAATAAGAAAACAGTATTTCTCATTAGAAAGGTGAAGAATTAACCCTGTTCTTTATTGACTGCTTCTCTTCCATAAAGCTTCCTCTAATCTGCCAGTTAGAAGGATTTCTTAGTCCACTGAGCCTGGGCAGTCCTCTAATTCGTATGCCATCTATCACTTTTCCTTTCCTAGCTTGTATTACAGATGCAATCCCAATATACTAATCATCTCCTAGCCGAAAACAGAAAGCACATTTGGCTGTGATGCTGAAGACAATTTGATGATGGACAGGTTTGGACAGGGTTAAGTAAATTTAAAAAAATGATAAAATAGGACCCAAGGACTAACCACAGACGGAAGCCATTCCCACCCTTGGCCTGAAGGGCAAGAGAAAGAAATGAAGTTACCAGATTATGGTAAGAACTGAAGCTATTGGAAAGGGGCTGCCCAATTCTAGTTGTAGTCATAGAACATCACAACCCTTGCTCGAGCCATGCTGCTTAGACAAGGAGGATGTGTTTTTGCAGGGTCAACACCCTGAAAATGCTCTCCTGGCCTCTTCTCTTCTGCCAGTGCCTCCTATTTATTGAACCTGATCGGAAGCTACAGGATAGAAGCTCAGAGATGCAGTTTCCTGAAGGTCAGTCTCTAGTGGGCACAGGTAGAGCAAAGACAGGTGGAGAATGGGTCAGGGGTGAGGACAGATAGAAGAACCAGCACACTGGATATAGTCCCTTAATACATAGAATTGGATAAAAATTCATAAGCAAATTTTCTCTTTTGTTACCCATTAAAGCATACTTTCACAGTCTAGGGGGAAAGTGTCAAGGGAAGGGGGAAAACAGAGTCAGTCTTTTATGTATGCACTGAGCACTATTATTATATTATTATTATTATATTATATTCTTATGATCACTATCTCCACTATTAAATATATGCATTCATTATGGTAAAGGTCCTTTCTTGATTTATTTTTGTATCTATTCCTGGTATCCTTGTCTCCCACCCACTCCTTGGTGAAGGTGGGAGCTTACAAATATTTTTCAAAGAAAAAATAACATTTAAGCATCAGGAAAAGAAACTAATAATCAGTACATCCTCTTGGAAATATTTCTCTAGTACAATGTCTTAGGCTGATAAAATATTGTAGGAATGTTTTGATGGTGTGGCCATGTTTGTTAAAGACCATGAACCATATTTGAATCTTTGTATGTATGAAGATATTTTCAAGCAGAATAAAATATAATACATGTGAAATTAGAAAAAAAGGAAAGAAACTCGCTATGAACACTAGAAATAGACATACTGAATTACATATTCAAATATTTTATTATGGAAAGAAAATCCCAGGTTTTTAGAAAAGCAATCTACTAATACTGGGTTAAAAAGCAGTTTCAAAACCCTTTCACAGAGCAGAACTCCTGGCAACCACAAGTCTTTACTCCATTTCTAAAATTTTGTCATTTCAAGAATTTTATATAAATTAAATCATAGTATATGTGACCTTTGGGTAATTGGCTTTCTGTTTTCCACTCGGTATAATTCTCTGGAGGATCATCCAGGTTGTATACACCTATAGTTTGTTCTTTTTTATGCTGAGTAATATTCCATGGCATGGATATGCCAAAGTTTACTCATCCTTTGTAGGAAAGGACATCTGGGTTGTTACTAGTTTTGGGGTTTTGCAAATTTAGCTGCTCTGACCATTTTTGTACAGATTGTTGTGTGAACATACCTTTTCATCTACCCAAGAGTGTGATTGCTGGACTGTGCAGTAGTTGTGTCTTTAGTCTCATAGGAGACAACCAAACTATTCTCCATTCCCACCAGCAGTGTATAGTGATCCTGTTTCTTTGAATCCTCCACAGCAGTTTTCACCTCTTTTTCTTGTTTGGCCATTTGATAGGTGTATAGTGATAGCATTTTTGCTTTTCAATTGTGTTTCTCTGATGGCTCATGATATTGAACATCTTATTTGATTATTATGTACCATTGATCTACATGTCTATCCCTCCACCAACAAGACAGAATTGTTTGTTGAAGCTAAATAGAAAGCACTAGAATTTGGTAGAGTGATTCCTCCTCCCACTTTTGTCTTTTTCAAGTTTGTTTTAGCAATTCTAGGACCTTTGATACATTTTCATAGAATTCTTCTTTGTTAGGATGGCTCCTTTTGATGTGTTAGAGCCATGAGTCTTGTTTTGGGGATGTTGATCTGAATCTGGATAAGCCAGTATTAGTGTAAAGATAACAAACATGCATGATCACTGCTACTTGTTATGATCTCTAAAATCCTGACCTGCATCCGTTTCCCTTCATGTGAGGATTCATTACTGGGCCTGTCAAATCATAAAAGTGGGGAGTAAACCACTGATGATAACTTGAAATCACCAGTTGACTTTTGTCCAGGGTTTTCCTGCTCCAGAATCTGAACCATGTAAACAACTTGATTAGAAAGAGGGTCTGGAAACTCCACGTTGAAGTCTCAAACATACACTCTGCTTCAAGATGGGCTAAGGAACTGTCAAGCTGAGAAAGAATGTCAGCATGTAGAATTAGCAAGATTACCATTTTCTTGTCATGTCCTCATCTTCCTGATCATATAAAAGATTGTATTCAACATAGTGGCTTAATTTTGTAAATATCTGGCCCTCACAGAGTTGACAGAGGAGACTAGGATATAGAGGCATGTTTCCTTACACTTTATCTTTATGAAATGCACAATTAGCTTCAAAAGAATAGTGAAATTCTGTAGGCAAATGTTCCCTACATAGATCTGATGTTTCCTTGAAGAGATTTAGGGTTGGCTTGGATATAGCGGTGACTTGCTCTGTCTGGACAAGATGGACTATAATTTCAGCTTGCAGTGTTAGTGAGAGCTCAGCCTCCATATCCGAAAGTGCATCCCCATAACTCATGTGTTTATTTAGAATCCCCAGCTGCAAGACAGACCAAAGGATGGGATCCACCACATGCTCTAGGCAACTGTCTTAGTTTGCCGGGGCTGTTATAACAAAATACCAGACTGTTTGGCTTAAACAACAGGAATTTATCTCACTGTTTTAGAGGCTAGAAGCCCAAAATCAAGGTCTCTGCAGGCAATGATTTCTTCAAAGTCTGTAGCATTCTGGTGGTGACTTGCTGGCTATCAACCTCTGGCTCTTGTCATATGGGAACTTACCTCTTCTGTCTCTTCTTCTGGCTTCTAATCCATGTTCAAATTTCTTTGCTTCTACGTATTTCCATTATATTGGATTAAGGCCCACCCTGATTCAATTTAGCCTCATCTAAGTAGGAACTTTGAAGATCCCATTTACAAATGAGTTCACTATATATCTTAGGGGGAGACATGATTCAATCTCCCACAGTAACAGTAGTAGTAATCAGGAGAGCATAAGTTCTGCAGGAGAAAGCAGGGTCAAGGACTTCCATCCAGAGGAAGCTAAGAATCAAAAGGCAGCATCCTCTCTACATCCTCCCCCCACACACCCCACATAGCGCAATTACAGTGCTTTCAAAGGCTGTTCGTGCCCATCTGCAATGTAACAGTTTTGAGTTCTATGGGGAGCTAGGTCGATTTGCTTAGGTCCATCCAGTTTGATAGAACAACTGAATACCTTATTCTATCAGTTCCTTTACCTCACCCCACTCAGCATTCCACAGTCATCCAGAGCACCACCCTTTTTAAGAAATGAAGCCTGGGGTCAGGCAAGGGGAGGGGCCCAGCAAGGGTCCCGTTGATTCCAGCTGGGTCTGAAGTTCTAAGCTGCAAGTGAAACCTCCCATTTCAGAGGTACATGAGGCATTAAGAAAGGGTCTCCCTGGTCCCTTTCTAGAATTGTGGCTGCCAAGCTAGGTGATTGCATTTTTGGTCCTAGGCAAGGAAGAAGTAGTAGAAAGTAAGTCTCCTGCAGAGTTTGTAGGCAGTGTCAATGGTTAATATGCTAGGATGATTAACACATATGTACCCCAGGAGGTCTAGTAGACTCTCTATGGAAAGGAGAAGCCCTATCCACTTTTGTAAATACTCCACTAATGAAACCCATAAGACAATCTGCACTAGGATTTCTGCATATATGTAGTCTCTTGCACCCTGGAACATCTGAAGAGGCAGCAGGACAGGATTTCAGTGTGGCCCTTAATTTTCCTTGGGTATAGAAGTAGCAGAAGCAGCATAGGGGTGGAATTGATAATATTGCAATATATTGGGCTCTGCTTGGATTTCTAGCAGTTATATTCTGATTGTTGACTGCTCTGAGATTCCCCATGAAGAATGGAAAACAATATGGAGTCACAGTTCTGGAGTTCTGTTGTTGGAGCACATACACTTTTCTTTAGTTCGTAAGCACTCAGCTGAAAGTTCCTATAATGACCTAGAAGATTTATGTCCTCTTACTGCTCCAGGGTCTGGAGATCCCCCAAATTCAAAGTCCCATGGAATACATTTTTGCATTTGTCAAGACTCTTGCAAGTGGCAAAACCCAATTTAAATCTGGTTAAGAATAAAGGGGATGTTTTGGCCCACATAATTGGGAAAGTGATTGATATAGCTAACAGAATTCAAGGAAAAATCCTTAGGATCTGGGATCTCAAGGGCTGGAACAAAGGATTCTTTTCTTCTTTCCTTCTGTCTTTCATCTCAGCTTTTCTTTTCTTGTTGAACTCACTTTTTCCTTTTGTAAAGGAGCTTTCTCTGTGTGGCTGTGGAGGGTTATCTGCTGACAGATTTAAATGTATAACCTTAGAGTACTATGAACCTCTAATGAGGGAGTGAAAGCATTCTTCAGTAGCTCTGGAAGAGAGCTCCTGGGAAGGATTTCGATTGGCTGGACTTAGTTTTAGAGACTGTCCTTCAAACTCTGCCTGTGGTAAGAGGGCTGGGGTATTCTGACTGGCATGGGGAGTTGTGACTGATGCTCTCATGTTTGGCATTACACAGCACATCACAGTGTAACTGGAAGCTAAATTCTGCAATCTTATTTCTTGTCAAGGACTGTATTGGAAATAACTTCTTTACTTTAGAAAATAACAACTGACTCGATTAATATATACCCCCAATACTTTTACTATTTTTGGTGTGTTTTGGTTTATCACCAAAATGAGAATTACAGTTTACATAACTGGTCAAACCCCTTTTAAGATGAAGTAAACAGCCTGCCACTTGGTATGAAAGAAAAGTTATAAGGCAAGTCATTTAGATGATACTTGCTCACTGTGTCATCTGTTAAGGCCTGGAGCCCAGAGAACTCAGGAAGGCTCCGTTTGGCAGATCTATCACCTGAAAGCAACAGCTACTGTCATAGTGACCTTCAGAACCTCCATCCAGCTCTGTTTCCACATCGATTAAATGCAACCCTCACTAAAGCCAGCCTTTGGCTTCCTCCCTTCTGTTGTACTTAACATATAGAAAATGCCCTTCACTTCTCCCAATCACTGCCCCTGCATCAAAACCCAGCTCACTCTTCTCTATGATCAATCCTGTCAAAACTGAGCACTTCTGCCTCTGAATCCTGGAATCACTTTATCGTTGTCTTCTTTCCTTTGTTGTAATAATTGGTCTTACTCATGTACTACCCATTTGTGCCCATCTTCACACCAACCCTTCACACACATGCACACTAATATATTTTTCTTGAGTTCCTTTCTTAAACATCATCTTTCTTCCAGCTAACAGCCCTACAGGTGTTTGAGGAGGAATATTTGGGCTTTTGCTTTTCTCTAATTTCTTCAAGAATTCCTTGTCTATTTCCCACTGGGAAGTTCAATTTACATTTGACCTTGAGGGTAATGGCTGTTCAGGAATGCTTCTCGAGGCTCCATAAGCCCAGATTTTCAGGGAAGTTTTGCTTTATCCAGTTTTCTATCTCTGGTTTACTGTTTCACCTCTGAACCTGTAACTTAGTCTCTAAGTTGAAGCTGGTAATGCAGAAATGAGCTACCAAGGCACTAGATCCATCACTGAAGCCCAGGCTGTAAACCTACAGGACCGCTCCTCCCAGACTGATGGAGGGATAATTGGAACAAACCCTAAGAGCAAATATTTTTAACCATTCTCTCAATACTCTCTTGTATGTTAGGGGCTCTAGAAGTCCAGGGCACTAGAGATAGTCCTGATTTGCTCAGGTTTCTCCTTCCACTCACAAAAATGTCCCAGCTCAAATATTAAGTTACATGGTCATCCCACCTGACATTAGGGCAGTGTGAAGGGGCCATCCACAGAAGCACTTCAGTGCCAGTAGGGCTGAAGTACATGGTGTGACCTGCCATGCCTGGGTTCTGACCTCTGTCACGGTTCTTCAAGGAACAAAACAGGAGGATCCCCTCACTTGTACAGTTTCCCCACCCCCACCGTACCACATTCAGCCAAGCATTCTCCAGCCGAAAATCATCTGGGTTCAAAATTTTAAGATCTTTACCAAGAAAAATTCCTTTCAGCATGAAATTTCCCTGGTTCCTTTCTGGGGCCCTAAAGAATAGATAAACTGAGGCCGTAAGATGTTTAATGGGCTTTCTGTTCTCATGGGATTTTCTTTTTTTCATTTTTTTATTAGAGCAGTTGTAGGTTTACAGAAAAATCATGCAGAAAGTACAGAGTTCCCATATGTACACACACACCCACACACAGTTTACCCTATTATTACCACTTTTTATTAATATGGTATATTTGTTACAATTCATAAAATAATATTATTATAATTATACTATTAACCAAGTCCATAGTTACATTAGGGTTCACACTTTGTGTTGTACAGTCCTCTGGTTTTTTTTTTTTTTTTTTAGATTATGCTAGTAACATATATACAACCTAAAATTTCTCCTTTTAACCACATCCAAACATACAATTCAGTGGTGATAATTACAGTCACAATGCTGTGCTACCATCACCACCATTCACTACCAAAAGTTTTCCATCACCCCAATCAGAAACTCTTTTCTAATTAAGCATTAACTCCCCATTCCCTACCCCACCCCCCAAACCCTGGTAACATTCTAGTTTTTTCACTCTATGAATTTGCATATTATAATTATTTCATATCAGTGAGATCATACAATATTTGTCCTTTTGCGTCCGGCTTATTTCATTCAGCATGATGTCTTCAAAGTTCATCCATGTTGTCTCGTATATCAGAACTTCATTCCTTTTTACAGCCGAATAATATTCCATTGTACGTATGTACCGTACTTTGTTTATCTGTTCATTCTGTTGATGGACACTTGGATTGCTTCCATCTTTTGGCAATTGTGAATAATGTCGCTATGAATATTGGTGTGCAAATATTTGTTCAAGTCCCTGCTTTTATTTCTTTTGGTTATGTACCTAGAAGGGGAATTGCCAGTCATATGGTAATTCTATATTTAACTTCCTGAGGACCCAGCAAACTGTTTTCCAGAGTGGCTGCATAATTTTACATTCCCCACCAACAATGAATGAGTGTTCCTATTTCTCCACATCTTTTCTAACACTTGTTATTTCCATTTTTTTAAGTAGTAGTCATTCTAGTGGGTGTGAAATGATATCTCATTGTGGTTTTGATTTGCACATCCCTAAGGGCTAATGATGAGCATCTTTTCATGAGCTTATTGGCCATTTATATATCTTCTTTGGAGAAATGTTTGTTCAGGTCTTTGGCCATTTTCAAATTGGGCTGTCTTTTTGTTGTTGAGTTGTAGGGTTTTAAAATATACTCTGGATATTAAACCCTTCCCGGGTATGTGGTTTCTGAATATTTTCTCCATTCTCTAGATTGTCTTTTTACTTGCGTGATAAAGTCCTTTGATGCACAAAAGCTTTTAAGTTAAACAAGGCCCCATTTATCTATTTTCTCTTTTGTTGCTTGTGCTTTGGGTGTGCATGAATTTTATAATATAGTCCTTAGGAGAAAATCTTGATCTGCTGAAGGAACAAAGTGCAAGCACTACTCACTCCAGTGTGGTCTTTCAGAGGGAGAAGTTCAACTTTAACAGTACCCAAAATATAAAGCACATTTCAGTGGATGTTAAACTCTGCTAAAAATACTTTTGTTCTTTCAAGGTGATGCCTAACCAATATTCTGAACATTTATTTATAGATGACGTTCTTGAGGCTGACTCAACTGTATTTTATTTTGTGGAGGACATGTTTTTAATTTCAAAATTATCTTTTCTGACCTTGATTTGTTCCCTTTTGTAGATAAAATACACCTGAATCTTTTTAAGATTATAAATTAATGTTTTTTGAAGTTGTCTGGTTTGTATAAAAGGAAATTTGCTTAATTAGTGCTTATTTACTCTGACATGTATTAATAGTCTTCTTTTCCCAAATCTTATAATTTATCTGGCAGTATCCCCTGTGTTTTTTCATAAGGTTCCAAGCACAGTACACAGTGAGACTTGAGATGATTTCTTTCATGTTTTGTTTGGACTTTGAGTGAGGCAGGAAAACAATATTGAGGTTCACTCAAGCTACATTTGGCTACATTAGAGGTTAGTTGCTTTTGGGGAGTCCAGAGAAGTTAGGGTGGGAATAACCTCATCAGGGAGTCCCAGGGCTATGTCACAGAAGTTCACATATAAATTTTTTGTTGGCCCCTACAGTTACCTGATGAAGCACCTGCTGTCTACCAGCATGCAAGGACTCACTATGTGGTGGCCACAGTAATGTGCCCTCATGCTTTAGTGCATGCGTCGGCTGCCTTGGGAAGCTGCAGCACTTGGTCACTTGCTTAAAGTTTTCATTAGATCATGATCTGCCCACCAGTGCTTGGCTTACAGTCCTTGCTCACCCCTAAATCCTAATCTTTAAGTTGAGGATCTCGGATGCATTTCTCTGATTAGTCTTTTGCACAAAATGATAGTTAGCTTTGCTCTCAGTCCCCTTTGGTTGTCACTATATAATTCAGCATTAATAATAATAACAATAATAATAATAATTAGTAGCAGTAGCCATAATAGCAATTATTAATAGCAACTAATGCTATTATTATTATTATTGCCAGCTTTCATAAGTAGAGTTATAGTTAGGTGCCAAGTATTGTGCTACAAAGTCCTTGATGGAATAGATGCAACTAACTAGGTTTTACAGGTATACTGAGGTGTTAAATGATTCCCCTACAGTCACACAGCTGCTAAAGGGCAGAAGAGTGTTTTGAATTCGGGGCAGTGTGGAGCTAAAACTCATGCATATACCCACTATGTTGTACCGCACAATGTTTGTGGCATATAGATGATTGTCCTAGTTTACAAGTAAAGGATTTTCGTGTTTTTGTTTGTTTGTTTGTTTGTTTTAAATGTTGTCATCCATGTCAACATGAATTTGGGTGAGTTAAAGGAGGTAAACCTGTAACCTAAGGGAGACAGTATAAACCTAAATCCTATCTTTTTCCTTTTCAGGGTTCTCTCCCAAATATCACTCAATGGTACCGTCAGAGGCAGAACCCACCTCCACAGACTGAGTCCCTTGAATGTTAACTAAGGTACAGCCCAGCGCGATGCTCCATACCAGATGGTAAATGAGATGAGGACTCAGCCTGGGTATGCCCCACAGCATGGATCAAAGAGTATATTGAGCACTGGATGCCCTTGTAATAATTAAATTGGGGCCTCCCATTTAAAATCCAGTCAAATTGCCCAGAGAGAAGCAAGGACTCCTGGGCCAGTCAATGGAGCCTCCATTGGCTTTAGTGCTTTACATTCTCTTTTTCCAGACCTGGACTCTGGATCTGGGATGTCTGTCCTCCTGCATTCATTGCACTTGACTAGTTCTCTCATCATCAGGGACACTGATCACAAATATGTGATGTTAGTCTTTTGTCAAAAATATTCTTTGATGAAATATCTGCTAATAGATTATATTTAAATATATCTTTGGAAGGAAAATGACTTTCCCAATTTTCAACTGCGCGTAAATTGCTTATTTTCCAAACTTGTTGTATTTCCTGTTACACTGTCATTTCCATTGCAATTAATGATTATGTTTGCATGGTTGGGATTGGTGTATAGACTGTACAGTTTTAATGTAAGCTGGAGTACCAGCCCTAGAACCTGGGCTGGGGCTTGCATATGTGACCAAATGATCTCCCATTTCTGTGCCAGAGTCACCTATGAAATGAGCTTCCTTTCTGTTTCCACCTCTTTATGTCTCAATTTGCTATCCACACTCGGCATCAGGCCCCCTGATATGTTAGAATTACTTTTTTACTTGGAGGGTTTCTCTCATTAACCTCCAGACTAAATAATATAATCTGTGCCTGGGCCCCCAGCACATTAGGACCATCTGGTTTGCCCCTACTGGGTAGCATCATCCTCCAAAGATAACCACCCTGGACTTGGTGAACACCATTTCCTTGCTTTTAATCATGTTATAACCCTACAGAACCATCTGGACCATCATGGGAAGGAAGCTGAGAATCAGAGCTGGGAAGGAAGTGTTTAAGTGTCAGTGGTAAAGTATATAAAAGTGGAGGTTTGGGCATTAGCCCTAGTTTGCCCTACTGTCTTGGTGTTCTTCTGTGAGAAACCTTACTTCTCTGAGCTGCTTTACCTGTAGAATTGGCACAATGAGAGCAATCACAGAAGAGTTACAGCAACACGAAGACATGAATTTATATCCTGTAGCACAGTGGCTGAGCATATTGTAGAGCTACAGCTGGTCTATCTTTTTGTATATACTGTTAGGATATCCACAAAATCTCTGAAAACCGAAAGTATTCTGTGACTCATTTTGTGGAAAACCTGATCCAAACAGATGTGAAGTTATTTATGGACTGCATCCCATTTAAAGTGAATATTCATATGTTTCTCTGCAGAAATATCAATGTGTTTGATTATGAGTTCTTTACCCATTTGCACCATTGGGTCTATAATGTAACATATGGTCTAGATACCATCAGATATTTCTAAAGTCTGAGAAACTCCAAATTCTAAAAGATGTCTGGTTTTGATAAGAGATTTTTTTTTTCTTTATTAGAGAAGTTGTAGGTTTACAGAATAATTGTGCATAAAATACACAATTCCCATATACCACCCCACCACCAACACCTTGCATTGGCGTGGTGCGTTCATTCACAATATTGTGCTGCCATCACCACTATCTGTTACCAAAAACTCTCTATAATTCCAAAAAGGAAGCCTATACATTTTAAGCCTTAATTTCCCATTCCCTAATCCCACCCCATCACCTGAAAACCTATAGTCTAAATTCTGACCCCGTAAGTATTCTAATTATTTCAAATCATTGAGCACATATATCTGTCCTTTTGTGTCTGGCTTATTTCACTCAACATGATGTCTTCAAGGTTCATCCATGTTATCGCATATGTCAGAACTTCATTCCTTTCTAAGGCTGAATAATATTCCATTGTATATATATACCACATTTTATTGATCCATTCACGGTTGATGGACGCTTGGGTTGCTTCCATCTTTTGGTAATTGTGACTAATGCCATTATGAACATTTGTGTGCAAATATCGGAGTCCCTGCTTTCAATTCTTTTGGATATATACCTAGTAATGGGATTCCCAGGTTATATACTTTGATAAGAGATTTTGACCAATGTAACTTCACATTATTCTCATAGATAAGAGGCAGAAGAGTACTTAAAATAAAGAATGATGCTAAGGGCTAAGTACAAAGAGGGGTAGATGAGACATTGAGCAAAATTGAAAGAAAGAAGGCTTTTGAATGCCCAGAACTTTATTCAATAGCCCTTTACTGAATAGTGTGTCAATGTATTAGCATGGCCTGAAAGAACTTGAGAAGGAAGACACTCGACATGTGTGTCTATGATCTCAAGAATTACTTCAATATAACTGAGTGAAATGTGAAGTCATTTGGATTTTATCTTTTACATTTGAAAGTGGTTGAGTCTGATTTTTTTTTTTTTTTTTTTTGAATCAGGTCTAGCTAATGGTGAAATTCTATACAAAATATCTAAAGTTAAATAACAAAGCTGCCTTTATATACTGGTCATCTCTTTTGGGAATCATAGTGAGTCACCTTTGTAATATTAAGAATTTTGTGTTGGTGTTACTTCTTTATTTTAGGCTTCTGTAGGTTTCCATGTCAATATATATGTTGTAAAATAGTCTCAAAAATATTACTAGAAACAGTTACTTCAGAGAGTTTTTTTTAAATCTTACCTATTGTGTTTCTCTGGTCTTTAACACCTAGGAAGAATAAGAAGCTGAACAGACCCATATGGATGCTTATAGCTAGATAGAATAGTGATTCACTAAAGATCTGGAAGAAGGATCCAGTTTATAGTAAACAGCCAGCTGACTATTGGCCATTTATCAAGCTGTAAACAAATGCTCCATACCACCATTGCCAGGAGGTCTTGGAGAAGACATTGCTTCTCTAATATCTCTTCTAGGGACTGAATTGATTATGCTCAAAAGAAATTGGAGAATTTAAAATAGTTATTCAAGGAGAAAATATCAAATCCTGTAACCATAGACCTGAAGAGCTGTTTAATATCAGTCAGATTTCTAGAGAAGGCTGGCAAGTCTGAAATTTGTAGGCAAGACTGAATTCTTAGTCAGAAGTTAATGTGATATTCTTTTTTTCATTTTAATAATATATTGTATTAAACCTAACAAGCTAAAAATATTGCTTCAATATGTGATCAATATACAATTATTAGTGAGATATTTTACATTTTTTATATGAAGTCATCGAAATTGTAGTACATCTCAATTCAGACATCCTCATCCTCATCCTCATCCTCATCATCATCCTTCTCCTCCTCATCTTATTATTATTATCATTACTATTATTATTATTTGGTCTATATTGAGAGTTCACACAATATGAAAAGTTTGAAAAGTAGATTCACAGAATTGAGTTGTTTCTAACATATTTTAAAAAGTTTTCCAATAGTTAAATCTATTATCAGTCTTTCAATTTATTACAATAACATAAAATAAAATTGCAATCATGGCAGTCACATCTCAAGTGCTCAATAGCCACATGAAGAGATGAGGCTGATGCTGTATTCCTGAGTTAGAATTTCTTCTTCATCAGGGAAACTTTTAGATTTTGCCCTTAAGGCTTTTCAACTTATCAGATAAGGCTCACCTACATTATCAAAAAAGGTCTACTTTACCTGAAGTCAGCTGATTGTAGACGTTGAAGGAATCTACAAAGTACCTTCACAGCTACACATAGATAAGTGTTTGAATAAATGGGCCAGGTGGATTCACCCAGCCTTGTTGACACATAAAGTTAGCCATCACAGGCTGGGAGTACATATAAGGGCCTTGGACATTTGATTGTTAATAACTGTTGTCCAGACAATGATTAGAGCTTTTCCAGGTCCACAGGATGCTTCACTCTCCTGGGCTATTCCCACAAGGGGACTTTTCCCCATCTTTTTGAACTCCGTCAGTACCAGGGAGTTCACAAAATCATAGGAAACCTGATCCAAACCAGAACAGTTCTTCCATATATTAAGATAGAATAAAAATCCCTGTAAACTCCAGTCTTTCATCTTAGTTTTGTTGTTTGAGAGTATGCAGAAAGCCTTGTCCATATCACTATTTGTTGTAAAATTTCCTTCTGTAGGCAGGGAGCATGTGGTAGCCTTTAAGAAGAGTAGCACTATCAGTGTACAAATTCTGACTCCTCCTGGCACTTCCTGGCATTACTGCCTTCAGCAATTCACTTAAATACCCTCAGCTTGAGCAGTAATGATTCATGCAAATATTAAATGAAATGATGTGCACAAACACTCCAAGTACATAATGTATGTAAATACCTGGAACATAGTTAGTGATCAATTATATGGAAGCTTTTCATATTATAATTATTCTCCTTTCTTTATTAAGTTCCTCCTGTAATATGGTAATTCCTCTCATAATAGTAAAAGAATGCTGCTTCTCTTAAGCACTTTTTTCCCCGCCCCATACCTATGAGAAGCTAGCCCATACAAAGTTAGGTGGGTGGAACGTAATTTTTGGCTGTTAATTTGATGAACTCAGTTAAAAGGCTGGAAAGCAGCAGGAGCAGTTAGTATAAACGCAAAGTAAGCGTGTTTCAAGACCTCTGTATCTTGGCATTCAGGACAGAACATGCATTTCTTTTATTTCACATATAAGGAAGATAAGTGCGTTTAATTTACTTAGCCACATGGGATCTAGACCTGTGGAAAAACTTATTAACAAGCTGTAGGTTTATTTAGCAATGGGAACTTGAAAGTCTGAAAGCAAAATAAAACAAAAATCTTCAAGTTAATAGCCTGAAGGAACTTGTGACACTGTCTAGGATTGGCTGCTTAAACTTTGTGGCCACCGAAGGGGAAAGCGTCTACTCTGCGGGGAATTTCACGGTAGGCACCTCCACCATTGCCAGCATCAGGAGAGAAAAAAGAGTTCTGTGTCATTTGCTGCTCTTGAAGGATTACTCGGAGAGAGTGTTCAAAGTTCCTGGTCAAACAGCAAAATGGAATCAAATTTGGTAAGCCAGTGTTGCCAAAAACTGACAGCAAATACATCTGCTATTGGTTCAGCAATCATCAGTTTAATAAATGCATCAGAGTGTAGGATCCAATTTCTACTGTATGTTTCTATTTACACATATTCATAGCCAACACTGGCATATTGGGTAGATGTGGGGCTAGGGAGAAAGAAAAATCATCTGAGTGTGGTTGGGGACCTGCATCTCCACAACTGGGGGATTAAAAATTTTGTGCTGCACAGGCAGATTCCCCTGCAATGAGTTTAATTGCATGAATGCTTGTTACCCCTAACTTGAATTCACTAATTATAACCTTGGCAACCCCATGGTGAGATACTTTATTCATGTTTTAGAGTTGAGAAAATTGAGTTGGTTCCGAGATTAAGTGATTTTTAAAAAGGGCAAATTAGCAAGGACAGATGTGGATTTCAAAACCCAGTATTCTTACTCCTATTGTTCAACCTTCAAGGTTGGTTTGCCTTTCACCATGGTACAATTCCACTTTTGTGAAATCTCTAGATCGTGTATGAGAATTATTGATAGTTATATTTACATATGGTTCAATTTGTTTACAGATAAAACCTTTTTAGGTAGTAAACAACAGGGAGATTTCCTGTATTTTTAGAAACTTGAGCATCTATGTCCAGGGTACTGCTTTGTCTTTTCCTCAATTTGAATCATGATGCTGGGATGATATTGGGAACTCTCAATATTCAGATATATCCAGTGAAGAGAATATCAGCACAAGCAAGGAAGCGCAGTTGGTAGGAAAGAGCTGTGCCCTCTGTTCAAATCACTGAACACTTTCTCTGGGTTGTGACAGCTGTAGCTACTTCCAAATGCATTTGACAGAAGGAGAAGACATGAAGCAATGAACTGCTTACAAAATGAGTTGGCTTACATGAGAGCTATAACTAAAAACTGCTTCCCCAGTTTTAGAATCCAGCCTGAATCATGATGTAGATTTCACAGCAGCAAAAATAGCCATAAAAGGTGTGTGTGGGGGTCTAAGGACCCTTATCTTCATGGGAAAATAAAAGGACTTGATTATGCCAAATTCTTCTGTGCAGGCACTTAATGGCAATATATAAGAAAACTCCACTCCACAAACTTCTATGAGTTGCGGAAAGTCCCTGCCATGGGATTTCTGGATACCAGGCATGAGAAATATTCCTCCTTGTTGTTGTTTATTTGTTTTAAAAATAGTTCCTAAAATAATTTCTAAATCTTTTTGTCTTAGTTTCCAAGTTACTGAAACAAACACGATACAATGGGTTGTCTTAAGCAATGGGAAGTTATTGGCTTACTGTTGTGAGACTAGAAGTCCAAAATCAAGGTGTCCACAAGATGATACTTTGTCCTCAAAGACTGAGAAATTTTGCATTGGCTGCAGGTGATCTTTGGTATTTCTTGGCTTTTCTTTCACATGGCAATGAACATGACTAATACCCCCTCTTTCTCTTCTGGGTTCCTTTGACTTCCATCTTTTCCATAGCTTTGTCTCTATGTCTGAATTTCATTCTGCTTATAAAAGACTCTAATAATCTGGATAAAAACTCAACCTGATTCAGTTGGCCACAACTTAACTAAAAATAACAAATAACCTCCAAAAGGTCCTATTTACAATGGTTACACAACCAAAGGAATGGATTAAGATGAAGAACATGTTTTTCTGGGTGACGTAATTCAATCTACCTCAATTGTCATGAATTTAAAGCCCCTACAATTGAAGTTAATGGTAAGAGACCTACGTACAGGGAAAAGGTGTCCTCTGATAATAGAGAAAATAGATAATGCAAAGTAATGATGATGACAGAAGGAGGGAGACTCAGACTAGTAATTAAGGTCAGTGTGTCCATTCCGTATTTTCTTCTGTATTAGGTGATTTGGGGGTCATTTTTCTACTCATAGGAGGCAGCATATCTAATAGGATGAGCCTTCACACTGAAGTTCCCTGGGGGAGGATGAGAGGTAATTGGAGCAGAACCTTCCCAGCCACTGGAATTTGAAGCAGAGATTCCCCAGGCACCTGCAAACATGCAGTGAGAAGCAGCCTAGAGTAGCTGAACCCCAGCTGACCCATAGATGTTTGAGATGACAGTTATTCTCAGTCACTCTGGTTTGGGGACAGCTTATTACACAGCAGTTGCTGACTGATACAGGTCTTGAACATTTCAGACAGGTTATTTCATTGAAATTTAAAATTGACAGAATTTTACATAAAATTCATTCAAAATTGCTAATTTTTAAATTATATCTCATATTAGTGATTTATTTATTTATTCTCATTTATTATTGCTTTAACCTATTATTGGTTGCCTATTCAATTCATTGATTACAAAATCTGCTCTAGGAATCAATTATCAACTTTACTATTTTATTCTTTTTTTAATTCTTTTGCCTTTACTGAGATGTTCTGCCCACATTCCTTGGGTTTATTTTGGAACAATATTTGTGTCCTTACAGATGGAAATTTAATTCATTTATTAACATTTATTTACAGCTACATCTTTTTCTGAGTATTTTTACCATTTTCAAAATATACTTAGAGTTATCATTTTTATTATTTTCTAAGAAGAATATAATTAACCTGTTGATTATTGCTTTGACCCTTGACATTTCTTAAGTAATTGTATTTTATTATATTTTTATTATTAACACTTCAGTAGTTACTGTACTGCTACATTTAGGGCTGGAATATGATCACTTGTGCAAATATTTGTTGACTTTGGAAAATAATGTGTATTCTCTTTAGGATGCAAAAATATTAGTTTAATCATTATTCATAATTATATTATTTGACATCTCTATAGATCTATAAATTATTTATATAATTGATCTCTAAAAGATAAAAGAGACAAGTCCTATAGTCTTGGAATTTGCTGGGTTTGGGTAATTTATTAACAGTTTTATTTTTGTGTAATCATGCTATTCTATTTGGCACATAATATGAATAGTATTTGGCCTCTTAGATCTTCCTTGAGAATTGAACCTTTTGCTAGTATGACTTAACTCTTTTTCTCTTATTTATTTTTTTGCTTTTGAATTCTGCATTTCCATAATCATTTCTTTTTGATTTGTGTTTTTCTATCATTTTTGCCATCCTTTTTATTTTTAAATTTTCTATTTTATTTTTGTTTTCAGTGTGTTCCTTGTAAACAATGTAAAGAAAGACTTTTGCATTTTGACCTAATATAATTATACTATTTTCCTTTAACAGGTGATTTAAAGCATTTGTGTTTAGTATGCAACTGACTCATTGGATCGTCTGTCATATTTTATACTTCCTAGAATTTAAATTATTAGTTACTATTTTTTATTTTTACTTTTTGTCATCACAGTAGCTTATAGTTCTCAAGATTTTAAAGACTTTCCATACTTTTTTCCCCTCAAATATTTGGAAGCAATATCTACTCTACTCTTTTTATTCTACTTGAGGTTACTTTTA
Source organism: Choloepus didactylus (assembly GCF_015220235.1). NCBI lineage: Eukaryota > Metazoa > Chordata > Mammalia > Pilosa > Megalonychidae > Choloepus > Choloepus didactylus. The sequence goes on along the minus strand of NC_051321.1, from coordinate 77,917,514 downwards.
TATAAATATGCATAGTAAACCAATATTTTTATTAACTTGGATAATTAAAATAATTCATCAAAAAGTGGTGATTAAATCCAATTTGTATGTTAAAACACTTAAATGCTATTACAACTTCATTTTCTCTGTACACCATCACACTCACAGTTTTTATGAAAGTAATACGATCCTCTTAAGAATTGTATGCAAATATTATTTTTTATTTTAGTCATCTCTTCAAATACATTTTTTGTTTTATTATGTTTCATTGCTATGCTTGTAGTTGTCTGGCTATAAATGTAACCACTTCTTTTATACTAGATCTTTCCTAGCACTGATTTTTATCTGCTGGAAAATTTAATAATAATGGAAATGACAAATTTAACTTTGTGAAAAGTCAGTTGTTGACAATTAAATATCGTTTGAATTATCAAGAAACTGACAATGTGGTAAAATACTTTCAAATAAAAAGAACAGGGGAAAAATTATTAACATATGTGTTTAATATATAAACCTGTATAGAAAAACAATGCAGCATCAAATTAATAGGAAAAAAGTTGTTGTTTTTTTTGTTTAAAAAATGGGCAATGGATTCATACAGGCAATTTATAGGTGAAGAAATAAAATTTAAATACCTTTCAAAAATAAGAAAATAAATTCAGGATCAGATCCACACATGTGCTCAGGGGAATCCCAGTAGTTCATAAAGGACTGTGTTGTAGGTTGAATCATGTATCCCAGTTTAGACATGTTCTTAATCTTAATTTGCATTCCTGTGGGTGTGAGCCCATTGCAAATAGATCCTCTTGAAGTTATTTTTAGTTAAGGTGTGGCCCACTGAACCAGGTTGGGACTTAATCCAGATTGCTGGAGGACTCTATCAACCAAAGAAATCCAGATCTATAAAGAGAAATACATGGGGAGGAGCCAAGAGTCAGAAGTCAGTGGAACCAGAAGAGAAAGGAGAGGGCATCACCTTCTGACAGGAGGCAGGGGTGTAAGCCTAGGAACCCCTGGGCTCTGTAGCAGTTTGCACCAGAATGTTATAGACTTTGGGGAGAAATCATTGCCCTGCCTCAATTTTGAACTTCTCCTAGCCTCCAAACCATAAGCCAATACCTTCCCATTGTTTAAGCCAACCCATTGTGTTGTATTTGTGATTGCAGCTCAGGCATACTAAGACAAAGTTCATCAATGAGTTTATGCATCCTCTTTATCCAGCTCCTTGCTCTCCACCATCTCCCTGGGGCTCCTCTTTCAGGCCTCCTGCCAGAGGCTGAGAGCTTTATTTCCCTGAGTCTTTAGGATATTCCTGCGACTGTGTCTGTGTCCTTGGCCAAATGGAGGGAGGACAGTGAGAGAAGCAACAGGGGCTGCATGCACTTCTGCAGCTGCAGCTCCACTGACTGGAGAGGAAGACTCTCCTTCAGAATTTTGCCTCCTGCAAGAACTTTGCCTACCCTCTGGTGGCCACAACTACCACCAGCTCAGGACCTGTGAAGTCTTGAGCCGGGAGATTGTAGAAAAGAAAAAAAAAAAAAAAATTTATGGAGAACTGCCACAATCCCTTTGAGCATTGAGTTCCCATCTTCCTTGCTCACGCCAGACCTGGAAGGCTTGTCCCAGAGCTTTGTCTACCCCAGCACCCACTTCCATGATGGCTGGGAACATCAGAGGGAAAACAACAGTAATCTTACTGTAGTTTCGGTGGTACTTCAAATTATGCTGTTCTCCAATCTGCTTGCTGCTATTCACTTCTAGAATCCTCAAATAGCTGCTTTATGATTTCTGTCCAGATTTTATAGCTGGGTTAAATCCATGAAGTCTGTCTCTATTGCAGTGTGCAGCGGCTGATATCTCTGCTCAGATTTTTGTTTTGTTTGGGGTTGTTTTGTTCTGATTTTTAAGCCTGGATTCCTAAGGGTATCCTCTGTGTTTGCACAGTATAGCATCCAGCCAAAGATTGTCACCTGCTGCCATTAAGTCTTGTAAGGCTTCCTGTTTCTGCTCCATGGCCCCGGGAACACATTCAAATTTCAGACCATTTTCACTGTTACTTCTACTGGGATCTCACTGTCTTCTCTGCACAGGTGCCAGCTCCATTAGCTGGGATATGATGGTGATTTGGGCTGGCTCAGGTCTGTGCTGTTGACCCTGGTCGCTTTGAGATTTGTGAAGAGTTTCTCAAGGCCCCTAAGGCTGTCTTGCTTCCATATCTTCCTGTTAAATTTCAGGCTACTCCCTGATATCCATTGCTCACCCCACACAAACCTGCAACCTCAAGCTAATGCAGATGCTGGCCCACCTTTCTGGAGATCGAGATCTTCCCTTAAATTGACAAAGCTACAAGTTACAAGTCACTTGAGCCCCTGCCTGCAGCAGCAGCTGTTCTACCCTGTTGAACCGCCTGGTGGGCAGAGCTTGGTGGGGATCACGTGTCAGAGCAGCCCTGGCAAAACTGCCTCAGACAGTGCTGTTCTTTCCTGAATTTCAGTAGATTTCATCCGTAAACATAGCTCAGTTCATTCTATGCCTTTGATGGAATTCCAGATCACTGAAACAGTTGTTTTTGAAAGTTCCATCCGGATTTATATTTGCTTTGGGGGTACAGGACCAATAGAACCCCTTTCTTTGTTATGCTGGGAATGGAAGTATAAAACATGCAAATTAGAATACCAATAAAACATCTTATTTTCACAGATAAAATTGGCAAATTTTAAAAAGCATGATAATGAATTGTAGAGTGGGTCTGGGTAAAAGTGCTCTCCCATATACTACAGTCAGGAATGTTAATTGATAAAGTCAGAGTTCAAAGTGTGTATGCATGTGTATATGTACAAGGTTACATATATGTATGCACATGTATAAAGATATGTGTATATAGTATGTACGTATATACTCTTAAATTAAGTTTGACCTAATATTTCCATGTCTAGAAAGATAATTAGTGATTTTCTCAAATATTACTATACAGAGATGTTTATTCCAGTAATATTTATAGCACAAAAAGTGGATTCCTAAATGCCTCAAAGTGTGGCATTAGTTAAGTGGATTATGATAAATCAATATGACGAGAGGATTAAAAAAAGGACGCAGAATATTTTAAGACTTTGGAGAAATGCTTTCAAGAAAAGATGGCTGTGAAAAAGATACCACTGAAATGTAGTAGACTATAAAGATAAAGTGTGTATGTACATTCACATGTAGAAAAATGCATAAAAATGACAGGAAGGATTCATATCAACCTTTAATTGGACTTTCTGCTATGGAGGGAGAGTAGTTGGGAATGGAATTGGTAATGATATTGAAGGAGGATTTTTATTATCTGCCATGCATAATTTGGTAATGCTAGAATCATTTTCAATGATGATATTTTATTTATTCTGTTGTTTTAAAAAGAAGCCCAATTAGAAAGATACCCACCAAAATGTTAGAGTTGATTGTCTCTAGGTGTTGCAGCCATGGCTCTATTTTTCTGCTACATGTTGCTTAGTTTCAGTTCTCCTGAAAGCAGAGCCTGAGAAAAGGACTTGGAAGCAAGGTGTTTATTTGGGACGTGAAACCACGAGTAGGAGTGAGGGGAGAGAGAGATAAGGAAAGCGGAAAAGCCAATGCAAGAGTGCCGCTCTTGTTCCACTGGAACCTCCTGGAAAGTATTCAGAATGTCTTCCAGAAGGACTGGAGGCTAGAGCAGTTATCCCTTGCCTCCCATCCTTCTTTGCTTCAGGGTTGACTATGGGGATATTAACTCCCCTACACTTCTGTGTCACAGTTGCCTGAGAACTGAGTGGGTTTCTGCAGTGTTGTTGAAGCAAAAGGGACGATGCTGACGGCTCCGGGTGAGTCTGAGCTTGAATGGACCTGTCAGCTGCAGCTGGGGCTACAGTCAGAGATGGCTCAAGAGGATGGAATGCCGTGTTCCATTACATTATCTTTTTCATGTGTTTTATTTTCCCCAGTCTTTCATAATGAATATTTATTCCTTGTAAAGGGAAACAAAGTTTGTTCTAAAAGCATCATGGTAAAATACATTTTCCTTCAGTTACAGGAAGAAAGGATTATAGGAAGCATTTTTATTATTTATATTCACAGCATCAGCCATTTACATATCTTACTGGGAACTTTAGAACTGCTCCAAATACCCACAAATTTTATAAATTGATTGGGCGGTCATTAATTAAATACACTGATATGGAAGCATAGGCTTGCCAAGATGCAATGTATAACAGTGGATCATTTTGAAAACCACTACAAAATATAAATGCTCAATCTAAAATGGTAAGTAAAACATGATTAAAAATAGGTCTACTGTTGTGTGTATTCTGTTATTTTATTAAGTAATTCCTCAATGGCGAGAACTGTTTTCAGTTTTTCCTATATAGATCTTTTAAAAGGAATGACTCATCCTGCAGCATATATTGTCCCTGACCTTCAAAGAAAGTTCCAGAATTCAGCATCACTTCATGACCTGAGAAATGAGCAAGTCCCTTAGCAATGAATCCTTTCTGTTTCCCTAGCATAGAGTAACCATCTTGATGTGGTATTTTTTTCATTTTCATTGCGATATAAGTCCTTTATTTGTTTATTCATTTATTCAACCAGGAGATATGTGTTGAGTTCTCACTGGGTTTCAGGTGTTGGGGTTACGTGGCAACCAAGGTAGACATGGCCAGTCTTCACAGACCAGGCTCACAATGGTGAAGAATTTTATAAACTGCTCTTTAGATTTGACACTCAGAGCAATTTATCTTGCTACTACCCTGGCTACTCTTGACTAAGAATTTTTCTTTTTTTCCTTTGGCAAGACTTTGTCAACTCAGGAAATAACCCTAAGTCTGTTTGGGTCAGTTATCATCCTGGGAACTTCCTACCTCAGGAGAGTGTGATTTCATTTCTCCATAAGGTTCTGCAAGCGTGAAGGAACTTCACAAGCTTATGAAAATTATACAGTGATATCTATACATTTACCTGAGTAATTTATAAATATTTACTCCCACAGTGAATCATTTTTAACCTAGGCCTCAAAGTGGAGAGTGATAATGTATCTTTAAATTCTGGAAAACAGTGTGTTTCAGGAAGGTGCCACATTAATTGTCTCCATGCTCATAGGGTCTGCACGTCTTACTGTATTAACCACTGTTGCTGCAAATGCTAGAAAAGGACTCATCTGTACTTACATCAGAACCGATTAACTGTGAAGAATTATTCCAGGGTCCCTTTTGTCACATCTCTTTCAGAAAATGCCTTCCCCCAGGGAGACCTCTCATCAAAAGGACAGTGGGACATCTCCAGATCCCAAACCATATTTTTAAATGTATATTTTCTTCTCCACCTAGTGTCTTTCAGATGGCAGAATCTCCCCTGTCTGCTTCAGTCTGAAGCCATGGTTCACCTTTTAATTACTAAGATCTTTAAACCATATTTCTTTCATGGCCTGAACCACCACCCCCACCACCACCACCCCTCAAATGTTAATCTATCCTGACACTCAAGATGAATCTCCTTGGTTACGCTATCTGCCCTACCTTTTCATAAACTAACTTAAACAGAAACTTTTTCTTTAATGGTTCAGGAACATGTAAATCCCTTTGCTTGAAACTAAATCTTAGCTGCAGTAAAAGGTTTTTTCCTTAGAATGCTGATAAGTTTTAAACTTTCACAAAATAAAGCAGCATGGTGCCAGATTTACCTTACATTCTAATTATTTATTTAGGAAATATACACACAAGCATCAATACCTTTTAACAGGCGGCTGAATTCTATGTTTCCGGCTTACTATGTTAAATAACTAAGCCACAACAGCAATAATGTCTTTATTCCTTTAGCTCATTAAGTAAGAGGGGAAAAATTGTAAAGGAATTTATAAAGCAAATAAAACAGTATTATTTAGGTATAAGAATTACCTAAAATATATAATTTACTGTTTGAAATCTTGTTTCTGGCTATGAACTCCCTCATTCGTCAGTTCTTCTTTTAACATTTAATATTCCTAACATTCCTTCATCCAGTCTTCAAGCAAACATTTAAGAATCTGTTACCCTGAGTCACTAATGTAGGCACTGTGATAAAAGGCATGATCCCAGACATCTAAGAGCTCAGAATAAAAGCAAGAAGGGTACATAAATCAGAAAGTAAAATATGATATAATAGTGGACATATCCATTCCTTCATCCATCCATTCATTTATTATTTAGTTCTTCAATTAATATTTTGGAATATGTACGATATATCAGATAATAATACAAAGACACATAGGACTCTGTCCCCAACAGCAAAAATAAAAAGTCTATAGGGAAAGATAGACACAAAAATAAAAAATAACGTAACATACTAGATATAATGCTAGATATGCAGGAGGCATTGTGGGAGAAAAGAGAAGTGGTGTTTATCCTTGCATGGGAAATAGTCAATGCAAATTTCCTCATTGAGGGAAAAGAAAGGAAAAGAACTTTTAAGGCATAGAGTATAGGATGAGCAAAAGCAGAGGCATAGAAAAACAGTGACTGCTGGAAGAAGGACAAATATGTGCATCTTTCTGGAATATTATGCATAATGGGTAGCATTGAAGCCAAAGATACAGAGAAGCCTTGGTTTATAGACAGGGAGATTTGTCATTTTAAAGATAGTATAATCTAATATGTAAAAATTAAGGTCTAGTGTAAGTTTTTAAGAGGGGAATTGATGCCATTGTATTTAGGTCTTAGAAAAGTCACTTAAGCTGCTAGAATGTGGAAGAAGGAAGGAAGATCTATTTGGGGACTTTTGGAGAAGCGCAGTTATAACAAGAAGCAAACCAATGGCTAGGGATGATGAGAGAAGGGCAGTTTGGAATGATATTTGGGAGATAGTCTTGTTTATTGGCTGGATAGGGGGGATGGGGGGAGTTACTGAATTTGAAGAGTTACAGCTGGGTAGGTGGCAGTGCTGCTAATGAAGATGGAGGCTAAATGAAGGGGAGCCAGTTGAAGATGGAATATTTCAGTTTGGATATTTTCTGAGTTTGGATTTCAGTGGAGGTTTTTGGCAAGTAGTGGAATATATGAACAGGTTTTGAGATTTAGAATCATGAGCATATAGATGGTGATTGAAATCATGAAATAGAATGAAATCACCAGGGAAAGGGCAGTGGGAACTGGATGGAGCCCTGTGGGAAACACAACTACATAAGGAATGAATAAAGGGAGAAGAGGTCATACAGGAATTTGCTAAACAAAATAGGGCTACGATAAATATTTCTTGAATGACTAGATCCCAATTGATACTGCCTTATTTCAGTATACAGTATATAGCATACATAGTATACTTATAAACATATAGTTACTGAGAATTTACAATATGCTAGACATGACTTTTGTCCTCACTGTACTTACATTTAGGGGAGATGAAGAGCATTCCAGGGAAAAGGGAAAGGGAACAACGCACCCAGAAGGACAAAGGAGTGGGAATTCTTGGTCTGTTAGGACACCCCCAAGCTATGTAGTGTGATTTAAGTGAAGAGTTTGGTCTTTCTTGTAGATAGGACAGGGAAAAGTAATAGTACCCATGTTAGCATTTCAGTGTGATGACTGGTAGGAGCACAGAGAATGTATTGAAGGAATGAAACTGGAGACAGGTCCACTATCAAAAAGTGTTTGCAGATTCAAAAAGAAAGATGATGAGGCTGGGACACAGGTAGTATCCATCAGGATGCGTTCATTCAAAAATATTTTTTATAGGCTTACTTTATTAGACATTGTGTCAATCAATGGAGAAATGAGTCATAGGTATATGATAAATAGTTATATTTATATATTTAATTACATATCTAGCTATGCTGCAGTAACGGTTTATTTGTGGCTTTGCTCCGGGTCACAGTTCTACTCCAGGTATCTTCTCATTCTTGGTCCAAGGCTGAAGGAGCAGACCCTATCTGAGATCCACCATGAGAATGTGATGTGATCTTACTCACGAAAGCTGGCAGAATGTCATGGTTCCTCTCACAGCTTCTACTTGGATGTGAGATCCACCCACATTCCATTGGCTGAGGCAGTATTCCATAGGCAAATGGGGCATGAGCACTGAGCAATCAGAACAGATCCACTGGAGTGGAGGCCTAGTGGTCTGCTGTGGCAGATGTTACTCCGTTGTTTGCTGGATGGGACATAGACACTGGGGGATCCGAAGGAGAGGATGAGAGAGCCAGCGTGGGGTGAGGCTCTGGGGGGTGCAAGACTGTGGCTATTTACCAATCCCTACAAAAATATTTCAGTATTTTAACAATCATTTCAGCTGCAACTGTTGTGTATTGGATGACTATCAACCTTATGAGTGTTCATGCACATGTGTGTATGTGTGTTTTGTGTGTGTGTGTGGGGGGTATCTTGCATGTGATACAGAAAATAGAGGGTTCTAGAATTATTTCTGGTTTCTGGCTTGAGTGATGACTTGGTAATGTGGTGTTGAATAGGAAACAGATTGCAGGAGGAGGAAAATATTTAGGAGGAAAGATAGTTATTAAGGTTGGTTATATATTAAGTAAATATGGGCTAAAAAATTCAACTGTTGGTTAGTCTAACCTCAGATGACAGTGCTTGCTGCAGATAAACATCTTATAATTGTCAGGGCATAGCTCACCAAGACACAAAATGGAAAAGGCATAAAGGAAAAGATTGATACAGTGGCATAAATGAGAAGTGTGAAAACAAACATTTAGCTAAACCTGAAATAAAAGCCACACATTTGAAGAATGTAATATTATGACAGGCAAACTTTTAATTATTTAAATGTATAAAGAACACAAACCCCATTAAACAAAACACCAGCAGCTGAATAGAAAAAAATAAAAGTAAATATAAATAAGTATAAATGGTTTAGAAACCTATGGGGTAATTCCACATCTCACTTGTAATTGCATTAATATGAATCAAAACAATATTTTACTTATTAAATGTAAAAAGATATGAAACATTCCAAAATAAGCTGTGTTATACAGGATGGGGGTAATTAGCATTCTCCTGTATTGCTGTTGGATGTGTTAATTGGCACACCCACTTTTGAAATCATTTTGTATATAAATAGCAAATTATTAAGTAGAAAAATTCTGTGATCAGAGTATGCTTTAATTTTTCCAGGAGAAAAGTGCTCATGCATGCACACTTACAAACACATGCACATTTTCTGAGAGAACATTCAAGAAACCCATTTTTGTGGTTGCCTCTTTGGGGAGAGACTTGGAGTACCAGTGAAGGTGGGCAAGTTCTTTTTCTTTGTGATATTTAAAGTTTTTTTTTTTTTTTAATCATGTGCTTATGTTATTTAAACTCTAATTTTTCAAAAAAGAAAAAACTTTTTACATGTACTAGTGCATGCAAATATTTGGCAAAGCAGCATTTATTTTGGATATTTAGGCATAGGAAATAATCATGCAGACTTATGAAGAAGATTCAGAAATATCCCTAAAACATCAAGCAATTTTTCGAAACATCCTTTTAATTGTTTGTATGCAAATTACTCAAACACAGATGGCCTTAACTTCCCTAGAGTTAGAAAATTTAAAGGAAGAGAATTACTTGTAGCAAAACTTTTGGCTTTTTAAGAAGTCATATCTAGACTTTAAAAGAGAAAAATAAACCTACTTGTAGTTTTATGTTCACTCTGTCTCTAATGTGCGTAAATCAGCACTAAATCTGGTGATTCCATGTACAGAAATACTTTGCAGAGTCTACATGGGATTTTTTTTTTTTTTATTTTGAAATAAATTCAAAGTTGTAGGAACAGTTGCAAGAACAATACTAACCGCATACACAGAATTCCATCATACCCTGACCCCCCTCCCCCGACAGCTCAATCCACCAACTTTAACATGCTGTCACATCGCTATTTCTTTCCCTCCCTCCCTCCCTCCCTATCTATCATCCACCATCTATTGCTGTCTTCTGAACATATGAGAGCTAGCTGCACACATCCTTGAACATACACTATAATTCACGTACACACTTCCCATGAACAAGAACATTCTTTTATGCATTTCCATTAAGCGCAGCTAAGAAGTAGAAGAGATTCAACAATGATACAAAGCTTACATTCTGTATTTCCTTTTCCTTATGTCTCAACTGTGTCCCTTTGAGCCACCTGTTCTCTATCCTCCAATCCCATCCAAGTTCATCCTTAACAATCAATTGTCATCTAGTTCGACTGTTTTTTTTTTTTTTTTTCAGTTGTGGAAACATATAAACTGCCTAAATCTTCCCATTCCACCCCTTTCCTAGCCTTCCATTAGTGGGATTAATCACCTTTAGAATGTTGTAATGCTGTTTCCCACCACCCATTACTAGAAATTTCCCTTCACCTCAAACAGCAACCCTACACTCATTTCTTAACTCCCCATTGCCCCTTCCCCCATTTCTCTTAACCCAAACTCTACTTTTCATCTCCATGGTTATATTCTCTGATAATTTCTTTGTGTTTACTGTGGGGCTTAAAATTAACCTCTTAAATCCATATCAATCTTGTTTTTCTTCGATAACACCTTCACTTCAATAGGACATGTAAACTATGTTCCTATACTCCTTCATTCCCCCACCTTTATATAGTTGTCTAAAATTGCATATTTTACATTGAGTTCAAAACCACTGATTTGTCCTTAGAGTTTGTGTATTTTATATCATGTAGGAAGTAAATAGTGGAGTTACAGTTCAAAAATTATTGACTTCTATTTGTATTCCATTGTGGTTGGAGAATGTGCTTTGAGTATATTCAATTTTTTTTTTTTTTTTTTAAATTTCTTGAGGCTTGTTTTATGTCCCAGCTTATGGTCCCTTCTGGAGAAAGAAAAGTGAGTGTCCTGGTGATTTGGGATGTAAGGTACTATATATGTCTGTTAAAATTCTCTATATCTCTTTCTCCTTTCTTTCTTTCTCTGCTGGTAGGGTTCCCTTTAGAATCTGAAATAGGGCAGGTCTTTTATTGGCAAAGTCTCTCAGCATTTGTTTGTCTGTGAAAAATTTAAGCTCTCCCTCAAATTTGAAAGAGAGTTTTGCTGGATAAACTATTCTTGGTTGGAATTTTTCTCTCTTGGTATTTTAAATATGTCATACCACTGTCTTCTCACCTCCATGGTGGCCACTGAGTAGTCACAACTTAGTCTTATATTGTTTCCTTTGTATGTAGGGAATTGCTTTTCTCTTGCTGCTTTCAGAACTTGCTCCTTCTCTTCAGTATTTGACAGTCTGATCAGAATACGTCTCAGAGTGGGTTTATTTGGATTTATTCTATTTGGAATTCACTGGGCATTTATGCTTTGTGTATTTATATTGTGTAGAAGGTTTGGGAAGTTTTCCCCAACAATTTCTTTGAATACTCTTTCTAGACCTTTACCCTTCTCTTTCCCTTCTGGGACACCAATGAGTCTTCAGTTTGGATGTTGTATTTTATCTATTGTATCCCTGAGATCCATTTAGATTTTTTTAATTTTTTTCTCCATTCTTTCTTTTGTTCTTTCATTTTCTGTTCTGTGGGCTTCTAGGACACTGAGATGTTGTTCAGCTTCCTCTAGTCTTGTATTGTGAATATCCAGAGTCTTTTTAATTTGGCCAACAGTTTCTTTTATTTCCATAAGATCTTCTAATTTTTTATTTACTCTTGCAATGTCTTCTTTATGCTCTTCTAGTGTCTTCTTTATGTCGCTTATATCCTGGGCCATGGTCTTCTTGATGTCCTTTAAATCCGTTGCCATGTTTTCGTTCCTCGATTGTAGTTCTTTGATTAATTGTGCGAGTTACTGTGCTTCTTCCGATATCTTGATTTGTGTGTTTGGATTTGGATTCTCCATATCCTCTGGTTTTATCATATGCATTAAGATTTTCTGTTGTTTTTGGCCTCTTGGCATTTGTTTTGCTTGATAGGGTTTTTTCAAGTTGTGAAAAAAAAAGGATATTGATCTAATTTTTCAGAAACACAGTTTGGTGGTGTACACGTTCTCTAACTAACCAGCAGATGGCATCTGTGAGTTACCTATACCCCTCAAGTCAGTTCTCAACCTTGTTCCCGCAGTGTGTGGGGAAATGATTCTTGTGGGGTTCAGTTGGAGAACTCAGTTTGGGTGTGTTGCTGGAGCCGTCCACCCTGAATGTGGGGCGTGTGTACGGGTGGCCTGGGAGGAAGGGCAGCTTTAATATTCAATCCCCCAGGTTCCTGGAGATTCAAGGCCACCGCAGGAGTCTAAGCCTTCATTTCAGTTCAGCCCCAGACCCTCTCTCTTGCTGTCCCACAAACCACTGGACTTGGCGTAGCGTCCCTGGGTTCTCTGAGCTGGTCTCCCCTCCCAGCTATGCTCCTCTAGGAGCTCAGACGAGGGAATGCCGTGCTATGTCACCAGTGCGCACCGTCCCTCAAGGGAAGCCCCGGGCCACCGGGCCATGCAGGGGTGCTCTCAGCCTGAAGCAAAATGACTGAATGGGGCATCTCAACACCCGCCTCCTCACACAGTTCCTCCTTCCCAGCTCCGGGACAACTGGCGGGGCTCTAGGCTGTGGGAACAGCCCCGGGCAGGAGTTTATCCAGCCCTCCTGGGAGCCAGCTGCTAGCCGTAGGGTTTCTTTCTGCTTCTGGCTCTCCGCTCTGCTCCCCCAGCCCCAAGTGTATCTGCAGCGGGCTATTTTCCCAGCCAGAAACCGAGAGGCCGGCCCAGCCCCCTCTTGCTGTGTTTAACTGCATGGTTCCCATGATCGCAGCTGCAAATGCTCCTGGGTTTTTCACTTTTTTTTTTTTTTTAAAAGAGCCAGTTGGTCTCCAAATGCTGAACCCTGGCTCCCCCAGACCACCGTGCGGCTGCGGGTCTTCCATTCAGCTTACTCACTCTTTTCAGAATGCAGACTCCCGGTTTCACCAAGTATATGGCCCCTCTGGAACTAGGAGACCTCATCCAGCTGGCACATTGCTGTAACCGGTATTCTCAGTCACTTTCTGGTTTTTATTTAGTGTTTTTCACGGAGGTGTTTTTTCTCTGTGTCTCACCTGGCTGCCATCTTCTACATGGAATTTTGCACAAGCAAAGTAAAAGATTAATCTCCTTGACTTTTTCCCACAAAAATTTAAATATTTATTCTATCCTTTTCAAATGAATTTGCATAATAGAGATTTTATTTGTCTTGACTCAAATTTTCTATGAAATTGGAAGAAAATAATTTTACCCGCTTTGAGAATTACATGTCAGTGTTGAATGAAGATGGGAAAAAACAAGGCATGTTTAGCTTATGTCAGAAATTTGGAAGGAGGAAGTATTATCAGGATCTGTATTTGTGGTTTTGGTCTTTGCTGACTGGGGCAATCAAGGCAATGGCAATTATATTGCACACGTTTCAAGTTATTCTCCAAAATCCAAAGTAGGAGAAATTTGTTATAAAATTTCCTTTTTCTAGAAGGTATGCTTTTGCTTTACCTTAAACACTCCTATTTCATCAGGCAGATTTGTGCTTTGGAAAGGATATTTCAAAATCCCTCTCAGTATCCATGTTCCCATGCTTAATACCCCAATCCACTTGCCGATTTCCTAGCCACTGCAGAGGACTATTTGTAAGAAACAAGATCACAGTTATATTATTTCAAAATATATGATGCTTTCCTAGGAGTATCTGAATAGATAAATTCCAAATAAAATTCAGAGATAGTACTGAAATTTTTAAAAACAAACTACTCATCTTTTACAGTTACAGCTCTTCTGTTTCTAGGCAGATAATGGTTATGTTGCTGTTGTATTCTATATTTTTCCTAGGTTATTCAATGCAGATTACCTGAATTTTCTTTTTAATGTCATATATTTTTCTCTTTGTTTTATAATCTTCTATGTTTTAATCAGGAGGACATATATAATACTTTAAGCTACTTTAATTTTATTTCTCTGAAAATTTAACTCCATAGTTATAACTAAAAAGGGTTTGAGATGGTGGAGTCTAAATATGACCAAAATATTAGATATATTAAACTTGTTTCCAAGATAATTATTCTCAATTTTCAGATGATGAAACCAAGGGCATTAAAATAACATGCCAGGGATGCCCAAATAGGCAGAAGCAAATAAGATCCTTGAACTGTCTGAATGGAAAGCCCCAATCTGTTTTCAGCACCCTGCAATTCTTCTCATAATAGCTCCTGAAATGTGTATTCTCATCATTCTTTGAAGGAAGCCACACAATTTTGAGCAAGAACCTTCATTATTTTGAAAAGAGATAAATTGACTATCTAAGTACTTCCCAAAACAGATCCACTGGGTTTCACAGAAAGCTATCATGAAATTGTAGGAATTAGTACGCAATAAAAGCTCAACAGTGTCCAGCCCCCTGCCTGACTTGGGATTGCACAGTGCAGCCAGGTGTGTTTGCTCTGTTCTCTTGTTTGACCACCATTGTGGCTACAAGGCTCGGCTCATGGTGCAAGCTGTGACTGTGAAACTGAAACAAGCTAAATGACCTTCAAGGAACCATTCCAGACCCAACTCCATAAAACATCGGCATTGACTAAAATTAATCTGTTTCTGAGCCTGTTGCAGTCAGGGTTGCCAAGGAAATCTGTGAAATCTTTTGGCCTGAAGAAAAGAATAAAATGAAAGTTATTGTTATAATATATATCTTCAACCTTGGTCCTGGCCCTGGAAGATTTTCTCCCTGTTCACTCTGTTTAACACTCGGCTCTCACAATTATTCCATTTTTGATGCCATGCAGTTGAAATATCCAACCTGGATTCAGTAAGTGGAGAAATGTTTATGATTAAAATAAACAACCATGGAACTAGGAATCCTTGTTTTAACATGAGCATGACATGAAAGATGGGTTTGGTACAATGGCTATAAAATAATTCCCAACCACACAGAGGTCTAGAGGGAAATAAAGAACAAACATGTGAAAATTGTCTGTAAAATGGAATGTTTTAAAAATCTTGTTATTTATGTAGACCTCATTAGGAAAACCTTAAAGTTTAATTCTTATATTTGCGATCCCTGATCCATGTGATGATTTATTAATAAATGGTGTTGAACATACTTTGAATCTTACTGATAGGTTTACCTTTACTGTTTTCGTTGCCATCAGTGTAGAGGATAGCACATAGACATAGTTGTTACTGTATAAAGGCTGTCCTCTTTGGGTCTAAATTGAAACAGATTGTTAGGGTAACAGGATTAATATTATAAAAAGAGAAATGGATCATGGGGGTGATATTATGAAAAGAGTAACAGCTCAAGGAAGTCAAAAGTGACTGGCATACTCAGTATTGGGGTTCCCTCACCAGTAAAATTAGGAGGTTGGGCTGGACCATTGGTTTTCATATGAGTTTTTTAGGCGTGATTGAGACATTATTGACTGTGGGGAGAGGGGAAGCTGGTGGGAATCTGCTTCACCCAAAGCAACTCAAAGCAAGTTACATAGTGGACTTTTACCTAAAGTTCAGTAGGAGAAAGAATTCTTCTGTTAAAAGTGGGAAATCCCAGGAAAAATGAGATTTCTAAGGTTCCTTCTAAATCTAATGTTGAGGATTATATGGTTTTCAGAAAAAACAACTGTTGTCAGACAATTATTTGGATACTTTGTATTTTGATGTAATATTGTAAAGACATAAATACTTTTCAGCTCCAACATTGTCAGGGACATTTCTAGTTTCTTCTAGAGCTGCGTAATAGTTGTCATAATTGTAATAATAACTTTCTTTGATTGGTGATAGTTTATAGACCATAAACTGCTTTCAGCTCTTTATGGATATTATCTTGAACCCTATTATAAAAGACCTAGTTCTACATATTCCAGATGGTTATTTGGTGTTTAAGTAGATAAGAATTCTCTGTAGTCAAAGTGCAGTAAACAAACATGAATATTAAATGCTCTGTAAGGGAAATACTATGTCCTAGTAAATTATTAGAAGATCTCACAAGAATTTTAACTGCATACTTTTACATAGATTACAGAATTAGAAGACAGAAGGGGATTTAGGTATTATCTGTTCCAACTCCATGCAAGCAACTACGTAAAGTGGGGGGAACCTGGGGCTAGACCAGTAAGTTGTAATTACAAACTGAGAGGATTTTAACATATTTCTCTAAATCAAAATCTACCAGGTTCAAGGCCTAGTAGGACTGTACTTACATGGCTCAATATACTTTATGCAATTATTAAGTTTCCTTGCAAGCTGCAAGGTTACACAAATGGCCAAGACCTTGATTCAAAAACTGAAAGATGCCCAGGCTATGTGTTCGTTGTCTAGGGTGTCAGTTCCAGTTCTGCAGCTCACAAACAGTGACTTTGGGTACTACATAACCCCTTTCCTCCTCAGTTTTATCTTTTTTTTTTTTCCAAAAGATAGACGTATTGAAATTTTACAATATTGCAAATAAGCCTGGCATCTTGTTGTTTCCATGGCTGGACAACTCTTAGATTGTATTCATCAGCCTGCTAAACTGTTCTTTTTTCAGAGACATGGATACCATCCCACCCCCAATTTTTCTGATGTCCTTGTTTTTAACTTCTGTGTCTTGCTGAATCAAAGCGACTGAATTTGATATAAGTTCACTTATCATTTCCATGAACAATGAACTCATCTCTCTAGGCTTGAGATACTGAACAAGCAACATCTGGCCTCATCCTAACCCTGCAGACATCTTTTTCACCCAGGAAATTTCGGATTTCAGCAAGAGCCTCACTCTCCTGAATAACGACTTCGATGAGCATACACAGACCTCATCTTGTTCCAGAAGCACAGTGTCTCACTGCTGATCGTGTTCCGTACATGACAGGTAGTGCCAGCTGTAGACTGTTCCTTTTTATTTCCTCACCATTTGTCAACATGAAACCACTTCTGTTTCTTTCCAAGGAGACTGAGTTCTACACTGATGTGATTGAAGTGCTTACAGGGTTCCCCTGGGGCCCTTCACGGTAACTGTGTGTCCTCTCAGAAAATGTCACCAGTCTGGTGGCTGAGAAGGGTCTTTGTTCTTGCAGTAACTGGGGCAATGAGAGCTCCTCCTCGGTTTTCCATATGAAGAGATTAAACTGAGATCCCTGGTTTGTTTAGTGCTTGAGCTTGGTTGCTTGGCCCTGTAGATTCTAGCTAAGTTTTATACATTTGCAACCCAAAAGCCCAGAATGTATTTTATTCTTATTTAGTGAAAAATCATTTCCCCTGAACATTTTATTCACTTGTGAGTGATTGCTTCAAAGAGGGCTGCTGGGTAGGTTCAAGGCCTAGTAGAACTGGACTTGTATGGCTCAATATACTTTATGCAATTCTTAAGTTTCCTTGTGTAAGTCATAAAAATGTATTTGATGGTATAAAGCCTTAGCATTTGTTTTCCAAATGGCTTGACCTTTAAGAACAACACTTCGCCACTTCTATTAAATAACCAGCTATAAAGGGCATGCGTTTGCGATGGCTGCCAACAATCTCAGGGAAATGCTATGTAATATTCCAAGGCCATGCAATGTTCCTGTGAATGCAGTGCTGGCTGTGGCATTGCTTTGTGTGATACTCAGAATGTGTCAGCCCTGTTTTGTTCCATAGCTGGCCAGACATGTAGAGGGGAAAACAGGCAATGCCTAAGGACAAACAGGTTCTAGTGGTGACTAGTACAGAACCATACAGGTACAATGCCCTACAAAATGTGTCATCTTACTGTAATGAAATAACTTTCTTTACAACAGTCACACCCAAGCTCTTTGTTCATTTTGTCTATAAGCAGATCTGACTGTACCTACAGATAAAATCACTAATTAAGTTTGAATCTCCAGAATACATCACCCATTTTGACCGATCCCTCTGAAATAAATAAAATTCTAGTTAAAATAGTGAATATAAGGAATACATAAATAAATAAAGTCATGCTCAAGTGGGAATGTTTTCTTTAAAAGCAAAATAATTTCATTCATCTCTAAAGCTACTAGCTAATGACCAATAAAAAATGCAATCCTGTGTGAAAAGTTACCATTGGTTACCAATACTTTAATATTTTAATTTTCAAGTTATTCCATGTTAGCAAGAAGTTCTCTATGTTCTCCTAGCTGTAGGATAAAAAACTTGGATTTGAGGTACAAACACCACAGTAATGAAAATGCATGGTACTTTCAGTTTACTCTGCATTAGTGATATTTTTCAACATACCTAAATTAAATCTCAGGAAATGGAAAGTAATAAATGTAGCCTGTTAACATGGCCAACATTTTCAGTGGTTCTCAGAAAGATCTATCTTGAAGGTTAGTCAACATTATACCCTTTAACTAGATAAGTGGTTCTCCACTCTGGAGAAGTACTCCAATTGCAACTGCTGATTAAAATAAATATTAATGCCCAAATCTCACCCCATTTTGTTTTAATTGATTTGTGATAGGGCCCAGGTATCAGCATTTTTTAAAGCTCTTTAGGTGATTTTAATATATAGTTAGGATTCAAACTCCTGACTAGATGTATTTACTAGGATCAAATTTCTATTTCTCCTATTATGCAAGAAGTAAAAATTTGCATCTTCCATTTCCCTTGAATCTGAAAATTATATTCACTGGTTAATTTGTATGTTGAGTGTGAATTGTTAGAATATATTGATAAAATATTTTCTTAATATGTCTAAAAATGATACCAATACATTACCATTCTCAAGTATTCTGTGTGTTAATAATGGGTGCTTTCTTTAATTTCTTTTTCCTTGAGGATCACTTGGACTCTACAAAGTTGGAGAGAGATATAACAGTTTTCACCAATTAGAGATTTTCTGTGCTGTACAATTAACATTTTTTAGTAAGGTTTAGATATTAGGGAGCAGCCATAGTGGGGGCAATGAGCAGAAAGGTTAGATTCAGTCATGTTGGTGTATCTCCAGGGCTAGTGGAATATTAGGGATTCATTAGGGATTTGCTGAATGAATAAATTAATCAGTGTATTTATTAATGAACATTAGGCCTGGAGATTGGTCATGGAGGTAAACTTTAGTTTATGAAAGCTCAGATGTAGGAATTTCTGGTGAGGACAAGGCAGAGACCAAGCTGTACCTCTAGCTAGGTATAGAAAGGTGGAATTGGAAGTTTCTTTTGCTTAGAAGACATGGGAACTGTGAGATCAGAAGTTATAAAGGCATCAACTTATTGATTTGTATCGCTTTGAAGGTCAGCAGAGAACAGATGGGCTAGAAAGGAAGGCTGGGAGATGGGAGCTGAGGTCCCTGGGGGAATTTGCAGAGTATCCCATGTGATGGAACAGAGATGGATGGAGAAGTAATAAGGAGCATGGCCTGGGCTTCAAACAGAGGTGTCATAGAGCCATGATGATGGAACAATGGCCCTGACAAGACATTGCACATAGAGAGAGACAGAGAGACCCTTAAGCATCATTGTGAAATACATATAAAAACAGCCTGTAAACTGTAAAGGGCAAAGGGTAAACATTATATGGAGACTTGCAGGGCAGCCATATTTGTCATAAGAAATAATAAGTGACCAAGTTTACTTCTTTATACGCTGATACAGATGTTTCTTTAAATGTGGATTACAAAGAGGGTGATTATTTTAGTTAGAGATTTAGTTCATTTTGATGTATGAACAGATAAAATGACCTTCAGGATAGATCCTGGTGTAAAATTTTCACAAATGGAGAGGTTCATGGAAAAGGTGTTTTACACTCAGGATTGGATGACAATGATGGTGCAAAGGCAGGTGGGAATACAAAGAGCATCTTTTATGAAGAGGGGTATTTGTGTAGAGAGTATTCTGGAGAACAGAGCCCCAGATCTGGGGTGGGAAGAAAGTATGATATTTCTATTTGTGAAAATTCAAAGCTATAAGCCAACATACTCATTATAATCCAGCATAGTTAGGTAGTGCCATTGCAAATATTCAAGTGTAGTCTTCTAGATTGAGAAAAATTGAGATAAAATTTCAGTGTATTAGTTTCCCATTGCTGCTGTAACAAATTGTCACAAACTTGATGGTTTAAAGCAATATACATTTATTCTTTCACAGTTCTGGAGGCCAGAAGTCTAAAATCAGCTTTACTGGGGCCAAAACCAAGATGTTGGCAAGGCCACACTACCTGCAGAGGCTCTACAGGAGAATCTGTTATTTGCTTCTTTTGGCTTCTGGTGGCTGCTGACATTACTTGTCTTGTGGCTACATCACGTTGATCTTCAAGGGCAGCATCTTCAAATCTCTCTCTGCTCCATCTTCACGTGATCTTCTCCTCTGTGCGAGGAGTACTAAATATCCCTCTGCCTCCCCCTTATAAAGATCAATATGATGTAATTTAGAGCCCACCCAGTAATCCAGGATGATCTCCCTACATAAAGGTCCTTTACTTAATCACATCTTCAAAGACTTTGACATAGAAGGTAAATTTACATGTTTCAGTGATTAAGGCCTGATGTCTTTTGGGGAGCCATTTTTTCAGCCTACCAGATACAGCTACTATAATTTTACATTTGACATAACATTTGCCTTATGTTTTCTTTTACATGTCAAAGAGTTATGCCAACATTTGTCCTTCCAGAACATACACCCTTTGTATTCAGCTTTCTAAAGAGACCCACAGCTCCTCCACTATTCCTGCAATCTTGTTTTCATAAGTTCATTGCTGTCCCATTCCCCACAAAGGAAGCCCTGTCATGTGGAAGCTGCATTTCTTCCCAAGCTCTTTGAAAATGGGAAAAATGGTTCGTTCCTCATTAATTTATAGTGAGAATTAAAGAAGAACATATATGGTAGTACTACTGACATTTATCAAGCTTTTGCAAAAAAAAAAAAAAAAAAAAAAAGAATTGGTGGAATTGGGAATCAAGGCTGTCCATTCTAATACCAGAATCTCCCATAGTGCTTTCCTGCCCAGGTAGTTGTTTCTAAACCTCCTAAGTAATGATCACGTGCTTGCCTGCACTGCATGTGCTCAGTGTGTGATTAACTAAATGAATGCATAAACCAGTCTGTGTGCTTTGCCTCTGTGACTTTGTTCATTGTTGCTTTAATCTCTGCCATGGCCCAAAAGATTATCTCCTTTCACCCATGTTGTGGTTACTCTTAAGAGTCAGGAGAAACCCCCACCCAAAATTTGATTTGAATGTCAAGAATGAGGATGCGTCACACACACTGTGAAGGTAGGAAGTTTCACTACTTACATAACAAGGCTTTCTGGGGATAGCAGGGAAGGACTTCTGTGCTGGTTCAAGTGGACTTGAGAGAACAAGGAAATTAGACTGGTTGGGAATTTCATGGTGGTTTAGTGGGTGGGAAGTGGGTGGAGGTTCCCACATGCAGGGAGGGGCTTGCATGGTTTGAACCTCCAGCCAGTGCCAAAGTAGGGAGCACCCAGGCTTTCTTACTAGCATGCCAAGATGTGGAGCACAAGGGAAAGAGGGAAGGGTGAGTTTTAATAAGCAGCAGTCAAACATCAAAAAAATAGAGTCAGATTCTTTATTACAACCAAGCACCTACTTCCTACTTAATTTAATACAATCTCCTTTCACCCAAATCTCTTGACTCAAGTCTAGTGACTGGATTTCTGCAGTGCTGTTGCATCTGGGCTGATAATTCCAATGGGAACACCAAAGTGGTTGTTTGACTTAACCCTTAGGTTGTGGATCTCCTTGGCATGGGTATTTCCACTTGTAACTAAGAACCCAGCTTATGACTGAATGGAAGTTATTGGTGGTGTATGAGCATGAGAGAGAGACAATCAAAAGAACATTTAAGGGAGATTAAAATTGTGGCAGGGTTCGGGAGAGATAGCCTGGTGACCAGAAGACCAGTTATGAGTTTATTGACAAAGTCCAATGTTGAGGCTGCAAGCCTTGAAGGAGTCATGTGATGGTGTCTTGGAAAGAAAAAGAAGCATGTGAAAGAGATCATGTGAGAGGCCAAGAACAACCCTGGCTAAACTCTAGAGAGAGCAGCTTTCTTTATAAAAGAGTGATTTGAGACTGTGCATTTAATATCTTTCTCTCTGAAATGACCAAAGAAATATTAAAATAGGAAACAAACTCTACCAACCCTATAAAAAAACAGAAAGGTGACACGCATGAACCAGGAACTTGGCAGAGTTCCTACAAACTATATTGCCAATGAGACTGGATAGTGAGAAACAAAAATGAACTATCTACAATTCAGCACATGCAAACGAAAATTCTACCTGTGGTAGGCAGGGATGGAATGCATGGAAGAATGTCTCCAATTCCCTGTCTTGGCCCTTTGATGAGGGGTGGCATTAGGACTGGAAGCAAGGGTAACTTGTGGAGGGGTTGGGTGAAGGGAGAACCTCAAAGCTACAAGACTTTGAGAAGTATATTAAGTGCTGGCATTTGTTATTGTGTCCCCCAAATGTGTTATTGTTATTGTGTCCCCCCAAAAGACATGTTCAAATCCTGACACCTGTTTCTGGGAATGTGCGTTTATTGTAAATAGGATCTTTGAAGATGTAATTAGTTAAGATGAGGCCAAACTGGATTAGGGTGGGCACTAATTGAATGTGACTAGTGTCCTTATTATGAGAGGAAATTTGGACATGGATAGATGGAGACAGAAAGGGAGCTGGCTATTTAAGAGAGGCCAAGATTGATGCCACCAGAAGCCAGGGGAAAAATGTTGAACAGATTCTCCCATTGAGGAGGAAGCATGGCCCTTTTGACGTCTTGCTTTTGGACTTCTAGCCTCTAGAACTATGTACCAATATATTTCCATTATTTAAGTCCACTAGTCACTTTGTAACAGCAGCCCTGGCAAACTAAGAATGCAAAAGCTCACCTCCAAAGTTTAATTGGCAAGGATTCTATGCCAATCAGGGCAGAGATAAAGGCGATGTGGATTCTTAATAATGATAGTCCTGTCAGTATGATTCAGAGACATCCATTTAAAAATTTACTTAAAAATTTATATGGATTCCCTATCCTAGTTCTAATGGGAATAATTTGTGCTCTTTCCAATATATGCATGAATTCCTGGAAGCTCACCCTATTATTATGATCACCTCCAGGTCCACTTTCTTCCAAAGGAAGAAGGTGGACAAATGTCCTTGATTTCTCTATAATACTTCTCACAATAGGCTGTTGTAGGTAGCTGATTTAAGTGAAGGGGAGCTGAAAGTGATTATTTTGTAGACAAACACAACAGAACAATTTACAGGTTTAAATATTTAGTACCCGTGATTTTAAATATTCTTAGGCTATTCTGAATTTTTCAGGTGCTAATATTTGTCATCAAGCCACTTGCCTATTTCATGTTGCTTGTCCTGCTCACCTTTCTTCTTGGATGACTTCACTGCTTCCCTTCTCTGCTCTCTCACACTGGCAAAACCCCAGTGTATCTTTTGAGGAAAGCAGCTTAATGATTCATTTGTTTTGATTTCTCCTTCTAAACCACACTTGACAGACCTCAACTTTCAAATCCACAGTATCATTTTTGAGATATTTTATTAATAGAATAGAAACTACTTGAGAGGAAATTAATTAAATTAAATTAAATCCCCTTAAGGCAGAAGCAATTGTAATCATCTGTGGGTTAAAAGAGATGTTTTTTAGACATCTGATGCACACAGAAAAATCTCCTAATAAACTTTCCTTATGCATAGCTGCATCCAAACGCAAGTCCTCTCAACAATTGATAAGCTAGTAGACTCCGTCTATCATAATAAAATCCCTAGAGATTATCAACATTCTCCCTATCTCCATGATTTACACTCTTTGTCAAAATCCATGTCAAATCAGAGCATAAACATTTCATTAAAAAAGAACAGCAAGACATTCTTATTTAATAGGCTTACCGTAAGAAATGGAAGAAGAAAAAAAATCAGCCTCAATGAGATTTAAGAAGGCATGATATCTACAGAATGGGAAAAAAAAGTCTAAGGTGAGGAAAAATTGCTTAAATATGAGGAGAACTTCGTTAGAAAATTTCCTTTTTCCCTGATTAATTCCTGGATCAAATTGGAAATAAAAACTGAAATTAGAGACTAGGTATAAAAATAATAGTATCTTTTTAATAACATGATATAACTTAAGACATGGTCAAATTTGCGCTCTGAGGCAAAATCATAACTTGACGTTTTTTATTATTTAATGAAAATATTTAAGTAAATGAACTTAACATTTAAGTAATCATAAAACTGGAGAGTAAATAAACTTGAAGAAGACGAAAGTTATTAGTGCAAATAAAAACAGAGGTAATGAATTTAAAAGGCAAATGAATTTGTACTAGATATGTCCATATACATGGTTCTTGGATATAGTAAAATATATAGAAAATTTTGCTAGGTTGAGAAGGAAAAGTACAAAACCTACAAGCATATAATATTACAAAGGAGAAATGGGATATAATCTATAATCATAGATAGGTGATTAAAGATATGATAATATATCTTTAATCCTTGGTAAATATATGACTTTATAGGCAACTATAATATATCAAAATAGACTCAGGAAGATGTTAAAAATCTTAATTATCAAGTTGTAAGAGAAGAAATAGAAATATTATTTCAAAACAGTCCTACAAAAATCTGGGCTCTGAGGCTTTCAGGGCAAATTCTCTGGTCTCGTTAGCAAATAGTCAATTCTAATATTATGCAATTTTTTTCTAGAACACAGAGAAAGAAGTAGCCTATTTCTTTTTATACCAAAAATATAGTAAGTTTTTAAATGAATTTTTTATTGTGAACTTTAACATATATATATAACAGTTTTAACTTTCAAAATATGCTTCAATAAGTAGAGAACAAATTTCAAAGAATGCCATGGGTCACAGTTCTACAATTTCAGCTATACAATAAGATTTTTTTTAAGTGAAAAAAAATCATTACCATTTTTATGTACTCAGGCACAAATTCAAAATAAAATATAATCAAATCATTTGATAAAAATTATATTGCTATGTTAAAAACAGCACATGCTGGCAAGTAACATTTGTTTCAACAATTTTAGAAAATCCAATTCCAGGTTTTGAGCTTCCTGCTCCAAGGGAACAACTCATCTCTAGGTACTGAATCCCAAACTCATGTTACGGGATTTCTTTGAACTGTAGTGTCATTATGCCAATTTCTTCCTCTAATTCCCTGACTTACAGACAATAGCTATCCAACCCTTAATAATTTAGATTTAGGGCTCTTTCAACTATATTTCAACCAATACATAGTAGGAGCCACTTAGAGCTTTGCAGGACTTAGTTTTAGGTCCTATGTTCATTATAGGATACACTATTAGAAGGATTTGAAATTCCTGGAAGATGATATCTTATCTCCTGGAATATCTGAAGGGGACTTTATGGATCATCTAATTAAATATCCTCATTTCATTTAAGAGAAGTATGTGGCTTCAGTTTTATCTCCAGGCTAAAGAAGAAGGTGGTGCCAAGTTTTGTTTTTGATGACTAAAATATATCACTAACAGAAATATTTAAATAAACAGAAACAGTTTTAGAAATGGTGTAGTGGAGCCTGTTAGCTGGCCCAATATCTTTTCTTTTTCAATAATACCAACCCCCAATTTTACCAGGGCACAAGATTGCCTGCAATAATATCTACATATCCCCATTATCTGCAGCTAAGAGTGACTGTATAATATCAGTAGAGGAGCTAAAAACACCTTCTAGGAAGTATCTTTAAAGGGAATTATTCTTTTCCCTTCCTTCTTCCAATTGACTGGAATGAAGCCGTAATATCTGGAGTCATCTTGTACCATGACACAATTTTGAGAATGGAAGTCATGTATTGTAAAGGATCAAAATAGAAGGAAGTTGGGTCCCTGACTTGGTGCCTTGCCAATTAGCTCTGGACTGACTACCTTCAGACTTCTTGAATGTGAAATGGAATTAACTTCTAACTTATTTAATGCTATCTCAGGTTTGTCAAGCTTAATTCTTAGTAATTCTACTGAATATGGGTTGTTTTCTTCGAGATAGCTTATATTAAACCATGATGATGGGATATTCAATAGTAAGTGTGTGGTAGAGATTTGGTCTCTGAAATTGATGCTCTGAAAAGAGCTCAGAACTGGGGAAGGAGTTTATTAACAAACCTATGAAGTTGAGGATTTCAGCAAAGCATGAGAATGGTTGGGGAAGAGAAAATAGCCAAGGATAAAATTTAGAGGCATGACTACTTTTGGTCACATGTCTTGAATTGATTTTCCAGTACTAGAGATGGGCTTTCATTGCTTTATTTATCTGTTAATCACTCAGAAAAGAGCAGGTTCATGGGCAAGAGATTTAAGAGGTGTTGGATAAACACATTTAAGTGGAGGAATACTGTACCTTGTTTTCTTCTCAAGCCAATTCTTCCCTCTTAAGAGGTAGAAAGCTCATTTCTCCTTAGTTTTCATTTCTCCCCATTATTATCTAATTTGAAGATTCTTTAGAGATTCTTGTTGCTGTGAAACATCTTTATTTGTCCTGGTTCTTTTTATTTCTAAGTGTCTGTAATCATTGCTTTCCATCTATATGATCCACTTCTGTTTATGTTAAAATTGATAAACTAGTTTTCATAGCAATATTTAAAAAAGAATTCATGACTTGAAAAAACCTTTGTATTTATCTACTGCAGTAGTCAACTAGGAAGTTTTATTCAAACAAAAAAATCCTCTTGTGTGTTTCTCTCAACTATCATATTAACTTTATCTCTTATATGCATTATTGTAGTCAGTGAGTTTGACAATATTCAGACTGTTGACCTAAGATTAGCATGATAGAAAAAATAAACCTTATTATTTTCTTAATTTAAACATTGGAATCCATATGCATTATCTCCCAAGAGACTGAAGGAATAATGAGAGTAAGTTTTGAGGCTTCTCAGGGGAACTAAAATAAAAAAATAAAAATCCCAACTCTAGAGAAGGAGACACTGTCATCTCTAACATTGTTGGCTCTGAACTACTTGTTGGTTTCTACAGTGTTCAAGGCTTCATCTCTATTCCATCACTGAAGAGTGGTTCTTGGACTGAGTAATAATGGAAGTATAGGAAATCATCAGGAGAAAAAGGGAGAGAATAAATTGAAAGTGGAGAAATGCATGGAAGTATACAGGAGCAGATGGTATTTAGAGAAGTCATTTCTTAAACAGAGATGGTATATGGAAAACAAGCAGGAGAAGAGATTACAAAGTTAGAGAGAGGATAATTTGCTTATTTCGTGATGAAAAATTTACTCTAATTTAAAGACAGAGGATTTTAAGTTGGAGAATAGGAGTTGAGGTTTGAAGTGTAGAAGTATGATCCTGAAACCACTGACATTAGAAGATAGGAGGGTGGAAGAGATGGATATATATGGAAATTTGGGGCAGTATATTCAGGGGTGGTATTGTTGGCTGTACTTAAGTCCCATAAGGAGGCTGATGTTTGTGTAAAGGTGATTAAATTATAAAGTTCTGAATTTATGTGATAGCCGTAGGAATGAAGGAGAAAAGGAGTTGAGATGCCGCAAAGAGACAGGTTAGAGAATTGGTGACTGATGGGATATGGAAGATGAAAGAGATAAAAGTGCCTAGATGACTATAGGTTTTTTGTTGGACACCTAAGTATATGGTTAGATCATTTCATTCTATTAAAGAAGGAGAACAGAGAACAGTGGCCTTTAGAGAATGCAGAATATATGATACTCATGCACACCACAATTTACTCAGGTGATTAACTTGAAACATCCCAGGTGGAAAGACCAAAACTATAAACCAACAGATGTTGCTGAAATATAGAAAGAGGAAATTTATGTTGCATTACATTATTCCCAGTTATTCTCAGAACTTTTACAAAGGCACATAAAGAATCGTAGAGTTGTGTAATATGGTTTAATGCTACATGTGATGGATTTCGTTTCTGATATGTGCCTTGTGGCTGACATGAGCAAATAAATTTTATTATAAGAATTTTAACTCTGGTATTTATCAGCTTTTAAACACAAATAAGAATCAAAGCATTACATTCATAGTATCTGAATTTGCTCTTTTAATGCATTTTATATTATATAGAGCATGGCACCTATAAATGACAGCATTTTCTAAATATCAGCCCAATAGTAAGAACTTATGGAAATATTTATTGATGTGTATATTCAGGCACCCATGTTAGAGGATTTCTTAATGGAACCTGTTAACATGTTTCTTAGGTCAGCTTCCCTAAACAGATTCTGAGGTGGAAGTGACATCAGTAAGTTTATTGGGTAGTACTCTTGGGAATAATACTTGTGAAGGACTAACAGGAGGAGGATTGGTGGAGAAGTGAGCTGAGATGCAGTCCCGAAAAAGACTTCAACCAATTCTAAGAAGAGTTTGGAGTTTGTCCAAACTGAACAGTTGTCCTAAACTGAAATAATAAATATGTGCCACCTGTGGAGAGGACTTAACCTGTTTAAGCTCCATTTGGCCATGGGTAGTTCCTGGGAAGGGACTTGGCCATAAGCCATCAGAGCCAACATGCATGCCAGCTGGAGGAATGAGTGCCTTGGTTGTGAAGGGGTGATCTGGGTGCACACTACAACATAGACAACAATCCATTGTTGGTATCATTTGGCTTCACTTGTATCACTTAATAAATTCACTCCAGATGACAAGAGGTCCTCTGAGATTCTTAGGAGTCTTCTTTCCTGGAGAAACTTGAAAGAGGTTTAATGGAATGAATTACAGCCCCCCATTAGCTGCATTTGGTCTTGGGGATACAACTGATACTCATCACCCTTGGCAAAGGATCCCTGCTGAACCAGTAAATTCCCGATCCAGTAACCCAGACCCTTATCCCTGAGGGTCTGATCTCCTGGATGCCATACTTTTATCAGGTCACTGTATTTGTCTATTTACCATCAGAGATAGGCCAGAGAGTATGGAGAGCTGTCCCAGTGAACCATCTGATTGCCAAATTTATTCTTCCCTTCCCTATTGGGTACCAGTAGCCCTATCTCCTCCTGATGATCAGGGCCAAGTACTCCTAGCCTGGTAATTTCTTTCCTATCTGCTGGTCTCTTGGCAAAAGGAATCTGAAGTAGTGCCTACAGCTGTAGCTTGCTTAATGAGACTCTTGCTGTAACCCTGATGGAAGTATTTCTCCACTAGGAACCAGGACCTCTAAAATGCAGAGCCAGAGCTGCAGGGATGGAAGGCAAAAATTCCCTAAGCAAGTCTCTAAGAGTGATGGAGAGTAGGACCATTACCCCTTATTTCTAGCACCCACATATTCTACCTATGGGGACACAGTACCACATAAT
Organism: Choloepus didactylus; assembly: GCF_015220235.1. NCBI lineage: Eukaryota > Metazoa > Chordata > Mammalia > Pilosa > Megalonychidae > Choloepus > Choloepus didactylus. The sequence goes on along the minus strand of NC_051321.1, from coordinate 77,888,375 downwards.
GGCCATTGATTCAGGATGCACTTTCCATGCTGGGGGATGGTCACCCATACTCACAGGTTATCAGCTTCAAGCTATACCTTAACTTGGATGTTGAAAGAGGATTTCATTGCTCAAATCAGGCCTCACTTTGGGTGATGTGGTATATGTTAGTTAAATCTGACTCATCCATCCCATGATGACCCAAATTAACCTTCATCCTTATTTATTGAATAAGAGTTCTTTTCTGATGATGCAGTACTATGTAGCAAACATTTTATTTTATTATTTGATACATGCATATCTATCTCTCATTATATTGTAAACTTCTTGACTATGAAAATATCATTTTATATATCCCCCTCACAATGGCCAGCAGGATATTTGGTTCTTATTCTCCCCCTAAATAAGCATGTATTTGCTAGGCAGTGTATCAGTCATGAGGGATACAAGGTGAAGAAGGTGGAAGTGATCACGCATGGAGCTTTCAATCCAGTGGAAGGAGAAAGTAACAAATAGTATTTACTGCAAGTGAGAAAAGATGCTAACATCTTCCTGCCACCTACTACATTCCAACAACAGCTCTTCAAGATTTACATACATAGCACACACTTCTTCAACCCACTTTTGAGTTTGGTGTTATCGTCTTTTTATAGTGGCAAACTGACGGTTTTCTTAGCTTAACAATGGAACAGAAGTCACGGAGCTCATAATTGTCGAAATCTCAGACAGAGGTAACTCATAGACTTACTCTTGTCTATGCGTCCTCTGCCCCTTCTATCCTTGTGCAGCTGTCAGTTAATCAAATCTCAGGACTTGGTATTGGGCCATAATCCAGGATGGAGCTATTGAACGGATACGGATCTCTGCAGAGGATCTCTCCCACATGGCAACCTGGCTGAGACAGGCTAGAGGTAGCTCCCTTGGGAGCTCACTGGTCCAGTTAGTGGATACCTAAGAAGGGTGTGGGGCAGGCAGCTTTTACCTGCTTACTGAGCATATTTGAGGAAAGCTCTGTCCCTCATCCTGGCTTTTCTCACTGTTACTTCTCCCATCCTGCTGGTCTCACTGTTAGGTTTGTATTATTTAGTTTTTCTTTTCCTTGCAGGGAAGTACCTATAATTGGGTTGATCTTGGAAGTGAACGCAATTTGACCAGGTTTGGCTCCAGGCAGTAAAGGGCTACCCAGTTTAGATAAAAGGAGCCCTCTAGAGTCTAGACTAGCTCAGCTGAGTTCTAAATTGCAGTTTGGGGTCAAAGCCAAACAAGTAATATACTGTTCCTTTGCTTTTCTTTGTTTTTCTCTATGTATTTCCCTTGGATACCTAGAAGAAATCTTCTATTTCAGAGACTGTTGCCCAATAGCATCTTATCCTCATAACAGTTTTTATGTCTGAAAACCATCCCAACACATACCTATGACTTGAAATAATGAATTTATATTTAAAAAGTATTTTTAAAGTATAATTTACATACAGTAAAATACACAAATTGTAAGTAGACAGCTTGATATATTTTCACATATTATTCACCCATGTGATCATCACCCAAATCAAGAGATTTATATATAAATTCCATCATTCAAGAAAGTTCATTTGGGACCCTTTCCAGTCATTTCTTTCCACCCCAAGGGACAAACTTTATTCTGATTTCTCGCCGTGTAATTTTGTTTTGCCTATTTTGAACTTCATATAAGGGTATCATACATTACCTACTCTTTTATATGTCTTCTTACATTTGACGTAATGTCTTTGAGTTCATTTATGGCGTTGCATGTATCAGTAGTTATCATTTGTATCCATAGATTATCAGTAGAATACAACTGTTAATAGCATTCAAAAAACAAATATCTAGAAATAAATATACAAAACCTCTATATTGAAATGTGCAAAACTCTGAATTAAAGTGTGCAGACTCTCTGCAGTGGAAACCAAAAATCATTACTAAAAGCAATTAAAGAAGTCCTAAATAAGAGGAGAGATATATACCAAATTTATGGTTTGGAAAACTCAATATTGTTAGGATACTAATGTTTCCTAAATTTGTCTATACATTCAGTTCAATCCAGTCATAATTCCAACATGCTTTTGTATAGATCTTGACAAATTAAATCCAAAATTTATATGAAAATGCAAATAACTCCCCAAGCCAAACAATCTTGAATAAAAAGAACGATTGTGGAGGACTCACACGAACAACTATCAAGACTTACTCCATTGTTACGGTGTTAAGAGAGTGTAATGGTCTTGTTATAAGGACAGATATATAGGTAAGTGGAAAAGAAGAAAGAATTCAGAAATGGATCAATGTGTACATGTTTGTATTAGTCACTTATGGCTGTGTAACAAACTACCCTAAAACTTATTGGCTCAAGACCACAAACATTTATTATCTAGCATTTTTGGAGGGTCAGGAATTCAGGGATAGCTCAGCTGTGTCCTCTGGCTCAGGGTCTCTCAGAAGATTGCAGTCCTAGTGCTGGCTGGGGCTAGAGTCTTCTCAAGCTTGATAGAGGGAGGATCTACTTCCCAGGCTTGGTTGTTGGAAGGATTCCAGTCCTTGCTGGCTATTGAAAAGAGTTTCCTCCTTGCCATGGAGGGCTCTCCTCGAGGCAGTTCACAACGTGGCAGCAGCTTTCCAACAGAGCCAGCAAGTGAATAAGGAAGGGAGAAAGTAAGAGAGAGGATGAGCAACATGGAATCCATAGTCTTTTGGTGACCTAATCATGGAAATGTCATCCATTACTTTTGCCACATTCTACTTGTTAATAGTGTGTCACTAAGTCTAGCCTAGTCTCAAAGGGAGATGATTACATATGGACACAAACTCTATGATGCAGGAGTAGTTGAGGGCTATCTCAAAGACTGTCAGTCTTATTTGATTTTTGCCAAAGATGCCAGTGCAAGTCAACTGAAAAAGAAATTTCTTTTAAACAAATAGTGCTGGGACAACTGGATATCCATATGGGAAAAAATGAACCGTGATATTTATATCTATGACACACCAAAATCAATTTGAGATGGAGCCTATACCTAAATATGAAACCAAAATGTTTCTGGAATAAAACGCGGGAAAGTTTCTTCATGAACTACGAGTAAGCAAAAATTTCTTAGAATCCAAAAGGCATTAACTATGAAAGAAAGAAGATCAATAAATTGGACTTCATCAAGATTAAAACTTCTGTTCATTAAAAGACAGTTAAGAAAGTAAAAAGGTGAGCCCCTAAGTTCAGGATAATATTTCTCAAGCACACACACATATGCATATTTTCAAAATAAAATTTTCAATACATTTATCATGCATACAGAAATGTGTATAAATTATGAGTGTACATCCTGATGAATGATCACAAACTGAACACACTCAGGTAACCCTTACCTAGCATAACCCCTCCCAGGTCAAGAAATATGACCATCCGGCCAGAGTTCCCTTCATGGCCTTCCCAAATACTGTATCCAAAGGTAACCACTATCTTGAATTTGAACTAGAGATTAATTTTGCCTGACCTTCAAAAAAAAAAAACAAAACAAAAACACAACCTGTATTCTTCTGTATCTGGGTTCTATTGCTGGACACTTTTATAGTTCTGTATAACTAGCTGTAGCTCATTCGTTTTCATTGCTATATATATTCCATTGCATGAATGCACATTTTTTTATTTATCCAATATCTTTTTGATGGGCATCTGGATTTATGTCCAGTTTTTAAATAATATGAAAAACACCAACTTGGACATGAACTCACATTTCTGATAGTACAAACCTTGAAGTTTGCTGGATGATACTGAATAAATGATAAAACAGTCTTTCCAAAGAGTTTATATCAATTTATACTCCTGTCAGCAATGTATAAGTATACAAATTGTTCTACAGCCTCACAAAACTCAGTATTGACACTCGTCATTAAATGTTAAATGTAGATGCAAAATTTTAAATGTAGTTGGAAAGTGATTTTTGGTGTGAATTCAATGTGCCATTCTTGAGGACTAAGAATATGACTAGTTTTCCATATTTTTATTGCTCGTTTCTATATCTTCTTTTGTGAAGTAGAAGATTAGATGGTATGCCCATTTTTTAACTGAATTTAAGATATAGTTCTTTGTCAATTTAAGTTTGCCAATACATTTTTCCACTTGTGACATGAGTTTTCATTCTCTAAATGTTATCTATTGGTGAACCTAATTCCTAATCTTGAAATTATCTTACTTGCCAATCTTTTCCCTTTATGTTTATGCATTTCGTATTTTGTTTCAGAAAAGTTTGCCTTCTCTAACATCTTGATGATATTCTCCTATTTTCACTGTGAAATGCTTTATTATTTTACATTTAACATTTAAATATCAACCAGGAAATGATTTTTTATGGGTAATATAGGAGTAATGATTTCTTTTTCCATTATTTGCTTCCTATTGATCTAGAATCATTAATAAAACAATATTTTTAATTCCCCAAAGCCCTGAAGTGCCACATTTTTTCATAAGTGTCATATATGGAGAGAGAGAAAGATAGATTGATGGATGGATAGACAGATAGATAGATAGATAGGATAGTATTAGATAGATAGATAGGATAGTATTAGATGGATAGATAGGTAGATAGATAGATAGATCTGTTTTTGGCTATTCTGCTTTTTTCATTGGTAATTTGTCTATCCTTGCATAAATATTTAATTATTATACAAATTCTTCCAAATTTGATGTTCTTTTACAGTATTATCTTTACTATATTTGACTTTTTGTATTTCCATATAAATTTTAGAATTGGCTTATCAATTTCACCATAAATACTTGCTGGATTTTCTTTGAGATTATATTGAATATACACATAACCATCATGGAATTGACAATTAACATAAAGTCCTGGAACATTTTATATTCCTCCATTTACTTTGGTCTGCATAAATTTCTTGCAGCAATGTTATAGATATTTCTGATTAGGTTTTTGTACAATATTTGTTAGATTTTTTCATAGATCTTGTTTTTTTTATGCAAATGTAAATAATAGTGCATTTTAATGTAATTTTCTAATCATTGGTGCTTATTAACAAATAACAGTTAATTTTTTATTGATCCAATGATCTGGCTAACTTCACTTCACAATGCTAATAAATTTTTCTGTATTTTCTTTTGGATAATCTACATATATAATCATGACCTCTCCTAATAAAGAGATTATTTTTTCCTCCCAATTTTTATAATTCTAATTTCTTTTTATTGCCATTGGAAGTGATGTTAGAAAGTTCTCTGTTTTATTCTCAATCTCAGAGGAATAGTTTTTAATAGCTCCTCCCAAATATGGTTTGCTCTAGGATTTTGGGAAAAGATTTTTATCAGATTAAGGAAGATCCCTTCTATTCAGTTTGTTGAATTTTATTTTAATCATGAATGTGTGTTGACTTTTATCGAATATATTTTTCCATCTATTGTGATACTATCTTGTTCCTATTTTTTACACGTTTTTCCTTTGATATGAAAAATAATATATTGATTGATTCTTAAATATTAAACCAAACTTCCATCTCTGGAATAAACTCCATTTGATGGTTATGTATGATAATTTTTACACATGGTTGATTTTTATTTATTAGTGTTTTGTTTAGGATTCTTGCATTTATGATCATAAAATATATTAAGCTCTGACATTATATTTTTAAATGACCATATTTGGCTTTTATCTATTCAGTCTAGGTTAAAACACTCAACTTGGGAAGTATTTCCTCTTTTCCTTTCTTTCCCCTCTGGAAGAGATTGTATAAGATTGTCTGTAGTTCTTCTTTAAATGTTTACAATAATAGTAATTCACATGGGGGGGTGCCAGCTGTTTCTGGAAGTAGTTGTGTGTGTGTGTATGTGAAAATTTTATATTATAGATTAAATTATGGATTTAGGACTTTTAAGTTTCTTCTTGGGTTGATTGTGAAAAACTATATTTTTCTAGGAATTAGTTCACTTAATCTAAGTTTTCATATTTATTGGCACACATATTTCATAGACTCCTCCCCTTTTCCTAATCTGCAGTGAGGTTGCCTTTTTCATTCCTGATATTTATAATTTTTCCTTCTGATTGTTTTCTTGATCAGGCTTGTCAGAGTTTTATCAATTTCATTGTTCTCTTCAAATAACCACTTTTTGGCTTCTTTGATTCTCTCTAATGTGCTTTTTAAAATATCTAATATCATCTTCATAATTTTATTTCTTGTGGTAAAAAACTTTTATCTTTTTTTCTATAGAATTTAATTAATTTTGTTATTAGTGCTACAGAGGAGAGGTTTGATTGAACCTGATATTATTTTACATGTAAATTATCAGATTTGTCTTTCTGGATACTTATGAAATTCCATTCCATTCCATTAATGCCAACTGGATATGTGCAGTTGAATTAAATTTTTTTTTTTTTTTACAATTTCACTTTTTTTGGTCCTTTTGATACTAGCTCAAAGAAGTTTTCTTGCTCTCCTCTATTTAATATTCTCCTATACAATACTGATTCTGGTTGATCTTTATTTCTCTTTTCTTTTCGTGTACAATTTTCTTCAGTATATTTTAAATTTTTAATTGGAAGAATTACTAGAACATATATTCTATTTCACCAAATTACTCTCCTGCTATTTCCAATCTGTTTCCAGTGCATTCAGTATAATTAATACAGTAATCATGATTTTAATCTCTTAAATATCTTGCTGGGTTTCAGATTTTTGTTTCTTTTTTGTGATTGCTCTTTTATAGAAGCAATTCACTAGGGAATTTTGCAATTTTGTTAATAATTCAAATGAGAGATATTCTAAGGTTTTATTTTCCCCTGTAACTTTTAAAAGCTTCCTTGAAATGTATTGCCATGGTTTTAAGATTATGTTGCATATATGAACTTTTCTATTAGAAAATGCAGCTAACAAGCATTATCTATGAACAGTGGGATTGTAATGCCATGTTAACCTCTTGATTTTGTCATGAAAAGTAATGTTAAAAGCATGATAATTTCTTCACTGTATGTTGCCAAATTAACCTGTAGGGTGACATATATCAATTCTCCACATTTGGGTAAAATAGTGCAGAAATTTGACATATACTTGAACCAGAATCACAAATAGTTCATGCTGATGAAACAACTCAGTAACATTCTTTAAGAAAATGTCTGAAGGAACTGGGTGAATCTAAGAATGTTTAAAAAAAAATCTCAAGGCTGCAAGGCAAATGGCTGTCTACTTTTCCTGTGTATCCGTAAGGAATAGAGATTCTGACAGTAGTGTTTTAAATAGAGCACCCCAACGAGGAAAAGTCTGCTCAGTAGAAGCCTTATGATATAAGAGATGACGTAGGAGGATTCAAGCGTGGGCGTGTGGAAACCACAACTGACCCATATGCTCATTAATGCTCTGGTGATCATAAGCTTCTCGGATTATACTTTTCTTCTCCGCTTCAATCCCAGTTCCAGCAGTGGGGCCATATTTTGTGGACAGGGATGATTAATACAAAGATGTGTATTTTTCTAAAAAATTTACTCTGAAGAAAATCTAAGCACTGACATACATTCGTAAGTTACGGAGGAATGCTTAAAAACAGTACAATAAAGAAGTCAATGAAAAATTGAAATAGAACTTTTCTTTAAAACATGAAAAAATGAAATACTCTATTATCTTGAATGCTTCATATTCTTCTTCCTTAGCTGGAAAGTCATAGGATACATTTTACTGATTATCAATACTGGTCCCTTCAGGTTAATCTCCTATAAGTTTATTGTATGGTCTACCATATTCGGCACCAATAAGTAGGATTATTTGCTTTTTTATCAAGATGTGTTGTTTGAGGGACTTGATGCATTTTTTTTTAAATACTAGTCTCCAGGACATTTCTTGTTTCCTTTTCAATTTAAATTTCATTTTTATGTGTGGAATTCTTAGAATCTATATCCAGTCCCTTATGCATTCCGTTGATCTATGCAGATACAATGGCCGTATAATGTACTAATGTCTATACTGGCACATATGATTATGCATTTATGCACACACATACCTGCCCTAGTATCTCCCATGAATTACTTAGAAGTACTGCCTGTTACTTGTTATGTGAGCTTCTTTGGGAGATAGTTTCAATTGTGCATTTGAATCTTTTTCAGGCATATCTTTTTAACTGCTGTATATTTGCCTCCCTGCCTCCAGTTAACTCATGTGCAGCAATCACTCTGGGTAATTGGAAATAACCCATTCTTTAAAACTATACAACATAATTGGGAGAATTTATGCAGGTGCCAAATTGTTCTTCTTACATACTCTTTTCTTCTTACCTATTTTTTTCTTCTATGGTGGCCAAGATGGGCTATCTTAATCCTGGACCATTTTTATTCTTACCTTGGAGAGTAGATACTGGTGATTTTGGAATTCATTTCAGTCCCAGTCAGGATTCAAACCTGATTTTTCTGTTTCTTATAGACCTAAAAGATACTTTCTTCCTAAAGTAGAAGCCTAAAGCTTTTGGCATCAATGTATTGTGCCTAACTCCCAGATCAGACTTAAAATATGCAGATAAGTCTCTCACTTTTAAGTTAATGTGTGTTTGTGTGTATGTGTGTGTGTGTGTGTGTGTGTGTGTGTGTGTGTGTGTGTGGCAGGGGTAGGGGGAGGTTGAGGTTGGTGAAGAGTATTTTTATCTTGATATGTCTCACCTGCCGTCCATTGTTTCAGTTCTTGATTCAGCCCATCAAACTTAGAGATTCACTGAATTTGCTCTATATTTTATAAATTCAATAACAAAGTGTTCACAAACATCAATTGAAAGTTGTCTGGATATATGACTTGTCACTTTAGGAAGAGGAGGTGTTCTTGGGAAGGAGAGCTTTAGAACTTACATGTTAAAAAAAAAAATAAAGTAGGATATCTTCAATATCCAACTTTGGAAAGAAGTATTCTAAATGGTACCAGTGAATGTATCAGTGTTCTGAAACTTTAGATTCTACTAGAGTCACCTGTAAACTTGCTTAAAGACAGATTGCTGAGCTCCACCTCGAAAGCATATAGTCTTTCGAGGCCTGAGAATTTGCAGTTCTGACAAGGTTCCAGGTACTGCTGATGATACTGACCTGGGCATCATGTTTTGAGAAGCACTGCTTTACATGAACCATTTCTTAGCAGGTGGCACATTTGATCTGGGGCCCTAAATGAGCTGTTGGAAAGAGCATGGCCTTTGGCAGCAGACAGAACTATGTTTGATCCTTTACTCTGATTTTGGGCATATAACTTTGTGTCTCTTAACTTTAGTTACTTTACATAGTAAATGGTGAAAATAATGCTCCAAACTTGCATATAGTCCTTGGGATCTGCTTGGAACTTCCTGATAAATTTATGTTTATATTTGACTAGCAATAATTGAGCATGTTGTATGCAATAAATCTTAAATGATTAGTGATAAATAAGACAAAGTCCCCTGTTTGTAGGAACCCCTGTCTTCTAGAATTGACAATTTGGTTGGTAAGACAGATAAAAACAAATCATTACAGTCCAGTGTTGTTTTATTTATGCACTAAATAGTGTGGATATTAGAGGGTCATAAAATGCATGATGTCATTAGGGCCAGGGCAGTTTGGGGGATCTTCTATAGACTAGCTTCTCTACCTCTAATTTGGGATCTTCTTCCCTTCCCTCCTCCTGTGGCACAAGAGGGCTTGTGATCTTTTACCAAGTCATGTGTATGTAGAAATCATGAAATCTTTTTTGTCAGGGATAGATCAGCTATTGTGGGCCTGTGTATCTTGAATTCATGAGATACTGAATTATTTAAGTAGGATTTAGTTTATGGTTCCTTGTTACCAAAAACAAAACAAAACAAAACAAAACAAAAAAACTTTGTTGAGCTATAATTCACCTATCATGCAATTCACCCCTTTAAATTATACAATTCAGTGGTTTCTAGTACATTCTCAGAGTTGTGCAATCATCACCAAAATATATGTTTAGAACATTTTCATCATGCTAAAAAGAAACCTTCTACCCATTAGTACACTCCCAGCCCCATTCAACCACTGATCTACTTTCTGTCTCTGTAGATTTGCTTATTATGCACAATTTATGTGAACAGAATCATACAAAAAATAGTCTTTTTGATAGGTTCTTTTGCTTAGCATATTTTCAAGGTTCATCCATGTAGTAGCATGTCTCAGTCCTTTATTCCTTTTTATGGCTTAATAATATTCCATTGTATGGATATATTACATTTCATTTATGAATTCTTCAGTTGTTTCTACTCTTTGGCCATTATGAATAATATTGCTATGAACAAGGGTGCAAATATTTTTTGTAGACATAAATTTTCTTTTTGTTCATTTATATAACCTGGAGTAGAATTGCTGGGTCATAAGGTAACTCAGTATTTAACATTTTGTTGAACTGCTAATCTGTTTTTCAAAATGGCTATTCCATTTTAAACCTCCACCAGCAGTGAATGAAGTTTCCATCTATTGACTGTCTTGTTCATTATAGCCATCCTAATGTGCATGAAGTGGTATTTCATTGAGGTTTTGATTTGTGTTTCCCTAATGGCTAATGATGTTGAGCATCTTTTCATATACTTATTGGGCATTTATATATCGTCTTTGCAGAAATGTTTAAGTCCTTTGTCCATTTTTAAATTAGGTTATTTGTATTTTTATTATCGATTTATAGAAGTTATTTATATGTGCTAGATGTAAGTCCCTTATCATATATATGAATGGAAAATATTTTCTTCCATTCTGTGGCTTTTTACACTATTGATGGTATCATTTACAGCAAAAAAAATTTAAACTTTGATTTAGTACAATTTTAACTATTTTTTTTTCTTTTGTTGCTTGTAATTGTGGAATCATATCTAAGAAACCATTGCCTAACAAAGGTTATGGAGATTTACACCTATGTTAGTTTCTAACAGTTTTATAGTTTTAACTCTTAAATTTACGTACTTGATCCACTTTGAGTTAATTTTTGTATGGTTTGAGATAGGTGTATGTATTCATTCTTTAGTATGTGGATATCCAGCTTTCCCAAAACTGTTTGTCAAAAATACTGTTCTTTCCATATTGAATTGTCTCAGTACTATTGTCAAAAATCAATTGGCCAAAAATATATGAGTTTATTTTTGGACTCTGAATTCTAATCTATTGATCTACATGTTTATCCTTATGTCAGAACCACACTGTTTTGATTACTGTAGCATTGGAGTATCTTTGAATTTGGCAAGTGTGAATTTTCCAACTCTGTTCCTTTTTTTTCAAGAATGTTTTATCTGTTTGTGTCCCTTGCATTTCCATATGAATGTTAGAATTTGTGTGTTGATGTCTGCAAAATCTGCTTTGGGGATGTAGAATTGTGCAGCCACTCTGGAGGGCAATGTGACAGTTCCTCAAGAAGCTATATATAAAATTGCCATATAATCTGGCAATCCTGTTACTAGATATGTACTTGGAAAAACCGAAGGCAGGGACACAATTAGACATTTGCACACCAATGTTTATGGCAGTATTATTTATGATTGTCAATGCATGGAGGTGGCCCATGGGGCCATTGACGGATGAGTAGAAGGGTGAACTGTGGTTTATTCTTACAGTGGAATATTGTGCAGCTGCAGGAATGAGTGAAACTTGAGGACTTTATGTTGAGTGAGGTAAGTCAGAAACAAGAAGACAAATATTGTATTGTCTCACTAATATGAACTAGATATAATGAGCAAACTCTGAGAACTAAATTAAGAGCATAGGTTATCAGGAGATAGGAAGAGGGTAGAGATTGGGCAATTGATGATTAGGAGTACAGAATGTTTAATAAGGTTGATTGTAAAGGTTCGGAAATGGATAGCACAATACTGTGTGATTTTAACACAATACTGTAAGTGTAATTAACGAACTGGGACTGTATAACCTAGTGAAACCTAAAGTGGACGATGACAGTGGTTGAATGTACAAATATAAGTTTTTACATAAACTAAAACAAATGTATATCACTATTGCGAGGTGTTAATAATGGGGTGGTATGTGGGGAAAATGCAATTAATGCAAACCAAGGTCTATAGTTAACAATAACATTGTAATATTCTTTCATTAATTATAACAAAGGCTCTATACCAAAGCAAAATGTCAATAATAGGGGGATATAATGTGGATGGGATTTTTTTGGAAGAAATGAGAACGTTCTCATATTGACTATAGTGATGAATGCATAATTATGTGATTATACCAGGAGCCATTGATTGTACACTTAGGATGGATTGTATGGTGTGTGAATAAAACTTTTATTAAAGAATAAGTCTTAGTATTTTGACATGGCTTATGTTGAATCTGCAAATCATTTTGGAGAGGATTGCCATCTTAACATTGATCCATGAACTTGGAATGTCTTTCCATTCATTTAGATCTCCTTTAATTCCATTCAAATATGCTTAGTAATTTTCTGTGTACAAGTATTTTATATTTGTGTTAAATTTATTTGTAAGCATTTTATTCTTTTTGGTACTGTTGTAGAAGAAATTTCATATCATTTTTGAATTGTTCATTGCTAGTGTATAGAATACAATTGAGTTTTGTATATTGATCTTGTATCCTGCAAACTTGCTGAACTTGTTTATTAATTCTAATACTTTTTAGGATATTCTGTAGGATTTTCTATATACAGGTCCATCTCATCTACACATAGAGATAGCTTAACTTCTTCTATTCCAATTTGAATGTTATAATTTCTCTTCCATGCCTAATTGCCCAAACTAGAAATTTCTGTACAATGATGAATAGAAAAGGTGAGAGCAGACATCATTTTTTTGTTCCTGATTTTGGGGAGAAGCATTCAACCCTTTATCATTAAGTGTGATGTTAAGTGTTATTTTTTCACAGATGCCCTTTATCAGGTTGTTAAAGTTCCCTTCTATTCTTAATTTGACAAGTGCTTTGATGATGAAAGGGTTTGGATTTTGTCAAATGTTTTTTCTGTTTCTATTAGGATGATTATGTGTTTTTTTTGTTTTTTATCCTATCAAGATGCTGTATTATATTAATTGATTTTCCAATGTTAAAACAGCCTTGCAATCCTACTTGATTGTGGTACATAAGTTATATGTTCCTGGATATGGTTTGCTAATATTTTGTTGAGTATTTTGGCATCTATATTCACAAGACATATTGGTCTATAGTTTCTTTACTTGTGACATCTGTCTGGTTTGGCTATTGGGGGTAATTCTGGTCTCATAGAAGGAGTCTTGTCTCATAAAATGATTTGGACATTCCCTCCTCTTCTATATTTTGCAAGAGTTTATGAGAAATCGGTATTAATTTTTCTTTAAATGTGTAGTAGAATTCACCAATAAAACCATTTTGATCTGGGTTTTCCTTTGTGGAGAATTACTAATTCAAGCTCGCTCTTTGTTGTAGGTCTATTCTGATTTTTTTTATTTCTTTTTTAATCATTTACAATAATTCTGTGTTTCTAGGAATTTGTGCATTTCATATAAGCTATCTAATTTGTGGTACACAGTTGTTCATAGTATTCTCTTACAACCCTTTTTTAGTTTTGAAAGTTCAGTATTTACACCTCATTTTTCATTGTTGACTTTGTAATTGGTCTTCTTTCTTTTATTTCTTGTTTAGTCAAACTAAAGGCTTTGTAAATTTCATTGCTCTTTTTAAACAACCAATTTTTCATTTCTTTGATTTACTCTATTGTTTTCCTTGTTTCTATTTCATTTATTTCATCTGTAGCCTTTACTATTTTCCTACATCTGCTCTCTTTAGGTTTAGTGTGTTCTAATTTCTCTAGTGTCTTAAGATGAGAGGCTACATTTATTTATTTATTTATTTATTTGAGTCTTGTCTTCCTTTTTAATATAGATGTTGAGGGCTATTAATTTCACTCTAAGCATTTCTTTAGCTTTTTTCTTTTAAGTTTGAGTATTTTTTGTTTTCTTTAGATTCATCCCAAAGTATTTTCTAATTCCCCTTGTGATTTATTACTCAACTCATTGGTCATTTATGAGTGTTTCCTTTATTTTTCACATATTGAAGAATTTTCTGTAATTTCTTCTTTTATTGATTTCTATTTTCATTCTGCTGAGATCAGGAAACATATTTTGTACTATTTCAATACATTTAAATTATTGAGGCATGTTTTATATATATTTCTGGCATAAGGTATATCCCGGGGAATAGTTCATGTGCATTTGATGGCTTAGGGTTCTTAAAATAATTTATTTTTGGATATATAGATGAACTGTTATATTTTTCAGAAAATATTGATTTATATTCTGATATAGAATCACAAATACAGTGGGTGAGAAGTCAAGGCAGATATCATTATTTCACTTCACAAGTGAGGAGACATAATTTGAATGGCCTGGCTCAAAAGCATAATTAAAATCTCTATTAACGGCTGAACAACACTTTCACTAATTGGAAACTAGTCACTGGACTATTTTCACAGAAAATGGGGTTGAATCAACTCACTTTAAGATAACAGCATAAGCAAACAGTAGTTTTTCTCTGTGGAGAGCAATTGGTACTACTTTTTGCCTAACAGCATGCTCTAAAACAATCTTCTGGTTTGCAAGAACAGTACTTGCACATATCAGGTGTTCAGTAATGGAATTATTTTGTTGTTGTTGTTCTAATATTTTTTGCTTTCAGTGATAAAATGGTTGTATCAGCCTTCCTTTTCATTAGCCTGTTCTTTATGGCACTGCATTTGAGGGAAACAATAAAATGAAAATCAAATCCAGAAATGAGAAAAAGAAATACACTCTACATGCCTATTTCCTTTTGGTCAGTAATAGCCTTCATCCCAGCATTCTTTGGACTCCTTTAGGCCCAATTTCCCTAGGTCTGACATGTCTAAGGATTACAGGTAACCCTGGGTGTCATGCAGAGTCATTTTTGCTGCCTTCTATTCTTTTGGGAGTAGAGACCACAAAATGAAATCCAACCTCAGAAACAATCTCACTTGGTTCGAGTTTAGATTCTATTGTTAATGGCACAGCAGGGTCGCATATCTATTTCTAAAGACTTCCACTCTCTATACCAACTCCTGTGCCTCCATACTGCCTCACAGAGTGGGACTTTACTAAATATGTATTTTTATTTTTATCAAAGTAATGCTTGGTCTTTGTGAAAATACAGAAATATAGAATAAAAGTTGAATTTTTTATTTTAATCCCATATAACTGTCTGCCATTTCTTGGCATATGGTTTATTAACCAAAAAAAATGAGGTTTTGCCTCATTTTTTGTATTAATGATTATTTTATACATGTATTTATATAGTAATATATCTCCAATTAGTTTTAACAGTTCCATTGTTTCCCCAAACATTTGATGTATCATTATTTTTTGCCATTATTTTTGATAGATTCATTTGAGATCCTTTTCATTGCAAGGAATTGAAATTGTCAAATTAATAAGTGACAAATGTTTTTTCTATATAGGTTTTATTTTAATTTCTCTAATAACTAATATTATTGGGCATATTTCTTATGTGTATTGCCCATATATGCTCTTCAGTGAGTTACCTTTTCATATCCTTTGCCAATTTTCATTCAAGTAGTTTGTCATTTTTAATTTTCATTTGTAAACTCTTAATATGAAAAGGATATTATTGTAATAATACATTGTTACATAAAAAGCTTCTCAAAATATAGTTGTTGAAAAGAACATTAATATTTATTTTGTTCACAAATTTGCAACTTGGGCAGGGTTGGGTGGAGATAGTTTATTTTACTCCACTTTGGGTCAGTTTGGCTGACTCAAAGGCTGGAAGCTAAATTCACCTAAAGACGTTAACTTGTCTCATGTTTGATGATGGCTTTTATCTTAGAAATAAGCTGCAGCTATGGGCCAGAACACCTCCATGTTGCTTCTCTGTGTGGCTAGGGCTTCCCTACAACATGGTGATTGAGTTCCAAGAGCATGCATCTCAGGAAATCTCAGGCAGAAGCTGTCTTACCTTTTCTAAACTATCCCTGGATGTCAGGAAGAGTCATTTTTTTTTTTCCTTTTTAAAAAATTTTTATTGGGGTTGTTCAGATACCATACAATCATCCAAAGATCCAAAGTGCACAATCAGTTGCCCCCGGCACCCTCACACAGCTGTACATCCATCAGCACACTTAATTTTTTTCAACTTTTAGAACCTTTTCATTACTCCAAACAAGAAATAAAGTGAAAGATGAAAAAATAAAAAAAAAAAAAGAATCCTCCCATATCCCTAACCAACCCCCTTCAACTCATAGTATTGTATAGTACATTTGTTACTGTTTATGAAAGAACATTTAAATACTACTAACTGTAGTATATAGTTTGCAACAGGCATGTATTTCTTCCCTATATGCCCCTCTATTATCAACTTCTAGTTGTATTGTCATACATTTGTTCTGGTTCATGGAAGAGATTTCTAATATTGGTACAGTTAATCATGGACATTGCCCACCACAGGATTCAGTTAGGAAGAGTCATTTTTGCTACCTTCTATTCATTAGATACAAATATCTCAGTCTGGCCCACATTCAAGGGAAAGGAAATTAAACATTAGGTTCTACGTTTGTTCGGGAGAGAGCCAAGAGTTTGTAGGAATGTTTTAAAACAAATGCGGATATTAATCTTTTCTTTGTGTTTTAGTTTTGTTTGTTTTATTTTAAATCATTTAGTTATTTAGTCAAATTAGTCAGTCATTCTTTTTGGTTTCTGAGCTTTCAAGTCCTTAGTGAAGGATCCCCTAAACCAGGATTATAAAGATATTCTCTAATACGTACTTCTAGTGAGATGTAAAGGGTCTAATGTTATTTTTTAAATGGATTAAACTTCATATTTTCTAATAAATGGGCTTAAGAACATAGTTTTTCTCTAAGTGCCCCTTCTGCTACATGCCAAGGATGAGATATGCAGAAGTACACTCAATTTCATTCATTTAAAAAAATTAGTCCATATCTCATGTTATTTAGATGATATAATATGTATATTTAATTTCTGAGTTACTAATTTTTAATTACCCTTTTGTTGCTAATTCCTTGTTATTTCATATTGTTTTCAGAGAATTTCGTACTTGTTTTTTTCTTTGTATGAAATACTTGTTTTTAAATTTTTCTTGAGTATTTGAATGCCTTTTCTTTTTATTGGTTGATGGACACTCAAATGCAAAAGCCTGTTTAAAAAACTTTTATTTGACTTCTTTCTATATTTATATTATATTAATTATATCTTTTATTAATATATATCCTATTAAATATTATATTATATATTAAATATATTTATATATATTAAATATATTATATTTTATATATATTAAATATATATTATATATAGTCTATTATATTCACTTCATTTATCAATTTCTGAGAGAACTCTGTTAAAACTCTCACTTTATGATTGGGACTTTTAAAATTTAATTTATATTAAATGTGAATTCCTATTTCTATTTTTTTTTTCTTTATTTCGTATGGTGTCTACTTAAATAGTATTACTTGCTAATGGATAAGACTTAAAATTTATGATCACTTTTCAGTATGTAGGGATGGAAAGAAATCATTTTCAAGCAGATGCTTATTCTGGAAAATCATCATATGTTCTACCGTGTGTTTCAAATGTAGGGTTTGAAAGTACTAACTTCAATTTTTGTAACTAGACTTTTTGTTTTCTTAAGAGTAGCTTTGCAAGGAGAGGCTAGGCCTGCCTATAACTGTGCCTAAGAGCCTCCTCCTGAATGCCTCTTTGTTGCTCAGATGTGGCCCTGTCTCTCTAGCTAAGCCAACTTGAAAGGTGAAATCACCGCCCTCCCCCCGACGTGGGATCAGACACCCAGGGGAGTGAATCTCCCTGGCAACGTGGAATATGACTCCCAGGGAGGAATGTAGACCTGGCATCGTGGGACAGAGAACATCTTCTTGACCAAAAGGGGGAGGTGAAAGGAAATGAAATAAGCTTCAGTGGCAGAGAGATTCCAAAAGGAGCCGAGAGGTCACTCTGGTGGGCACTCTTACACACAATTTAGGCAACCCTTTTTAGGTTCTAAAGAATTGGGGTAGCTGGTGGTAGATACCTGAAACTATCAAACTAGAACCCAGAACCCATGAATCTCGAAGACACTTGTATAAAAATGTAGCTTATGAGGGGTGACAATGGGATTGGGAAAGCCATAAGGACCACACTCCACTTTGTCTAGTTTATGGATGGATGAGTAGAAAAATAGGGGAAGGAAACAAATAGACAAAGGTACCCAGTGTTCTTTTTTACTTCAATTGCTCTTTTTCACTTTAATTATTATTCTTGTTATTTGTGTGTGTGTGCTAATGAAGGTGTCAGGGATTGATTTAGGTGATGAATGTACAACTATGTAATGGTACTGTGAACAATCGAATGTACGATTTGTTTTGTATGACTGCGGGGTATGTGAATATATCTCAATAAAATGAAGATTTAAAAAAAAAAAGAAGAAGAATAGCTTTGCAGAAACTGTCTTAGATCTCTTATTCAGCAAATTACTCTGTGGAAGACATAGGCCAATTTATAAAAGCGAGTTATCATATCTGCCCTTAAACTCCAAGATCCAAGTTTGGGAAGAGTGTTGTAATGGAAAGAGTAGCCCTGAGCAAGTTCCAGTGGTGGGGAAAGCCAGGAAAACTCTTGAAATGATATCACTTTGAGGAAAGAGGAGAGAATCTAGGGTAATGATCCAGGCTTAAGACACAGACTCATTTGTTCTTGGGGAGAGGTGGAGAAATCCTATAAAACCCTCCTACTGGAGTACATTGTGCACCTCACAATGCGAAAGAGCTTGTAAGTGCCATTGCTGATACTACTAGATATTCTGACTAGCAAATTGCAAAACCACACCAGTGGGTAGGCATCCTTTAACTGAGCTGGGTCTCTCTGAAACCGTGACACCACTTGATGATGAAAAGCAACTGTTGTAATGAGCACATTAGTCATAAGTTATTCCCTTGCTTCTATTTGAAACAAGATATGTTCTCTCTTCAGATTTATGAACAATTTAAGGTGAAGAAAGGTGACCTTCAAGGAGGTGATGCCAGACTTCCTACTAAAAGAGAACGTGGGATCATTTGCAAATAAATAGAAATTTGATAGTCAAGAAGAGACACCATGCTAATCTTATGTTAGTAGAGAAGTTCTTATTGGTTGCATCTTTTGATGCTATACATATATGTTTCTGATGATTTTGTCTTCTTCACATATTAATTATTTTAACTATATTTAGTTATTCTTTGCCCCTTTTAACATTGTTTTGGGTCTCAAATTGTTCTTTTTCTGATATCAGTACTTTATATATTCTGCTCTCCTTTTTCTTGTATTTAATCAGTATATCTTCTCCTAACCGTATATTTTCATTACAATTTTGGAAACATGTTATCGAGTAAAGAAAGTAATGCACATGGAAGAATTCACACCATACAAAATGCCTTTTTATAAATCATTTAATAGTAATTGCAATAAGACTTGCAATTCCTTAGCAATTATTTACAGTAAACTACTTTTTCATGTGTAAAGTTAAATTCTTCATTATAGGGGTATTAGTTTTCTATTAATCTGAAGACGCTAATTGAGAATCTGCTTCCTTGCCTTTTACAGCTCCTGTAGGCCACCTACATTCCTTGGTTCATGGCCCCCTTCCTCCCTCTTCATAACCAACCATGTTGCAGTTCTCTGACCATTATACCATACATAGTCACATCTTTGTCTGATCTCAACTGGAAAAGATTCTCCCCTTTTAAGGACTCATGGGATTAGATTGGGCCCACCTGCATAACACAGGGTAATGTCCCCATGAGAGTGTCATTGCCTTGATTAATGTAATCAATCTGCAAAGTCCCTTACCCAGGGTTCTCCAGAGAAACAGAACCAATGGGATAATGTTTAGCTATATTACCAGATTTATTCTAAGGAATTAGTTCATGCAATTATGGAGCTGACAAGTCCTAATTCCATAGGGAAGGCTGGAGGTTGGAAATTCCAGTATTAACCACAAAACACACACCAGTGCTTATAAATGTACAGTACAATTGTGCAGTGGTGCAATGAGATTGTATCACAGGACATCTGACTTAGGTTGGTGGAAGAGGGAATTGGGAAATCCTTTTTTGAGAAAGTTGAAGTTTGAAGAACAAGTCCCATGAAACCTATAGTTTTGGTTCCAGCATCACGTTGCAGGAATTGATGTGAACTCCATGTTGCAAGTACATACAAAATGTTGAATAATATATAACAGCAAGAAAAATGAACATGCCTGATGTTCAAAGAAAGATGTAGACTCCTCTCTTAGCAGAAACGAAGCAGGGTCTTATTTCATGCTTGTGAGTGATGTAGCAAGGGTCTGGGGCGATATCAGAGGCCGGCTTGGTCTGGGGTTTTAACACCTACAAGGCTGCAAAAAAGATGTGCCCTTGGGCTTTTGAAAGGGGCAGAGATGGAACTGAAAGCCTTGTAGGAAGGCGGGGTCAATGCAAGTCAGAATGACAAAGAAGCTTGAGTCTGTCCTGGGGCTCTGGGTGGTTCCTGTGAGAGATATGGGAGTGGAGTCCTAATTTAAACACCAACATGCTGCTGGAATCCTCAAGTGAGAAGTTACTGTAAAATTATTCTGAACAATAACCCAAAAATAGCTAAAAAAAATTTATGCACACACATGCACACACAGCAACTGGCAGAGGAAATTAAAAACCGTTCTGTAGGAATATTGTCATAATAAAGGGTACATTAGAGCCTCATGGTGAGGGGGGGTATTAGAAAGGAGATCAAAATTAGAAATACCCATGGTATTGACTAGAGCAATTTGAAAGGGACAATAAGTAAATATGCTGTAAAGATTAAATGGATAAAATAAGGATTAGAAAAAATGGAAACTGTAAGAAAAGCAGGGATATTTTAAAAGGAATCAAATAAAACGAGAAATAAATTATAGCCCTTGACATAAAAAAACTCAATGAATGTTAAATTGTAGATTATGCACATTTGAAGAGTGATTTAGTGAGCTGAGAGATGGATCTAAGGAAATTATCCACAGTCCAGCACAGAAATGGAAAAAGAATATTTGAGAGATAAGAGAGATAAAGAAGAAATGTATCTAAGAATCCATCTATCAAAGATGTGCAAATCCATTATAAAGAAAACATTAAAACTTTACAGAGTACGTCAGAGAAGGCCTGTATTAATAGAGATAGATCGTTTCCTGAATGAAAAGACTGAACACCTTAAAAATGTCCATTGTTTTCAAATGTAAGTAAATACCTAAAAAGTGTTTTTCACAGAGTTTAATAGATTGATTGTAAATTCAGACAAATGAGTACATTTTTGGTTACCTATCATGTAGTTTTTAGGGCAGAATAGGTTGGGGGGTTGTTGAATGGAGAGAAATTGCTGGACCAGGTATCTGAATATCTTATAAAGCTATAGAAATTAGAACAGTGTGATATTGACAGAGGAGTGGATTTAGAGGCAAACAGAACAGAGAGCCCAGAAGTAAACTTTTTATGGGAACTCGATATGTATAAAAAGTCACAGTTTTGTAAAACAGTAAAGAAATGTTTAGTGAGCATACTTTCTGTTACAGTGCCAGTAATATGTTAGGCTTTGTGGTTCATATAGTCTCTGGAGCAACTACTCAACTCTCCCATTGTAGCACCAAACAAGCCATGTGCAATATGTAAACTGAGAAGGGCTGTGTTCCATTAAAACGTTCTTTAGAAAAACAGGCAGCTGCCCTGTGGGCCACAGTTTGGCGACTTCTGGACCAATTAATAAATTGCTTTCAGTTATTTTACAATTTGACTTGGAGAAATGTTAGATTAGATCCCTATCTCACCCTGCATGTAGAATAAATTCCACATGGACTAGTATTCTAAATATGAAGAGGAAAACTTTAGAAGCTTTGGTAAAAATATAGGATATTATCAGAGTAGGGACTATTTTTTTTCTTTTGAACAAGAAACCAAAACAAAAATTATAATAGAAAATGTTGATACATTGGATATTAAATTTTTAAAATTTCTCTATGTCAAAATATATTATAAGAGCTAAGTTTAAAATACACTACAGTTTGGAAGATGACATTTGCAACATATATAAGCAGTCCAAGAATAGTAAAAAGAATGTTCATAAAACACTGACAGGTCAATAAGACAAACTAACAAAACATAAGCAAAACAAGCAAAACATAAGCAAAGAAAAAGCAAGCAATGAGCGAAGAATCTAGAGGCAATTTAAGAAGCGGAAATTCAAACGGCTAATAGTCATATGAAAAGATGCTCCACCTCTAGTAATCAGGCAAGTACAATTTAAAATTTGAGGTAACATCTCATAACCACAATATATGGTTGTGGTATATAACAATATATGGTAGCAAATCAAACATTGTTGCTCTGAGTGTAAGTGCCTATAGTCATGAAGGGAAGCAATTTGAAAATATTTAGTAATGTTGAAGTTATGCATGAACAAAAATCCATCAACATTCTGTATATATTATGGAAAAATTCTTGCATATATGCATATGGGGACATACAAGGAGATTAACTGTGACATTGTTTAATATAGCAAACAATAAGAGACAGAAAAACAAATATTCATCAATAGAGGAAAAAGGAAACTTCCAGCCTTAACAAATAAACTATTTTCACACAATACTGATGTTTATGTATATCAGAAGAAACACTGAGTGAAAAATTCTTGCAGAATTATAATTATAAGAAGATTATCTTTATGTGACAATAGAAAATACAGAAAGTCATGCAATATATTGGCTTTTGTTGGTAAGATAGATGATAAGAGAGAGAGATGATAGATTAGAAAGCCAGGCAGCTAGGCAGATAGTAAATATATATGGACATGGCTCTAAAGAATAATCACAAACTTCAGGGCAGTGGAGGGCTCTTGGGAAAGGAAGAGCAGAAAGGAGTTGGAATGAAATCCAATGGTAATGTCAACTCTATCCGTAATGTTTTATTTTCTTAAAAGTGACAATAAACAATTATGACAATGACAACATTTATTATATATGGGTGGTGGGTACCACTGGAATTACATATTATTTTTGTGGTTGTTTCCTTGCTTGTATAATTTTAATGGGGAAAAGAGTAAATATATACATATACATATACGTATGCATATATGCCTTATAAATGTATGTATGTATGTATGTATATACACATACACATATACAGATAAAAAGAACGGGAATGAGGGAGAGAGGTCAGATTATTCAAGACAGAAGAGCGCAATGCTAATGAAATCCTTGCAAAATTCAAGGTTGAAGGTACAAGATAAGGCTTGAAATATTTGTAGCTAATAGATCATGTGGAGCACTTTTAAACAACAATGGATCCCACTGAAGTTTTTAAGATGGAGGTGGCAGAGAAGATAGTTATAATGAATAAATATAATTAATAAATATAATACATAAATTTTTAAAAGTCCTGCAGAATGCAGCATAGAATATGGACTGGAGGGTATACCCAAAATTGTGGGTCAACCACTTAGCATTTGGCTGGTAGCTATTTTAGCGATAGCAGCTTGTAATGGTTAGGGATGTAATATCAACAGCACTTGATGACAACTTGGGGAAAGGGATTGGAAGTATCAAAATGATTGTGTATTTGGCCTATGTTGTAGCATTCAATTAGTCAAGGGATAATAGGAGAAGGTAAAGATAACAATTTAAGTTTGCACATGTAGAGTTTGACATTAACTTGAAACAACGAAGTGAAAATGACAACCAACTTTGGTCTGGAGCTCAGTGTTGCTGTTTGCGCTGGAGATGAACATTTTGAAAGTTTTGCATATGTTGGTCATTGAGGTCATTGGCTAATATTGTGTAGCCCAAGAGAAAAGGAGTAGTCAGAGGAAAAAAGGCCCTCTTCTTGAACCTCGAAGAACCTCAAATTCGAATGGTCAATATGAGGAAGAGGTGCATGGAAATAAGACTGAAAAGTTGTCAAGAATTAGGAAGAAAACCAGGGCACAGAGGCGTCAAGAGATGACAAAAGAAGAGAATGCTTCAAGGAGAAGTAGTCAAAGAGGGTTGAAAGCTAGTAGAAGGTAAAATAGGATGAAAAGAGAAAGATGTCTACTGGGCTTAGTGACATGGAAGCCGTAGAGAGTGCTGCTTTAGTGGCCTAATGGGCGCATGATAGCACATTTTTCTGAGACGTCAGTGGATGATGGATAAATGGAGGTTATGAGTATATACATTTTTGAAATTGTTTTGCCTGAGAGGAGAGAGAGATGGTTCTATCTGTGTAAAGGCTACACAGTCATGATTTGATAGAGCATATTTAATGGAAAACTAAATTGAAAGGGAGACACCAGACAGAAAGCCATACACTTCAAAGTTAGTGACAATAAAGATTCTAAATATGGATGGAGGAATCGTGCTCAAACAGAAGAAGGACAGTTGATCTGTAACAGGATGGAAGGAGGCAGAGATAAGTTGGTTTGCATCTGCAGCAGAGGGATGTTGAAAAGTTCTAATCTGATTTTCTCTTAAGCAGAAAACCAGGCATGGGATTCAAGGGTGAAGTTTTTGATGAGAGCAGACAAGGTATGAAATCATTATTGCAGAGTGGGAGAGCAAGTAAAAGAAAAGAACCGTAGTGAGATTGCCTGGATCTTTGGCGTGCACATTTGAGGTCATGCTCATGAATTTATGACCTAAGCAATATGCAGTGGTCAGTGAAATTTTCTCTGTTTGGTGTTCAAATATGGGCACAGAGAAAGTGTACAGTGAAGAATATGCAGGGCTGTGCTTTTGCTCCACCAATGCAATGAAAATCCAAGAAATTTATGTACTGGGGCAGACTGACCTGGAATCTAAATTTTCTAAAGAAGAAAGTTAAGGGGAGGACTGATGGAATGTTTTACAACTGGTGTCTTCCTTGTCAAGTCAAATTTTCTTTTCTTTAGAAATGGTTCATGGGTAGTAAAATTTCTAAGGCCTTATTTGCCTAAAGTATCTTTTTTTCATTCATAAGTAAGAAATGATTTGAATGGGTCTTTTTTTATAGGGAGGGAATTGGTTTAAGGGACTAAAAGCACAAACTCTCAAAACAATTTGAGTTTCTGAATATTAGCTCTACTTCTTACTAACTTTGTAACCTGGCAGAAGTTACTTAACCTCTGTGCCTCATTTTCTTCATTTATAAAATGGGAATAAAAATATTGTTTTACCTATGAGGTACTTAAAAGAGTGTCTGTGCAGTATAAATGTTAGCTAGTTTGAGCATAGAGTCAAAATAACTTCCCAAGGAATTCGAAAAGCATTGTTCCGTCACCTCCCACTGAAGTTTAAGCTGATCTCTATCAGTCTGTAACTCATATTTAGGTTTCTGTTTTTCTCTTGAAGATTTTTATTTTCTCTTTATCCTTGGAATGTAGAAATTTCATGTATATTAGATTGAAAGAAAAAAGTCCTACTTTGGCACAGGTACCATTTTCAGGCTGAAGACTCAAGGCATTCCTTTTCTTGAGAAAATTTGTACATCCAATCTTATTACTTTCATTCATATTGTTTTCCTTTCCCTTATTCAGCAACTGCTATTGGAATGATATTGCATCTTTGGTATTTATCCTCCACGTTAGTTACTTCCATCTTCTATTTTCAATTACTTTCTTTTTCCTGGAATTTTCTTTAACTCTGTCATCAATATTTCTGCCTTTGGATATTTTCATTGTGTTATTCATCACATTAATACACTTTTCTCTCTTCTTTTATTGTGAAATAGTCATGCATAAAGTCCGGTCACATAAACTGCATAGCCAGGTATCCATCATTTAGATCAACAACTGGAGCATTTCCAGTATCCACGAAAGCACCATGTACCCATTGCTAATTATACCCCATATTTCTCCCCTAGAGAACACAATCATTCTGAGTTTTATCATAATCATTTTGTTGTTTTTCTTCATAACACTACTACTTATGTATATATTCCTAGACAATAGAGCTTAGTTTTTTCTGTTTTGAGATTTTAATCGTGGAGTCATACTATATGTATATTTTGGTCTTCATCCATGCCATTGCAAGTTCAAGTATCTTGATTATTGTCATAGCTGTATAGTCTTCCATTGTGTGAATATTTCACAGTTTATCTATTTGCTACTGACAGACATTTGGATCATTCACATTTTGGGCTTATTGTGAACAATTCTCATAAATGTATTTCAATATATATATATGCCCGAGTTTTTGTAGAAGTGGAGTTGCTGGATCATAGGATATGGTAACTTCATGCTAACTAGAAAATGGTAAGTAGGATTCCATAAATGTTGTACAGATTTATATCTCATCAGTAGTTTATTAGAGTCCCTGTGGATCCAGATCATCAAGATCATTTGTTAACATTATTTTTTTTCCAAATCTAGTGGGGATGTAATGATAATGGTGTTTAATTTTGGTATAATCCCATTGGGATTTCCTGTTTTGATGAATGCTTATTCAAGTGTTTCACCATTTTTCTGTTGGAATATCTCTCTTTTTATCCTCCTGATTTATGTATTATTTATATTAATACAAATCGTTTCTTTTCATATGTGCTACAAATAATCTATTTTCAATTGTTTTTCCTACATAATTATGTTTTCTTTTGATAAACAAAGTTTTACATTTTAACACTGCCAAATTATCAATCTTTTCTTGGCAGTTGTTACTTTTGCCTTTATTAGTTTGAGAAATCTTTCCCTATTCTGAGGTCATAAAGATATTCTGGCATTTTATGTACTAAAGGAAATATGTTTTCTGGCTTTTATAACTATGTTCTTAATTTGCCTGACTTCTTTTTTGTATGTGGCATGAAGTAATCATTTCATATTAATGTTTTTCTATATGTATAGTCAGTTTTCTTAGGATCTGATATTGAAAAAGGCATCTTATCTCCACTGACCTGATGGAAGATCTTGTCATATATCAACCGTCCATTAAATGTCAGTCCGTTTTTAGGGCCTCTTTTCTGGCCTATGTATTTATTCTTGTACCAGTTCCACACAATATTAATGGTTTTCTCTTTCTATAATAAATCTTGATTTATGATGTAGTAAGGTTTTCTGCCCTTCTTTTTCATGGCTATCTTGGTTATTGCATTTCCATGTTCCATGAACAAAACAAAATAAAAACAAAAATAAAGCAAGCAAAGAAACAAAAAACACAAAGGGTATTTGATTAGGATATTATTAAATTTAAGAATCATTTCCAGAATAGTTGACATCTTCATAATGTTGAGCTTTGAAATCCTTTGTTAAGAAAAATTCCTCATTTATTTATTGTTGAAGTCTTCTGATAATGTCTTATAATGTTCTCTCTGGAATTCTTAAATGTATTTTGTTTTATTTATTCCTTGGCAATCCAAATATTTGATGCTACTTTGAATTATATTTAATTTTTGTTCTAATCCTTTGTGGATAGTGTATAGAAAGGCAATTGATTTTTGTATATAGATTTTGTGTCATTCCACCTTGCCAAACTCTCCTATTAATTCTAAAAATGCATTTCCTTATTCATTTGGATTTATTACTCACACAATCCTATCATCTACTAAAAATACTATCTTCATTCCATTTCCTGATGCCATTTAGTTGTTCATCAGTGCAATGGTGAACAAATGTGGTGCTAGTTAGAAACTGTCTTAGTTTTGATTTCTCAGAGACAATATTTCAAGGTTCTACCATTAAGAAAAATGCAAATTTTATAGAGCCCCCTTATTACGATTAAGGGTGTTCCTTTCTTTTCCTTCTTGTCTATGGTTTTCATGCTGAGTGGATGGAGAATTTTTCTCTCTTGTTTGTTTTCTTCTACTGAGATTCGTGGTAAGTTGAATTATGTACCCGAATTTAGATATTAATCTGCATTGCAGTGAGTGTGAAGCCATAGCTAATTGGATCTCATGAAGATTTTAAGAGATGTTAAGGTGTGGCCCGACTGAATGAGAGCAAGCCTTAATCTAGATTCCTAGAGTTATTCATAGGAGAAGAAATTCAGACATAGAAAGGGAAAGCCATGGGGAAGATCTGGAAGCCAGAAGTCAAGGGAACCCAGAAGAGAAAGTAGAGGCCTTCCCCATGTGACATGAGGTAGGGATATAAGCCAAGGACTCCCAAGGACACCTGGCAGCCAAAACCAGAATATTATAGACTTTGGAGAGAAGCATTGCCTTGCTGATGCAATGATTTTGGACTTCTCCTAGCTTCAAAACCTTGAGCAAAGGAATCTCTGTTTTTTAAGCCCACCCATCATGTGATATTTATCATAGCAGCCTGGCAAACTAAGAAAAGATGATCATATGGGGTTGTTTTTTTTTTTTTTTCCTTTAATCATTAAATTTCTAGTGTTAAATTACATCAATCTTCATTTCTCCCATTTTGTGGAAAAGGAAATTGATACTCAGAAGAATTCAGTAATCCACTGAATCTCCACAAATTGTGAAAAGAGAATGGAAACAAATGCCTCAAAGAGTTCTAATTCCAAGCTCTTTTTGGTATGCCGCAAAGCCTTTGTAGGTCAAAAAGTATCACCACTTAATCCTAGCAGAAGAATTGAATATGCTCCTCATAGTTAACCAAATGACAGTTTGGCTTCCTTACCAAGTTCAGGAAAACAAATTTATTCACTCTTTTTCTAGTTCTAATCATACTAATGGTATCAGGATTCTTAGGGAGTGAAAAAAAAATCCCAGTTTCCCTTACAGAATTTTTTTCAATTTAACAAGCAAGAAAAATCATTAATAACTTGATTTATACTGGAAATGTAGAAATTTTTTTCATGAATTGCCTTTGAATAAAAGTTACATAGGTTTCTGTAAATATATGTATTTTAAAATTAAACAGAATTCACATTTAAGTATATTTCTGCTTATTTGCAAAAATACTGCAGACTTTCAGCGTAGTGGTTCCATAAAAAGCTAAGTATGTGGGTGCCATAAGGTTCTGCAACCTCATTATGGGGTATGTACTTGGAAGATCTGAGAGCAGGGACATGAATGGACATTTGCACACTGGTGTTTATGGAGGCAGTGTTCATGATTTGCAATGGGTGGAGGTGGCCTAAGGATACATCTACTGAGGAAGAGAATGGTTAACTGTGTTGTATGCATACAATGGAATATTGAGCAACTATGAGAAGGAGTGAAGCTGTGAGAAAGACAACAAGGTGAATGGATCCTGTAGACAGCATTTTGAGTGAAGTACACCAGAAACAAAGGCAAACACTATAATGACTCACCAATATGGACTAAGTACAATGTGTAAACTCAGAAATGAATCTTAGAGCACAGCCTATCAGGGGAACAATTATGGTAATGGTCCCTAGATTGTAAGCTCTTTCAGCAGTCAAATCTATTCCTGAATTGTAATGGCTTTCTCCAAACTCTGAAATGCTGATCCCTTTGTGTATAACCTGATCGGTCTCTGGAACATTGGGTATCTGTGTGACACCTGAAACTCAGAGCTAGAGCTTAGCCGATATGAATCGGTATTAACCATATACAACAACTGTTAAAAAAAAAAAGCTGAAAAAGAGCCCAGACTTCAGTTAGAGATATGAATTAAGCAGATCTGGTTAAGACTAGGGCAAATCAGGCCAAAGGGTAAAGGTCAAAACTGTGTTTTAAAATTTCAACTTCCATGTGAGACCAACAGAAGAGATGTTTATTTGGTGCAGGATCTATATTTTCTAAACAATATGACTTCTACAATCAGTTTGTTCAAACACCATAATTACATGGAACTTTAAATAGGAAGTGAGATCTGGTAGGTTTGTATGGGTTACCGTGAAATAGCAACACATCCCAAAGTAATTTGGGCAGAGAATAAATATATATATACAGGGTCTCCCTGAGGAGCTGGGGGGAAATGCAAAAGTGTTGGACTTCCTCACTTGGATTGTTGCTGATGTTCTTACAAACATTGAGGACTGAAGGCTCGATATGCTGAGCCCTCTGTCTTGGGGCTTGCCCCATGAAGCTTGTTACTGCAAAGGAGAGGCTAAACCTGCTTATAATTCTGCCTAAGAATCTCCCCCTGAGTCCCTTTTTATTGCTCAGATGTGGCCCTCTCTCGCTCTCTAGCTAACCCAACTCGGCAGGTGAACTCGCTGCCCTCCCCCCTACTTGGGATCTGACTCCCAGGGGTGTAAATCTCCCTGGCAACGCAGTATTTGACTCCCGGGAATGAGTCTAGACCCGGCATTGTGGGATTGAGAACACCTTCTTAACCAAAACGGGGATCCGAGATGAAACAAAGTGAAGCTTCAGTGGCTGAGAGATTTCAAATGGAGTTGAAAGGTCACTGTGGTGGACACTCTTACGCAGTGTATACTTAACACTCTTTAGGTTTTAATGTATTAGAATAGCTAGAAGTAAATACCTGAAACTATCAAACTCCTACCCAGTAGCCTTCACTCTTGAAGATGATTGTATAACAATGTAGCTTACAAGGGGTTACAGTGTAATTGTGAAAACATTGTGGATCACACTCCCTTTATCCAGTGTATGGATAGATGAGTAGAAAAATAGAGACAAAAAATAAATGAAAAATAGGGTGGGAAGGGGGGATGATTTGGGTGTTCTTTTTTACTTTTATTTTTTATTCTTATTCTTATTCTTTCTGGTGTAAGGAAAATGTTCAAAAATAGGTTGGGGTGATGAATGCATAACTATATGATGGTACTATGTACAGTTGATTGTACACCATGGATGATTGTGTATTATGTGAATATATCTCAATAAAACTGAATTTAATTTAGAAAAGTACTGCAGACATTTTCTTCCTATGGCTAATTGAAGGCAGATTTGATTTGATGATGAACCACTGGGATTCGCTTTTATTCATGCTTAGCCTTCTCGTGGTCACTGTAGTTGTCCCAGCCATTGTTTCTCTTTAAGGTAAAACATGGGCTACTTCAGCTGAAAGCACATGGACACAAAGTACATATTTTCTTTGGCTAATCCCAGTTCTGAATGGGTTACTCTCTATTAAAATGGCAACTTGTACTACTACAAATGTGCTAGTTCCCATTTTTGCTCTTATCTGAACTCAGATTATCCCAGTGCTATTTATAGAATACTTCATTAGCAGACTATTATTCAGAGGCATCATTCCAGCATAGTGATTAAGAATGTCTGCTGTGGAATAGATAGTCTGGGATGCAATTTAGTCTCTAATATTTAGTAGCCTGGCATGTATCCTCTCCAACTTTAACTTCTTCACCTTTTAGGTTGACATCGTACATGAAACTGTTATCTGTGGTGAGAATTAAATGAAGCAATGGAGATGAACTTTAATGTTAGCTACTTAGTGTATTTCATACTAATGGAAAACCCTTTTTCCTAGCCTTTAGCCTCATTATCTTATTCAACTGTTAACTTTCCCATACATGAATGTTTTTCTTTCTCTTTAGAAATATGGTTTGCATAATTTATTGGGATTGGCCATTCTTTTTTTTTTTTTTTTTTTTTTTTTTTTGAGGAGGAGGCCCAGTAGAATTAAAAAGTGAGAGGAAAACCTGGGGAATTCCAGTTATTCAAAGAAAAGATTTCAGAGGAAAGATACTTCCCTAGTATTTCAAAGTCAAAATAAAACTATGATGTCCAAGTAACCAGTTGTGAGTTTCAATATCTACATAGTCAAACCACACCCAGTAAGTAGGTTCTCCTAGACCTTGTGTCTCTAAGTTAGATGCATTTGGAAGGAGAAGATACTCAGAAGTTTGTGTAATGTATAGATGATTCTGAATACTTTAGTTAAAAGCTGCTTTCTAGCTGGGTGCAAAAATAATGTGTAGTGTCCCTTCACATGCTTCAACAAATCCTTTCCCTAGTCAAAATAGAGACCCCCTCTCTAGGCTATGACATTTCCACCCTACTTTTTGTTCATTGATATCCCCAATGATGTTCTGAATTCTTCATGGCAAGCAGATAGAAGGTTTTCACAATATCCAATATTTATATCCAGAGTCCCTCATAGTTTCTTATGAATAGTTATTGGATGGAGAAAGGAAAGAGAATCCTTTAATTTTCCTTGTCCTGCTAACTTATTAGTTAATTTAGCCAATAAGAGGCTTGGGAAAAGTTGTTTAATTTTTCCAGCTATGAGCGTCTTCTACTTTAAAACGATATGCTTTACAAGATGATTTTTGATGTCTTTTGTAGTGTATCAAAGGGAGACAACTACAGACAGAGCATTCCTCTACTGCATCTGTTGCTGAAGAGGGTACTGGACACAGTGTTTAGCTGTTTCTCACATCCTTTAGTGAGGAAGTAAAACCATGAAACTAAAGTGATTATTTGTGTATAGCTTTCTTAGCTACAC
This sequence comes from Choloepus didactylus, assembly GCF_015220235.1. Classification (NCBI taxonomy): domain Eukaryota; kingdom Metazoa; phylum Chordata; class Mammalia; order Pilosa; family Megalonychidae; genus Choloepus; species Choloepus didactylus. The sequence continues at coordinate 77,856,112 of NC_051321.1, read as the reverse complement.
ACGTATCTTGAATGAGTAATGCTTTTTAAATGGCAACTTAAGGACACAAGTGATATGTGCTAAAATGTAAATCATGGATTTTTAGCAAGTAAAGTTGTTAGAATAAATGATTCTAAAATCTATATAGCATTCAAACTTACAAGGAGTCGGAAAGGACAAACTGCACATTTATGAATGCTGATTTATGCTTATAGTGAGCAGAGCCCGGGTGATTTTTTTAATCAAATATAAATCACTCAGAGTCCCTTTCAGTGCTCTGAGATTCCAGAAAGTGGATTGCTCACAAACAACCTATTAAAACATTTTTCTTTTGGCTGTGTAAGCAAAAACGAGCATAATAATACCAAATACCCATATTGTATTGCAAACTTGTTTTGTATACTAATTTTATTTAAAATACCAATCCAGTGATGTAGGTGTCTTACTATTTTTAGACAACTAGATGGAGTTTCAGAGAGGGTTAGTGACTTGCTTAAATTCGTATAGCTGGTTAGTGGCAGAGGTCAGAAGCCATCACAACTCTTCTGATTCCCTGAATAATTCCGTTTCCAAGATGACTGCTTCTTCTGACTCTTAAGAATTGGCCTTTAGGCAATTGTTTGTTCTTTCCAATGTTCCTTCTCACTGATGTTCCAAAGTGCCCATTGGTTGGTCATGGGCTGAATCATGTGACGGAATCAAAGGATCCTTGCTTGGAGATCATTGTGCTAGCTATGTTTTTCCATCCTGGTGGATCCAAGAGAACCTTTGGTTCCTTGCTTTATTCCCAAGTGGTTGTCCTTTATCTCCATCATAGCAAAGATGTGCTAACTCAGAAACAAATGTTAATTTCAAACAAATAACTTGAGGTGCTCTGAGAAAAAAGTCACTGCTTCTCTCGGTAGCTAACAAACTAGCAACCTTTCTTCCTTTGACAACTTTTTATCACAGCCCAAGGTCAGGGAATGACTCCTCTGCCGTGGGACACAAGAGCTGAAATGTACAGACAGACCTTAAGTGTGTAAGTGCATCTTAATCTGATCATCTTCTGATTTATATTATTTTTAAGTACATTAGATTGCTTGGCAACAAATATTCATTTTTTGCTTCTATTCATATTTTGCAAAGGATTAAAGGGAGGGAAAGATGTTGGCTCTCCTTACTTATCCAAACAGTTGTTGTCTATGCTTCAAATAATGCTAAGTAGTGAGACCAATTAAAATGATTTTATTGGATATACATTGAATTTCACAAGTGAAAAATTCATTCATGTGTTCATAGTTTCATTTAATGTGTCCTTCTCACACCTGTGCATTTGTATATGCCTGTAATGTTTCTGTATGTGTTCTGAGAGCTACAGAGATCAGGTGACATTTCATTCAGCGACTTCCATTATTGGTTTCTGAAACCTGAATAAAGGTTATGGTTGTTAGGCAGAGGCTGAGCTGGGCTGGGCTGGAGAGGGTGGAAAAGAGCAATGGGAATTTCTATAAGGAAAGAGGGCCATAGAGCTTGACAACTGAAAAGCAAACAAACCTCTTTGCATTCTATTTCCTCCCATAATTTACAGTATCCCCTCTCATTCTTTTTATTCACGTTTTACATCTTAGTGTTTTACTTACACTTTTTCCATTATTAATAAACATTATTCCTTTTTCTCATGCACATAGTAAAGCACATAATTCTTGTGTTTAACTTGATAAGTTTATACGGATACTCTCATGAAATCACAATCTAAATCAAGAGAAGAATATTCTCAGCACCAGCTTCCTTGGGCACCCCCTCCGGCTACCACCTTCTCTATCCCCAAAGATTATTTTTGAGTTTCTTATAAATAGAATCATAGCATATAATATTTTGGTCTAACAATTTTCACTCAAAGTTATGTCCCTGATATTTATCTACATTGTATCAATCATTTACTTTTCATTTCTGTGTAACAGTTTATTGCTATTTGTTTTATTTATCATTCCAATAGTTTATAGTTGTGTTTTTTTTTTTTCATTCACAATCCTGTCATTCATAAATATTTTGGGTTTTATTTCTTGTGTTCCAATTTTAAAGCTTTTTATTTCTTTTTCTTAATGTCACACTGACCAGAACCTCAGGTACAGTGTTGAAAAGCAGTGTTGATATTATCAATTATTGAGAGAGGTATGCCAAAATCTCCACTTATATTTGAGTATAATTTCAGTTCCTTCAACTTTTGCCTTGAAATCATGCTTTTGAATACATACAAATTTAGAATTATTATATATTCCTGCTGTATTGACCTTTATATCATGATTGATCTTTATTTTCTCTTATAATATTATTTGAATTGTCTGACATTAATGAGTGTTTTTGGGTTAGTGTTGACATGTTTGTCTGTTTTTTACTTTCAATCATTCTGCGCCCTAATATTTAAAGTATGTCTCTCATACAGCATATAATTTTTATTTTTGGTTAATCCAATTTGACAATCTTTGTCATTAATTGCACTGTTTGTCCCATTTACTTTTAATGTAATTACTGATATAGTTGGATTGAAGTCTGCCACCTTGTATGTTTTCATTCCATCCATTCTTTGTTCGCTTATTGCTTTCTTTTACATTAATCAAGTATTTTATTATTTCATTTTTTCCTCTTATAACTTGAAGTGTATTTTAATTATGATTTTAAGAGTTACCCTAGAGACTGCAATATAAATCCTTAATTTATTAGAGTCTACTTGTAATGACTACTTTCACTGCTTCCCATAATTGCAAGAAATTTACAGAAGGTTAACTTCATTTATTCCCTCCCATTCTTGAACTATTATTTTAATTCGTTCTTCATCCCAGCTAATATAAATCCCTCAAAACATTATAGTACTATTTTTACAGGTATTTTAATTTATTGGATGCATATTAAATGCACAGTTAAAAAGGAGTAAAAGTCCTACTCTCCGGAACAAAAGACAATAAACAGAACAAAGATACTGCTGTTACACAAATGGAATGAATGAAAAAAGATGAAACGTGATCGTCCATCATATTCGTTTGTTTTAAAACTAATCTTTTACAATGAAAAATCACTTACTCGAAACTGTATAGAGTTGGTAGATTATGTATGTCATTTAAATATTACTTCAGGGCTTTGCAAAACAATCTTATTGGTGGTATTTATATGTGAGGAGAAGAGAAAAGTTTACTGTATATAACGGTTAGGTTTCAGGGATGTGATTTAACAGTAGAGTTTTTATATCATGAGGAAAAAACAAATTTATATATTAGTTCTTTTAGAAATGCTACCTAAACTAGAATGACAGTTATTAAAAATTATTTATTCCAACCCTAACACCATTCAAATAATCTAGAAATTACATCAAATGAAGCTACAGAAGTTAAAATTTTAATTAATAAAGAACTCAGGCTAGCTTTAAGGTTTCTAATATCCACTAAGTTTAGCACCTTTTCCTTCTTACCACAAAGAACTTTCTTTTATATAAATATAAATTTTACTTAGAACATTTCATTTTCTGACGATGCAGCATTACTGTACCTATGTTAGAACCCCATTCTTTATCAGAGCTTTATTTCCCTTCTGTTACCTCAGCCTCTGAGTACATCCTGCCAAGTGCTGCATTAGGATGGCAGACAGAAGCATCCGTTTTGTTTCCCACTTCTGCCAACTGTTCCAAAGAAGACTCACAAGGATAATGGTCTTTTAGTATATCTGGGAATTTGGAATTGTTCTCGTGAAGATGTCGAGAACGTCTTACTGGTGTTAGAAACTTCAGCTTTTTAAATGTAGAATTTGTTTCATCAAACTGCATCTTCTTTTTTACACTTTGCAAGTATGGTCTGGTAGAAACATTGAATTTAATTAAGGAACTCGCCATAGTTTCTTTGTTGGACATTTTAGCATCACTGGTGGGCTCTTTTGTTTTGTCCTCTTGTTCTTTTTCACAATCTTGAAGTATCACATTTCTAGGTTGTTTATTTTCGATTTCCAGTTTTCCAGGCTCTAGCTTAACACCTATGTTTTCAGTGTTGACTTCTTGGATTTGTTCTGTGGATGCACAAGCCTCGGTCTTTTCTCCAAAACTAAGTTTCTTGACTGTTCAATGTTAGAATATCTACAATTGCACGTTGTATCTCGTCCTTAGGCTGAGCCTTTGCCAGAATGGCTTTCTCATAGATTGTGATCATATTTTCCATAGAACTTGTGATTCGTTCAAGACATGCAAGGCATATCCAATATTTAACAAGTTTTTTGGCACCCAGAATACTTTTAACCAGGTCATTCAGTGTAGCGGGTATTAAACAGGTTCAGGCATTCAGAAAATGTCTTGTTTACTTTTTTTTTTTTTAATCTTCATTTTATTGAGATATATTGACATACCACGCAGTCATACAAAACAAATCGTACTTTTGATTGTTTACAGTGCCATTACATAGTTGTACATTCATCACCTAAATCAATCCCTGACACCTTCATTAGCACACACACAAAAATAACAAGAATAATAATTAGAGTGAAAAAGAGCAATTGAAGTAAAAAAGAACACTGGGTACCTTTCTCTGTTTGTTTCCTTCCCCTATTTTTCTACTCATCCATCCATAAACTAGACAAAGTGGAGTGTGGTCCTTATGGCTTTCCCAATCCCATTGTCACCCCTCATAAGCTACATTTTTATACAACTGTCTTCGAGATTCATGGGTTCTGAGTTGTAGTTTGATAGTTTCAGGTATCCACCACCAGCTACCCCAATTCTTTAGAACCTAAAAAGGGTTGTCTAAAGTGTGCATAAGAGTGCCCACCAGAGTGACCTCTCAACTCCTTTTGGAATCTCTCTGCCACTGAAGCTTATTTCATTTCCTTTCACATCCCCCTTTTGGTCAAGAAGATGTTCTCCATCCCACGATGCCAGGTCTACATTCCTCCCCAGGAGTCATATTCCACGTTGCCAGGGAGATTCACTCCCCTGGGTGTCTGATCCCACGTAGAGGGGAGGGCAGTGATTTCACCTTTCAAGTTGGCTTAGCCAGAGAGAGAGGGCCACATCTGAGCAACAAAGAGGCATTCGGGAGGAGGCTCTTAGGCACAACCATAGGGAGGCCTAGCCTCTCCTTTGCAGCAACCGTCTTCCCAAGGGTAAAACCTGTGGTAGAGGGCTCAACCCATCAAACCACCAGTCCCCTATGTCTGTGGTCATGTTAGCAACCATGGAGGTGGGGTAGGCGAATACCCCTGCATTCTCCACAGGCTCCTCAAGGGGGCACTATATCTTTTTGTTGTTTTTTTTAACTTTCCCTTCTTTTTTAAATCAACTGTATGAAAAAAAAAGTTAAAAAGAAAACAAACATATAATAAAAGAACATTTCAAAGAGACCATAACAACGGAGTAAGAAAAAGACAACTAACCTAAGATAACTGCTTAACTTCCAACATGTTCCTACTTTACCCCAAGAAAGTTACCTAATATAGCAACATTTCTGTGAACTTGCTCCTACTATATCCATCAGAAATTAACAGACTATAGTCATTCCTGGGCATCCCCAGAACGTTAAATAGCTTATCTGTTCTTCTTGGATTATTGTTCCCCCTTCCTTAATTGCTCTCTATTGCTACTTCCCCTACATTCAACATTATAAACCATTTGTTTTACATTTTTCAAAGTTCACATTAGTGGTAGCATATAATATTTCTCTTTTTGTGCCTGGCTTATTTTGCTCAGCATTATGTCTTCAAGGTTCATCCATGTTGTCATATGTTTCACGAGATCGTTCCTTCTTACTGCCGCGTAGTATTCCATAGTGTGTATACACCACATTTTATTTATCCACTCATCTGTTGAAGGACATTTGGGTTGTTTCCATCTCTTGGCAATTGTGAATAATGCTGCTATGAACATTGGCGTGCAGATATCTGTTCGTGTCACTGCTTTCCGATCTTCCGGGTATATACCGAGAAGTGCAATCGCTGGATCGAATGGTAGCTCTATATCTAGTTTTCTAAGGAACTGCCAGACTGACTTCCAGAGTGGCTGAACCATTATACAGTCCTACCAACAGTGAATAAGAGTTCCAATTTCTCCACATCCCCTCCAGCATTTGTAGTTTCCTGTTTGTTTAATGGCAGCCATTCTAACCGGTGTTAGATGGTATCTCATTGTGGTCTTAATTTGCATCACTCTAATAGCTAGTGAAGCTGAACATTTTTTCATGTGTTTCTTGGCCATTTGTATTTCCTCTTCAGAGAACTGTCTTTTCATATCTTTTGCCCATTTTATAATTGGGCCAACTGTACTATTGTCATTGAGTTGTAGGATTTCTTTATATATGCAAGATATCAGTCTTTTGTCAGATACATGGTTTCCAAAAATTTTTTCCCATTGAGTTGGCTGCCTCTTTACCTTTTTGAGAAATTCCTTTGAGGTGCAGAAACTTCTAAGCTTGAGGAGTTCCCATTTATCTATTTTCTCTTTTGTTGCTTGTGCTTTGGGTGTAAAGTCTAGGAAGTGGCTGCCTAATACAAGGTCTTGAAGATGTTTTCCTACATTATCTTCTAGGAGTTTTATGGTACTTTCTTTTATATTGAGATCTTTGGTCCATTTTGAGTTAATTTTTGTGTAGGGGGTGAGGTAGGGGTCCTCTTTCATTCTTTTGGATATGGATATCCAACTCTCCGAGCCCCATTTGTTGAAAAGACCATTATGACTCAGTTCAGTGACTTTGGGGGCCTTATCAAAGATCAGTCGGCCATAGACCTGAGGGTCTATCTCCGAATTCTCAATTCGATTCCATTGATCTATATGTCTATCTTTGTGCCAGTACCATGCTGTTTTGGCAACTGTGGCTTTATAATAAGCTTGAAAGTCAGGGAGTGTAAGTCCTCCCACTTCGTTTTTCTTTTTTAGAGTGTCTTTAGCAATTCGAGGCATCTTCCCTTTCCAAATAAATTTGATAACTAGCTTTTCCAAGTCTGCAAAGTAGGTTGTTGGAATTTGGATTGGGATTGCATTGAATCTGTAGATGAGTTTGGGTAGAATTGACATCTTAATGACATTTAGCCTTCCTATCCATGAACATGGAATATTTTTCCATCTTTTAAGTTCCCCTTCTATTTCTTTTAGTAGAGTTATGTAGTTTTCTTTGTATAGGTCTTTTACATCTTTGGTTAAGTTTATTCCTAGGTACTTGATTTTTTTAGTTGCCATTGAAAATGGTATCTTTTTCTTGAGTGTCTCTTCAGTTTGTTCATTTCTAGCATATAGAAACATTACTGACTTATGTGCATTAATCTTGTGTCCCGCTACTTTGCTAAATTTGTTTATTAGCTCTAGTAGCTGTATCGTCGATTTCTCAGGGTTTTCTGGATATAAGATCATATCATCTGCAAACAATGACAGTTTTACTTCTTCTTTTCCAATTTGGATGCCTTTTATTTCTTTGTCTTGCCGGATTGCCCTGGCTAGCACTTCCAGCACAATGTTGAATAACAGTGGTGATAGCGGGCATCCTTGTCTTGTTCCTGATCTTAGAGGGAAGGCTTTCAGTCTCTCATCATTGAGTACTATGCTGGCTGTGGGTTGTTCATACATATATGCTCTTTATCATGTTGACGAAGTTTCCTTCAATTCCTACCTTTTGAAGTGCTTTTATCAAAAACAGATATTGGATTTTGTCAAATGCTTTTTCAGCATCTATTGAGATGATCAATTGATTTTTCCCTTTTGACTTGTTAATGTGTTGTAATACATTGATTGATTTTCTTATGTTGAACCATCCTTGCATGCCTGGAATGAACCCCACTTGGTCATGGTGTATGATTTTTTTAATGTGTCTTTGGATTCGATTTGCAAGTATTTTGTTGAGGATTTTTGCATCTATATTCATTAGGGAGATTGGCAGGTAGTTTTCCTTTTTTGTAGCATCTTTGCCTGGTTTTGGTATTAGATTGATGTTAGCTTCATAAAATGAGTTAGGTAGTGTTCCATTTTCTTCAATGTTTTGAAAGAGTTTGAGTAAGATTGGTGTCACTTCTTTCTGGAAAGTTTGGTAGAATTCCCCTGTGAAGCCATCTGGCCCTGGACATTTATTTGTGGGAAGATTTTTGATGATTGATTGGATCTCTTTGCTTGTGATGGGTTGGTTGAGGTCTTCTATTTCTTCTCTGGTCAGTCTAGGTTGTTCATATGTTTCCAGGAAATTATCCATTTCCTCTACATTATCCAGTTTGTTGCCATACAGTTGTTCATAGTATCCTCTTATAATTTTTTTAATTTCTTCAGGATCTGCAGTTATGTCACCTTTTTCATTCATTATTTTGTTTATATGGGTCTGCTCTCTTTTTGATTTTGTCAGTCTAGCTAGGGGCTTGTCAATCTTGTTGATCTTCTCAAAGAACCAGCTTTTGGTGATATTTATCCTCTCTATTGTTTTTCTGTTCTCTATGTCATTTATTTCTGCTTTAATCCTTGTTATTTCTTTTCTTCTACTTGGTTTAGGATTGGTTTGCTGTTCATTTTCTAGTTTCTTCAGTTGATCCATTAGTTCTTTGATTTTGGCTCTTTCTTCCTTTTTAATATATGCGTTTAGTGCTATAAAATTCCCCCTTAGCACTGCTTTTGCTGCATCCCATAGGTTTTGTTATGTTGTGTTCTCATTTTCATTCGTCTCTATATATTTAGCAATTTCTCTTGCTATTTCTTCTTTAACCCACAGAGCAGTGTGTTTAGCACTGTGTTGTTTAACCTCCAGGTATTTGTGAATTTTCTGTCTCTGATGGTTATTGACTTCTAATTGTATTCCATTGTGGTCAGAGAATGTGCTTTGAATAATTTCAATCTTTTTAAATTTATTGAGGCTTGTTTTATGTCCCAGCATATGATCTATTCTTTAGCAGTGTGTTTAGCAGTGTGTTGTTTAACCTCCAGGTATTTGTGAATTTTCTAAGTCTCTGATGGTTATTGACTTCTAATTGTATTCCATTGTGGTCAGAGAATGTGCTTTGAATAATTTCAGTCTTTTTAAATTTATTGAGGCTTGTTTTATGTCCCAGCATATGATCTATTCTGGAGAAAGTTCCATGAGCACTAGAAAAGTATGTGTACCCTGGTGATTTGGGATGTAATGTCCTGTATATGTCTGTTAAATCTAATTCATTTATCAGATTGTTTAGGTTTTCAATTTCCTTATTGGTCTTCTGTCTGGTTGATCTATCTATAGGAGAGAGTGATGGTTGAAGTCTCCAACAATTATTGTGGAAACATCAATTGCTTCCTTTAGTTTTGCCAGTGTTTCTCTCATGTATTTTGTGGCACCTTGATTGGGTGCATAGACATTTACGATTGCTATTTCTTCTTGCTGAATTGCCCCTTTTATTAGTATGTAGTGGCCTTCTTTGTCTCTCAAAACATCCCTGCATTTAAAGTCTATTTTATCTGAGATTAATATTGCTACACCTGCTTTCTTTTGGCTGTAGCTTGCATGAAATATTTTTTTCCATCCTTTCACTTTCAGTTTCTTTGTGTCCCTGTGTCTAAGATGAGTCTCTTGTATGCAACATATTGATGGTTCATTTTTTTTGATCCATTCTGCGAATCTATATCTTTTAATTGGGGAGTTTAATCCATTTACATTCAACGTTATAACCATGAAGGCATTTCTTGAATCAGCCATCTTATCCTTTGGTTTATGTTTGTCATATTTTTCCCCTCTGTCTATTAATATCCTTTATTGTACCCATACCGAATCTCTTTAGTACAGAACCTTTCTCCAAGTCTCTCTGTCCTTTCTTTGTTTCTCTGTCTGTAGGGCTCCCTTTAGTATCTCCAGTAGGGCAGGTCTCTTGTTAGCAAATTCTCTCAGCATTTGTTTGTCTGTGAAAAATTTAAGCTCTCCCTCAAATTTGAAGGAGAGCTTTGCTGGATAAAGTATTCTTGGCTGGAAATTTTTCTCACTCAGAATTTTAAATATATCGTGACACTGCCTTCTCACCTCCATGGTGGCTACTGAGTAGTCACTACTTAGTCTTAGGCTGTTTCCTTTGTATATGGTGAATTGCTTTTCTCTTGCTGCTTTCAGAACTTGCTCCTTCTCTTCTATGTTTGACAGTGTGATCAGTATATGTCTCGGAGTGGGTTTATTTGGATTTATTCTATTTGGAGTTCGCTGAGCATTTATGATTTGTGTATTTATGTTGTTTAGAAGATTTGGGAAGTTTTCCCCAACAATTTCTTTGAATACTCTTCCTAGACCTTTACCCTTTTCTTCCCCTTCTGGGACACCAATGAGTCTTATATTTGGATGTTTCATATTATCTATCATATCCCTGAGGTCCATTTCGATTTTTTCAATTTTTTTCCCCATTCTTTCTTTTATGCTTTCATTTTCCATTCTGTCATCTTCCAGGTCACTGATTCGTTGTTCAACTTCCTCTAGTCTTGTACTATGAGTGTCCAGAATCTTTTTAATTTGGTCAACAGTTTCTTTAATTTCCATAAGATCATCCATTTTTTTATTTACTCTTGCAATGTCTTCTTTATGCTCTTCTAGGGTCTTCTTGATTTCCTTTGTATCCGTACTAGGGTCTCATTGTTCATCTTCAGTTCTTTGAGTAGCTGCTCTAGGTGCTGTGTCTCTTCTGGTCTTTTGATTTGGGTGCTTGGGCTTGGGTTATCCATATCGTCTGTTTTTTTCATATGCTTTATAATTTTCTGTTGTTTTTGGCCTCGCGGCATTTGCTGAACTTGATAGGGTTCTTTTAGGATTTGTAGACCAATTGAAGTCCTTATCTCTGATTTATCAGATCTACAGCTTCGTGGAGTACACTTTCTCTAACTAACCAGCAGGTGGCATCCACGAGCCACCTGTTCTCCACAAGCCAGTTCTCCCCTGTTTAGCCTTTTTGGTGAGTGGGGGAGTGAGTCTTGTGGGGTCCAATTGGTGTACCAAGCTTGCGTGTGTAGTTGGTGTTGCCTGCGCTGTATATGGGGCGTGTTTCTGGGCAGTCAGGGATGGGGGGTGGCTCTAACAATCAAATCTCCCTGGTGATCCTAGAGTTTTAAAGCTGCTGCAATAATCTAATCCTTCAGTTCAGTCCTGCCACAGTTTGTCTCTGCCACTGACCCACAAGTCCTTGGTATTGGCGTATGGCTCCTGAGACTTGCAAGTGGGCCCCTCTTCCAGGCCGTGCACCCCAGGTCCTCTGTTGAGGGATGACTGTGCTATGTCACAGGTGAGTGCCATCCCCCCCAGGGCGGTTCTGGGCTGCTGGGCTGTGTAGGGAGGCTCCCAGTCTGCTGAAATGATGGCTGAATGGGGCTTTGTTAATTCACACTGCTCCACCTTCCCAACTCTGGGACAATCAGCTGAGGTTGCAGGGAAGGCTAATGTCCACGCCCAGTTTTGTGGTGTGTACCTGTTATTTGAAGCACTTCCATCACACTGGGTTGTCTGGGGCAGCTCTGGGTTATGGGGCTGGCGATGGGCAGGAGTGTTTCCTGTCCACCAGGATGATGGCTGTGAGCGGACACCCCCCTTTTCTTGGGAAGTTGTGGTGTTTAGTGAATTTTCTCAGCCACTGGATTATTGCATTTTGTCTCAGAGCTCTCTTAGTTCTGCTCTTGACTTGACCTGCCCAAATTGCAAGTCTTTGAAGCTTTCTGTATTGGGCTTCTTAGAGTAATTGTTTTAGAAAAAGAAAAAAGGATTAAAAAAAGGGCCCTCCTCAGAGATCTAATGGGTTATTGAAATGCTAAGAGACAAAGCAACCAGGGCCATTAAGGAAAGGTCCACAGGGCAGAGAGATCAGCTTTTCTTAGGGATTTGCATATGCGCCTCAGGGCCTGAGCTTGGGCTTGAGCTCTGCCCTTCCCCTTTCTATGTTCACGAGAACTCCAAAAATCCTCCGCTTTTATTTTGGAGTTTTTCGTGTTGTTTTTTGTCTCTATGCCTGTCTCCTCTCTGCTGGGCTGGCTGCTCTCAGATTCTCTGGTGTCTGGTCTCAGTCTATCTATGGTTGGAGTTTGCGTCAGTAGAATGAGTTTCCGATAAGGGCTGCCACTGCAGTTCTCCCTTCTCCTTCCCGGAGCTGACAGCCCCTCCTCCCACGGGACTGAGCCTGGCAGGGAGGGGCGTGGGTCCCCTGGCCGCAAAAACTTACAGATTTCGCTGATCTCAGCATTCCACGTTTTCATGAGTGTTGTATGAAGTATGCCCAATGTCAGATTGCTCTGTGGTGTCCAGTCCACGTAGTTCCTGGCTTTCTACCTACTTTCCTGGAGGAGTAACTAAAACATACAGCTCACCAGTCTGCCATCTTGCCCTGCCTCCTCTTGTTTACTTTTTCAGTAAATAGTCTGTGCTCGTCCTTTTCTGCCGTGGTAGTCCAGAAAGACCCAACAGGGTTTTCAGTTTGTCCTTCAGGTTGTAGGTGAGTAAGAACAGAGCTAGGAAGCCCTTTCAGCACTCTCCCTTTGCCAGCTTTCCACTGAGTCAGACAGATTTTTCTCTCCTCTGCAGTTTCTTTGGGCTGAGCCAATTAACAAAGGTTGCTTGGGCTGCAGTATATCTTCGCTGGTCAATGGTTTTGGACTTTTCTATCAGTTTGGTGTTAGAAAATGACTCTGGTCTGGTTATAATTTCAGAACTCAGGTTTTTTGATGATGTCTCATTTCTTTTTGTGTCTTTAGAAAAGCTGTTTTTGATCCTAGAAAAATCTGTTTTTAACTGTAGTAATCCCTTTCCAGTAGGCCCTTTCTGGACTGTGACACTGGCAGAGGTTCTGCTGATGCCGTTTCACCTTGTTCTGGCTATTATTGTGGTGACTTCTATTAGGAGGATGCACAAGTTGTCTGTCCTGACACATAGTGTTCACAAATTTGGGAGCAGTTCTGTTTGAGGTGCTATTACTTTTCACTGTTACACCAGGGTGTTTACAGGCTGAGGCTCTGGGGCTTCAGAGACAGTAGCTGAAAGTTTCTGAGTTGGAGCAGAACTTGCATCTTTGACTTGCAGAGGTTTGCTAAAGGAATTAATCTTAGAATGAACAAGTTGGCCACGATAAGATCCAAGCACAGGTTTCTTGGGAATGTTAGTATCACCTTGCTTTGGTTTTTCCGTAGTCATTTGGTTTTCTTTACTATATATATTTTTTAAGAGAAATCCCTGGCTAAATGTCGTACATTGACTTTGGGGATCATCTTTAATTGGTAATAAGTGAATAGTTTCATTATTATCTTCCAAATTATGTTTATCGAGTACTGTAGTTGAATTGTTTAACTCATTTTCAGGTTCTAAAGAAATACATTTTTTTCCCATCCTTACATTATGTTTGCTTTCTGTAGATCTATCGGCATTTTTTGTACCAGCCATATTCATTTTAAGTTTCAGAACTTTTGTCCTTTCTTGGACCTGGTGTTCAAATGTTATTCTCCAGTCTCTATTACTGGATGATTTCTGAGCTTCCTCTTTGGATGCAAAATGTGTTTTTCTTTCTAAAAGAAGTTCCTTGCGGTTTTGTCTTCTTTGCTCTTGGAACGTGGGCCACGTCCTCTGACTGGGCAACAGCTACAGGTCACAGGGCACAGCCGGGAGGCTCAGGGCAGCCCGAGGTGGGCTCGGAGGACCCAACCGCAGCCCGCAACCACCCGCCTCTGCCTCAAGTATATGGTACTATTTTACATGGTCAGTATTCATTTTTCTTACCTTCAAATTTACCTTTTTTTCTATTTTTTTCATAACTTGCTACAGGTTGGGTTTCATTTTCTTTTATGATGAAAAGTTCCTTTAGTAGTTGTTACAGGACCCCTGGTAATGAATTCCAACTTTTTGGGCATGGATGTGTGGTCTAAAAACTTCTATTCTTATCTTGATTTCTTATGAACTTTGTTGAGAAGTAAGTTATTTGCAGTAAGCTACATCAGTTTAAGTTGTACAATTCAGTTGGTCTTGACAATTACATAAACCCATGAATCTGCAACCAAAATTAAAATACAGTGCATTTCCATCATACCCAAAAGATTTGTTGTTCCACTTTGCAATGATCCCACTCTTCACCCCCATTCACAAGTGAGCAGTGATCTGCTTTTTGTCACTATAGATTGATTTGCAGTTTATGGAAATAGAATCATATAATATCTACTCTTTTTATCTGACTTATTTCACTAAGCATAATAATTTAGGGATTCATTTTTTTTTCATTATAAGTAGTATCTTCTTTATTGCAGAATATCAGTCTATATTATGGCTGTTCCGCATTTTGCTTATCCATTTTGCTGTTGACATACACTTAGGTAGTTTTCTTTTTTGGGCTATTTAGAATAAAGTTGTTGAACATTCCTCTACAAGTCTTTGGGTTGATATATGTTTTCAGTACTCTTGGTTAGATACCTAGGAGTGGAATTGTTGAGTCATATGTTACAGATTTAACTTTTTGAGAAATTTCCAAACCCATTTTTGAAGTGATTGTATTATTCTACATTGTTACTAGCAATGTATAAAAGTGCGAGGCTCTCTATATCCTTGTGGGATTTTGTTTGTTTGTTTTAATTTTAGCCACTCTTTTGTGCAGGGGTACCTCATAGTGGTTTTAATTTGAATTTGCATTAATTCTAACTTGCCTGATGGCTTTATTTGCATTACCTAATGATTAATGATGTTAAGCATATTTATGCTATTTGTCCATTTTAAAATTTCTTCTCCTGTGAAATATCTGTTTAAATCTTTGTCCACTTCAAAAATAATGTTCTTTATCTAACAATTATATTGTTACGAGTCTTTATAATATATCACAAAGTTCTAGTTATAATTTTTCTTTCTCTGTGCCTTGCATTTATGTTATCCTGCACTTCATTTGCTTTGTTTTATTGCTGGCTTCTTTTGAAGAGAAGTTCTTAAATTTGATAAAGTCCATTTCATTAGGATTTTCTGTTCATATTTCATGATTTCCATGTCCTAAACCAATGTTACAAATATTTTATCCTGTGCTTCTTATAGGAGTTTTATAGTTTTAGCTTTTATATTTAGGCCATGATCCATTGCAAGTTAATTTTTTATATGATGTGAGGTAATGATGTTTGTTTTATGCCCTGCATGTATTCAGTTATTCCAGCTTAGTTGTTTAAAAGACTTTCCTTTCTCCAATGAATTGTCTAGATATCTTTGTTGAAAACCACTGACCATGTAAGTGCAGGTCTATTTTTATATTTTCAGTTATTTTCCACTGATCTACATTTCTCTCCTTTTAGAAATACTATACTTTCTTGATTACTGTGGCTGTCTAGTAAGCCTTGAAATTATGTTGTATAAATCTTCCAATTTTATTCATCTTTTTAAAAATTGCTTTGGCTAGTCTACATTTTTTTCATTTCCTATATATTTTAGAATCAGCTAGATTTTACAAAAATACCTGCTGTAATTTGATTATAATTGCACTGAATCTCTAAATTGATTTTGGGAGAATTGGTATGTTAACTAAATTGAGTCTTCCAATGCATTACTCTACTATCTTTTTTGATTAAGTTAGGTCTTCTTTACTTTCTCTTAGCAATGCTTTGTAGTTTTTAGTGTCCAGTTATTGCATTTCTATTGTTAAAATTTCTCTAAGCATTTTATGTTTTATGGTGCTATTTTAATTTTTTTTTAATTGTTTCCCCATTGTTTGCTAGAACAGTTTTAGATGTGCATAATTATTCTGAAGATAAATATAAAGTGTTTCTGTATAATCCACATATAGTTTTCCCTATTAACATCTTACCTTGGTACAGTACATTTGTTAAAATTAATGGACCAATATTTGTACATTGTTATTAACTAAAAAGTCCATATCCATTCAGATTTCCTCAGTTTCCCCCTATTGTCCTTTTTCTGTTCCAGGGTGCCATAAGGATACTGCATTATATTTAGTTGTCATATTTCTTTAGGCTTTAGTTTTTTTAGCTGTAATACTTCCTCATACTTTCTTGTTCGTGATGACCTTAAGGATTTTAAGGAGTACTAATCAGGCATTTTGCAGGATGGGATTTGTTTGACACTTTTCTCATGATTAGGCTGTGGTAATGTGTACTAAGGAGGAAGACAACAGAAGTGAAGTGTGATTTTTATCACTTTCTATCAAGGGTGCATACAATCACCCTTGAAGAGCTTGAAGAGCTGACTTGAGTTAGTTATCAGTCACGTTTCTCCACTGAAAGAGCACTCCTGTAACTTCATTTCTGTTACTGTGCTTTTGATTCATAGTCCTTCTTTTAGTCCTTCTTAGAGTTTTCGTCTCTCTGTTGACATTACCCATTTTTCTGGCATATTTTCCAGAACAAATCCATTAGAACCCTAACATATTAATCATAGTTACTTTAAATTCCTGTCTGATAATTCCAACAGCTGTGTTATATCTGAGTCTCGTTCTAATATTTGCTTTGTCTCTCAGAATGTGTTTATACTTGCCTTTTGACATGGCTTTTCATTTTTTTTTGTAGAAAGCCAGACACGTAGTATCACATAATAGGAGCCAAGATAAATGGGACTTTAGTGTGAAAATTTATAAAAATCTTCATAGGAGCTCGGCTGTGTTTAATGTTTGTTGCAACTGCAGTTGATATAGCCTTCAAATTCCCATAGTGCCCTTGTTTCGGTCCCCCCCTCTTGACATTGGGCTTCTCTAAGTTCCCTTCTTCAGAGAGAGTCTAGGCCTTGCAGCTCTTTCAGCTGTAATCCACTGTTAGGCTGCAGCCCTGTTGGGGAGTTATAAGGTGGGAGGAGAGGAAGTGTTCTATGATCTCAGAATTAAATGTCCATGTTTTAGTGGGCCTGTGCCTTGGGGCTATGACAGTCACAACTGTTTAGTGGTATAGCTTTCTTCTCTCCCCAGCTTGGCCCCAGGCAGCTCAGGCTCTGGGGAGGCTTTGCTCTGCCCCATGGCCCCTGCCCAGCTGGCACAGTTGATCCCTGTGGGCCCAACCCTGGCCCCTCGGGGGGACACTTGCCTCCCTCTCGCCCTGCCCCTGCAGCTCACAAGTCCTGGAGCCACCCCTGCCTCATCCTGGGAGTTTGATTTTAATGATAATTATTGTGAAGTCCTGGCCTGCTATCTGTAATACTTTTACTATCTGTGCATCTGCTTCTACTGGGTATTTTATCTTATGATGATGATCTATTTTCCTGCTTCTTTGTATGGTTATTTTTTTAATTGTTTACAGAATGTTATGGACAATATGCCACAGAGGATCTCTATTATGTTATAGTTTCTAAATAGTTTCAAAGTGTTTTCTGACATGGAATTAGTGAAATCGTTAGTGGCTCACTTGTGTTAAGGTTTGGTTTCCAGCTTTGTTTGGAAGGTCTGTTTTGGTTTTGTCCTTATTCCTAAGCACATTCCTTGGTCATAACAAATGGCCTTACTTGGGTCTAAATTGCAAAGTGGGTGGGAGTTAACCAAAGTCTCTCCACTCTGGCTTCTTATGCTGTTCCTACAAAGCTTGGGTGTTGAGTAAAGACCAGTGGTGAATACTTAAGAGTTTTGGGTACCTTTTCTGTATTTATGCTCCTTCTTGACCTGTCCCCCAAATGCCAAGTGCTTTGGCAGCTTCCAGCTCTGATCTCTGTTTCCTCCAAGCAGTGAAATCACTGTTTTTATACTTGAATTGGATTCCCATGCCCTTGTTTGGTAAATGCCTTCAGGCAGAAATCTGCAGTGACTATCTAGGGTGTCCTGGTATGTTTCCCTTCTCTCAAAAATCACAGCCCTTCCTTGGGTGAGGTACAAAATCTGCACACAGTTGCTTTTTCACATTGTGTATATTTATATGTATAATATAGTCATATATTATACATATATTTGAGTAACAAAATGTATTTGTATATTTATATTTTTTATAAAATTAAATGTATTTTATACTTTATATATATTTCATAATTAATATGTATTATATATTATATTTTACAGGTATTTATATTTATATATACCTACATATATATACAATAACCAGTTATAGTTGTTTATATCAGCAAAGTAATACTTATAACAGCTATCTTTTCATGACCAGAACCAGAAACTCCCCCCAAAATGTATTCAGATATAAGGTTTTTAATGAATATTTAATCTAATTGACACATCTTACTTTATTCTAATTGTTTCTAATATTTTTATATTTTAAATAATTCATAAATTTCTTTGTATACATCTCTAATAATAGTTAAAAGTGTAATAATGGCATCAAATGACATATCTATTTTTGGATTTTTCTATGCTTTTCTGGATTGTTTTTCTAACGTGTTTTCTTTTTGCAAACTAACATATTCTTCTACATTAGTTGGGTTGCATTCCCTTGCCCTTAGCACTGCTAGTGATCATTGCTAAATAATCACTGCTATAATCATAATTTTGATATATTGACCAAGTTAAGATGACATAAAATAATGTGTTTTTTTTAATGACAATAAATTCTCTTTTTACTTTATGGTTGGGGAAAAGAAAATGTTTATTTACCATTCAAAAATCATTTCAATCTTTACATGATTGTGCTTTCTATTTTCAGTATTTATTTGTAATGAATTCTTACATTTTGCATTTATATTTCCCAAATACTTTTTGCTATTTCAGAATATTGATGGAGTTTCTTTACTTAGAGGCATTTTCAATATCAAACCTTATCCTCTTAGGAAAATTCACCTATTCACCAAATAAAATCATTTTTACGGAAATATTATTTTACCGTAGGTGGGTCACCCATACATTTTCTTTTTTTTAACATTTTTTTTTCTTAGAAAGAGGTGCCTAGTCCTCAAACAGATGAATTTTTGCCAAAATATTACTTCACTCTTGAGGAAACACACGTGTTTTCTTCCAGTTGCTCGCCCATAGTTTTATGTTCTTTCTTTTGCTTTTTTATTATATTTATTTTCCAACTTTTATATGGTTAATACATAGTGCTTTTTCAATATGAGTGATGAGTTAATATTTTTTAAATATTCCTTTCACAATTAAAACTATTTTCTTAATAGAAAAAGGGAAGAGCTGTTTAACAGGCATTCACAAAACTAATAAAATACATCTGGAAGTATACGTTATGTGTGTAAGTTCTTATTTCTGAGCGGTGGCATTTTAGATTATTTTTATTTTATTTCCTTTTAGATTGTATTTATTTTATAGATTTTTATAACAAACGCATTAATGTGCTTTTATTTTTTAAGTCATCAAAAATTTTAAATAAGTTGGCAATTCAGATTCAGCCAGGTGTGTGTGTGTTTCTGTGCATGCATGTGTGTGGTTATGTGCATGTGTGTATGTGTGTGTGTGAAAGAGAGAGAGAAAGAGAAAGAAGTTTTATATATAAATTTGACACCTCGTCTGGCTGATTTTTTTTTTCCAACACAGTATGCTTTCCTTCATATATCTCATTTGAATATTGCCACCAGTGTCAATGAAATCTGCTGATGGAAATTTATGTTACTTAAGATAAATTCTTGCCTTGTGAAAAGGAAGTTAATTTCTTCACTGTGGCAACCCTGAAGATATGTAGCCAACAGCCTCAAACAGAAGGCTTAATAACAATGATGTAAGTCATTGCCAGAGACCTGGACATCCTGACCATAAAATATCATTGGCAAGTATTAGTCATTTCTCTGCAAATGCAAAATCCCCATTTATCATCGCTCCATAGAAATGATGTTAAAAAGTTAGCACATCCATTGTTTTATATTCCCTATTTTTACAACCATTTCTCTTTTTCAATACAGAAAGAATTGTTGTATGAGCTATTGAACTGCTTCTCTGTTTTCGTATCTTCCCAGTTTTCTGTTTTACTGTGCTCTGCACCCTCTTCGTTCATCTTTATTAGATCTGCAAAAGGCTGAAAAAGCCTGTCTGGTGTGAAAGTTCTTGTCAATTATTTAAGGAGGGGAAAAGCTCTCTAAGATGAAAAGGCTTATCCTATTGCTCTGGTTTCTTTTCCATATGTACTTAGACAATAATCTTTGATGCCCAACACCGCAATTCAAATGGACTCAGACTTTCTTGAAAACCTCATAGCTCATGGCAAAACAAGCATCCCCCCTAATTTAATAGATTAAAACCAGAGGAAAAGGAGACATCTTCCAGTAGTTAATGGGTACACAGGGTGGTCTGCGTGGATGAGAATGTGAGGCACATTTTATAAGTCTACCTTATTTGTAACTGGACTGATTTCCACAGATCCGGCTAGAACCCACTCACCTCAATTTTCTGCTCTCACATCTTTCTGTTAATAAACATCATTATTAAAGTTTCATCCTTTGGGTTTAGCGTCCAATCCCGGTGAGGGCACAGCACGCAAGTCATAGTCCATAAAAAGGAAGGGGCCTCAGGTATCAGCCAGGCTTCCGGGGAGGGCAAGGGGCTGGTTTCCACATCTGGGGCCAAGGCAGCTAAGATCCTTTGATGTCTAGTCTTAATGTGTCACCTTGGCAAGGTACAATACAGTTATTTAAGCAAATATAATCATGTGTTGCTACAAAGGTATTTTGTAGATGAGATTGGCATCTACAATCAGTTGACTTGAAGTAATGAAGATTACCCTCAATAATGTGAGGGTACCCTCATCTAATCAGTTGAGGCCTTAAGAGCCAAACTGGGGTTTCCGTGAGAAGAAATTTGACCTAAAGCCTGCAGCGTCAGATCCTGCCTGAGTTTCTAGCCTTTGGCCTGTCCTATGGATTTTGAACTTGCCAGTCCCTAAAAGTGGGAGCCAATTCCTGAAAATAAACAATCTATCTTTCTGTCTGTCTATCACTATATCACTATATCTAATCTATTAGGTTCTGTTTCTCTGGAGAACCCTGACTGATATAAGCCTGTTACTAGGGAAGCAGTGAGAAGAAATGTCATACAAAGAGGAAGAATTTAAGCAAAACCAGTAAGTGACACACATGTATAAACAGCCAAATGACTATGAAGTAGGCAGAGAGACCCACGAATCAGAATGTAGGAGAGACTGGAGAAGTGGAGAAGCAAAGTGAGACTCCCAGCCAGACAGACAGAGATGTCAAGCTTTAGTACCACATAGGGTCCGTTTACTTCCATATCTCTGCTGGTCTTTTGATATTCTTTTATTAAAAACCTCTCCTATTCATAAAATAATCTGTAAAATGTGTATATACAATTTAATGGTAAAAATTGCTGATAGCCCTTTAATCCTGAGATATTTCTGTTGACAATGTGTTAAACTTCTTTGCTTATTTTAAATAAAATTTGAGATTATACTATAAAAGTAATTTTATAGCTTGCCCTGACATTGAAAGTTTTCAT
The DNA here is from genome assembly GCF_015220235.1 of Choloepus didactylus. NCBI lineage: Eukaryota > Metazoa > Chordata > Mammalia > Pilosa > Megalonychidae > Choloepus > Choloepus didactylus. The sequence continues at coordinate 77,834,884 of NC_051321.1, read as the reverse complement.
GTAAGCATTATCCAATAACCTGTTCATAAATATTTTAACTGGTGATATAAAGGTATAAAGGTATGGCATGTATTTGTGCTTTTTTTTTTTTTAACTTTTCCCATGCATTTGATATTTTTCTTTTTTCTTCTACAATAACAGAGCTGCCATGAACAAATTCGTGTTAAGTACTTTACCCTGATGATATTGTTAAATTATTTTCCAAAGGAGTTGCAACACATTATAGTCTCCAAATCAGGGTATTTGGTCAGTGCTTTTTGAATTTTAATAAGCATATTAGTCACGTGGGGATCTTGTTAAAATACAGATTCTGATTCAGTAGGTCTTAGCTGTGGCCTGAGATTCTGAAATTCTATCAAGCTCCCAAGTGATGCCAGTGCTGGCTGGTTAATGAACTGCACTTTCAGCTGTGAGGTGATAGATTATATGTTCACTGAATCCTTATCTGTTGTGAATATTTTTACTTTTGAATCGCCTATTTGGGTTGTAGTGAAGGAATAATCTCAGAATAGTAATTCTCATTCATTATTGCTAGTGAGAAAAAGAGTTTTCTAAGTTCCTTACATTTTTTTTTTCATTATTGGTCTTGTGATGTCATTTCATTATTGGTCTTCTTATGCCATTGCATCAGAAGGATCTTAAAAATTTTAGCTATATGAATATTTGTACATCAATTAAATAAACATTTTTTATATCTGCTATTAATTATTTTATCCACCCAAGTTCACAATGTAAATTTTGCTTCTGGTTATTTAGATTTGGAAAGTTTATTTATAAGAAATTATTATCCTAAGTGCAAGTCACAAACAATATGTATTTTGACCAAAACAGTCAAGCAGTTTAAAAGGTCATATGAAATATGTCACATATCTTTTATATACAATTCTAAAATGAGAAAAATTTTAAAAATTTACTTTTTATAAACATACATATTTATATGAAGGATTAAAAAATAAGAATGAAAATTATAAAATTATGTAAGTTGTCAACTCTTTGCAAAGAAATAAAGAGATGGAATGGTAGAAAAATAAGTAGGTGTAATTTTTTGGTATTGCTCAAGTTTATTAATTTAAAAGTCTAGTATTATTTTTTAATGTCAGGTCAAAAACTGGTTTTGGATTGGAGGCTCTGGATTACCAGGTGTACAAAAAAAGGCACAAAATTATTGGACATTGAGAAGTAATGAGGGAGAAGAAAAGAGAGACCTCCAATCAAATTAAAAACATAAGCTGGCTCCAAGGAGGGTGGCACTGGAAATTGAGATCAACCACGTGGGCAACGAATCAATCAATCCTGTCTGAGTAATGAAGCCTCAATGAAAACTCTGGATATACAGATGCTTGGAATGTCTGTGGTATCTAGGTTGTCCTGTCCATCACAGAAGAGTTGCCGACTTCCTTTCAATGCTAAAAAGACCCTCAAGGGAAGTAACTCTTAACCCAGAGAGTTTAATAGTTTTGTTGTTGTTGTTTGTTTGAAATTGCAATGGATAAACTGTTGGAATCTGATACAGACGTAGAAAGGAGTATGATTTGCCAAGGCATAGGAAAGGTGCTTTGTGTTGTAAGTTATACAGCTAGAAAAAGGCAACCACTATAAACTGTTGTTGACAAGTATTTTTACAAAGAAATGAAACACTTCAATTCTCGTAATTGCTAATGTTTTAAATTGGTGGACTAAATTAGTTTTAGTTTTACTATTTTATTATTTCCCTGTACATTTGTATCAAACCATAAGAGTTTTTAATGCTTTGACAATTTTTAAAATTCAATTTTATTGAGATATATTCACATACTGTGCAGTCATACAAAGTGTACATTCAGTTGTTCACAGTACCATTATATAGTTGTGTGTTCATCACCAAAATTGATGTTTGAACATTTTCATTACCACACACAAAAAAATAATAAGAATAAAAATTAAAGTGAAAAAGAACAATTAAAGTAAAAAAGAACAGTGGGTGCCTTTTTTTTTTTTTTTTTTTGCCCCCATTTTTCTACTCATCCATCCATACACTGGATACAGGGGAGTGTGGTCCATATGGCTTTCCCAATCACATTGTCACCCCTTATAAGCTACAGACAATTTTTTTTTTTTTGAGATTATGGGACAATACTAATTTTTCTCACTTAAGATTGCTTTGCATGGTTTCGGCTTGTGTGGTTAAGTTTATGGTCTCACACTATTGTGTGAAGTGAAGACTACTGCTATTTAATTTTGATAAGATTTGTATAGGTTCCACATTGATTTTTTACTACGTAACAGTAAGAAAAGCTATGGTGGGACCTCAGTTTCCAGGAAATGCTTATGTTACTTGTTTATATGTGAGACATGGCCTGAGTATCACCCTGTCTCCAAAAAATTCTTATCTGAGAATTCTGTTTCCTATGTATGTGGCATACTAAAATGTTTGTAGGGTCAAAGTCCTATCATGCTAGTGATATGTCTCTCCACCAGTTGGATTCAAATGGTTGGGTTGTTTTGTTCTGATGAAAAAAACTTGTTTCTTGTATAACAAATAAAACTATGGCATGTTTCCAAACTACACATAATATAAGCTTTGTGTAGGAAAGTAATGCTTTGGGTTTGTTTTTTAGTTTGGGTTTTTTTTTTTTATTTTAATATCATGACTTTTTCTTGCTTTTAGTTTGCAATTATCTGCTCCATTTGTCCATTGCTTTTCTTTAAACCTTTATGTGATCTTTTATTTCAGATATTTTTTGTATGTTTTAGCACCATCTGAGTATCTTTCACTTTTAATAGCATCATTTATATTATTTATTTTTACATTATAAATACGAGAATGTTTAACATGTTTTCTATAATAATTTTGTTTTTTTTTGTTTTAAAAGCACCCCCTAAATATTTTATAGTGTCATCTGACTTTTCATAAATCTGATTTTGTTCGTGTTTTCCTTCACAGTATTTGAAATGTTTATATTCCCTCATTTTTTGTTTATAGCTCTAAATTTTACATAAATATTTGAACTTCTGTTTCTTTATTTGATAACTTTAGTTAGTGTGAATTTATTTCCAATTAAAAAAATAAAATCAGTGCTTTTAATCTTTCAATATTCACTCTGTCAAAATGCTCACCTTGCTTGGTTATATTACTGTAATCATATATTTATTTCTGCTAGCTTTTAATTATAGTTGAGTAATATACTTAAATTGTTTGCTTCCTGATTTATCATAATTAAACTATATTATGGTGAATCTGCACTCTCAGACTGTGTACTCATACTTCCTTTAAATCTCTCACCCATTTAAAAATTCTACCCATTTAAAATTACATCCATATTTTTATATTATCCAGATTGATTACACTTATATTCTATTTTGTGCTAAAATTCCTGAAGTTTCCTAGCCTTAATTTCATATTCCAGTTGATGTAGTTCTCATTACTAAAGTTTTCTTTGATTGATTGTTTTTAATAATAGCAGCTTCTCTAATTCTAAGTTTTAAAATTTGTTTCTTGGCTAGAAGAAATTTTTTATGAATCTATTGAGATGATCACATGATTTTTGTTCCCTTATTGTTTCGTATTTTGAATTGCATTGACTGATTTCAATTGATTAAGTGTATTTAACCAATCCTTGCATTCCCGGGGAAAACTACATGGTCATACCTACTACAGTTTTTTACATATTGTGGGATGTAATTTTCTAATTTTTTTATTGAATTATTTTTATGTCCACAGGGAATACTTTTTGCATTTTTCCAAGTTTTTGAGTTTTAGTATCAGGGAATCACTTGCTTCATAAACTGAGTTTGGAAGTGTGGTAGAAAGAATAATGCCCCCTACCCCTCCCAAGATATGTTATCTTACATGGCAAGAGGGCTTTGAAGACGTGATTGGGTTAAAGATTTTGAGATGGAAAGATTGCCCTGCATTATCTGGTTAGGACCAATGATATCACAAGTTTCCTTATAAGAAGGAGGCAAAGATAGTTTTACTTCTTCCTTTCCAATTTGAATACATTTATTTCCTTTTCTTGCCTAACTGTTCCGGGTAGAACTTCTGGTACAATAATGAGTAGCAGTGGTAAAAGCGGGTATCCTTTTATTTTTGTTCCTGATCTTAGAGGGAAATATATCAGCCTTTCACAATTGAGTATGATATTACTTGTGGGTTTTTCAAAAATGTCCTTTATCATATTGAGGACATTGTCTTCATTGCTGGTTTGCTGAGTATGTTTATCAAAAAGGCTATTAGATTTTGTTGGGTACTTTTTCTGCATCAATTGAGATGACCATGTTTTGTTTTTGTCCTTTCAGTTATTGTGGTGTAATACATTGATGAAGTTTTCTCAGAGTGAACCACCCTTGCTTTGCTGGAATAAATCTCACTTGGTCATGGTGTTTAATCCATTTAATAGGACATTGGGTTTAGTTTGCTAGTACCTTGTTGAAGATTTTTCACCTATATTCATAAAGGATATTGGTCTGTATTTCTCTTTCCTTGTGATTTTTTTTCTGGCTTTGGTATCAGAGAACTTCTGGCTTCATAGAATGAGTTAAAAAAATGTTCCCTCCTCTTTAAGTTTTTGGAAGAGCTTAGGAAGGATTGATATAAATTGTTCTTTAAATGTTGGTAGAATTCACTAATGAAACCATTGGGTCCTGGTCTGATCTTTATTGAGAGATTTCCAAATACTAATTCCACCTCTTTGCTTGTTATTGGTTCATCTAGATACTCTAATTCTTCTTGAGTCAGTTTAATAATTTCTGTAGTTCTAGTAACTTTTCCATTTCAGCTATATCATTTATTTGTGTGCAGTTGTCCACAGTATTATTTTCTAATCCTTTTTATTTGTATAAGACCAGTAGTTATTTGTATCTTCTCTCTTCTTCAGTCTATCTAAAGGTTTGACAATTTTTTTTATTTTTCAAAGAAGAAACTTTTGGTTTCATTGATTCTCTCTTTTGTTTTTCTATTATCTCTTTCATTTATCTTTGCTTTAATCTGTATTCTTTTCCTTCTGTTAACTTCGGTTTGGATCTCTCTTCTTTTTCTAGGTTTTCAATGTGTAAAGTTAGGTTATTGATTTGAGATTATGCTTCTTTTTCACTGTAGGCATTTGCATAAGCATTGCCTTTGCTGCATCCCATAAGTTTTGGTATGTTGTTTTGTTTTCATTTGTCCCCAATTATTATCCAATTTACCTTGTGATGTCTTCTTTGATCCATTGGTTGTTTAAGAGTGTGTTCTTTAGTTTTGACAGCTGGAATTTTTTCAGTTTTCAATTAGTTATTTATTTTTATCTTCATTCCACTGTGGTCAGAAAAGATACTTTGCATGATTTCAACCTTTTAAAATTCATTGAGGCTTATTTTGTAACCTAACATATGGTCTATTCTGGACAATGGTGCATGTGCACTTGAGAGAATGTATATTTTGTTGTTGGCAGGAGCATTTTACATATGTCTCTTTGGTCTGTTTTCTAATGTTGTTTAGGTCCACTGTTTTCTTATTGATCTCTTGTCTAGATATTCTACACATCATTGAAAGTGGTGTATTGAAGTCTCCAAATATTATTGTAGAACTGTCTGTTTTCTCCCTGAAACTCTGTTAATGTTTGCTTTATACATTCTGGGGTGCTCAAACTATTTGTGTCTTTACGGGTAAGGTATGTCTCTTGAAGACAACTTACGTTGGATCATGTTTTTTTTAAATGCTTTCTGCCAACCTCTACATTTTGATTGGAGAGTTTAATTTACTTACATTTTATGTAATTACTGATAAGGCAGGATTTACTTCTTCCATTTGCTATTTGTTTTTGATATATCTTATACCTTTCATGACTTTGATTTATTCCAGTATTGCCTTCTTTTCTGTTTACTTGATATTTTTTGTAATGTACCATTGTGATTCTCTTCTCTTTTCATTTTGCATATATATTTTAAATATTTTCTTTGTGGTTACAATGGGGATTACATTTAACATACTAAATTTATAACAATAAAACTTGAGTTGATACCAACTTCACTCCCCTTTATGTTTTTGTTGTCACAAATTACATTTTTATACATTGCTTGACAAATAACAGATCTACAGTTATTTTATGCATTTGTGTTTTAAATCATGTAAGAAATAAAAATGGAATTAGAGACCAAAAATACAATACTGGCGTATATATATATTTAAAACTACATGTCATATATATATGTATATATATATAAAACTTTGAGTTACTGTCTAGTGTCTTTTCATTTAAACCTGAAGGTTTCCCTTTAGCATTTCTTGTAGGTAAGATCTAGTGGTAATGAATCCCCTCAGCTTTTGTTTATCTGGAAGTGTTTTAATTTCACTGTCATTTTTGAAGGACAGTTTTGCCAGGTTTAAAAAAAAACAACTTTTAATTTTTTTCTTTCAACACTTTACATGTCATCTCACTGCCTTCTGACCTCCATGGTTCCTGATGGAAAATTGCTCTTAATTTTGAGGATTCCTTTTATGTGGTAAGTTACTTCTCTCTTGCTCCTTTTTCTTTTGAGAGCCTCTCTTTGTCTTAGGCTTTTGATTGTTTTATTATAATGTAGCTCCACATTTATCTTTTTGTGTTATGCTTATTCGAAATTGCTTGAGCTCCTTGGACTAGTATATTCATGTCTTTCAACAAATATGGGAAGTTTTCAGCCATTATTTCTTCAAATGTTTGTTCTGCCCCTTTTCCTCTTTCTTCTCTTGCTGTGACTCCCACAATACATGTATTGGTCTGCTGAATGGTGTCCCACAGGTCCCCTAGCTTGTGTTCTATTTTATTCATTCTTTTTTCTTTCTGTCCCTCAGACTATAATTTCAATTGTCCTATTGACCAGTTCACTGATTTTTTTCTTCTCCCTGCTCAATTATGCTGTTCAACCTCTCTAGTGAATTTTTCATTTCAATGCTGGTATTTCTATTTTTTTTCCTTTTTATAAATTCTATATTTTTATTACCATTCTTGTTTGATTCGTATGTCATTTCCTTGATTTCCTTTAGTTATTCGTTCGTATTTGCTTTTTGTTCTTTGAGCAGATTTAAGACAGTTGTTTTAAAGTCTTTACCTAGTAAGCCCAGAGTCTGAGCTTTCTCAAGTATAGTTTCTTTCACTTTCTTTTGTATGTTTTAATGGGTCATCCTTTCTTGTCTCTTGTATGCGCTGTTATTTCTTTTGTTGAAATCTGTACATTTGAATATTATAATGCAGTAATGCAAATAAGTGTCCCTACCTTCCTCAGGGTTTGCTCTTTTATTTATTGTTGAAGGCTGTAATAGTCTGTTTGTGAAGTGATTTTTTTCCAAACCATTTTTGTGTGTGTTCATCGAAGTCTCTGTTGCTTTAACTTCTAGTCAGCTATTCAGCTACTGTTTTAACAGTAATTTCCTTGTATACCAGGAGATTAAAAAAAAAAAAAAAAAACAGGAAAAAGAAAAAACAAGACAAAACAAAACAAAACCAACCTCTCACCACTCAGTTTTTCCAGGTTGGCTCTGTGCTGAGGTTCTCCTTTAATGCTTAACCAGAATTTCACTGAGCCTACAGTTTAACCTGAGGTGAAAATGTAGTGTGTTTCCAAGTCTTTTCAGAGCATGCATCTTGCCATGGGTTTGTAATATGATTACTTAATTCCCACTTATACGTGTATGCTCCTGAATGCCCTAATTTCCACAAGACTCTCTCCCCAGCTTTTCCCTCAAATCCTCTATCATAAGTCTCAACCAAAATCTTTTGCCCACGTGGCTGCTGTTTGATCAATCCCTCACAGTGTTTTTGTCCAAGTCTGTTGCTTCCCTGCCCTCCATGAATCCAAGATAGATGAAACAGAGATGAGCACCAGATTGGTTAGAACAGATACACACAATTATTTGTAAATAAGGTCTGCTTTGCTCCCTCAGGACCAGGGAGAAGGGTACCACACTGGGAACTCATGTTTCTCAGTCTCCAAGACTGTCACTGAGTTGGGGAGGGAATGGGACAAGTACACATAAGGACACCACCAAATTTTCCTACTTTTTTTTTTTTGGTAACTTGGATAGAAAACAAAATTTCCCATTTTATTTGTAACTATACACTTCAGAGGTATTAATTATATTCACAAGATTGTACTGCCATCACCACCATCCGTTACCAAGACTTTTCCATGACCCCAAACAGAAACTCTGTAACAATTAGGTAACGACTTTCCATTCATCCCTCTCCCCAGTCCTGGGCAAACTTTAATTTACCTTCTATCTCTATGAAGTTTTTATTCTAGATATTTCATATACGGGGAATTGAATCATACAATATTTTTCCCTTTGCATCTGACTTACTTCACTTAGCCTCATGGTTTCAGTGTTGACTCATGTATCAGAATATCATTTGTTTTATGATTGAATAAAATTCCATTCTTTGTATATATGACATTTTGTTTATCCATTCATCTGGATGGATACTTGGGTTGTTTTCACCTTTTGGCTATTGTGAAATGCTGCTGTGAACATCGACAGACAAGAATCTGTTTATGTTTCTGTTTTCAAATCTTTGGGTTAAATACCTAGAAATGAAATTGCAGGGCCATATGGTAATTCTTTGTTTAATCTATCGTTTTTATGTTGCCTTTGTCTTGATTCAGCATTTGCTTGGGTGCTATAAACTGTAGACTCTTTTTTGGAGTTCTGATAAAATTGGTTCTGACAGTTTCTGCTTATATTTCAATGTTTCTGTAGGGGGACAGGAGTTTGGAGCTGCCTACTTTGCCATCTTGCGGATGTCCCTCTTTTAGGGACATCTTTTTTTTTTTTTTTTTTTTAATTCAGTTTTATTGAAATACTTTCACACACCATACAATCATCCATGGTATACAATCCACTGAGGGACATCGTTTTTAAGGTCACAGTTTTGATCTTTTCTGCGGCATGTCCTTATGGTGTGTGCTCATTAAACATAGGAATGTTATTATTTTCCCTGTTCTCGTATTTCTTTTACTAACTTAGTGTGGAATTAGACCTCAATAGTTTTCTGTTGCTCATATTTTTTTTAAATTAATCATTTTGAACTCTTAGAAGGTGGTAAGGTTCAATACAGTTTTTTCTCAGTTCACAGAGCCCCTTCTTGTCTTCTTTTTATGTAGACTTTGAAATTATGGAAGGTTGCTTTCTGAGATTGCCAGACTCTGTTTTCTTCCACATCTTCACCTGGACCTTCTCCCTTCTCTTTACTTTGTCTCTATTTTTGCCCTGCTCAGTTTTTATGTCGCACATAGCAATTTCTTCTCCATATGGTTCCTGCCCTTGAAGGGCATTCCTAAACTAGTCCAGCCTCTTCCGTCCTTGTGCTCACCCTAATGGAATGGGCTAAACCACCTCAAGTGTTGGGTACTGTTCCCAAATTGGTCACCCATGCTCTCCAATGAGAATCTATTAGCAATTCTGAGATCCTATTATCCTCATGTCTATCTGCCACCACATTGCTTCTCTCTTTTGTCTCCACACAGACACTGGTGCCATGTAGATCTTGTGGCTATTGGTAGTTTGTCTTCATGCTGTTGTGTTTTCTCATTTGGGGGTATAATTTGTAACCTACACTTATTTTAAATATTGGCACCCTGTCTTTGGTCTTGCTAACTATTTTCTCGTTCTGCTTTAATATGTATATTTGGAGATATTCAAAACTTATGCCACTGCTTCCTCCATCTTCCCAGGATCCTCAAGAGTGATATTTTAAATTACCAATTAATTAACACATGCTTTTAGTCGTTCAATTATTTGCATTTAGTTAATACTTTCTAGTTTGGCAATATGACAAAGACCATGGGTGTCTCTTAGCATAACAACGCAATTTTATTTCTCATAAAATATCCAAAGAGCATAATCATATAAGACTGCATGATACATGGGCAAGAATTTTCATTGGAGTGGATTTACAATTGCAAAAATTAACACCAATTTATATTTAAAATAACAATTAATTGGTTCAATAATTAAAGGATAAAATGCCATCTAACCAATAAGAATCTGATGTAGAAATATATTCAGAAATGAAAGTGTTAAGTGAGAAATAAAGATTACAAACCAGGCTCTACAATATAATAATTTTTTCATAAATCTTAAAGATTTAAATAAAGACGTATCTATTTATATTTAATATGATGCCTTTTATTAACAAAAAACAGTTTTATGTGTATCTCTTTTTGTAGATATATCTCTGAAGGTAAAATGTTACAGTGATCAATTTGTATGGTGGAATTTTCATAGTTTATTTACACCCTTACGTTTTTATTTTTAAATGTGAATTCAGAATTCTGTTTGTTCAACGCCTTGACCTACTTATGTTTGTTAAGTGTTAACCTATATAGAATGGTTGCCAAGATGTGTCAACAATGGAATTGTCAATAAATTCCAGAAAGGCTGTAGCTTGTGGTGTATGTTACAAAAAGGATTTTCTTTTGCTACGTACCTCTGTAATTTGGTTTATTTGCAGTCACTAAAGAGTTATTGGTTTGCAATTTCTGATTTTGATCTGGGGCATGGAATTTCCCATCACTCAGCAAAGTGTATGATAGTCTATTAGGCTTTTAGAGGTAGGAGATCAAAAGGAAATAAAATCCTGTAATCTATAGGTAAACTGAAAGGAAATGGGAAAACAAAGGCCCTAATTTTTTTCTGTCTTGTTTCATTGGTTTTTAATGAACTGTTTAAGTTTATTGAGTAACAAAGGCAAGCCAGATGTTTAATGGTCCAATGAAGTAATTAATTGGTACTTCTGGCTTAACAATGTTTTGCCTATAAGCCTCCATGGCACAATTTCAAATATATTAGGTTGTTTAATTGCATTAACCATGCCAATTTAACTCTTTATGCAACTAATGACAATGAAATATTTTTATTTCCTGCTTTTCTTTTACTTTGTGTACATATATATGAGTATAAGAATTTAGAAAATGAAACTTTATCAATTTCCCCATTTCTATAATAACAACATTTGAATAATCACTGTACCTTATCTATTCTACCATAAATTTTTTTTTCTTTTATGTGTCTCTTTTTGCCATTGTTCTAGTTCAGATACTTATCATCTATGTTTTGGAAACTTACAATGACCTCATCTTGTTCTAATGCATGCTCACACTTTCTTGAGGATGTTTTCCCTAATGCTCCAGATTAAAGCATGTCACTTCAGATATAAAACTTTTGATGACTCACCACATCTTATGATGGGGGTGGCCCATACAAAATGTCTTTGGGGGCTAGGCAGGTCCAGAGGTAGCATAAATGAGTTCCCTATTCAATACAAGAGAGGGCAATAGGGGCTGTGGAACACACTGCTGGAAAAAGAAATGCATCTGCAAATCAAAACACTACAGTTTTGTGACCTCTGCCCTTAAATGGATTTCCAAATCCATATATAAGCGTACAAAGCATCTCATTACCTTTTCCACACACATCTTCCCATTGGTCACCCGTCTTTTTTTATTGTGAAATATAACATATGTGCAGAACAGTGATAACTTTCAAAGTACAATTTAATAAGTAGTTAGAGAGCACATTTCAAAGAATGTTATGGGTTACAGTTCCACCATTACAGCTATTTCCTTATTGTGAAATATAACATATACAGAAAGGTGACAACTTTCAAAGTATGATTTAACAAGTAGTTATATAGATAATTTCAAAGAATATTATGGGTTTCAGTTCCACAGTTTCAGTTATTTCCTTTTTGTGAAATATAACGTATATACAGAAAAGTGGTATCTTTCAAAGTACAATTTAACGAGGAACTATAGAGCACCTTTCAAAGAATGCTATGAGTTACAATTCCACAATTTCCATTATTTCCTTCTAGCTATTCTAATACCCTACCATCTAAAATATATATATATAAAGATTCAGTAGTCATAATTCTTTGTTGAATCCTGTTTTGTCTGTTGCTATCCCATCCTCTTGTCTAATCACTTTCTTGATCTTCAGGGATCTCTAACTTGCTCATATTGAAAAGGGTGTTGACATTATGGGGAAGTGGGCTGCATCTGGTTGATGTTTTTGAAGAAGCTATTGCCTCTAGGTTTTGGAACATGCAATATCACTCCTTAATTCACTCAGCATTATGTCTTCAAGGTACATTCATTTTGCCATAGTTCAGAACCTTGTTCCTTCTTACTGCTTCATAGTATTCCATCATATGTATATACCACATTTTGTTTATCCACTCATCTGTGAAGGACGTTTGGATTGTCTCCATCTCTTGGCAACTGTGAACAATGCCACTATGAACATCGGTGTGCAAATGTCTGTTCTTGTCACTGCTTTCAGATATTCTGGGTATATTCTGAGAAGTGGAATTGCCAGATCATGGGGTAAATTGATATCTAGTTTTCTGAGGAAATGCCAAGTTGTCTTCAATGGTGGCTGTGCCATTATACATTCCCACCAGCAACAAATAAGAGTTCCAATTTCTCCATATCTTTTCCAGCATTTGTAGTTTCCTGTTTGTTTAATGGCAGACATTCTTATTGATGTGAGATAGTATCTCATTGTGGTTTTGATATGCATTTCCCTAATAGATAGTGAAGATGAACAATGTTCATGTGTTTTTTTAGCTGTCTGTATTTCTTCTTTGAAAAAATGTCTTTTCAGGTCTTTTGCCCATTTTATAATTGGGCTATTTGTACTACTGTAGTTCAGTTGTAGGATTTCTTTATATATGCTGGCTATCAGTCTCTTACCAGATAAATGGTTTCCAAATATTTTCTTCCATTGCATTGGCTGCCTCTTCACCTTTTTGACAAAATCTTTTGAGGTACAGAATTTGATTTTGAGGAGTTCCCATTTATCTGTTTTTCCTTTCGTTGCTTGTGCTTTGGGTTTAAGGTCTAAGAAGCTACCTCCTAGTACAAGGTGTTTGTGCCTGTCTGAAACTGTTATGGACCCAGAAGAGCCCTGATCTTTTAATCCAGTCTTGTTGGGCGGAACTCTTTGACTGAGTGTTTCCATGGAGATATGACTCAGCCAACTGTGAGTGAGACTTTTGATTAAATTATTTCCAAGGAAATGTGACCCCACCCATTCTGGATGGGTCTTGATTAGATAACTGGAGTCCTTTAAGAGAGCTCAAAAAGAGAGAGAAACCTGAGAGACATATTTTGGAGAGAAGCTAAGATATGTAATCCAGAGTTTTCTCCTGGCAGAAGCTAATAGCCAACACAGACCCATATGCTTGGAGATGCTGGGAGATGCCAACAGAAGAATATTTGGAGATAATTAAGCTAAGAAATGAAGCCCAGAGTTTGCCCCAGAGAAGCTGAGAGGACCCCCAGATACTTATAGAGAAATGCCCTGTGAGAACAAGCAAGAAGGCATAGGAGCTGAGAAAGAGAAACTAGGAGAGACAGAAGCCCAGAAACATTTTGGAGAAAGCCATTTTGAAACCAGAACCTGGGAACCAAGGGCCAGCAGACACTAGCCACATTCCTTCCCAGCTGACAGAGGTGTTCCAGACACCATTGGCCATTCTTCAGGGAAGGTATCCTCTTATTGATGCCTTAGTTTGGACACTTTTATGGCCTTAGAGCTGTAAATTTATAACCTAATACATTCCCTTTATAAAAGCCAATCCGTTTCTTGTATTTCGCATAATGGCAGCATTAGCAAACCGGAACAGTCTTGAAGATGTTTCCCCACATTATTTTCTAGGAGTTTCATGGTACTGTCTCTTATATTGAGGTCTTTGATCCACGTTGAGTTAATTTTTGTATAGAGTGTGAGGTATGGGTCCTCTTTCATTCTTTTGGATATGGAGATCCAATTCTCCCAGCCCCATGTGTTGAAGAGACTGTTCTGTCCGAGTTCAGTGGATTTGGGGGCCTTATCAAAAATCAGTTGACCATAGATCTAGGGGTCTATTTCCAAACTCTTGATGCAATTCCATTGATCAATATGTTTATCTTTGTGCCAGTACCATGCTGTTTTGAATACTGTGGCTTAATAGTAGGCTTTAAATTCAGGAATTGTACATCCTCCCACTTCATTCTTCTTCTGTAGAATGTTTTTGGCAATTTGAAGCCCCCTTCCCTTCCAAATAAATTTGATAACTATCTTTTCCAAGTTTGTAAAGTAGTTATTGGAATTTTGATTGAAATTGCATTAAATCTGTAGATCACTTTGGGTCAAATTGACATCTTAATAGCGTTTAGCCTTCCTACCCATGAACATGGAATATATTTCCACCTATTTAGGTCCTCTGTGATTTCTTTTACTAAAGATTTGTAATCTTCTGTATAGATGTCTTTTACAACCTTGGTTAAGTTTGTTCCTATGTATTTGATTTTTATAGTTGCCATTGTGAGTGGAATTTTTTTCTTGTGTGTCTCTTCAGTTAGGTCATTTCTAGTGTATAGGAACATTACTGACTTCTGTGCGTTAATCTTGTATCCCACCGTTTTGCTGAATATGTTTATTAGCTCAAGTAGTTTTGTCATTGATTTCTCAGGATTTTCCAAATATATGATCATATCATCTGCAAATAATGACAGTTTTATTTCTTTATTTCCAAGTTGGATGCCTTTTATTCCTTTGTCTTGCTGGATTGCTCTGTCTAGTACTTCTAGCACAATGTTGAATAATAGCGATAATAGAGGGCAGCCTTGTCTCATTCCTGATCTTAGGGGGAAGGCTTTCGTCTCTCACCATTGAGTACTGTGCTGGCTGTGGGTTTTTCATATATGCCCTTTATCATATTGAGGAAGTTTCCTTCAATTCCTACTTTTTGAAGTGATTTTATCAAAAAAGCATGCTGAATTTTGTTGAATGCATTTTCAGCATCTATTGAGATGATCATTTGATTTTTCCCTTTCAATTTGTTAATGTGTTGTAATACATTGATTCATTTTCTTATGTTGAACCATCCTTGCATGCCTGGAAGGAACCCCACTTGACCATGGTGTATAATTCTTTTAATGTATCTTTGGATTTGATTTGCAAGTGTTTTATTGAGAATGTTCACATCTATATTTATTAGGGAGATTGGCCTGTAGTTTTCTTTTCTTGTAATATTTTTATCTGGTTTTGGTATTAGAGTGATGTTAGCTTCATAAAATGAATTAAGTAGTTTTCCTTTTCCTTCAATTTTTTGAAAGAGTTTGAGCAGGATTGGTTTCAGTTATTTTTGGAATGTCTGTTAAAATTCCTCTGTGAAGCCATCTGGCCCCGGGCTTTTATTTGTAGGGTGCTTTTTGATGACTGATTGGATCTCTTTGCTTGTGATTGGTTTGTTGACATCTTCTGTTTCTTCTCAGGTTAGTCTAGGCTGTTCATGTTTTTCTAGGAAATTATCCATTTCCTCTCATCTAGTTTGTTGGCATGCAGTTGTTCATAGTATCCTCTTATGATTTTTTTAATTTCTTCAGGATCCACAGAAATGTCCCACTTCTCATTTCTTATTTTGTTTATTTGGGTCTTCACTCTTTTTTCTATGTCAGTCTAGTTAAGAGTTTTTCAATCTTATTGATCTTCTCAAAGAACCAACTTTTGGTTTTATTTATTCTCTCTCTTTTTTTTTTTTCCCCAGGTCATTTATTTCTGCTTTACTCCATGTTATTTCATTTTTTCTACTTGCTTTATGGTTATTTTGTTGATCATTATCTATCTTCTTCAGTTGTTCAGCTAGGTCTTTGATTTTAGCTCTTTCCTCCTTTTTAATGTATACATTTAGTGCTATAAATTTCCCCCTCAGCAGCACCTTTGCTTCATCCCATAGGTTTGATATGGCAGGTTCTTGTTTTAATTTGTCTCTAGTTATTTACCAATTTCTTTTGCAATTTCTTCTTTGACCCACTGATTGTTTAGGAGTGTGTTGCTTAACCTCCACATATTTGTGAATGTTCTGGTTCTTTGGTGGTTATTAACTTCTAGTTGTATTCCATTATGGTCAGAGAATGTGCTTTGAATAATTTCAATCTTTTTAAATTTATTGAGGCTTGTTTTATGCCCCAGCGTATGATCTATCCTGGAGAACATTCCATGAGTAATAGAGAAGAATGTATATCCTGGCAATTTGGTATGTAATGCTCTATATATGTATATTGATTCTAATTCATTTAACAGATTGTTTAGGTTCTTAATTTCCTTATTGGTCCTCTGTCTTGTTGTTCTATCTATAGAAGAGAGTGATGTATTGAAGTCTCCCACTATTATTGTAGAAACATCTATGGCTTCCTTCAGTTTTGCCAATGTTTTTCTCATGTATTTTGGAGCACCTTATTGGGTGCACAAACATTTAAGATTGTTATTTCTTCTTGGTGAATTGTCCTTTTTTTTAAATGTACAGTGTCCTTCTTTGTCTTGTATTACAGCTTTGCATTTAAAATATATATCGTCTGATATTAGTATTGTTACCCCTGCTTTCTTTTGGCTGCAGCTTGCATGGAATATTTTTTCCATCCTTTCATTTTCATTCTCTCTGTGTTGCTGGGTCTAAGATGAGCCTCTTGTAAACAGCATATTAAGGGATCATACTTTTTAATCCATTCTGCTAATATTTATCTTTTAATTGGGGAATTTAATCCATTCACATTCAATGTTATTACTGTGAAGGCAGTTTTTGAATCAACTATTTTATCCTTTGGTTTTTATTTGTCAGATCTGTTTTGCCACCATCTCTCTCTCTTTTTTTTTTTTCTTTTAGGTTACACATACTAATATTATTCAGTTCTTTGCCCCTCTCCAGGCCTCTCTCTTCTTTCTTTTTTTCTTATCTTGTAGAACTCCATTTAATATTTCATGTAGGGCAGGTCTCTTGTTAACAAATTCTCTCAGTATTTGTCTGTGAAAATTTAAAATTCTCCTTCAATTTTGAAGGAAAGCTTTGTGGATAAAGAATTCTTCACTGGCAATTTTTCTCTTTTAGAATCTTGACTATGTCAGACTACTGCCTTCTCACCTCCATGGTGTCCACTGAGTATTTAGTACTTAATCTTATATGGTTTCCTTTGTATGTGGAGAATAGCTTCTCTCTTGCTGTTTTCAGGACTTTCTCCTTCTCTTCAGCATTTGACAATCTGATTAGTATATGCCTTGGGGTGGGCTTATTTGGATTTATTCTATTTGGAGTTCATAGGGCATCTTTGATTTGCATATTTATGTCATTTAGAAATGTTGGTAAGTGTTCCCCAACTCTGTCTTCAAATATTTTTCCTAGCCCTTTACTCTTCCCTCCTCCTTCTGGGACACCATTGAGTCTTGCATTTGTACACTTCAGTTTGTTCATCATTTCCTTGAAATCCATTTCAAATTTTTTGTTTTTTTTCACCATTTGTTATTTTGTGCATTGTCATTCAGCTGTTGTGTCCTCTAGTTCACTTATTCTTTCTTCTGCCTCTTCAGATATGTTTTGTGTCTGTAGCATATCTTAAATTTGATCAACAGTATCTTTTATTTCCATAAGATCTGCTATTTTTTTAAATTTATTCTTTCAAATTCTTGTTTATGCTCATCTGGAGGACATATTCTTGATGTCCTTTATGTACTTAGCCAACTCAATGACGTTTTTCTAGAGATTAGTGTGTACATCTTTGATTAATTGCTCCAAGTTCCATGTTTGCTTTGCCCTTGGTCATTTGGCTTGTCTGTATCTTCTTGTTTCTTCATGTACTTTAGAATTTTCTTTTGTCCTTGTGGCATTTGCTTATCTTGATAAGGTTATTTTGGGAAATGCAGGATTATTTGAACATTTATGTATATTGGCAGAACCACAGCTTGCTGGAGTGTGCTTTCCCTGTCTTCCCAGCAGATGGTGCTGTTGAGCCACTGCTCACACTCAAGCCAGGTCTCCCCCAACTTAGCCTGTGTTCTGGGCAGGGTCCACACTGGGTGGAAATCCAATCAGAGCACCTCCTCTCTGTGTGCACTGGACACTGCTAGCCTAGTGGGAGGGGGACATGCCCTGCATGGTTCAGCAAGGAGTTGCTCCAGGGCTCAGTGGGTTGGTGGTTCCCTCAGCTCTGATTGGACCACTCTGGGCTGTCAGGTTGTGTGTCTCACCCTCCAGCTCAACTGTACTGCAGTCCATGTCTGCTGTGTGCCCTTGAGCCCCTGGGGTTGGGGTGAATCTCCTGGTGCTTCCGTGAGACACTCTTGCTTTTCCCCACCTCTCAGCTGGGAATCCATGGGCTTCCATGGTGGAAGAGCAAATGTGGTCACCACAAATCTGCTGAATCCTGAGTTCCCTCCCAGGAGATACAAGCTGTGGAGTTGTGAAGGGTTATCTTCCCAGCCAATTGCTGAGATGGGTGCACAGGGCATGGGAAGATTCTCTCTCCCATGCTTGGTGGTCAGCTCCAGCTGCCAGTCTGGCAGCAGTCCTGGCTGAACAAACTCACCCATCCTTACAGGTGCTTTCTCTCCACCTCTCCATCCAAGTCCCTACTATGTGTGGTAGAAGTCTTTGACCAGCCGGTCACACCCTGGAACTCCTGTTCTGGGGCACATTCTGCCCTTTATCTACTTTTTTTCACAGAGGGGATGTTTGCTCTGCCTCTCCTAATCTGCCGTCTTCCCAGAAGTCTCATCACCCTTCTTGAATAAGAACAGGCACTATTTCTGGATTGACACAAGCCTTCACTCTCCATGACCCTCCTGCCCCCATTTATCCCCACACCAACACACACTTTGGGGTCATACTTGGTCACTTTTCAGTAACAAATCAAGTTTTCCTTTTGTGAATAATTCTCTGGTATCTCAGTGTCCTTGGTAGCTGATTACTTATACTTGAGCTCTCCCCTTATTGTTGCTTGTATATAACTCAGTTTGAATCTATCATCATATATTGTGATTATTTATTTATACAAGTTTCTTAAGTTATGCTCCAAAGCTTCTTGGGGAAAGAAACTGTGTGCCTTTCCTCTGTCAGTCCTTTGTACCTGTCCCAGTGACTGGTCCATGTTTAGCGAAAACATCCAAATAAATTTATTCTGCACTTTAATTTGGTCATGAGGCAAGCAATAGCATTACACTTTTTGTTTAAGTTTGTATTCTAAAGCCTGTGTTCTAAATCCTGTGTACAGCTCAGCAGAACACAGCAGTCTTCTTTTTCTTGTCTGTCTCTTGAGTTTGCTGGTAGCATTTTGCCTATTGAAAATTATCTCTAGACATCAAGTTCTTTTAGTGAAAAAGGACTGAGCCTGTAGATTGTAAGCAGATCTAAAAAGACTTCTGGTTTAGTGGGAGAGTTTTACAAGCTACACCAGTTCGTGGAAATCCTGGCCTCACTACTTACTGCATGATTTTAGAGAAATTATTCACTTTTTAAATTTCTTTTTCAGTATATTCAGAGTAATCAACAATACATACTTGATCATATTGCTGTCAAAGTATAATTAGGTGTTTTATGCAAAGTGTTAGCCCAGTGCCTGGCACATGGTCAACAACCCAGGAAAGTGATTTCCTCCTCCCACCACCTTCCCCTTTGGCAGCTATGAGGTAGCCTCTCTATATAAATTCCATAGCAATCAGATTCTAAAAACTGTGTCCCAGAAAGTATGCTCACTGCACATAATTCTTGGAAACCAAGGCAGGAAAGGGAATTTTTAGAAAGTTTCAGAGAAAGGATTTCAAACTGTCCCTTCCTCTAAAATCCCTTTGCCGGGAAGACCTGTTTCAATTTGAGTGCTCTGCTCGATTGAAATTCCAAATATGTTCTCAGTCATCTCAGGAACAAAAATCCCAGTGGGGATACTGATGTGGTCTTGGAGTATTTTATATAAAAGGTCAGCATTTCCTCTGCTTGAAGGAGCACAGTGATCCCACTGTCATGCTTGTAGCCAACCTACCTGAGAATCCAAGGAGATGGGCAGGTTGGGGATAGGGACATAAGGCAAAGTCACCTGTTAACTTTTTGGACATGTAAGTTTGAGTTGCTCACTGAACATTTTCAAATTGAGGAGGAGTCAGGGGAAGACTTTTAGCTCATACCTTTTAGAAAATAGTACGAGGAACTAGTTGCTGATAGACAGGTAACATTTTTAACTGACTCAAACAGACTACCGCAGTCTACCTTGGTGTGAATTTTTCTGCTTCTGGGAATTCATAAAGGAGCCGCCGGCCAATAAATAACAAAGTCTTACAAAACAAAACAGAACAAAACAACTGTCTGCTGGTTTTATGCTGATGCAGCATCCAGGTGTCAAGCAAATGTAATCAGAGCTCCAAAGTTAATTAGCTTCATGAAACCCAATCTTTGGTGTGTCTTGAGATTATAGTATCTCACCAGCCTTATGTGTTTGAACTCACCTGAAATCTGTCACTACATATGGAAAAGTATATAAGTCACCATGCAACTCAGAGCACCTCACATATCATGAGTATTTCTGCCACTAATTTTTGTTGCCGTTTCAAAGCCAAATTTCCTTCAGCGATATGCGTCTGTGTTCTTGAACAGCAAATGTGAGCTGCACATTCCCATGACTCACCTTCCAAATCTGGTCCAGGTCCTTATGTTACTCCTACCACCATGCAAAGCATCTGACTTCTGTGTCCATTGTATGATTTTTCAAACCATTCACACCCTTAATTTAACACAGATCTAAAAAATGAAAATCTGTTGTCAGAACATGAATAAGATACAAGGGAAAATGCATTAGATATTAAGTGTATGTCTTTATTCCTATTTATTGACTTGTTAGGAACAACGACCATGAGAGAAGATCCAGATCTCCTAAGCATTCACATAAATAAACATACAGAAATTCTGTTCTGATTGATTTCCTTTGTGGTAGCTTAATGGACTTCTTTTGTATGCCTATGAAACTCTTGGAGGATGTATCGACTTTATGGAAGAACAAACCATCACTCAATTGTTTATCATGCTTAATCACTCACCTGCCCTGAATCTCCCTTCTAATGAGAATTAAGCTGTCCCTCCATAACTTGATATCTGTATTGTCCATATCTCTGGATTTAATCTGTTTTTCTGGAATCAAAATCAGCTGCATTGTGCATTAAACTCTGCTTGGGGGAACTGATCTCAATAGAAGGAAGTTTTTCTTTTCTGGCTTTTGGAGACCCTGCTTTTAGAGCCATTGATGAGGACTATGTCAGTGCCCTTTACCAATCAAATCAAATGTAGCTTTTAATCAAATTAGAGATTTAATTGGGCAGATGAAACTGAAGTTTTTACTCAGTGTTCTGTCTGGAGCAGTGAGTGGATGGCTGCCATTTGTCTCACAATCTGTTTCTTAACCATATCATTTCCCAGATTTCAAATCAGAGTTCAACACAATTATTTAATTTTGGAGTTGAAATCATTCTCAGACATTGAGACCCTGTAACATCCCATCTGGGTAGTGAGTGCTAAGACTGGCAATGGAAATCGCATCTGACTCTCAGTCCAGTTTTAGGGTCTGGGGAATTACTAATGACTTAGAAAATCATTATATCATTCTAATGCAAAACACATTAAACATGAGTAACACAGGATGATTTATAGGCACCATTAAAACAAAACTGTAGCCATATTTTATTTTCTTAAACTACCAAAAAAATACATATTTGCATATGGATACATATATATATATACAAATATATATATAAATATATATATACACACACACTCGTTTGCTATATACATGCTAATGTCATCTGTAGTATTAGATGACTGACAATAGAAGTTTGAAGATTTCCACTGATAAAAAAATAATGGTGAACATTTTCAAATACACGTGCACAGAACTTCTTCAAGAGATTTTGATTTGGGTTTGGATAGAGCCCATAATATTCATTTTGTCATCCTCCTTCCCTGAATTCTGGTGCAGATAGCCATGGATTTTACTTTTAACAACACTGATTTATTATGTTCCTTCTTATACTTTCTGTGAGGGATTTTTTTCCTTAAAATAAGAAAAACTATAGAGAATTTGGTTTTTCTTCTGAAAGTTCACTTAGGGTGGAGTGTAGAAACCAGCTTCCAATTGTCCTATTTCAGTTGTACGTTTGTTATGATTTCAATCAGAAACTTGATTCATTGTACTGATTATGCCAATCTTGGTTTTGCTTCAGCAGCAAATGATATTGAAATACACCTGTTTGACCTCAATTCTCCTGAAACTCGTCTTTTAAGCTCTAAATAGGAAAGTGAGACTGACAGTAAATTCAGCCCCACATTGACTCCCTCCTGCAACACGTCAGCTGCCTGTGCCTTCTTTCCCTTTCTGTGTTCGAGGAAGATCTAGTCGTTAAGCCTTCTGCCCCTTGGGAGTGTGTAGCTTTGAGGGAATATTATTATTTGAGCTGCTGCATGACTTGGATTGTAGGTTGTTATTTTTTTTTTTTTTGGCACCCTTTTAAAAATAGTTTCCTGCATTTTTGTGACTTAGATATTCTGCTTCTAATAATAGCATTTATGTCACCAAGAATCTCCAAAGCAGTTCCAGTAAAACTTGCCAAAATTTCACGTTTTGAAGCTCAATCTTTAGGAGTACATAGCTTTAATGTTAACTGCTTGACACAAATGCAGTTTTAAAAGTAAGCCACATTTGTCTCACCATATGGTGTGTAATGTCTCTAGTCTCCTCCAGCTAGTCACTAACTGCCAGTAAAAGACCATGATGCATGACGTTCTGCCTGGGTATTGTCCTTATTTGATTGGGTTTTCGTTTTATTTTTCTTTAATTTTTTCTTACTTTCATTTTTTTTTCAGATTTTATTGTGGTAACATATGCATAACGTAAAATTTCCCTTTTTAACCATTTTTAAGGGTACAACTCAGTGGTATTAATTACATTCACAATGGTTGGCTACCCTCAACACCATCCAGTGCAAAGACTTCTTCTTGACCCCAAACAGAATCTATAGACCCTTTTAGCAATAACTCCCCATTCTGCCTTCCCTCCAGGCCCTTGGTAATCTTTAATCTACTTTCTGTCTCTATGAATTTGTTTATCCTAGGTGTTTCATGTGAATGAGCTCATACAATGTTTTTTCTTTTGTGATTGGCTTATTTCACTAAATATGACATCTTTGAGGTTCATCCATGTTGTAGATGTATCAGAACGTAATTCCTTTTTACAGCTAAGTAATATTAATTGCCTGTATATACCACACTTTGTTTATCCAATCATCTATTGGTGGATACCTGGATTGCTTCCATCTTTTGCTCAGAATGAATAATGCTGCTATGAACATTAGTGTATAAATATTTGTTCAAAAAATTTGAGTCCCTGTTTTCAATTATTCGGGGTATATACCTAGAAATGCAATTTCCTGGTAATATGGCAGTTCTAAATTTAACTTTCTGAGGAACTGCTAGCCAAACTGCCCCATCTTACATTCCCATCAGCAATGCATGAGGTTTCTTATTTCTCCACATCTTAACCAGTGCTTATTATTTTCCATATTTTTAATAACACCTATCCTAGTAGGTATGAAGTGGTATCTCATTGTGGTTTTGATTTGCATGTCACTATTGACCTGCAAGTTGAGTATCTTCATGTGCTTATTGTCATTTGTATATCTTCTTTTTTTTAATTAAATTCAGTTTTATTGAGATATATTCACATACCATACAGTCATCCATGGTGTACAATCAACTGTTCACAGTACCATTATATAGTTATGCATTCATCACTCCAGTCAATTTTTGAACATTTTCCTTACACCAGAGAGAATAAGAATAAAAAATAAAACTAAAAAAGAACACACAAATCATCCCCCCATTCCACCCTATTTTTCATTGAGTTTTTGTCCCCATTTTTCTACTCATCCATCCATACACTGGATAAAGAGAATGTGATCCACAAGGTTTTCACAATCACACTGTCACCCTTGTAAGCTGCATTGCTATACAATTGTCTTCAAGAGTCAAGGTTACTGGGTTGCAGTTTGATAGTTTCAGGTACTTACTTCTAGCTATTCCAGTACATTAAAACCTAAAAAGGGTTATCTATATAGTAAGAATGTCTACCAGAGTGACCTCTCGACTCCATTTGAAATCTCTCAGCCAGTGAAACTTTATTTTGTTTCATTTCACATCCCCCTTTTGATCAAGAAGATGTTCTCAATCCCATGATGTCAGGTCCAGATTCATTCCTGGGAGTCATATCCTGCATTGCCAGGGAGATTTACACTCCTGGGAGTCAGGTCCCACATAGAGGGGAGGACAGTGAGTTCATCTGCCAAGGTGGCTTAGTTAGAGAGAGAGAGAGAGAGGGCCACATCTGAGCAACAAAGAGGCACTCAGGGGGAGACTCTTAGGCACAATTATAAGCAGGTTCAGCCTCTCCTTTGCAGTAACGAGCTTCATAAGGGCAAGCTCCAAAATAGAGGGCTCGGCACACCAAACTGTCAGTCCTCAATGTTTGTGAGAACATCAGAAACAATCCAGGTGAGGAAGTCCAACATTTCCACATTTTCCCCTGGCTCCTCAGAGGTCCCTGCATATATATTTTTATTCTTTGCCCAAATTGCTTTGGGATGTGTCACTATTTCACTCTAACCTATACAAACCTACCATATCTCACTTCTTATTCAAAGTCCATGTACTTAATGGAGTTTGAACAAACTGACTGTAGAAGTTATATGGTTTAGAAAATATAGATCCTGCACCAAATAAACATCTCTTCTGTTGGTCCCACATGGAAGTTGAAGTTTTGAAACCCAGTCAGGTTTTGGGCCCAATTTGCCCTAGTCTTAACCAGATCTGCTTCATTCATATCTCTAATTGAAGTCTGGGCTCTTTTTCAGCTTTTTTTTTTTTTTTTTTTTGACAGTTGCTGTATGCACTAATACTGACATTCATATCTGCCGAGCTCTAGTTCTGAGTTTCAGGTGTCACACAGATACCCAACGGTCCAGAGACCAATCAGGTTATAAACAAAGGGATCAGCGTCTCAGAGTTTGGAGATAGCCATTACAATTCAGGAATAGATTTGACTGCTGAAAGAGCATACAATCTAGGAACCATTACAATAATTGTTCCCCTGATAGGCTGTGTTCTAAAATTCAATTCTGAGTTTGCACATTGTAGTTAGACCATATTGGTGAGGCATTATAGTGTTTGCCTTTGTTTCTGGTGTACTTCACTCAAAATGCTGTCTACAGGATCCATTCACCTCGTTGTGTGTCTAAAAGCTTCACTTCCTGTAGTTGCTCAATATTCCATTGTATGCATACACCACAGTTCACCATTCTGTTCCTCAGTCGTTGTACCCCTAGCCACCTCCTCCCATTGCAAATCATGCATGCTCTCTCCATAAGCACCAGTGTGCAAATGTTCATTCATGTCTCTGCTCTCAGATCTTCTAAGTACATACCCCATAATAAGGTTGCAGGACCTTATGGCCCCCACATACTTAGCTTCTTGTGGAACCACCACACTGTCCTCCAGGAAGGCTACACCATTCTGCCTCCTCATCAACAGTAAATAGGTACATGACTCTCTCCATGTTGTCTCCAGCATCTTTATCCATATTTATGTTTTTCCTAGAATTTTATAGAGATATATTCACATACCTACAATTATCCACAGTGTACAATTGGTTGTTCACAGTTTCATCAGATAGCTGTACATTTATCACCACAGTCAGCACTTGAACATATTCATTACAATGAAATTTTTTTTTTTATTTTTAGCAAATAATAAAAAAGGTAATGAAAAGAAAAATAAAATGTCATACAATTCAATAGTAAGGACAGACAACACCACCACCAAGAATCCCATATCCCTCCCCCACATACCCCTCTCATACACATCCAGCTTTGGTACATTGCCCATGCCACATTCAATGGAAGCATATTACAATGCTACCACCAACCATAGCCTCCAGTTTGCTTTGATTATGTTTTTCCCCAATACCATCCTTTTTTCCAACACTCTGCATGGTTGACATTCATTTGTTCTCTCACATGTAAAAACATTTTTATATTTGTACATTTAGTAACAGTCATTGGCGACTCCAGTTTTTGCTAAGTTACACAGTCCCAGTCTCTAGCATCTATCTTTACCTCTGGTGTCACACATTCCCCTATCCCACCTCCTTCAGCTTTACTCACAGACATCTTTGTTCAGTGTACTTACAATATTGTGCTATCATCACACAGTATTATGCTATTTCTGGATCTATACAATCAATCCTGCTGAACATTCTGTAGTCCTTTTACATCAAATGCCTGATCTCTACCCTTTTTCTATCTCCTGATAGCCTGTGTTATCAGCTTTTCATATCTTATTTTTTTCCTCTCATTCCTTTTACCCTTCCTGATAATCTTCATTTCTCCACTCTTCTCCAAACCTCTCTCTACTGTCTTTTCCTATCAGCTTGTAGCACTCCGTTTAGTATTTCTTGTAGCACTGGTCTCTTATTCACAAACTCTCTCACTGTCTGTTTTTCTGAAAATATTTTAATCTCTCCCTCATTTTTGAAGGACAGTTTTGCCAGATATAGAATTTTTGGTTGGCAGTTTTTCTCTTTCAGTATCTTAAATATATCATACCACTGTATTCTCACCTCCATGGTTTCTGCAGAGAAATCTGTACATAGTTTTATCGAGCTTCCCTGGTATGTGATGGATTGCTTTTCTCTTGCTACTTTCAGAATTCTCTCTTTGTTTTTGACATTGGACTATCTGATCAGTAAGTGTCTTGAAGTAGGTCTATTGGGATCTATTCTGTTCGGGGTATGCTGTACTTCTTGAATCTGTAATTTTCTGTCTTTCATAAGAGTTGGGAAATTTTCAGTGAATATTTCTTCTATTATTCTTTCTGCCCCCTTGCCCCTCTCTTCTCCTTCTGGGATGCCTATAACACATATATTCATGTGTTTCTTGTTGTCATTCAGCTCTCTAGGACTCTCCCTAGGACATTTGTATGAATTCAAATGTCTTGTCTTCCAGTTCACTGATCCTTTCTTCTGCCTGTTCAAATTTACTGTTGTATCCCTCTATTGTCTTTTTCATCTCCTCCATTGTGCCCTTCATTCCTATAAGTTCTGCCATTTGTTTATTCAAGTTTACAAATTCTTCTTGATGGTTATCCAGTGTCTTCTTTATATCCTTTATCTCTTTTGCTGTATCTTCCCTCAGCTCATTGAATTGATTTAGGAGATTTATTTGATCATTTTTAATTAGTTCTTCCCTTTGTTCATCAAAATGATTTAACATTAGTTGCCTCAACTCCTGTATCTCAGTTGAACTATTAGTTTGTTCCTTTTGGCTGGTCCATATTTTCTTGTTTCTTAGTATGGGTCATTATCTTAAGTTGTCTAGGCATCTTCTTTTCTTGATTAGCTTATTCTGGAGCTCATTTTCACTCTTTTACCTATGTTTTTCTTTGTAGTTGGCTTTGTTCTCTAACCTTTGGTGTTCAGTTCAACTTATTCTAGACCTCTAACTTAGGTTCTATTTAGTTGATCAGAATTTTTCATCTCTTGTTTTTCTGTTTCTTGCCTTGCCTCTATGTAGCCTTTTTGTGAGAGGCTGTCCTCAAATATGGTCAACCCCAGTCAACTTTTCCCAGTCTAGAGAGGCTCAGATCTCAGGAAGAGGATATGGAGTTTCCCTGAGAATGAGACCCTCCTGTGAATCCTCTAGACTCTATGCTTTTCCTGTCCTGTCCAGCAGGTGGCACTTGCCAGCCTGCATCTCCCCCACCAGTGTGAGGAGGTATGGAGCCTTTAGTTCTCCTGATGACTCTGATCCTGTCAGGGGCATGGCTGACTGAAGCTGGTTTCTGAATTCCAGCCCCTGGGGTCTGAGTTCTCAGAAGAAGGGCTGCCAATTGAGCTGGACCTCTCTCCACTCTCCCAATCATAGGAACTTCAGCTGTCTCCTGGGGGCACTATTCTATTCTCCCCTCTCCTCTTTGGGGCAACTCCAGCTTAATTCCTTTGTCAGCCTGAGTTGCCAATTAGACTGGGGTGGAGACTTTCTTCAGAAGTGAATCTGGAATTCAAAGAAGTTCTGGGTTCTCCATCTCCCCACCAAGACTAGCCTAGACCTTCAACTTGGGCTGTCTGATAGAAAATAACCACATATGTTACTTTAAATTTTTGAGCCACATGTTACTTTTAAATTAAAAAAAAGAAAGAAAGAAAAAAGAAAAAAGTCCTTTTTAAAAGCCTTTCCCCAGCCTGGAAGTTTTGTCCCTATCAGAATAGAGTATTTAAAGATGTGCTTTGGGCTATTATCTGGATAATTACTCTCCAACAGCTTAATTCCACCCTTGCTGGTGTCTTTTGAAGTGTAAAAAGATAAGGAGTCAGTAAGAAAGGAGAAGGGACAAAATGTAGGAAAAAAGAAAAACAAACAAAACCAAGCATTGTTGGAGCTAAGGAATGGGTGTTTGCTTTTATGTGACACCCCCCCTTCCTGGAGCCCAGCCCTTCTCTAACACCCCCAGCTCCAAAAGTTAATTAATTAATTTGTTAATTAATTCCACAGCTGAGGCTGGGTTGAGCCCCCTTTTTGCTCCCAGCAAAATGTTTGTTTTTTGTTTGTTTGTTTGTTTGTTTTCCTTTTGGGGAGCCCGCTGCAATACAGTCCAAGGGGTCTGGGTTGGGAGGGGTGCCAGACCCCTAGTCAGGGGAACTTACAAATTTTGCTGTGATCTCAGCTTTTCCACGTGTTCCAAACTTGTCTATGATGTGTGACTGGTCACTACAGAGCCCAAAAACCCTGTTTCATACAGTTCCTGGGTAATTATCAGCTGCTCCATTTTATTTTAAAATGTCACCTGAAGCTTCTTATTTCCTTTCCTTCAAACATGTTTATTAAAATGCAGGGCAGGAAGAGTCATTATTGTTGATTGTTGACTGGGGCCTTATTCACTCACTGATCATTGCAAGGAATAAATTACCAACAGATTAAGCCCAATAAGAAGTCCAACCTAGGTAACTCACAGGGCAGCTAAACATTGAGCTTGATTAACACCCACTGAGTAAGGGTGTGACCAATAAACCAGCAAGGGAGTAGTCAGGGAGGGTCCTACACTGCACATAAGAACTAGGTGTGAATTATAGACAAACTGATCCCTTCTTTCAAAGTACAACTCACAGTTCACCTCTTCCCCAAAATTGCTTACTTCCTTCTGTCCCATCCTTGTGCTTTAAGCTGAAAATAATTTCTTCTGCAAAAAGCCATAACCTAAAAGATAACATATACAATAACATTAACCATCTGTGGGCTTATTATCCACTGATCAATTATCTTACTCAACCAGTTTTCATTATATTTATCTTTGATTTCTCCAAGCCTCATGGCACAATGTGTGACATATAGAAAACACTTGATAAATGACTGGTGAAAAAACAAATGAAGAAATGGTAAATAATATGGAAAATTGAAACACCTCCTTTCCAAGTGGCTTGCTATTTTCAATTTAATCAGATTCCTATTTGAAACATATGACTTGGGTTCTCCTTCACCCCTTCCAAATTTTGCTCTCTTTCCTGATTTTCAAGAATGATTAACTTTGCTTTTCAATTCTGTGACTTTTCTGAATTTGATATAAGATTAATAAACAAAAATCTATTGAAATTCCATATGTAAGCAGTGAACTCCGTGAAAATGAAAGTAAGAAAACATTTCATTCATAATAACATTGATAAGAATAAAATACTTAGGAGTAAATTTAACAAAGGAGGTACAAGACCTGGAAGCTATATGATACTGCTCAAAACAATTAAAGAAGATCTAAATTAATAGAGAGACTTTCCATGTTCATTATTTGGAAGACTCAAAATTGTTGGGATGACAGTTATTCCCAAATTTATCTATAGTTTCAACACAATCTTAACAAAATCCCATTAGGACATTTAAATATATATATATATATATATATATATATATATATATATATATATATGTATATATGTATGTATGTATATATAATATTGAGATTTTTCAGATACCATACAGCTATCCAAAGATCCAAAGTATACAATCAGCTGCCCACAACACCACCATACAGCTGTGCAACCATCAACACAGTTCATTTTTTTTCAATTATTAGAACATTTTCACTGCTCCAGAAAAGAAAGATGAAAAAGGAAACTCAGATCCTCCTATACCCCTAACCACACCCCCCTCTATTATTGATTCATAGTTTTGGTATAGTACATTTGTTACTGTTGATGAAAGTATGTTAAAGTACTACTAACTGTAGTATATAGTTTGCAATAGCTATACATTTTTTCCCTATATGCCTCTCTATTATTAACTTCTAGTTATAGTGACATACGGTTTGTTCTAGTTCGTGAGAGAGATTTCTAATATTTGTACAGTTAATCACGGACATTGTCCACCACAAGATTCGCTGTTTTGTACATCTCCATCTTTTAACCTCCAACTTTCCTTCTGGTGACATATGTGACTCTGAGTTTACCCTTTCCACCACATTCACACATCTTTCAGCACTGTTAGTTACTCTCACAACATGCTACCTTCATCACCTCTGTCCATTTCCAAACGTTTAAGTTCACCCTAGTTGAACATTCTTCTCATAATAAGCAACCACTCCCCATTCTTTAGCCTCATTTCTATATCCTGGTAACATATTTCATGTCTATGAGTTTATATATTATAAGTAGTTCATATCAGTGAGACCCTTCAATATTTGCATTTATGTGTCTGTCTTATTTCACTCAGTATAGTGCCCTCAGGTTTTCTTCATCAGCCCATTTCTTTTAAGATGGTTTTGTTCACACTCTATACATTCTGTCCCAAATAAACAATTGTTGGTTCCCCGTATAGTCACGTATTTATGTATTGAGAACCATCGCCACTCTATATAAGAACATCTCCATTTCTTCCACAAAGATGGAGGAAGAGTCAAAGAAGGCAGAGAGGCAAAAGAAAAAGAAAAGAGAAAGAGAGAAAAACAAACAAAAACAAAAAACAAAAACAAAAAAACAAAACTTGATAGCTAGAAAGCAACAAAAGGCAAGATAACATTAACCTAAAGTAGAATGAAGAGTCAGACAACATCACCAATGCCAGAAGTCCCATAACCTTCCCCTATTTCCCACCCCCACATATGCATTTAGCTTTGGTATAGTGCCTTTGTTACATTAAAGGAAGCATAATACAATGTTTCCATAAATTATAGCCTCTAGTTTGCATTGATTGTATTTCCCCCCAATCTCACCGTTTTTAACACCTTGCAATGTTGACATTCGTTTATTCTATCTCATGTAAAAACATATTTGTACCTTTTATTACAATCGTGGAGCACCCTAGGTTTCCCTGAATTACACAGTCCCAGTCTTTATCGTTCGTCTTTTGTTCTGGTGTCCCACATAGTTCCAGCCTTCCTCTCTCAACCATACTCACAGTCATCTTTGTTCAGTGTACTTACATTGCTGTGCTACTGTCTCCCAAAATTGTTTTCCAAACCTCTCACTCCTGTCTTTTTCTTTCTGTCTATAGAGCTTCCTTTAGTGTTTCCTATAGAACAGGTATCTTGTTCACAAATTCTGTCATTGTCTGTTTGTCAGAGAATGTTTTAAGCTCTCCCTCATATCTGAAGGATAGTTTTGCCGGATATAGGATTCTTGGTTGGTGGTTTCTCTCTTTCAGTATCTTAAATATATCACCCCACTTCCTTCTTGCCTCCATGGTTTCTATTGAGAAATCTGCACACAGTCTTATCAAGCTTCCTTTTTATGTGATGGCTCACTTTTCTCTTGCTGCTTTCAGGATTCTCTATCTTTTGATAATCTGATTATTAAGTGTCTTGGCAAAGGCCTGTTCAGATCTATTCTGTTTGGGGTATGCTGCACTTCTTGGATCTGTAATTTTATGTTTTTCTTAAGAGATGGGAAATTTTTATTGATTATTTCCTCTATTATTGCTTCTGCCCCTTTTTGCTTCTCTCCTCCTTTGAGGACACCAATGACATGTACATTCCAGATTTTTGTTTTGTCCTTAAGTTCCCAGAGATGTTGCTCATAGTTTTCCATTCTTTTCTCTATCTATTCTTTTGTGTGTAGGCTTTCAGGTGCCTTGTTGTCCAGTTCCTGAGTGTTTTCTTCTGCCTCTTGAGATCTGCTGTTGTATGTTTCCATTGGTCTTTCATCTCTTGTGTTGTGCCTTTCATTTCCATAGATTCTGCCAGTTGGTTTCTCAAACTTCCAATTTCTACCTTATGTACACCCAGTATTTTCATTATACAGTCCATCTCTTTTGCCATATCCTCCTTAAACTTTTTGAATTGACTTAGTATTAGTTGTTTAAGTTCCTGTATCTCAGTTGAAGCATAAGTTTGTTCCTTTGACTGGGCCATAACTTTGTTTCTCTTAGTGTAGGTTGTAGTTTTCTGTTGTCTAGGCATGGGTTCCTTGGTTACCCTAATCAGGTTTTCCCAGACTAGAATGGACTCAGGTCCCAGAAGGAAGAAATATTCAGTATCCGATTTCCCTGAGGGTGTGTCTTAGAAAATTGGTACACCCTGTAATGCCTCAGGTCACTGTGCTTTTCTGCCCAGCAGGTGGCACCTGTCAGCCTGTAATTCTAGACTGGAGTAAGCAGGTGTGGCTCATGGCAGTTTTCCCCCAGGCTCTGAGGTCTGGTTCTGAATGGAAGGTGGGTAGTATAGCTGGGCCCCACCCCTTTACTCTTAGAGAAGATAGACCCCGTAGGGGGATGTCATTAGCATTTCAGTGGTCTCTCTCTTCCTGTGCTATCTCCACCCTTGTCTGGGTCAGAGCACTGGGAACTGAAAATGGTTGAGGCTTTCTCCACTGAGCTGAAACAGGGACAGAAAGTCCCCTTTAGGGCTGGCCTGTGGTGACCCCCCCCTGGCTCTCCAATGTCAGTCATCACCCAAAGCCTCTGTCTGCTTGTTGGGGATTCATAGTTCATAGTGAGCAGTCCACACTTGATAATTAAAACCCCATTTGGAGCTTAGCTGAGCTATATTCGCTTGCTGGGAGAGAGCTTCTCTCTAGCACCTCGAGGCTTTGCAGCTCGGGCTGTGCGGAGAGGGGCTCCAGGCGTGGATCTGCAGTTTTTACTTACCGATTTTATGTTGTGATCTTGGGCATTCCTCCCAATTTAGGTTGGTGTATGATGAGTGGATGGTCACATTTGTCCCCCTGCAGTTATTCTGGATTATTTACTAGTTGTTTCTGTTTTTTTTTTAGTTGTTCCAGGGGGACTATTTAGCTTCCACTCCTCTCTATGCTGCCATCTTCCCATTAGTATATTTTGAGAAATCAACAACCTAATCCTAAAATCCACATGGAAATGAAAAGGATGCAGAAAAACCAAAATTGTTTTGAAAAAAACACAAAGTTGGTGGAATCCCAATTCCCATTTTCAGTGCTATAGTAATGAAGACAGTGTGGTCTTCTTTGAAAGTCCTCATATCTGGTCAGTGAGTTAACAGCCGAGTAACAAAAGCAATTCAGTGATGAAAGGATAGGCTTTTAAACAAATGACACTGGCGTAATTTGAAATCCACATGCAAAGGAGTAATTTTGATCCTTCTCTTATGTCATAACAAAAATTAGCTAAAAATGGATCATGGACCATGATGTAGGAGGTAAAACTGTAGAACTTTGAAGAAACCACATAGGAAAAAATCCTCATAAGCTTGAGTTAATCAAAGAATTCTTGGACACAACACCAAAAGCGTGAACCATACAATAACATAACAAAATTTGATAAATTGGACTTCAGCAAATTAAAAACATCTATGCTTCAATGACACCATTAAGATAATTAAAAGATAAACCACATATGACCCCCAGGGGTATAAGTCTCCCTAGCAATGTGGGACATGAATCCCAGTGATGAGCCTGGCCCTGGAATTGTGGGATTGACAATGCCTTCTTGACCAAAAGGGAGAAAAGAAATGAAACAAAATAAAGTTTCAGTGACTGAGAGATTTCAAATAGAGTTTATAGGTCATTCTGGGGGTTGCTGTTATGCAAGTTTCAGCCAGATATTGCAATTTTCCACAGTATGCCAAGCCCCAACTGACAATATTCCTGAAAACCATAAAGAATACCCTGGGCTTTATCTAAGACTCTATAAAAGTTTTACTTATTAAGTTTATTTTTCCAGAAACTTAAAGCCTCCAGATTGTTCCTATGCCAGATAAGCCCTGAAGCCCAGAGGTATCAGTCATTCCAAGAACATCAACCAGTTTCATTCCTCAACCCCTTTTCTGCACAAAGAAGTTAAAATGGTCATTGCCCGGATATCCCAAAGATTGAGAGAATGATAAAATGAGAGGGGGGAGATGTAATGGAGAAGGTAGGATTTAGCAAATGATTATGACTACTGACAAATTACATAAATATTTCTTTTTAGTTTCCGGTGTATTGGAATAACTAGACAGAAATACCTGAAATTGTGGAACTGTAATCCAGAAGCTGTGATACTTGATAATGATTGTATAACTATATAGTTTTTATATTGCGACTGTGTGATTGTAAAGAGCTTGGGACTCATACCCCCTTTAGGCAGTGTATGGGTAGATAAGTAATAAAATAAAGACATGCATGAAAAAAAGCCACAGACTAGGAGAAAATATCCACAAATCAAATATCTGATAATCAATATTATCCAGACTATTTTTTTAATCTTACAGGTCAATAAGACAAACACCCTAATTTAAAAATGAGCAAAAGATTTAAATAGACATTTCAATGAAGAAGATATAGAAATGCCAATACGTGCATGAAAGATGGTCAAAAGGATGGGCGTCAAAAAATGGAAATTAAAACCACGATAAAATACCACTTCACAACCACTAGAATTGCTATAATCAAAAGACAGACTAGTTTGGTGAGGCTGTGGAGAAATTGGACTCCTCATACATTATTGGTGGAAGTGTGTACTTGTACAGCCACTTTGAAAAACAATTTGGCATTTTCTAAAAAGGTTAAATATAAACTTACCATACAGTCCAGAAATTTACTCCAAGGCATTTTATCTACCCAAAAGAAGTGAAAATATATGCCCACACAAAAACTTGTATGTGAACATTCATAACAACATTATTTTTCATAGCCAAAATATTGGAACACTCAAATGCCCCTCAAATGGCTAATGGGTAAATAAAATATGGTATATATATATCTATGAAATGGAATATTAATTCACAATGTAAAGGAAGAAACTATTTATACATGCTAAAACATGGGTGAACCTCCAAATATTACGGTATGTGAAACAAGCCAGATCAAATATAAATTAATATTTGTTTTCTGGTAAAGTTAACATTTATTGATTTTGTATAAGAAAGAAAATTCTATTAAAAACAGAAGAGGTGCAAAGGAAGTTTTAAATATGTTTTATTATATAATTTATTTATTAAATGAAATCCACTGTTTGTCAGAAGACTAAAAAAAACTAAGTTAAATAAATTAGGACAAAATTTGCTAACGTGTGTGAAAGCGTAGACAGCCTCAATATTTAAAGAACTCTAGAAATTTATAAAAACCTTGAAATCATAAGCAAAATATGTGAACAGTTATACATAGAAGACAAACGGAGTCCACAAGCATGGAAAATATTCAACCTCACTGGTTACCAAATCCTGACCCCATTCAAAAATCTGACATTTTAACTCATCAAATAGACATTATTCTCTTTTCTGGTCTTATACCAGTCAGTGCTGTGAGGTGTCTATTGTGGGAGTGGATATTGGCAAAACCTTCTGTAGCCAATTTGGAAATATGTATCAAAAAACTTTTAAAATATGCATATGATAAAGCTGCTTTGTTTCTGAATTTATAACATAACCACAGGTATGGTTAATGATTTTTGTAAGGATATTCATCATAATGCTATTTTATTTTATTTTATTTTATTTATTTTTTTTAAGGGGAAAACATACAATTGAATTTATTATTATTTTTTTTAAATAGTCTCAAGGACAATGAAACGACAAGGAACAGATTGGGAGAAAGTATTTGCAAATCACATATTTGATGAGTGAATATCATATAGAACATTACAAGGTCACTTAAAGTTCAAGAGGAAAAGATAACGCAATTGGAAATGGACAGACACTTCACCCAGAGTATAAATCACGCAGATAAGCACATGAAAAGGTGTTCATCATCAGTAGCCGTTATGCAAAAGTAAATTTATGGAAAAGTTCAATTCTTCCCATTCTTTTCTCTATCCATTGTTTTGTCTGTAAAATTTCAGCTGTCTTCTAATTTGCTGGTTCTTTTAATGTTGTTGAAATCTGCTGTTGTATGCCTCTAGTGTATTTTAATCTTCTTTTCATTTTTTTAATTTTGAAGTAAATTCAAAGTTATATGAACAGTTGCAAAAACAATACTAGCCCCATACACAGAATTCCATCATACCCTGCCCCCCCCAGTAGCTCAATCCACCAAATTTAACTTGCTGTCACATTGCTATTTCTTTCCCTCCCTCCCTCCCTATCATCCATCATCTATTGCTCTGTCATCTGAACATACGAGAGTTGGCTGCACACATCCTTGAGTATTCACTATAATTCACGTATACACTTCCCATGAACAAGAACATTCTTTCATGCAATCCCATTAAGCGCAGCTAAGAAGTACAATAGATTCAACAATGATAAAAAGCTTACATTCTATATTTCCTTTTCCTTATGTCTCAACTGTGTCCCTTTGAACCTGTCCTCTATCCTCCTGTCCCATCCAAGTTCATCCTTAGTATTCAATTGTCATCTAGTTAGACTGACATTTTTTTTTTTTCAGTTGTGGAAACATATATACAGCCTAAATCTTCCCATTCCACTCCCTCCCTAGCCTTTCATTAGTGAGATTAATCATGTTTAGAATGTTGTAATGCTCTTTCCCACCATCCATTACTAGAAATTTCCCTTCACCTCAAACAGCAACCCTACACTCATTTCTTAACTCCCCAATGCCCCTTCCCCCATTTCTCTTAACCCAAACTCTACTTTTCATCTCTATGGTTATATTCTCTGATAATTTCTTTGTGTTTACTGTGGGGCTTAAAATTAACCTCTTAAATCCATATCAATCTTGTTTTTCTTTGATACCACCTTCACTTCAATAGGACACATAAACTATGTTCCTATACTCCTCCATTCCCCCACCTTTATATAGTTGTCTAAAATTACCTATTTTACATTGAGTTCAAAACCACTGATTTGTCATTAGAGTTTGTGTATTTTATATCATGTAGGAAGTGACTAGTGGAATTACAGTTCAAAAATTATTGACTTCTATTTGTATTCCATTGTGGTTGGAGAATGTGCTTTGAGTATATTCAATGTTTTTTTTTTTTTTTTTAATTTCTTGAGGCTTGTTTTATGTCCCAGCTTATGGTCCCTTCTCGAGAAAGATCTGTGATCACTAGAGAAAAGTGAGTGTCCTGGTGATTTGGGATGTAAGGTACTATATATGTCTGTTAAAATTCTCTATATCTCTTTCTCCTTTCCCTGTCTCTCCTCCAGCAGGGCTCCCCTCAGAATCTGAAGTAGGACAGGTCTTTCATTGGCAAAGTCTCTCAGCATTTGTTTGTCTGTGAAAAATTTAAGCTCTCCCTCAAATTTGAAGGAGAGTTTTGCTGGATAAAGTATTCTTGGTTGGAAATTTTTCTCTCTCAGAGTCTTAAATATGTCATGCCACTGCCTTCTCACCTCCATGGTTGCTGCTGAGTAGTCACTACTTAATCTTATGTTGTTTCCTTTGTATGTGGTGAATTGCTTTTCTCTTGCTGCTTTCAGAACTTGCTCCTTCTCTTCAGTATTTGACAGTCTGATCAGAATATATCTTGGAGTGGGTTTATTTGGATTTATTCTATTTGGAGTTCGCTGGGCGTTTATGCTTTGTGTATTTATATTGTGTAGAAGGTTGGGGAAATTTTCCCCAACAATTTCTTTGAATACTCTTTCTAGACCTTTACCCTTCTCTTCCCCTTCTGGGACACCAGTGAGTCTTAAGTTTGGACATTTTATTTTATCTATCGTATCCCTGAGATCCATTTCGATTTTTTTGATTTTTTTCTCCATTCTTTCTTTTGTTCTTTCATTTTCTGTTCTGTGGGCTTCTAGGACACTGAGATGTTGTTCGGCTTCCTCTAGTTTTGTATTGTGAATATCCAGAGTCTTTTTAATTTGGCCAACAGTTTCTTTTATTTCCATAAGATCTTCTATTTTTTTATTTATTCTTGCTATGTCTTCTTTATGCTCTTCTAGGGTCTTCTTTATGTAGCTTATATCCTGGGCCATGGTCTTCTTGATGTCCTTTAAATCCTTTGCCATGTTTTCGTTCCTCAATTTGTAGAGCTTTGATTAATTTTGCAAGGTATACTGTATCTTCCTATATTTTGGTTTGTGTGTTTGGAGTTGGATTCTCCATATCTTCTGGTTTTATCATATGCATTAAGATTTTCTGTTGTTTTTGGCCTCTTGGCATTTGTTTTGCTTGATAGGGCTCTTTCAAGTTGTAAAGCAAAAGGGATATCAATCTAATTTTTCAGGAAAGTTTGGTGACGTACATTTTCTCTAACTAACCAGCAGATGGCGTCTGTGAGTCACCTATATCCCTCGAGTCAGTTCTCAACCTTTTTTCCGCTTTGTGTGGGGAAATGATTCTTGTGGGTTCAGTTGGAGAACTCAGTTTGGGTGTGTTGCTGGAGCCGTCCACCCTGAATGTGGGGCATGTGTACGGGTAGCCAGGGAGGAAGGGCAGTTCTAATGTTCAAATCCCCCAGGATCCCGGAGATTCAAGGCCACCGCAAATGTCTAAGCCTTCATTTCAGTTCAGCCCCAGACCCTCTCTCTCGCTGATCCATAAACCACCGGACTTGGCGTAGCGTCCCTGGGTTCTCCGAGTGGATCCCCCCTCCCAGCTGCGCTCCTCCAGTAGCTCAGCCAAGGGAAGGCTGTGCTACATCATCAGTGTGCGCTGTCCCACAAGGGAAGCCCCGGGCCGCCGGGCTGTGCAGCGGCGCACACCCAGCCCGAAGCAAAAATGGCCGAGCAGGGTGTCTCAGCCCCCTCCTCCTCGCACCGTTCCTCCTTCCCAGCTCTGGGACAACTGGCGGGGCTTTGGGCTATGGGGACGGCCCCAGGCAGGAGTTTATCCAGCCCTCCGGGGGGCCAGCTGCAAGCCGCGGGTTTTCTTTCTGCTTCCGGCTCTCCCCTCCATTCCCCCGAACCCAATGGTATCTGCTGCAGGCTATCTTCCCGGCCAGACAGCAAGAGGCCAGCCCAGCCCCTTCTTGTTGTTTTACTGCTTGGTTCCCACAATTGCTACTGGAGCTGCTCCTTTTTTGTTTTTTAAACAGCCAGCTGGTCTCCATACACTGAACCCTGGCTTCCCCAGCCTGCTGTGCAGCTGTGGGTCTTCCGGCCAGCTTACTCACTCGTTTCAGAATGCCGACTCCCGGTTTCACCAAGTATATGACCCCTCTGGAGCTAAAAGCCCTCATCCAGTTGGTGCATCGCTGTAACCGGTATTCTAGATCACTTTCTGGTTTTTAGCTAGTGTTTTTCACGGAGGCGTTTTTATCGCCCTGTCTCAGCTAGCTGCCATCTTAGTTCCCCTCCATAATGCTATTTTAATATTAAAACGTGAAAAAGCAGAACTTTAGTTATCTAGTAAAATAGTGTCTTATGTTCCAGGGCTGCCATAACAAAGTTCTCCAAGGTGGGTGGCTGAAAACAACAGAGATTTATTGTCTCACCGTTCTGGAGGCTGCAAGTCCAAAACCAAGATGTTGGCAAGGCCTCGCTTCCTCTGAAGTCAGGAGGATTCTGGAGCGGCAGATAATCCATGATGTTCCTTTGCTTATGGCATAACTCAGTCTCTGCTTCCATCGCTTGCCATCTCTCTATGTCCAAATTTCCTCTAATTTAAGAGCATGTCCCATGGATGAGGCCCAACCCTAACGCAGTTTTGCCTCATCTAATAACATCTTCAAAGATCCTATTGATGAATAAATTCTATTAACAGGACCAGGGTTTGGGACTCAACATAGTTTTTCAGAAACACAATTCAATCTATAACAACTAATAAGTGAATACTTAAATAAGTTATGGTATATGCACTCAACAGAATATTTTAAACTGATGGTATAAATGCTTATTTTATACTATAGGAAATTTTTACTATATATTTCTATGCCTATGTTATGATATAATAGAAACATTATAATTTGAATTTTGAATATATATATATATATATATATATATATATATATATGCCCACATATATATGATTATGTGCCTAAATTATGGCATGGATATTCACAAAAGTAAAAATATTTATCTCTGCATAATTAGATTAAGCATGATTTTAACAATTTTATTCCATATCCTTTTTATATTCTCCAAATTTTTAAAGTAACGTTATTGGTTTTTTAATCAGAAAGATATAATAAGTTTAAAAAGTCCATTGACCAATGTCCATTGACCTGTTACTGTCATTACTGATAATGGTTACAATTTATTGAGAGCTTATTATAGGCGACAACCACTCACGCAGGTGTGTTACCTATTTTAATCCAAACAAGTCTTCTGGTTTATCCCTTTAACAGATGAGGATACTGAGGAAAAGGTAAATAATCTGCCCAAGTTCACACAGCTAGTAAGCAATGGAGCCACTTTTTTAGCCGGTAGGTTCTAATTTTAGCCTGAATACACAGTGATTCTGGCTCTGTACCCTTTGTTGCTTATATGTCTATGTGTATGTATGTGTGCCTTGATTTTACAAATGGATCATAAACACTTGCAAAGGCAAGTAAATGTCCTAAGAGAACATCAAACATCAAATATTCTCAAAATAACCTGCTATCATTAATGTCTCATTTTATAAAATAGTATCTTGTTTTTCCTTGGCATCAATGTCTCATACCTATGTATATTTCATAATAGCTGTTTCCAAATCTGCAATCCTCATCTAGTATCTTGCTACTTAGAGTGAGGTCCGGAAGCAGCAGTGTGCATCAGCTGAGAGCTTGTTGAAAGGCAGAATTTGTCCTCCAACCCCAGACCTGCTGAATCCAAATCTGCATTTGACAGGGTCCCTAGGTACCTGGAGGCACACTACAGTTTGATACACTCTGATCTAAAAACTTTCTTAAAACATACAGTCAAGAAAAACCTTTCCTTTTCTCTCTGTATTTCGTGCAGTCTGATCTTGACATAGTCCTTCGGAGTGCTACAGCTCTTTTCTTTTCAATGCAAACAGCTGCATTTAGTCGTCTTCTCCCAGCTTCCAGCTTAAAGGGATCTGAGTAAAACAAGAGAATTGTGTTTTCTCATAAGGCTAGAGAGGTATAATTTATTTTTTTCAGGTTGCTGCTTTTCACATCTCTGTGTTCACTTTGATTTCTGGCTTTCTTGTTCAGCTCCACAATGTATTGGCTCCGATAGCAGAGAGGGGTCCAGGCAAGCAGAGGAAGTCCCACTCCTCCTGCACTCTGGGTGTGGGGTTTGGGGTGGCTCTGTGACATAAGAGCTTGCACGACAGAAGCTGGCAGAGAAACTGTGCCTCAGAGACTGTCAAATTGTCTTCCTTCTCTCTCTCCACCTGCCGCAGTTTCTCATCTGTGGGAAGGGTCAGGTTTTCAGAATGGAGGGATTCCCAAACGTTACCCTCCTGCCTTTTCTTGGAACTTGGACTGCAATGCTGAACTCCTCAGAAAAAATCATCTGATAGAAAAGATAACATTCATATAGTAATTTAAAATGTACCATTTGGTTCACAGAGGCCAATCTCATACATAATCTTTTGAACTGCTATTATTAGTATTATCATTTTATTTGCAAAAATAACTAATTTGTCTCATAGTGTTTAGTTACTCCCCTAACGTCATGTCACTCGAGTGCTGAGGCCCCCTGCGAGGTGGGAGGGGCATGGAGTGTTCAGTCTGTCTAAGTCCATTATTTTATATAAAGCAAATGTTGAGTATCAGAAGAGCAAGGGTGTGGGTCAAATCCTGGGTTCAGAGGCAGGAAGAGAGGTAGAAAGTTTGGTGGGATCATGTGACAAGTAAGGGGAAAGTTACAAAGGTGATGACCAGGAAACCATGGTCGGATGCTCTCAGAACATTTCTATAGGTTTTTTGAGTGTGTGAGTTAGGTTGGCTTGAAGGACCAGAAGCAGAGTGGGTACTATTTAAAGAAATTTGCCCATAACATGATGCTCTTTCAATGGAATCCTGATAAGTATAGGTTGTCAATGATGAAAAAGCAGGATGACCGTGAAAATAAATGGTCAGGCAGCTCCACAGCCCTCGCTGTGGGTTGTAAAAATAACCACAACCAGCACAGTCCTAAAGCAGCTTTCCTTCCTGTCGATATTCCTCTTGTTTCAGCTCTAAAATGTTTCAGCTCTCGGAGTTGCACTGAGTCCAACTTCCAGCAAGGAGAATGCCTCACCAATATTCATTGTCATCACTGAGGTGGGGATTTTTTTAAAAAAAAATGAGGGTTCATGAAAACTTCCCTAGAGCTCTTTAAATACAATGTCTAGAAATATGCATTTTTAATAAGCTTCTGAGATGCTTCTTGTTCATACCAAAATTTGAGACCAAACCTTTTTGATGATAGAGGTAGAATATTACATATTTCTATCACAAAAGTATGTCTTTATGATATTTGAGGCGGAGAGAAAGTCTTGTCCTGCCTTGTGCATGCATCATTCTTAGAGGATCAAAGGCACTAATTTTCCAGATGGTCTTTTGGAAAGAAGACAGAAGGAACTTTGGGAGATGGGGGGAAGCAGGAAAAGATGAAAGAGCTGAGAACTGTTCATAGCTTCTTCTGCACTTCTAAGTGTGGGAGCGGGAAAGTGACAGCCTCTTCGGCAGGGATCTCTGGGAAATCAAAGGCAGCAAAAGGTGAATAGGCACCTAAGGGGCAGAGAAATATCAGGTTCTGCTGGTTTTCAGTCACATCAGGTCCCTCTCCACAGCTACACCCTCCTCACTCTTGCCTAAAACCAGAGCTTCATGCAGCTCCCCTTCAGTCACAGTGATTCCTTTCTTCAGCTGGAGCTCCATCGTCCTCTAAGAGTAACTTCCCTCTCTGTCTTTTGGAATGGAACCACCTCCTCAGTCTTGCTCCCTCGAAACTCATCCTCTCCCACTTCCACTTCCTGTTATTAATTGTGAAACACATCCATTTTACACCTCTATCCTTGTCTTGCCCTTCTGACTTTCTCTATCCTGTTGTTCTTTTCTTCAACTATGCAATTCCAAATTCCTTGGGTTTGCTAAAATGTCAGCCCACAGACACAATATAGGCTGAC
Organism: Choloepus didactylus; assembly: GCF_015220235.1. Taxonomy (NCBI): domain Eukaryota; kingdom Metazoa; phylum Chordata; class Mammalia; order Pilosa; family Megalonychidae; genus Choloepus; species Choloepus didactylus. The sequence continues at coordinate 77,791,699 of NC_051321.1, read as the reverse complement.
TAACTCTTGGTACCTTATACTTGTCCCGATGCTACCCAAGGAGGCAGTAGGTGTTGCTAACTTGCTCCCTCACATCTTAGAGGCAGCACTTAGTTCTGCTTCACACATCTACAACTCAACCACAGTCACATTTTGCACCTATTTTCAGATATCGGGTTTTGCCTTCTTCCCTGAGTCTGATCTCTTGCCTTGGACTTCTGTTTATTACCAAGGACAGGACCTGGTCTCTCATTTCCCTATCGCCTCATTTTCCTTCTGTTCAAAGCTCAAAACCCAAGTTTGTGTCTTGGGTCCTGCACTGCTTAACAGGGATGCCGGCCCACTTTTCAGGGGTCCTTCTCCTCCTGCCTTCCTTGAGCTGTGCCCTCCCTCAGGCAAGTGCTTGCCTACCCTGAGACTTACGGATGGTGCTCATTTTGGAGTCTTTATTCACCTTAAAGGCACCTACTGTTCCATTTTCTCCACCAAACTCCCTTACCTCCAACACTCCATTTTCACTCCTCAATGAGAGAATCTAATTCTATGCTTCCCCTCTCACTGCCTGTAAGGTTATCCATGCCCCTTGGACAGATGAACCTTCTTGACGAGACAGAAGTTAAGGAGAGAGGTAAATGACTATAAAAATGATTCAGCAACAAACTGCAAACCTCACAATTTTTCCTTCCTGTTCAGTTTGTGTCAAAATGAAAAATAATTTGTGATGAGAACTAAGTTACACTAAGATGTCATTGCCATACTGTCTTTTTCAATCCTTGACAGAAGTTGAGATGCCTGGAAAACAACTTATGTTTAGTAGCCGTTTCCAACTTTCATTCCCAGATTTTCTCATCATTTCTTTGTCACAGTGAACCTATAGGATGAAATGGGAAGCATTCCTGCTACTCTGAGGGTGAGCAAGAAGATTGAAATTTATTGATTTTTTTAGAGTCACTGACTCCACAAAATATAATCCATGGTGACCAACTTCTTATCCAGAAGACAAAAACATGCATTAGAAAGCTTTCCTTCTTCTTCCTCTCCCTCTCCCTTTCTCTTTTATCCTTTTTCTCCCTCTCCTGCCTTCTCTTTCTCTTTCTGTCTCATTAATGTAGAGACTAGGAATACAACTTGTAAATTTAATAGGCCAGAAATTTCAAACTAACTCTCAAACGTGGAAGGCCATTTCACAAACATGTGATCATCTCTTCAACAGATAGCATAAAACCTGATTTTCTGTGTCGTTTCTAAATAGGTTCCCTTTGGAGAATTCAGAGGAGAAATCGCTTATTTGGAGTATAAGTTAGCATACATCATTTTTTGGTACCGATCATGTAACGATCTCAGATTTTTCAGTTAAGTGGGTGCTTGTCTCTTCGGCCCCACTTTCCGCTCTCCACCACGATGTCAGCGCAACCGTGGGTTGTAATATGCCTGCTGTCCTTGAGATTTTCCTGGAATTTGAGATCCATGACTCTGAATATGGCTATTTCATACCTTCTTTCAGGTGAATTTTTGGCCTCCCCTGATATCACCGTGTTATCAGTTATAGCAGGAAAGGTGACTGTTACATAACCCACACACATACATCCCATGGCTGCAAATCCTAAGTGAAATGATGAACAAAAAAAAAAAACATAGCAAAATTTTTTTTTAGAAAGCCTGCTATGGATTATAAAGGCCCTTCAAAACTAAAATCCAGAGAATATCGAGATCAAAACCAAAGTTTAAGATAATGATTTGAGAATGTACGGCTCTCTGTTTTAGAAGATGTGATGGCACTTCACAATAGAATGATAAGATAACCTTTAATTTTACTAAATTGGATAGAAAATTGTTATTCAATGTCTTTTTTATAAGATTTCATTTTTTCGTGTATACAATATGTATTTTTTTGTATGTATTTCTATACCCTGCTTCACCGACAAGGATTTTAGAGCCTAACTGGTAAAGGAAGATTTATTTGTTGTTTCTTCCATTCCATATGACCACAGACAATTCTCTCACTCCTTTTAGGCTCTTCATCCTTATTTTTAAAGTAGGGGTCTAGAGATATGCTACCTTGTTTTGTTTTGTGAGAACCTAATTTGTTTATGAGAACTTGTAATGAAACACTAAAGAATGTTATACAAGACTGTCTCTCTCTCTCTTGTTTTTTTACTGTTATTGTTATTCATTCTGGGGATAGGTCATCTCATGAAGAAACATGTAGACTCTGATGCTCAGTGCCTGATGTATTATAAAAATGGAATACTTAGGTTTTTGAACATATGTTGAATGAGGATTTGGACACTAGACTAAGGGTGTGATGCTATGTTTTGAGTTTAATTATAGTGATAGTATTTATTGAGCAGCTACTATTTATTCTATATAGCGACATGTACTTTGCATATATTATTATTCATGTTTCAAAAACCTTACAAGGTTAGGATTATGTCCCCAGTGTATTGATAGGAGAATTTGAGATTAAGTTTAAAAACTTTTATAGTCTGTAAATGCCTGTTAGGATTTGAATTCAAAGGGTACTAGCTCAGGAGCTGCTGTAATACCTATTTCTTTGCTACTCTACCTATCTTAGGGAGGCAATATTGGAAAGCAGAGGTGTTGTGATCATTTGAAGAATATCTGCAGAATTCTGTTTAATCACCTGATTACTTTTGGCAGCAAAGTTATATCAATGTGTCTTTGAATAAATGACTTTGATCAACCAAGGTCTAATCACCTTGATCATATATTTACTCACTTAGACTATATTTGGGACACGCTATTAAAGAAGATTATATAAAATCTACTCAATGATATTTTAATCATAGTTTTTAAAATTCTATAATCAAATAAAACATTTGATATTTATATTGAAACCTGCCCATGGCTGTAGGAAAATGATTTATTCACCTTTTCCACTGCTCAGTTGCTACATCATTTGGTACTTCTTTTGAAGCTAAGCTGAACTCTGCTGGGATTCAGGTCTACCCTTCCTGGTGACACATGCCAGAAGGCCACCAGAGCTTTGTACATGCTAGTCAAAGGCACCTATTAGAGAATCCCTCATCCAAGGGGAGGCCCATGGCTTCTGGTAAAAAGCCTTGGTTGGCAGAAGAGGGGGTGGGTAGAGATTGGCATCTCCCATTGGAGTTCTCTTGTGGCCCCATTCTCAGTTGAACTTAGGTATAGATTACTGGGTAGGAGATGAGACTGAAGATTAAACAGAAAGAGCGGTTCCATCAAAAACTCTTAAACCTCTGGGACTGAAGCAGAATGCTTAATTTCCCTTTAATAACAGATGCCTAAAGTGGGGAGAGAGGTGTTCTCCCCTGTTTCCCATCAGCACACCAATCACATTGGGTATGTCCAAGACACCAATATATTGGACAGTGTTCTACTGGGCAGTCCTATGGGATATGGCAGCTGAGTCCAGAAGGGCCAGTCCCAAGCTGATATAGCATCCTCAGAAATGCTCACAGTGGTGAAGTTTTATAAAAGCAGCAAAAGTCAAAGTTCTCAAGCGGCAGAGTCTAGCAGAAGAGATTGGGCACCGAGGAAGAGTAAAGAAATGACAGACAGCTAAGACAACCAACAGGCAGCTGATCACAATTGCTCGAGATCACTGGGGTGACACTCTATTAGTAATTCCTTATAAGGCTTGGCGAGAACTTTGCAAGGGTTTCCACTAGGGTCTTTGGCCTGCATTGGCTTATAAGGTTACACTGAATCTTAGGTTACATTAAATAATGTTCCTTTTATAATATATACCCAGAAAAAAGTTAACAATGTTACAGCTTTGGGCTATTACTCTCTTTTTCATTTGCTTTTTTCTATTATTTAAGTGCAGTCAGTATTTCAGAACATGCCTCAGAGCACTAAATGTAGTTCCAGCATATGTTGTAGCCCAAGTGTCATTTCCAATATAGAGTTTCTCATGTATTCCATCTGAAAACCAATCTTAGAAAATACAGACTTTCTTGGGCAAAAATGAGCCAGGGAACCCAACAACAAAAAGACAGACAACCCAGGTAAAAACGGACAAAGGACTTGAATAGACATGTCTTCAAAGAACACATACAAATGACTAATTTTAAGTGCATGAAAATATACTCAGCATCATTCATCATTAGGGAAATGTAAATCAGAACTAAAGTGACATACCACGTCACACTCACTGGAAAATAACAAGTGTTGGAACCCTCTGACATTGCTGTTAGGAATGTAAAATGATTCAGCCACAGTAAAAAACTATTTGATGGTTCCTCAAAAATTTAAACAAAGAATTATCATATAACCCTGCAATTCCACTCCAAGGTGTATGCCCAAAAATAATTGAAAATAGAAACTCAAACAGATACTGTACAAATTTGTTCATGGCAGTATTATTTGCAACAGCCAAAAGGTGGAAACAACCCAAGTATCTATTGGCATGTAAAAAATGGTGAAATAACAAATTTTATGTCATACATATGTGTTACCACAACAATACAAATCAACAGTAGAGCCAGGGCCAATAGTATGTTTTGTGCCATCTGGCACTGTGGCACTCTGAGCTCTCTGCTCTGCTTAGGTGAGGTGTAGCAGGATGTGTGAGCAGGGTTGGGACCTTGGCTGCATATAAGAACATTGTATTCTATGTCCATGAATGGGAAGTTCGTGCCTATGAAGTTAAGCTTCTATACAAGAAGAGTAATCTGTAGCTGGAAATCCAAATGGGACAAAGGGACCACAGGGACCTGTGATATAACACATTTGGCAGTGGTCAGAGGAAGAAAAGCCTAACAAATTCTCCTGAGTTCAGGTAGCTATCACCAAGTTGCATGCCCCAACCAGCAGTGGGTTCAGCTCAACGTAATAAAACAAGAATAAACTATCAGCATGTTCACATGCACAGAGACGTGTAACATCACTCAAAGCATGTGATTCCAGCAAAATATGCATTTGATTCCTCCTTTTCCCTATGAAAAATTCCATGATTAGTGCATTTCTTATTTCTGCAAGAAACTCATGGGCTGGTTTAGAAAGTAACAGAGTTATACATACTTTCCTGGAGCAAAGTGGCTTGGAAAGAAAACCTCTTGGCCAAGCTTGCTCTCTCAGGTCCACTAAAGTATTTTCTGTACTCATAAACTACTGTGCGCCCAAACAATTTCTTCCATGCAGCTTGAAGATTCTCTAAATTAGGAAACATAGTGACTTCTAGCCACACTGGTGTACAGTAATAGTAATCTCCTCAGGTAGATTAAACTCACCAGAGCCGCAGGTTGCTTCATAAGAGGTTGAGTAATCCTTATTTGTCACTCAATGAAAAGATAAAGTGTAGCTGGAAGCAAGAATGGCTCAGAATCCATTACTGCCCTCCAAAATCTTGGCTCCTCCTAGGTCTTTCCTATCACATCAATGGTAACCGCTTCCACAGTCTCCAGCCCCAGACCCTGCAGTCATCCTTGTTTTCTTTATTGCCCTTCCCTGCTCATCTAATGGGTCTCCAAGCCCTATCCATTCTATATTGACTGTATACATAGAGCTGTGGTGTTTTAAATTTTTTTTTTCTTTTTGCAGGGAAGGTGGATATTATACATATTTTTAAGAAGTCGATGGGCCAGAAAATCATACATATTCATATAAAAAAGAAAAATTGGCATAATTTATGGGACTAGATGGGCTTAGCGAAGTTGGTTATGAACCTCAACATGAAAAATTAAAAAATCCCAACATCTCAAGAACTTGTCCAATCATATTCAGGCTCATGTGGGTCCTATTTCAGTCTTCATCACTTATCGTTTCACAGTGTTGCCAGATCTTTAAAAATCCTAAGCTAAGTTATATCATTCCTTAATTTAAAAACAATAATTGATTCTTAATCACTTCAACACAGCATTTGACTTCTTAGCTTCGACCTTTGTCATGATTCTGTTTTCCAGGCATGGAAATTTACATGTAGTTTTTTTTTAACAAGTAATTAATTTATACACTTGAAGGACTTAATCATTCTGTTTCAACTCTAGGCAGTTTTCCCCCTTTCCCAGCAACACCTATCACTCCCATATCCCCCTTCCCAGCCCTCTGCTACTTCCCACCCTTCCTGATTCAATTCTTTCATGTCTGTTTCAGATAGAATTAAGCACTTCTATATTTTTGGTCTGATAATCATTTTATTTAAACCACCATCACCATATGTCATTCATGTATTATGGTCAGTTATTTGTGTATCTTTCTACCCTGATAGATTGTGAATCCCTGGAATTCAGAATCTGTTCATGAACTTTATCCCCAGAATTTATTACTGTGATTGTCCAATAGTAAGATGCTTAACACATATTTTAATCAATCAAAAATTAATGTGAAATTAATTAATCAGTTTACTTTTCAGGGTATTTACTTACCTTTCAGTGCAGGTTGCCTACTAACCTCCTTATGGTTAAATGTAAATTTAGGCTGAAGTCCACACCCTAGGTGATGATATTCCAATACATTTTTCTGTTATCTCTGCCTCTAGTTTAAGGTTGGAGGTGAATGATAAAGCAGGTGCAATCATCAGACAAACCATTCCTTTTAAGTTCCTGTACTTAGGATGTAGTAGAGGGAAAATGAAAATTTGAACAGGGAAAACTAAATTTCTGCAACCACCATTTTATCATAACCTTTGGTAAAGTCAGCCCTACATCTAGAGTTGTACTGTCCAGTATGGTATCTACCAGCTATATGTACCTATTTACATTTAGATTTAAAATAATTAAAATTATGTAAAATTAAAATTTCTGTTACTTAGCTGCACTAGTCATGTGTTTAATGGTTACCATATTAAGCTGAGCAGACATAGAACATTCCATTCATTATGATGGAGAGTTCTATTGGTCAGCACTGATCTAGAAGATTCCCCAAACTACACAAAGAGCTATCTTTGTAAATGCAACTTATTTATGTCACTCTCATGTCTAAATTTTTTAGCTTCTCTAGATCATACTTAATATCAAATTCAAAAATTTTAAAATGCTTCCCATGCCTATGATGAACTGCCTGTCATGACTATCTCTGCAGCTCCTTAGATTTTCATATTCCCACATGCATACTATGAGCTAGAAGAAATAGCATACTTACAAATTGACAAACTGGCAGAGTACTCACTACCTCCAAACCTTTTGCCTAGAATTTCTACCTAAGTATCTAATTCTTGTAATCTTTCTAGACACAACAACATGAAACCTCCCTTGACTCTCTCAGCTGGTAATAACTTTATATACCTGTGTTCCCATAATTCCACATGTTTATCTTTCATTATTCTACAAGCTGAATTTTCAGGTACAACTTTCCCTTGACAATGGTGATATGCCCTTCACTTCTATCATATGGTGAAAATATTTGATAACACATAATGAGGGAACCTATGGAATAAGCACATCAACATTGAATACAATGTTCTCTTACCACCAATCCTCACCCCACCCCCCCAAAATGAGATTATACATTAAAAGTTCCTAAATTTGATGATAGCTTGGATTATATATCTCTACACTGTTAGCATTGTGTGATTTACAAGTTGATTCTCTAACATCTCCTTATAAAAATGAAAATGTATCTCAATTTTTTTGAGTTAATTGCTAAAATTATGTTGTTTCCATATTATTTAATTTATTGGGTTTAGTAAATGTCTGCTTTGGCCACACCAAGATTATGGTTACATATTCAGAGATGCCTTTTTGAAGGTGAAGAATAACACAAGAAGCTGAATAAATGTATCATGAGATGTAATATTCAGAGAAATAATTGGAGAATGTATTATATTTTCAACATTTAGCCATTATAATCAACTTTAATCATCAAAGCTGCTTGGAGTCTTTAGTATTTTAACATTAATTTCAAAATAATTTATTCTATTATTACACTGACTTTCATACTAATGTAAATGAACTTAATAAGATGAAGCTCAAATGTAATGGTAAAACAAAAATATAATAGAAACTGTAACCCAAATGAGTGCACTCCAAAGCAAAGAGGTTTTTTGGCTGGCTTCTGTGGAGAAATTTTCATTTCCTCTAATCCATATCACAGACTTCTTGTCACATCACCAAAAGGGAGATAAAAATTCTAATGAAATGTTTTTGCATTTAAATGATAAGTCCTCCACTGTTCTCATTTGCCTTCAGAATTGATTGCTTCTAAAACATGGCACTCCAGGGTTAAAGATACAACTTGAAGCTCCGTTACTCACACCCATACCTGCTCCCTCCCCCAAAGGGCCTTCTTTCTGTAGAGGTTTTCCTGACTTTCCATCCTTATTTCTCAATTACAGAGAAAATGATCTTTGTTTAATTTTAATTTTTGGAAATTATAAGTTGTACTCAACCAGTCATTGTCATTAAGTCTAATATGCATTGATTACCTGGGAAATAATGACAAAATTAAATATGCCTATTTAACTGTTGAATCCTGGATAAATATTTGTTGATGTTACTTCATTCTAATTAAAAATGGTGAGTACATAAAACTACATTTGTAGGTTAGCCTTTGTGACTACTTCTGCTCTTTACTCTCCATGAAAATTTATAACAATTAGTTCATATTAACTATACTTTAAAAATAGATAAATAAATCAACTCTACTACGATAGCCTGTGATATGAAAATGGTAACAGCACTATTAAATATATCTACGATGATATAGTGCATTATATCTCAGGCCAAGTTAACAGAAATTTTTTTGTTCCTTGAATAACCCAATAACCAAACAAAATGAGAAGGCGAATGATATGAAACACATACTTGACACAAGTATATCTTATCCCTTTTACTATTTGTTTCTTCCACCTCCTGGTAACATGAGTTCTGGCCTCCCTATGCCATTCTTCTATTTGTTATACACGCACACACACACGTGTGCACACACACATACACCTGTACATCTGTGATGCTGGAGGCCACTGGATCATCTCATAGGTCTTCCCCACCCCCCACCCCAGCCCAACAACAGCCAGTGAACGTAACACAATAAATAGAACTTTTGTTCTAGACCCAGTAACAGTGGGGCCATGACAGAACCCAATCACAAAAACACAGTCTTTGTGTTGAGACTGGATTTTTATGTGAGCACCACTTATTCAATCACTAATTGAGCACCAGTCTTAGAAGTTGTGGTTATTTGTCCGCATGTCACCTGGCAATAAATGCCATTAGAAAATTTGCTAAGGTGGAATATAGAGTGCTAGAAGATTTTAACTATCAGTTCAATCTCCTCCTCTTACTATCTGTGAGACCCATACTTCTGTTTTCTGGGTTTCCATCATTTTTCATCTATAACATGAGGTAACAATAGATTGTTCCACATAGAACTGAAGGCTTAAATAATTCACAGAAGTACTTAAAAAGATGCATGGCACTTAATTTTCTATAAATGTTACTTATGATAATTTTTAGGTAGTGTAAATGAGGTTTCTAATTTGAAAGACTATCTACTACATCAGGGCTTTAGCAATGAGATTGCATAAATAATGTTTTCAATATAATTATGTATTAATGTTCATTGATATTTTATTATCTTTGCATTCCCATTATCTTCACAGCACCTGGTATTTTACTTGTAGGCATGGAACCGTCTTTCTTACCTGAGGCTCAGATAGATGAATCATTTAATGAATTTATAAAAACATTTTATGAGTATCTATTTGGAATTATAATATAAATGGATAAATCCCCTGTTGTTTTAAAAAATATTTTATTCATTAATTCCTATACTATATACTAACCAGTAATTTGTCTTTTTTCTTCTTTTAATATAGTTATTGCAATAAAATGGAATAAATATAGTTAGCTTAGAATTTCTGCACAACATTGGTCGTATCAGGTCTGCAGTGCCAGGACCCTTTGGCCTAAATGGTATAGGAGCTCCAGTTAGAATCTTCTTAACAGTCTTATTTTCCCCACTGTACCCCAACTCCCATGCCTTCTAGACTGACTTGCACCATCAAATAGAAATTAGGTTGTACAGTGGGTAGGCTCTGAAGCTACCCAACCAAGAGGTTGGGGACAAAAGGGAAGGGAATGTGATATAAAGTACATATGCTGTCTATTTAACATCCCTTCCTTGATGAAGCATTCCTCTCCAAATCCATAGTCCTGGCAGAGCCATGCATCATGGTGTGCAACCCCAACCTCTCGCAGCCCAACACAAAAGCAGACGCTGCTTCTCATCTGGGCATCCAGTGGTCTTTGAAGCACATTTCTGAAAGTGCTAGGGGGAGAAACTATTTCCTGCTTTGGGGTCATATTGCTGAAGTTCCAGAACCAACTTCTCTTGCCACCTGGAGGAAGCCTATAGGTCTTAGGAAAGAATCAGGCCAGCCCTAAGAAAGAAATAGATCTAAGAAATGGAATGAAAGAGAAACTCAGTGAAGTTGTTTGAAACCCAGGACCTGATGGGGTTTGAAATCACTTCCTAAGCCTTCTCCAGGAGCTCCCACTTACAATAGCCAATATATTGCCTTTTTTACCCAAGCTTCTTTGAGTCGTATTTTTGTCACTAGCTACAGGAAGCGTCCTGATTAGTTTAGCTAGGGGAAAAACTTGAAGTAACTTTGATTTTAATTATTCCTTTGAGTTTAAGGAAAGAAAAGGAAAAATTAAGAGGAGAAACCATGTACTAGAACTTCTTCCAGTTATTCATATATTTATAAAATATTTATTGAGCACTTAGTATGTGCTAGACATTTTTCTAATTGCTTAGGAGAGTTCAATAAACACAACGGGCAAAATTCTTGCCCTTGGGGGCTTACATTTTAATAGGGAGGGTCAGACAATAAAAAAGCATTATACATAAGTGTATACTATAATTTATTTGAAGGTGTAAGTGTTATGAAGAAAAAGTAAAACAGCCCAGGAGGACTGTGTGGGAGCTAAGGTGGAAATTTTATTAGGGTGGTCAGGGAAGGCCTATTTGAGAAAGTGGGATTTAAGGAAATGTTTGAAGGAGAAAATGAAGAGTTTTCCACTTGCAGGGAATAGCCAGTGTAAGGGCCCCAATACTGTAGAAGCATGCATGAAATAGTTAAAGAACAACAAGGACTGAGCAAAACAGAAACAGTTCAGAGGAGAATAAGGGAGAAGATGCCAGAGAGGAGATGCGAAATCATCTCTCAGAAGGCTTCATGAGCCATTATAAATTTATTCTAAATGAAATGGAGAGCTATTGAGGATTTTTTTTAATTTTTTTTTTTTTTTAGAAATTGTTCAGGTACCATACAACTAGCCAAAGATCCAATGTGCACAATCAAGTGCCCACAGCACCACCATATAGCTGTGCAACCATCAACACAATTTTTTTTTTCAATTTAGAGAACATTTTCACTACTCCAGAAAAGAAATAAAGACAAAAAAAAGGAAACTCAGATCCTCCCATACCCCTAACCATGCCCCTCTCCATTATTGATTCATAGTTTTGGTGTAGTACATTTGTTACTGTTGATGAAAGAATTTTAAAATACTACTTACTGTAGTATATAGTTTGCAATAGGTATATATTTTTCCCTATATGCCTCTCTATTATTAACTTCTAATTATAGTGACATACATTTGTTCTAGTTCATGAGAGAGATTTCTAATATTTGTATAATCATGGACATTGTCCACCACAAGATTCACTGTTTTATACATTCCCATCGTTTAACCTCCAACTTTTTTTCTGGTGACATGCATGACTCTGAGCTTACCCTTTCTACCACCTTTACACACCTTTCAGCACTGTTAGTTATTCTCGGAACATGCTACCATCACCCCTGTCCTTTTCCAAACATTTAAGTTCACCCTAGTTGAACATTCTGCTTATAATAAGCAACCACTCCCCATTCTTCAGCCTCATTTCTATGTCCTGGTAACTTACATTTCATGTCTATGAGTTTACATATTATAATTAGTTCATATCTGTGAGACCGTGCAATATTTGCCTTTATGTGTCTGTCTTATTTCACTCAGTATAGTGCCCTCAAAGTTTCTTCATCAGCCCATTTCTTTTAAGATGGTTTTGTTCACACACTATACATTCTGTCCTAAGTAAACAATTGTTGGTTCCCCGTATAGTCACGTACTTATGTATTGAGCACCACTGCCACTCTGTATATAAGGGCATCTCCATTTCTTCCACAAAGATGGAAAAAGAATCAAAGAAGGCAGAGAGGCAAAAAAAAAAAAAAAAAAAAATAAAGAAAAGAAAAAGAAAGAAAGAAAGAAAAACAAAAAAAAAAAAAAAATTGATAGCTAGAAGGTGACAAAAGGAAAGATAGCATTAACCTAAAGTAGCATAAAGAATCAGACAACATTACCAATGCCAGGAGTCCCATACTCTTCCCCTCTACCCCACGCCCCACCCATATGCATTTAGCTTTGGTATATTGTCTTTGTTACATTAAAGGAAGCATAATACAATGTTTCTGTTAATTCTAGCCTCTAGTTTGCATTGATTGTATTTCCCCCCAATCCCACCCTATTTTTAACACCTTGCAATGTTGACATTCATTTGTTCTACGTCATGTGAAAACATATTTGTAGCTTTTATTACAATCGTTGAGCATCCTAGGTTTCCCTGAGCTATATAGTACCAGTGTTTATTGTTCATCTTTTGTTCTGGTGTCCCACATGGTCCCAGCCTTCCTCTTTCAACCATATTCACAGTCATCTTTGTTCAGTGTACTTACATTGCTGTGCTACTATCTCCCAAAATTGTTTTCCAAACTTCTCACTCCTGTCTTTTCCTTTCTGTCTGCAGTGCTTCCTTTAGGTTTCCTGTAGAGCAGGTATCTTGTTCACAAACTCTGTCATTGTCTGTCAGAGAATATTTTAAGCTCTCCCTCATATTGTAAGGATAGTTTTGCCAGATATAGGATTCTTGGTTGGTGGTTTTTCTCTTTTAGTATCTTAAATATATCACCCCACTTCCTTCTTGCCTCCATGGTTTTTATTAAGAAATCCACACATAGTCTTATCAAGTTTCCTTTGTGTTTGATAGATCACTTTTCTCTTGGTGCTTTCAGGATTCTCTCTTTATCTTTGATGTTTGATAATCTGAGTATTAAATGTCTTGGCGTAGGCCTATTCAGATCTATTCTGTTTGGGGTACACTACACTTGTTGAATCTGTAATTTTATGTCTTTCGTAAGAGATGGGAAATTTTCATTGATTATTTCCTCTTTTATTACTTCTGCCCCTTTTCCCTTTTCTTCTCCTTCTGGGACACCAATGACAAATAAATTCTTGGTTTTCATTTTGTCCTTAGGTTCTTGGAGATGTTGCTTGTATTGTTCCATTCTTTTCTCTATCGGTTCTTTTGTGTGTAGGCTTTCAGATGCCTTCTTCTCCAGTTCCGGAGTGTTTTCTTCTGCCTCTTGAGATCTGCTGTTGTATGTTTCCATTGTGTCTTTCATCTCTTGTGTTGTGCGTTTCATTTCCATAGGTTCCACCAGCTGGTTTTTTGAACTTTCAATTTCTGCCTTATGTACATCCTGTGTTTTCATTATATGGTTCAGCTCTTTCACCATATCTTCCCTAAACTTTTTGAATTGTCTTATAATTAGTTGTTTCAATTCCTGCTTCACAGTTGAAGTGCAAGTTTGTTCCCCTGACCAGGCCATAACCTCATTTTTCTTAGTGTAGGTTGTAGTTTTCTGTTGCCTGGGCGTAGTTTCCTTGGTTACCCCAGTCAGGCCTCTCCAGACCAGAATGGGCTCAGGTCCCAGAAGGTAGAAATATTCAGTATCTGGTTTCCCTAAGGGTGCATCTTAGAAAATTGATACACCCTGTGATGCCTCAGGTCGCTGTGCTTTTCTACCCAGCAGGTGGTGTCTGTTAGCCTATAATTCCAGACTGGTGTAAGAAGGTGTGGCTGTTTTTCCCCAAGTTCTGAATGGAAGTCAAGTAGTAGAGCTGGGCCCCACCCCTTTCCTCTTAGAGCAGATAGACCCTCTAGGAGGATGTCATTAGCATTTCAATGGTCTCTCTCTGCCTGTGTTATACCCTTGTCTGGGTCACAGCACTGGGAACTGAAAATGGCTGAGGCTTTCTCCACTGAGCCGAAAAAGGAACAGAGAGTCCCCTTCATAGCTAGTCTGAGGCGACCCTCCAGCTCTCCAAGGTTAGTCGTCACTCAGAGCCTCTGTCTGCTTGTGAAAGATTCGTAGCTCGTGGTGAGCAGTTCGTACTAGCTAATTAAAACCCCAGTTGGAGCTCAGCTGAGCTACATTCGCTTGCTGGGAGAGAGCTTCTCTCTGGCACCACGAGGCTTTGCAGTCCGGGCTGTGGGGGGAGGGGACTCCTGGCTTGGATCCACAGTTTTTACTTACGGATTTTATGCTGTGATCTTGGGCATTCCTCCCAATTCAGGTTGGTGTATGATGAGTGGATGGTCATGTTTGTCCCCCCGCAGTTATTCCAGATTATTTACTAGTTGTTTCTGTTTTTTTTTTTTTTTTTAGTTGTTCCAGGGGGACTACTTAGCTTCCACTCCTCTCTATGCCACCATCTTAGATCCTCTGCTATTGAGGATTTTGAGTAGAGGTATGGCATCACATAAATTGCCATTTAAAAGTAAAATTTGGCTGCTTTTTAAAGACTAGATCATGGGAGCATGGAGGAGCAAAGCTAGAATAAGAGAGACAAGTTAGAAAGATATTGCAGTGATCAAGGTGAGAAGTATTGGTAAATTGTCCAGGGTAGGAACACGGGTTTGTAGTGTGAAATCTTTAATTATCATACATATTTTCAATGTAGGGCAAACAGTATTTTCTTTCAGAATTGATTTGATATGGGGTGTGAGAAAAAGAAAGAAGGCCAGGATGATGTTAAGATTGTGGCAGGATTTGCAATTTATGGGCTGAAAGAACATTTATAAAATATTTATTGAGCACTTACCATGTGCTAGACACTTAATGCCATTAACTCTGAGTCTCAGAGTCTGCATGGACCTTGATTTGGGAGGAATTTAAGAAATTTGGAAATATTTGGCTGTATTTGGATAACTGGACTTAAAGCATTTTGAACCAAAACATTTTGTCTTAAGTTCAGTGTTCCCTGAGTGTTCTGTAGGGAGTTGGTAGTATTCGATGTCAGGTTCAAGGAGTGAATTGTACACACTGGAGGCAAAAGAGGATAAGAAGCAGCAAGCATTTGTCCAGTAGGATATGTTTTTTATTGTTTCTCAGTTTGACAGAATGCCACAGGGTATCTCTGGAGCCTTACAGAATTCACCAGTAGCTGATGGAGAGTGTGGTTGGGGATATGAACTATTTGTTTCAATTAGCCAATTTAGATGATATAATTTATAACATAAATAAATAATAGTCACAAAACAGATGTGTACTGAACTGAAACTCTATTTTTCTAACAGAATTTAATTTTCTCTATGAGCTCTCATTTCTACTTGGCGGTGAAAACTTAATTTTGACACCTTCAGTTATATTCAGTCTCACTCAGTAATTTATTTCAATCATATTAGGTATTTTCTCATTTACTGTCCAGTTCTAAGCCATCACCTCAGTGCTACCTCTCCCCTTCCCTCTGGGTTGCTTAACATCCATACAGAATGCACACAGCCCTGCAGAAGGTGTTAAAAAAGAACAGGATGTATGCTTGGTCTCTGGAATTGGTGATAAGTATTGCTGGTTACTGAAGTGATGAGCGGAATGAATGGTTGAGATACAGTTGAAGACAAGAAGATGAGAGGAAGGCATTTCAAGGTGCTAGAAGGTGAGGATATTGGAAGAATCCTCTATATGTAGGTTGAAAAAGCAAATATTAATATAAGAATATTATCAGAATTTTTTTTTAGCGTAGCAACAATATGTAGATTGCTTGGCTTGGTTATGTGGGACACATAACTTTCTGGAACATAATGATTTTACAGAGGCTTGTGGATATTCCTCACTACCCAGGAAAGAGGTCTGTTTCACCTCTGCTAATTGGGTACACTCTCTTGGCTCAAGGGCCATTCAGGAGGTTGTCGAGCCAGCTCATATTTTTTGACAATATTTGCAGCTTTTTCTGGGCCCCAGAAGTAGGATCAGAAGTAGGAGAATGAGAAAGAGCATGTAATAGAAGCTAATCACCGATTGAGTCTGACACCAGGGCAGAACCCTTCTGAGGTTAATCATTTGGAACTTAGTGTTTTTATTCTAAGCTGCATGGTGTCTCCATTTCAAATGCTGTCCTTTTTCTTTGCTGCCCAGATTGGGGTAAAAGCCATGCCGGTAGCAGAAGAAAACATGATATTTTACATAATCTTGCTTGGGATGAGTTTCCTTGAAGATACTTGAGAAGAGAACCGCATCATTTAAAACATACTAAGAACACTACACAAAGAGAGTTGAGAGTGGAGCTGGTATTTGGCATTAGTGGTCCATGACTTAGAAAATCCAGCATTGCTTTCACTACCTTGCTTTTATTGGGGGTGAGGTGGGGCGCCAGTGCCAGCTGCCCATGTTTCCCGCTTTGGGGAAATGAACATATGGTTATGGCAGACACCACTGGTTGGCCCTCACTCTTTATCCTCTATTTTCCTTTGCCAGCTTTTTGTAGAGATCATGGCCATCCAGCTGAAGACTTCATTTATGCCTTGCTGCTATGTATAACTGTTTGGCTAAGTTTCAGCCAAGGGATGTGAGCCTATGTGATGTGTGCCCTTAAGGAGAATAGGCATTAAATAAACAGATATATAAATAATTAAAATAAAAGTTAAAAGTCAACAATAATAAAAATAATAAATATCAAAATTTTAAAAAGAGAATTGGCAGGCACCCCACTTTTCCTGCTCTCCCTCACACTGGCTAGAAAGCTGTTATGATGATAGGAACTGAAGAAAACACTTTAGACCATGAGAAGTGTAGTTATTGAATGGTGTTGCCCCTCACCCCCCACTCCCACCCCAGAAATTATGTCCCTTCAGATCTCCAAATGTGACCTTCTTTGGAAATAGGGTATGCTGGTTTGGATGTATTATGTCCCCCAAAACACCATGTTCTTTAATGCAATCTTGTGGGGTAGACGTACTACTGTTGATCAGGTTGGAATCTTTGACTTAGATTGTTTCCGTGGAGATGTGACTCACCCAACTGTGGGTAATACCTTTGATTAGATTATTTCCATGGAGCTGTGGCCCCACCCATTCAGCATGGGTCTTTATTAGTTTACTGGAGCCCTAAAAGTGCTCAGACAGAAGGAGCTCGGTGCTGCAACTGAGAGAGACATTTTGGAGATGGCTGTTGAAAGCAGACTTTTGCTAGCCCAGAGTTTCCTCTGGAGAAACTAAGAGAAATGAAGCTCTGAGTTTGCCCCGGTATATGCTAAGACAGGACTATCAGGTGCTTAGAGAGAAACATCCTGGGAGAAAGAATCAAGAATGCATAGGAGCTGAGAGAGGAGCTGGAACACAACCCGGGATCAGCAGATGCCAGCCATGTGCCTTCCCAGCTAACAGGTTTTCTGGACACCACTGGCCATCCTCCAGTGGAGGTACCTGATTGCTGATGTGTTACCTTGGGCACTTTATGGCCTTTAGACTGTAACTTGTAACCAAATAAACCCCCTTTATAAAAGCCAATCCATTTCTGGCATTTTGCATAACAGCAGCATTAGCAAACCGGAACATAGGGTCTTTGCAGATGTGATTAGTTAAGGGTTTTATGATGAAATCATCCTGGATTTACAGAAGGTCCTAAATTCCTTATAAGGAGAGGAGAAGACACAGAGACACACAGAAGGAAGAAGACTGGGAAGACAGAGTCAGGGATTAGAGTTATACCACCACAAGCCAAGGAACCAGAGCTGGAAGAGACAAGGAAGAATTTTGCCCTAAAACATTAGTAGGGAGCATGGGTCTATGGAGATGCTGAGTGTGGATGTCTAGTTCCCATCCTTGGAAAATAAGTTTCTGTTGTTCTAAGCCACCAAGTTTGTGGTCATTTGTTTCAACAGCCCTAGGAAACTAATGCAAGATGGAATCTGCATGTTGCGATGGCAAAGCAGCAAAGCAGAAAGCCTAGGTATGGACTATCAGCCCTGGATTCTTGGGCTTGGGCAGATATGTGAGAAAGAAATAAACTTCAACCTATTTCAGCTGTTATTTTGACCTTAGATTCAGTAGCTGAACTGGAAATCTGAGGGGAGCCAATGGGCACTTCTGAAGAGTAAATTTGAAAGGGCTTATTGTGTAGAAGCTATGGCTAGTCAGCATAAGTCAGAAAAAAATTTAGTATGACACTCAGGTTCAGTAACATGAATGACAGATTTGGTTGTTTCAAAAAAACACTTACTAGAAAATTAAAAGAAGTCCCCATTTTGAATGTGGAGCCATTAGAATCCCAGTTTATGAAGTGTGGCTCAGTGGTTAAAGGTGGGCCTCTCAAGCTGGTGCTTTGGATCCATTTCAGTTCACTTCCTGGCAAGCATGTGGGGAGGAGACACCAACAAGAAGACCAGGGCTGGAGAAACAGAGAGAGCTCCAAGGAGGTAAAAGCCACCTCACCCTCTCCCTTGAAGTAAACAAGAGGAGGGGAAGGTAACTGGTGACCCTTAGATGATGACCAACTATTGTGGGTGGGAGCAGGAACCCCACCACATTGACATGGGAAGGCCCCAAACTAACTTCCATATAACTTAATGTAGAGACATTAGCTTGTGAAACTGGGGGACCTGACCAGTGCAGGTGGGCTAGACATTCATTCATTCATTCATTATTCATTCAGTTATCACTTAACACTGTTCCTAATAAAGAATTCAGACTAATAACTAATAAGTCCCTTCTTATTTCTTCTCTGCATTGGTGGCTGGGCTTGGGAGCGGCAGATATTAAAAACAAAAAACAAAAAAATAAACCAAAAAAAACCGTCTCTCTTCTGTTCCTATGAAGCTTATATCCTAGTATGGGGAGAAAGCTATAGACTTAACAATATTGTGTTGTTTTACTATTTCTCTTAAATGAGGGAGGTGATTTCTAGTTTTTATTTATTTGCTGCTAAAACATTTGTGGATTCCCATTCCTTGGAGATAAATCAAAGATTCTTAAGTCTTCTTAGGAAAAAAAAAGTGATGATGCTGATATTCCGTAGGCTTCTTTCATTTTTACTAAAGTACTTCCCACCTCCCAAATACTGTTCTGTAGAAGAAATCTACTCTGCTGTTAGGAAGCTCTACAGAGAAATATATTCACACCATTCTGTGTTAAACCAAGAATTTTGACAGTCATTAATGGTACAAAAATTAAATGAGGAGGTTAAATTTTCTGATAAAGAAGAGGGAGAAAATTTCCTATAGTGTCCTTGTTTTTGTCTATCCTGTTGTATTTGGGTTTCCCAAGAGACTCCTGCTTAAGTAAGCCCTGAACCTTGCAATTATTTCAGCTCCCATCTTCTGTAATGATGCCAGAGCCCTATAGATGTTGTGGTAAGATGTGGGTGGATGGGAATCAGTCTATAATTCTGATTAGGTCTCAGTCTTTAGTGAGATGTGGTGTTCAAAAATACTCCGCAGCAAAATACAAAAATACTTCCTGAGACAGAAAGGTTAAAGGGGCCTGAAATTAGAAATTTCTTTTCCCTCAGTTTTAACTCTAGAGGGGACTAGAATTGGGTATTTCCTTTCACCCATATGAGTTAGGGTATGGTAAAACCCACATTGTTTAGGCTCTGGTAAAATAGTTTACCCTGAGGGCAGACTGATTGTTAGGGACAACAAAATGCTCTGGGTATATTTCAAAATGATTACTTTACCCCTCCCTCCACCAGAAGCATGAGGGGATTTTTCTCTATCTTATCTATAAAAATCTAGTTTGGTTTCTGGAGGTAAAATTCATGAAAGTGTCAGAATTATTTCTCTCTCAAGACAGCTCTGGCTAAATTTCCAGCAATTGGTTATACTTTAAGTTCCTACCTGATGCTGGTTTCAGTTGTGGTTTCTGCTCATAAATAGCTGTAATTCTCTCTGTCAGCTGGTCTCTCCAGTTTTCAGGGTAGTGGTTTGCCCTATGACCTCAATTCCCTGACCAATCTGAGTTGTTGATTATCAGTTTTTTCAGCTTTTTCCTTGTTGTGAGGATGGGAATGATGATTTTCAAGATCCTTCCATGTTAGACCAGAACATTTCATTTATTTTTAAAAGTTACTCTAAAGGTTTACAATATACATCTTTAATTGTTAAAGCCTACCTTCAAATTATAAATTCCTACTATTTTTGCTTTAGAGAATCAATAATCTTTTATGTGCATTAATTTTTTAACATTTATTTATATTTATCTTTTGTCTTTATCATTTCCAGTGCTTTTCACATGGTTTCATATTCCTTCTCCCTGTAGAACTTTTTAAATATTTTTTCTTGTGGTAAAGATCTGCTGTCCATGTATTTTCTGAGCATTTTTTCTCTAAAAAAGTATTACCTCACCTTAATTTTTGAAAGATTTTCACTTGGCATAGAATCCTAGGTTGAGAAATTTTATTCTCTCATTATTTTAAAAATATCTTTTCTTTGTATTTTGCTTGTATAGTTTCTGGGGTTGGAGTTGGGTAATATGCTTTCTTTCTTATTTTTGTTCCTCTGGAATATTTTTTCCATCTCAGTCTGCCTTGCCTTTTTGATTTACTCTTTCTCTGTTTTTCAGTAGTTTAGCTATGATATGCCTTGATGTGTTTTTCTTTGTATTTTATTCTGCTTGGGGTTCTCTGAGACTATTTTATCTTTGTCTTCTTGACTTATATTAATTTTACAGAATTCTCAGCCATTAATCCTTCAAATGTTTTTCATGCCCCATATATTCTGTTCTCTTTTTCAGATTCCTACTTCATGTATGCTAGAACATTTTGTATTTTCCCGCAGTTCTTGGATGCTCTCTCTAGTTTTTTTTATTTTTTATTTTTCATTTTTCTTCCTCTTATTTTATATTAATGACTTACCTTCTAATCACCAATCATTTTCTGTGCTGTTCCCATTCTATTAATAAGTCCATGAAATGATTTCTTCATCTTTGATAGTAATTTTTTTGCTATGAACATTTTCATTTGATGCTTTAATTTACTTTTACTTTCCTTCCTTTGCTGACATTCCTTATATGTGTGTGAATGGTGTCTACTTTTCCCACTAGATGTTTTAATATATTAATTATAGCTAATTTAAAGCCTTTTCATGAAAAGGTCCAGCATCTTGACCATCTCTTAATTTTTTTCCTTGACTGTTTTATCTTTTGAAAATGAGTCATGTTTTTCTCATTTCTTTGTGTTCTCATAATTCAATTATAAACACTGTATGTAAAAAAATAATACATTTTCTTCTGTTTTGCTTTGAGTGTAAAGTATTGAGTCACTCTATTCAACAGGTATGTTTTGCTATTGTTGATGCTCAGTTTAATTTATTCCACATGTTTCAATTTTTTTCAATTGTGGACTGCTTTTGCATTTTCTTTATAGGAAGAACTAAAGTACCAGGAAGTTTTCCTCAGTGTTCCTCTTCCATCATCAGCTCTCTTCAGATCCTGCACACCTGTTCTACAGTGGGAGCCTCTGTCCATGTTACTGTGTCTTCCCAAGCAACAGACTGTTTTTCCTTGCTATTGAGCAGAAAGTTCAAGGTGATGGCAGGGAAATGTTCTCATTTCTTCTACTTCAGTCTCAGTTTTTAGGTTAGTCCTTTGTGACAGAGGCTAAGGGGCAGGGGCAGAGATTTCTTAGTGTTGTGCCTCTCTTCTGGTAGCAGACAATCTTTGTCTTTCACACACTGCAGGGTCTAGAGTACAGGTAGTTCTGTCACCCCTTGTGGCAGGCAAACTCTACCTTATATTAGATGTGGCGGGGAACAATGAAGTGTCCAGGTGAGTTTCTTTCCAATCCCCTACTACCTGCAGTTCTCTGATTTCTTTCAATGCAAGATCCTGGACACAAGTGGGTTTTCTGACCATCTCTCAGGGGCAGAAGCCTTTTGGTGAGTGTTGATGTGGGAAGGAAGGGAAAGGAATTTCTACCCAGCTCCCACTGACAAATACCCTTACGTGGGATTGGAGGCTAAGAGAGAGTGTCTGCCTCTCCCTGCAGTGGCTGATGGTTTTGTTTTTTGTTTTTTTTTTTCCATTTCTGAAAAAGCTTAGGGCTAAGACAGTTTATGACTCATCCCCCAGTGGCAGAGGATCACTACTTTGTTTGCATACAAGACTTGAAGTTGCTGATGGGCTTTTCATTTACTCTCCCTGTTTCCTCTAATCTTGTCACTCTACATGTCTCTGATACTGATGGGGGCTTTTTCAGATCTCTGTTTGGCCCATGTCCTAGTTTGCTAATGCTGCAGAATGCAAAACACCAGAGATGGATAGGCTTTTATAAAATGGGGGTTTATTTCACTACACAATTACAGTCTTAAGGCCACAAAGCGTCCAAGATAACACATCAGCAATCAGGTACCCTCACCGGAGGATGGCCAATGGCCTCCGGAAAACCTCTGCTAGCTAGGAAGGCAGCTGGCATCTGCTCCAAAGCTCCGGCCTCAAAACGGCTTTCTCCCAGGACGTTCCTCTCTAGCAAGCTTGCTCCTCTTCAAAACATCACTCTCAGCTGCACTCAGTTAGTCTCCTCTCTCTGAGTCAGCTCATTTATATAGCTCCACTGATAAGGGCCCACCCTGAATGGGCGGGGCCACGCCTCCATGAGAACATCTCATCAGAATCATTGCCCACAGCTGGGTGGGGCACATTCCAAGCAAATCTAACCAGCACCAAAAATGTCTGCCCCACACAAGACCACAAAGATAATGGCATTTGGGGGACACAAAACATTCAAACTGGCACAGCCCAGAATCATTTTTATGAACCCTTTGTGAAGGCTACTGGAAAAGATTGGGCTGTGACTCACATGGTTTCTGAACTGTCATGCAACCTCACTTGGTCTTTAAGAATTTGTTAAAATTTCAGATGATTGATCTTTCTCTGCTTTGGTGGCTGCCATAACTCCTCCCGTGCTCTGTCAAAAATGAAATTATTTGTCCTGTTTTCCCTTGGAGGAGCTGATGTGGCTTGAAGCTGTATATATCCCAGGAACACATGTTCTTAAATCTAATCTTTGGCTGTGGGTGTGAACCTATTGTAAGTAAGATCTTTTGATGAGGTTACTTTGGTTTAAGGAGGTGTAGCTCATCTCAGTTGGGATGGTTCTTAATCCTATTACTAGAGTCTTTTATAAACAGAAGGAAACTCAGACAGAATGAGAGAAAAGCCAGAGGAAGCAAGAAGCTGAACATCAATAGAACCTGGAAGAGAAGGGAGAGGCCAGGAGACACTGTTGTGATGAAAGATCACCAGCAGCCAGCCCCAGAATGCCACAATCCTTGGAAAGAGCATCACCTTGATGATGCTTTGATTTGCACTTCCTTTTAACCTCAAAACTGTAAACAAATGAATTCCCATTTTTTAAGCCAACCCATTTCATTACTGTTTGCTTGAGCAGCCCAGGAAATAACAAGGGACTTGTTAACAATTTGGAATTTATTTTATCTGGTTGCCTTGGAACTTCAGCTCTCTGCCAGGCTCAGAAACATGATTTGGTGCATTATCTGTTTTTCTGTTGTTGTTATTGTTGTTGTTTTGATTTTTCTTGTTGGAAGAGTAGGAGAAATGTTCTCTTGCAGTTTATTCACCCCAAGTGGAAGTGGAACTTTGAATGAAATTTAAAGGTGTATATCATGACCTATTTGCAGGTGAGGAATCTGCAACTGAGAAAGGCTTAATGACTTGATCAAGGTCACACAGCTGGGAGGTGGCAGAACTTGGAGTCAGATATGGCTCCACAGCTCATGTGAGATATTATCAGGAATGAAATAATGAAATATGAGCAACAGAAATCAAGTCATAATTCTAGATTTTGAAAGTTATTGATAAAATCAACCATAATGCTCTCTAGGCCTTTTGATAGCAATTTCTATAGCAATTTATAGTTTCTAAAGTAATTAACAACTACACTATGTCATTAGATTTTTCTAATAAGAGTAATACCTAACAGTTTAATGTTATTATCATTACTATTTAATGAAGAAAGAAACTTAGGCTTAAAATGTTTCACTATCTTTCCACAAATATACATCAAATATTAGAACTAAGACTCAAATGTGTTTTTTTGACTTCAAATTCATTCTCTTTTACATTAGGAGAACTATTACAGATATGTAAATTGTATTAATGATTCTTTCTATTTTCTAATTTCCCAGATCCTTCTTGACTGAACTCTAGACTAACAGAAACCCAGCAACTTCCATCTCTCCTTGTGTATTTTTTTGTGAAGTAGAAATTCTACCATCATACATTTCTTGTTCAAAATTGCTATCATCTTCTTATGGCACATTCACTTGTACTTGATATTTTTAAATTAAATTGACTTTTAACAATTATCTATTTAGTGTTCAAATGTGTTACCAGTACAGTGTATTGCAACAACAAAAAAATGACTCTCAGAGATAATCTCAAAACCTTCTTAACTGTGTAGTCTTGAATGTCCCTTTACATTTCTGACTTTCAGTTACATTATCTTTTAAACTTTTATAATAAGATGAACTGCTTCACAGAATTGCAGTGACTGTTAGGTGAGTTTTATGAAGTAAAACATATTATATTAGTGCTAATGAGCCAGTATCTTTGTTCTACCATCATCAAATGGTAGTCAGGGTGGTAATTGCTGAGGTAAAAAGAGTTGTTCCGTTGATGTTGTCTTCATTCTCTTTAAATGCTGATAAGCTTGTGAAGAGTTCTTAATATGTCTGTGCTTAAAACTTTTCACCTCTACATAGCATAGCACCTGGCTCTTTTATTTATACTTCTCCTTTTCTTTCTTCAGATATAGGCAATATTTTAGAATTTCTTTGTACCTTTTCAACTCCCTGTCTTTTTTATTTAGAAGGGAATGAGGTTGAAATTAGGTTAAAATTTTAATGGCATCTAAAGAGACAGGTATTTGCAAATGTCTATGTTAACAAGTCCATCCTAAGAGGGCCAAAATATTCAAAGTGAAAGGAAGACTCTTCAGATTTGATATTAACAAATGAACAAGGAAACTTGTAACCAG
The DNA here is from genome assembly GCF_015220235.1 of Choloepus didactylus. Taxonomy (NCBI): domain Eukaryota; kingdom Metazoa; phylum Chordata; class Mammalia; order Pilosa; family Megalonychidae; genus Choloepus; species Choloepus didactylus. The sequence goes on along the minus strand of NC_051321.1, from coordinate 77,766,681 downwards.
CCATAAAATGTCCCAATGTATTTCCTAGTACTATGGTTCATATTACTACAAAAATATTCTCATTCACTTATGTCTTCTTATCATAGAATAAAAAAGATACACATTCAAATGAGCAGAACTGCATTGGTTCAGGATTAGTTTAGCTTTGACCTGGAAGAACATGTTTCTCCAAACTGATTCCTGAGGCCCCTGTGCCAACTCCATTGTGTGCAAAGATGCAAGGTCTTTGGATGCAAAGCATGTCTGGTTTCTAGAAGGCATGTCTAAGCTATTACTAGTTTGTCAAAGGATGGTGGACGGTTAGTTAACTAGTTTGAACACTCTTTCTATATTCTAAGCATAAGGTGAGAGTAGAATTAAATTGACAGGTAAGGACTTACGGGAACATAAGAAATTAGAGCTTCGGTTTATTTTAAAGCTCTTTATCTAAATTGCAGAACTTTCCTACAGGAGGTGGTGGTGTCTGTGGTACGAAAGAGTGGTCAAATGTGGCAGGTAAATGAGGCATGCTTGATCTCCATCTTAAAGATTCCAAAGGCAAACTTTTATATCAAAACCTTTCAGTAATCTTGAAGTAAAGAACCTTGTTAAATTATTTTGATCTCAGTGTTCATAATAGTTATTGTCACATGACAACACTTTAAAATACTATATATTTTCATTTGCAATGGAAATGCCTTCTCTGTTTAATAGTATTTGTGCTTTTAGATAGGATATTAAAATATCAGAATCTAATCCCTCTCAGTTTCCTTTGTCAGGGTTGAATATGAATGATCATTAAAGACTTTGCCATTTACTTGAAGACAGCCTACTCTAGAAAAAGGCAGAAGAAATGGAAAATGTCTTAATTGAAGAGTTAATAAATCTACAACCCAGAATGTCACATACATTCATCTTTCCTGCATTGTGTAGGCATCTTGATCCATAGACCCATGCCATATCTCTCCCCACAGTCTTTTAGAGCATCAGTTTTTCTATGGCAGTACAGAAAATCTTTGTGCTAAGCTGTTTGAAAGTTATATTTTGTAAATATGTGTTCTCAATAATAGATATTCTTTTATAGATAGATGACAACATTTGACCTATACTCTTTATGTATTTTAAAGATTATATATGCATCTCAATTTAAGCAAAATAGGAAGAAACCTAAACGAAAATATAAATAAAAAATACGTGAAGACTGCTTATTCTCTTCAATATGTAAAATCTTTCACAACAGACAACTTTAGAAAGCAAGAATAACCTATGCATGAAATGTGATTTTGCTTTCTTATTTCTAGGCAAAAGAGCAAAATGAAAAGAGATGACTAACCCCGCCTCCCAATTTCCCACTTAAATGATGCATTTAAAAAATAGAAAACTCTATTATTCCTGAACATTGTTGTAGAGTAAAATCAAGAAAGCTCTAAACACTGTTCCCAAATATAGAACTTTTAGACTATTTGCAAGGAAAGAGCAACTCTCGAGTATTTGAACTGTGAGAGAGGATTATGCCAAAACTTAGAGAATAGATACCAACAGAACACACTAATACAACTATACATGATGTAGACGGTTTGGAAATAGAGTTTGGAGTGCAGCAGGGGTGGAGGGTGGAAGATGGGTGTGCTACTTGCATGTCTTTCCAATATCCATTGACAACACCTCCTTATGCAGATGCCTCATGAAAAGAAACTTTTACAATGGAAACTGCAAGTAGTAGTAAAGCTAAAAGCAACACCTGATCCCAGCATACTTCTCTGCAAACGGACATGCAACCCAGCTATAGAAGATGACAAGTTTCTAAATGGGCAGTATAAAACTATATGGAATAATGTACATTGCTGACTAGTTCCCCCAAAAAACATCTTCTCTTTTTTTTCTGAGAACAGAGGTAGACAGTATTTCCCAGCCTTTCTTGCAGACAGCTGTGGCCCTTGGAATATGAGCAAATGTGATACATGATATTTCCAGTCCTGGCCAAAAAATCTCCTTCCTGTGCTGCTCCATATCATTCCCCTTCTTTCTGACTGATGGCAAAACAGTTTTTCTAGGAATCCATGTTTAAAGATAATAGAGCTACTTCCAGAAAGAATCCCTAGATGACTCCGTGGAGTAAAGCTTCCTCACCCTTCCTTCCTTCTTGCCCAAAAAACTGGGACCACCATGGACCTTGATGTAGACAACCAAAAAAATTCTATAATTTTTGAAAAAATTACACAGTTGAGTTTGTTTGTTAACTGCATCCTATCCTTGGCTAACCAACCCATCTCCTGCTATCTCAATCTGGGACTGCAAAATTTAAACTATAGTTTTCGCCAATCTAAGTGTGTTAGAAACAAGAGCAAACAGAGAAAGACCACTTGAAACTGTGAGACAGAATTGCAATTATCTCCTTTATAAATAGGTCTATTTTAAGGAAGAAGAAAAATATTAGAGTAAAATCTAATTAATCTTAATAAGCTTCAAGTAGACATGAAACATTGGTTTAGGGAAAGACAAGGGGATAAAAGCAGGTCTTAGCTCTTCATAACATAATTTTACTAAAATTACCCAATAAAACCAGTAACAGAGTGGAAAACACATTATAATTACAACTGGAAAATGATGACATCCACAGGACTTATGCAGATTTGGATCAATTGAGGGAACTCTTCTGAACAATAACAGTGAAATAGTGTGGGAAAAGAAGAGAAAACCAGGTGAGCAGAGCCACAGAATTACTGAGTGGGGTGTCTGGAAGACCTAGAAAATCCATGAGAAATGCAAACCCCTCCATATAAAACTGTGAGACATATCGCAAATTCTCAACAAAGGATAATGGTCTACATGTAGCATAAAAGGAAAAGAGTGCTGCTGCTGATGGTGATGATGTTACTAACTCAGGAAACAGAAAAAAATCAGTGAGAAAGTAGCTGCTTTGCACTCCTAAGGAAACAATTTACAGTGCAATAGAAATATTAAATAAAGTGAAGAAAGACAAAATGCCAACAAAGATTTAGAACTATTAGATTCAGTGATGAGCTGATACAATCATAGAATTTCGAATTAGCAATGTGGAGGGAAAACTTAAGACATTCTGAAATAACGTTAGGCAGAAAATAAAAAGACTAAAACAAATCTCAGCGCAGATGATTAATGTTGAAAACACACTGTGGAGGCATAAAATGCATATCTTTGTGTCCTTGAAGAAAAAGAACAAAAGCATATTTGAGCACAGTCAGCAAGATTGCAGGCAAATATAGGCTTGAATTGGCTTACACCTTAACCACCCAATTTTATCACACATGGAGTGGCAATATTGAGCAATATATTTATCTCCTTCATACTCTATTTTTATTATCTACAAAACAGGTATAATGATAATATCTTTCTCTTAGGATTTTTATGAATATTAAATGTGATAATACATATCAAGTGATTAAAACACCTTGGCTGCTAATTCATGCTCAATACACACTCAGTGGTACATACTATCATTTAGTGCAATATTTGAAATTCAAATATATCACCTACAAATCATTTTATTATCTAATGTTCTGAAAACAAGGTGGAATGAATTATTGTAAATGGCAACATTAAATAAATGTGGCCCAGAAGAGGGGCAAGATGGCGGCATAGAGAGGAGTGGAAGTTAGTTAGTCCCCTGGAGCAACTAATAAACAACCAGGAACAACTTGTAAATAATCTGGAGCAACTGCTGGGGGGCAACCGTGACTGTCCACAACCTGGATTGGGAGGAATGCCTGAGATCCCAGTGTGGAATCTTTGAGTAGAAACTGCGGACCTGAGCTGGGAGACCACCCCCCGCCCCCTCCATGGCAGGCTGAGATGCAAAAACTTGTTGTGGGAAAACCAGCAATCCTGGAGCAAGTGAATATAGCTCAGCCCAGCTCCAAATGGGGTTTTAATTAACAAATGTGGACTGCTGAATACAATTTACAAACATAGACAAACCCCTAACAAGCAGACAGAGGCTTTTAGTGATGACTGACTTTAAAGAGTCAGAAGACTCCTGTGCCCCAGGAGGGGGAGCCCAGAAGACCAGATGCTATCTCTGCCCGACAGGGGAAAATGGAGAGCCGTGGACTGGCTCCAAAAGGGGGCCTTCTTTCCCTTTTACTCTCTCTCAACCTGAGTGACTCAGTGGAGAGAGCCTCAACCATTTTCAGTTCTCAGCACTCTGACCCAGATAAGGGTGGAGGTAACAGAGTCAGACAGAAAAAGGAGCTATTCCAATGCAGAAGATAACTCCTTAGGGGGTTTATCATCCCTAAGAGGAAGGAGGTGGGGTCCAGCTCTACTATTGGCCTTCCATTCAGAACTCAGACCCCAGAACCTGGGGGAAAACAGCCAAAACAGAAACTAAAGGGGCCACACCTTCTTACACCAGCCGGGAGTGATGGGCTGACAGGTGCCACCAGCTGGGCAGGTTAGCAAAAGCATAGCTGTTAGAGACCTCACAGGAAAGTCTGTCAATCTCTAAGACACACCCTCAGGGAGACTTGAAACTGAATATAACCCCATCCTGAGTTCTGAACCCATTCTGGTCTGAGAAAATATGATTGAGGTAATCAAGGAAACCAGATGCCTAGAAAACAGAAAACTACAAACTACACTAGGAAAAACAAAGATAAAGCCCAGTCAAAGGAACAAACTTACACCTAACTCAAGACACAGTTGAGATATTGTTTCACTTCAGTGAAACAATCAATTAAAGATTTCAAAGAAATATGCTAAGTCAAATCAAAACCAAATCAACAAGTTCAGGGAAGATAAGGCAAAAGAGATGAAGGATATAAAGAAAACACTGAGTGAACATAAGGTAGAAATTGAAAGTTTGAAAAAACAACTAGCAGAATCTATGCAAATGAAAGGCACAACACAAGAGATGAAAATCACAATGGAGACATACAACAGCAGATTTCAAGAGGCAGAAGAAAACAGTAAGTGGAGAACAAGACACATGAAATCCTACACACAAAAGAACAGATAGGGAAAAGAATGGAAAAATATGAGCAACATTTCAGGAAATTGAATGACAACATGAAGTGCAGGAATGTGCATGTCATGGGTGCCCCAGAAGGAGAAAAGGAAAAAGGGGCAGAAGCAATAATAGAGGAAATAATCAATGAAAATTTCCCATCTCTTATGAAAGACATAAAATTACAGATCCAAGAAGCACAGTGTACCCCAAACAGAATAGATCTGAATAGACTACACCAAGACACTTAATAATCAGATTAGTAAACATCAAAGACAGAGAGAGAATCCTGAAAGCAGCAAGAGAAAAGTGATCCATCACATACAAAGGAAACTTGATAAGACTATGTGCGATTTCTCAGTAGAAACCATGGAGGCAAGAAGGAAGTGGTGTGATGTATTTAAGATACTGAAGAGAAAAACCACCAACCAAGAATCCTATATCCAGCAAAACTGTCCTTCAAATATGAGGGAGAGTTTAAAATATTCTCTGACAAACAGACAGTGAGAGGGTTTGTGAACAAGATACCTGCTCTACAGGAAATACTAAAGGGAGCACTACAGACAGATAGGAAAAGACAGGAGTGAGAGGTTTGGGACACAATTTTTGGTGATTGTAGCACAGCAATGTAAGTATGCTGAACAAAGATGACTGTGAGTATGGTTGAAAAAGGAAGATTAGGAGCATGTGGGACACCAGAAGGAAAGAGGAAAGATAAAGACTGGGACTGTGTAACTCAGTAAAACCTAGAATGCTCAATTGTGATAAAAAGTACAAATATGATTTTACATGAGAGAGAACAAATGAATGTCAACCTTGCAATGGGGTGGTTTTGGGGAAAAAATACAATCAATGCAAACTAGAGATTATAGTTAACAGAAACATTGTATAATGCTTCCTTTAATGTAACAAAGGCAATATACCAAAGCTAAATGCCTATAAGAGGGGGACATAAGGGAGGGGTATGGGACTTTTACCATTGGTGATGTTGTCTGACTCTTTTGTTCTACTTTAGTTTAATTCTTCCTTTCTTTTTGTTGCTTTTTAGGTGTCATGTTTTTTTTTCTTTCTTTTTCTTTTTCTTTTGTCTCTCTACTTTCTTTGACTCTTCCTCCTTCTTGTGGAAGAAATGGAGATGTCCTTATGTAGATAGTGGTGATAGTGGTGAATGCATAAATATGTGATTATACAGGGAACTATTGATTGTTCACTTAGGACAGAATGTATGGTGGGTGAACAAAACTGTCTTAAAAAAAACAGGTTGATGAAGAAATTGAGTGAAATAAGTCAGACACACAAGGGCAAATATTGCAGGGTCTCACTGATATGAACTAATTATGATATGTAAACACATAGACATGAAATATAAGTTACCAGAATATAGAACAAGGCTTAAGAATGGGGAATGGTTGCTTATTATGAGCAGAATGTTTAACTAGGTTGAACATAAGTGTTTGGAAATGGACAGAGGTGGTGCTAGCATGTTATTGTGAGAGTAACTAGCAGTGCTGAATGGTGTGTGAATGTGGTGGAAAGGGGAAGCTTAGAGTCACAGAAGTCACCAGAAGGAAAGTTGGAGGTTGAAATATGGGAATGGGTAGTACAGTGAATCTTATGGTGGACAAGGTCCATGACTAACTGTACAAATATTAGAAATCTCTTTCATGAGCTAGAACAAACGTATGAACTACAACTAGAAGTTAATAATAGAGGGATATATAGGGAAAAATATACCTATTGCAAACTATGTACTACAATTAGTAGTATTTTAACAATCTTTCATCAACAGTAACAAATATACATTACCAATACTATGATTCAGTAATGAAGGGTGGGTGATTAGGGGTATGAAAGGATTTGCATTTTCTGTTTTGTCTTTATTTCTTTTCTGGAGTAATGAAAATGTTCTAAAAATTGAAAAAAGAAATTAATTATGATGATGGATGCACAGCTGTATGATAGTACCGTGGGCAATTGATTGTGCACTTTGGATCTTTGGATGATTGTATAGTATGTGAACAATCTCAATAAAATTCAATTTTTAAAACTTGACCAATAGCTGGGCCAATATTGTTCAAAGTTTGAATATCAAGAAAAAGGTTAATTTGAATTATCTGACACTAAATCAAAGGACAATGAAAAGTGCCATCCCTGTAAAGTACGGTTGATTGTTTTCATAACCATATCATAGGGAATAAATAGGGTAATACTCCACTTCCATACCCTCTTAAACCCTGCATTATTTTTTTAAACTTTTTATTTTGAAATACTTTTAAACTTATAGAAGAGTTACAAAATTAAAAAAAAAAAAAAAAAAAAACCTATAGGGAGAACTCCATCATACTCTTGTTCCCCCAGATACCCAGATTGACAGTTTTAACAGTTTGCTTCATTTGCTATATCATTCTATCTAGCTATCCATCCATCCATCCATCTATCATACCAATTTCTGAACACTTGATTGTAGTTTGCAAACATCATTCTTCTTCAATACTTCAATGCTTAATACTGTGATGTATATTTCATAAAAGAATATTCACTTATTTATCCACCTTAGGTGCAGTTATCAAGTTCAAGAAATTTAACATTGATATAAACTTACAGTCTATATTCCAATTATTTTGTGTATCTCAATAATGTCATTTTGAGCTTCTTCTCCTACCTTATTAGATCCCATCCAGGATCGTATATTGCATTTAATTGTCATTGAATCAGCTTTATAAGTTTGTGGTACCCTCACCTCCTTCCATACTAACTTTCCTATCTCCCTACAGAGAAATCCTACACCAGTTATGCATTAAATCTCCATTCCCCTTGCCCCCTGCCCCTGGCAACAGGTACTTTACATTCTGTCTCTATAAGCTTGAATGTGCTCTGATATTTTCTTTGTAGTTACCATGGGGCTTGAATTTAAAATCTTAATTCTATAACAATCTCATTTGCTTTGATACCAACTTAACTTTAATAGTATAAACTAATTATTTTCCCATAACCTTCTGTCCCTCCCCCTTTATGCAGTTCTTGTCACGAATTTAGAGTCCAAAACCACTGATTTATGAATACATTTCATGCATTTGCCTTTTAGATCTTGTAGGAAGTAAAAAGTGGAGTTACAAACCAAATATGCAATGTACTAGCATTTATATTTACCCTTGTTGTTACTCTTACCCAAGATCCTTATTCCTTCATTTGGCTTTAATCTATTATCTATTGTCCTTTCCTTTCATTGTGCATAACTCCCTTTAGTATCTCTTGTAGAGTTGATCTAGTGGAGAGGAACTCCCTCAGCTTTCATTTATCTGGAATGTCTTAATCCCTCCCTCATTTTTGTAAGAAACTTTTGCCAAATATAGAATTTGTGTTTGGTAATTTTTTTGCTTTCAGCACTTTAAATGTGTCATCCTGCTGCCTTCTTGTCTCTGTGGATTCTGATGAGAAATCAACCCTTTAATTGTATTGAGTCTCCCTTGTACTTGTCATGTCACTTCTCTCTTGTAGCATTCAGAATTCTCTTTAATATTTGACAGTTGTTTGATTATAACATGGCACAGTGTGGGTCTGTTTAGGTTTATCCTGTTTGGTGTTCATTGAGCATCTTTGGTGTGTATATTCATGTTTTCATTAAAATTGGGAAGTTTTCAGCCATTATTTCTTTGAATAGTTTCTTTGCCCCTTTCTCTCTTTCTTCTTCTTCTGGGATTCCCACAATGCATATATTGGTACAATTGATGGTACCCACAGGTTCCTTAGTCTCTATTCACATATCTTCATTAGTGCTTCCTTCTGTTTCTGAGACTGGATGGTTACAATTGTCTTATCTTCAATTTCAGTGATTCTTTCTTTGGTCACCTCCAACTTGCTGTTGAAACCTTCTAGGGAATTTTTAATTTCTGTTACTGTGGTATTATGCTGTGTTTCCTATTCATAATTTCCATCTCCATTGATATTCTCTTTGCCCTCATCTATTGTACTCCTGATTTCCTTTAGTTCCCTGTCCATGTTTTCCTTTAGCTCTGTGAGTATACTTAGGGCAATTTTTTAAAGGTCTTTGTCTGTTATGTCCCAGGTCTGGTCCTCCTCATTGGTGGTTTATAAGCTTTTACATCCACTACCTCAGCCGTTGATTCTTTTTCCTTTGTATTTTTTAATCTTTTGTTGAAAAGTGGACATTTTAATATTTTAGTTTATTATTGCTGGAATTTAGACTCAAACATATCTGCCCTTAACCTTGTATCCAGCTAGTGTTATGAGAGAGCATTCCTTGAATGCCAGGAGCTAACAAAAGAAGGACGAGGAAGAAGAGGAAGAGGAAAAGAAAACAACTTTCTAATCTTTTGCAGATTGAGTTGTGCGAATGCTCTCTTTCAGAGTTTATCCATAAAATGAGCTTAGAGAATAGCTTGAGGCCAAAGTATAGGGGCCTGCCTGTTCCTTTCCCTGCATATGTCTTGTCTCAGGCATGCATGAGTGGCCCTAGTATTTCCCCTCTTTACATGAATAGCCTCTCTTCCCTAGGTAACAGCTTCCTCATAGTCCCCAATACTGCACTGTATGTCCCATAGCCAGCAATTCCTTGCCTCAGGCAGCCACAATTTGATTGTTCTCCTTCAGCTTTCTGTTGCATCCTGATTCAGTCCCTCAGGCCACCACCAGAGAGATTGGGCAAGACATCCATGCTCCCAGTATGTACACAAGAATTACTCTGCTCCCTCTGGAACCAGGACCAGGGACCTGCACTTGGAGCACAGGCCACTCTCACTGAGACGGTGAGGGACTAGGGGAAGGCCAGCCAGGGTTCCAGGTGATCTTACTGCTTTCAAGTTGCTTTGTCTTGATTCTGTGCTTGCTCTATTATTGAAATCTGTTAACTGTTTTATAAGAAGCTTTAAGAACAATGTTTCTGCCAGTTCTTGCTGGTTGTTCAGAGATTCAGTGGGGGATGGGGCCCTGAAGCATCTCACTCTGTCATCTTGATCCTGTAAGTCTATCTGTATTATTTTTGGTTGCTCGTATTGTTATCAAATCTCAGAATACTGAAAAATGATAGAAGTGGTAGAGGCAAACAGGTGAGAAAAATATTTGGCTACGCACACACACTCTCACCAGAATATGCGACATGTGAGAGTGACAGCTGTCCAGTTTTCAAGTTGATCAAATTCCTGGGGTCTTAAAACTATGGACAGTAAAGGAGGAATCAGGAGGCCTCTACTAATAGAGTGCTCCTCTGGCAGATGTTCTCTATCTGTAAAAATATTGTATATCCTATATTGCTCACATAAGATTTTATTCTAAATTGCTTACAAACTCTTTTAAAGGGTGTTCTGTGTATCTTAGTACTATTACAAGTGCTCAAATTTTATAAGCCATTTTGAGCATTTAAGGGGAAATTCCAAAATAATGATTCATGGGAAACTAACTCAATGCCAATTTTATTTATTCTTCTTTTTTTTGTTTAATATTTTGAATTTAGTAATTTGGTGAAAAAAATGTTTAAAGTAAAATACCTACCTGAAATTTGAAGCAATTATTTTGATCAATTATTTGATGTATGAAGAAGATATAATTTGATGTATATCTCTCCATATAGTCCTATGAATGAATTGTTGATTTCTAGGAAATGAAAAAGGTTAACCTAATGAATGATTCAGACAGTCCTTCATCCTTCATTAGGAACACACTAATTTCTTAAAGAAATGAATGATCTTCTTCAGTTGTTTTAAATGTAAAACTTCATTTCAAACATGCACAGTCCTTGATCTATTTAAAGAGTGATATGTGATTAATCAAATATAAACTGCAGAAACTAATCAGGCGTAGAAACCCTGAGCTCTTGGCCATAGTTACTGCTGTGATGATCTCTCACAAGCACATTCAGACCTGATTACAAGAGATCAGAAGGAAGGTAGAGGTGGCATTTGGAGCAAGCAGTTCCCGCATAAATAGTAAATATGACTTTGTTATTAATTATGTAAAACAGGGTGAGAATTGAAAAGATAGTTCTTAACGGACCACTCGCTACCTTAGGATGTCACAATTTCTCATATTTGAAAGAACTGACTACAGAATTGCAAAGAAGGTAGATTTTAACAATCTGTAAATTGAATAATTCTGTATGCATTCCTAAATAACTTATTTTCAAGAGAAAAATGCAAGTTCCTTTCTTAGTCCTGCTTTTCTGATTTCTCCTAGCCTGATTCCTTGGATTTGTTATCTTGGTTGGTATAAAAAAAGGAGGCCAGTCAATGTTCCGTAAATTTTTGTTAGAGGTCTTTTTAGAAGTTTTTAGGGCCATAGACACTAAAAACAAAAGTATTAATAAAAGATTTGAAAATAGCCTGTGCATTTATATTTCACTGTATAATTTTTCATAATTGTTTTTAATAGCTATTATAATGTTCAACCATAGTTAATCATTAGGATAATGCCATAAGGTAGATATTTTCCCCATTCATAATTGAGGGAAGTGGAATTCAGAACAGTTAAGTAATTTCATGTAGTTGTAGTGAATCAAAGTCAGGGAAAGAATCCCAACCTTTCTGACCCTAAAGGCTAGGTTTATAAAATCCTATAATAGCTGTACAATTAAACAGCAACTAACAGAAGTAATTTGGTAAAAATGGATAAACTGATTCTTCATTGCCTTCCAATCCATGTCTGCCCCTCCCTGTTGAATTCCAAGTTTTAGAAGAAGAAATAGCCTAAGTAGGTTACTTATTATCTATCAGACTCTGAAATGAACTGTTTCAGTTTGCTAAAGCATCTGGAATGCAATATACCAGAAATGGGTTGGCTTTTAACAATGGGAATTTATTAAATTACAAGTTACAATTCTAAGGCCATGAAAAATGTCCAAATTAAAGCATTAACAAGAGGATAGCTTTCCTGAAGAAAGGCTGCTGACATCTGGGGTTTCTCTGTCACATGGGAGGGCACATGGTGATGTCTACTGGTCCTTCTCTCCTGGGTTCTGGTTTCAGTGTTTCACTCTCTCAGCTCCTGTGGTTTCCTCTTGCTTCTCCGGGCACTTCCCTCTGCTCTCTCTCCAAATCTCTCTGGCTTTTTATCCTCTCATAAAGGATTAAAGTAATGGATAAAGACCCACCTTGAATGGGCTGGGTCACATCGCAGTTGAAACAACCAAATCAGAAGGTCCCACCCACAATAGGTCTGCACCCACAGGATTGGATCAAAAGAACATGGCCTTTTCTGGGGTACAAAACAGATCCAAACCAGCACATGGACCATTTCAGTGTAACACTTTCAGAATATTACTACTCCCAAATCTACAGGACCTGAGAAGTCATCAACAGGGGAGCCCACTTTGGATATCTGAATACTAATCTCTTCCCAATTTGTCATATTTTGTAATATCTCTCATTCTAACTAGCACATAGTTAGCTGGCCAAGAACCACATCCACAAATAACTGCTGTGTAGAAATGCTGGTATGACAGTTCTCCCTATCCTATCTGACATCATTTTTTAAAAATAAAGATACTAGATCAAATCTGGTGGAGAGTCCCTCTTGAATTTAGTGATTTAAATGGAGGACTCCAATCTGGAAGGCCTGGTACTTTTATTCCAGATAAAAGTTAGGCTAGTGTTGAGCAAAACTTTGATAGTTTTCAAACAGCAGAAAGTTTCTCTGGCCTCCATCCAATTCTGACATAATCACCATATATATATAGTAAAGCACATAAAAGAAGAAAAATGTGGGCAGTGAATCACAAGCCACCTGGAAATATATTAGGTCCTTGACTTCTCGAATAGCAGAGTGTCAATAAAAGGGCAAAACATTTGGATTCTGAACATTGATGTTCAAGTTCTAGTTACATCAAAGTATGACCACAGAAAAGCTATTTGATCACTCTGTGATCTCATTTCCACAAAAGAAGTAAAATCAAATGGAATAATTGTTCTTCAGATGTGATACTAGAAGTAATTAAAGGAAGTAAGTCTCAATACCAGTGACCTCCTCAAGAAAGGCTGAATGTTAGGTTAACAAAGCAGAACATAAAATTAAAGATACCAAACCATAGAAAACAATAGGGAATATTTAACTCAGAATTGTAACAATAACAATAGAAATAGTTTGGGGATGATTAAGTTGCTACACTACTACCATATTGTCAAAACATATCTAGCTCCTCCATTTTATCAAATCTCACTCATTGCATGACCAGGAGAAGGTAATTTCTTCCAGACTAGGCACAGTCTAGTAAAAGGAGGCAGTGGGACTGGATGAATCTCAAGGTCCTTTCAAAATAAAACATTGTTTTACAAAAATGATCCTACATTGTCATTCACAATTTGTCTAAACTCCTAAGGTTTCTTTATAATGCATCCTATCCAAATTTAATGGTGCTTGCTTTCTTTATATTATTTAAAGTCAATAACCAAATGTCTTTAGAGTGAACATGAAATAATTTGTTATACAGTTCCCTTGTGATAAACTCATAAAGATTTCTGTTAAATGACATAATGCAATTAATCATTAGGTGAGTATCTGATCTCAATCATCTTCATAGAGATATAGATAATCAATATATTAAAGGAAAATGCAATCACTGCAGCTTCATTCTTATCAGAATAAGCTATTGTGATTACCCCAAAATTATCTTCTCTACTAATGCTCAACACTTCCGAGAAGTAGAACAATTTTCTCCCTCTGCTTTATCAGAAAATTGGACCTATTATTATTTCATTACTGTAACATTAGTGATTGTCAAAATTCTTAATTTAGCATAGAATAGTGTGAATATAAGTTCTTTGCTGAAGATCCCAACAGCAGAGTAGATTGCTTCTACAGAACAATATTGGGGAAGACGGAAAGTACTTTAATAAAATGAATGTAGCCTAGGGAAGATCTGCATTATCACTTTTTTTTCCACAAAAAAATTGAGAACCTTTGACTTATCTCTAAGGAATGGGAATCCACAAATATTTTATCAGCAAATAAATGAAAACCAGAAATCCAGCCCCTCATTTAAGAGAAATAATATACCAATACAATAGGTTGTTAATTCTCTAATCTTACAGGTATCTTCTCATACTAGAATAATAGGCTCTTAGGAATGGAAGAAGGACAGATTTTGGCATCCACAGCTCCCAAGCCCAGCCACCAATGCAGAGAAGTAATAAGAAGGGCATTATTAGTTATTAGGCCAGATTCTTTATTAGCCCCACCCTTAACCACTTAGCCATACATCATAATCTGGGATTCTAATGTCTTCACATTCAAATAGGAGACTTCTTTTAATTTTAGGTCAATGTTTTTTAGAAACCACCCAATTCTTTGGTTCATGACACTGAACCTGGGCATCATACTAAATTTTTTCTGACTTATGCAGAGTTCCCATAGCTCCGACACAATAAGCCCTTTCAAATTTACTCTTTGGAAGTACCCATTTACTCTCTTCATATTCATATTTCCAGTTCAGCTACTGAATCTAAGATCAGAATAACAGCTTAAATTAGTTGAAATTTATCTCTTTCTCACATATCAGTTCAAGCCTAAGAATCCAGGGCTGATATTGAATACCCAGGCTTTCTGCTTTGTTGCTTTGCTGTCCTCAACATGTGGATTCCATCTCATATTAGTTTCTTAAGGCTGCTGTAATAAATTACCACAAACTTGGTGGCTTAGAACAACAGAAATTTACTTTCTGCAAGATCTGGGCACTAGAAGTCCAAAATCAGGATATCAGCAGGGCCTAGATTTGCCACAACCATTTTTAAAACAAAAACAGCACTAGAGAACTCAAAAAGTCTTATTTTAAGGCTATAATTATACAAGCTACAGTAAACAGGGCAAAATGGTGGTACTGGAATAGGAGAGAACATAGGTGACTTGAACGAATATTCTCTCTCTGTATGTTTGTGTGTGTGTGTGTGTGTGTGTGTGTGTGCGCGCGCGCACGTACACACATGCATATATTTACTTTTTACAGGTTTTCAAGATAATTCAGTGGAGGAAGGATAATCTTTTCAGAATTACTGCTAGAACAATTGAATATTTATATTTAAATAAACCTCAAATTTTACCTTGTACTATATATGAAATATTTACTCAAAAAGTATCATAGCTCTAAACAAAAACTAAGCTATAAAACTTCTAGAAGAAAACATAGAGGAAATTACTTGGGAACAGTTTCTTAGATAAACACAAAAGTCAAAACACAGTAAACAATTGATAAATTGGATTTTGGCAAATTTATAAACTGTGCTTTTCAGAAGACTCTAAGTAAATGAAGAAGTGGATAAAATATTTGCAAAAAAATATATGAGAAAGGAATTGTATTTAGCATCCCTAAATTTCAATAATAAGGAGACAAACAATCCAATTCAAATGTACAAAAATTTTGAAAGACTTCACCAAAAAGATACATAAATGTCCAATAAACATTTGAAAGATGCTCAAAATAATTAGTCATTAGAGAAATGCAAATTAAAGCCACAATGTGACACTGCTCCGTTACCACTCAAATGGCCAAAATTTAAGACTGGCAATACCAAATATTGACGATGTAGAGCAAGTGGAACACTCATAAATTGATGGTATAAATGTAAACTGGTACACCCTGTTTTAAAACAGGCAGTTTTTATCAAGTTAAACAAACATTAACCTTATGCCCCAACAACTCCACTTCTGGGTATTCATCCTAGAGCAATCCAGGTATATATCCATCCAAAGTTATGTACCTGAGTGACCAAAACAGAGTTACTCATAAGACCCTCCACAGTGAAAACAACCAAAATGCCATTCAACTAGTGGATGAATGATCTAATTGTGGTCTAGCCATAAAATGGAATTCTAGTCCATGCAATGACATGGATGAATTTCAAGAGTATTTCATTAAGAAGCCAAAAGCAAAATACTTCATACTAAATGATTCCATTTATATGACATTCTAGAAAAGGCAAAAGTTTAGGGACAGGGAGTAAATCAGTGGTTGCCAAGTGTTAAAGGAGGGGGAGGTAAATCTTTACAAAATCACTATTTTGGAGGCTTGGATCAAACACCAGGAAATTGGCAGGGATTGCTTTCTCCATTTCTGCAGTGTTCTGGCAGTCCTCTACCACCAGGTGATCTCTTCCTCCTTATGTCTGCTCCTCTGATTTCTTCTGACTTCTGGCTTCTACTGACTGACGGTTTCCAAATTTCCTTTGCTTATAAGGACTCCCGTCATATGGATTAAGGCCTATTCTGACTCAATTTGGCCTCATCTAAAGATCTTTGAAGATCCCATTCACAAATGAGTCCACACCTTAACTAATAATAACATCCTCATAGGTCCTATTTACAAATGGGTTCACACTCCTTAACATGTCCTCTGTAGGATACAAGATTAAATCTCCAACAATAGCTTTACCATAAGAATGGGTCAGGTTTGGAGGAGAGATTGATTTAATGAGAAAACATAATCAGAAGACATGTAAAAACACTATGTCTGTTCTCACATATAGAAAATTAAATTGTATAAATATTTCTAATAACAGGCACTTCCACACTAGTATTCCAGAAAGCAAGCAATTGGAATGAATGTTCCAAGTAAGCCTCATTTTATGATACAAAGAGAAGTTTATTGGAAACTTTTATCAGAACTCTAAATTCACTCTGATTCATGTGGAACACTAACGTTGTGTTCTCAATAGAAAAAAGCTTTTGAAGGTTACAGGGGAAATGAAGCAGCCTCCTAGGGAGATCACACATAAATGTGATCCCTAGAAGCCATTTGATCCATCTGATCTTAGTCAAGCTAGACAACACTGAATTAAAAAATGGAGGAAATACCATTACAGACCTTTGAAAAGGTGGTAGTCGTGCTTATAGTTGCTGTTTTACACAACCATGAGGGTATGAAGGGGGTCATGTTGACTGTTGACAAATAATACATCTCCTGCCATGCCCCAACTTGCCTTTCTTTGGATTCTTCTGTTATTGTGGGATCCTGGGATTATGCCTCATAGGGCAACCATAGTTTTTGCATTTGCCATATTTCTCATCTCCAGCTCTTCTATCTTTACCCCTAATGGCCACTACATGTTCCAGAACTAATGTCCACAGGAAGTACTCCTGCTGGTGTAAATTTCCCCTGATGTTGGCCCCAAGGCAATCTAATCTTGCTGCTGACAGCCTTGTGGTTTCTGTTGTGGGCAGCGTCTCTTGACACATAGAGAGCAGATAACTGTAACACTGTGCATGCTTTTGATGTCCCGTAGAGTTAGAAAATAAAACAGCTCTTTTGTTTTTTCCCCAACAGTTTTATTGCAGCATGTTCTAATCCCAGGATTCAGGCATGAATTCATTGCACCGTGCCAGAGGCCAAGCTCCTTGAAAGATACAAGGCTATGTTGACAATCACTGATCCCCTCCAACTCTTGCCAATTGTTCTATGCAAAAATTATGTTTCTCAGTGGTACTCTTGGGATTCGTTCTTCAGGTTCTTCACTGGAATTCTCAGTCCTCTTGGTTATCTTAACTCAGTAGTTCAGATGTGCCCAAAGGGAGCAAACATGTAGAGTAAATATATTAACCAAAGTGGAGAACACTGAGAAAAGAGCAGACCTCAGATAGGGGAAAATCAAGATTTCTGTTTTGGACATTTAAGTTTGATCTATTAAAATAATTAATTATTCACTAATGAGAAATGGAATAGTAACTGGGACAGACAACAAATCATGAGTTATCAGCTACTTAGCAGAGTACTTGTGACTTGCAAGGCAATCTTCCAAATGCCCCCAAGTAATTCCATGCTTAGGATATGTGTTTATATGAGAGATGAGGCTGAGGGGTATGGACTGCCACAGATCAAGGAAGCCATAAGTTCTAGGATCTTTTCAGCTACTTTACCTTGTCAACAATATAGGCCTTCTCCACATTCTCTGATGAAACTGTGTCTCTAATTACAAGTTAATCACTAGACAATGAGGTATAAGTGCTTGGTCCAGTAACCTTGATCTGATTTTCATTTATCTTGGGTTGGGTATAGTCCTATAAATTCTTTGACTGAATGTTGCACGGAAGATACAATGAAAGGCCAAATCTTCAGATGTCTCAGAAGTTAGAGAAACAGATGCAAATCCCTAGCAATAATATCTACAATAACAATAGCAATGACAGCAAGAGGGTATCCATTATTAAGAATTCACTATGCCGGGAGGCGGGGCAAGATGGCAGACTGGTGAGCTGTAAGTTTTAGTTACACCTCCAGGAAAGTAGGTAAAAAGCCAGGAACTGCGTGGACTGGACACCACAGAGCAATCTGACTTTGGGCATACTTTATACAACACTCACGAAAATGTCGAACTGCTGAGATCAGCGAAATCTGTAAGTTTTGGCGGCCAGGGGACCCGCGCCCCTCCCTGCCAGGCTCAGTCCCGGGGGAGGAGAGGCTGTCAGCTCCGGGAAGGAGAAGGGAGAACTGCAGTGGTAGCCCTTCTCGGAAACTCATTCTACTGATCCATACTCCAACCATAGATAGACTGAGACCAGACACCAGAGAATCTGAGAGCTGCCAGCCTAGCAGAGAGGAGACAGGCATAGAAAAAAAAAAAAAAAAACACGAAAAACTCCAAAATAAAAGCAGAGGATTTTTGGAGTTCTGGTGAACACAGAAAGGGGAAGGGCGGAGCTCAGGCCTTGAGGCGCATATGCAAATCCCGAACAAAAGCTGATCTCTCTGCCCTGTGGACCTTTCCTTAATGGCCCTGGTTGCTTTGTCTATTAGCATTTCAATAACCCATTAGATCTCTGAGGAGGGCCCTGTTTTTTTTTTTTTTTTTTAATCCTTTTTTCTTTTTCTAAAATAATTACTCTAAGAAGCCCAATACAGAAAGCTTCAAAGAATTGCAATTTGGGCACGCCAAGTCAAGGAGCAGAACTAAAGAGAGCTCGGAGACAAAAGGCATAGATCCAGTGGCTGAAGAAAATTCACTAATATACCACAACTTCCCAAGAAAAGGGGGTGTCCGCTCACAGCACCATCCTGGTGGAAACAGGAAACACTCTGCCCATCGCCAGCCCCATAGCCCAAGCTGCCCCAGACACCCAGTGTGATGGAAGTGCTTCAAATAACAGGCACAGCACCACAAAACTGGTCGTGGACAATTAGCCTTCCCTGCAACCTCAGCTGATTGTCCCAGAGCTGGGAAGGTGGAGCAGTGTGATTAACAAAGCCCCATTCAGCCATCATTTCAGCAGACTGGGAGCCTCCTCTACACAGCCCAGCAGCCCAGAACTGCCCTGGGGGGTAACGGCACTCACCTGTGACTTAGCACAGTCATTCCCTCAACAGAGGACCCGGGGTGCACAGCCTGGAAGAGGGGGCCCACTTGCAAGTCTCAGGAGCCATACGCCATACCAAAGACTTGTGGGTCAGTGGCAGAGACAAATTGTGGCAGGACTGAACTGAAGGATTAGACTATTGCAGCAGCTTTAAAACTCTAGGATCATCAGGGAGATTTGATTGTTAGGGCCACCCCCCCCTCCCCGACTGCCCAGAAACAACGCCCCACATACAGGGCAGGCAACACCAACTACACACGAAGCTTGTACAACCCATTGGGCCCCACAAGACTCACTCCCACACTCACCAAAAAGGCTAAGCAGGGGAGAACTCGCTTGTGAGAACAGGTGGCTCGTGGACGCCACCTGCTGGTTAGTTAGAGAAAGTGTAACTCCACGAAGCTGTAGATCTGATAAATTAGAGATAAGGACTTCAATAGGTCTAGCAAACCCTAAAAGAACCCTATCAAGTTCAGCAAATGCCACGAGGCCAAAAACAACAGAAAATTATAAAGCATATGAAAAAACCAGACGATATGGATAACCCAAGCCCAAGCACCCAAATCAAAAGACCAGAAGAGACACAGCACCTAGAGCAGCTACTCAAAGAACTAAAGATGAACAATGAGACCGTAGTACGGGATATGAAGGAAATCAAGAAGACTCTAGAAGAGCATAAAGAAGACATGCAAGACTAAATAAAAAAAATGGATGATCTTATGGAAATTAAGAAACTGTTGACCAAATTAAAAAGATTCTGGACACTCATAGTACAAGACTAGAGGAAGTTGAACAACGAATCAGTGACCTGGAAGATGACAGAATGGAAAATGAAAGCATAAAAGAAAGAATGGGGAAAAAAATTGAAAAATCAAATGGACCTCAGGGATATGATAGATAATATGAAATGTCCAAATATAAGACTCATTGATGTCCCAGAAGGGGAAGAAAAGGGTAAATGTCTAGGAAGAGTATTCAAAGAAATTGTTGGGGAAAACTTCCCAAATCTTCAAAACAACATAAATACACAAATCATAAATGCTCAGCAAATTCCAATTAGAATAAATCCAAATAAACCCACTCCGAGACATATACTGATCACACTGTCAAACACAGAAGAGAAGGAGCAAGTTCTGAAAGCAGCAAGAGAAAAGCAATTCACCACATACAAAGGAAACAGCATAAGACTAAGTAGTGACTACTCAGCAGCCACCATGGAGGCGAGAAGGCAGTGGCAAGATATATTTAAAATTCTGAGTGAGAAAAATTTCCAGCCAAGAATACTTTATCCAGCAAAGCTCTCCTTCAAATTTGAGGGAGAGCTTAAATTTTTCACAGACAAACGAATGCTGAGAGAATTTGCTAACAAGAGACCTTCCCTACTGGAGATACTAAAGGGAGCCCTACAGACAGAGAAACAAAGACACGACAGACAGACGTGGAGAAAGGTTCAGTACTAAAGAGATTCGGTATGGGTACAATAAAGGATATTAATAGAGAGAGGGAAAAATATGGCAAACATAAACCAAAGGATAAGATGGCCGATTCAAGAAATGCCTTCACGGTTTTAACGTTGAATGTAAATGGATTAAACTCCCCAATTAAAAGATATACATTCGCAGAATGGATCAAAAAAAAATGAACCATCAATATGTTGCATACAAGAGACTCATCTTAGACACAGGGACACAAAGAAACTGAAAGTGAAAGGATGGAAAAAAATATTTCATGGAAGCTACAGCCAAAAGAAAGCAGGTGTAGCAATATTAATCTCAGATAAAATAGACTTCAAATGCAGGGATGTTTTGAGAGACAAAGAAGGCCACTACATACTAATAAAAGGGGCAATTCAGCAAGAAGAAATAACAATCGTAAATGTGTATGTACCCAATCAAGGTGCCACAAAATACATGAGAGAAACACTGGCAAAACTAAAGGAAGCAATTGATGTTTCCACAATAATTGTGGGAGACTTCAACACATCACTCTCTCATATAGATAGATCAACCAAACAGAAGACCAATAAGGAAATTGAAAACCTAAACAATCTGATAAATGAATTAGATTTAACAGACATCTACAGGACATTACATCCCAAATCACCAGGATACACATAATTTTCTAGTGCTCATGGAACTTTCTCCAGAATAGATCATATGCTGGGACATAAAACAAGCCTCAATAAATTTAAAAAGATTGAAATTATTCAAAGCACATTCTCTGACCACAATGGAATACAATTAGAAGTCAATAACCATCAGAGACTTAGAAAATTCACAAATACTGGAGGTTAAACAACACACTCCTAAACAATCACTGGGTTAAAGAAGAAATAGCAAGAGAAATTGCTAAATATATAGAGACGAATGAAATGAGAACACAACATACCAAAACCTATGGGATACAGCAAAGCAGTGCTAAGGGGGAAATTTATAGCACTAAACGCATATATTAAAAAGGAAGAAAGAGCCAAAATCAAAGAACTAATGATCAACTGAAGAAGCTAGAAAATGAACAGCAAACCAATCCTAAACCAAGTACAAGAAAAAGAAATAACAAGGATTAAAGCAGAAATAAATGACATAGAGAACAAAAAAACAATAGAGAGGATAAATATCACCAAAAGTTGGTTCTTTGAGAAAATCAACAAGATTGACAAGCCCCTAGCTAGACTGACAAAATCAAAAAGAGAGAAGACCCATATAAACAAAATAATGAATGAAAAAGGTGACATAACTGCAGATCCTGAAGAAATTAAAAAAATTATAAGAGGATATTATGAACAACTGTATGGCAACAAACTGGATAATGTAGAGGAAATGGACAATTTCCTGGAAACATATGAACAACCTAGACTGACCAGAGAAGAAATAGAAGACCTCAACCAACCCATCACAAGCAAAGAGATCCAATCAGTCATCAAAAATCTTCCCACAAATAAATGCCCAGGGCCAGATGGCTTCACAGGGGAATTCTACCAAACTTTCCAGAAAGAACTGACACCAATCTTACTCAAACTCTTTCAAAACATTGAAGAAAATGGAACACTACCTAACTCATTTTATGAAGCTAACATCAATCTAATACCAAAACCAGGCAAAGATGCTACAAAAAAGGAAAACTACCGGCCAATCTCCCTAATGAATATAGATGCAAAAATCCTCAACAAAATACTTGCAAATCGAATCCAAAGACACATTAAAAAATTCATACACCATAACCAAGTGGGGTTTATTCCAGGCATGCAAGGATGGTTCAACATAAGAAAATCAATCAATGTATTACAACACATTAACAAGTCAAAAGGGAAAAATCAATTGATCATCTCAATAGATGCTGAAAAAGCATTTGACAAAATCCAACATCCCTTTTTGATAAAAACACTTCAAAAAGGTAGGAATTGAAGGAAACTTCCTCAACATGATAAAGAGCATATATGAAAAACCCACAGCCAGCATAGTACTCAATGGTGAGAGACTGAAAGCCTTCCCTCTAAGATCAGGAACAAGACAAGGATGCCCGCTGTCACCAGTGTTATTCAACATTGTGCTGAAAGTGCTAGCCAGGGCAATCCAGCAAGACAAAGAAATAAAAGGCATCCAAATTGGAAAAGAAGAAGTAAAACTGTCATTGTTTGCAGATGATATGATCTTATATCTAGAAAACCCTGAGAAATTGACGATACAGCTACTAGAGCTAATAAACAAATTTAGCAAAGTAGCGGGATACAAGATAAATGCACATAAGTCAGTAATGTTTCTATATGCTAGAAATGAACAAACTGAAGAGACACTCAAGAAAAAGATACCATTTTCAATAGCAACTAAAAAAATCAAGTACCTAGGAATAAACTTAACCAAAGATGTAAAAGACCTATACAAAGAAAACTACATAACTGTACTAAAAGAAATAGAAGGGGACCTTAAAAGATGGAAAAATATTCCATGTTCATGGATAGGAAGGCTAAATGTCATTAAGATGTCAATTCTACCCAACTCATCTACAGATTCAATGCAATCCCAATCAAAATTCCAACAACCTACTTTGCAGACTTGGAAAAGCTAGTTATCAAATTTATTTGGAAAGGGAAGATGCCTCGAATTGCCAAAGACACTCTAAAAAAGAAAAACGAAGTGGGAGGACTTACACTCCCTGACTTTGAAGCTTATTATAAAGCCACAGTTGCCAAAACAGCATGGTACTGGCACAAAGATAGACATATAGATCAATGGAATCGAATTGAGAATTCAGAGATAGACCCCCAGATCTATGGCCGACTGATCTTTGATAAGGCCCCCAAAGTCACTGAACTGAGCCATAATGGTCTTTTCAACAAATGGGGCTGGGAGAGTTGGATATCCATATCCAAAAGAATGAAAGAGGACCCCTACCTCACCCCCTACACAAAAATTAACTCAAAATGGACCAAAGATCTCAATATAAAAGAAAGTACCATAAAACTCCTAGAAGATAATGTAGGAAAACATCTTCAAGACCTTGTATTAGGCGGCCACTTCCTAGACTTTACACCCAAAGCACAAGCAACAAAAGAGAAAGTAGATAAATGGGAACTCCTCAAGCTTAGAAGTTTCTGCACCTCAAAGGAATTTCTCAAAAAGGTAAAGAGGCAGCCAACTCAATGGGAAAAAATTTTTGGAAACCATGTATCTGACAAAAGACTGATATCTTGCATATACAAAGAAATCCTACAACTCAATGACAATAGTACAGTCGGCCCAATTATAAAATGGGCAAAAGATATGAAAAGACAGTTCTCTGAAGAGGAAATACAAATGGCCAAGAAACACATGAAAAAATGTTCAGCTTCACTAGCTATTAGAGAGATGCAAATTAAGACCACAATGAGATACCATCTAACACCGGTTAGAATGGCTGCCATTAAACAAACAGGAAACTACAAATGCTGGAGGGGATGTGGAGAAATTGGAATTCTTATTCATTGTTGGTGGGACTGTATAATGGTTCAGCCACTCTGGAAGTCAGTCTGGCAGTTCCTTAGAAAACTAGATATAGAGCTACCATTCGATCCAGCGATTGCACTTCTCGGTATATACCCGGAAGATCGGAAAGCAGTGACACGAACAGATAACTGCACGCCAATGTTCATAGCAGCATTATTCACAATTGCCAAGAGATGGAAACAACCCAAATGTCCTTCAACAGATGAGTGGATAAATAAAATGTGGTATATACACACGATGGAATACTACGCGGCAGTAAGAAGGAACGATCTCGTGAAACATATGACAACATGGATGAACCTTGAAGACATAATGCCGAGCGAAATAAGCCAGGCACAAAAAGAGAAATATTATATGCTACCACTAATGTGAACTTTGAAAAATGTAAAACAAATGGTTTATAATGTAGAATGTAGGGGAACTAGCAGTAGAGAGCAATTAAGGAAGGGGGAACAATAATCCAAGAAGAACAGATAAGCTATTTAACGTTCTGGGGATGCCCAGAAATGACTATGGTCTGTTAATTTCTGATGGATATAGTAGGAACAAGTTCACAGAAATGTTGCTATATTATGTAACTTTCTTGGGGTAAAGTAGGAACATGTTGGAAGTTAAGCAGTTATCTTAGGTTAGTTGTCTTTTCCTTACTCCCTTGTTATGGTCTCTTTGAAATGTTCTTTTATTGTATGTTTGTTTTCTTTTTAACTTTTTTTTCATACAGTTGATTTAAAAAAGAAGGGAAAGTTTAAAAAAAAAAAAAAAAAAAGAAAAACAAGGAAAAATAAAAGATGTAGTGCCCCCTTGAGGAGCCTGTGGAGAATGCAGGGGTATTCGCCTACCCCACCTCCATGGTTGCTAACATGACCACAGACATAGGGGACTGGTGGTTTGATGGGTTGAGCCCTCTACCATAAGTTTTACCCTTGGGAAGACGGTTGCTGCAAAGGAGAGGCTAGGCCTCCCTATATTTGTGCCTAAGAGTCTCCTCCTGAATGCCTCTTTGTTGCTCAGATGTGGCCCTCTCTCTCTGGCTAAGCCAACTTGAAAGGTGAAATCACTGCCCTGCCCCCTACGTGGGATCAGACACCCAGGGGAGTGAATCTCCCTGGCAACGTGGAATATGACTCCCGGGGAGGAATGTAGACCCGGCATCGTGGGACGGAGAACATCTTCTTGACCAAAAGGGGGATGTGAAAGAAAATGAAATAAGTTTCAGTGGCAGAGAGATTCCAAAACGAGCCGAGAGATCACTCTGGTGAGCAGTCTTACGCACACTTTAGACAACCCTTTTTAGGTTCTAAAGAATTGGGGTAGCTGGTGGTGGATACCTGAAACTATCAAACTACAACCCAGAACCCATGAATCTCGAAGACAGTTGTATAAAAATGTAGCTTATGAGGGGTGACAAAGGGATTGGGAAAGCCATAAGGACCAAACTCCACTTTGTCTAGTTTATGGATGGATGTGTAGAAAAGTAGGGGAAGGAAACAAACAGACAAAGGTACCCAGTGTTCTTTTTTACTTCAATTGCTCTTTTTCACTCTAATTATTATTCTTGTTATTTTTGTGTGTGTGCTAATGAAGGTGTCAGGGATTGATTTAGGTGATGAATGTACAACTATGTAATGGTACTGTAAACAATCGAAAGTACAATTTGTTTTGTATGACTGCGTGGTATGTGAATATATCTCAATAAAATGATGATTAAAAAAAAAAAAAAAAAGAATTCACTATGCCAACAACTTCATGTACTTACCACACTCAATCCTCACAATATTCTGGAAAAAAAATGGGAAGATTCTTAGAAGCAAGCAAGCAAACAAAATCCCCAAATGTCAGAAAATGTATCAGGTAGCTTTTGCTGCCTAACACTCAACACCAAAACATAAAACAACAGTCAATTCATTTAGCTCATGCTTCTCTGGGTCATCTGAGTGACTCTTTTTGTCTCTGTTGCTGAGACTGACCCCTCTGAGGCCAGATGGTTGGCTCACTGGTAGCTGAATGATCCAGCATAGCTGTTATTACATGACTGGTGTTTGGCAGGTTGTCTACTGGACATCTTCATCTCTACCATATGGCCTCTCCAGAAGGCTAACTTGAGTCATTCACATGGTGGCCTCAGGGTTTCATGCACAACAAGCAGAAACCTCAATGTGTAGGCTCTTTCAAGCACCTGCTTGTGTCAAACTTGCTAATGTTCCATTGGCCAAACCAAGTCGCATGTAAAGGCCAGAATCAATGTAGTAGGGGACAGTCTAAGGGAGTCAATAGAAGTAGGAGAACAATTTCATCCACTTTTGCAAACAATCTACCATTGTTAAAAATATTTATGAGGTTTTGTTGTAGAATCCATCAGTGGAGATGGAAGTGAGAAAGTCAGACATAATGAGGCATTAGCCCCTTCAAAATCACCCCAGTACATCATGTCACTGCCAAGTATGTCTTCTTTGTGGAAATTATTGACCTCATAGGGGAGTTCTGAATGTGTAATGCACATTTGCATTGATTTCTTTTAATTTCCTTTGCCAGTTTTCTAGATCCCAATATTGGTTAAGGGTATGGTAATATCAGGAATACAGAACATCTTGTACCCATTTTCTGATGCCCGTTTAAGATTCTAAATTTACTCATTATATTCATATAGAAAAATAAATTGCAAATTTTATTTTCTCATAACAGATTTGTGCTTCTTTATTTTATCTAATTTGTGTTTTGTTTGCCTTCCCTTGACCCTTTACTGATTTGTAAATGCTTATTGATCTTTACAAATCCTTTTCTTCCTTTCCTTGAACAATATTAATGGAATCAATGTATGAATGAAACTGAGAGTCTGACAATTTCTCAAGGTTAATGTAAGATTCATTTGTTTTTACATATAGCATATAGAGTCATAAAGAGTAAATTTCCACACATGTAATATTGAGCTTACTCTCTCTCTTGCTACCTTTTGTTGATAGAATAATCCTAGTTTTCATATAGTTAGACTGTTAAGTAATTAACTTTTCAAAAGTGCTCACTGTGAGTTTGTGTTTCTAAATTATTAGCCTAGTCTCATTTCAAATCCAGCTTGGTTTCTTGAATTATTGAGAAATCATCATTAATCACAGTTAGATACTAAGATTTCTACAGTTAGGGCACTGTGATGGCCTCCTTCTCCAAATCTTTACAAGGCCCCTTCCTCTTGTCAGGCATATAGATTCTTTATCCCAGTACAGTCAGAGAATTCAAAGGTAGGATCAAAGAATCAACCATCGTTTTTTGAATAACACCATGTGACAGGCACCTTGTTTAGTACTTCCACAGTTCTAATCTAAGCATTACTTGTTATGATGTTGTAACCGTCACATATCTTCACCTCATCATTGAAGAAGCTTAATTCATAGAAGATAGTTGTCTTGCTCAAGAAAGACAGAATTGGCCAGATGCTCTATTAAGAAGATTGTGTTAAAGATGTCAAACAAATGGATGCTATTTATTATGAGTATATTGGACCCAGACTTCTTCATAAAGTCTCATCAAGATTAAATGGAATGAACAACATATAAGCTAAGAGAAGTCATAGCCTAAAAGAAATAACAGCCTAGAGAAGCTTCTCCTAGTTTCTTTCCCTTTAGCTCTGACTTGGTTCTCACTTGGGCATATATTAGAGATGAGGTAGATAAGTCCCTACATTTCTCCTTCTGCACTAGCACATGGTAGATAAATTCCAACATGAGGACTCAATTCAAGGAGAAAAATGATGCCAAAAGTGATGGGATCCTATAAGGCAACTGAAGTACCACAAACTTAAGGTACTTGCTCATTAATTCACCAGATGAATGTTTCAGCTTAGTGCTGCGGTTTGGTTGTCAACATAGACCCATGTAAGAAGTTTACTTCTTGGAACAAAGAAAAGAGTTGGGGAAAAGAGGGGACTCGAGAACTCCCACTGAACTTTCACAGTGCTGCTAACACTTGAATGTTGTTTCCAGTTTTACTGTTAAAAGCTCGAAAGCTGTCTAATGGTAAATCAGAGATTTGCCGTTTGTACCTAATTTAATTGCATGGCCAAATTAAAATGTCACAGCACAAAACTCACACCTGCAAAATTGTCAGTTACAAAGAAAATCGAGTCTCCTCACATACACACACACACACGTACACATACTTGACTATGCACAAGATCCCAAAGAGGAATGGAAAAGTCTACCAGTTTTTTCTTAGAATGTTAGGAAGCATTACTGCTCTGCAATAGGGAACAAAGTGTCATAAGTATCAAGGTGAGGTGACATAGAGATAGATGAAATAATGGAGAAATGCAAAAAGCTACAGTTCTTACCATCCTTCTACACTGCCTCTTTGGAATTCCTTTATATAATCAATATTTTTAATACTCTCATCATTCTCTTGAAATATTCACTCTAATTATTGTGAATGTTTGTTGCTATACTAAAGCTGCCTTTCCCAAAGGAAATCCTCTCCAAGGGTCTGTGTGTACGTTTTCTCTCTTAATCCTTTTAATCGCTATAATCTTAAAATCAGGAGGTAGGGTTATCATCCCATTTACACTTCTTTGTCAATTCAAACCATTATATTCTGAACTCATTTGTTTATCGTTTATGTCATTTGTCTACACGGTTGCCTCTTCTCTTTATCACCATGATCTACTAGTCTCTCAGCCATTTTTCGTCATATTTCAAGACTTTGCAAATACTTCTAAATCCCAGAATAGGGCAGAATAGGTACCATGACTGAATTTTCTGACCTAAGAATTATGATGATTAAAAAAAGTAACTTAAAAATATATTTTCAACCTATTAGAGACATGACACAAGGGTGAAGAACCCTCAGCACTAAAGCCCATTTTTTCCCCTGAGGGGGTTTAACCTGAATCCTGGGGAACTCGAAATTCCTCCCTGATAACATATGGAAGTTAGAAGTAAAAAGTTAGCACAAACCATGTAAATCTGATAGAAGATTCCTCACCTAGTGATGATACCCCAAGGAGCTAAGCCAATAATGTAAAAAGGAAAACCCGAAATGTAAGGGTAAATGAATATTAGGTACACTTGGCAAAAGGTAAGAGCAAGGAAAATTTATAAGTGAATGGAGGAAATCTACCAAGAAAATCTATAATTATAAGTCAGCCTTTTATGGAGGTTTGATGTTTCATGCACACTAACTGAATGAGCTTCAGGTCCTCAAGTAATACCTTTAGGCAACTGGAAAAAGCAAATGAAGTGCCTGTCCTCATGTCAGAAATCTTTTTCCACAAAGAAAATAAGAATTCACGGACAAAATAACAGAACACACAAAATAACAAGACACCATGAATGAGGATAAGCAGAAACAACCAACAGGTGAAACCAAACAAGAAAACTTTCAGATATTAGAAGTATATGACAGAAAATCACAGAATGTATCATAGGTTTGTTTGATGTGTTTAAAGTAATGAATGAAGTGCTTAACAATATGAGCTGAACTAGGAAATTTGAAAAAAAAATAAAGATTTTAGAATATAAATGTCAAAACATTAGACAAAACTGAAAAACAAACAAAAAACTGGTCAGCTAGAATGTACATCTAGCAAAGAAGACTAAAGAGATGCATAGCTGCAAAATATTAATGAGAAAGTGAGATCCATGGAGGATCCCATGGGGAGATATAACGTAATCCCAATAAAGCAGACCCTCCAATAAGGTCCAGAAATAAATAATAGATTTGGGAGGAAAAAAAACATTGTTGAGTTGATAGCTAAAGATTTTCCAGAAAATTTGAAAGCCACCAATCCTGAGCTACAAAAGGTCAACAAATCCCAATCAAGAAAAGAACTCCAGACACAGGCCTGGACTGTCAATGAAGAGTCAAGGAACAGTCTCTTTTTTCAAAGCAAAAGAGAAAATCTTAAATGCAACAAGAGAGGTAAGGCAACCTCTCACAGGCCACTCACTACTCAACCCATATTAATTTCCAAAATTCTCTTGTATTAAGTCACCAAAGATCATCATGACCCTCGAGCTAATGGACATTTTACTATCTTTGGCCTGTATACCCTGCTTTCTAATGCCCATCCTGCCTGCATTTGCATGTTTGATGAATTCCTTCTTTGAATGTTCTTCTCCTAATATCTTACATGAGCTTACATCTTCCTGGTTGTC
Organism: Choloepus didactylus; assembly: GCF_015220235.1. Taxonomy (NCBI): domain Eukaryota; kingdom Metazoa; phylum Chordata; class Mammalia; order Pilosa; family Megalonychidae; genus Choloepus; species Choloepus didactylus. The sequence goes on along the minus strand of NC_051321.1, from coordinate 77,736,310 downwards.
TTCCTCCCTCTCTGGGTACCTCTTGGGGTACCTCATTTCTTCTCTATCTGACATCTGGAGGCCTACATTCCTGCATTTAGTTCTGATCACTTGCCACCTGTGCATTCTTTATTTATACTCAGGCTCATCTGTGTCCATGAATCAATTACCACCAATTTGCTGAAACTTTTGAAAGTATGTTTTACTCTGACTTCTAGACCAATATATTATTCATAATTCAACTTTTTTGCTTAGATGTCTGTTCTAGTTTGCTAATGCTGCCAGAATGCAAAACACCAGAGACGGACTGGCTTTTATAAAAGGGGGTTTATTTGGTTACACAGTTACAGTCTTAAGGCCATAAAGTGTCCAAGGTAACATATCAGCAATCGGGAACCTTCACTGGAGGATGGCCAATGGTATCTGGAAAACCTCCGTTAGCTGGGAAGGCACGTGGCTGGCGTCTGCTCCAAAGTTCTGGTTTCAAAATGGCTTTCTCCCAGGATGTTCCTCTCTAGGCTGCAGTTCCTCAAAAATGTCACTCACAGCTGCACTTGGGGGATTTGTCCTCTCTCAGCTTCTCCAGAACAAGAGTGCTTTCAACGGCCATCTTCAAACTGTCTCTCATCTGCAGCTCCTGTGCTTTCTTCAAAGTGTCCCTCTTGGCTGTAGCTCCTCTTCAGAATGTCACTCACAGCTGCACTGAGTTCCCTCTGCCCGTCAGCTGATTTATATGGCTCCACTGATCAAAGCCCACCCTGAATGTGTGGGGCCATGCCTCCATGGAAATTATCCAATCAGAATCATCACCCATAGCTGGGTGGGGCGCATCTCCACAGAAACACTCAAAGAAATTACAATCTAATCAACACTGATAATGTCTGCCCACACAAGATTATATCAAAGATAATGGCCTTTGGGGGACACAATATATTCAAACCAACACAATGTCTTATAGGCACATCAACATCCACATGTCTAAAATCAAACTCATGATCCCTTTCCCCCTAAACCTGATCCTCATTCAGATCTCCTTGCCTTGGTCAAGTACATAGCAGGTCCCTGGGATTCATACTTGACCCTCCTTCTCCCTAATTCCCCATAACCTATGATGAAGGTCTGACAGAGCCAGGTAGAGACAGGAGCAAGGGGTGCCTTTCAGATTCTTAAATTATGCCTTAAAATAATCTCCAACACCAGCTCCATCCCACCATAAATAAACATACCTTCTTAGTAAAAGTGGTTTTGCTGTATCAATTCAACTTCAAATTAAATCTCCTTGAACTGCCTTCCAACTAAATCACCTCTCTTGAGTCTGTCTTGCATCAAAATTCTCAAGTCACCATTTTCTCCAGATCTTAAATATCTTTAAAATTCATTTTCTAAACTGAAGCCAGAAAGATCTAAGCAAAAAAAAATCTAAAATCTATCATGCCTCTTCCAATCTGAAAATCCTTTATTGGATTTCCACTGCCTTTGGAAAAAAATATTTTTTCAAAAATTAAGACAGTCTGCCCACATCCCTGACCTGGTCCCTGACTATGTCACTAGCTTTGACTTAATATCACTCTCTGTCTTACTCTGAGACTTAGCCACAGCATAACGGTTTTCAGCTCCTCAGACTAACTAGTTTACTGCCCGCACTTCGCATTTTACTTGGCTATTCTCTGTGGCTGAAAAGGCACTTAGCACTTGTTCTACTGTAGAACTGATCCTTCAAATGTCATCCAAAGAAGTACATCTTAAGAGAAGACTTCCTTTACTCCCCAGCATGTTACTTTCCCCATGTTATAGATCCTCTTGTTATGCCCTGTTTATTTTTTATAGAATTTACATATAGATATATATATAGAGAGAGAGAATTTATGGATATATAGAATTTTAAATAAAATTCAAGTGACTATGTAATATTCCCCACTAGAAGGTAAACTCCCGGAGACAAGGGACTAGGTCCGTCCAACTCATTTTTGTAGATCCCATGCCTTAAATATGGTGGGTCCTCAACAGTGATTTGTTGAATGAATGCATGAAACAAAAAATCAGAACTACATAGTAATCTTTTATTCTTCTAAAACCAGCATGCCTACAACTAGCTACTGTAAGAGTAAAGCACATAATCCCTAAAAACAGCAACAACAAAAATTAATAGGCATGGGGCCCTCTGAATCCAAGTTTAGGGCTAAAAAAAGTCTCTAATGAAAACATAATCCTTCATCACCCAAATCTGCTGAAATACACACTCAATTTAATATAATAGACTGCAGCATCCTACTCTGGTAGTTTTATTGCTTTCAGGTCTTCCCTGGGAACAAAGAGCCCTTGCTTTACATTTGCATAATAAAAGGGCTCACTGAAATGTGCTTTCCATTCTGCTAGAAAGGTAAAATTCAGTTTTAATCCAGAAGGGAGATCTGGCTTGAAAGCTGCAGCTTTCCCCAATATTGACCATCAACTATTTTCTCTGCCTTCTGGCCACACACAGCAAAGGTCTCAGGCAGAGTTGGTGTATAAATGCACATGTAAAAGTATGGGTGCCTGTATATGTGATCATGTGTGTGTGTATGCGTGTGGGTATGTGAATGTGTGTGGGCACACATATGTGAAATGTATGTGAATGTGTTTGTGTATGGGTATGTAGGTGTGATTTGTGTGTATGTGATTATATATTTTATGCATGCGTTTATGTCTGTTTATGGGTATGTGATCCTGCATGTACATATATATGGAAATAAATCTGCAACAATGCATTAACAGAGATTATCTATAGGTGGTGAGATTATTGTTGATCTTTTCCTACTTTTTAAAACATTTCTTTAAAGTGATCAATCATGTGTTACTTAAGTAACAAAATAAAGCAGTTAGTTATTTCAAAACCTAAAAAATGCATTAGGTGAAAGCTTTCATCAACAAGTTAATGGGATGAATAATATTTATATAGCAATAGAACAAATTCTTACCCCTGGCCTCCCTTGGCAGCTAACCTCTCTTGAAGAGGGGCTTCTAGCATCTTCTATTTATTGAGAATAATTCTGAAATTCGCATTGGTAGAACTCAGATCCCAAACCTTCCTTGAAACAAACTCCCTTTCTTAAATTTATGTTGAAAATATTTAAAACCTCTAAATTTTCCATCGTGTTCTCTCCTAGACTTTTATCTACTGCATTAGCGTGAGTTTATTGAGTAACACACACATTACCTGTGAATGCATACCTTACACTTCCAATGAACACCTCCATAAGTAAATGTCTTGCCTGTGTTTTCCCCACAGACTCAACTTCCCTAGCAAAGTTCCCAAACTCTTACCAGTGTAGTCTCAGTTTTTCTTGGTTTGTGCTAACACTGCTTCCTCCTACGGAATTTCTGCTGTTAACTCCTGTTCCCAAGGGAAGCTCCATTTCTTTTACTTGCCTCACTGAAAGAGCTCCCCCCAAAAGACCTGAAGCTTCTGCCTGGGGGGCTCCTGAATAAGCCCTGCTGGTGCTCATTAAGAAACTGCAAGTCTTCCATCAAGTTCTTTATGCTAAAATCTTGTCTTTCCTTCACTTTTGGAGTCACAGTCTGGAATAGCATTTTCTAAGGCAATGACAGCGTAAGAGAAACTTTTTGCCAATTTTTTTTTTTAAACCGGCCCACCTCTACTTTCTCTGTTGTTCAGCTTTTCCTTTTCTGCAACTTTATCAGTGAAATGACAGATGTAAAGAGAGTGGAACAAACATATGCATCTGTTCTAGTTTTCTAATGCTGCCAGAATGCAAAACACCAGAAATGGATCGGCTTTTATAAAGGGGGTTTATTTGGTTACACAGTTACAGTCTTAAGGCCATAAAGTGTCCAAAGTGACATCTCACCATTGAGGTACCTTCACTGGAGGAGGGCCAATGGTGTTCAGAAAACCTCTGTTAGGCTGGGAAGGCATGTGGCTGGCATCTGCTCCAAAGTTCTGGGTTGAAAATGGCTTTCTCCCAGGACGTTCCTCTCTAGGCTGCAGTTCCTCAAAAATGTTACTCTCAGTTGCTCTTGTGGCATTTGTCCTCTCTTAGCTTCTCTGGAGCAAAAGTCTGCTTTCAACGGCCATCTTCAGACTGTCTCTCATCTGCAGCTACTCTCTCAGCTTCTGTGCATTCTTCAAAGTGTCCGTTTTGGCTGTAGCAAGCTTGCTCCTGTCTGAGCTTATATAGTGCTCCAGTAATTTAATTCAGAACCACCCTCAATGAGCATTTTCCATGGAAATTATCCAGTCAGAGTCATCACCCACAGTTGGGTGGGGCACATCTCCATGGAAACACTCAGAGAATTACAATCTAATTAACACTGATAGTTCTGCCCATACAAGATTACAGCAAAGGTAATGGCGATTGGGGGGACATAATACATCCAAACTGGCACAGCATCTACTTTCCTTCCTCCAAAAAATCACCTGATCACTTTTTAAAGACATGAACTCATAAGGATGGGACAAACAAGACAGGAAAGGAGAAAACAGTAATGAAATTTTGGAAGCTGGATAGTGTATTTTGTTGATTCTGAGTTGTTCATTTTCTTTTTACATTTAACATCTCTTATATTTGATATGCATTTTTACAGTGGATGGTAGGTATATCATATGTGAACTGGCAATGTTTTTTCTTTAATGCTATGTAAGTTTCATGGTGGATCTTACAACCAGCTTTATCTAAGATTTAAGAAAATACTGTAAATAACTTAGCAAATCCTGATCTGAGAGAAAGCCTACTCCCAAACCTGAAGTGGGGAAATTAATCTAATTTTCTTTTTTTGCTCGTGCTTTGTTTGTAATATCTAAGAAACATTGCCTAACACAAGGACCCGAAGATGCTTCCCTACATTTTCTTCTAGGAGTTTTATAGTTCTAGCTCTTATATTAAGGTCTTTGATACATTTTGTGTTGATTTTTGAACATGGTATAAAATGGGATCCTCCTTTTTTTTTCTTTTTTTTTACAAATGGGGATCCAATTTTCCCAGCACCATTTGTTGAAGAAACAATTCTTTCCAAACTGAGTAGTCTGCCACCTTATCAAAAATCAGTTGGCCATAAATGTAAGGGTTTATTTCTGAGCTCTCTATTCTATTCCATTGGTCTATCTGTCTATCCTGTGTCAGTATGAGATTGTTTTGGCCACTATAGCTTTGTATTAAGTTTTAAAATCAGGAAGTTGAGTCCTCCAACTCTGTTCTTTTTCAAAATGGCTTTGACTATTTGGATCCCCTTACCCTTCCATATGAATTTGATTATTGACTTCTCCATTTTTGAAAAGAAAGAGGTTGGAATTTTGATTGGATTGCATTGAATCTGTAAAACACTGTGTAGAATTGACATCTGTATTTAGATATTGACATCAGTAATTAGTCTTCTAAACCATGAACATGAAATGCCCTTGCATTTGTTTTGATCTTGATTTCTTTTAGTAAAAGTTTATAGTTTTCCTTGTAAAGTTCCTTTACATTCCTTGGATGAATTTATTCCTGGACATTTCATTCTTATAGTTGCTGTGGTAAATGGAATTGTTTTTCTTGATTTCCTTTTCATATTGTTCATTACTAGCACATAGCAACACTACTGATATTTATGTATTGACCTTGTACCCTGCCATTTCCCTGAATTCATTTATTATCTCCAATAACTTTGTTGTGGATTTTTAAAGATTTCCTATATAGAATCATGACATCTGCAAATAGTGAAAGTTTTATTTCTTCTTTTACAATTTGGATGCCATTTAATTCTTTTCCTTGCCTAATTGTTCTGGCTGGAACTTTGAGTTCTGAAAAACAGTGGTGACAGTGGGCATCCTTTTCTTGTCCCTAATGTTAGCGGGAAAGCTTTCAATCTTTCACCATTGAGTATGTTAGCTATGGGTTTTTTACATGAGCAGTTTTGTCATGTTCAGGAAGTTTCCTTCTATTTCTAGTTTCTAAGAGGTTTTATGAAATTGGGGTGCTGGATTTTGCCAATATCTTTTCTGAATCCATTGAAATGATAATGTATGTTTTCTTTCCTTCATTTGATTAATGTGGTATATTACATTAATTGATTTTCTTATGTTGTACCACCCTGCACACCTGGGATAAATCCCACTCAATCATGGTATATAATTCTTTTAATGTACTGTTGGATTTGGTTTGCTAGAATTTTGTTAAGGATTTTTGCATTTATATTCATAAGGAATTTTGGTCTGTAATTTTATTTTTTTGTGCTATTGTTATCTGGCTTTGGTATTAGGATGATATTGGCCTCATTGAATGACTTAGGATGTGCTCCCTCCTCTTCAGTTTTTTTTTAAAGAGTTTAAGCTGTATTGGTATTAATTCTTGGAATGTTGGGCAAAATTCACCAGTGAAGCTATCTGGTCCTGGTCTTTCCTTTGCTGGGCATTTTTTTTTGATTACTGATTCAATCTCTTTACTTGGTATTGGTATGTTGACTTTCTCTCTCTTCTTGAGCTAGTATAGGTAATTTTGTGTGTTTCTAGGAAATTGTCCATTTTGTCTAGTTTATCTAATTTGTTGGTGTAGGTGTACTCTTGTTCATAGTATCCTTTTATAATCCTTTTTATTTGTGGGGTGAGTAGTAATGTCCCCACTTTTATTTCTGGTTTCAGTTATTTGCATCCTCCAGTGTGTATGTCTGTGTTTATGTGTGTTATAAATTGAGCTAAAGGTTTGTCAATTTATTGATATTTTCAAAGAGCCAGCTTTTGGTTTTGTTGATTTTCCCTGTTTTTTTCTTTTTTCACACTCTATTTTTTAAAAATCTTCACTCTATTCTTTGATAGTTCCTTCTTTCTGCTCACTTTGGGTTTAGTTTGCTCTTTGTATTTTCTAGGTCCTACAGTTGTGAAGTTAGGTCTGTCATTTGAGATCTTCCTATTTTTTAAATGTAAGCATTTAGTTATAGATTTCCCCCTCAGCACTTCCTTTGCTGTATCATATAGTTTTGGTATTTTGTATTTTCATTACCATTTGCCCCAAATATTTCGTTATTTCTCGTGTTTTTTTTCTTCGACCCATTGGTTGTTTAAGAATGTGATGTTCAATTTCCATATAATTGTGAATTTTCCAGTTTCCCTTCTCTTCTTGAATTCCAGCTTCATTCTTTTGTGGCTAGAAAAGTTATATTGTGTGATATCAGTATTTTTAATTTATTGAGACTTGTTTTGTGACCTAACATATGGTCTCTCCTAGAGAATGGCCTATGTGCACTAAAGAATAATGTGTACCCTGCTGCTGTTGGGTGAAGTGTTCTATATATTAGGCTTAGTTGGTTACTAGAGTCATTCAAGTATTCTATTTCCTTACTGACCTTCTGTCTAGATGTTTTGTCCATCACTGAAAGTGGTGTATTGAAGTCTCCTAATATTAATGTAGAACCATCTATTTCTCCCTTCAAATCCATCAATATTTGCTTCATATATGTTGGGGCTTTGTTGTTAGGTGCACATATATTTATAATTGTTATTTCGTCTGTTGAATTGACACCTTTATTGATAATGACCTTTGACCTTCATAACAGTTTTTAACTGAAAATCTATTTTATTTGATATTGGTATGGCTACCCAGCTCTCTTTTGGTTGCTATTTGCATGTCATATTTTCCCCATCTTTTCACTTTCAACCCACTGTATCTTGGATTTAAGGCAAGACTCTTCTATATAGCATATACTTGTTTCATGCTTTGAAATCCATTTTGCTAATACCTGTCTTTTGATGGGGGGGGGTAATCCATTTACATTTAAAGTAACTAGCTTTAATGCAGACTTTCTTCAGCCATTTTGCCATTTGGTCTTTTTATGTTTTATACCTTTTTTGTGCCTCAAACCCTTCTGTTAATGCCTACTCTGATATTTATTTGATTTTTTTTTTATAGTACATTGTTTTGTGTCCCTTCTCATTTCCTTCTATATCTCTTTTTCAGAATTTCATGTGTACCCTGGGGCTTAAATCTGTAACAATCAGATCCTAAATCTATAACAATCAAATTTGATTTGATACCAGATTAACTTTATTTTTATTATTTTTTTTTAATATTTTAAGCAGGTTTATTCATAAGTGTCAGAAACTTGAAACAACCCAAATGTCTTTCAAAGGGTGAATGGATAAACAAATTGTGGTACATCCACACAACTGAATATTATTCAGCATTAAAAAGGAACAAACTCTGATACATGCAGATTAACTTTAATATCATATACGTACGGTGGTCCTATACCCTCCCAATCTTCCCACCTTTTTGTTATACTTGTTACAGATTATATCTTTATATATTGTATTCCAAACCAGAGATTTATCATGAATTTATGCATTTGCATTTTAGAATCTGAAAGAAATAAAAAATGGAGTCACATACTGAAAAATACAGCATAAAAGTAATGGCCTTTATAATTACCCATATGGTTACCTTTACTGGAGGTCTTTATTTCTTTATGCCACTTCAGTCCCACTGTCAGGTGTCCTTTCCTTTCAGTCTGAAGAACTTCCTTTAGCATTGCTGGTAGGGCAAGTCTAGTTGTGTTGACCTCTCTTGGTTTTTGTTTATTTGGGAATGTCAATTTCTCCATCATTTTTGGAGGATGGTCTTGCTGCATATAAAATTACTGGTAGGCAATTGTTTTCATTAAACACTTAAAATATTTTATCTCACTTCCTGCCTCCATGGTTTCTGATGAGAAATCATCCCTTAATCTTATTGAGACTCCCTTGTATATAACACATTGCTTTTCTCTTGCAACTTTCAGAGCTCTGCCTTGTCCTTGGTATTTATTTGATAGCTTAACTACTATGTGCTAAGACATGGTTCTCTTCATGTTTATCCTGTTTGGATTTTTTATTTTTGGCTTCTTGAATTTTATATTCATGTCTTTCATTAAATTTGGGAAGTTTGCTGTCATTATTTCTTTTAATATGCCTTCTGCCTCTTTCTCCTTTGGAGTCCTATAATATATATATATATATTGTTTTGCTTGATGTTGTTCCACAGATCATTTAGGCTCTGTTCACTGTTTTTTCTTTTTTCCTTTTTGCTTTCTGCTCCTTAGCCTGAGTCATTTCAATTGTCTTTTCTTTGAGTTCACTGATTCTTTTTTCTCTGAGCTCCAATCTGCTGTTGAAACCCTCTAGAAAATGTTCCATTTCAATTATTATAGTCTTTAACTCCAATACTTCTGTTTCATTACTTTTAAAATTTTCTGTTTCTTGAGATTCATACATTGTTCACTCACATTTTCCTGATATTCTTTAATGCTTTCTCTGTGTTGTCTTTTATGTCTTTGAGCATATGGAGGATCATTTTATTAAAGACTTTCTTTGGTATGTCCAAATTCTGTTCTTCTTCATTGATGGTTTCTGGATTTTTATTTTGTTCCTTTGGATGGGCCATCATTTACATTTTCTTTGTTTTTCTTGAAATTTTTTTGTTGCACACTGTACATTTTATTATTTAAAGTGTTAACTCTTGGACTTGGTCCCTAAGCTGTGTTTTCCATATGTTTGTACCCAGCTAGTGATATGAAAGATTTCCTTGAGTACCAGGAGGTAATAAACCAATAGAAAAAAACACCTTTCATAGTCTTTGCTTTTTCGCTATCTGTTGGCTGATGCTCTACTTTAGAGTTTAGCTGTCCCATCAAGAAGATCATCTGGAGATGGATGGAAGGTACAGGGTTTTTTCTGCCTTTTCTGAGCCTGAGTTTTGTCCTGAGCTTGTGCTTGCTGGTGACCTTAAGAATCTCCCCATTTACAGGAATTCAGATGCCCCCTCTATTCCCTATGAAATAGACTTTTCCCCCTTGCTGGGTTCTCTATGGTAGTCCTTTGCCCCAGGCTGCTTTGACTTAACTGTTTCTTATACTGCTTTAGCTGTCTGTAAGCTTCTACCTGTAGGACAGGTTCTGGGAGGGTGAGCCACAAATGGGTTTTCTGGTTCAGTCTTTCAGACTGACACCCATTAGACTGGCACCCACATACAGACACCTCAGTATGTGCACAGAAGTTACCCTGCTCCCTCTGGCACCAGGTTAGGGACCCACAATGAGGCACAGACTGGTCCCACACTGCCCTGGAGAGGGGGTAGGGGAAAGACCAGAAGGGGCACCACTAGCTTTTCTTATCTCTTATCACTTTTAAAGCTGTGCTTTTTGGATTTCCCAATTACTGTAACCTTTAATTGTTTTTTGGAGTTTTCAAAAAGTTGGTTCTGCCTGTTTTTTACAGGTTGTTCAAAGATTCTGAGGTAATGGCACCCTGGAGCCTCTGACACCACCATCATGGTACATCAGACTTCCTTGATTATACTATTTATTATTAAAATATATTGTATTCTTACATCTGTTATATCTTGGCTATATTTCATAACATGTTTGCTATTTCTTTGTCAGTAAAGTGGATCTTTAAGAGTTGGATCTTCAAGGCTCTTCCTTCCCAGCTCACTCTAGAAGCTTTTCTTTAAGTTTCCCAGAGGGAAATATCTTGGAAAAAAGACACTCAGAGAGATTCCTTATTCTTCAACATAACAAATAATACATCTGAACAACACTATGACAATAAATAACTGATGCTAATAAAAAGCATGCCTTTCATGTTCTGTTTAAAATATTCAAGACATCTGCCTTTGTACAACACAAAGTGGAATACACTTTATAGTGACAACACAACTTTTCTCAAACAAATGACTTCAGCAACACAACACTATTGAGTGAACGGGCACAGAGAACCTTTCTCCCTTAATAGGGCTCTGATAGCCATGATTATAGACTAGGAAAATCCACCTGCTGAGCAGAGAGGCATCAGAAACTCAGCCAGGAAGACCTAGTAATAACCAAGAATCATGGAAATGCACAAGTTTCGCCACTTGTTGCTCCAGCTCATGCTGTGTTAAGTGTGCAATCCAAAGCAATATATGGCACTTTTGGTTTATAAAGGTCTGCAGCTCCTGCTAGCCCTCAAACAGGGATTGGCAGAGCATCTGAGACTCTGATTGTGCAGTTTGTCCCCTGGCGAGGGGCATCTCTGAATTTGCAAGTTGTCTGCTGGTGAGAGCCAACTGCACTCAAGGATATAAACATTTCTATTAAGCAGATCTCTTTTTTTTCTACTTTTTGTCAAAAGTGAACATTTTGCTACTTGTATACTGCTAATCAGAAAGGGTTTGCAAATTTTTGTTACCTTGGCGGTGACTATTCATACTTTTTTCTCTTATGCCATGCAATTGGCCAATGACTGCAATTGATCTTTCAAGTGAAAACACTTTAGTTTGTGTAGAAAAATGAGACTTGTGTTTTAAGCCGTTTCCCAAACAACGGGGATGATTCTGAGCAAATCATTTTTAACTTTCCTATTTGATTTGTTTGTTCTGTAATAAACATCCAGTATATCTTCACTATAGATTGGGTTAGGATGACCGTACTCCTGAAAAACACACATCCTTCCTTCCAAGTGCTCCTACCCTAAAGTGTGATAAGAGTTCTATGCCAATAGCCACGGGAATTCAGAATAGTTTCCCCCAAAAAACATTGGGTAGGATGGATCTGGAAAAGTTTCACAGAAGTTTGCATTTGAGATGGGTTTTAAAAAATTAGTAGGGGAGGAGGGGCAAGATGGCGGCATAGAGAGGAGTGGAAGCTAAACAGTCCCCCTGGAACAACTACAAAAAACCAGAAACAACTAGTAAATAATCCAGAATAACTGCGGGGGGACAAAGGAGACCATCCACTCATCATAAACCAACCTGAATTGGGAGGAATGCCCGAGAACACAGCATAAAATCTGTAAGTAAAACCTGCGGAACCAGGTTGGGAGACCCCCTCCCCCATAGCCCAAGCTGCAAAACCTCGTGGTGCCAGAGAGAAGCTCTCTCCCAGCAAGCGAATACAGCTCAGCTGAGCTCCAACTGGGGTTTTAAGTAGCAAGTGTGAACTGCTCACTACAGGTACGCAGCCCCAAAAAACAGACAGAGGCTTTGGGTGACGACTGACCTGGGAGAGCCGGAGGGTCACCTTGACTGGGTCTGAAGGGGACTATCTGTTTCTTTTTCGGCTCAGTGGAGAAAGCCCCAGTCATTTTCAGTTTCCAGGGCTGTGACTCTGGGAAGGGTGGAGACACCACAAGCAGAGAGCGAGACCATTGAAATGCTAATGACCTCCACCTGGGGGGTCTGTCTTCTCTAGGAGGAAAGGGGTGGGGCCCTTTCCATTCAGAACCAGACCCCAGAGCCTGGGGGAACATGGCCACACCTCCTCACACCAGTCAAGAATTATAGGCTGACAGGCGCCACCTGCTGGGCAGAAAAGCACAGTGACCTGAGGCATCAAAGGGTGGAGCAATTTTCTAAGACACACCCGCAAGGAAACCAGATACTGAATATTTCTTCCCTCTGGGACCTGAGCCTGTTCTGGTCTGGGAAAACCTGATTTGGATAACCAAAGAAACCATGCCTAGACAACAGAAAAGTACAACCTACACTAAGAAAAACAAAGTTATGGCCCAGTCAAAGGAACAAACGTACACTTCAACTGAGATGCAGGAATTTAAACAACTAGTGCTAAATCAATTCAAAACGTTTAGAGAAGATATTGCAAAAGAGATAGAGGCTGTAAAGGAAGCACTGGACATGTATATGGCAGAAATCAAAAGTTCAAAAAACCTACTAGTAGAATCTATGGAAATGAAAGGCACAACACAAGAGATGAAAGACACAATGGAAACATACAACATCAGATCTCAAGAGGCAAAAGAAAACACTCAGGAACTGGAGAACAAAACACCTGAAAGCCTACACGCAAAGGAGCAGATGGAGAAAAGAATGAAAAAATATGAGCAACGTCTCTGGGAACTCAAGGATGAAACAAAGCACAGTAATGTACGTATCATTGGTGTCCCAGAAGGAGAAGAGAAGGGAAAGGGGGCAGAAGCAATAATAGAGGAAATAATTAATGAAAATTTCCCATCTCTTATGAAAGACATAAAATTACAGATCCAAGAAGCGCAGCGTACTCCAAACAGAAGAGATATGAATAGGTCTACGCCAAGACACTTAATAATCAGATTATCAAATGTCAAAGACAAAGAGAGAATCCTGAAAGCAGCAAGAGAAAAGCAATCCATTACATACAAAGGAAGCTTAATAAGACTATGTGCGGATCTCTCAGCAGAAACCATGGAGGCAAGAAGGAAGTGGTGTGATATGTTTAAGATACTGAAAGAGAAAAACCACCAACCAAGAATCCGGTATCCAGCAAAGCTGTCCTTCAAATATGAGGGAGAGCTCAAAATATTTTCTGACAAACAGACAATGAGAGACTTTGTGAACAAGACACCTGCCCTACAGGAAATACTAAAGGGAGCACTACAGGGTGATAGAAGACAGGAGTGTGTGGTTTGGAACACAATTTTGGGAGATGGTAGCACAACAATGTAAGTACACTGAACAAAGGTAACTATGAATACGATTGAGAGAGGAAGGTGGGGAGCACGTGAGACACCACAAGAAAGGAGGAAAGATAACTACTGGGACTGTGTAACTTGGTGAAATCTAGAGTATTCAACAATTGTGATAAAATGTACAAATATGTTCTTTTACGAGGGAGAACAAGCAAATGTCAACCTTGCAAGGTGTTAAAAATGGGGAAGCATTGGGGGAGGGATGCAATCAGCATAAACTAGAGACTCTAACTAATAGAATCATTGTATTATGCTTCCTTTAATGTAACAAAGGTGATATACCAAGGTGAATGCAGATAAGAGGTGGGGATAGGAGAGGCATGTTAGACACTTGACATTGGTGGTATTGTCTGATTCTTTATTCTACTTTGATTTAAGGTTATTTTTCCTTTTGCTGCTTCCTAGCTGTCATTGTCTTTTTTTCCCTCTTTCTTTTGCCTCTCTACCTTCTTTGACTCTCCCTCCTGCCTTATGGAAGTAATGTAGATGCTCTTATATAGATAGTGGTGAAGGTGGTGAACACATAAATGTATGACCATGCAGAAAACCATCGAGTATTTACTTGGGATGGAATGTATGGTGAGTGAACAAAACCATATTAAAAAAAAATGGGTCGATGACAAAACCTCAAGGGCAATATACTGAGTGAAATAAGCCAGACACATTAGGACAATTATTGCAGGGTCTCACTGATAGGAACTAATTACAATATGTAAACTCATAGACATGAAATATAAGGTACCAGGATATAGGACGAGGCTTAAGAATGGGGAGTGGTTGCTTAGTATGAGCAGAATGTTCAATTAGGATGAACTTAAATGTTTGGAAATGAACAGGGGTGTTGGTAGCAAGACATGAGAATAACTAACAGCACCGAATGGTGTGTGAATGAGGTGGAAAGGGGAAGCTCAGAGTCATATATGTCATCAGAAGGAAAGTTGGAGGTCAAAAGATGGAAATGTATAAAACTGAATCCTATGGTGGGCAATGTCCATGATCAACTGTACAAATACTAGAAATCACTTCATGAACCAGAACAAATGTATGACGATACAATTAGAAGTTAATAATAGAGGGGCATATAGGAAAGAACTATATACCTATTACAAACTATATACTACAGTTAGTAGTATTTCAGCATTTTTTCATAAACAGTAACAAACGTACTCTATCAATACCAAGAGTCAAAAATTGAGGGGGGTTGGTTAGGGATAGGGGAGGATTAGAGTTTCCTTTTCTTTTTTTTCTTTTTTCATCTTTCACTTTATTTCTTGTCTGGAGTAATGAAAAGTTTCTAAAAATTGAACAAAAATTAAGTGTGATAGATGCACAGCTGTATGAGGGTACCCAGGGGCAAGTGATTGTACACTTTGGATCTTTGGATAATTGTATGGTATCTGAACAATCTCAATAAAAATGAAAAAAAAAAAAAAAAAGAATGTCAAAAAAAATTAGTAGGAATATGTATCTAAGGATGAATGGAAATAACATTACTTGACATTATGCTGAAGGCTTTATTTAAGCTGTTTCTACTGATTTTCACAACAATCGAATGAGAAATCATCACCTTCATTTTACAATCAAGAAAACCCGAGTTTGGAGCAGGTAATGAATGAGATACCAATAAAAAAGTACCAAAGCAGATATTCTCAGACCAGTTAAGGTTCCTGGAAATTTCCACAGTTGAAGAAATGATATCTCAACTTATCTGATGGTCTCTTTAAAATAAGTCTGTATCACACATGGAATATCCTAAATAAGGAATATAAAATAAGGGTGCGTATTGGATAAATAGATAATTGTTATACTATCCTTTGCTCATGTTTGTATGTTTGAGCTATTTCACAATACGATTACGTACTTTTTTAATTAGAAACCTAAAAATTAGAAGTCTGCAGTTTGGGCCTAGCAAGATATATTCAGGATTAATTTTAAAAATATACTCTCTGAACGTATCAGAGTGAAATTCATCATAAAGGATTAAAGAAAAAATCTTACAAGTTTCCGGAAATAAAGAACAGCTCATTAAAAGAGGAAAAGAAAACAAAAATAGAACAATATTAAGCATGTAATTTAAAATGAGAGCTAGAGAATCACAGTGTATCATCTACGGACTATGAAACAAAAGAAACAGAGATTCAAGGAGGTAACGACCAGCTGAAATATCATGTGTGAATAGTGTAGGACATTTTCTGAAATGGAAGTTTTCAGAGAAGATCATCCATTTATCTGATCTCACGATCAGTGAATCTTTAGCTAAATTTAGATAGAAGGTAATAATGTGATTGAGAATTTGTGTTCAGTTAGAATTCTTCCACAGAGGAGAGTACATTGCAAAGGAAACCTTAATAATAGCCTATAGCTGAAGTTCTAAATAATCTCATTGTGACTGTGCACACCGTTCTGAAATTTTAATCTTTATGGAGGAAGGATTATTTAGATGCATAAATATCCAGCTCTTTGAGTAGGTAATAATTCACCTTGACTCTCCATTATTTCTTTATCTCAAATCTCTCCACTATCCAACCATTAATTATTGATATTTCCCAAGGCCATGAATTTACTATGTGTGATATGAGAATGGCTTGGTGGTATGGAGAATAATTTTATATGGTCTTCAAGGAACACATTCCTTTAAATATGTACTTATTTTAATACGTTTCTGTAAAAGATAAATATCCCTATGACAAGATTTATTTATTTAAATAAAAAATTAGGTAATATGCAATCAATATGATATTCCGTTTTGGGAAAAAACATTAGGTGTTAAAAGAGTGATTGAAGTTTTAGAAACACCACTAAAGTCCATGTCATGCTCATCTTCATTTCTTGAGCTGTCATTGCTTCTGAATGATCTCATTTTCTCCATGATTTTAAAACACTCTTGGAGGATGTTTGTCATTTAGTAAGAATGAATAAAATTGTAATTTTTAATCATGTGTTTGGAATAGGATAAGAAAATAACTATTATAATCTTCCCCAAAGCTTTTAGTTGTCATGATAATTTGAAGTATTATGAACATTGCAAGAAATGTTGGAGAAACATTGAGGGAGGGACAGAAGGAGTGAGGGAGTTGTAAAGATCAATGGAATTTATAAAACTTTAGCTAGACAAGAAGAAGAAAGAAGAAAGAAGGAGAAGAAGAAGAAACACAATTTTCCAAAACTCAGAAATGAAAAAACAGCAATTACTACTATACTACTAACACTATAGAAATTATGGGAATTGCATGGTAATAATATGAAAAACTTTATAACAGCAAATCAGACAACTTAGGTGAAATGAACATTTTTTTAGAAAGACAAACATTACCATAACAGAATTGAGAAGAATTAAGGAATAGACTTACAGCAATTAAAGAAATTGAATTATCTATAAAAATTATATATATTCCACAAAGAAATGCCTAGGCTCAAATGGCTTCACGCTGATTCCAGTCCTTCATAAATTCTTTGAGAAAATAGAGGAGGAGGAAGTAGTTCCTGAAATATTCTACAAAGCCAGAATTGCCCTGATACCAAAGTCAGACAAAACATCACAATAAAAGAAAATTACTGATCAATATCCCTTATAAATATAGGTGCAAAAATCTTCAACAAAATATATCCAACTGAATTCAGAAATATATAAAAGGATTATACACCATGACCACGTGGGGTTTATACTAAGAAAGCAGGTTGGTTTAACATTAAAAATTAGTCAATATGATATATTAATAGAATAAAGGTAAAAAAAAACACTTGATTATCTCAATAGATGCAGAGAAAGCATTTGACAAATTGCAGAACCATTCATGATTTAAAAAACAAAAGCCTTCAATAAACATCCTCAACCCAATATAAGAAAACCACAGTTAACCTTATACTTAAAAGTGAAAGAATAACTGTTTTTCACACAGGATCAGGAAAAAGGCAAGGATGCTGGTTCTTTCCCCTGTATTCACCAGTGTACTGGAGAATCTAGGCCATGCAGTCAGGCGAGAAAAAGAACTAAACGTCCTCCAGATTGGAAAAGAAGTGAACGATCTTTTCACAGTTGACATGTTCCTATATGTAAGAAATCCACAGTAAAATGTCTAGAACTAATAAATGAGTTTGGCAAAGCCACAGGATATAGTATCAATATCAAAATGGAGAAAGCAAGCTTATTTCTATATATAGCCAATAGAAAATCCAAAATGAATTAAGAATACAATTCCATTCATATAGCGTAAAAAAGAATTATTTAGGGACAAATTAAATTTAAAAAGTGTAAGACATGCAATGAAATCTACAAAACATTGCTGAGAGAAATTAAAGAAGATATAGGGTGATTTTGCCCCCCAGGAGACATTTGGAATTTGTCTGCAGATATTTTTGTTTGTCATAACTAGAAGGAAGCTATAGAACCCAGTGAGTAGTGTGCAGGGCAATGATAAACATCCTGCAATGCACAGGACAGCCCAGCACAAAAAGAATTAACTGATTCAAACTGTTACTAGTGCTGAGACTGAGAAACCCTGATCCAAATTCATGTCAGTTCTGCCTAAATTAATCTATAGTATCATCACAACCCTTATCAAAATTACCAAGTCTTTATTTTTTTTTCTGAAATCAACAAGCTGATCATAAAATGTACATGGAAAACCAAAGATACAGGCTAACCAAAATAATCTTGGAAAAGAAGAATATGTTTCAGGGCTTATACTTCCCAATTTCAAACTTCCTATAAATCTATAATAACCAAGATGTGTTACTGGCATCAGGATAGTTATTTAGATAAATGGAGCAGAATTGTGAGTTCAGAAATAAAGTTTCACATTTATGGTTGATTGAATTTCAACACAGGGGCCAAGGCAAGTCAATGGAATAAAGGATAGTTTTTCAACAAATAGTGTTGGGGCAATGTGATATTTACATGTGCAAAGATAAGTTGATTCCTTCTTCACACCCTATACAATCCTTAACTAACAAATGATAGATCTAAATGTAAAATATTATCCTTTATTGCTTCTAGAAGAAAACGTAGGAAAACCTTCCTATGACCATGTGTTTCATACATGACAAAGATTTCAGAGCATGGTCCAGAATATATAAATAAGTAAAAGCATGGCCCATAATAGAAAAGAATGGTAAGTTGGACTTCTAAAAATTAAAAATCTTTTACACTCCAAAAGACAGCAATAAGAAAATGAAAAGACAAACCATTCTAGAGAAAAGCAGAGAAATAAAATAGGAAGATTCTAAGTCTATGAATGATGAAAAGTAGAATGGCCCTGCTATCTCAGACTGTTTTGTGGAAAAAAAAAAATAAACTTCTATCCTTCTATCTTATTTAAGCAACAGTGTTTTCCGGACTCTATTGTAGCAACTAAATTCAATCCTAAATGGCAACCTTCCTGCTGTCTTCAGTTTCTTTTGTACCACTTGTGCTATGAAGTGCCTGGTCACTGGATTATTAATCTATTGTGATCTCATTGTCTGCATCCTTTCACTGAGTTTAAGGGGAAGCTGAGGATTTTACTAATATTTTTTTCCCAGACTCCTAAAAGTCTTACCAGTTGAAAAAACACAGATTTTTGTTACCCTGTTGGTGCTCTGTAATTACATGCAATGTGCACTGTAAACCCATCGAGATCTTGGCTCATAAAATAGATTCCTTGGTCTTTCTGTATAAGTATTAGCAGTGAGGAAAGTGGCAGCAGATGGCGTTCCCCTGGCAACTGCGTTTCTAACTCACCAGTTCCTGTCAGTATCTGCTCGAAGGTTTCAAGTTTGTAGGCAGTTTAATTCCTTTGACAGACTTGCTGAAGAAACAGCTGAGAAGAACTCTTGGAGCAAAAGCTCTAAAAAACCATGAACCTTCCTGCATCCAGTTCATTTGGAGGGCGTATGGTTCTTTCAGGGGTCCAGAATTATCACTCTTGATGCATCATAAACTGAAGTTAACTAGTTCTTGCTCTCCATTGGTTGGCTTTCTCGGAGGAGCAGTACTAGAAATGACCAGGGAAAGAATATCCGTTTAGCCAAACATAAGCTGGACAGTTGTATTCCTGTGGTAACCACAGAGTTTAAGTAGTTGAACTGTCTCTGAAATATGTTCTATTGATCATTCAGTCAGAAAATACAAGCCACTTGGAACAAATGCCTGCTCCAATTCGGAGTAGTAACTGCATCTGTGCCAGGTATGGTTCTCCCAGAAAGCAGATTCTAGATGAGGTGCGGGAAGTTTATTAGGGAACGCTCTTGAGGTCAACTCCTGGGTAAGGGAAGGGAAGCGAGAAAGAAGGCAGAGGGAGAAGGTGAGTTGTCAACATCAAAGGCCTCATCCAACCTCACAGGGTGCTGTGAAGCCGGGACCGCCCTTTCGAGTGGACCTGCGTGAAGGAGAGAGGGCTGGGCATTTGTGCTGTAAGTTGGCCAGTCCTTGTATGCAGTCTGCCCCCGGAAGGAAATGACCTTGGAGAGGCAGATTTCTTCAAGAAGGCTGATAGTTTTCAGTGTCAGCATACAACCTTCCCCAGGGGCTTTAGGAATAAGAAATAAGAAATAAATAAGATAAAACACTGAGAAATCCTTAAGAAGTGACACATCATAGGATCAACTCTATCGATACCTCCACAGTGACTCCAAATGACAATTTCTTCCATTGGTTTCAGACTCTTTATCACTACTAGAAGGGATTATTTAATCTCTGGAGTCAGTTTGAAACACCATAATGCTATGATACTAGTGAAAAACAAAACAAAACAATCAGGGAGTGGCTGGGATTTATAGCTGTTGGCAGAAATGAAACAATCCTTAGCTTTGTTCTTTTTAAAGTTTCACTAAAACATATTAGGCTGGGATTGTGCTCTGTTCCCATACTACCTATAACTCTCTTCTCCTGATTTATTTATTCATTCTGTTGTTCATAGTTACATATCTGTATTGTCCCAGGTTAAATGATTTTTCTCCTTGAATCAGGGGTTTTGTGCAAAATATTATCAGCCTCTCTCTGAATTTGACAAAAGTATTGTATTTCAAATCCTGGCCCCCTCTCCCTTAAATATGGGTTATAATGCTTCCCAATAAAGCCTGGTGCCTAACAGCATAACAGATACCCCGTAGGTGTTTGTTGGATGTAATTGAATCATATAGAAATTCCTTTCTGAAATGTGAGTATCCTTTCTATTTGTTGTTTCACAAATCTGGAATTCCACAAATTTCAATAATTTGAAATGCCTTTGAAAATGCTCTTTACAAGATGTCACTTAAAGATGTTTTCTGCATTCTTGAGTGAATAGAGACCACTTTATTAATATTATTATTATTATTATGGCTTTTTGGATAAAATGATAAGAATTGATGCTAGCTATTTTAGGAAGCAAGAATTAAATGTGAAAACATTGGTTGACACACAGAATCAAATGGGAGGCTTGAGAAATGACTGGGGTGAGGGTAGGCCTTAGGGAATCTTCAGGGAGGAAACAAACAAGAACTATCAATAACTTCATAAGAACATCATCACTAGAATAAATTAATGCATTTTATTTTATTTACAGTCTTTTTTCTCATGCTTCCATTAAAAATTCAAATACTGGGATATTTGATGGATCTAGTTTGGTCATGTGCCTATTCCTGACACACATGACGATATATGTCTCCTGATTCTTTTTATAGTCCTCATTCTGTTTTTCTCATCTCAATGAATGTCGATAGCGTCCTCCTATTGCCAAAGTTAGAAATCTAGAGGTCCCCTAACATTTATGCACACTGTCATTTTGACAGTTAAAAATACATCTATTATGACATTTACATATACAAATCTACTAATACTCAGTCCACCCCTTTATCGCCACCCCCAGTCGAACCTCATACAAAATAAAAGGTTGCAAATTTTTATCTTTATAGCATGGACTCTATCTTGTTTATTTTATGGTATCTATATTATATGGCTCAAAAAGGATTGTAATAACAATAAAATGGTATCTATCATGTCCACAACCACTGAAGAGGGTCCAATCACATCTCCCTAATGTAAGATGGAAGTTTAATATTTATGCAGGCTTATATTTTATTTCTGAGTATTACATGCACATATTAAAAAACACTGAATGATATTAAAAGCCTCCTAATGGAAACACATTACTGTGTTCTTCTCCCCAACACCATCCAACTATCTTGAAACAAATACTATCAAGCTTTTTATTTCCTGCTATTTTTCTGGCATTTGCCTACATACCTGTTTAGTGTACTTATACTAGTATTCCTTGAGTAATCAATGTTAGACTTCATGTACTGATTTCCTAACAGCTCAAATAAGGATGCACATTTTCCTGGTACTTCCTCTTTCAAAATCTTCCCCAAGAAAGTCGGCCCTATTTGTATTACTTCCTTTGAATTTTTCTCTGTCTCTCTTTTCTTTGTTTTTCAATTCCTTTTGGGGGACTTATTTTCTTATCTGTTTCTTTTAGAATTGTTCCCTTTGGTGGTTTCTCTCAAATACTTGATTGGATTTCACCATCTCTACCAAGAATGGGCTGCTAAAATGTTGATTGGAAGTGTTTGTGCATGTATTTGCTTGTTGAGACCATACAGATTTTTTCTTTCTTTTTTTTTTTTTTTTTTTGAGATCCTTGTTTTTCTCCTGTTCTACCCATAGTAGCACACTTTGGGTGCTGATAATCCTAGCTGCTTGCTTTTCTGAGTCAGAAGGCACAAAGGTGCTGGAGATTTCATGATCAAGTATGAGACTTGACCTCCTAGTTTTCAATTCAGCACCCAACTCTGTTTTCTGCTATTCTTGTTGCCCCTAATTCCAAAACCACTCTGGTTTGTGTTTCCTATAGAAAAATAAAATAAAATAAAATAAAAAACTATATGTTTCATGTTGGAATTGGGAAGGGGGTAGGCACATGGTTGTGTATTTATTAAGGGTCAAAACCTAAAAGTCTAATAACCAAAGTCCTTTATAACCATAATTTTCCACAATCCCTTTATTCTCTACTTCATAGCTCACTCACATCTTTTAAGGTATCTTTTATTGTGAATTAAGTTTCTGAGCCTTTTGGGGGGTAACTGGGGAAAATTGGCCTGTCTATTGTCAGTGTTTTTCAATTTCAATTCATTCTTAAGGATTGCTTGAATCATGTATGATTAAATCATATGCAAAACTCATTGGATATTATCTAGAAACTTTCCCATTCACTGTAATTCCTATTCACCCATTCATTTCTTCATTCAACCAAGATTTATTATGCTAACCACTGCTTAGGGGCTTGGGATTCAGGAGTGAAGAAAACAGATAAAAATACCTATGAAGAGCTTCCATTCTAATAGGGGTACAAATTATAAACATAATAAAAATATATATATAATGTATTTTAGATAGTAATAAAGGCTCAAAAAAGACTAAAACAATGGAGTTGTACAGAAACTGCCTGTGGGAGAGGGCTTTGATTTCAAATGTGCCTGCTAAGGAAGACTTCACTGAGAAGATATTTGAGAAAAGATTGAAATCAATGGAGTGAGTCAGAGAGACATGTGGAAAGAAAAACTGCTCAGCCGGAAGTGTGCTGGGTGTGTTTCAGGAGTCACAAGGCCAGGCTGAAGCACAGGGCGGGAAGACCAGAGTTTTATGAGATGTGATCAGGAGGTAATGGTAGGGGAAGCCATGCAGGACCTTGCCATTCATAGAGGAACTTGTCTTTTCTCTGAGTGCAATACAAAGTCTTTGGATTTTGAGCAGAGAACCACTCTACTTGAGAAATGGCTGAATGGAGTCATAATAGGGAGGAAGGGAAAACAGAAAGTTATTGGATAATTCACATGAGAGAGAATAGTGTCTTAGACAAGCTTGGTAGCCATGGATGTGGAATGAAGTGAGCAGAAAAAGGCAAAACTGACAGGATTTACTGAGGAATGTGATATAAGGTGTGAAAGAGGAAACGAAGATGTCTTCAGGTTTTCCAGCCATATACAAGATGGAGCTGGCATGTACCGAGAAGGACAAGAAAGGTTGGGTTCTGTGGGGGAAATTAGGAGTTCAGTTTTGAACATTTTAAGCTTGAAAAACCAATGCCTATTTCACATCCAAATGTAGAGGTCCACTAGAAACGGTATTTAAAACCACAAGACTGGACAACATCACCTAACAAGTGAATTCAGATGAAAAGTAAAGAGCTCTAAGGGCTAAACCTTGAGGCACTCCAACACTAAAAGGTTGGGTAGATAAGGAGAAACATTCAAATTAACAAGGCAAGATGGAGGACAAGAAAATTGCAAGAGAAGAAGTAAGGATATGAGAGACCAACCTATTAGAAAAATCACCTATGCGGGTATTGAAATATTCCGAATTTTAATTGGAGAAGCATTGGATAGCATGACGGTGAGCCTGGAGTTCAAATCTTTACATAGTGCAGTAGATAACTGCAACAAAGAAGGTATTTCATGATATAGTGTGTTGCCATGAGGTTCAGAGCTGGAAATTTTAGAGAAGACAAGAGAATGGTCTGGAAGTGATAAACACCCAATGGTACAAGGAGTTGGGTGGCAGCAGGAGCAAACGTTTCAGCTTGGGAGCAGTGTTACGGGGGGGAGGAAGTAAAGTTCTGTTAATAAAAGAAGGTTATGAATATGTTTTCAAAAATGTTAGAGTTTACAGGAAATTTTACTGATGACTTACCCTGAGATATATAGGACTTAGTGAAAGGTCTTCCTGAAATGGGGAGAGGTGGAAGATGGGCTTTCAAAAAATGCTGAACAGAACCATATTGTAGAGTGACCATTCAATACAGTTTTCACAGAAAAATCTCAGTTTATATATTTTGTCACATGTAATTATTAATATCTCTTTTCACTTGTTTGAATGATAAATCATTTGATTGTCAGCCTTATAAAAGTTTGTTACAGCCTTATAAAGGTGTGTTAACCTCTATGAACAAAAATAGAGAATATGATGAGATTAGTCCTCATTACAAAGCAAAACAACCAGCGATAATTTTCCTGAGAACTGCAGACAAAACCTTAAATGTGCCAATCCATTGCAGATTCCGTGAATTAGCAGTTTCCAATACACTAGAGAGTATTCTATTCAAAAAGTATCTTCAGCAATATGCCCAACACCTGGAACCTGTTAGATATTAGTAACTGTTCATTGAAAAATAAAGGTTCTAGGGAACTACATAATTGCAAGGGTAGTAATTGACTCTAATTTTTTCACTGTATTACAAATATTGTAACAGACCGATAGACTACTCAAAATGGCGATTTCAACCTATACAATTAAAATTTTTAAAAGATTAAAAATCTGTAAATAAACACTTTTTATTATTAATATATTTATACGAGTATCTAAAATTATATTTGTACAGTTTGAAGAAGAATAATAAATTTTAGACCTATGTACCCTTCCCCTGGATTGAGAAATAGAATATTGTCATACATAGGAAGTCCCTAATGTGTAAACTTCCCCAAACATATCCCTCTTTATTCCTGCCACAGATAACCACTATTCTGATTTTATGTTAATTATTCCCCAGCTTTTCCTTAGAGGTTTTTATTTTTAACACCAATGTCTATTTTCCTTGAGTTCCTTGTTTAGTTTTGCCTTTTTTTGCAATTTACATATGGGATCCTACTGCATATTTTCTTCTGTAAATTGAATATTTTACTTGATATTGTATTTTCCAGATATAGCTATGTTACTATGCATAGCTGTAGTTCATTTATCTTCATTGCAGTTTTATATTGCACAGTTTATTAATCCACTTTATTGTGATGAATATTTGGTTGGTGTGGTGGCTTGAAGTTACGTACTCCAGAAAAACACATTCTTAATCTTAATCCATTCCTGTGGGGTGTGCACCCATTGTAAATAGGATGTTTTCATGAGGTGACTTCAGTTATGGTGTGTACCAACTGAATCAGGGTGGGTCTTAAAGCTGTTACCAGGGGCCTTAGAGAGAAGTGGGGCTCAGCCAGAAGCTGGAAGCCAGAGGAATCTTGAAGAGAAGGGAGAAAACATTACCCAGTACATTGTCATGTTGACAGAAAAGCCAAGGAACCCCCAAGGTTATAAAGATATTATTGTATACTGTGTCCTAAAAGTAGTATAGTTAACCTTTTAGCATTGAAATATTTATAAATCTGGAATTGAATTTTGTTTATGGTGTGAGGTTGGGTCATATTTATTTATCTAACCTTTCTCCCATGACCTGCACATCCCTGTATACCTATAGACGTCAAGCCTAGTGCATGCATGAAAATAATGAAGGCTCCCAAACCAATTATTAATAAGCTGAATTCAGGATGAATAAGAAATGATGATACATCATGACCAGCTTGGATTTATTTCAGGAATGCAAATTTTATTTCACATTAAAAAATGTTAAACATTGTAATTCAACAGATACATCAAGGGATTAAAGAGAGAGAATCATTTGATCATCTATAGATTTTGGAAAAAGTTTTCATACAATTTTGATTTTGAGTTTATGCTAGCTTCATATAAATATTTAGAGTGAATATTTTTCATTTTAAAAGTAATTTTTGGCAGATATTTGTAACTTTATGGTTTTCAGTGAACATTTAGTTTTGGTGATGTTTTTACTTGAATACTTATTTTTTCTTTCAAAATTACTAATATTATACTTAATATTTCCCTCATTCTTCTCTTTTAGAGAATTTATTAGGCATATTCCTTTTAATTTTGAGTTGGACCCCGCCCTCACTTAATTCTCACTTTCATTCTCTGAATGACAGCATTTAAAGTTAAAAATTTGCTTGGAGTACTGTTTTAGAGGTATTCCACAGTTTTGTCAATTTTATTAGCATATATATATGTGTATATATATATATATACACATATATATATATGAATTTTTCTTAGAAATATGCCTTAAGTAAATCGGCATTTAAAAATTTCCCAAACTTACAGGGTTTTTTGAGTCAAAGTTTTTATTGATTTCTATCAATTACATTTTGGTTAAAGAATAATATATAATAGAATTTTAACATATTTTTATAATAGCTATCTAGCTTAGAGTGTGATCATCTTTTCATAAATGTTTCATGTATCCTTGACAGAAATGTGAATTCTCTCACTGTGAGTGCAGGGCTCTCTATATATGCATCACATCAAACCTATTAATTGTGTTTTTAATTCTTCTGTAATGCCAATATTTTTATTTGCTATATATATAATTAGATATATCTAATAGCATCAT
Organism: Choloepus didactylus; assembly: GCF_015220235.1. NCBI lineage: Eukaryota > Metazoa > Chordata > Mammalia > Pilosa > Megalonychidae > Choloepus > Choloepus didactylus. The sequence continues at coordinate 77,709,697 of NC_051321.1, read as the reverse complement.
GTACACTTGTGATTTAGTCATATTTCCTTACAACTCTGTCAATTTTTTTCTGAATTTATTTTTTCTTATAGACTTCTAATATTAGATTCTTATAGTATAGTAATGACTTTTACTTTTACCATTTTATGTTTGTCCTTAGTAATGATTAATAATATTTATCCTTAGTAATAACTATGCCTTAAATTGCATTTGATCCAATAGTAAAGTGAAGCCATTTTTTTCCCCCAGTGAATATTTGCCTGGTGATGTTTGTATTCACTATGTTCTTTCATTTTTGAGCTTTCTGTAGCCTCATATTATGGTGTGTCTTAATAAACTGAAAAAGAATTATTTTATTTCAACAAGTAGATCTCTGTCTTTTAAACAGAAAATATAGTACATATGTATTTATTGTGATTAATATCATATTATTTTGTTCTGTACTCTCTATTTAACTGCATTTTGTACTTTTTTTCACTTTCTTAACTACTGTTGAATTGCTTCATATTTTATTATTGTTTTTCCTCTGTTGTTTTCAAAGTTAAAGTTTATATTTATAGTCTTTGTAGAATATGGACATTTATTCACAATTAACAAAATCTAAAGTTAGTCATAAAAGATATCAAGATTTTATTATGTGTAAAGTTCAAACTCTACCCTTCAGTAATGACAATATTTTAGCTTTACTTCATGTTTAACTCTGCCATCAATTAGATGTTGCTATTATTGTTTTATATAAATGTTTATTTGACTTTATAAGTATGTTTTTAAAATATTTTGCTTGTCAGTTACAGTAGATTGAATTACGTCCATGACAAAGATATGTTCAAATCCTCAGCCCTGCTCCTGGGGGTATGAACTCATTTGGAAATAGAACCTACGAAGATCTTATTAAGATGGAGCCAAACTGAATCAGGATGGGACTTAATCTGGTAGGACTGGAGTCCGTATAAGCAAAGGAAATTTGTACACAGTCATACAAACCACAGATGAAGATGGAAGACAGATCTCCATGGGACGGAGACAGGGGCTGATTGCCAGCAAGCCACCACCAGAACCCTACAGATTTTGGAGGAGACGTGCCCTTGAACTTGAACTTCTAGCTCCCAGACTGTGAGCCAGTAAATTAAACCAAAGTGTCTGTGGAATTTTGTTACAGTAGCCCTGCCAAACCAACACATCAGCCTGCAATTGTTCTATATAGTATTCTTCTGCAAATAATTTGTCTTTTATTTCTGGCTACTCTTGAATCTTTGTCTCTTTTGTTTTCTGTGGTTTAACCAACTTGTAGCTAAACATACAAATCTTTATTTTATCCTTCTGAGATGAGTGCCTTTAAAACAGTGTACATGTATTTTGCTACTCTAGAGAATCCTGGGACAATATTTTTTTAATTTTTTAAATTGTGAAATATATATACAGAAATGTGATAATTTTCAAAGTACAGTTTAACAAGTAGTTATAGGGCAAATTTCAAAGTATGTTATGGCTTACAGTTCCACTATTTCAGTTATTTCCTTCTAGCTGTTCAATGCACTAGAGACTATAAAATGTCTATATGATTCAGCAGTCATCATCCTTTGTTAAATCCTATCTTGTCCAATACTACTGCTCCCTCTTGTTTGATCAGTGTCTCAATCTTCAGGGATATCTGGGCAGTGACCACCCTAACTTGTTCATGTTGAAAAGGGGTATTGACATTTTGGAGAAGGGGGATGCACTCTTGAAGAGGTTGTTGCCTCTAGGGTTTGGGACTTACCTTGCATAAGAACAATCTAGAGGTTCTAAGTTTCTGAAAAATAAACTTAGTGAGTGAAACTTTTATAAAGTCTCAGATAGACACCTGGGTATTCTTTAGGGACTACTGTTGATTTGGGCTTGGCATACTATAATAAGGGCATTATTTTGTATATTGATTTTGCTTAATCTCGCTTCTCTTTTTTCAGAACTTTAGTTATATTAGATCTTCTCACTGTCTTCCATTTCTGTTTACATGTATTCTAATGTGTGCTATACTTTGAGATAATTGTTTTTAGTTCTATCTTCTGTTTACTACTATATTTAACATTTTATCAATTAAATTTTTCATTGTCATATTTGGTGATTTTTCAAATCCTGTCTTTTCTTCTTTATTAACATAAAATTTTATTTACTAATTTTTATTCAAGGTTTATTTTCTTCCAACCCTAACCTGATTTAAAATACATATTTTACTCTGTGTACAATGATTGCATTACCTAATTATCTGAAATTCTTAGTGGCCTAATTCATCTATTTCTTGTTTTTGCTGTCTCTTGCTAATTGGCATTTGCTTTCTTGTTTATTACTTTATTTTGGATGCTAGCTCATGCTTGATGAAACTGTATCTGTGGGATTTCTGCCAGGTCCATTTTGAAGATGTGTCATTTCAGAAACAATCAGCTTTTACTTAATGACAACTTTAGCTAGTTTGCAGCTTATAATAGTACACCCAAAGCTAGAAATACAAAGACAACCAGAACTATAATCTTGTCTTCAAGGAAATCATAGCAAGTGTTTATAAAGCAACAATTGCATTATACAATGATAGTGTTAAATTTGTAGCCACCTGCATGCCTCTTCTGATCCATTTCCCAGTTGCTCTGGGAACTTGTTCTTTATCTTCTCTGTTTTCCCCATACCTCTACTAGTCATATCTTTTAAGGAAATTTCTATTTCTCCTGTCTCTTTTTAAGACTTCCAGGATGGAAGAAAGGAGAATGAATGAAGAGAAAAGAACTAGCAGTAGTGAATGGAGGGAGAACAAATGGCAATTGCCAAGTCCATTAGGTACTAATATATGTGCCTTAATAAGAGGAGTATGATTCATTAATAGAATGGGATGCTGAGATGCTGTCTGGTGGAAGAGAGGGGCTTTTAAAACATATATCCTCTGAGTCATAAATTAAAGCCAATTTGCATTCCTAGAGAAGATAAATAAGTATTCATATTCCATTGTTATTTATACATCACCAAATATTAACTGTGAGCTTTATGGTAGGCACCTTTCCAGTCCAAGAGGTTATAGCAATAAACTATTGCCTATGGATTTTACGTATAACAGGAGAATGATTAAAAAGGAATGAATGATTAAATAATATGTTACACTGATTTGTTTTTATATGGAAATAAAGCAGAGTAAGGGGAAAGTGAGGGAGGAAAGGGTTCCTCTTTTGTAGAGGGTAATCAGATAAAGCTCTGTGGTTAGGTGACTCTTGAGCAGAGACCTTGATACAGTTTCTGGTGGTAGTTACTTGAATGAGATGTTGAGTTAGACTGTGCCACATGGGGCTCCAGGATCTTTGGGGGCTATAGTTATAGGGGAGGCAAACATAGGGTCTTTTAGATTAACAGGTGTGGACCATTAATGAAAGCTTCTTCTAGTGGATTTATGGAAGGCATTCAAGAGGATGATCCAAATCTCAAAGACAGGAGATAAAGTAGGCTGTGATTGGAGATGGAAAAAATAGTATGCAGAGAGGTGAAAGAATATAGGGGAGTATATTGTAAATAACTTGGATTGCTCTGACCTGTAAGATTACGATGGTAATTAAAGCTAGAGATACAAGCAGAGGCCAAAACAAAAGTACTTTATGATAGGGTCTGTAGCCTGGATATACTCTGCAGACAGTGGGGAAGGAAATGGGATGATTTTAAGCAAAGGAGTAACAAGGATGCCATGTGTTGGAAAGATGATTCCATACGTTGGGAAGTGACCAATTTATAGAAAATGGATTGAAAGGAGTAAGATTGAAGTCAGTAAAACTAGATAAACTGCAAAATTTATCTAAACTTGATCATAATTCTTGAATATGATTGACACTAACTGGGAGATGTCTACATTAAATATAGAAATTCTCCCATCACCTCTGTGACACTTGAAGAGATATAATGCAAATATTTTACCTCTAAAACATTAATACCTATCACCTACCCACCCTAGCACTTTTCTAGGTAGTTAATATGCCATTCAACATACATTCATTTTGTACCTAATATGTGCCAGGCATTTTTCTAAGAACTGTCCATACAGAAGAGAATAAGGCTAGCATAACACAATGAAAATATATTATGAAAGTTCCAGTTATTTGTTTTGTATTTTAAGTCCTCCTCACCATTTTTTCATCCATATTTTGATCTCTCCTTGTTGGTATCTGTTGTTCCTCTGGACATCTTATTGAACCATGTGTATATCACTAAACATAACGACCATAAGTCTTCTCTCTGGTTGTAGCACACATCCAGGCCTTTATTGATGAAAGTCATAAAATTCACACGACAGGACTGATTGCCTCCGTCTCGTCTTCACTAGATCTGTTAAAAGTAAACTCATTTTAATCTTCACCACTTAAATGTCCCAATCTTACTCAGGTCAGTGTTCTATGCTTTACAATCTTATAAATGAGTTTTGGTTATAGGTTATCCAAATCATCAGTCTATTAACCAAAAGCTGTCATTTGAACCACATACATTATCTCTTCCCAATATTTTCTCTTTGTCTATAATTTTCTGCTTTAATGGATCCATCCTACGAAGAGATACAATCACCCCTTTCACCAAGTAAATAGTCAATAGTTGTCGCATAAGAAAGAAAACTTTAAGTATTTTATTCCTTATTCTTTGTATATTTGAAACATAAAATTTATGTTCAATTTTTATGTTACTACATTTATCCAGGAAACCCAAGCTTCCAAGAAAGAAAACTCCTATATATTATGAAATCTCATTTGAGATCTTTAGAAGAAAATGTGATGTGGCAAATAGAGCATAGGTTTTAGAGTTGAAGGTATGACTTATTATTGACTTTGTCATTTCCAAAGTGTAGTAAATCAGGCAAATTAACCACTGAGCCTAAATTTCCAAATCTGTAAAATAAAGATAATAATACCATAATTCAGGTTGTGAATTAAATCTCTTTTTAAAATAAATTTGTTGTCAATTATTGTATAAGTATTTGTCTATATGCAGTTTGTAATTTATTTATTAGATTTTAGATGAATGCCATTGGTATGGGATTTGGAATTTCATTCAATTTGTAGATTACAATTTTCTTTCCCTTTTAGGAATAGGATTTATTTTTCCATTTATTCAAGACTTTTTTTTTTTTTTTTTTGTCTCTTCTGGATATTCCATTCATCTTTTGTTCTAACTGAATTCTGGCTATCTCTTGAGAGCACTGATGGAATACTGCTCTCCCAAGTGCTTGCTGTGTGTTTTGATTTTTGGTGGTGGGGTGTGTGCGTGTGTGTGAATGTGTGTTTACTCCTGAGCTGTGGAAGGGCCTAGAGGGGGAATAAGTCTTCTCTTTGCTTTTCACTGCTACTTCCATGATATTTCTCTTTCTCTTCCCTCAAAATATTCTCTTTGTGGCCAACAAAACCAACCTACCTCTTGCTCTCTGTTATTTATTTAAAACATTAGTGCTTAGCTCAGACATTCCTGTCATCACGTTGGGATAAGACTTCATTACAAAATGGCCTCAAATCTCTGCTTATCCCTATTTCCATGAGTTTTGTAAAGGGACTCTGTAGATCCTCCTGAGGGATGTAGAGCTGGTCTCTCCACACCTCGAACCTGGGCTAAATTTACTACTTACTTGGCTCAATAGAATATGGTGGAAATGGCACCGTTTGTGATCTGAGCCTGGGCTTCAGGGGGCCTGGCAGTCCTCTAGTCTGTCTTGGATCCTTGCCTCTGACAACAGAACACACCTGAGTTAGACTGCTGGGTGGAAAGATCATGCAGCCGAGACAAGTAAGATCCGTGGTCCCAGGTGAGGCCACAAGCTTCCGAGAGCGTGCAGTCAGGAATGTCAAACAACCTGCATGTAAGGCAAACATGGGTGAAGCTAATCAAAATTGTAATTAGAAGGTGAGTATGTGCACTTTCCATAGCATGACGATATCTCTTAACAATCTAGGAAAGAAATTGATAACTGATGTAATTGAATCTGGTCAACTCCATTTCACAACTCTTCAGTTATTATCCAAGTCCTAGACATAACACCTCAGAACTGAGAATTTTGAAATAAAAGTTTGCATTTGATATAGGAAATGGGAAGTGAGGGGATATCACAAGAAAGTTAAGATAGTCCTTGTAAATGAGATGTATAGATAGACCACCATTTGAACCTCTTTCAGAGCTGATGAACTGTACTTATTGGCAAATATAGTCTCCTTAGCCAGCCCAATCTGCGAGGAATGAAAGCACTGAGTGATTTCCACACATGGCCACAGGTTAAAAAAAAAAAAGAGAACTGAGTCAAAGAGGTTACATTTTCAATTTTTATAATTATTTTTGGCTATTTTTGCAGTTTACTACACTCAATTTTGATCCTCAATTATGAATACCCTTTTTAAGATTTGCCATCTGGGAAATCAAGGTGGAAATCCTCAAACACTCACATTCTTACAAAATTGAAAAATCTGTTAAAATTGTTTCAAAATACTTTCTTACTTTGGCTTAAGGTAAAATGATACGTACTAGAAATACAATTTGGCTATTTGGGAATGTTATGTTTCTCCTACCTAACATTAGGGGATTAAAATGGCCTTGGCATCAGAGCGTACACGTGTCACAAGTAAAGATAGATGCACACATGTAAAGTAGGAAGGTGCCATCTTGTCACTGTCAGTTACTGTGTTAACTTGAACCCACATGCACATAACCTTGAGATGTTCTTCAGTCACAATTTATATAAAGAAACGTAAGTGAGAATATGCTTCCACTTTTGGTAATGGTAAAATAGAATTAAGTGAGTTACCTTACACGCTCAAAAACAGTTTGCTAATATCATGTAGTTACCTAATACCTCAAAAACTCAGGTGCTCTTGAGGGATGATTGTTTACCTCAAGGTTTTAGTCTTTCTTCTATTTTTATTGGATGAATTAATTGATAATTATATCACAGTGCCTGGTAAAGAGTTGGCACTCAGCCAGTATTCCTTCCTCTTTTACAAATTTCTCAAATCCTTTTTGTATTATTGTAGACACATTTCTATTCTCTTCTAGCCAGATCATGTTTCACCAAAATCTCTATCAATCTGTACCTACCTCGGGAACCTTCTTTGAATGTTATTGATCCATTTCAATTTTGAGTCCAACATATAAGCTAATTAGACTTTGAACCATTGAGATTTGCAAAAGTGTTACACATTTTGGCACTATTCTTTTTATTGTACCCTAATTATTTCATTTTTGTTAAATCTTTTCTCGTAAAATATTTGCAAAAATTTGGGCAATAGGAACTCTCCCGTGGTTCTATTACAAATCACCTACCATAGTGTTAGCAACAGAGCAGAATTTAACATGTTTGTTAACAGAATCATCGAGTCTGAGAATGTTCATTAAAATATGATACTATTAAAATTGTTGAGGATTGGATTTCATTTCTCCTAAATATCAGGGCTTCTTCTGAATCAGTGGAATTTCTCCATAATTCTTTAAGATGAAATGGGTGTTCTTATAGTGCTATATTATTTGTTGGTGTTCATTCTTTCTCTTTTATTAAGGTGAAATTCACATAGCATAAAATTCACCATTTTAACCATTTTAAAGTGTGCAATTCATTGGCTTTTAGTATATTCACAATGTCGTGCAGCCATGACCACTATCTAATTTGAGAATATTTTCATCACTCCAGAAAGAAAATTCATACCCATTAGCAGTCATTCCCCATTTCCCCTTTCCCTCAGCCTCTGGTGACCATTAATATGCTTTCTTTCTAGGGACTTGCCTATTCTAGACATTTCATATAAAACACATCATAAAATGTATAGCATTTTGTGTCTGACTTATTTCACTTAACATAATCTTTTCTAGGTTCATCTATGTTGTAGCAGTTTTCAGTAGTACTTTCCTTTTAATTGTAGAATAATATTCCATTATATGGCTATATGGCTATACTACTTTTTTGTCCAAAGAGTCATTGATGGACATTTTGGTTGTTTTCACTTTTTTACTATTATGAGTAATACTGCTGTGAACATTCACGTTAAAAGTTTTTGTTTGAACGCATTTCTCTGTATTTTGGGAATAAACCTGTGAGTGTAATTGAGGAATCATATAGTAATTCTATGTTTAACTTTTTGGGGAATCATCAAACTGTTTACAACAGTGTCCGCTCCATTTTACAGCCCTGTCAGCAATGTATGGGGATTCTAATTTTTCCACATTCTTGCCAACACTTGTTGTTTTCCAGGTTTTCTTTAATTATAGTCTCCCTGGTGAGTGTGAAATGATATCTCATGGTTTTGTTTTGCATTTCCCTAATAATTAATTACAGCACTTTTTGGCCATTGTAAGGTCTTCTTTAAATAACTATCTACACAGCTCCTTTGCCTGTTTTTTAAATTGTGTTAATTGTCTTTTTGTTGTTGAGTTTCCAGTGTTCTCTGTATATTCGGGATACTAGACCTTTATCAGACATAGGGTTTAAATATATTTCTTCCATTTTGTGGATTGTCTTTTCATGTTATTAATAGTGTCTCTTGATGCACAGAAGTTTTTAAATTGGATGGAGTACAAATTTTTCTTTGTTCTTCATGCTTTTGGTTTATATCTAGAAATTCATTGCATAATCCAAGGTCATAAAGATTTACTCCTAGATTTTACTCTAAAAAGTTTTGAAATTTTTGCTTTTAAAGTTAGGTCTTTGATCCATTTTGCATTAATTTTTTGTAAGGTGTGATCCAACTTCGTGTTTTTTTTTTTTTTTTTTTTTTGAATGTGGATATTCCGTTCTCCCAGCACCATTTATTGAAAAGACTACATTTTCCCCACTGAAAGGTCTTGGTACCCTTGTCAAAAGCAGTTACCTCAGATGTATAGGTTTATTTCTGGACTCTCAATTCTGTTATTCTGTTTCATTGATCTATATGTCTATTCTTATGCAAATATAACATTGTTTGATTGCTAAAGCTTTGTAGTAAGTTTTGAAATTGAGAAGTATAAGTTCACCAAATTTGTTCTTTTCCAAAATCGTTTTTTCTATTTGGCTGGAATTTTGAATGATGCTATGTTGAATCTATAGATCAATGTGGGAGCATTGCTATCTTGACAATATTAAGTCTTCCAAACCATGAATACAGGATGGTTTTCCATTTACTTAGATCCACTTTAATTTCTTTCGACAATGTTTTATAGTTTTCAGTGTGTAGTCTTGCACCATCTCAGTTAAATTTATTCCTAAGTATTTTATTTTTTAATGCTATTGTAAATATTGTAATTTTTTTACTAACATTCATAAGCAACTAGTTATCCCATGCTCTACCTTGACCTGATCCTATTCCTTCTTTCTGAAAAGAAAATTACATGTACCCAGTGACATCACAGGGTTACGGCTGTGGACGCTAGGGAGGATGGCAGAGTAGGGAGCTCCAGGACTCAGTCCTTCCACCAAAACAACTACTAAACAGGCAGGAAATATCTGAAATGACTATTTTGACACTCTGGAGGCCAGAACAACACTGTACAGCATCCAAGGAAAAGCAGGAGGAAGAGGCTGATAAACTATGATAAAGAACATTAAATTGCTCTCTCTGTGCAGCAGCTGCTGGTCCCCACGGTGCCCATCCCTGCCTCTCACAGAAGGCTGCCAAAAGGGTCTATCTAGCTCACTGGTGACCAAAAAGGACATAAAAATCCTGTTCCCCCAGAACATGGCTGGGCACGGCTGATCAGTGATCATGACTTTTTTGATTAGTGAATTCAGATGGCTGGAGGCCTGGCTCTGAGGGCAGCTATTGTTTCCACCCATCCTGGAGGAAGGTGACAGCGGCCACTGTTTCAGCCCTCCCCAGACAAGGGCTGCAGCAGAGAACAGTTAATTGTAAGGCAGCATTTGCTGGGGAGGCCAGGAAAGCTCAGCTTTGGGAAACTGTCTGAGAAGCTCTTGGCACCCTTCCTGATCCCCTCCCAGGGGCACTTTGGAGCTGGTCTGAGCCTCCTTCAGGGGTCCCTGGCCCTGTTTCAGATGGAAAAGACAGACTTGGGAAAGTCCTCTCCAGCATGCCCCTTCTCCCAGAATTTGCCCTCCAAGCAAAAGCAGCTTGAGACAAGAAGGGAGGGTAAAATTCAATAGATGCAGACAGTCTGGGGCAAAGGCCTGCCGGCTTCAAATACCCAGGAGAAGGAGACGTTTCTCCCAGGAAACAGAGGAAACAACCAAACTCCCTTAATCCGGGAAACTCCAAAACAACTACCAAGCAAAAGCCCAGGACAAGACAAGTCCCAGAAAGACAAAGAAAACCCTGCGCACTGCACTTGCCTTGGGCAGTCCTCCCTGATAGGAAGGCTGAAGCAAAAGAAAGTCTCTGTCTTATCACCAGCTGCTTACAAAGTCATGGAACAGACATACCAGGGAATAAATCCCAGTGCTAACATTTTAAAGTAGTGCAATGTACAGGGTACAACAAATGAGTTCAAGAAAAACAAACAAGAAATGATGGCTCATCCAAAGGAAGAGGAAAAAATGCAGAAAGACCACATAAAAAGACCATCTTATGCCACTATCTTGGTTCAGTAATTCCTTTTAAGAATTATAAAATATATATACATATATTTTAATCTAATACTACTACTTCTTGAAATGCTTAGTGAGATAATTAGTGAAAATATGATGATGTTTGTGAATAACGTTGCATCTTTGTCACTAATAAAACTTAACACTATCGGCATATTATATTATTCAACATAGAGGAATAGTTAAATGACTTTTATTTTTTTCTCTTCTGCATTCTGTTACCAAACCTTTGTGCAAAGGTCAAAATCTCAGTGTTCGTCATCCGTTTGTAATCTTAGACACTTCCAATTAAATGCCTACCCATAACTTCTCTCCATCACTTCCGAGCTCTTATATTTATCATTCTGTTTTAGAGACTCATCTGAGTTTCTTTTGACAGGATGAGTCAGTGAAAATATTGTTTTCTAAAGACAAACGTGCAAGGGATGGATATTTGAATTTATTACATTTAAAATAATGTAGGGACAGTTTTAAATATTTGCGCTCTGCAAGAACATAGCTTGGTGAATTCTGACTCAATGGCTGCTTCAATAGTTGTACTTATTCTGTTTTATCCTTGTGATATGTAACATGCAAAAAGAAAAGGGTGGGGGGAGAAGTATTCAATCACATTCACCCACTCAGAAACAAAATGCATTCCAATATCAGGACATTGGTTACATCTAACAGTGGCTAGCATGGAAGAGGATGAAAATTTTTTCTCGATATTTTTGTGTTTATATATTTTGTTTTTTGGTTGTTTTTTGAGTTTTTGTTTTGTGTGTGTGTATGTTCCCTAAAAACTACAAATAAAGAAAGCTAATTCTACTCTCTGCTAAAAAGCTACTTCAACAAAAAATCTTACTTCGAAGGAAGCTTAAAGTCTCTCACATTTGCAGTAAGTTAGCAAGATTGAAATAATTACCCTTTTTAATGGAAATCAAAAGTCATAGTTCTGATGCTCATAGCAATGTTTAATGATGATCATCAGCTCTTTTGGACTAAGAGACTTTGAGATTTGAGGTAGAAGATAGGAGAAAATTTTACCTCTGTGAAGTCTTTACACTGCTTAAGTCTATCAAGCCTCTTGTCAAATTAAAAAAGAAACGTGATCTATTTTACATGCAAAACTTTAGCTCTGCTTTAGTGATTTTAGGAAATCACTAATAAACTCAAAATCATAATAAACTGGGTGGAAATTGATGTGCATGCAATAAATGCTTAATATGGGTGTATGTTTTGTAGACATTTTCTACTACCTGGTGGGTAACATACTTCAGTCTTTTTCTAAATTTATTGCTAGCCTTGATGAAAGAACTTTCAATTTAATTCACCAATGCAAGTAGCAGCAACCTACTGTTTGACAAATTCACATCTACCCACTTTCCCATTTAAATTTCTCCTTATGCTAGCATGTATTGCATGTGTCATTTTTGTAAAGAACAGTTTTCTGTTTTGACCACCTCTCTAACAGGCACTTAATAAATCATTTTACCACAGAATTAAAATTATGTTGATGTGCAACAATTTCTATACACTATTATTAATATTTTTAACATGAACATGATACTTCACAAATTTGAAAACCATTACCCATTACTAAACATATCATTAAAGGAGATAATACTCCTATGAGAGTATTGTGTTAAATAAATAAAATACCGAATTTCAAGAGCTTAGCATTTTATTTAAAGCATAAAATGCACTTAATAAATGTCATTTCCATTATCTTTTTCTGGGCATCATATAGCTACAGCCATTGAAGAAAAAGAAACCAACAGTTATAAATAAATAAACCAAAAACAATAATGAATAGAATGGAGATTCTAAATTTGGATTTAATTCCACCCAGTTTTATGGCAATCTCAAAATAGGAATTGGTTCTTAATTGTCTTAATAACATGTAGAATTCATAAGATAAGAGTAAATACATTTTGCCTTGACCAGTCACCGCTATTCAGCTGATCTTGGGATGCTCTACAGTGATTCAAACACTGCTCCTCAAAATATAAGCTCATACTTTCTTCTAAAACTCAGCTTCTCTTTGGAAATGTTCACTGTCTGTGTAAAGTACCCTTGTTCCTCCAGGAAACCACTATTAAAACTCCTGCATCTCCTCTTAAATAAACATATTACAGTTCCTTAAACTTTCTGCTTCTATTGACACATCCTTTAGTTCCTGAATAACTTGAATTGAGTTTGTAAACAGTCTTTTAATGGATTTCCCTATTTCAGTCATTCTGGACAACTCTTTCAATACAATACTTTACATATTCTTGCAGTGTTACCTTCTATTCATTTTTTTTAATTGGTGTCTTTTTTCTCTACATTCTTTTTTCTTATCTCTGGAAGTTGCATTATTTAGGCAATAGATCTTTGAGGTTGTCATCCAAGACCTTTATATTGTCCTTCAAAAATTTCTTTTTCTTTTATTTTTGCTAGGTATCTTGCAGTATTTCAAGAACTTAATCTTCCAGGCCAAAATTTGGTTTCTAGCAAAAATCATACTTTTATTCATTCTATCTTCAACGTAAAGATAAAAATAGAGAGGAATAGTATGTATACAAATGTGTCCACCACCAAAATTAATAAAATTACAGGTTTATGCCATTTTATTCAGATTATTTTAAAAGAAATTCACCATAATAAAAAATCTGATAAAAATATAGTTTCTCTTTAGATAGGTCCAGGGCAGGGCATGGGTATCTGCATTTTAAATGATCTCCCAGGTGATGTCAGTGGTACTAGTTGTGAATTGCAGTTTTAGTATCAAGGAATTAGAACATGCAAAATTGTAAGATGTCTGAATTAAGATTCATTGCAATCTTAGTCAGAAGCTTACTTTTTATCAATATTGACAACCTGAATATAAAATTTTCTGTGTAAATACAATGAACCAAGAACAGGAATACTCTCTTAAAGGAGAAGAAAGCCACAAGATTTTCACTGCCATATATCAGATTTAATTATAAAGCCACAGTAACCAAAGAAGGGTAGTACTGGTGCAAGGATTGATATATATGTTTGTTTATATATATATACACATACACATATATCAAAGGAACATAAGAATTTATCTATAAAGAGATCTATATATAAAAATTCACCTGAATGACAACAAAAATGCCAGTGTGAAATGGGAAGGGGTGGTCTTTTTAATAAATATAAATGGAGAATTTGTATCTCTATAGAGAAAAACTGAAACTTGACTCCAAACTAACACCTTTAAAAAAGTCCATTGCAAAATGAGAGTTGCTTTAAATGGGAAAGGCAAGAATATAATTGTTCTAGAATATAGAATAGAAGAATATTTTCATGACTTTGGACTAAGAAAAGATCCATTAAATATGGCACAAAAAAAAGTAATCAAGAAGAATAAGACTATTATTGGAACATCACTAAAATCAAGAACAGATATTAATTAAAAGACGTCTTGAGAATATAAACACAAAACATTGAGTGAGATATAATATCTGTAATAAATATATATGACAAAGATGCTTACAGGGAATACATAAAGAATTTCTATTAATCTTTAAAAGATAAAACCCAATTTTTAAAACACTGGGCAAAAGATTTAGCAAATACTTTTAAAAAGAAGCACATGAATGGTCAATGTGGATAGGAAAAGCTGCTCATCCTCATTAATCATAAGAGAAATAAAAATTAAAACCACATTGTGATACCACTATTAAGCCAGTAGGAGAGCTAGCACTAAAAAAAAAAAAAATGATAAAACCCAACAGCAAGCGTTGGCTAGTATATCAAACAACTAGAACTCTTCTACTCTGCTAGAAGGAGTGTAAAATTGACACAACCATTTTGGATAACTGTTTGGTGGTAATTATCACAGCTGAACATAGGCATGCTCTATGACTCAACAAAATAGATACATAACTAATAACATCCCAAACTAGAAATAATTCATATGGTTACTGATGGTAGAATGTGTAAATATGTAGTAATAAATTCTCACCATAGAAAACTACGTAACAACTAAAATGAATTAGCTATTACTTCAAGTGACAAAATGGATGAATTTCAAAGACGTAATGTTGGGTCTGAGTAGCCAAGCAGAAAGAACATAAAGCTAGAGATGAGGAGCACAGGAAGTTCAAAAACTCCTGAAACTAATACATGGTGTTGAAGTCAACATAATGGCTATCTTTGTGGAGGAGAGGTAAAACTTGGTGGTGGGAAGTTGTGGGATGCTTCTTGCATGTTGGCAATGTGTTTTACTTTATCTCAATTTGAGTGGTTTCATACAATTTGTAAAAATTCATTGAGTTATAAAATTAAGATTTGCACTATTTATGTTATGCATGTAATAGTCCAGAAAATATTTCTTAAAAGGATGTTTCCTGTTGTTTTTTTTTTTTATTGCCATTGACAACCTTTATCTATTAAAATTTGCTTCGTCTTTTTTTTTCATAGTTAACAGAATATATTAGGAATGGATGTAGAATTCTATTGATGGATTTTTTTGTGCATCAGTTTCAACTATTACAGTTTAAAAATTTAATCTTGTTGAAATAAATTAATAGATGTTTTAATGATAAAACCCCACCAAATTCCTTTAGCTAATTCCATCTTGATATTATAAGGAAAGGAAGATTTGTTTTGCCTTCCATTCATTTTCTTAAATTGTTTGCTAATATTTTATATTAAGATTTTTGCAACTAGGGTCTATTCTTGTGTCCTTTGCTCTCTAAACTAAGGCTAGAATCACGTAGTTAGTTAGGGATTATTCTCTTTTTCTTCTATTTTCTGGAATAAACTGTGTGAAATAGAAATTGTTTCTCTTTCTTAAATACTTGGTATAACTCACTAAACTGCCAAGACCCTACATTTGTGTGTGTGTGTGTGTGTGTGTGTGTGTGTATGTTTCTGTGTGTAATGTGTTTGAAATAGTAATTAAAACTTATTAATGGACAATGAGCTATTCTGGGTTCCTATTTCTTCTTGAGTCAGTTTAAGTTAGCTGTATATGTTTAGAAATATCTTCAGTGTATTTATTCAGTTCATGTAAATTTTCAGACTGGAGCTTCAGTTTCCACATCTGTGAGACAAAAGTATCTCCTCATAGATTTTTTAACATGTGATTTTCAACTTAGTTCCCATAAATAACCTGAATGTAGTAAAGGTTCAGAAAATACTAACTCCTATGCTTATCTTTAGGGTAATGAAGTTGATGACTGTTTTAGCCTTACTGTTAAACAAAAGTACATAGGAGCTGTTTTGTCTTTGTTTTGGTTTGCTAACACTACCTGAATGAAATATACCAGGAATGGATTGGCTTTTTTAATGGGGATTTATTAGGTTGCAAATTTACAGTTCTAAGGCCATGTAAGTGTCCAAATTAAGGCATCAAGAGGTAGATACTTTCCCTGAAGAAAGGCTGACGGCGATTCTGGGTTCCTCTGTCACATGGCTGGCTCTGCTGAAGCTTCTCTCCGGGTTTAGCATCTGGTTTCAGTAGCCATCTCCAAAATGTCTCTGAGCTGCTGTCTCAGCTCCTGTGGGTCCTTGCTTGCTTCTCCAGGGGCATTTCTCTTAAAGGACTCCAGAAAAGGATTAAGACCCACCTTGAATGGATGGGGTCATATCTCTATGGAAACAACCTAATCAAAAGGTCCCACCCACAATAGTTCTTTCCCCACAAGATTGGATTAAAAGAACATACTCTTTTCTAGGTTTTAATAGATTCAAACCAGCACAGTCATCTAGGTCAGGTGTACAAGAAAGCAATGGGAATTAACATTCATTGACCATATATTTCATGTAAATCATCTCCCACACACTATCTCATTTGAGTCCCTCAAGATTCTTGAAAATTAACTGTTTCAGAGAAGGAAGAACCTTGTCCTAGTTCACAAAAACAGTAACTATTCAGCCCATACTGGAACCTATATGTTTGCTTGCAATCCCACTCTTCTCTCCACTCCCCAAACATAATTTCCATCTCCGCATCATCCAATTCCTGTGCTTGATCCAGAAGGCTAGATATCTGAACATACGGGATCAACAAAAATATTAGAAAAGGATAAAATATTATAAGGAAAGGAAGATTTGTTTTGCCCACTAAGAAGTCAAGTCAGAGAAAACCAGGCAGGGCTGGTGATAGAATAGTTCGGTGACTGGAGATGTATTTGGACAACCATGAATGAGTAGTTTGTTTAATTTTAATGACATATGTTATGCCATTATATATTATTCCACAAATGATGATTATCAAGTTACTGCACCTATTTTGCTCCCATTTCATTGCTTTTCTACAGAGGAGGCACAGTTCAATAGCGAAAAGAGCAATGGTTTTAACAAAGACCTGAGTTCTGAATCTTTGCCACCCACGTTTGGTCACGATGACTGGGACAAGGCATTTCTGTGCTTTGCACCTCTAGCTGTGCAATTTTTAAATGACAGAGTTGAACATGATGATTTCTAATGCCCTTTTAAGTTCTTGGTTTTATTTGACCTGACACCACCACCAATCCTTATATGTTTCTATTTTTTCTTATTGAAAGTGATCATATCCTGTTATGTCACTTAGATTGCTTTGATGACCAAATGAGAAAAAGCATAGGAAATGACATGAAAACAACTATATCTTTATAAAAGCAATGGGATTTAAACTACCTTCCCACAGTTTGAAAGGCAGAGACTATGTTCCCCAAAAGAGTAGAAAATCAAACTCTCAGAAACTAGGTGGGAGTGAGAAAAATCCCATTGGCTTCTATTATCTCTCTGTTGTGAGTTTCAGCAAAATTCAAACCTATCAAGCCAGCCTGAACATTTAGTAGACATGGCTTGGAACATAATTACATAAATGTAGTATAATAGAAATTTAATTTTGTGTGTTTAAAATCTTAATAAGTGTAAATCCATGAGCAACTAAAAAGCTGTCCAGAGATAGGATTTTAATGAAAGTAATTAAGCCACACTATCCTAGAAATAGTATTTGGGAAAAAAAGTCTTGTGCTAAAGCCTCTTCATTGGCTATCAGAAGACTGCTAAGAATAAATGTAACATGGGGAACTGCCTATAACACACACATATTTTTGTTACTGAAAACAAGGGGAATTGTCATGATCAGACTAATCAGAGAAAGAGATATAAAAATCAAGTTCAGTGGACCTAAAAAACTGGTGATTTTTAAGACTTTTAATGGAATTTTGGGTAGAAAGGGAGGTAGATATTTGCACTCAGTTAGCCAACTTGATCTATGTTTCTCCCACCCTCTGAATTTTGACATGGTTTTTGAGTAACTGAGTGAAACCTCTTAGGAAAAAAAATTCTCAATCCTATCCATTTCTTTTATAGCAATTGATTTCATCCACATTCTTAAGCTAGTTTAATTATTGACATGGGTTATATTTCTCTGTATTTGTTGTATTCTATTATTTGCTGATAAATATTTTAATTGAAAGGCAGAAGAGGTTACATAAGCTACTGTTAGCCAGATATTAGCTATAAATCTTTCTACTTTAGTAGACATTATTGATTTCCAAAAATTATCAATTTTATTTAGCTAATCAAGCATATTAAATAAAGCTTTCCATAGCATTCTTTTTAATGACAAAATAAAACAAGTAATCTAGTTAAATTCAGAAACAGGGGAAGTACATTTGCCAATACCTGAAGAACTATTAAATGCTGTTCCAGAAATTTAAGAGTCCTAGGCACCATATAAAAATCAATGAATTAGAATCTCTGGGGCTGTGTTCTCTATATTCCCATTTTTTCAAAGATCTACCAAAAATATTGATCTGTTGTCAGATTTTAGAATTCTTATTCTAAAAAATTTAAAAATGAAAAAAAAATCATAGTTTTGAAATAAAATAACTCAATATTAATTATATGTAGGAGATATAGTTGTTTTTCTGAAAAATCCAATGAAATATATTTGGGTTTTTATTAGAAATAGTTAGATGATTTTTGAGGTAACGTATTGAAAGGTATAAATTTTCAAATGTCAAGTTTTCTTATAAGTCAGTAAAGGTCACTTAAAATTATTCTGGAAGATGTCTTCATTAAAATCAAGATTCTTTTATTAAGAGCAACCTGTAAAATACCTAGTTGCAGATTTAACAATAAATATACAGAAACTATAAGAAAAATATGATTAAAGAAGACTTCAATAGAAGGGTTGCAAAAAAAAAAAAAAAATGGAGTGATATATTAAAATTCCTACATAAGAAAGGTAGTTCTAACCATTAGAAGGACTGAAAATATGAAGACAAAATTGATAAATCTCACTACTCTAATGTATTTTTTAATTGTACTTTAAAAATTACCGAAAACACATTTAAAATGAAAAAAAAATCACCTTGTAAATAAATGAAGCATATCTGACAGATGATGGGATATTTATAAAGCACTCAAAATTACTAATCAGAAGATGAACACACAACTAGAATTATTAACAAAGCATATAATAGTACCTTTACTAAATGGCAAGTGGACATAGGCATAAATATTCAAACTCACTAGCAATCAAAAAATGCAATTTTAGCAAGAATACAAACAAATTTTTTGCCTATTGATTTTGAAAAGAATTTTAAAAATCTAATTCAGTGGGTGGAAGGTGAGGAGAAATGAACACTCTCAATCACTGCTGACAAACATATTAATTGCTAGAAACTTACTTTCCTTCAATTTAGAAGTATTTATCAGGAGCTCTGAAAATGTTCATGGCATCTTACCAGTTCTACTTTAGGAAATTCATTCTAAGGAACTAATCATAAATATGTACAATAATTTGGTATAATGGCAGAGTAGTATATAATATAGATAAAATTAGAAAGAAAATCTACCAGATTTTCTATCAGAAAGAGAAAGTTTAGATGATTTATGAATATAGGCACAGAACTCTTAAATGAAATAATATTTTAAAGAAACATACATAAACACAAGCAAGCAAAAGGGTGCAATGAATGGGTCAAATATGAAGGAATGTCATGATCCATGAAATATGAATTCTGCATGTACTGTTATTTAATTCTATGTACTCGCAATAAAAAAAGCCTTTTTTCCATCTGTGTTATCAACAGTGTCAAAAAAGCATTGACTTACATTTGCTCAATTTTGTATGCAAAGATTAGTTCCTATTAGAACATAGTTTTTTATTTCATAATAAGTAACACTAGCTGCCAAAACTTAACATATATTAACTAATTTACTCCTCATGACATCCCTCTAAAATTTTATAGTGATTATTATCCCTGCTGATAAGTGATAGAAGTAGGATACAAAACTTTGCAGATTATCTCCTCTGTAAGATATATTCATGAGCCCAAGAAGCATCTATTCCACTATGAAAAATAGTTATTATCTAAACAGAGGAAAAAGATGTTTAAAAGCAGAAGTTAAACAGTCACAGGATTTGACCATGTATTAGCCATGTCTGAATAAATTCCAAAGAATTAGCATTCCAAGATGATGTTCTATGCTGTAATGAATAAAATTATGAAACAATAACAAATGAATTTCTTTTATAATTCTACATTGTTTGAAACTGACAATAAGCTACTAAATACCATTTAAGGAAATAAATAAGAATAAATAAGGGAATTGTAAAATATTCAAATGCTAATGAAACTGAAATTTGCATTATGTAATACCTATTCTTTGTTATACATACATGGTAAAATAGTACTTCAAGAGAAATTAAATACATTCATCAAGAAACTAGAAAAACTAAATGTGAACCAGTTAAGAATTTAAATCTATACTACTGGAAATAATCCAAGGAAATTCAAAGCAAATTCAAAGAAACAAAAACAAAGAAAGCAATAAATTAATGATATAGAGAAAAAACAAAATTGAAAAATTTAACCAAGTACTCTTCTTTTGATAATATTAGTAAGTGGACTCTAACACAAGAGATGAAGAAAGCAAAAAATAAGGAAAAAGAAAAGAGAAGAATAGTATACCGATGATAAAGGAATATTATGATGACTATATATTAATAAATTTGAAAACTTCAATGAAATCAGTGCACTTCTAGAAAAATACAAATTGCCAAAAATTGCCCAAATTGAAATTGAAAACATGTCAGCCTTTAAGTTTTAAGGACATTTTAGTGGTAAGAATATCCCTCTTAAAAGTTTAATGTCCTGATGATTCCATAGTGAATTCCTTTCAACTTGTTCCCAAAAGAAACAAACCAAAATGATACCCAATTCATTCAACAAGTTTAGTGTAACCTGAATTCCAGAATCAGATAAAGATATTATGAAAGAGAAAAGGAAATGTACCTTTAATTTAGTAATCAAAATGTAAATTTATTCAATTAATATTAATTACATGTTAGACATTGTTCTAGGCTTTGGGTATAAAGCACTGAATAAAGAAAAGGGCAAATTCCTGTTAACAGGGAGTTAACAATTTGATGAGTGGAAACATAAAAAAAATACAAAAGCATTTATGTGTGCATCTGTTGGAGTTAAAATTCTATGGAGAAAAATATATTGGAGTATGCATACCAGGGAAAAGGGTGGGTTTTCTATTTTTGTAAGCTGATAAGTTTGATATATTAGATATGTCGTGGATGCTATTAGTGCCACACCCTAATCCCCATTCTAGAGAATATGTAGGGAAAGAGGAAATGATGAATAACAGTTATGGCCTAAGGAATTACTGCTGCAGTGGAGGCTGTGTTTTATTCCACCAAGCGTGTTCCTGGTTGTTTGTCCTAAGTGCCTCTGTGGCAGCCCTTTTCTCTCCAAATGCTTGGGTGAGTGCTCCAACATATCCACACATTGGGGAGACCACTTCTCGGCCCCACCCTCCTCAACATCGGGGCAGCTCCTGGATTCCCTTCAGTCTCCAGGGCACACGCTCAACCCCTTCAGAACAGTGTGATGGCAGCCAGGCTCTCCCCAATTCCCTGGGAATGTGCTCCACCCTCTTTGGGACCTCGGGTGGCAAAACTCTTCCAGAGCATCGAGGTGGAATGCCCACCCTCGACCTCTGGGGCAAACTCACCCTTTCCATGCATGTGGGCTGCTCCGCTCTCCCAGCCCGAGAACTCCTGACTCCAGACTTCAACCTCCATGGCTCTGTCTTTGAAGAGATTTTTCCTTTAATTTTTTCCTCGTCTGTCTCCTCCAGTCCAGACTGGCAATGGCTCTGTCTATAAAGATCTCGCGAAAAATTCTGTTGGCTTTGCATGAAGCATGCAGGGATCAAAGCCGTCAGACAATAGGACTTTCCACAAATCCTTTCTGCTTAACTCCTTTTCCAATCTTGGCTTGTACTGAAATGGCGGCTGGGTTCCATGTTTGGTAACATCCTCACATTGGGCTGTAGCTTCTGGGATTCCACCCCCTGGAAGCTCGTGATTTTCCAAGCCATCAGCTTCTGGTTTCTTTGAACCCAAGAGTTCAGTTCTAAGTTTCTCTCTCTCTGCTCACATTTTACTATAAGCTGCAAGGAGAAGCCAGGGTATCTCCTCCACATGTAGTCTGGAGCTCTCCTCAGCTAAGTATTCCAGGTGTTTGCTTCCAGATTCTTCCTTCCATCTGACACCAGGACTCAATTTTGCCAAATTCTGTGCCACTTTAAAACAAGGATTACCTTTCTTCCAGTTTGCAACAACACATTCATCATTTCTGCTCAAGTCCTCATCAGAAGTATCTTTAGAGTCCATATTTCCATAAACAGTCTCTTTAAAGCAGTTTTGGCCTTTTCTATCAAGCTCCTCACAACTCTTCCAGAAACTCCCCATTATCCATTTAAAAAGCCGTTCCAACATGTTTGGTATTTGCAAACTCAGCAGCAAAAGCACCCCACTTCTCTGGTACCAAAATCTGTCCTAGTTTGCTAATGCTGGAGAATGCAAAATGCCAGAGATGGATAGGCTTTTATAAAACAAGGGTTTATTTCACTACACAGTTACAGTCTTAAGGCCACAAAGCATCCAAGGTAACACCTCAGCAATCAGGTACCTTCACCGGAGGATGGCCAATGGTGTCCGGAAAACCTCTGCTAGCTAGGAAGGCAGCCGGCGTCTGCTCCAAAGCTCCGGCCTCAGAACAGCTTTCTCCCAGGACGTTCCTCTCCAGCAAGCTTGCTCCTCTTCAAAACATCACTCCCAGCTGCACTCAGTTCCATCTCCTTGAGTCAGCTCATTTATATAGCTCCACTGATCAAGGCCCACCCCGAATGGGTGGGGCCACGCCTCCATGGGAACATCTCATCAAAATTATCACCGACAGCTGGGTGGGGCACACTCCAAGCAAATCCAACCAGCACCAAAACTTCTGCCCCACACAAGACCACAAAGATAATGGCATTTGGAAGACACAATACACTCAAACTGGCACACCCCCCAAATGTTTTGAATGTTGTCTGTTAACAGCTCACAGTTTCTGTTCTTTCTAGAAATTTTCTCTTGAATGATTTTGGCATGTACGTAGTCTGAGAGGCACCCTGTACCCACACGGGCAGACCTTAGCCAATGACTTACTGACATGGAGTAGAGAGGGCTGGCCCCTTTCCTTCAAGGTGGGATAACCCTGTGGAGTAATTTGTGCAGATCTTCCTGATGTGAAATGTGTACTCTGGTGTTCCACCTCAATTTAGAACAAATCTGAAGCATCAGCTTACCTCCTGAGCTCCTCAAAGGGTTTAGTTATAATTGCATTTGGGGTCACCCTCTCTATCGGCCCAAACCTGAATCCTTTGCTTCCTTACAAGTGCATTTCTTGTGAGCAAACCCCAATAAATCTTCTGCAACTTTCCATCTCAAAATCTTGTTTCCATGATTCAATGCATGGTGGGATCTGAGTGAAGCTAATCTTAAACTTACACATTTTCTTGCTTAGCTTTTTTTACCCGACTTAATGGGCTTTCCCTAGTCCCCTTCTCCTGAAACATATCCCCAATAAATAATTCAAACAAGCTTATCTCAGGCTCCACTTCTAGGGAACCAATGAAAGAGAGATACTATTTGAGCAGTGACCTAAATTAAGTGAAAAAATGAATCTATGTGTCTCTAAGGTGAGAATATATTCAGCAAAAGGAACAGCAAATAAATTGGGTAGAAGGGACCTTGTGGTCAATAACAGCTAAAAGGCTAGTATGACTAGAACAGAATCAGTGAAGTGAGAAATGGAAGTATCAGAAAAATTGCCTTGCAGGTCTTTGGAAAGACTCTCTCTGGCCACAAATAAGATGGGAAGACATTGGGAAATGTGGAGGTAGGAAGCTGATTGGGACATTTTATATTTTTAAAGGATCATTCTGGCTGTTCTTGGAAGACTAGATTATAAAGAGGCAGGAGTGGAGTATAAAATTGTAATTTGTGTATGTGTGTAGTTAAATTCATGAGTGTTAAAAAAAAAAAAAATCATTCTTCTCATGTGGGTTTATCCCCTGAATGCAAAGATGGCTCACCATCAGAAAATCTATAAATCCAATTTACAATTTAAAAATTTACAATGAAAAAATATTGTCACTGTCTCCTTAGATTCAAAATGCATGATGGAATTCATTATTCACTTGGGATAATTATTTTAGCAAGCTAAGAATACAAGATGATTTACCAAATTGGATTTGTGTTAAATCTTAAAGATACGCAGCAAAAAATTAAGTGCTGTAAATCAGGGTATTTTATGCTACTGTTAACCAAATACCCCCAGATCTCAGAGGCTTAGCATAATAAAAGTATTTTTCTCATTCATAACATATAATAATGTGAGTTAGGCAACTCTCCTGGGTTATTGTCTTACATGCAGAGATCCAGTCTCCTTTCACCTGTGACTCCAGGATCCCCAAGGACCTTCTTAGAGTCTTCCTCCTGGCTTCTCTGCATTTAGGCATTCAGTGCAGGAAGAGAGAGCAGAAGATTGCAAGGAGCATTTTATAGTTAGGCTTGCAAATGATACATATCGTTTCCACTAATATTACATTGGCCAAGACCACTAGCCATAAGGCACAAACCTAATCCATCCTAATGGTAAATTAGGCTAGAAAATATAATTGTTTGTATGTTGAGGAAGAAGGTATAGATTGATGAGAATCTAACTAGTTTCTGACAGGAATGACAAAACTATAGGCATAGATTTTTTTTTTTTCAGCATCACAAATAAGGATTAACAATGTCTTGGATTTTGGGCCTAGACTACAAGATAAGAAAATGGATAAAAAATATACAGATAAAAAGGCAAGTAATAGAAATTTATTAATACCATCTTAGGATAAAAGGAGCAGAATATACTGATAAGAAATTGTAACTATTTGGGGAATTCTGTAAATTTGTCAGACATAATACCAACTTCTTGAATTAGCAGTACTTTTTAAATACCACAACTAGAAAATTCAACAGAAACATGACTCTAGTCACAATAGAAACTAAAAATGTAGAATATCTTGGAATTAACTTCAAGAATATACAGGATACATTGAAAACTTGAAATGCTTCTCAAGAATCCAAACAAATGCCATGATAATAGTTTATCTATGCTATTTATGTCATGACTCATTGTAGTAATGCCAATTTTCCCCAAAATAATGAATTAATTTATTGCTGTAAAATCAGTTGCGTTTTGTTGCCACTCAACATATATGTATTAACAATCTTGTGGAATATCAAAGGTACACAAGTGACTAAATCAATTTGAAAATGATTGGCAAAGTGGTAGAACAACTCTACCAGATTTTGACAAACTTATAAAGGCATAATAAAGAAATCAATAGATTATTAATATAAGAATAGATAACTTGGACCAGTAGAAAAGAACTGAAAGCTCAGAGAAAGACCAATATATATTTGATACTGATATAATAAATATAGTAAACAAATTCATGGGGAATTAAAAAGACTCTTTAGAACTTAGTTTTACATGCAGTACCTCACTACCTGGAGAAAATTGACTCCAACCATATACCCGATACTAATGGGGGTTGTAAGCAGATTTAAAATCAAAATATAAAATGCATAAAGATAAATTTAATAGAAGAAATGTCAGATTTTTTTTGACTTTGGGTAGGAAAGAACTTTTTAAAGAAGACCCCTCTACAATTTTTAAAACATCAAAATTATTTCTGGTCAAGAAAGGGCAACATAGACAAAGTTAATAAGAGATAATAGAGCAAAAGCATAAAAAAGAACTCTTACAAACTCCCCCCACGAAATACAGGAAAATCCAATAATCAATAGATGAAATTGGGAATTGAGAATACAAAAGAGAGGAAACCCATCTGTCTAAATTAGCTTAAACAGACATGTTCATTTATGATAAAATAGATACAAATTAAAGCAACAAGGGAACATAACATTAGACCAATCCAACTGGCAAAATTGTAAACTCTGATAATTCCGAGTGATGTCAGGGACTTGGAAATAGGAAATCTTCCACAGTGATAATGGGAGTACAGACTGGTAGCCCATTTGAGAGACAAATTTGAGTTTTTTAATTATATTAGACATAGTCAAAAAGCATTACTCCAAACTACAACTCCTAGATATATGTTTCAGAGAAATTCTCAAATATATTCCTAATGCAATATATATTAGGATGCTCCTCAGAGTGTTGTTTCAGGTAACAACGAGTTGGAGACAACTTGTGAGGCCATTATGGGGCAATGGATAAATAAAATGTGTATGCAGCAATTAATCAGATGTGTACTCAACAACATGAATTTATATTTAAGACATAGTGCTGCATGAACCAAAAAGAAACAAAATAAGACATACAAATCTGTATACAGTAAAAAATACAATGACAACAATAATAACAAGACTGCATTTGACAAAGATAGTTCAAAATTCAAGAATGTATGTGGCATGGAAGAATGTGGTTTTGGGGAGAGTCACATGGGAAAGGGATATGCCCAGAAGATTATAAATGACAGGAGAGGGGTCTTCGATGAATAAGTGATAGACTCATAAACTGGAAAGTGTGATGAACACTGTGATCCGATGGTTAAAAAAAAAAAGGCATGGGAGACTTTTAAGATACTAATAATTTCTGGCAATTACATCCCTGGATCCCCGTGAGAATGGGAAATTTCTGTTACATTTTAAAACTGTTGACTAAAGGGTTCTTTTGGTAAAATCAAAAGTTTTGACTATGCACATATAAGCAGTTTTTTAATTCATTCATTTAACAAGCATTTGTTCAGCACCTATTATGTGCTGGACATTGTACCAATTGTTGATAATAAAAGAGAAAGCTCAGTTTCTGCTCTTGACTCTATTTCTGGGTACAGAGGCATGTGCACAGGCATTTGCAATACTTTAAGACACATTTCAAGAAGATGACATACACAAAGAGCCATACAAATGGGAAGGGACCGATGCATTCTCTTCCCAAACCATACTTTGCTTCAGTCCATAACTTTGTAGACACATAATTGTAATACTGATTGTACTTTTCTTTCAATGGCTCATTTTTCGATTGCTTGAGGACAGGCACCAGATCTGTCTGGCTCCTTCTAATATCACAAGTGCCTTACACAATGTGGAGAGTCTAGTGGGTGCTCCATAAATATTCATAAAATGAGTAGGTACATGAATGGCCCATGGTGAAAATTTCAGAAGAAATTCTGCTTCTTTAAAGTTGCAGTTTAATGCTATTATTCAATATTATGAAATTTTCATACCAGGGTATGATACTATATGTGCTATGAGGAATGAAATGAAATTTGCTATGAAGTCAAAGAAGCCAGGGACAACTCACAGAAAAGATATTTCATTTGGATCTTAAAAATAAAAACAGGGCAATTGGAAAAAGGGCATCTAGGTAGTATAAATAATATATTTGGAGAATTAGACCCAGGAAAGTAACAGTGTTTTCTCGGAAGCTGGGAGTAATTAGGTGTGGCTAAAACGCAGGTTGTTTTCTCTGGGTCAGACTAAGGCTAGGCTTGCAAAGACAGTAAGGGCATCAATTATGGAGCGAGGTATCTCCATCTTCTTCAGTGGGCAATGGAGAGTGATCAGCAGCTTCAAAGTTCTTTCATTTACTTTCTTCCTAGGGTTATAGTTTCCTGACTTACTAAGTTTCTGTTTCACAGAAAAACATCACTCAGATTGAATGTAAAAGAAACTGAGAGTTCATACATTAAGCAAGCCCTTTCCAACCATGTATTAGCCCTTGGCTTTGGCTTATAGATCGAAGTCATCCAAGAATACTCTTTTGAGGTTCATATTCTTGTGTGGTGTGAAACATGCCAGATCCACAGTGCTTGCTGAATCAGGATGATAACTAAACCATCAATATCTCAACTTGACAAAATCCATATCCACCCACTTGTGTTCTGCTGCAGACATTAAAATTCTCCATGGAGAATGAAAATTTGTTGCACACATATATGGTAGAGTAAATTAAATAAAAAAGAATAATGTGAAGCTGCAGACCCAAAATAAATGGTTTATAAATCCAGATATTAAATTAAATGTTTCACTGGGCAATGATGAAGTGTTAGACATTTTGCTCTCTCTTCATGTAAAAGAAATTGATTAGCTAAATTTCAAATTCACAAGGTAACTGCTGACACTTATTTTGCAAAATTCCTGAAAGGGTGCTTAAGATACATGACAAAGTCTGCCACAATCCTAACTCAAAAATTAATTTCTCTCCTGTATATTTTACATGTGAGCTGTGAGGATGAGAAATTTGTGGGGAAAGCAGTAAGGGCATTTCAACTACAATAACGGTTCTAGTACTGATTTGCTTATTTTAATTGTCATGCCCATTTGCTTAAAATGCACATTATAGGTGACATATATATGGGAAGCCAGCATTTTGGGTATGTAGTTGTAGTACAAGACATATATGTTAACTGTTGGGTGTGCATTAACTTTCTGTGAATCTCCGAGATTTCCATGAGTGAGATGCTGACTCTAGGGTCAATTATGCAAAAAGATAAGCTTGGAGGCTTTGGTGGGATTGTAAGCAGGGAACTGAGGGTACCCTGGCTCTCCTGGATTCCAGTGATATCAAGTACAGTTTACAAATAGGAGATTTGCTTCCTTTTGGTAAGGAAATTTAAACCCATTTCTAAATTTCTTGTGAAGTCAGTAAAAATATAAAATAAAGGGGGGGGGTTATATTGATAATAGTGAAGATACCAGCCATGGAAAAACAGGCTCCAAACTCAGTGTGAGCAGTAACCCTTTACATTCCGTAACACAGAACAAGCCCACGTGGATAGGAAAGTAAGGGAGTGGCCATAGATCCGCATTCATAGGAACACATACAAAGAAACAGATTGGAAGTAGCAGGGGCTGAGAATCACGGGAAACATTGGGATGGTGCATTGAGTTTAATGGGAATAACTTGATCAGTTTCAGACTGTACAACGTCAACAACAAACCCATTGACTCTGGCACACGCCTCAGTTCTTTTAACACAAACAAGTAGCTAAGTAAACCTTGAAGATTGCTACACCCAGACTTAAAGGAGTGATAGCAGTTCCTCAGCCTTCTCAGACGTGGTTAGCAAAGCGGAATACTCCCCAGTTGTATCTGTCTCCCTCTATATTCCTCTATAGCCATCAAGAATAACTACAGATTAGCAAAATAAAATTACAGTAAATGTCAGTTTTCCATTTGCCATTTGCAATTGGGCAAACTGACTGTTTTAGTTAGGGTTCTCCAGGGAAACAGAACCAACAAGAGATATCTGTAAATATAAGATTTTATAAGTGTCTCACGCAACTGTGGGGATGCACGAGTGCAAATTCCATAGGGCAGGCAGCGAACTGGCAACTCCGATGAAGGTATTCAAAGAAATTCTCAAGAAATGCTTTGCGGGCTAGCCAAAGAAGAAGTGAAGGTCTCTTTCTCCCTTAAAAGTCTTCAACTGATTGGATTAAATCCAGCTGATTGAATTCTCTCATGGCGGAAGACTTGCCTTTAGTTCATGTAATCAATCACAGGTGCAGTCAATTGACTGATGATTTAATAAACCAGCCTTCTGGTTTATTAACCTGCCACAAATGTCCTTGCTGTAATGGTTAGGCCAGTGCTTTCTTGACCAGACACCTGGACACCATCACCTGGCCAAGTTGACCCATGAACCCAACCACCATACTGTCTAACAACACCAAACATATGCTAAGTTAAGGAGTAAAGGGGAATATTACTGTGGATTCAGAGGGAATAGCCCAATGTGAAAATCTTTGTCTAAGAAACAGAATAAAGCGTAAGAAAAGCTCTCTGTATTTCTATTAAAATTAAAGTGGGCTTTGCATTTTTAAGACAAATTACAAAATCGGCAAAGAAAACTAACGGATGAAAAATGTGATTAAATATTTAAAACTTTAAGAATTATAAACAGGGAGAAAATAAGCATGTGAAAAGTCAACAATCTTTCATTCTTGAGCCCTCTAGGAAAAAATAGGTTCAAATAGATATTTCCAAATCAGCAAGAAAGTACAAAGCAGGCAAACAAAATTTAAACAACATAGAAAAATAAGAAACAGAAAGAAAACATTAAAAATTACAACATCATATAAATTTAAGTAGCAGCTATATCATTTAATAAAGTGAAGTCCAATAACTCTCCTAATAAAAGTTGAAGACTCTCAGATTGTCTTCTACCTAAAAATGGTAGGCATATAATATTTATGTGACACACCTAAAGCAAAATGATGCAGGCATGTCAAAACAATGTGTTTATTTTATGTAATATAAATTACAATCAATAAGTTTCAAATATTTAAGTCCATCTCCAAAATGCCTTATATATTTGGAACTTAAATTATGCTTAAAGATCTTCATCATTAAAAAGCCAGGACAATTTATTACAATAAAAGGAATGAGTATTACCTATGAGGATTCAAAAATGCATTGTTAAAGTATAAAAATTGAAACAGTGCTATACAAATTGCAAAAAAATAGAATGAATTCATATATAAACATAATATAGCATTCAAATCAGTAGAAAAAGAATGACTTACTCAATAATAAGTTGTTTTGATATAATGGTCACCATTTTTAAACAAAAAAGTTCAGATGGTTTAACTTTTTAAATGTAAAAATGAAATTTTATGGATGTTTTAGAGAGAATTAAAAACATTAGAGGATAAGATCAATAGATTTTCCCACATAATATTTTCAAGTGTATTAAACCTAAGAAAAATAGTAAAGCTAATAGCATACTTGGAGGCACAAGCTCCAGAAACATACATACTGGATTTAGTATTTTTAAACAGGTAAAGTTGACCAACAAAGGTCTCCGGTCTTAAACATGTATGTCAGAGGACACTGGATTTCTGCCACAAAACCCAAGGCTATTCCTTCTTATTTATCTCTCACTGAGATATGTCCCTCCTGCAAGCTCTCTGCAGTTTGTCCTAAGTGGGTTTCAGTGCCTTTTTCTCCATCACCAGGATGGATCTTGCTGAAAATACTCAGACTCCCATATGTAATTTATTTCTGCCTACTCTTACATCTGACTAAAGCTGTTCTTTGTGTTCTTTCCCAACTCATCTGCTTTTGCTGCAATTAGTCCTGTGGCTCACTGCCTCAGGTTGTCTGTCATCAGGTGTCATCTTGAAGATGACGTCACCTGCGTGGCCTTCCATGTGTTCCCTTCAAAAACATTGAGTCCACTGTTTTGTTTCACTGTTCTGATTTTTTTCTCTTATCCATATCACTCTCAGACATACAATATATTTACCTGTTTACCTGCTTATTACCTTTTCTCCCCAAAGGAAATCAGGGTCATTTTTGGTTTGTTCATTTTTCTTTTGCTCCAGTGTTAGAACCACCCATGACACATTGCAGCTCCTCAAAAAATTATCTGTAGAATAAATGAAGAAGGTTCTCTTTCTTTGGGCTGGTGAGAGAGAACCCCAGGCCAAGGAGGTATTCCTGATTAGGTTTATTGTATCAGGGAAGGAGCTGACCTCTCTTGCCAGGAATGAAATAACTTTGCTTCCTTGTTTATTTATTTTTAAGAATTCTACTGCAGGGAAGACTAGATTATAAACATGACCCATCACCCCCTGTCCAGTTCTTTAGGAATTATACATTTATCTTAAATTATCTTGAACCCCTTATGTGAAATTATAACCTTCACTGACTTTTAATGCATCTGTATTTGCTTGCATAATCTTTACCAAATAAAGTTTAATCTGGATGCAAATTAGATTCACCTACAAATATTTGGAAAATGTACCAAGGCTCAGATCCCCCTACACCAGCTGTTATGGATTGAATTGTGTCCCCCAAAAAAGGCATGTTCAAGTCCTAATCAGCAGTCCTATGAATGTGATGCTAATTTGGAAACAGGTTCTTTACGGATGTTTTTAGTTAAAATGAAGCCAAACTGGAGTAGGGTGAGACATCAAAATGATGTGTCCTTATAGAGAGGGGAGAACTGGACGTAGTCAGAGATTAAATCATTCCATGGATTGCTAGCAAGCCACCACCCAACGCTACAGACTTCAGAGGAGGCAGCACCCTGTCAATGCCTTAAGTCACACTTCAATCCTCCAGAACTGAGACACTAAATTTCTGCAGTTTTTAAGCCACTTAGTTTGTGGTACTTTGTTAGGACAGCCATAGGGAACTAAGAAGTTAACTGAAACTGATTTCCTGGATAGGACCTAGGTATTTGTAATTTTTAGATGCTTAACTGGAGATCTGGATACAAAGCTAATGTTGAAACCCATTACTCACATTTCGTCAGTAATAAAGGTCATAGTTTGGCATCAGTCTTTACTCTGTTGTTTTATGTCTCAAATTATTTGCTATCCAGATGGGGACGATTACTCATATTTATTCTGACCAACACCTACACAAAGACTATACTTGCTCTGATCTTTATATGAACCATTTGGTCCAGATTTTAGAAGAACAGTAAAGAATCTAGAAGGGAATGAACATGACTTTGAGATTCTGAAGGCTAAATGCTTGTTTGACACATCCTCAGGGAGAGCAGCTACTTGTGAACTTGAGCTCACTGAGTGTGGTGTCAGTTCTACATGATGTGATTGTTAGATTTAGGCATCACTCATATGGAAAGAAAGGGATGTGTCCTGCCAAACGAAAGTGATTAAATATAGTGCACAGCTCTTGGGTTATTTTCTAGACACTCTCCTCTGAAAATTGCTTTATTGCTCCCCACATAATGGTTCCACACAAGTATCTCTCTACTTAATTATGAATGCTGAAAAGATAAATCGACAGTTAGGTTTTAGAGCTCAGTTTAGCTAGTAACAACTTTAGAGGGAAAGTCCACAAATTCCAAATGCTGGAGATCCTTATTCCAATACTCCTTGAGTCCTTTTTCCTCTTTTTCTTGGATTACGATACTCTTTCTAACACTTTCCACTCCCCGTTTTCACCCTAGGCTGTCTCAAATTAGCAACCAATGATACAGACAAATTGGAGTGTCCTATTATACCCTATATTATTTTCTAGTTATCATAGGAAGAATGTTATACCTTCCACCATGTAAAATTAAACACATGAGAAACTTATGAACACATTTTAGACATTTTTACAAACTTCCAAGTTTATATTTTCCCTGTATTCAAATGCAGAAAATTGTGAATTTTCTTTCAAAGTATGTGTATGTGTATGTGTATGTGTAAGTATATGTGTATGGGTATGTTTATATGTATAGGTATATGTATGAGGGGAAAGAGGGCACATATTTTAGAGAACTAGACCCTTTTCCATTTATTTCAATGAATTTTTAATGAGTTAAGCTATAATAATAACCAGTTGATGCTTACACGAATATGTACTTGTCTTACTATTTGGGTGTGTGTGTATATAATAAATAAGCAGTGGATGTGTACACACATATAGGTGTATATGAAATAAACATTGGATGAGGAATGTTAAATGAATGATTTTCTATATTAGTTAATGTTCATCTGTGTGTACAGGAGGGAAATGGACACTTACAGGCACATGTGATATGCATAGTGCCATTAGATAATGTAATTACTTAAATAATGGGAATTACTTTTCTAGATCCTGAATATATATTTACAGATACCAAAAATAGATAAAGACAAGTAATTAACAGCACTCTGATAGCTTTAATGATAGAAACAGATGTTCACATTTAAGGCATCAAATCCAAGTGGTTATCATTGAACTTGCTGCGTGCAAACGGTATTGTGGTCTTCTTTTTCATAGGACAGAATATTGTAATGCAGATTATTGTGATTGTCTGAAAATATCTCGTGACTGGCATTACATTTTTTTTCTTTTTCTACTCTGCTTTGTTGGTTAAATGGGAACTGCATTTAACGAGCACAATTATGTCCCTTTCTTGCCTATTACGCTGAATTTAAGGATAATTGCCCAAAGAAAGACTACAGAGGCATCTTCAAGCTCATTTCCTCATTTCCACCAAAACCAAGAAGCATGTCCCATGCACTACACTTCCCAACTTTTCATGATGAAAAAGTGACAAAGTCTAAATCTGTTAAATAAGATTAGGGTTAAGTTTTGAAAAAGTATTCTGGGAAGGTAATCTGGAAATTCTGAATCAGGCTTACTTTAGTAGCTTTTCAAAGAGAAATCAAACACCTACTTGATAACATAGCCTACTTGTAGGAAATAATAATTGTTAAATCCAGTCTTACACACTTTCAATTTTCAATGGGTCTGAGTGGCTCTCATAAAGTGACCCAAACATTTCTTTGCATTCCTTGATCCATATGTCTTCTAGCACTGATAGAATAAAGATTTTTGAAGTTCTGAGGAATCTATTTGACAGTTTTATTTAATTATTGAGTTTTGAATATATATATATGTGGAAATGCCTAAAAGTAAAAATATGTAGGAAATTCACCAGAACTCCACCATTTTGAGGTGTTTTTCTGAACATTTTAATGGGTGTGCATATTCAAATATACACATGCATAGACTTAGCTTATTCATTTCAATTAATATTGCATATTGAGACTTTTCCCATAGTAATTATTCATATTCCTAATTGCTGAAATTTCATGTTATATCATTATAAGTATGCTAACAATTATTTAACTGCTTTTGGTCCTTTGCTGGACATTTAGTTTGTTTCCATTTTTTTTTCTATTATAAATAGAAATAAAACTTGATTTTACATAAAATTTTTCTTTAGCTTTGATTATTTCTTCAAAGTGGGATATCTGCATTGTTTTTAGTGTATTAAATATTAAAAACTCTTTCTAAACTCTTATGATGTTTATGAAAAAATTGTTCTTTACCAGATTTTAGTAATTTAGTCTCCTAAATGTTAAGTGTGAGAGAAACTGTCAAACTTAAGTATTGCCATGGGGAGAAAGATCAGCAATTTAATAGGCAGAAAAAAAATCTCATTATTTCAATTTACATTTCCATTGAACCTGCTAATATGTTAATTATCCCTTTAAGTTCCTTTCTCAGTTTATTTTTTTTTCTCTTTTATTCTTTTGAACATCTATTGTTTCCCATTGTAGGTAGAAGGACTTGTTTTTACAAGGGATAGTGACACATCTGTATATTACATTTTTGCAACATTTTTCACAGGTAATAATTTGCTTTTTAATTTAGCTTAAATGTTTTTAAAATAAATATGTATGAATAGTTAATTTTTACTTTGTCATTTTTACTGAATTTTTACTGGGTATTATTCCCATTGTTTCATGATTGGCAGGTTTTCCCATTTAAAATATTTGTATTTTTATTGTGTTTTATAGAAACATTTAAAATTAACACTTCATTTGCTAGAAATGTGAATTTTGAGTCAAATAATTCTGCCTGCCTTTCAAACTATTACAAGAAGCTTTTCATTTTAGGAATGAAAA
Organism: Choloepus didactylus; assembly: GCF_015220235.1. Taxonomy (NCBI): domain Eukaryota; kingdom Metazoa; phylum Chordata; class Mammalia; order Pilosa; family Megalonychidae; genus Choloepus; species Choloepus didactylus. The sequence goes on along the minus strand of NC_051321.1, from coordinate 77,674,452 downwards.
TATTCTTACCACACTTCTGACTTTGACAGTTATGTAAAATAGCTCTAGTGATGTTTCTACAGGGAATATATGTGAATATTTAATTAGATGTCAGCATTATATATGTCCTTTCACAGTTTTAACATTCCATATAAATCTGTAAGCACCAATTTGTCGATTTTAATGGTAAAACAACGGCCTTCAGTTAAGGAAATAAACATTTCCTTCTTTGTTCACTGGGTTTAGGATATGTGAAAGACAAACGCAATGCACAATAAAGAAGATGATTTTATTTCAGGCTATTGCAATAGAGAGATGTTCCTTAACGAGCAATGCCTCAAAGAAAATGAAGGGTGCCTGGGGATTTATAGAGGATTTACGGTGGAAAAGGGTTTTATCTTGGAATATGCCAGGGAAGGGTGGTCCTTTGGATTAGCCCCCTCCAGAAACACAAAAGGGATAGAGTAGCATTTTGGAGAAGGAAACAATGAGGGGATTTCTTAACTCTAGCTATTTTCCAGGAGCATAGGACTCATGTGAAGTTCAACATTGGCAGGTAGTGTGTGATCTCAAGTGCCTCAAAGACACATCTGATTATCAACTGCTGAATTCTGTAATCCTTTGTCTTGGCAATGTGGAGACATAGATAAACTTGATGATTAATCATAAGCAGACTATGCTCATTGTGCTAGTTTGAAGCTGTTAATGTACCTCAGAAAAGCCATGTTCTTTTAATCCATTCCTGTAGGTGTAGACTTGTAGGTGGGACATTTTGGTTAGGTTATTTCAATTTGAGGTGTGAGCCACTCTATTGAAGGTAGGTCTTAATCCTTTTACTGGAGTCCTTTATGAAAGGATAAAGGACAGAAAAAGCCGAGAGAGTTTAGAAAGAAAAGCCCCAGAAAAGCTAAGAGAGGACCCACAGAGAAAGGCACTGGAACCAGAAGCTGAAAGCAATGAAACATGAGAGCAAAGGACCAGCAGACACCAGTCCTGTGCCTTCACATGTGACAGAGGTGCCCCAGATGCCAGCAAACTGTCTTTAGAGTCCAGGTATCATCCTGTTGATGCCTTAATTGGAGCATTATCATGCTTAAGGACTGTAAATTTTAAGTTAATAAATCCCCATTGTAAAAGCCAATCCATTTCTGGTATATTGCATTCCAGGGGCTTTAGCAAACTGAAACACTCATATTTTCAGAATCAAAGGATTTGTTACCATAAGCAAGCCTGCTGCTGATGGCAAAGCTCACCCTATCTGGCCTTAAGGAAAAAAAGGAAAAAAAAAAACAAAACACGTCTTTCTTAGTGAGAAGGTGATTTATTGCAAGTATACAAACAAGAATCTGGAGGAATCTTCCCAAAACCAGTTCGAAGTGGGAATGTGAGGTAGGATTTTTACAGGTAAAGGAAAAAGGGTAGGTTCAAAAACTAAGTAATGTCTACAACTCATTCTTGTCAGGCCAGCGATGACGTTGGATCTTTGTGAGAAGGGCATGGGCAAATTTCTCAATCCTATGTTGTCTCAAGCACGTCTTGTTGTTCTAGCTTCAGTGATTAGATATTGACATGCAAGCTTTTACATGCAGGGTATTCATGACTCTTTTCTTAGCTGATCCTCTGGAATGTCAAACTATTGTCTTTTGAGAAGGAAGTGACTGATTCACTGGGCCACAGGGTGTTCTGATGCTATTCCATTATCTTATTCCTGTTAGCAGAACTGAGGATATCTGGTTAATGCCCTTCTGGAACTAAGTACAAAGAGTAGACTGCTAAGCTCAGCTAAGGTAAGCATGTTTTCCAGCTATCAATACTTTCCATCTATCAAGTTCAGTAAAATTTTCCTGCCCACAACGTAACAGCTTGAAGAAGGTGCCACAGTTATACGGATCACATTTTAAAACATTCAAACACAGGAAAATATTTCCCTTGCACCAGTGTCAAGAGATTCCCAAGGTGCTCTAAGTACTTTGTTGAAGTATTCAAGTGAAAGTATGTTCAGAAGGCAGGCTGATTAGTAGGCAAAAAGGAGCGACTACCACAGATATTTTTGTTTGTGTGTTTCTCATGGCAGTGAAATTGTGCCTGAAAAATAGAGCCAAGTGACTAATTGTGGCTGAAATTGGGCAATTACTCCTCAACTTAGCCAAATGCAGGTGTAATTATTTTAATAATACTAATTGCTCAATGACAATTTGCAAAGATTACTGCATTTGGTGGAGACAGAACTCCAGCTACTTCGTATCAAGCATATATAATTTGATATTAGAAATATAAATGTTACTAGAACAAAGTTTAAGAAAAAAACAAACATAAAAAGACATTTAACAAAAGCAAATTCTAATGTAAACTATGACCTATAATTTACAATTATAATAGTATTCTTTCATCAATTGTAATAAAGGTGCCATTCTAATGCAAGGTGTTAACAATGGAGATTGAGGTATGTGGCAACTCGGTATTTTCTGCATGATTTTTCTGTAAACCTACAACTTCTCTAATAAAAAATATATATATTACAAAAGAAGAACCTAAGGGGACATGATGATTAAGTGTAATATATCCTGGATGGGATCCTGGAATAGAAAAAGGACATTTGGTGAAAAAACAAAACAAAAAACCAAACAAACAAGCAAAAAACACTAGGGAAATCTTAGTAAAGTATGGACTTTTGTTGCTATATATGACTGATATATATATATATGTGAATTTTTTTTAAAAAAAAGATTACATGCAGAGGATAAGGTTGAAAGCAAGCATATTTCCTATGAAAGTGCCCAAGAAATTTGCCAAATTCTAACAAACACCTGAAGTTAAGACAAGAATTTAGCATATATGAGAGCCCGTGTGCATTTCTGAAATCAACCATACCCTCACAAATTATTTTTAAAAATCACATCAATGGAAAATTACCGCTTTACTTTCTGATAATTTCTTATGTTTCCAAGAGTTGGGAAATAGTAAAAGGTAAAATCCCTTGCCAATCCAGAAAGCCTATCCACAAAGCTGTAAGAAAAAGAAAACAGTTTTATTATTGAATAAGCATTAAACCAAATTGTGATGTACATCATAGGCAGTTCACTAGAGAGATTGCAAACACAGAAAGAAATCTCACCCTTTTCTATAGGCGGGAAGATACAATCCATTACATGCATGCTCTCAAGATAAACAATAACTAGTCATCAAGTAAGAGGACCTGACAGCACCAATTGTTACACTTAGCGTGTCCTAAATTCACCTGGTAATTGGGGTGGCCATCTGGGGTTAGCTAATTGTCTTTATCCAGAAGAAGAATAAAACTTTTCGTATCTATGACAAGCAGGTAGTTTGACAACGTGGAGCCAGGAGCTTCTGTTGAACCCCCCACCCTCCCACCCAGGTGAGGAGATCAGGGTGCCATCTTGCTTGATGTTTGCATCTCAAAGGGACACCTCCCAAGTCTTAAGAAAAGCATTTCTTGGTTGTAAAACTGCTGAGAGGATTATTTAGCTTTTAAAAAGATTTGCTTATATCTCGAAGGGACAGAGACAGAATTGCTAGTTTTCTAAGGGAAATGTGTTTAGAAAAAGGAGGTGGAGTAGCCTGTTACTCTTTTATCACTAGGGAAAATTAAAACATTTATCCTTTAAGATTTGCATTTGCCCTTATACAGGCCATCCTTATTTCTCACCTGCACTACTACAATTGCTTTCTAACTAATCTCCTTTTTCCCTATTTTCCTGCATAGTGGCCAATATGATTTTTTTATACTGTAAATCAGAGTAGATCACTCCTGTACTCAAAACTTTCTAATGGCTCTCCACCACACTTCCAAAAAAAAATCCAAAGATCTTTCCGTGTCTTGCAAGGTCCTCAGAACTTACCCATGCTGACCTCATTTCCTTCCACACCATATCACTTCTTATTCTCCTGATACACCCCTTGACTCGCTCCTTCTACCACACTAGCCTTTCTGTTCTTCAATCGTGTTAAGAAAGTTCCTGTCCCAGCAACTTGACAATCACTGTTCATTTTATAATAACCTAAAGACTCCTTTCTCCCCTTTATTCAAATATCTGCTCAACAGACTACAACTCTGGCAACCCTACCTAAAGTAGAATTACTTCTATAATCCCCTATTAATAAATATTGCTCTGCTTTCTCTTTATAAGACAACAGACTTTCTTATGGTCTTGCACATTTATGTCTCTATTACTCGTGTATCCTACTACATGAGAGCCTGAAAGACGAGGTTAGAGATTTTGCAAGTTTTTTCATTGCAGTGTCTCTGGTTCCTATAACAGTGTCTTGAACATCGGAAATTTGTAATCGTTGTTAAAGAAGGAATAAGTGTATGACTCAAATGTGACCCAGGCTGGACTCATTCAAAGTCCTGAAGTTGGAAAAATAAACTTTTGTGAAGAGCAGAATTGCAATACCCAAAGAAGCTGTGCAAAGTTAAAAGAATCATTTTTCAAAGTAGTAGAGCCGCAGGGTTGCTAGGAAGCATGATATAAAGCTCCACTTTAACTTATATCTATACAACCTACGGATCCAGAGTGAAACTCAGAGAGGGGGAGGGGTTCTGTACCTAAAAATTCCAACTAAGAAATGTAGAAAGAATGATAGGAGTCAAAAAATAACCATTTTGAAAACCGATGAATAATTAAGGTAAGGGTGATCAGTGGATACTAAAATATTGAACAGAAATCTCTTGAAGAACAGAACACACAATGCTGAGGTATCAAACGCAGCTTTCCAATGGAAAGACTTGTCAAAAATCACCTTAAATAAAGGACCAAGTTTAGCAGCATTAATTGGGGAACAGCCTGAAGTCATGTGCCTCTTTATGAGATGCAACAGGGAAGTATAGGAGCCTGCGACCGCCCGAGGCCCTGGACCACCTCCCAGTGCTGAAGTAGAGAGTGTGTGAAACACAGTCCTCAGACAAAATGCAAATCTAGGACATTCTAGTAAAAAACTGAATGGACTCATTTTTTTATGTTTTTGAATTTTATTCATTTCCAAATCTCCTAAATCCTGCCTAAAATTGTCCAGCTAATTGGATCTCTTTCTTGTTGGCACATTTAAAAAAATGTTTCCTTTAGCATATTAAATCTATTAAAGGCAGTTTTATGTAGAAAATAAATGTTTTATCTTAAAAATACCATAGAGCTGTTGAAAGACAAAATCGGAGTCAAGTTGCAGTTTACAGCTTTTAATTCAGAACATGGAAATTGTTGCAGCAGCAAGGAAACTAGTTGTCTGCGAAAACAAAACCAGCTTTGAGGCCAGGGAGTTTCAGCAGTTTTATAAACAGAAGGAAATTGGCTAGGTCTTGTTGATTGGAGCAGGGAGGAACCTGCTAGACTTATAGAGGTGGGTTAAGTGTAAGCAGGGCTTTATTTTTAATTGGGCTAGCTGTGCCTAACTAGGGGCTTAATTGGCTTTTTGGGGTTCAGCGTCATGGCAGAGACTTTCCAAATAGGATGTTTGTTGCACAGTTCTGTGCTAGTTTGGGGATTTAACTTTATTGTTGGTTCTGAGAAACAAGGGGCTACTTTTAAATTATATTTATCACGGTTTTCTGGTTATTCATGTTCTGAAGTTCTCCTCAGCTGTCTCTTTAGATCAGAAGTTGGCAACCGTGAAACCCTGTAATGTTTCCCCATCGCTTATTACAGGATAAATCCTAAAGTTAACGTAGCAAAGAGGACCTTCCACAACCTGGCCCCCTGATTACTTTTAGCTTCTAGTTTTGCAGTTCTCTGCCTTGTGCCTTTAGTTATCTATATTTAGACATAGAACAGCCTCTACTTTCTGTCCTCCCCCAGGCACCCACTGCCTTCCTCCTACCCTCCCACCATTTTGTTTTTGTAAGGCCAGTGAGCTAAAAATTTTTACATGGTTCTTTCAAGTTGAAAAACTAAATATATATATATATATATGTATATAATATTTTATAATATGTGAAAATTATATGAAAGTAAAAATTCAGTCTCCATAAATAAAGTTTTATGGGGACACAGCGAGGCTCATTGATTTGCATATTGCCTATGACTGCTTTTACTTTATAGTAGCAAAGTGGAATAGCTACAGCAGAGACTGCTTGTCCCACAAAGGCCAAAAAAATTTATTTTCAGACCCTGTAAAGGAAAGTTTGCTGACCCCTGCTTTAAGTTAGAGAGCAAGGGCCCTCAAAGTCAATCCCACAAATTATACAACTGATTAGCAACTTCTGTTTATTCAGTACTTATAGCACTTATAATGTCATAATGCTTTACGTTCATTACCTCATTTAAACCTGATATTAACCCTTGGAGGTAGATATGATTATTTTTATTTTAGAAATGAAAGAAATGAGTTTTAGAAAGGTTGAATAACCTGATCGAGGTCTTAGTAATGACCCTCCACCCTCTGCCCTAGCTCTATCCTGTTAAAACTTGAGCTCTTAAGCTTAACTCTATTCATTCTGGTACCTACACAACTACAGTGCCATGACAGTTTCCCTGTATTTTTTGAATGAGGGTTTATTCTGGTTTGCTAATGCTGCTATTTTGCAAAACACCAGAAATGGATTGGCTTTTATAAAGAGGGTTTATTTGGTACAAAGTTACAGTCTTAAGGCCGTAAAGTGTCCAAGTTCACCAAAAGGGTGCCTTCACCGAAGGATGGCCATTGGCATCTAGATAACCTCTAGAAAACCTCTGTTAGCTCGGAAGGCACGTGGCTGGCATCTGCTTGCTCCCAGGTTGCGTTTCAAAATGGCATTCTCCAAAGTGTAGCTCCTGAGGCATTTTGTCCTCTCTTAGCTGCAGATCCTCTTCCAAATGTCACCCTCAGTTGCTCTCCAAAATGTCACTCACAGTTGCTCTGTGTCTGGGCCTGTGTGGCGCTTTTTAAAGTACTCCAGTGATCCAATAAGGACCCACCCTGAATGGGTGGGGCAACACCTCCATAGAAATAATCCAATGAAAGTTCTCACCCACAGTTGATTGAGTCACATTTCCATGGAAACACTGAATCAATAGGTTCCAACCTAATCAACACTAATATTTCTGCCCCCACAAGATTGCATCAAAGAACGTGGCTTCTTCTGGGGGGCATAATATATACAAACTGGTACAGGGTTGAATAAGAATTGTTAGGATCAGGGGATATTCTATGTCATCTTAGTCTATCATTAGTTTAGAACTGGAAACACAACCTACATAGCACTTGATAGGTTCAAGTACACCACATTAGGTAAAGGCTGAAGAACTAATACCTGATATTTTCTATAGGAATATATGGTGCTTTTTAAATGATTATTATTCTTAAGTAATTATGGGATCACAGGAAGTTGCAAAGAAATGCACAGTTTGTTCCTCTTTCTCAAGATATTTTTGGCTATTCGGGACACCCTGCCCTTCCAAATAAATTTGGTTGTTGGTTTTTCTATTTCTGCAAAGTAAGTTGTTGGGATTTTAATTGGTATTGCATTGAATCTATAAATCAGTTTAAGTAGAATTGACAACTGTATTTAGTCTTCCAATCCAGGAACATGGTATGTTCTTCCATTTTTTTAGCTCCTGTTCAATTTCTTTTAGCATTTTTTTGTAGTTTTCTCTGTATAGGTCTTTTGTGGACTTGGTTAAGTTTATTCCTAAATACTTGATTCTTTTGGTTACTATTGTAAATGTAATTTTTTCCTTGATTTCCTTCCCCTGTTGCTCATTACTTGTGTATAGGAAAACTACTGATTTTTGCCTGTTGATCTTGTAGTTTGCCACTTTGCTATAGTCATTGATTAGCTCTAGCAGCATTGCTGTAGATTTTTCTGGATTTTCTATATAGAGGATCATGGTCATCTGCAAACAGTGAAAGTTTTACTTCTTCCTCTCCAATTTGGATGCCTTTTATTTCTTTTTCTTGCCTAATTGCTCTAGCTAGAACTTTCAGCACAATGTTGAGTAACAGTGGTGACACTGGGCATCCCTGTCCTGTTGCAGATCTTAGAGGGAAAGCTTTCAGACTTTCCCCATTGAGAATGATGTTAACTGTGGGTTTATCATGTATTGCCTTTATCATATTGAGAAAGTTCCCTTCTATTCCTATCCTTTTAAGTGTTTTCATCAAGAAAGGATGTTGAATTTTGTCAAATGCCTTTTCTGCATCAATCGAGATGATTATGTGGTTCTTCTGCTTTGATTTATTGATGTGGTATATTACATTAATTGATTTTCTTGTGTTGAACCAGCCTTGCATACCTGGAATAAATCCAGCATTGACTCCCCATTCCCAACCCCAACCCAACCCCTCATAACCTATACTCTAACTCTATGAGTTTGTTTATACTAATTATTTCATATCAGTGAGATCATACAATATTTGTCCCTTTGTGTCTGGCTTATTTCATTCAGCATAATGTTTTCAAGATTCATCCATATTGTTGCATGTATCCAGACTTCATTCTTTTTGCAGCTGAATAATATTCCATTGTATGTATATGCCATATTTTGTTTATCTATTCATCAGCTGATAGACACTTGGGATGCTTCTATCATTTGGCACTTGTAGTTATGCCACTATGAACACTGGTGTGCAAATATCTGTTCAAGTCCCTGCTTTCAATTCTTTTGGGTATAAACTTAGTAGAGGGATTTCTGGGTCATATGATAATTCTATACTTAGCTTCCCGAGGAACTGCCAAACTGCCTTCAACCGTGGATGTACCACCAGCAATGAATGAGTGTTCCTGTGTCTCTGCATCCTCTCCAACACTTGCAGTTTTTTTTTTTTAATAGTAGCCATTCTATTAGATGTGAAATGGCATTTCATTGTGGTTTTGATTTGCATTTCCCTATAGCTAATGATGTTGAACATCTTTATATGTGTTTTTTAACCGTTTTTATATCCGCTGGAGAAATAACTATTCAAGTCATTTGCCAATTTTTTAAAAATTCAATTTTATTGACTATATTCACATGCCCTACAATCATCCAAAGTGTACAATCAGTTGTTCACAGTACCATCATATAGTGTACATTCACCACAATTAATTTTTGAACTTTTTCATTACTCCACAAATACAAAAATAAGAATAAAAATAAAAGAAAAAAAGAATACCCTAAACATCCCCTAACCCCATGCCTCCCATTACTCATTTAATTATTGTCCTCATTTTCCTACTTATCTGTCCATACACTGGGTAAAGGGAGTGTGAGCCACCAGGTTTTCACAATCACACTGTCACACTGTGTAAGATATATAGTTATATAATCATCTTCAAGAATCAAGGGTATTGGGTTGCAGTTAAGCAGATTCAGGTATTTCCTTCTAGCTATTCCAATACACTAAAAACTAAAAAGGGATATCTATATAACACAAAGAATAACCTCCAGAATGACCTCTCAACTCCTTTTGAAATCTTTCAGCTACTGAAAGTTTATTTTGTTTCCTTTCTATTCCCCCTTTTGGTCCAAGAAGGGGGACCAAAGGCTTTTTCAATACACGATGCCTGGTCTAGGGTCATCCTTGGGAGTCATGTCCCACATTGCCAGGGAGACTTACACCCCTGGGAGTCATGCACAACGTAGCGGGGAGGGCAGTGAGTTTACCTGCAGAGTTGACTTAGAGAGAGAGCCCACACCTGGGCAACAAAAGATTTTCTCTGGAGGTGACTCTTAGGCACAATTATGAGTAGGCTTAGCCTCTCCTTTGCAGTAACAAGCTTCATAGGGGCAAGATTCAAGATTAAGGGCTTGGCCTTTGTATTAGTTAGGGTTCTCCTTGGAAACAGAATCAATGAGAGATGTCTCTTATTATCAAATTGTAAAGGTGACTCACGCAACTGCGGGAGCGCACGAGTCCAAATTCTGCAGAGCCGTCAACAAGCTGTCAACTCCAAGGAAGACGTCCGACGAACTCCTCAGGAAACGAATCGACAACTTTGACGAACTCCTCAGGAAACGAACCGGCAACTTTGAAGAACTCCTCAGGAAACGAACCGACAACTTTGATGAACTCCTCAGGAAACGAACTGGCAACTTCAACGAGCTCCCCAGGAAAAGCTTCACTGAGCAGCTGAAGAAGAAGTGAAGGTTCTCTAACCGTCCAGCTTATAAGCCTCCAACTGATCACCCGGACCAAATCCAGCCAATTGCATTCTCTCACTGTGGAAGCACGCCCCTTGATGAGTCATCAGTCAGCTGCAGTCAATTGACTGATGATCCGACAAACCAACCAGCCTCAAATAGCCTCACAGGAATCGTCAGGCCAGTGCCCGCTTGACCAGACAGCTAGGCCACCTAGCCAAGTTGACACATGAACCCAACCATCACAGTCCACCCCTTGTCAACTTGGCAGTTGTACACATCACCCAAAACCATATCTTCAAAATGAACGTTACAGCTTATGCCATATGATAAGGGGACAAGACAGAGAAGAAAGCAAAAATATTCTCTTCACAGACAAATACAAACATAATCATCACAAAACGAGGAGGAAATATATCATCATAGTCCTCGTTTCTGTAACTGGTCACGTGGCCATAGTTCATATTTATCACGACCTTCTTCCACTACCCATTCCATGTTCCCTTCACCCTCAGCAAGCACTTCAGCTGGCCGTGGTTCTTTGCCTGGTGGGGTGACCCAAACCTTCATTCCTGAAGTTTCTTGGCCATTGGTAGTCCTGCCTGGATTGGGTTGTTGCAGTTTTCCATTGACTTGAATCACGGGGCATGGTAGTACTAAGAGACGCCCCAGGGGATCTCCTGGATGCCAGGAAAACTCTTCTTTACTTCCATTGTGTAGTTGCAGTGCTATTTCCCCTTGATAGTCAGGATCAATCACCCCAGCCAGTACAGTAATCCCCTTACTTGCCTGTTGATTCAGAGGCATTAATGACTCTATTTCCAATAATCAAGAGGGTACTAAGAGTCCATGGCAGGAGTTGGCAAAGGAAATACGCAAAATAGCACCATTTGATTCTCCAAATTGTGCTCTAGTACGAAGCGAGGCTCTGGGTGGCAGCGTTTTCGACACTTTCACAGAGTTTTGCAGTATTAAGAAGTATAATGATGTTGGCTGGCTGCTCTTAGATACTTTGGATACAGTTGTAAGAGAAAGGGATGAGCTAAAGGCTTCAAATTCAAAACTTGAATGCCGTATGACAGATGTAAAAAGTTCCTTCTGTGCCCTGAAAGAAAATCTTATTTCCTGTGCCCGCAGACTGGAGGTTTCTGAAAATCAGACGCAGTCTCTTATTGTGCGAGTAGCACATTTACAGCGTAAACTAAAATCTCAACCTCTCAGGGTGTCTGCTGTTAAAGTAAAGGCATTGATTGGAAAAGAATGGGACCCAGAAACTTGGGATGGAGACATATGGATTGATAATAATGACAGTGAGGACATTGGAACCCTGGATTCTGCTGGGTCGTTGTTAGATTTACCTGTAGAGGGCTGTCCTGGGGAAACAGCTTCTCTGCCTCCAGTCTGCCCTAAGGAGCCTGCCACGCAACTCCCACCTAAGGAGATTGACCCTTCAATGCCTGCTAATCTTGTAATCACCTCCCCTGAGGAAGCAGCCCTCACTCTTTTGTCTGGAGAGACTAATCCTGTTTTAAGAGATGAAAATGCAACAGAGTGCAGCTGGGAGTGATGTTTTGAAGAGGAGCAAGCTTGCTAGAGAGGAGCGTCCTGGGAGAAAGCTGTTTTGAGGCCGGAGCTTTGGAGCAGATGCCGGCTGCCTTCCCAGCTAGCAGAGGTTTTCCGGATGCCATTGGCCATCCTCTGGTGAAGGTGCCCGGTTGCTGATGTGTTGCCTTGGACGCTTTGTGGCCTTAAGACTGTAACTGTGTAGCGAAATAAATCCCCGTTTTATAAAAGCCAATCCATCTCTGGTGTTTTGCATTCTGCAGCATAAGCAAACTAAGACAGCCTTCTAAACTGGTAGTCCCCAATGCTTGTGAGAATATCAGTAATTCTCCAGGTGGGGAAGTTTAAGATTTCCACATTTTTCCCCAGTTCCTCAAGACAGCTTTGCAAATACATTTTTATTCTCTGCCCAAATTACTCTGAGCTGATCAGGGCTTCACCCTAACCTGTATAAACCAATCAGACCTCACTGCTATTCAAGTTTCCATGTAATTATCTTGTTTGACTAAACTGATCATACAATTAAATTATATAGTGTGCTACAGAAAATATAGATTTTGCACCAAAATAAACATCTCTTCCTTTGGTCTCACACAGAATTTGAAGTTTTAAAACACAGTTAACATCTTCCTTTACCCTTTAGTCTGGTTTACCTTAGTCCTAACCAAGTCCATTTTGTTCATATCTCTAATTAAAGTCTGATCTCTTTTTCAGCTTCTTCAACATTTGCTGTATGGGGTATTGCTGACATTCATAGCTGCCAAACTCTGATTTGCGCAGTTTTTAATTGGGTTGTTGGCAAGAATAGAAGACAGTCTTTTTATTGTTAAGTTGTAGGATTTTCTTTACATATTCTGGATACTAAACTCTTAGTAGAAATGAGGTTTCTAAATATTTTCTCCCTTTCAGTAGGTTGTCTTTCACTTTCATGACAAAATGCTTTGCTGCACATTTTTAATTTTGAGATGGTCCCATTCATCTATTTCTCCTTTCATTGCTTGTGCTTTGGGCATAGAATCTAAGAAACACAAGATCCTGAAGATGCTTCCCTACCCTTTCTTTCCAGAGTTTGATATCTTGGTTCTTATATTTAGGTCTTTGATCCTTTTTTGAGTTAATTTTTTATATGGCATGAGATGGGGGTCCTCCTTCATTTTTTGCATATGGATATCCAGTTCTCCCAGTACCATTTATTGAAGAAACTATTCTTTCCCAATTGAGTGGACTTGGCAGCCTTGTCAGAAATAATTGATTATAGATGCGAAGGTCTATTTATGAACTCTCAATTCAATTTCATTGGTCTATGTATCTATCCTTGTGTCAGTATCATGCTGTTTTGACCACTGTAGCCTTGTAATTAAAGTAAGGAAGTGTGAATCCTCCAACTTCATTCTTCTTTTTAGCGGATGCTTTAATTCTTCCTTTCCAATTTGGATCACTTTTCTTTCTTTTTCTCGCCTAACTGCTCTGGCTAGAACTTCCAGTACAATGTTGAATAACATTGGTGACAGGGGGCAACCATGTCTTGTTGCTCAGGGAAAGCTTTCAGTTTTTCAGCACTGAGTATGATGTTAGCAATGGGTTTTTCATATATGCCCTTAATCATGTTGAAAAATTTTCCTTCTATTCCTATTTTCTAAGTGTTTTTATCAAGAAAGGATGCTGTATTTTGTCAAATGCCTTTTCTGCATTAACTGAGATGATCATGTGGTTTTTCCCCTTCGTTGTTAATGTGGCATATTACATTAATTGATTTTCTTGTGTTGAACCACCCTCTCATACCAGGGATAAAACCTGCATGATCATGGTGTAGAAGTCTTTTAATGTGTTGTTGGATTTTATTTGCAAATATTATGAACATTGAGTCTGGGAATATTAATTCCAACTGGGCATGAGGATGAGGTTGATTGGAGAAGGCTTCTTTTTGGTGAGATAAAAAAAAACAAAAACAAAACAAAAAAAACAAACCTTTCAGTTTGCTCTACAATATATGAATAAGAATGAAGGGAAAGTGAAGGTAATCAGAGTTCCAGCACCTTGACTAACAATTCCAGGAAATAAATGCATGCAAAGTGTGTTCACAAATGACAGAGAGGCAAACTGAGAGGAAACAGGTTTTGCAGGGCAATGCAGTTTAATACAAGTAGGTTGTGGCAAATTACTGAGGACCTTGAAAATCAGGCTCAAAATATGATCTATAGCATAGATCAATAGGGTCCAGATATTTTAAAGAAAGTTTCATCATCAGGCAGAGATCATAATGGTGAAGATGTCAATATTTAAATAACTAGGGTGCATGGAAGTAAATAAAATGCTACCTAATTTAGAAAACCAAATGAAGGTGGAGAGTATAGGTAGTTTCTAATGTATCCTTCCAGAAGAAAAATAAACATTGTGTATCCTTATATGGTCTATGTTTATATACACAAAATGCATTCTAGAAGTATAATTACTGAACCCAACTGTGTAAATATTTCTACAGCTCTCTCTATGTACTGACCCATCAAATTGCCCTCCAAGAATGTTGTACCAGAATAGGTTTGGCCTGTTGATTTTACTTACATGTATTTAGAAGGCTGCCTTTTAGGGGAACTAAGAGGCATTGTATAACTTTGGTAAAGTATACATTTTCTGATGCTAAGACAGACACATACCTCAAGAAACAAAAATTAAATTTATGGAGTTATTCAGCCTCAAATGCAGATTTGTAGGAGTAGTATAAATTTGTAGGAGTAGTAGTAGTAGTAGTATATAATTTGATTATACTTGATTATACCAAGATGCTCTGGTCGTGAGCATCTTGCAGTTTACACATTGATACTAATTAGTAATTTATATTAGGCTGGTATTATGATACACTGGAAAGATCTCTGAGTGTTAATCTCAGCTCTGTCCACATGGCTTTCTTTTCATAAAGCCTTCAGTAATGGAATAAATCCCAGTCTTATTCAGTTAGACCAGAGTGTAACTAAAAATAACATCTTCAAAAGGTCCTATTTACAATGTGACCACAGGAATGGATTAAGATTAAGAACATGTGCTTTTCTGGGGTACAATATTCAACCAACCTTAGCATTTTAGTGTTTATTAGTAAGGAGGATGTCTAAAAATAATTGTATACATTGTAATATAGTCTGTAGACATTAAATTATGTTTATGTAGAAGATATAATTACATAAAGTTTTAATATCAAGAGGAGAGAGAGAAGATTGCATGTATAATGTGACCCTGATTTTGTTATATATAATGTCTATATCATTTACTCCCCTCTCTCTTTCTGGAGTCACAGTAAGTTTGCTTGTGGTTGGTTTTTATTTTCTCCATTAAGCATTTCAAGATTTTCTTAAAGAAGAAAAACAACAAATGCTATTTTTACTGAGTTAGATGCAGTAAGTGCACAGATCTTAAATATACAGCTGGGTGGTTGTTGACACATGTTCACACTTAGGTGACCACCACACAGATCCAGAACCCCAACATTTCCAGTCCCCAAAGATTACAACTCTTCAGAATTCTATCATCATAAATTGGCTTTGCCTGTTCTGAATCATATAAATGGAATCATCCAGCAAATAAGGCTTTTTGTTTGTTTCTGCTTCTTACACTCAACATTATATCTGTAATATCCGTCCATGTATTAGCAACCTGTGGGTGTGGTCCAGTCTTTTTCATTGCTTGTAGTATCCCTTTGTATGAATTCACTCAAATATATTTAATAATCCTACTCTTGATCCAAAAAATAAGCATGTGTGTTTATAAACACAGAAATTACATATATGTATATATGCGTGCATGTATGTATGTGTATGTGCATATATATATGCATATCCACCAGGTCAAAAGGTTCATGGACAGTGAATTATGGAGTTAATTTCAGCTGTATGTAAGAAAAAATTAATTTTTTTTCCAAAAAGTCACAATAACTTTATTCTGACTCATTATCAAGGTAAGCCCTTCTATTAGAGTTGTCTAGGGAAATAGAACCAACAGGAGATATTTGTAAATATGAGATTTTATAAAAGTGTCTCATGCAACTGTGGGGATTCACAAGTTCCGATTCTGTAGGGCAGGCCCCAACTCTGATGAAGGTCTTCGATGAACTCCCCTGTAGAGGCTGGCTGGCTAAAGAAGAGAAATTATGTAGGGTAGGCTGTGAGCTGGCACTCCAATGAGAGTCTTCAGTGAATTCCACAGGAGAGGCTGGTTGGCTGAAGAAGTGAAGTTCTCTCTCTTCTCCCTTAAAAGTCTTCAGCTGATTAGATTAAATCCAGCTGTCTGAATTCTCTCATTGCAGAAGACATGCCCTTCATAAATGTAACCAGTCACAGGTGCAATCAATTGACTGATGATTTAATAAACCAGCCTTCTGGTTTATTAACCAGCCACAAATGTCCTTGCAGTAAGGGTTAGGCCAGTACTTGCTTGACCAGACACCTGGACACCATCACTTGGCCAAGTTGACACATGAACCTAACCATCAGAGCCCCTGTAACAGAGGAATGAGTCTTGTTCTTCAGGTGTTTTGCTGCTGAAATGACGGAGGGGGGGGGGGGGGTACCTTGTACTGATACCTCTGTTAGAGCCCTGACTTTGAGGACAATACAGAGAATGGATTAAGGAGAGTCTGGAAGAGAAGAGACCTCTAGAAGAACCACAGAAATCCCGGCTCTGCCTCACCTAAACAAGTGGTCACTCCTTTTTAATATCGCTTCTGTCACTCTGCCTCTCTTTCTTTACCACTGCTGAGTGGGTTCAGATATTCTGTCTTTTGGTCTGTATTGACTGCGGCACAAGCCTCAGAAGTGATGTCTCATCATTAGGAAACTTCCCTGAAACACAAATCTGCTCATACTGCCACCCTAGTAAGTATCTGCATCTACTTCACCTACAAGAGGGATCCCAAACTCCTTGGCAAGGATTTAGACAATGCCTAGATAAGTCACCTGTTCATCATGTTATAGAAGTAGCAGTGTTCTCTGAGTGTGCCACCCTGTGCTCCTCAAAGAGAGTGAATTTGCCTGCCTTGGAGACTGCTGGACCTACTACCCAACTTTATGAGTAGAGGGAGAGAGAGAGAGAGAGAGTTCATATATATGTATATATGAGAACCCATTGTAAACAGGACTTACTGAAAATATTTTTAGTTGAGGCATGGCCCAACTGAATGAGGTTGAATCTTAATCCAGATTTCTGGAGTCTTTTATAAGCAGAAGAAATTCAGACATAGTGAGAAAAAGCCACAGGAAGGAGCCAGAAGCCGAAAGTCAGCAGGGGAAAAAGCTTCAGGGAGGAATTGGAGGCCAGTAGTCAGGGGAAACCCGGAAGAGAAGGGAGAGAGCATTGCCCTGTGGCCTGAGGAAGGGATTCAAGCCGAGGAACCCCGTGGTCACCAGCAGCCAGCAACAGGATGTTACAGGCTATGGAGAAAAGGAGCACCCTGCCAACGCCTCAATTTTAGACTTCTCCTAGGCTCAAAACCCTAAGTTAATAAATTCCTGTTGTTTAAACCAACCTGTTATATAGTATTTCTCATTGCAGCCTGGCAAACTGAGACAGAGGTGAAGCTTATTTTCTTTTCCTCAATTTTGATTCCTATGTATTATTAAGAAAATGTGGCTCAGCTATTTAAATGCAAACCTGCTTAAGGAGTTCCTTTATCTCTAGGAGCTCTATCCCATGCATTTGGACAAGTTTAATCTTTTCCCTGTGAAGTTTTCTGTAATATTTGATCTTACAATAAACACGTGAATTTTATAGCAGTAATGAAGTAATATTTCTTAAAAAAAATAATAGGAATTTTTATTACCTTGGGATGATATGCAGTCAGAACTTTTAAAATTAAATGTTCTAAAATATGGGCTTTAAAATGTTGACTACATTTTATTTTTTAAGCTGGCATAGATTTTTCAATTTCAATAAATTGCTGGCTAACATTTGGGACCGATTAGCAATCAGGCAGTATGTAATTTGGAAGTGAAATCCTGCTGTATTAAATTCTGATCCTTTTTAATAAGATGCTTCTAGATGAGCCTGATTGTACACTGTCAAAAAGGTCAGTATTTACTATGTTAGAGAACTATGTAGTGTGGTTTGAGAAAGCCAAAAGGCCAAGTTCACCAAAGTTCCACTTCCCAATCAATCTGCAAAATCTCCTCTGGAGATTTAAATGCTTCTCCCAGATGGCTCTGGGCAAAAATATAAATCAATGTTGTGGATCAAATTACAAGTTATCTAGAGGACACTTACCACATTATCTAGCACAAAATTTTCAGGCCTGTTTATTCCTGCAGAGGCCCATACCAAGCTCATCTTTTGATTTTAAATAGTAGATATTGCCCAAAGAACTTCTCTTTTTTTGTAAAAGACATCAAAAGCCTCAAAAAATGTGCATGCTGTCAGCCCTTCCAGACTTTCAAATGTGTACTCTATTTTGGAATGCCTCTAATACTGGAAGATATTTGGACTCAAATATTGCAAGCATACAACAGTCCCATGGCAGCAGATACAATATATTTCATATCTTTTATAACTACCACCACAATCAGGATACAAAATTTTCATCACTTCAAAAAATCTCTTGTGAGAACTCTTTGTAGTCACAATCTCCCCTGTGGTAACCTCTGATCTGCTCTCTATAGTATGTATATTTGTAAATGACATACAATTTGTGTCACACATTATGTTACCTTTTGAAACTGGCTCTTTCACTCAAAATGCATTTGAGATCCTTCCAAGTTGTTGAGTGTATTGCTATTTCATACTGTTTATTGCTGAGTAATAATCCACTGTATTGCTGCCCCAAAGTGCACCTACTGAAGAGTGTTTCTGTTGTTTACCACTTTTGACAATTATGAATAGAGTTGCTCTACATAGTCATAAATAGGTCTTTGAGTGACTATTTTCATTCCTCTTGAGTAAATACCTAGGAATGGGATTGCTAGGTTCTGTACTAAGTATTTCCAAATTTTTAAGGAACTGCCAAAATGATTTCTAGAGTGGTATACCATTTTGCATTTCCACCAAAACAAAATGAGTTCCAGTTTATCTGCATCCTCTCCAACACTTTGCATACTCAATTTTTTTTTATTTTGGTTATTCTAATAAAGCTGTAGTAGTGTATCATCATGGTTTTTTAAATTCAGTTTTATTGAGATATATTCACGTAACAATCATCCACAGTGTACAGTTGTTCACAGTACCATTGTATAGTTGTGCTTCGTTACCACAATCAATTTTTGAACATTTTTGTTACTCCAAAAAAATAAAAAATAAAAGCAAAAAAGAACACATAAAACATCCCATCCCCCCTATTTTTCAATTAATTTTTATCCCTATTTTTCTACTCATCTGTCCACACACTGGATAAAAGGGAGTGTGAGCCACAAGGTTTTCACAATCGCACAGTCACACCATATAATATACATAGTTATACATTTATCTTCAAAAATCAAGGCTACTGGGTTGCAGTTCGATAGTTTCAGATATTTCCTTCTAACTATTCCAATACACTAAAAACTGCAAAGAGATGTCTATATAATACATAAGAATACCCTCCAGAATGACTTCTAAACTCCTTTCAAAATCTCTCAGCCACTGAAACTTTATTTTGCTTCATTTGACTTCCCCCTTTTGGTCAAGAAGATGTTCTCAATCCCACGATACCAGGTCCAGGCTCATCCCTGGGAGTCATGTCCTGCGTTGCCAGGGAGATTTGCACTCCTGGAAGTCATATAATCATGTTTTAATTTCACTTTCCTAATTATTAATGATCTTGAAAATCTTTTGTGTTTTTATTTGCCATCCATTTCTTCTTTAATGAAGTGTTCAGTTGTTTTGACCAACTTTTCATTGGATTGTTTGTTTTAATATTGTCGAATTTTGATAATTCTTTATGTCTGAAATAATTATAAATTTATATATATACTGAAAATCAGTCCTTTGTCAGATATGTGATTTGCAAGTATTTTCTCCCTGTCTATTGCTTGGCTTTTCATTAACATGACCTTTTGCAGAGCAAAAGTTTTAAATTTCAATGAAGTCAAATTTATCAGTGTTTTCCTTTTATGGATCATGATTTTTGTATTATGCTTGAGAACTTTTTGCCTAACTCTAAGATGTGAAGATTGTCTTTTGTGTTTGAATTGTTTCATAGTTTTATGTTTTACACTTAGTTTTATGATCCATTTTGAGTTAATTTTTATATAAGGTGCTGATTTAGGTCTAGATTAAAAATTTTTCTTTTGCAAGTAATGTTCAGTTGTTCCTTTATCATTTGCTAAAAAGAATATCCTTTCTCCAGCAAATTATCTTTTTACTTTTGTCAAAATAATTTGCCATATTTGTGTGGATTTATTTGTTGGATCTATATTGTTTGTTTATCCCTTCACCAAAACCATACTGTCTTGATTAGTGTAGCTTTAGTAAATCTTAAAATCAGTTTAGTATCATTCCTCCAACTTTATTCTTTTCAGATGTGTTTTTGGCTAGTCTAATTTCTTTGCCTTTCCATAGAGATTTAGTATATGATTGTTTATATCTACAAAACTTCTGCTTGGATTTTTATTGGAGCTTCATTAAATATATAGATCTATTTGGGGAGAATTAACACCTTTAGTAAGTTGAGTCTTCCAGTATATGAATACAGTATTATCTCATCATTTATTTGAGTTTCTGTAAAAATTTTCTTTAATCAGAGCATTATAGTTTCAGTATATGTTTCATTAGATTTATGCCTAAATAATTCTTTTTTAAAGCTATTGTATATGGAATTTTTTTCCCTAAATTCTCTTGGTAACATTTCATTGCTAATATATAGAAACAATTGATTTTCGTGTGTTGACTTTGCCTTACTAAAATCATTTATTGGTTCAAGGAATTTGCAGATTTCTGGGGACTTTCTCCATAAGCAATCATGTCACCTCCAATTTGGAATGGTTTTATTTCTTCCTTTTCAATCTCTTTGTGTTTTAGTTCTCTTCCTTCCTTTATTACACTAGCAGGTTTTCTATTACAATGTTGAGTAGGAATCTTGAAAGTGGCATTGTTCCCTTGTTTCCAGTTATAACAGGAGGACATTCAGTCTTTCACCGTTAAGTATGATATTTGTAGACTTCTTTTGGACACCATTTTTTTTTTCAGATTGAGCAAGTTCCCTTCTATTCTTAGTTTGCTGAGAATTTTTATCATGAATAGATGATCAATTGGCCAAACTATTTATCTGAAGTAATTGATATCATCACGTACTTATTCTTCTTTAGACTGTTAATAAGGTGGATTACATGGATTGATTTTTGAATATAGAAGCAGCATTAAATTCCTGGAATAATTTCTACTTGATCTTTTTATATATAGTTGGAATTCTTTTGTTTTAAAATTTTTGACATTTGGGATTTGTGCTGGTTTGAATGTATTATGTCCCCCAGAAAAAGCCATATTCTTTGATGCAGTCTTGTGGGGCAGACATTTTGGTGCTGATTAGATTTGCATGGAAATGTGCCCCACCCAACTGTAGGTGATAACTCGGATGAGATATTTCCATGGAGGCGTGACCCCACCCATTCAGGGTGGGCCTTGGTCAGTGGAGCCATATAAATGAGCTGACAAAGAGAAGGAACTCAGTGCAGCTGTGAGAGACATTTTGAAGAGGAGCTACAGCCAAGAGGGACACTTTGAAGAAAGCACAGGAGCTGCAGATAAGAGACAGTTTGAAGACGACCATTGAAAGCAGACTCTTGCTCCAGAGAAGCTGAGAGAGGACAAATATCCCAAGTGCAACTAAGAGTGACATTTCTGAGGAACTGCAGCCTAGAGAGGAACGTCCTGGGCAAAAACCATTTTGAAACCAGAACTTTGGAGCAGACACCAGCCACATGCCTTCCCAGCTAACAGAGGTTTTCCAGACACCATTGGCCATCCTCCAGTGAAGGTACCCGATTGCTGATGTGTTACCTTGGACACTTTATGGCCTTAAGACTGTAATTGTGTAACCAAATAAACCCCGTTTTATAAAAGCCAATCCATCCTGGTGTTTTGCATTCTGGCAGCATTAGCAAACTAGAACAGGGTTTGTATATTCATGAGCAATACTGGTCTTTATTTATTTATTTTTCCTTATACTGTCTTCTGGTTTTGGTATCAGGGTAATGGAGGCCTCATGAAATGAGTTGTGAAACATCCAATCTTCTATTTTCTGGAAGAGATTTTGTGGAATTGGTATTATTTTTCTCAGCCTGGAGGTTTCTAGTTTGAAATTGTTTTACTACAAATTCAAATTATTATATAGTTATAGGATGATACAGGTTAGTTATTTAAATTATAGATGAATTTTGGTAGTTTGTGGTTTTCAAAAAATTTTTTTCTTTTCATCTAAGTTGACAAAGTATGTATGTAGAGTTTTTCATAGTATTTCCTTATTGTGATTTTAGTCTCTGCAAAGAAGGTAGACATATCCTCTCGTTCATTCCTAATATTGCTATATCGATTTGAAGGTCACTTTTCAAGACAGCTAATTTGCAGCATTTCTGGGTTATAATCTCCCTGTGCTACATAAGGGATTCAATATAGAACATTCTTGGTAGTAGACAAAAAAGAGGTCAAGAAGGACTCACCATTGCCTTCCAGGATTGTGCTTTATAATTCTGGCTCAGCAACTTTGATTATCCAATGTTTCCTGGATCTGTCAGCTACCATAACAGAGAGTTTTTCACTAAAATCCCAGGTGGTTCATTAGCTGGATTTAGAAAAAAATATATCATAAAAGTTAAAAAAAACCAACACTTCCTCATATAACAAATGGAATACAGCAGAGCCACACTTGGTAAAACAGACTCTGAGGGTAATAAATACTACCAAACCCTAAAGTTTCCTAAAGCATTGCAGGCCACAAATCAAGTCCAGTGCATAAAAACTGTTCCTGGTCCAGAAGAAAATCAGCATAGAAAAGGGAATGAGCATTTAGAAACTGTTACAGCAAATTGACAGTAATTTTATGTCTTTTGGATAATAGTAAAAATGGTTTTATTTTGCATCTTATTTCATATTTTGATCATTTATTTTATTGTATTTTATAAAAGTAATAGTTTGTGGAAATATTTTAGAAGAACCAATAACACAAGACAAAGCTTGTCCTATACTGCACATGATTTGAGAGAATCGGTTAAGAGTAACTCTCCACCAACCCACCAATGCCTGCTAACAAACAGCACAACAAAGCCTCCTGTTGTTCCTCTTGTAGGAGATCATCTTGACAACCAAATTCTGCTCTCTCAGGATCTATCTTTTAATTCAAACTATTTTTTTTCTTTCTTATAAAAGTGGACTTCAAATATACCAGTTTCTATTCCAACATACCCCAGTAATGGGTATTGTTGAATACGTAGTACTGTTTATGTCTTTGCTTATTAATTTTCAGAAATTGAGGTTCAATTTCACCATTTAAAAATCTTCCTTCAATCATGACACATCATACAAATTATTTGATATCTTACAAATTATTTCTAGACCATTGAGACTTTCCCAACCTTCCTGACCACCCCACTTGATGACTTATTTTTATTTAACTTTGTTTTTTTTAAATTATAGTCTGCAGCATGGACTATGAGATCCCACCAACTCAGTTGGTAGTTTTCTATAACCCATGTGGATATGTGTATGTGTAACATTTATCAGTTGTTAATTGATTTTTTCTTTCATTGCTTTTTGAATTTTTAAACTTTTGCAATATTAAAGATTAGAGTCGAGTCCTGGCCTTCCCAAGCCAAATGAATTCCAATTTCAAAAAGTTTGAAACGTAGTGAAACAGGGAGGCATGGAGGAAAAGAAGCAAATATACTAAGCATATTTGAGAATCATTCTTGAAATGAGAAGTGAGTGATTATTGGTACATGGAACTAATGAAGTAAATAGGTAGAACCTAGTGAGTTATTGAGGGAATTACATTGCCAAAGAATCCAAGAATCTGGTCTTAAAAAGCTTGTGTGGCTTTTCTGTGATCCTTTAAACAACTCTCAGGAAAGAATCAGTCTAGGAAGGCTGGGCAGCCTCAAAGTATGCCATACCTGGCAATGAGCATTTTAGATGTGTCAGAGGAAGGAGATTGACGAGGAAGAGTTTCCCAGAAGTAGCCAGGAGCCATAAAGAATAGTGGTATCTGAATAAGGATAGAAATAGTTATAGTTGTACATATGTATGTCATACACATACACATATGTATTACTTAGTGATGTCCGATGAGAGAACTCAGAAGCAGTGAAACACAAGTTGCCATAAGCACATCTAGTACCCAGATCTTATTTTCCTAAAACAAACAAATAACAGCAGCCACCAGCAGTCCTCCCTAGAGAAGTGGTTGATCCCTCGGCTAGTGTAGGGAGATCCAAGATGAGTCAAGAACATCTTGATGTGGCAGAAAGTAGGGAATTGCTCAAAAACAATGAGGACATGTTGGAAGGATAACAAAGCCAATTTGAAGCAGTTTTCAATGGGGAAATCTGAGACAACCTGAAAAACAGGAAAAAGATAGTAATGGATTATAATAGCACACCATAAAATAAAATATTTATTCATGAGTCCATAAAGATTGTGGCAGAAACATACTAGGTGACCACCAAGGATCCAAACCCTTACACAGACACCTCCCTGAGCATGGCCTGGACCTGACCTTGCTTCTAGCTGATAGAATATGCCAACGGTGATGGGATGTCACTCCTGTGATTACCTAGCATTTTATAGGATTCCATCTTAGCGGACTCATGCTGGCCTTGAAGAAGCAAGAATCAGGTTATAACTGCCCATGGAGAGGACCACGTGTCAGCGAATTGCAGGCAGCTTCTAGAATGTAAGTGTGGCTTCCAGTCAACAGCAAGTAATCATGAAGCCAAAGCCTCAGGCATACAACAGCAAGGAAATGAATTCTGTCAACAACCAGAATGAGCTTGGAAGCAGATCCTTTCAGCCAGACCTCTAGGTGAGAATGGAGCCTGGCCAACACCTTTAGCACAGCCCCCTGGAACCCTGAAGAGAGAATCAACTAACTGTGCCCACTTTCTTGACCCCCAGAAACTGTGAGGTAAAAATGTAGGTTGTATTTAGCCACTAAGCTTTTGATAATTTGTTACACTGCATAAGAAAAAAATAATACAATATATAAGTAAGTAGTTAAAGAAGTAAATAGATAGGAGAGAAGAGACATCAAGCTTTTCCTTGTAGTGGAATTCCAATTAATAGATATCAACAGAATTATGGAAATGGAAAATCACTATTAGCCAATTGCCACAGTAATAACTATTATAGACAAAAACCATAAATGAATGCTAAAATTTGGGAGCAAAAATCTGAGGAAAAATAGGATACTAACATAGTCTCAAAGGATCTCCCCACTTTACAGAGGGTACCAGGTAATCAAAGACTATGTGAATAGTAATAAGACATGGGATCATGTACTCCCCTGTATTTTGGACTGAGAAGGGCGTATCATTACTTTTGTGATCAAATTGCCAAAAATGAATAGCCTTAATGTAATCATCATGAGAAGTAAACTTCAGAGAAACAGAAATGGAGAGATGATTTACAAAATAACTCTTCAAAATGATTAAGGTCCTGAAAAACAAAGACAGACTGAGCTACTGCCACAGATTGGAGGAGATTAAGGAGACCTGAGGACTAAAGGCAGTGCACTAATCCAGACAGAATCCCAAACCACAGAGAGCATTAGGAGGAGAATTAGCAAAATTTGAATAAGGTCTGTGACAACTATTATTATATCAAGATAGTATTAATTTCCTGGCATTGACAATTGTGCTCTAGTTATATATTAAGGGAAACTTGGTAAAGAGTAATGTGGACTCGTTCCAGTTTGCTAATGCTGCTGTTATGCAAAATACCAGAAATGGACTGACTTTTATAAAGGGGGGTTATTTGGTTACAAAGTCACAGTCCTAAGGCCATAAAAGTATCCAAACAAAGACATCAACAATAGGGTACCTTCACTGAAGAACACCGATGGCATCTGGAAAACCTCTGTCTTCTGGGAAGGCACAGGCACGTGGCTGGCATCTGTTCTTGGGTTTTGGTTTCAAAATGGCTTTCTCCCAGGACGTTTCTCTCTAGGTATCTGGGGGTGTTCTCTTAGTTTCTCCCAGGCAAACTCCAGACTAGCAATGGCCATCTCCAAAATGTCTCTCCAAGCTGCAGCACCGAGCTCCTTCAGTCTGAGCTCGTATAGGACTCTAATAAACTAATCAATGCCCACACTGAATGGGCAGGGCCACACCTCCATGGAAATAATCTAATCAGAGTTATCACCTGCAGTTGGGTGGGTCACATCTCCATGGGAACAACCCAATCCAAAGGTTCCAACCTCATCAAGACTAAACATATCTGCCCCTACATTAAAGAACATGGCTTTTTCTGGGGGACATAATACATCCAAACCAGCACAGCTCTCTATGTCATATTTGCTTCCCTTCTGTAAATGTAAAATTATTTGAAAATAAAAATTAAAAAAAAATAAGGCAAACTTATCATAATCTTATTAACACTAAGGAATCAGAATTAGTAGATAGATAAAAGGAAGATCTAAAATAGGGAAGACTGATATACTCATGGGAAAAAGAATGGATATTATAACCATACAAGAAGAAAGGTTGATATGAAATAAGAAAACATAAATATTGAATTATAAATTAAAATATCATTATTATATATTTTAAAGTCATAGTATTAAATAAATATTACAATGCATCCAGCAGAAGAGAAAGTTATTAAGCTGGAAATATGAGCTAAGAGGTCAAAAGTGGAAAATAAGTGATAAAAATGAAGAGGCAGGAAGGGTAGGTATGGCAACATTTGTCTAATGACTTGCAATAGGAAAAATATGTATATAGCAAAGAGAAGAAATGAAATTATCAAAAAGTAGTGCTAGAAAATTTCTCATCAATTGAGAAAATATATTCTGGATTGAAGAGGCCCGCCGATTTCTGAGCTAGATGAATTAAGAATGATTTAACCCTGGAATAATGTGGTGATATGTTAGTGAAGAGAAAATTCTAAAATCTACAAAAAAAGAAAAAAATTGTGATTTATAAAAGTTGAAAAAAGCATTGGCATTAGGTCTATCAACAATATTTAAAAAACTAGAAGAAATACTTGAAGATCCTGGAAGAAACAAAGTTCTGAAGTTAAATTCACTTTGCATCTAAAATCAGATAGTCAAGTCTAGCCTTAAAGTTAGAGATCAAAATGAAGGTATTTTA
Organism: Choloepus didactylus; assembly: GCF_015220235.1. Taxonomy (NCBI): domain Eukaryota; kingdom Metazoa; phylum Chordata; class Mammalia; order Pilosa; family Megalonychidae; genus Choloepus; species Choloepus didactylus. Next base: position 77,647,604 of record NC_051321.1, on the reverse strand, counting down.
GGTCATTTAAATACTCTTTTTTTTTTTTTTTCTGCATCTAGGAAGTTTCCTCATTATGTTTAGTCAGAGAAAACTACTTTCAAAATTAAAAATGTTCAGAAATGTGAAGATATGAAACACTAAATCATTGGTGAGCAAACATGACACTATTGGTTTTAGTTAGCTAATTAATTTTGACAAATAATCTAGAAAGAAAGGGAGATTGTTGTATCATGGAACAAACATAAAGTGAAAATTACAATGCTGGAAATAAGCTTAAATATGTCATTAATCAAAATAACATTTGATTCAGTGGAACACACATAAGATTTATAAAAGCAATGATTAACATTGATTAGCATTGATTAACATTGATTAACATGAGAATAAGAAAAGATATTAATTTCCTGTTGGGAAAGGAGCAGGATGAAGGGAAATTAAAGTCTGGTAATGTTTTTTTTGTTTGTTTTATTTGGCTAGATAACATAGATTCTGACTACCTCTATACTTGGAAAAAATATAAATGCAAATTTATGTGCTAAAATTAATGTGGCCAATATAAGAGCTATGGTTGGGATTTATTATTGCAAAATGAAGTATATTATTGTAAATGATTAACGGGACATTTTTACAAATAAAAACTGATCAATCCAGCAAAGGCAGAATGACTTTATAACGCCATCTTACCTGTTGCTGGTGTTAATGTAAACCTGAATTACCTTCGTTGATGCCTTGTCTTCAAATTCAATTCTTCTACTGTTCTTTACCCAACTTGTTGACTGGAGAGTCCATGAAGATCAATACCTCAAACCAGCCCACAAAAGATTTTGGGTTTTCTTCCATGTCTTAATGCCTCTGGCAGAGCAGGTGAAGCAAGGTGGATGCATAAATTTTTAAATTTATTTACATCAATTAATCATGTTACAAGATATTGAGCAAGTCTACACCATCTAAGAATTTCTTGACTATGTATTAACTTGTGTTTATAAACTCAAGACCATGCTTTTGTGGTCTTGGGAAGGATAACTTTACAATGGAGAATCCTGGAAGACCATGCTAATCAAGAGACCCAAGTGAAAATCATCTGTAATGGGACAGAATTCAGTCTTGTGTTTACCTGATATAAAGGGGACACCACATCACTCCTGTGGAATTTCTGCCAAAGATACATAACCTAAATCTAATCATAAGTAAACACATCTTTAAAAAACAAAATTGAGTGACATTCTAAAACATGATTGGTCTGTAATCTCCAAAAAGTCATGAAATTTAAAGAAAGACTGAGGAACAACCCAGACTGAAGAGAACTGAAGAGACATGTGGGCTAAATAAAATTTATGTTTCTGAATTATAAAGGACATATTGCTGTAAAGAAATTATTGTAAGAAAGTAGCAAATCTTAAATGGGGTAATAATATCATTTACATTTAAGGAATTACTGATATGTTAGGGCTTAAGCTTGCAATTTTCTTATTTGTTTTCTATTTCAAGCTGGACAAGAAGGAGAGCTCTCCTCTTGGCAGTTTATTGTCAGTGGGTCTCTCCATCCATTCCTCCTCTCGGGTGGTGCCATGTTTGCCAGGTCTTGTCCAATGGACTCATATTTTATATAGGAGAGGAATGAGCCTACTGAAGCTGACTTCTTTTGTTAGGTTGGGACTTGGAAAATGCTGAATCTGGGTTACTTTCTTCTATTAGGTAGAGGAATGTAAGACCCCGTGTACTGTGTTTTTACTACTGTCCTGGAGTTTCAAACAAATTTACTGTCTTCTTACAACCTTTCAGAAATCTTTTTAATTTACCTCTTACATTATTTCCAGGGTTTATAGTTGTACCTAGCAGGTAGGAGCAGGGAAAAGTGGTTCGGTGCCAACTTATCCACACCTGAAGTCTCACTTTTTGATTTGTTTTGTTTTTTTGTTAGAGAGGTTATGGGTTTACAGAACAATCATGCATAAAATACAGGATTCCTGTATACTACCCCATCACCAACACCTTACTTTGGAGTAGAACATATTTTACAACTGATGATAGCAGATTTTTATAATTGTACTCTTTTTTAAAAGTTTTATTGAAATATAGTCACATACCATAAAGTCTATCCAAGGTGTAAAATCAATGACTTTTAGTAAAACCACAGAGTTGTGCATTCATCACCACAATCAATTTTAGAATATTTCATTACTCCAGAAAAGAAAAACCCATACCCCTTAATCCCTCTATCATTTCCAAGACTTACACAACCACTAATCTAATTCTGTCTCTATAAATGTATTTATATTTACATTTTATATAAATGAAGTCATTAAATATGTAACACTTCATGGCTTGTTTCATTCACTTAGAATAACTTTTTGCTGTTTAATTGTTATTATTTATTTAAAATTTTTTCGTTAACTAGAGAAGCTGTAGGCCATAGATGTGAGGGCCCATTTCTGAACTCTCAATTCAATTCTGTTGGTCAATATAGTTACCTTTACGCCAATACCATGATGTTTTGACCACTGTAGCTTTGTAATATGCTTTAATGACAGGAAGTATGAGTCCTCCAACTTTGTTCTTCTTTTTCAAGATGTTTGTGGCTATTTTGGGTCCCTTATCCTTCCAAATAAATTTGATAATTGACTTTTCCATTTCTGCAATATTGGCTGTCATAATTTTGATTGAGACTGCATTGAATCTGTAAGTCAGTTTGGGTAGGATTGACATCTTATTGATATTCAGTTTTCCAATCCATGAACATGGAATGTCCTTGCAATTCTTTAGGTCTTCTTTGATTTCTTTTAGCAATGTCTGTAGCTTTCTGTGTACAAGTCTGTTACATCCGTGGTTAAATGAATTTCCAGATATTTGATTCTTTTAGTTGCTTTCATAAATGGATTTTTAAAAATTTCCCCTTCAGCTTGCCCATTACTATTGTATAGAAACACTACTGATTTTTGTGAGTTTATCTTGTATCATGCCACTTTGCTGAACTTGTTTATTAGCTCTAGTAGCTTTCTTATAGATTTTTCAGGACTTTCTATATATAGGAGTATGCCATCTACCAATAGTGAAAATTTTACTTCTTCCTTTCTAATATGGATGCCTTTTATTTCTTTTGGTTGCCTGATTGCTCTAGCTAGAACTTCTAGCACAATGTTTAATAATAGATGAATAACCTTGTCTTGTTCCAGATCTTAGAGAAAAAGCTTTCAGTCTTTTACCATTGAGCATGATGATAGCTGTGGTTTTTTGTATATGCCTTTTATCATGCTGAGGAATTTTCCTTCTATTCTTTTTCTTGTGAAGTGCTTTTATCAAGAGAGGATGCTGGATTTTGTCAAATGACTTTTCTGCATCAATTGTGAGAATCATGTGATTTTTCGCCTTCAATTTTTTAATGTGGCGTATTACATTAGTTGATTTTTTTAATGTTGAACCACTTTGCATACCTGGGATAAAACCCACTTGATCATGGTGAGTAGTTCTTTCAGTATGCTGTTGGATTCAATTTGCAAGTATTTTGTAAAGGATTTTTGCATTTATATTCATTAGGTTAATGGGTCTGTAATTTTCTTTTATTGTAATTTCTTTATCTGGCTTGGTATTAGGTTGATATTGGCTTCATAGAATGAGTTATGTAGTATTACCTCCTATTCATTTTTTTGGAAGAGTTTGAGCAGTATTGTTTTAATTCTCCTTGGATTGATTGGTAGAATTCACCTATGAAGCCACCTGGTCCTGGGCATTTATTTGTTGGAAGGATTTTGATGACTGGGAGGTTTTTGATGATTGATAATCTCTTTACTTGTAATTGGTCTGCTGAAGTCTTCTATTTCTTCTAGAGACAGTGTAGATTGTCCCTGTGTTTCTAAGAATTTGTCCATTTCATCTGGGTTGCTGAATTTTTTGGCACACAGTAATTCATAGTATCCTCTTATGATCATTTTTATTTCTGGGGAGTCAGTAGTAATCCCCCCTCTTAATTTTTATTTCATTTTTTGTGTCTTCTCTCTTTTTATCTTTGTCAATCTAACCAACGGTTTAACAATTCCATTGAACTTTTCAGAGAACCAACTTTGGTTTTGTTGATGCTCTCTACGGTTTTTTATTATTCTGAATTTCATTTATTTCTGTTCTAATCTTTGTTACTTCTTTCCATTTGCTTGTATGGGGTTTAGTTTGCTGTTTTTTCTTGTGCCTCAAAGTGTGAAGTTAGGTCTTTAATTTTAGCTCTTCTTTTACTATATGTGTTTAGGGCTATAAATCCCCCCTTCAGCACAGCATTTGCCGCATCCCATACATTTTGATGTTTTGTTATTTTTATTTGTCTCAAGATATTTACTGGTTTCACTTGCAATTTCTTCTTTGACTCACTGATTGTTTAAGAAGGTATTGTTTAATGGCCATTTTTTTGGATTTTCCATTTCTCCATATGCTATTGATTTCCAGCTACATTCCATTATGGTCAGAGAAAGGGCTTTGTATAATTTCAATCTTTTTAAATTTATTGATACTTATTTTGCGGCCCAATATAGCGTCTTCCCTGGAGAATGATCCATGAGCACTTGAGAGAAATGTATATCCTGCTGTTTTTGGGTACAGTGTTCAGTATATGTCTGTTAGGTTAGTTCATTTACCATATTATTCAAGTTCTCTGTTTCTTTATTGATCCTCTGTCTAGATGGTCTATCTATTGATGAGAGTGGTATATTAAAGTCTCCAAATATTATTGTAGAAATGACTATTTCTCTGCCAATGTTTGTCTCATGCATTTTGGAGCGTAAATATTTATGCTGGATTTCCCCTTTTATTAATATATAGGGTCCTTCTTTGTCTCTTATAACAGTTTTTCATTTAGAGTATATTCTGTCCAATACCATGCTGGATTTCCCCTTTTATTAATATATAGGGTCGTTTTTGTCTCTTATAACAGTTTTGCATTTAGAGTATATTTTGTCCAACATTAGTATAGTTAATCCAGCTCTTTTTTGGTTACTGGTTGTGTGGATTGTGTTTTCCAATTTTTCCCTTTCAATCTCTTTGTTTCTTTGAGTCTAAGTTGACTGCCTTCTAAAGATCATATAGATGGAGCCTACTCTTTTACCCAATCTGCCAATCTGCATCTTTTGATTAGGGAGTTTAATTCATTAACATTCAGTTTTATTACTGTATGGGCAGTACTTACTTCAGTCATTTTATCCTTCGGTTTTTAAATATCCTCTCTTATTTTTGTCTCTCTTTTTACCCTTCCAGTTACCCTTACTGATATTCTTCATTTCTACATTCTTCTCCAAGGCTCTCTTGCCATTCATCCTGCAGAGTTCCCTTTATTATTTCTTTCTTTTTTTTTTTTTATTTCCTTGCAATTTTTATCGAGATAATAGTCACAAACCATACAATCATCCAAGGTATACAAACAGTTGTTCACAGTATCATCATATAGTTGTGTGTTCATCACCATAGTCAATTTTTGAACATTTTCATTACTCCAAAAAAATAATAAAAGAAAAAATAAGAATTAAAATAAAAGTAGAAAAGAACACCCAAAACAACCCATGCCTCCATCCCCCCCTAGTATTCATTTACTTTGTTGTCCCCATTCTTCTACTCATCTGTCCATACACTGGATAAAGGGAGGAAGCCACAAGGTTTTCTACAAACACATGGTCACACTGTATAAGCTATATAGTTATACATCTGTCTTCAAGAATCAAGGCTACTGGGTTAAAGTTCAACAGTTTCAGGTATTTCCTTCTAGCTATTCTAATACACTAAAAACCAAAAATGGATATCCATATAATGCATAAGAATAACCTCTAGAATGACCTCTCAACTCCATTTGAAATATCTCAGCCACTGAAACTTTATTTTGTTTCATTTCTCTTCCCCCTTTCATTCGAGGAGGCTTTCTCAATCCCATGATGCTGGGTCCAGACTTATCCTGAGAAGTCACGTCCCACGTTGCCAGGGAGATTTACACCCCAGCCCAGTACTTTTTTTTTCACATACCATACAGTCATCCACGATGTACAATCAACAGTTCACAGTACCATCATATAGTTGTGCATTCATCACCACAATCAATTTTTGAACATTTTCCTTACTCCAAAAAGAATAAAAATAAAAGTAAAAAATAACACTGAAAGCATTCCATCCCTCCCCATCCCACCCTATTTTTCATTTAGTTTTTATCCCCATTTTTCTATTCATCTGTCCATACACTGGATAAAGGAAGTGTGAGCCACAATGTTTTCACAATCACACAATCACACCATGTAAGCTACATAGTCATTTCACTTCCCTCATTTGGTCAAGAAGATTCTCTCAAACCCATGATGCCAGGTCCAGGCACATCCCTGGGAGTCATGTCCTGTGTTGCCAGGGAGATTTACACCCCTGGGAGTCATATCCCACGTAGTGGGGAGGGCAGTGAGTTCACCTGCCGAGTCCAACCCAGTACTTTTTTTTTTTTTTTTAATCTTCATTTTATTGAGATCCTTTATTATTTCTTGTAGGATTGGTCTCTTGTTGACAAACTCTCTCAGTTTTTGTTTATCTGTGGATATTTTAAACTCTCCCTCATTTTTGAAGGAAAGTTTTGCTGGGTAAAGAATTATTAGCTGGCAGTTTTTCTCTTTCATTACCTTAAATATATCATACCATTGCCTTCTTGCCTACATAGTTTCTGATGATAAATAAGCACTTAGTCTTATTACAGTTCCCCTGTATGTGATGAATCATTTTCTCTTGCTTTCAGGACTCTCTATCTTTGGCATTTGACATTCTGATTACTATCTGTCTGGTAGTAGGTCTATTAGGATTTATTCTGTTTGGAGTATGTTATGCTTACTGGAAATGTATGTTTATTTCTTTGATAAGAGTTTGGAAATTTTCAGCCATTATTACTCGAATATTATTTCTCCTCCTTTTTTCCTTCTCTTCTCCTTCTGGGACACCCATGACATGTATTTTTGCATGCTTCATGCTATCATTTAATTTCTTGAGAGCCTGCTCAATTTTTTCCATTCATTTCTTTGATTAGTTGTTCCATATTCTGTGTCTCCTTCAAAGTTTTAATTTGTTCCATTTTTTGTACCATATACTCCTGTTTCTTAGTATGGTTTGTATTTTTTGCTGATGTCTAAACATCTGATTATCTGGGTGAATTTACTCTGAAGGTCAGTTTCTCTTGCTTGCTTGGTGTTTTATTGTTAATTGGCTTTGTGTTAATGCTCTTCTTTGAGACTAGTTCAACTTATTCTAGACTTTTATAATCATGATTCTTTCCCTGGGTATGTGGCACAATTTTTAAGATTGCAGTATTTGTGCAATTGATTCCTTTCCTCTGCTCCTTCTCCAGAAAGGTTGATCTGTTTTGTTTTGTATAGCTTTGCCTCTATAGTTTGTTTTACTCTCCTCTCATTGCCTCTAGCTGCTTTTGTCTGAAGGGCAAATTCTGGAAGGAGGGTCACCCCACAGAGGACTTACTCAAGTCCATATTTCCAGCCCAAACAGAGCCAGGAACACATGAAGGGGCACAGTCCAGTTCTAAAGACCCTAGAGAGAGGCTCAGGGAAGACACCAATAATCCTTTTTTATGGCTTCCTGAAGTTATGCTCTCCCCCCTTGCCCAGCAGATATTGGTCTTTAGAAACCTTCCCCACAGCCCGAGTGAGGCCCTGCTACTTTGAACCTCCACTGCCTCTGCCCCTGTCAAGGCAGGGTTGAAACAGTGGCCATGGAGGTCCATGTCGGGGGCAGGCCAAAACCACAGTTCAAAGCTGGGACCTAGTGATCCAAATTTGCTGATCAAAATCCATAATCAGTACTCAGCTGTGCCCCCACCCATTCTTGGGGAAGAGGGCTTCCACATCCCTCTCCGTCCAAAGAAGCCAGCCAGGAACCATACCCAAGGTGGATAGCCTCAAGATTGGGGGATGGGCACTGGCAGCCACCTCTGAGTAAATCTTACAGTTTTTTCTGTAGTGTCTTAGCTTCATCCCACTCTTCCCTGAATGATGTACAATGCTTCCCTGAATTATGGAGCACCAGAACAGTTGTTTTAATCAGTTTCTGCCAGTCTACTATGTGCAGGAATCCTGCACATTTTAAGCCGTAACTTCCCATTCCCTATCCCCATCCCATTCTCTCCTAACCTATATTCTAGATTCTGCCTGTATGAATTTGCTTATTTTAATTGTTTCAAATCAGTGAGATCATACAACACTTATCCTTTTGTGTCTGACTTATTTCACTCAACATGATGTCTTCCGGGTTCATCCAGGATGTTGCATGCATCAGGACTTCATTCCTTTTTACAGCTGAATAATATTCCATTGCATGTCTATCCCACATTTTGTTTATCCGTTCCTCAGTGGATAGACACTTAGGTTGTTTCCATCTTTTGGAAAATGTGAATAATGCTGATGTGGACAATAGTGTAGAAATATCTGTTCAAGTCCCTGCTTTCACTTCTCTTGGGTATATACTTAGTAGTGGGATTGCCAGGTCATATAGTAGTTCTATATTTAAATTTTTGAGGAACCACTAAACAGTTTTCTAGAGCAGCTGCACCATTTTACACTGCCACCAGCAATGAATGAGTGTTCCTATTTTTCTGCATCCACTCCAACACTTGTTTTCTATTTTTTTAATAGCAGCCATTCTAATCAGTGTGAAATTGTATCTTATTGTGGTTTTGGTTTGCCTTTACCTGATGACTAATGATGTTGAGCATGTTTTCATATGCTTTCTGGTCACTTGTATATCTTCTTTGGAGAGATGTCTGTTCAAGTCTTTTGCCCATTTTATATTTGTATTATCTTTTTGTTGTTAAGTTGAAGGATTTCTTTATATATTTTGAATATTATCCTGTTTCCAAATATTTTCTCCCATTTGTAGGCTGTCATTTTACTTTCTTAATAAAGTTCTTCAAGGAACAAAAGTTTTTAATTTTGATGAGGTCCCATTTATCTATTTTTTTCTTTTGTTGCTTGTGCTTTGGGTGTAAAGTGTAAGAAGCTGTTGCCTAACACAAGGTTCTGAAGATACTTCTCTGTGTTTTCTTCTAGGATTTTGATAGTTCTGCCTCTTTTATTAAGGTCTTTGATCCACTTTGTGTTGATTTTTGTATATGGTGTGAGACAGGAGTCCTTCTCTTTTTCTGCAAATGGAGATCCAGTTTTCCCAGCAACATTTATTGAAAAGACTTACTCTTTTCCCATTGAGTGGTCTTGGTCACCTTGTCAAATATCAGTTGGCAGTAAATGTGAAGGTTGATTACTGAGTTCTGAATTCCATTCCATTTGTCTATATGTCTGTCTTTGTGCCAGGATCTCCTGAGGAACCAGTATCATCTAAGCCACATGCCTCTTCAGAAATCTAATGCCCCAGCTTCCTGAGGTCCTCTTCCAAAGTTCTAGGTTTTAAAAACCCTAAGCTCTTCCTATTGTTTCCCCAGCCCTAGGCATGGTAGAAACTCCCTAAAATTATTACCTCTCTGTTAGTAAAGAGGTTATATTTATTTTATTTTCCTTCTGTTTCAATCCTCCACTCTAGTATAAACAATTACTTTTATCTTATTGCTAAGTTAATATATGTGGTTTGTTTTCTATTTTCTTTACTGGCCCCATGCTGATACACAATGCAACTACTTAACAACTGCTTTTACATTATTTTTCTTACCATAGACATTTTAGCACTGAACTGAATATATTTCAAATATGTATGGCTACAACATCAAATGGTCTTTCTCTTTATAGGACTTCTTAAAAAATACAATTGAAACTTACATGAACCTATGCACATTTCTCTACTGACTGCTACTATTTTTTGATACCGAGTCATAAAATTTCCTTCTTATCTTTATTATAGCCTGTTAAGCTCATTTAAGCTTTGAATTCCCTTAAGGGCAGGTTTTAAAACCAGAAGTCTATATGGAAGCATTTACTGTAGCTAAATGTAAAGTAACTTTAAATAACTGTGGGGAACTTGGTTACTAGAAAGAGCATATGTTCTAAATTTCATGACCATCTAAAGCTCTTAAATTCAGTGCACTTCAAAACTGGGGCTTTGATAGGGACACGTTAACCAATTTTTATTGCATCATTGGGAAAACAGTGTCCTGCATTTTATTTGAAACTCTACATTTTCATGTAGTAAAACCTTACTACCACTATGACGACGATGAGATGACGATGACGACGACTACTACTACTACTACTATTTGGGTCTCATAATAAGAGTTGAATACCCTAAACTGTATAATGCATTAAATTGCATTTCAAGAGTCTTGTGGCTAAACAGAGACAAGGTTTCAAGTTCATAAACTCCCAGAAAGAAGGACTCTGGGGATCCTTCCAGACTCTCAGTTGGAAAACTTCAGGACCATGTCCCAGAATCAAAGCAAATAACATGAAATTAGAGCCTGGGCAAATTCTACTGAAACCCATTCTCAAGGCAGCTTAGTCTCTAAGTGGATTAAATTGATTAACATCTATGCTATCTATCAAAGGGGAGACTAGCTCTCTCTGAAAGAAGATATAATTCAGAAACACTGTAATTTTAATACACACTGTTCAACATTTAGTTAGAACAATTGCTATAACTGAAGTTAATGATCAAAATAATCAAGTAATGATCAAATAGTTATCTGTCAAGGGCTTTAGAGTTGCTATGACTAATATGTTCAAGAAGATACAGGATAAGAAAATAGGCAAAAAAATTCAAAGTGCTAATACAAAACTGGCATCTATAAAAAAGGTTCAAACAGAATGTCTAACGTTGAAAATATAATAACTAAAATTAAGAACTCAAGAAATGGGTTAGTAACAGATTACACACGCACACAAAAAAAGAATTAGAACCCAGGAGATGGAATAATAGAAAGAATCTATACTAAGTCACAGAGAAGCATAAGAACAGAAAATATGCAAAAGAAGGAACATGCATATGGGATACAATGAAAAATTCCCCAAAGGAGAAGAGAGATGGAATGGGAGTGAAGCAATATTTGAAGGGATAATAGGCAAAATTTTCTAACAATGATGAGAAACATCAAGCCACATATACAAGATGCTTTATGAACCACAAGCAATATGACTACAGAAAAATCATGCCTACATGCATTGTCATATGGCTATTGAAAACCAAAGAGAAAGAGAAAATCAAAGAGATTGGCACTAGGGTTTTCAATGGAAATATTGGAGGCAGAAAGACAATGGAATGACATGTTTACTATGTGGAAATTTAAAAAATAACTGGATAGTTATCCTTCAAAAATAAGAGTAATTTTTGGACATTTTGAGACCAAAAAGAAAGGAGATAATCTGTTAGACAAGATTTCTTCACCAAAAGAAATGCTTAAGGGAATTATTCAGGTACCCCCAAATCCCAAAAGGAAGCACAAAGATGCAAAAAAGACCAAAGGAAATGGTAAATCCTGAATAAATGTAAATGACTAACTATATGAAACAATATAATATAATAATAATAATTTCTTACATAGAATTAAAATGTATGACAGCATTGTGAAGGCATAACTAGAGTTAATGAGCCCTAAGGCCAGTGCATTGTCAAGAAATGGTAAAAGTACTAATTTGTTAGATTGCAAAAACTCAAGGTTTCCTATTGCTATCTTGTGGGAAACCCAAAAGAATAGTAAAAGCTATAAGTATCTATTTGATTACTTTAAAATCAGGAAAGAAAAGAAAGCAAAGGGAACATGAAAAGATAAGTGTAAAAGTAGATACCAATGGCAAAATGGTTGACATGAACCCAGATACATTGGCAATTACATTAGAGGTATACAAAAATCTAAGTAATCCAGTTAAAAGTATATGATTTAAAAACTTCATAGTAAAACAAACTTTATAATATGTTACTTAGAGGAAAAGCACCTAAATTAGAAGGATACAGGAATTAAAATAGAGAAGGCTGGAAAACTATACACACACTACAAAGAAAGCTAGCATAGTATTCCTGAAAACAAAGTAGACTTTACTGCAATTAGAGTTATGACAAAGTAGCATCTCATAAGGTTGAAGGGATGCATACAAGAAGATATCACATCCTTAAATCTCCATTCACTCAATATTATGGTTTCAGATGTGTTAGCACAAATTAGCGGTACCAAAAGGAGAAACAGAAAAATGCCCTATCATGCAATCTCATAAACTGATAATTTTCTATGGGCATTTTAAATGTTGATTTGGTTAATCAAAGAATTAATAAAGTAAAAAAGAGCTGAAAAAAATTTCCACAAACAAACAAATCAACAAAAACCGGACACAACAATGTGTATACAGCATGAATTAATTCGTATAATGTTCAAACACAGGTATAACTAATGTAGGAATTAGAACTCTAAAAAAAATAGAGGGTTTTTTTTTTTATTTTGAGGGAAAGGGATGCATGGGAGGGAATCTGAAAGAATTATCTAAAATGCTACGAATGTTCTATTTCTTGTTCTGGATGCTGGTTACACTGATGGGTTCACTGTAAAAATTCTTCAAGCTATACCTTTTACTTCAATATTAATTAAAATATAAATGAAATATAAAGGGAATTTTTTAAAATTTAATCAGTTGAAAATCCTTATATACAACAGAAATGATGCCCCAATTTAAAATTTAAAGTATTAGTTAAGCAAAGTAGTTGCAACATTTCTGAAAAATATTACCTTCATGTATAAAGATTACTTGTAAATCAGGAAAAAAAAAGTAAAAGTAGTAGCAATATCCAATTAGAAAGCAGTAGAAAATAGTCAATTCTATCTCTCTGAACAACCAAAACAATAGTAGCTACATATGAATAAGACATATACAAGTAGAAAACTTTACAATTTTGTTAAAGGGCATAAAATAAAACCCAAGAAATTCGGAGACATCACATTTTTAATAAGAAGTATTAATATTATAAAGATGCCTTCATCTCTAAAGCATATCACGAAGTATAATGAGCAAGGCACAGAACTGTGCCCAATGTACAACTCCATTATGAAAAAAACAAAGATATGTTATATGCATATGCATAAAAGCATAATTTCATAGAATAAACACTGAAGACGCAAATACTAGAATCTTAAAAGTGCTTATCTGGGACAGAGAATTATAGAGATGGTTATTTGTATGTGTGGGGGTAGGGAACTAGGAAAAGGTGGAATTTGAAGTTTCCTTAGATATTTTGATGTATTAATAGGAATACATTACTTTAAAATTAAAATAAAAGTGATAGAACATTATAAAGAAAAGGGTAAAATACATGGCTATGCACTCATAAGGAAAAGATACAATTGCAATATCACGTATAAAAGAATATGCTTAACCCAATTGTTAATCAAAGAAATGGAGTGTTTTCTCAAAACCGTATGGGCAACTATAGATAGAGTCCTGAAAAAAATTAAAAACAAGAGACAAGTTTGGTTAAATTAGTTTTACCTGATGCCCTATCTACCTGGATATGCACAGATTATCTATGTTACTGTCAGTCACCTACATTTAGTTTACATTTTTTTAGAATATAAATTTTTAAGTTTCATAAATAACTTACCTATTACAAAGATAGTTTACCCAGTAATTCACAAAACCATCAACTCAAGTTATCCAAATTATGTTTTATTAATAAAACAAATAAAAACTGATTTATCAATCTTCACATAGAACTTCAGATGAAGCTGAAAAAACAAGGCCTTGATTTTAAAACAAAACACATCAAATGCAAGGGCTTTGAGGCTATTGTCTATTTAACTAGGATTGCCATATTTCTTCCCCATATACAAAATGCAAAGCCTGCAAGTCTAAGCTTTGACATTCCTAGAGATCACTTGTAATGATCATGTTTTAGAAATACCCAATTGCAAACATTTACAGTGGGTGACAGTCAACATTAACTTCTAACTTTTGCTATAATTCAGCACTTCCCTTAGCCCCTTTCTAAGTATTGATAATGCATACTGTTATTTCTTTTTCTCGGTTTCCTTTAGTTATGTACGTTCCTGATCATCTGGATATTTATTTTCCTTATAAAAATATATCATCAAAAATAAAGTGATGCTTGAGGTTGCTTCAGTGTTCATTTGCTTGTTGTTGTTTTTTCCCCAGCTTTTCTTCAGTTGTCCTAAATATGACTAACCTTGTTTTATAAATATATTTGCCAGTGCTGCCAAGTCAGATTTAGAAACTGATTGCCCAAACAGTAAAGTGTTTATAAACTTCTCTCCAGAATAAAAAAAAGGGGGTGGGGGGAGCTCTAAGTACTGGTGCCACTGCTGGCTTTAAATTGTACCTGCCGATAATAATCTCTTGTGAAAGTTCTGCAGGACACCAGGCTGATGAAGCTAACTTAACCTTATTGCTCCGTCAGGGGATTGAAAATTTCTCTTGTTTTAAAGCTCCCTCGTGGAAGACAGAACACTGTGTTGTCATCTACCGCCAAAGTCAGTATATAGTGTGACCTCCAGATGTAATTCTTGTCACCTTTCCGGCAATCCATTGTGCAGCATCTGCATGCCTTCACAGAACACTGGCACTGAGGAAGGCCATGTATGGAATACGAAGAGGAAAGTTATTCTATGCATAGTTTCATTTCATTAATGCTTTTTTTTTATTTTAAGGCATTGTATCTCTCAGGTAAGGCTTTAAAAGTGTCATGATCATACTTAATCACTAAAGGAAAAAAAATTAGTTAACAGAAGACTATTATACTTTGCATATAGAAATATAAGAAAATAATAAAAGAAGAATTCACTTAAAGTGGACTCGAGAGATCTTTACAGTAAGAAAGCTTTGAAGTACTTCACTGCATGTTTGTACAGACAATGCATGCTGCTTTCTTTTTCATCTTGAGACTCTACTGGCTTCACAGAGTGGAGATGTCTTCAGGGAAGACAAAGACATGGCCAAGAGTACAACAAATTTGTGGAGTTTCTCCCCTATTCATGGGCCCTGTGTGGCAGCAAACAGTTTATTTACACCTTGTTCCTTTTCTTTGTGCATGTAGTGTTTCACTGAAAGCTTTAAAAATAAAAATAAAAAAAAATCTACCACTCTATTCCTTCCCACTGCCAAAATCCAGTAGTGACATGAGGGCTGAAAAGTACTGGGAGCCCCCAAGCACTAACAAGGCTGTTGACAGCAATTCAAGACAGGATACTAGTAACACTGTACATGGCCAGGCGGCAGGTGCTGATCCCTAGAGCTGATGGCCTTTCATGCGATAGATTTCAATGCCCATGACAGGATCTTGAGGTATTCTGAGCTCTGGGGGCTGGCACTTAGCATTAGTACAACACCATATTGTCACACCTTCAATTTGACAAGATCCTATGGAGCAGTGAAACATATCCCCAGATGACACACCAGTTTCTTGAACTTTAGATGCAGTTTTAAAGAAGATACAGGGCCTCTGGCTCAGAAATGCCTTGGCATCTCACACTGTTAACAGTGGATTAAGGCTGGATGGTTCCAAAAGGTACAGAAGTACAATTCCACTGAGCTCCCTCATCATCTTCTGTGTCTTGATTCTCTGGTGTTTCAATAGTGGACCTTTGATATTTGGGTTTTGGTGGCACAGGACCTACAAATCCAATGATGTCATAAAAGTTACAAATACCACTGGGATTAAAATGTGGTCCTCGGGCTTGAAAAAGATCAATTTCTTTGGTTAAGCACTCCAATGTTACAACTTTTCGACTGCTGTATTTCTTCAAGGAAACTTATCTGGGATGTGGAATTCGATCTTTCAGGCACCTTCAAGCTAGAGTATTTTCCGTTTCATTGACCTCAGATTTTAGTTTATCCAACTTTTTCTTTTGAATCTCAAGTTTTCTTTGAAGTCATTCCATTCTGGCCTTCTGGTGTACCAACAAAGCTTGTGTGTAGGCAGTGTCGTCAGAGCCCATGCTCAGTTTCCGCGTGTCACTTATTCTATCCACATGTGCTAAACCATGGTCTGTGAGGTGCTAAACGCTCTGTTTCCACATAATGATCAGATGGTTTAGAAGATTTGTAAGTTCAAAGGTAGGGGACACCACCCTTGGTGAGCTGCTGGGGGTTTGTTGGGAGAAACGGTAATCTTGAAAGTGTACTTTGTATTGGGCTGTGTGACCACCACGTGAGGGGAAGTTGTGGAGCTCGTGCCTACTACCTGACATAGGGGAGGTAGTAGCGAATAAAGGCAGGACCCACGCTCACTTACCCAAGCATGTTCCTGGAGGTGGCAGACACTCCAGGGTTAGTGGATATGAAGAGCATGGACTGATTCTGCACGACCTGGTCATCTCCTGTGGTGGCATTAGCTGATATATAGACCTTAGGTTGACTATGGGACATCACCTCATAGGTCCTTGGGGGGCTGGCAGCTATGTAAACAGTGGGCTGATCTCTATTAAAGGCCTGGCTGTTGACCAAAGAAGAACTTCTGGAGGTTCGTTGTCTGGAGGAATGCAACTTTGAAGAATTGTTTCTTTGTGGGGGTTCAAGTTTAATTTCAATCTGGATTTTCCGAGGTTCTGTTGAAATATTCTGAATGCTATATTGGCCATGGGCAGAAGACTGTGAACTACCAGGTGGATGGACTGTTGGTGGCTGTGGAGTAGCAGGTGAGCTGATGGGCATGTAGATATGGGGGTGGGGGCTGGCGGCCTTGCTGACTGTGCTGCTGGGTTGAGGTATGTGGCAGAGGGTAAGATGTAGGATAGGTAGTTCAAGGACTAGGTTCTGAAGGTTGATAATTTGTTGAGGGTTCATAGGACTGATCTGAGAAACCCAGCCAGAATGCTGCTTTGTCTGTTGAGCTGAACCACTAGGAGTCTTGATGTAAAGCCAAATGTAGACAGGCTTTCCCTATTGACTATTCAATACAGGTGAGGTGCACAATGGATGTGCAAAGATGTGGGAGTATTATGACTGTTCTGGATATTTGGGACTAGAATTACCATAATATGATTAAATCTGGGAGTTTGTTGAGAAAGGGTAGGTGTCCCTTTGCTGCCTAAGTGAAATCCAAGATGTGGTGCTGAATTTGAAGCACCAGACGGACTGGACATTCCAAAAACTTTAAACCCTTGAGGAACTTGAGCAGGTGCTGTCTGTGGCTCCTGCTGAAATAGTTCATTATTGGACTGGCCACCTGGAAGTTTTCCATCACTGATGCTGTGCATTAGAGTCCGACTTCCATTCACTCTAGTCCCTTCTCTTCCATGGTGGTAAACATGCTGTGATGGCAAGTTCAAGTTGAGAGAAGTCATGTGATTGCACAGAATAGAAATTTCAGAATCATCCAAAAAATTCAATTCTCCTTCACCATAAAGATACCTTGTACTCTCCTGAGCGAGAACTGCACAAGGCATCCAACTTATTATGTAACGTGCACCTGGATACAACAAGTTCAGGTACTTCAGGGAATTTCTATCGCTGGTCCTGTAAAACCTGAAAATCAATTTGGTGACTTCCTTGGGCCATTCGTATGTTGCCTGATCAGGATTGTCTCAAGTTTACGCCTTAGTGGAAATTGTACTCATCTCCCGTCCAAGTCATTTTCTCGGCTGCCGCCGCTCCCTCCTCAGCCGCCTTCTTCGCAGCCGCGGCCACCGTCAGCGCCGCCACCACTGCCGCCGCCCCCGGCCGGGGACTCCCCGCTGCCCGCTCAGCCCCCGCGGCTGGGGATCAGCCCGGACGCCGCCTGGCGATGCCGCAGCTCCAAGTGGACCGCTGCACCGCGCCGCCGGGCCCCGACCCTCGGCCCCCACATCCCGGCACTCGCCTGCCTTCCCCACACCCCCTAGTTTGCTTTTATGGGTCCAAAAATTAAACTCAAACTGGATATTTGGATTAGGGCTAGATGTATAGTTTTAATTTTTTGATAGTTTTCATTTTAAATAGACTACAGATTGCCTGATATAAATGACCATTTAAACTCATCTTTGCATGCGGCAATGCACACGTCACAGGGTGGTGTATAAATGTAATTGGAACACAAAAAATTAGAAGCATCTAATCTGATTATTTCCATGTGGTTCTGAAAATTTACATGTTTTCAGACTATTCCAAAAACAAAGGGCTAAATGGAGAGAGGAGGAATAACCTGGCAACAAATCAGTTTAGACTACGCGCTCATAATTTGATTTAAAAATGTATTTCATAGCAAACTTTAGTGAGAAGAGTAATGTACAGGGTTTAAGTTTTAGGTCTTCTTCCACCTAGTTCTTATAACTAGGGACAACTCATTTAACCTGACTCTGCTTTGGTTTCCTGACCTACCATGAGAGTATGAGATGAGAAGTTTTCCATTTTATTATCTATTTCCAATGACTGTAATTATAATGGATCTAAATATGTTCCCCAAATAACCTCTGTGGTAAAATATCTAAGTATGCAATTAAGATATTAAAGTCTATTAAAAGAGTTGACTTTTGAAAATGACCACACGTTTTTTTCTTCTAGGATAAACTTTTTCTCACTGTGAGAGGGTCAATTTGTTATTAATTGAATGTCTATTCAGTTGAGGAGATTCACATCAGCTGAACAGAAACTAATGGGAAATTCACAGCAAGCTTTAAATATTAATGATCCATTCTCATAGCATCCATATAATGATTTTGTTGACATCCATTTTGTTTTGTTTTTTTTAAAATAAGGGTCTGCAGGTTGGGTCACTATATTTTTCTGTTATTCCTGGTGCATCACAAAACACAGTGGGAGATTTTGGAGTGAGAAGATTTACAAGTATGTGAGATATTAGCTTTATGGGAGGCAATTATTTTGCATACAGTCATATACTATCAGACTTAATACATATCAATTATTTCTCATGAGAATATAACTGATAACTTAGACTTTTTTATTATATCCTGTTAACTAGCTTCCAATATTTTCTCAAAGTTCCACATATTTAAGAGTATCATTTTTAAAAGATACTTATAACCTATTATAACTAGGTTGTTTATTATCTACTATGTACAAGGCACTTGTGTGTCAAATATTGTGAGACATTGGTATAACTATCAAAAATTTTTGCGAAGAACATTTTATAATATCAATTTAGACTTCAGTTAGTATGAAACTTAGCTACTACAAAACTGGAACTAAAACCAGGCCTGGTTAACTCCAAATTCTTTCCTCTTCTAACTACCATGACGTTTTCTTCATTGGGCAATTGTATATGGTTTCCCTAATATCCCAACTTGGTGAAGATTTTCCTTCACACCACTGGACTCCAAGTCCCCTACACTCTGCTGGGAGTGGCAAGGTAGGAAGTTGGGAGTTGCATGATGTATCTATCATGTTTTACATTATCAAATTGGAAATGTTTATAAAGGGTAGTTAAGTCGGGAATCAAAGAATATCCGCGACCACAGAGAGCATCATTCCAGAGGAGATTTTGAACAAAAGCTGGTTCAAGTGGGAATGCTTCAGGTTTCATGTTCCATGTTCACAAACCCTTGGATCTCTTCTCTGGTTTGTAAATTTTGTTCATCCTGCCAGTCAGCATTTAAATGCTCCCCTTTGCAGTTATATAAGAGAAGCTATTAGTGGAGTGTTTCCCATCTTGCTGGTTTCTTAGTAAATTATTCATTTTTATTTGGGTGGATTAGGGAAGAAGTAGCCTTAAAAATTATATATATATATATATATATATATATATATATATATATATATGTAATAAATAACCACTTCATGGAAGATAAAGGGGTATAAATATATCGATTATATTTATAATCCCACTTCAATATACAAAACTATGTGAATAGTTGTTATTTGAAGTTCCAAAATGGAAAAAAAAAATGCATAAGTATAAAATACTAAAAGAGACTAAAGAAAAGGTAGAAAAAAGTTTAATTATAATAAGAAATATGATCCCCAAAAGTGGCATGTGAAACACATTTTAGAAGAATCTATTAATTAGAAGATTACTTTCTATTGTTTATAAACGTTATCCAAAGATGGGTAGATTGTATCGATCTCAATATCCTGGTGGTGATACTGCCCTATTGTTTTATGTGACGTCGTTATTGAGAGAAACTGGGTAGAGGATACATGGGATCTCTCTGTATTTGAAAATGTCAATTCATTTTATAAAAAAGGCTTAACGATGACATGAAACTCTAACAATAATCCTCTGAAGTTGTAAACAGTAGAGAAATACCACTTTCAGTAAGTGACATGCTTTGTTAAACCAACAAATAAGGGAGGTTTAATGAAGGCAATGGAGAACAATCAAAGCAGGCAAAACCTGGAGGAAATACATTCTTTAAAAGGTAAACTTCACATGATGAATCCATTTATATCAGGATTTTACCTGGTGGACAGTTTCATTGCTCTATGCTCAGAAGGATAAAGCCCTGGAAGAAATTGGCAGTTTTAGCAAACTGAAGAGGCAGAGGGGAGAAGTCAGGACTGTAACCGTGAATGGAAATTGAGGGGGAGAAATCTCCAAAAGGAAAGAGTCCCAGAAGGAAAACCCAAAATTTTCATTAAAATTCCCCTTAAATTCTTGGCTGGCTCATAAACTACCCTTGTGCAAGTTGTGACTCCAAGAAATCCCATGGGAAGCAGCAGCTAGGAAGCTAAAGAACAAAACAGATTTCAGAAACTGTGGAGTTCTTGGAAGGGGGGTGTTTGGAGTTCAAATCCCACCAAGTAAGAGGGGCTTGGTAAAGATCTCAGGCTTTTATTGAAAACCCAGGCAAGGTCAACCCCAGGACTAAGGGCAAAACTTAAAATAGGTGAACCTTAACAAAGCCTGAAGCCAACTCTCTACAGGATCATATATTCTATGTTTCTGCCTAAACATAAGTAAATAAATACAAACTAACCTTCTTGGGAGGAAAATAGAATCATCCCCAGTCTCTATAATTTTTCACTCATAGTGTCTAGACTCTGGCATTGGTAAGAAATTATAAAACTTGATTTAAAAAGCAGAGTGCAAATTGGAAGGAAACCTAAAAAAGACAAGACTCACAGGTAATTCAGATATTGGAATTTAGAGAAAAGCAAGTTAAAATAACTATTTTAAATATGTTAAAGAAAGTAGAAGAAAAGACAGACAAAATAGAAGAAAATGTAAATTTAAGTAAAAATGGTAATAGAGAAAAAAAGAAATCAACATTCAAAAATTGATATATACAATATCAGAAACTAAAGATTTATTTGATGGATTCAGCAGAAGTTGGATTTAGTGACCCTTAATACATGGCAACAGAAAATATCCAAACAGAAACAAACCACAGTTATGATACAAATCAGAACACTGGGACATAGATCAGCATTAAGTCACAGGGAAGTTTATGAGATGCTGGAAACAACCTTTTTCTAAACTGAATGTTAGTTATATGGGATGCAGACATTGGTTAAAATACTGGTTAGTACACTTAAAAGAAGTGCACTTTACTTAACTACTGACATAAGTGATGCCTCAATCAAAGAATGTGTTCCTAGAGTACATTGCTCTCCTTTCCTGTTTCATTCCTTCCAATCCCTCACTCACGCTCTATGAGATCACTTCCCAAAATAAACCACCTGCTCCTAAGTCCTTTTCTCATGCCCTGCTTTATTTGGGGATTCAAGGATGAAATATAAACTTTTTTTCCTGCATACACAAAAAAGTTTTTGTTTTGTCCTGGTACTTAAGGGCAGTGCTATCGTAACCACCAGTATTGTCAATGAGACAAGTACCTGGTACCAATCTGGTTATATTGTATTCATCAATATTTTGCCCTCTCTGTGCTTTATTTTAACCTTCAAGTTTTGACATTTCACCATACTATTTCTTGATTTTTATTTCTCTATACCCTGTATTAACTCTGTCAGTGCAAGCCTTTCTTTAGCTCTCAGCATTTTCATTTTATTTTATTTGTCTAGTTCCTTCATTGGAAGTCTTCTCAATGGCTTTCATTTTCCATACCGTGCTTTTCCATTACACTATTTTGTTGGAAAGGAAAAAAAGGCTTAGCCTTTCTTACTTACGTTTTTTCTTTTGAGAAACAGAATATTTCATAAAAGTTATTTAGAAAACAATGTCAGCCATGAAACCTGAACCTTTTTCACTAACTCACACATAACTCAGGACACTCCTGGTGCCCTTCAGGAAGGGGTTTCTTTATCATAGTGTCTAGAGATTATGAGAAGAGATGATATTATTCAGATTCCCCCACGTCATGTTACAGTTCAAGGTTAATAAGGCTATTTTTACATAGGAATGAAACTATCAATTTTGGTCACAGCAAAGTATGTCTTATGTACCCAAACCTTGTTGATCCCTGCTCGGTTTCCTTTTGTTTGTTGTTTGCTTGTTTTAAGTATAAGGTGCATTTTTAAAAATATAAGCTGGAACCCATACATGTTTTCAAGGCCATAATTTGAACAGCAACAAGCCCCTATTCATTTTTCAAAATAGCAAAATGAAATGAAAATGTTAGAGAGCCAATGCCATTTTCTTGTATTATCTGGTTATTGTGGAATTACATTTTAAGAACAGTATTATAAAAATAATAATTACTTGTTTCCTGGCTTCAGTTACTTTATCCATGCAGACCTGTTTTTAGTCAACATAGAATATTTTGTATGCCAACTTCCCTTTTGTCTCTACCCTTGCCTTAGAATGTTTAGTTTCTAATTTTCTTCCTTTCCAAATTTTATTTTCCTCTTAGTACACAAAAATACTGCATATAGTTATTTATTAGGTTTGACTATCAACTCTTGGTTGTGTTGTTCATCAGTGGTAGCAGCTAGTAAGGAGAAAAGTCACCCAAAGTTTGTCAGAAATTAAAGTCAAAGCAAGTAAGGGTTAAAGCTGTCAAATAAAAGAAATTTAGTTGGACTGATTTAAGCCAAGTTGTATTTCAGTGCTCTAAAGCAGCCTCTTACTGTTCAGTGCTGATTTGTTCTAATTCGCTACTGGTCCCTCTGTGTGTGAGTGTTTATGCTCTTTTCACCAGTTAAATGCCTTCAATTCAGAGGTGATACTTGTATTATAATACGAAGATGATGAAGAATGCTTTGCCAGAAGAAGTAGATCAAAGTGGTTAATTGCAAACCGACGTCCGTATTTTGCTCCTGTTTGTCAGGAGAGGAAAACAGGTGGCGTGTGGTTTTTTGCCAGAACACTGCTATATAAATAATCATGCTCTTTGAAAATAATACCTGTAAGTAAGCCATTTCAAGATAATTTCAGTGTTTATAAATGTCTCTTCTGAAGGAGCCTTGAAGTACTTTACATTTGCCAACCGAGTTTTAACCCTTTCCCATCACAGTTTAATTAGATATTTTAGAAGCCTTCAAGAATTTGTTTAGCCAGAAAGGATATTTGAAAGAACGAAAGAAACAAAGCAACCTGTGTGGTCCAACAGGTACTAGGAATCAAACCAGAATGGTGCCAGATGAGGGGCGTTTTAATAATGGTCATTGCATCTGGGCTGTGAATAGTCACCAACAACTTGGCTAGATAATATTTTATGATTTGCAACATATATATTCCCTCTTCTTATTCTTTATTCTCTCTTTTTCCTGCCCTCCATATAAGTAGTTAGTTGATTTTGTTCTTCCAAAGGAATGTGATTGAGTATAAAGCTTCTTTGTGTTTTGGTAGACTGGAAAGCAGTGTGTCCTTACAAGACAAGTCTGTACAAGAGACCCTCATGCTTCTGGCTGATCCCTGACTCAGCCTCTACCAACAGACTCTTTCTTATCACTTCAAGCTGCTTAGGAGTCCAGGGCTAGGAATGTGCTACAATTCGTTCCAACTCCCCTGAGAAACTCCCAGGATGACTCCTTCCAAGGGCCACCCCTCGTTAGATGTGCTGCTGTCTGGCCATAACCTCCTTCATATCTGGCTTACTCTCTCACCAGCCACCACTACCTCCTTCTGGTTTTTGTAATATCCATGCATATAATTCATCCAACTCCTTGGCATCTCTTGTTAGACCTCCTCACATTTCATACTTGAGTATTCTACCCCAGGTCAGCCATGAGATCAAACCCTAGAACTCAGCATTACCAATTAACGTAACACTCCCAGTTATGATATCTCAGTCTTGCACTTTTATTTTTATGTGCTCTCTCCAGGACCAGCAATTCCTCAATCCACTGGGACTTCCTTGAACTCTATCATGTTGTACTGTCTAATACTCATGCTCATAACACAGTCTGGGTTAGATGATCCATTATCATAATCACTTCATTGTGTTCAGCCTTTATCCTTTTCCATTCCTGTAGACCTCTTTATTTCCTAGAAAAAAACTTAATGCTGTTTAAATACATTATTCCTTCACCAATCATTAATGTAGCTGGAGAAAACACACAAACATTCTGAGCAATCTCACCTAAGAATTATGACTTCAAACTACACATGAACGGGTAGAGTTTCTCATTCCACTTTCAAATGGTAATAAGTGTTCTCTAGGAGAGGGATAAGGAATTGGAGATTAGGGGAAATGCAGATTTAAATAGGTTAATCCTACAAGGCCTCACTGAGAAGGTGACATCTGAGCAAAACAGTGAAGGAGATAACACGAGTGACCCACATGGAGAATAAAGAGCAAGGGAAGAGCCAGTGCAAGGCTCCAAGTCAAGGGCAAGTCTGGCAAGTTCAGAGTACCACAAGAAGACTAGTGAGGCTGGAGTAGAGTGCGTGAGAGAAGAAGTGGTTCAAAATGAGACTGGCAAGGTAATCAGGGGCTAGATCCCAAGAAGATGAGTATGTAATTGTGAGTATTTTGAATTTAATCCATGTGAGAAGGGAAGACATTGAGGTGTTGGAGACAGAGAATAAACAAGCTCTGAATCACATTTTATAGTGATCACTCTGGCTGCTGTGTTGGGATAAGACTGTGGTAAATAAGGGAGGAAGTAGAGTGATAAATTCTGAAGTTCGTTGCAATATTTCAGGTGAGAGAGTCTGATGAATTGGACCACGGTTGGAGAAGTAGGCCAATGTTTCCACCCCATGCTGAAAACAATCCTGTCTTGTCCTGTCAACCCAGGAAACTTGCTCTTGGCAATTACCTTTCTCTTCTCTCTTTTCCTCTTTTTTAGGATCAGTCCTATCATTATACAAAGAGCTGAAATATCACCCCCCCATGACCAAATAATTTTGAAAGTAAAATTAAAACAAAATATTCCCCACCATTTAGTACCCCTATTTTTCTGCTCCTTTTTATAGAAAACTACCCCCAAAGATTGCCTATACTGTCTCCATATATTATGGCCCTTGCACCTAATCAAGTCCGGCTTTTGTTCACACCTTTCCAACGAAACTGCTTCTCTTGGTCACCAACTTTGAAACTTCCATGTTGCAAACCCATTGGACAAACTCTAAGCAGCATTTGTCACAGTTGTTCCCTACTCCTCCTCCCCACCCAATTTTTATCAAAATATTCCCAACAAGCTTTTTAATACAAAAGCAGGAATCTTTTCCCCATCCCAATGACCACTTTCAATTCTTTAGCTGTTTCTTTTACCATTTGCCACCACCTTGCTAAATAATGTGCTCATATTGCTCTTGGTTATTCATGATATACGCACAAGCACATCTCCTCCTTTCACTATCTTTGTAGTATAATCACAATTTTTTGGCTGTTTTTATATTCACTAACATTAGTCTGGATTTTAAAAATGTTAACCACACTTGAGTTACTTTGCATTTCTTTCCTTATACAACTTTTGGCTTCCTCTTGCATTTTTTATATCCCATTTGCCTGGGGTTTCTAGTTTCAACTTCTTATTCCTGTTTCAAGTACAGCTTTTATCCCTAGACACCAGTCCTGCTCACCTACAGCAACTTCAGGCCCATCACCAGATACAGAAGTAAACTTATCAACTCCCACAATTGTGTATGATATAATCTCTGTAATATATCCTTATGTTTCATATCCATAAGTGGTTCTACTCCATCGATCAACCCTAACTGCTGCACCTGCTTATTGAATTGACAGATTGACTGGATAAAGAATTCTAGTTTAAAAATCATTTTATCTCAGGTTTTCTAAAACTTGCTCCATTAAACTTCATTTTCAGTGACCTCTTGAGAACTCTGATGGTCTTCTGATTTGTGATTTCCTCTTTTAGTAAATTTAACATGATCTGTTTTCCCCCAGTGTCCTGAAATATTATGATTGTTTGATGTATGTATTTTTATTTGCTTATTTTTGTATCCACTATGCAATGCTTTCTCAATCTAGAAGCTAAATTTGTTCAATCCATCCTCCATTTACTGCACCAGCCACCCCCATTCTCACAGGTGCCTGGTGACTCTAATTTCCGAGACTTTTTGAATTCTGTTGTGCAAAACAGTTTGATTCTAGGCTGCTTCTCTGCTCGCATGGATTTTGATGTTTCTGGTATGCTAACTCTCTCGCTGGATACTAAATTGCTGCTCATTCTTGGGCTTTCTAGCTCCTAAAATTTTGTTGCTTTTGCTTTCTCTGGCATTGTTTTGTCCTTGGAATTTTATGACTTTTTGTGTGTGTCTTTACTCCATTTAGGAAGTGTTTCTGAAAGCACAAGAAATAAATGTAAGTTGATAGTGTCTCTCCTCTGTCAAACCCCAACCTGCACTCTTTCTGCAAGTAATTTCATTATCCCCAGCTGATTTCTTCCTACCATATTGGCCACTTCTTCCCAGTCTCCTTTGTTGAATTTTTTCCCTCTTATGTTCCCTTTTCTCTGTAAACTTACTCCACAGTTCTGTAAATTTAAATTCCAGCGATGTAACAGTGATTATGGAATTTACATTTCTAGCCCTGATGTCACCGCAGAGCTTCAAACTCATATATTCCTTTAGATTTCTCAAAGGAATCTCAATCATAAAAGTTTCCATAATTGATCATTTGTTTCTTTCTTTCCCCTAAGCTGCTTCTCCCAAAGTGGACCCCATTTTGACTAATGGCACCCTGTCCTTCCAGTTGCTTAAGCTTAATGCTAGGCATCTGTGGAAGTTTGGATGTATTATGTCCCCCAAAATGTCATTGTCTTTTATGCAATCTTATGTGGCAGACGTATTAGTATTGATTAGATTGTAATTCTTTGGGTGTTTCTGTGGAGATGTGACCCACCCAACTGTAGCTGATAGCTCTGACTAGATAATTTCCATGGAGTTATGGCCCTGCCTATTCAGTGTGGGCCTTGATTAGTTTACTGGAGCCCTATATAAGCTCAGACAGAAGGAGCGAGCTTGCTACAGCCAAGAGGGACACTTGAAGAATGCACAGGAGCTGAGAGAGGAGCTGCAGCTTACAGAGACATTTTGGAGATGGACTTTGAAAGCAGACTTTTGCTCCGGAGAAGTTAAGAGAGGACAAATACCCCAAGAGCAACTAAGAGTGACATTTTTGAGGAGCTGCAGTCTAGAGAAGAACGTCCCGGGAGAAAGCCATTTTGAAACCAGAACTCTGGACGGGATGCCAGCCACATGCCTTCCCAGCTAACAGAGGTTTTCTGGACGCCATTGGCCTTTCTTCAAGTGAAGGCACCTGATTGTTGAATCCTTACCTTGGACACTTTATGGCCTTAAGACTGTAACTGTGTAACCAAATAAATGCCCTTTATAAAAGCCAACCCATTTCTGGTATTTTGCATTCTGGCAGCATTAGCAAACTGGAACAGCATCTATCTGAGCCCTCACCTTTGGGGTACCTCTTATCCAGTCCATAGCAAATCCTGTAGTTCTAACTTCAAGGCCAAGGCCATGTCAAATATAAATGCCATACCTGAGCACTTTACACCCCCCTTAATGGCTTCCACCTCACCCACCAGTGCCCCTTGCCTGTCACAGCATCTCAGCAGGGCTCGCTGCTCTATTACTGCACAACTTGAGACTGTTTTCCTTGGAGCAATTAGAGTGATCTTTTAAATACCTAAGTTAGATCATGTCACTCCCTAACTCAAAATTCTCCCATACTTTCCCATTGCACTTAGACAAAAATCATCTCTTACTATCAACTACAAGAAGTTGCCATTCTGTGAATCTACCAAGGTCTTTCCCACCTCAGGACCTTTGCACTTGCTAGCAGGGTTCATTTGTCTCCATATTCACAGGTTTCAGTCACTCATATTATTCAGGCCAATATGCAATTGTGACCTCATCAGAGGTCCTTCTCTGGTCAAAGTAGCTAAAATTAGCAGCCCTCAACCATCTCTGTCTCTTCCTGTACCTATTTTTCTTTAGAGCTCGTATCACTAGCTGGTATTATATCGTGTCTTGTTTCTTTGTTGTTGCCTGTCTCCCCCACTACAATATAAGCTATTTGAGGTCAGGGTGTTATCTTGTCCATAGTAATATCCCTAGATCTGGAACTGTGCCGGGATCATGGTAAGAATTCAGTAACTATTTACTTAATAAATGAATATTGAAGGACACAATGCTGGGCACTGTTCCAAGTGGTGGGACTAAAATACTGAGCAAGACAGATGAGGTCCCCTCTCTCGTGACTCTTATATTCTGTGGCTCAGTCATTCTTACCATGTTTATGAATTTATTATATAAGCCTATCATTTTTTGCTGGAAAAATAGTGTCCTTGAAATCACTTATATCATGTTTATCTTGCTGTCCTACACCTGACACAGTACCTGGCACATAAAATCTTGTTACAACGTTTTCAGTTATCCTACACATTTCAGTTTGTTTCTTTGTATTTATAACAATATCTGGCTTATCACAAAGTTTGCAATTGCATTTTAAAATTCTTAGTACACAACTGCTCTCCCATAAGTCAGGCCTAAGAGTTCAATGGCAAATGGTTAATATCCCCATTTACAACTAGGAAACCACAGGAGAGTGTTGAAGTAACTTTCCCAAGGTTATCCAATGAATCATTGCCAGAGCTGGAATTAAATCCCATAACTCATTCTTGTTTAGGAAGCACTTTTATTCCTGATTCTAAGATACACTAGGAGAACACTGTGTATCACCGTCATTTTTCATTGGAGAGTTTAAAATAGACAAGGCCTAAATCAACTTCATAATAGAGTTCTTTATTTCATTTTGGGCTTTCACTGAAATATGGTTAAGGATCATTAAATGTCATAGATTGTTTTAAGCTGAGATTAGCTTATTGATCATTAATCAGCTAGTGAGGTCTTAAATAATTAATTCTGCTTATTGGAAATATGGTTGTAAACTGGTCAAAGTCCGTTGTACCTACTGTGAAAGATGTCTTTATCAATAGTGAAAATATAAAAACTCTGCCAAGATCTGAGTAATTTTATTATCTTGTATTGACCGTGGCTTATTCAGAGGTCAATTATAATAAGAAGTCATTTGCAAGAATTCAGATTATTCTTCCTTTAACAGACTGTAGTTAGTTTCTGTTCCCTAAGTTGAATGAGATATTTGTGGGAAGCAATAAATCTAATTAATACTGATATAAAGATAATTACTAAAAATCTTTCCTAAATTGAATTTTGGCTTAGGTAACTGAAATCAGCTAACAATACTCTACTTTGAAAGATACTTATTTTTTTTAAGCAATATTTTACGTTTCCTTTTTTCCGTTATGTCATGAAACAGAGGCCTTATAAATTACTACGTCAGTCTCCTTACCTGGATATCCAGTTCTTCATTTGCCCCGCCTATAATTGGCCAGAATGATCTTCTAACTTAAATCTCATTCTGTCATTCTACTGTTGAAGAAAAAAAAAGAAACAACCTAGTAGATTTCCATTTTATTTCCAATAAAATCCAAACTTCTTGTCGTGGCCTATAATTCACCCGTTTCCTTTTCCAATCCCATTTCCAGTCCCATTTCCAAACCCATTTCCAATCCCATTTCCAAACTATATGTATTGTTTATTATGATCCAGACTTGCTGGACTTCTTTGTGAGTGCCAACACCTCAAGCCTCCAGACAACTGTGCTAGTTGTCTGCCCATCTGGAATGCTTTTCCCCAGTCTTTTTATTGTACTTTTTTCTTATTATTCAGAACTTATCAGAGATAACATTTAGATAGCCTCCTATCTAAAATATCGCTTTCTTTCTACTACCCAATTTTGTTATCTGTAGACCTTGTGATATTCTCATTTTTGTTTTCATACATCTTCCCCCACCTTTTCCCAAAATCTCACTAGAAAATAAATTCTATGAAGACAGAGACTTTGAAGTTCTTACCTCTCTGCTTTATCCCAAGAGCTTAGAAAAATGAATGACTATAATAGGTGCTCATTACATATTTTATTTGATAAGTGAAAATGTTCTCCTCCAGCCCTGCTATCCTTCACAGACTACGATAAGAAAATAGACTCCAAGTTGATTTCCTCTCCTTAATATTATATGAATGCACCTCCAGCCCTTGATATTAAAGTCATTATTTTTACCCTAATTTAAAAAAAAAATGACTTTACATAAACTGCCCTAAGTGGAGCCTTCTATAATTTTATATATTCAATATGCACAATAAGGCAGTAGGCAACTAACTACAGAATTTAATATTAGGATCTTTAGTCCTCTTCTAATTTGGTTTAAATTATACTGCAGCAAGCCTATAGACTTTGAAGTACATATATTCAGGCTTTTTCTAAGATCACATGGGTATTTTTGTTATCTTTGTTTTATTATTATGGTATTGGGATTTGGGATTGAGGGAAAGCTAGAATATTCACTTATGCCAATCCTTCTTGAAAGCATAACTGTCCCTCATAAAGTGTGGCACAATTCGATATAATATGCACAGAAGTAGGTCCCTTATAGGCCAGATTCTTTTCTCTGAAAGACAAGATCTTCTCTAATTCCTTTGTAATTCTGCTCCTCCTATTGTGAAAAACCCTTTTCCATTTAAAAAGTCAGAATGACTATCATGAGAGACAGAAAGGAGACATTTGCATTTAAGCATTACAGTTTTGCCCCCCATAAATTGTAAAACAAATCTAAATGCATCCAGTAAGATAAATTAAACCTTCCTCTAAAATTTCAGCATTTGTTTAAAAAAAACAAAAACAAAAACAAACAAAGCAATACTTAAGATTTTTAAGTCCCTACATAGAATTTAGGAGAAATAGTGCCACCTTGATTTATTTTATACTAATCACAGAATAGACCATTTAAGTAAAATAATCCAAGTTTAAAAGAAACATTTCCAGAGGCCCTCTCAATTGGAAAATTTAAAATTTTATTGAGGGAAGGTTTTTCATTATAAAATCTAACAGGAAGTTTAAAGTAGCATCACATTGGATATATTGCCTTAAATTGGTATTCATAGAACCAAAGCAAAATAGTATTTTTTCAAGGGCAGCTGTTTTACATTTTGTCCATATTTTGTCTGGTGCATTATAGAGCAGTACTTCTCAAAGTGGTCCCTTGGCCAGCAGGAGCAGCACTGCTGGGAACTTGATAAAAATGCAAATTCTCAGGCCCCACCCCAGACCTCCAGGATCATAAACTCTGGGTGCAGGCTGCAGCAAACCATATAGAAACAAGCTCTTCAACAAGGGGATTCTGATGCACACTACAGTTTGGGAGTCATAGTCAAACCAACTCGGGACAATTTGTCCAATTGTTTCCAGACCTATCACATGCTGACTTATTGTAACTTGGAAAGTATGGAATTCATCTTTCTAGATAACACTTGCTAAAAAGAGACCTCACATCTTCCTTTAAATTTGTGTTTCTGAAATATTTTTCATGACTTTTATTTTAGTCATGGTTTATATTTTATGTTACTTTATATCTCCCTGTGCTATAAACTTTCCTCCTACACATTCTAAATTTTCTCATGTTACCAACCACACAGATTCAAAATATATTTAGTGGGTAGGTATCGTACAGCCTAGAAAAATTAACAGGAATATCTCATTTTTTTTCCTGTCCTCCTCTGCCTCTAAAATAAAAAATTGTGGATGCCATGCAAAAATTTACGCGTAGTAAACGTACCAGAAAAGAACCCAACCAATACAAAATGCCACCACTGCAATTCAGGGTTATCTGTAATAAAAACCACTAGGCTCCTTCATGCCCAGACTCATTTCCTGTCTTGAATAAATGTTTTCTGACTTGAAGAGGATAAAAATTAAACATGGAATCACAAACACAACTGTGAAGCTTCTGATGTAGAGGAACTCTCTAAGAACTCGTCTAATTGGTGCACTTAAACACTATTTATTTTAATGTGGCAGACTTCTAAAAAATGTCAGGGCATAATTTACAGTTGATTATGCGAAGCAAAGTATGTGTGCATGCATGCACGCACACACATTCACTTTCAAAGAATTAAACAGAATGTCGAATTCACTATTTATAAAGGACAAGAATGAAGGCCAAATTAATGTATTTGTAAATCAGTTACAATAAAATTATAGACAGGAGATTTTATTGAAAATTTAGTGACTTCCACTAAATAAAACATAACATTTTGATTATGAGAAAGATGAACCTATGGCTTAAAGTAAGAAATAAAATTGTTTACAGAAGACATCAACAAAATGAACAGATATGCCCAAAATGGCCATTGCCATTGTTAGCTACCACAAAGAATGAAACTCCAAATCTGTCACGGAATGACTAGGATACATTATATCTGTGTAGGTGGGAAAAGCTTGGGGAATAATGCCAAGAAACAAGAAAAGACTTTCTTCTGTGCCTTCCAACTTGAATATCATGTCCACTTGCTCATCGACTTCCTATTCTCCATTGCATATTCTCTCACTTTCATATTTTATTACATTAGTGCATGACAACTTTATGTATTATTATATTTTTATGCAAAGTACAAAAGCAGACCCCTCTCATTCCACTCTTCTTTCTAAACTCATCTATTTCTTTTAATGACACCTCTCACCACCCAGTCAAGAAACATGGAATCATAGAAAATATTCTCATTAATTCCTCACACTCACATTTTACATTCAGGTTATCAAGGTTTATTAACCATCCATTCAAAATATTCATCAAATATGTTGCCTCCTCCCTAATACCATTGCCATTTTTCTTAGTTGAAAACCTCTGTGGCAGAGAACACTTACTTCTTTGGTAACTGGAACCTCCAATATTAGCTAGACCTACTGCCTTGAGAATAAAAATGTTATATCCCTGCCCTCGTTCTAGCTATTGTTGGCCATGTGCTGAAATTCTGACCCTGCAGGGTGTTGTATGACAGTATGGGAAAGAGACTTTAAAGGAAGGGTGTCATTTTCCTTCCTTTTTTCATCTTGCTGGTTAAAATTTGACTAAAATGGCAAGAGCTGCAGCTGATGTCATGAAGTATGAGATAATTTGGGGAATGGCCATCATGCATGGTGGGGCAAAAAACAGATGGGGCCCATGGCTCTGACGATATCAAGGGTCACCCCTCTATTGATAACCACTAGACTTGTTTAATATGAAAGAAAAGTAATTTTCTACCTTGTTTAATGTGGTTATTGCATATAATTCGTTATTTGAAGCCATATCAAATGAAAAAAATATATACCCTCATCAAGGTCAGCTTGAAAAATTTTGCAATCTTCTCCTACCTAATCACTCTGCCGCTGATATTATTCCCATCTAATACAGAGCTCAGATAACTCAATCCTTGCACACTCAAATTATCAGTCTTACTCTATACTCCAGAATTTATTAAATAGTTATTTTTTTATTTTTTTAAATTGAGCACCTACTAAAGAACTGCCATACCAAGCACCTCAAATCCCTTCAAAGGCCCTTAAGCCAGAACTTAACTGCCTCCTTTGCTTGAAAGCCCCTCCCTCTTTCTTTGTTCAGTGAGGGTTTACATTGTGCCTTATCTATGAGCCTGTTCCTAACTCCTTCCCTAATCCATCATCCCTTGTTCTTCCCATATTTTGTTGTACAAATTTTAATTGGTGTTTTTCAGATCATATCACTTTCTTTTACATGTTGGCTTTCCCATTAGACTATAAGTCTCTTTGTAGCAAAAATATTAAAACTTCTAAATTCCTACAATCTGCCAGGGTGCCTGGAGCACAAGGTTCAAACTACTTATGAAAAGAATATTAGGAAAACAACTTCAAAGCTAAAAAGGAATCTATGTATTGTTTTCCCCATTCTTCTTTTATTAGATAAGAAAACAAAGTTACAGAGAAGTTGGTAAAATTGATGAAAATCATACAACTGGTTGTTAACAAAATCAAAATTAAGTCTGTTGTTGTCTGGCTCACAAATCAGTGACAATATCCACACTTTGTGTCAGTGTTATTTTTATACTTGAATTATTTCAGTAAATAATCACATTTTTACTTTCCTTTATCATCCTACAATATCTATTTATTTAATGTTAAACTAATGTTTATTTTCTCAACCTCCTGATGATTTGACTTGTCTCCTAGAGATTAGATCACTGTTGGAAGATGAAGGCTGAAAAGTTAATGGCTAGGATTAGCTATGCAAAATCCTCATGATCCTTTGTATCTGAAAACAAAAGATAAATTGCAACATTCTTTAATTTTCTGGGATGGAAAATCCAGAATTTCTTATTCTATTTCATCTCATAGTGATTGAAATATTCCAGTGATTTTGAAAATATTCATAAAGGGAAAAGAAAAGTGGTTTTTATACATTATTCTTGCAAACTATTCAGACAGTGGCTTCTGGAAGAAAACACAGAATCACAAGGTCACCTTTTCCATTGTAGAAGAATGTTGGAAATGAGCCAATCTTTCACTATTACATACTTAGAAAGAAGGCCAGGGAAAGTAACTGATTCTTAATCCTATACACAGAAATATGAGAAAGGTGTGACTGGGACTGAAATTTCTAAGCAACTCTGAACTTATTTCTTTCCTTTTTCTGAGCACCTCCTTTATGTTTTGGCCAATTTAAATATACTTCAAGAATAAGTAAAAGGCAAGGAAGAAATTCAGAAATCATTTTTAAGCAGTTCTAGAACCAAAAAAAGATACCATTTTCTTTGGAGGCTTTCATGGTAGACAGATGGGAAGTATGTTTATTTAATTCCTCTCTTGCACAACAAACCTAGAACATTACTAATGTTGTTCAAACCTCAGAATAATCCCTTTGCTATCCATCTTGTACAAATGGTAAGTGTGATATGAAGAGGTTATATATCAACAACAATAACAACAGCAAACACTTCTTGGGCATTTACTGCACCAAGCAGTCAACTAAGCCGTTTACAAGTGTGATTTCATTTTCTCTTCACAAAAGCCATACAAGATAGATTCTCCTATCCCTTTTTGTTAGATGATATTGAGGTTAAACAACTTGTGAAATTCCACATAGCTACTAAATGAAGGAGCCAGAATTTGAGCCTCTGTCTCTCCTTTGAAGATCATGACCCAACTCTTACTAGGAGGAAAAAAAAAGAACATCTCTACATTGATTGTAGAGCCCTGTGGGTCACACACCTAAGTAGCAGCCCTGCCAACATTGAGATGGTAAACATTCAGTATGTCTCTCAGCTTTAGGAAATTGACAGAAAGTATAGTATTATAGGACACTAATACAGTGATTCTCAAAGTCTGAGCCCTGGACCAGGGGAACTTAACAGAAATGCAATTTCAGAAACACTAGGGGTGGTACCTGGTAGTCTGCATTCTAACAAGTACTTGAAGCTGATGTTGGTTAAAGCTTAGAAGGCATGCTGTCCAATCAGCCTTGTAAGACCCAACCCAAAGCCATTCAGCCCAGGGCTTAAAACCCCATAAATGCTCTCCTTATTTTCTCATTTCAAGATTCCATTACTCGGGGAGATGGTGCTTGCCTGTAGTACACAGAGTATCTAATAATCTTAGCTTTTCCCAGAGTGTTTTTGTGTTTTTAATCTAGTGGTCTCATGGGGAATCAATAGTCAACACCTTGTATTGAGAAATGAGAATAATCTATGGCAACCCCACAGGGAAGGAAGGAGTCAGGGGATTAAATATCTCAGTCTCTCTCTTCGCCAACCCTCTGATCTACTGCCAGTGCTTTCCATTGATTAACAACAAGCAGCTAAAGGTTCATATCAGTGAGATCATACAATATTTGTTTTTGTATGTGGCTTCTTTCACCCAACATGATCTCTTCAAGGTTCATCCAGTTGTTGCATTAATCAGAACTTCATTCGTTTTTACAAGTGAATAATATTCCATTGTGGGTATATACCACATTGTGTTTATCCATTCATCTCTTCATGGCCACTTGGGTTGTTTCCATCTTTTGGCAATCATGAATAATGCCACTATGAACATCAATGTGCAAATATCTGTTCAAGTCTCTGCTTTCAATTCATTTGGGCAGATACCTAGAAGCAAGATTGCCAGGTCATATGTTAAGTTGATACTTAACTTTTGGAAGAACTGCCAACCTGTCTTCCAAGCTGCTGCACGTTGTACATTCCCAACAAAAATGAATGACTGTTCCTATTTCTCTACCTCCTCCCCAACTCTTGTTATTTTATGTATTTTAAAAAATAGTAGCTATTCTAGAGAGTGTGAAATGATATCTCATGGGACTTTTCATTTGCATTGGACATTTATATATTTTCTTTAGAGAATTGTTTATTCAACACTTTGCCCATTTTTAAATTAGGTTGTCTGTCTTTTTGTTATTGAGTTGTAGGATTTCTTTACATGTTCTGTAAATCCCTGTAAGATGTGGTGTCTGAACATTTTTCCTGTTCTGTAGGTTTTCATTTTACTTTCATAATGAAGTCCTTTGCAGGAAAGTTGTAAATTTTGATGCGATCCCATTTATCTATTTTTTCTTTTGTTGCTTTGCTTTTGGTGTAAAGTCTACAAAAGCATTGTCTAAGGCAAAGTCCTGAAGTTGCTTTCCTATATATTCTAGAATTTTTATAATTTTGGTTGCTGTATTTAAGTCTGTTACATTTTGAGTTGTTTATTTTTTTGTGTGTGTATGGTGTGAGGAAGGAGTCCACTTTCATTCTTTTACATACAGATATCCCGTTTTCCCAGCTCCATGTGTTGAAGAGACTTTTCTTTCCCAGCTGAGTGTACTTGGCACCATTGTTGAAAATCATTTGGCTATAGATGTGAAGGTTTATTTATGATCTCTCAATTCAATTCCATTGGACTATATGCCCATTCTTGTGCCAGGATCATGATCTTTTCATTATCATGACTTTATAAGTTTTACAATTGGAAAGTTTGAGTCCTCCAGCTTCATTCTTCTCTGTCAAATGGCTTTGGCTATTCATGGTCTCTTACCCTTCTGTGCTGGTTTGGATATATTATGTCCCCTCAAAAGCCATATTATTTAATGCAATCTAGTGAGGGCAGACAATCTTTTGACTGAGTATTTCCATGGAGATGTGACTCAATCAACCATGGGCTAGAAATTTGATTGAATTATCTCCATGGAGATGTGGATCCTACCTATTCAGGGTTGGTCTTAATTAAATCACTGGAGTCCTGTAAGAGAGACATTTTGGAGAAGGCCATTGAAAGCTGATGCTTTGAGATATGGACAAAAGGATGTTTGGAGATGCTAACCTAAGAGATGCTAGCCCAGAGTTTGCTCTGGAGAAACAAAGAGAGGACCCCCAGATGGTTAGATGCACAGAAACTGAAAAGGCTGAGAGAGTTCAACCCAGAGACATTTTGGAAAATGCTGTTTTGAAATGCAACCCAGTAACAGCAGATGCCAGCCACATGCCTTCCCAGCTGATGGAGGTGTTCTGGACACCATTGGCCATTCTTAAGTGAAGGTATCTTCTTGTCGATGCTTTAGTTTGGATATTTTTATGGCCTTAGGACTGTAACTTTGTAATGAAATAAACCCCTTTAAAAAAGCCAATCCATTTCTGGCATTTTGAATGATGGCCGCGTTAGCAAACTGTTACACCTTCCATAAGAAATTGATGACTGGCTTTTCTATTTCTGCAAAGAAGGCTGATGGAATTTTGATTGGAATTGCATTGAATCTTTAAATCACCTTGGGTTGAATTGAAATTTTAACAATATTTGTTCTTCCAAGACATGAACATGAAATATCCTTCCATTTATTTAGGTCTTCTTTGACTTCTTTTAGCACTGTTTTGTCATTATCTTGTACAAGTCCTTCACATACTTGTTTAGATTTATCCCTCTATATTTGACTCTTGAAGCTGTTACTATAAATGGAATTTTATCTTGAACTCTTCTTCCAATTGTTCCTTTCTAGTGTGTAGAAATACTACTGATTTTTAGGTATTGATCTTCTACCCCACAACTTTGCTGAATTCATTTACTAGCTCTAGGAGCTTTGTTATGGATTTTCTGTGTGAAACATTATGTCATATGCAAATAGGAAGTTTTACTTATTTCTTTCCAATTTGGATGCCTTTTATTTCTTTTTCCTGCCAATTTGTTTAGATCAATTCAGAACAAAGAGAGGAGGAGAGTACATCTCTCCTAAATAAGTACACTTCATGGAACATATAGAATAGACCAAGGAGGGAAAACTGAAGTATGGAAAATATATTGAGGCATTAGTATATAGTAAAAGGATAGAGTAGGCATCAAACATAACACAATAACAGGAGTGACATCTCATCACATTTACAGGTCTGCAGAATTAGGGGGTATGGAATCTTGCGGCAATTGCTAGAAATAATACCTACTACAGAATCCACTTCTAAAAGCGCCAGGTACAAGTAGAGAAGACATTTTTCTATGGAAAATATGATTGGATCTCACATGGGCAAAATACGCTGGAAGTTCATTTTTTCCCATTTTAAAAATGGAAAAAATCAGTGATAAAACAATAAATTATTTAATTACTTTAAGGACAATTGCGTATATCTGATAAAGTAAATTTAGGAAGACATCGTGTTGCATGAGACAAGTCAGACACAAAATGACAAATATTGTGTGACCTCACTTACATGAAATGATCAGAATAAGCAAAGTCATAGAGTCAGAAACTAGAATACAGGTGATCAGGGCTTACATGGGAGTAGGGAATGGGGAGTTAATGCTTAATTGGTAGAGTGTTTCTGTTTGGGATAATGGAAAGTTTTAGTAATGGATGATGGTGATGGTAGCATAACATTGTGGATGAAAATAACACCACTGAATGGTGTATTTGAAAGTGGTCAAAGTGGTAAGTTTTAGATTGTATGTAAGTTACCAGAATAACATATTCTAGAAAACAATGAATTGTACAAAGCAAACAATGAACCTAATGTAAACTAGGACTAAAGTTAATATTGTATAATTATAATAATATTATTTCATCAATTGTAACAAAAGAACCACTAATTTAAAATACTAATAATAGGGAAAACTGAGTGTGTGAGGGGGTCTATATGGGAACTATGTACTTTCTGCATGATTTTTCCATAAACTTACAACTTGTCTAATAAAAAAAGTAAATTTAGGTTTTTATTTCATACAAAATAAAAGAGAAGAGTGAAATACATTAGAAGAAGATAAAATATTTTTAATTTATAAGAAGACTTAAAGGAAGCATTTTATAATATAAAATCTTAACCTTCTTTATAACAGGTACTGTAGATAATGTTAAGAGATCCTAAACAAACCAGGATAAATCTTGTAACTTACACAAAATGATTCATATACATATATCGTAAAAAAAAAAACGATGAAAAATATATTTAAAATTATATATAGCCTGTTAGAATAATGGTCTAAATATATAAACAGAGAATACACAGTGGGCACCAGAAATTGATTATAAACTTATGAGTGGATATTCAACCTCATTGTTATCAAGAAAATGAAAACAAAAATAAGATTAAATGAATCTGACTAGCAGTTAAAAATAAACACAATATACCATTTCAAGAATGGCTTAGCTTTCCTCCCTGACTTGCTCTATTCTTTCTTATTTGTGCCCTCATGGAATCTTGAGTCTTCACATTGCACGATTATTGAAATAGCAACTTTATATTTATAAGGAATACTGTAATTAATGTCTGTCTTCCCGCTAGTTAGTTCTCATTACTAATCATAGTGTCTAGATTATAGAAAATGTTCACCCAATATATGTTTGAACAGAAAAAATGCAAAATATTGATAAGAAAATATAATATACATACACTCATACATTATTGAATGAGGAAAAGTTATTGTAATCTTTTTGAGATAAGTTGTATTTGCCAAAATTGTAAGAAACAAACATTCGATGAAGCTATTTCATTTCTTAACATGATATCTAGAGAAATGCCACCATATAGACACTGATGTATACAAAATAGTCTATAGTTTACAAAATTTTTGCAATTTGAAAATAAAATAAAAACAGAAGCTATTTAAATGCCTATCAATATGGCATTGATTAAACAAATGATAGTATCTCCACAGCATAGGATAGTTTTTAGCAGGTAGTAATAATGCAAAAAAATGTAAATATACCATCATGGATATCTCTTCAAGAGTCACCTCTAATTGTTAGAAAAAAAAAGCAAACAAAAGGAAGAAAACAAGAAAAGAGCCAGCAGAACAAAACAATTAATCACATTTATATAAAAATCAATACAAAATGTAGAGCAATCATTTCTCTACTTATATATCAATGAATGGGCCAAAAAAGAATGTATATGTGAATTAAATCAAGATGGCAACATGATAACATTCTGTAGTCTCCTTCTCCATTCTCAAATCTGTGGAAATGGAGGGGGAAAATATTTTACAATATATTCTAAAGCATACTGAAATACATAATAAACACTTTATTCCATGAAGTATTATCAGTGATTTCCAAAATACACAGTGCATATGCCAAAATATTGTAGAAGGAACTCACAGAAAGGATTGCATATGCAATTTAAAATGTAAACATGACAATGAATACTGTTGTGCCGGTTTGGATATGTTCCCAAAAAAGAGCCATGATCTTTTAACCCAGTCATAGGGTGGAAATGTTTTGATTGAGTGTTTCCATGGCGATGTGACACACCCAACTGTGGGTGATAACTTTGATTAGATTATTTCTATGGCTGGGTCTAAATTAGATCACTGGAGTCCTATAACAGGGCTCACAGACAGAAGGAGCACAGAGAAGCTGAGAGGCACATTTTGAAAGAAGCTAAGAGCTGACACTGATGCTGACCCTTGGAAATGCTTGGAGACATTTGGAGATGCTAGCCCAGAGTTTGCTCTGGAGAGGCTAAGAGAAACAAGCCCAGTGACATTTTGGAGAAAGCCATTTTGAAACCAGAACCCAGGAGCAAAGGATCAGCAAATGCCAGCCACGTGCCTTCCCAGCAGACAGAGGTTTTCTGGACACCACTGGCCTTTCTTCAGTGAAGGTATCCTCTTGTTGATGCCTTAATTTGGACACTTTTTTTGGTTGTAGAACTGTAAATTTTTAGCCAAGTAAATCCCCTCATAAAAGCCAATCCATTTCTTGTATTTTGCATGATTGCAACATTAGCAAGGTGGAACAACTGGCAACTGATAGACTGTATGGTTGAGTTAATCCAGGCGGGTCAAACGTCCCTGAATGACTCTTGCAATGTGCAAAAGAGATGCTTGTTTCCACTTCTCCCGAAGGCATGCAAGCAGTAGATGTTAGGATATGTCCTTGAGTCAGAGGCAGGGCCCTGCCCTATGTTTGAAGTCCCCATGCCCAGAGGACTAGCACTGCCAGGCAGAAGTCTTGCATCTTTCCACAGACCCTGGAAATGGGATTAACATTCGTAGAGAGCTAATGTTGAATTCAAAGATGAGCACGTACTGGGAGTCAACAAATATTTGAGCAAATTTCAACAGGCTTATTTGGAGAAATTGAAAAGCAGATGCTAAAATGTATACAGAAATACAAAGAACCCTGAATATCTTTGAAAAGAAGTTGGAGTACTTACTTCATGATTTCAAAGCTAACCATAAAGACATTGTAATTAGAGAATGTGGTACTGGTGTAAGGATGGACATATAGATCAATGAAGTAGAATGAGGAATTCAGAAATAGCCTCATACATATGTTA
Organism: Choloepus didactylus; assembly: GCF_015220235.1. NCBI lineage: Eukaryota > Metazoa > Chordata > Mammalia > Pilosa > Megalonychidae > Choloepus > Choloepus didactylus. Next base: position 77,605,811 of record NC_051321.1, on the reverse strand, counting down.
TGTATATTGAACTTTATGAAAGAATCCAAGAAATTCAGAGACAAAAGGACAGTCTTTTCAACAAATGGTGCCAAACCAACTGGATATTCATATACAAAATTAACTCAAAGTAGATGATAGAGTTAAATAGACTAGATTTTAACATTCCTTGACCACATAAGAAAAAAGTCTTCGTGACCTAGATTTAGGAAACTCATGATTTGTACATGAAAAAATAATAAATCGGACTCATAAAAGTTTAAAATATCTTGTCTTCATAAGGCACTGTAAAGAGAATGACTGAGAGAAAATATTTGCAAACTGCATATCTGTGAAAAGATTTGTACCCAAAATATGTAAAGTTCTTTCCAAATATGATAACAAAAACCAGAATAACAAAGAACAAGTTATTTGAACAGAAATTTTGTCAGAGAAGATATTCAGATGTCAAATAAGCAAAATGTATCAACATGATTAATAATTTCATATTAATGGACAAGTTTATTCTAAAATTTATATGACAATGCAAAGGCTTAAAATGGCCAGACAATCATGAAAAAGTATACAAACTTGATCAAGGCTTTCTATAAAGCTATGGTAAGCAAGACAATGGTCGCATAATGTAACACTTCCAAGGTCAATTCAATTTCAACAAAGTGTCCAGCTAATCCAGTGGGGAAAAGACAGTCTTTTTGAAAGTTTTGCTGAAATAACTATACATCTATATGGAAAAAGTATAAACCATTATACAAAAAAATAATAATTTGAAATGGATAATGTAAGTAAACATAAAATGTAAAATTATAAAACTTCTGTAAAAAATATGAGAAAATTCTTCAAGACATTTGGGTAGGCAAATATTTTAGACTCAGGACACAGAAAGTACTAAACATAAAGACAAAGTCATAATTTGAGCTTTACCAATATTTAAAAAAAAATGCATCTCCTGTTAAAAAGTCATTGCTGAGAAACGGAAAGATAAACCACAGACTGGGAAATTTTTTTTCACAATTCATACATCTGAAAAACAGACTTATCCAGCATATATAAAGAACCCCTAAAATGCAATAATAGAGGGACAAAATGTCCAATAAAAAATTCACAGGAGACTTCAAGAGATACTTCATACAGGAAGATTTACAAATGTCTGATAGGCACATGGAAAGATACTCACTGTCATTAAAAATCAGGGAATATAAATGAAAATCATGAGATATGACATCACAACCACCAGAAAGATTAAAATAAAAAAGAATGGCAATAGCAAAGGCTGTTTAGGATGTGGAGTGATTGAAACTCTCATATATTGGTGAAGGGAATGTCAAAAGGCATCTCCACTTGAAAGACTGATAATTTCTTATAAAGTTGAGTATACACCTACTATAATACTCAGACATTCTCTTAGGCATTTATCCAAGGGCAATGAAAACATGTAACTAAACAAAACTTTTACCAAAATGTTAAGCACGGCATCCTTCAGAATTATCAAATATAGAAAAAATTGAAATGCCCACTAACAGGTGAATGGATAAGTAAAGTGTTATATATCTACACAGTGGAGTCTACCCAGCAAAAACTATAAAGAGGTAATAATGAACAGGGAATAACCTCGTGCTTCTTAAAAGCGCTATGCTGAGCTAAGGAAGGCAGACGCTAAAGAGAAAGTATTATATAACACCATTTACATGAAGTTCTAGAAAAGGCACCACCACCTACAGTGGTGATAAGAGATCAGATAATTGGCTGTCTGGAGTGGTGTTCACAGGGGATTAACTTCAAATGGGCAGTAGGGAAAACTCTGAGCTGACGAAAAGATTCTGTATCTTGATTAGGGCTAAGTTGCATTTGTCAAAACTCATTCAACTCTACACTTAAATTATGTGCATTTGTTTTATATAAATTATATCTGAATGAAATTAATTATTCAAGAAAAAGTAGATTCATATTAATCAAACTGAAGCAGTTGGCCAAAGCTGAAACAATTTCAAGAACAAAATAAATAACAATAGTATCAAATTATAACTCCACAAAATAAAAAAAAAATCCATGAGTTCCCATGGATATGAATAAATGATTGAATAAATAATAGCAAAGAAGGGAAAATTCCTTAAAGAAGAATTTCAAATCACTGTAGAAGGAACTAGAGAAATAGAAAAATAGAGAAATAGAAAATTGCCATTAAGATACCACAGAAATCATTGTTAAATTAGTGGTTACAATATTAATGAGAAATAGTCCCAAACTATCTCCCCTCCAAAAATTTGAATTACTCTGGTGGTTTTAAAATACACTCTTACCTTCAGGAAATGGAGCTTATAGCCTCCACTTGAATGTGGGCCAGGCTAGGTTACTCCTACCACAAGTAGACTATGGAAAGGATAATAGTAACTCAAGAGTGCAAAAGCCTGGGAAGCACCACCTTAACCAAGTACCAAAGGTTAGCGTCACCAGTAATAGCACACTGATATCATGGAAGCCCTGATGTGATGCAATGAGAAGGGCACTTTTCCTTGATGGTATTCATCTCCAAAATCCGTAACCCGAGTCCACCCGTGAGAAAACAGCTGACAAACCCAAATCAAAGGACATTCTGCAATATACCTGAACAGATCTTTCAAAGGTATCATAGTCATGAAAATGAAGTACATCTGGAATCAGAAGAAAATCTCAAAACCAACTGAAAAGTTATAGGATGGAAACATGAGAGAGGAAAGTAAAGAGAGATGGAGGATAGGTTTAGGGTGTTTAGCATTCCTCTAAAAGGAGGCTCAGAATAAAAGAATAACAATAATAAAAAGGAAGAAATAATTAAAAGTGGCTTCTGGGATATAAAAATAATGCAATTCTGTATTTTTAAAGGCTCAAAAAATATTGACTAAAGATGATTAAAAAATGAAAAATCCTGGGGAATTTCTATAAAATCTAAAAGACAGAATTCAATACAGTTTAGAGGCAAAATTAACAGAGTAATGAGGATCAAACTGACATCAAGCTTTTGCGCAGCAATGCTATGATAGAAGATAATGGAGGAACATCTCTCATGTTATAAGAAAACAGGATTTAATTGAGAATGCTGTACTTCAGTATGAAAATAAGTATAAGCAAAATAAAAATTATTTTATGTGCCATTCCTTCACCATGTAGGAAAAATGAGAAGTCAAGAAAGGTACTCTAAAAATAAATTTTAAAAGTTGAAGAAAATAGAGACATGGAATGCACAGATAAAAATAATTCTGCATATTGGTTTTCAATTTTTAGAATCACCTTACAGATAAAACGTGAAAGACATGATTGCTGCCAAACAGACTATAGATATCTTAGACCTTGCTTGGATAATAGTATAATTATCAAATCTGGGATACTGAGAGGGAGAAAAGGGTGGGAGAAAAGTAATTGCACTGATTTTCTTGTCTTTTACAGCACAGTCAGAACATACTATCTGAAGTAGATGTATACAGGTATATATAAAAATATATATAATACTAAGAAACATAGATTTAAATGTATTTTAAAGCCATTAAGACACAAATAAAATGAATTTAATTATGAAATTAAAAAATGGGGAGATGGATTGTGGGGAACTGAAAGGAAAATATGTTTTTTAAATTTAATTCTCATTTTCACAGAGGGAAGTACATATAGTTTAGAGCAGATAAATAATGAAATAGTGGTATCAGTGGTATATTTTAGAAGAAAGGGAAAAAACAGGTGGAGACAGGGCAGAGAAAGCATTTTTTATCCATTTTCTCTTTTCCATTCTATTTGAACTTTGTTCTCTTTTTTGGGTTGATTGGTGCTGATGGCTCTTTGTTGGGATGTTTTGAACTAGGTTAATTTAAAAAAGCAAAGCAAAACAAAAATGGTTATAGCTGTTTGCAGTAGCAGTGAATATATTTTAGATTAGAGACCAAGATACCTGTCAATGTCTTAAAACCTGATTATTTACGCTGGAGACTGACTACTTGGGTTTAACTCCAGCTGTGCCAATTAGCAGCTGGGAGACTATAGGGCAAGTTACTTAAATTTTCTGTGCCCCAGTTTCCTGATCTCTAAAATAGGTACAATAGTACTACTTAGTCCATACAGTTATTATAAAAGTTAAATAAGATGACATCTATAAAATATTTAGAGCAGTGCCTAGACCAGGTAAGCTTCATGTAAATGTTTGCTATTATTATTTTTACTCAGTTCCCTTATCAAGAACTGAATTAGGACTAAGAATGAGAACTAATTTTCAATATTTGAAGATAGGTATTGATTGCATTATCTAATTACCTTTTGGCAAATTCCAAGTTGAAAAGACAATGTACTTATCAAAATTAAGCACCAGAAAACTTGCCCAATTTTTTAAAACAAAGTAAGTTTTAATTTTTTCAAATATTCAGCCTTTTATGCAATGGCTTGGCATTCAGTTCTTCTGACTTGTTCTCAAGAACTGAACACTGAGGAATATTTCTACCATGAAAGTGATCTGTCATCTCTCATGGAACTTTTACAGGTTATTTCATAAGTAATTCATCAGAATTCAATTTTCTTCTCAATTAATTGAGTCTAGAAATACTGACACTGCAGTAAACATGCCATTCAATAACTGTTTACACTAATCAAATTTATACAAATCACAAATACGTAAGCCAAAGTAAGTTTAAGTCCTACTTAGGATGGATGGCATGTCAGTGTCACAGGTGCCGAATAGAAAATACTAGCTTGTGTTGAGTATCATGGCACTTATCCCTGGGAGTCACATAACCACATGCTATTTTTTGTTCAGCATGTTTACAGTTTTGCATTTACACTTTGCACCTCTGCCAAGTGCCCATTTTCTACCACATTACTTAAACAATAGGCAACCAATCAGAAAGTATATTTAAAGATATTTATACTCACTAGTAAGTGAGAGGTTTCTTTCTTTGAAAGGGAAATGAGAATAGCTGGCAATAATTAACCTTGGAATCTATACATGCTGTATTTTGATTCAGACAGCTTCTACTTGCTGCATATGGCAGTGTTGAACACACAATATTATCTTTGTAAACTATTACCTCTTTACTTTTGAATAATACTATTCTTAACTAAAAACAATCATGTATTATAAAAACAAAATAGGCAAAATGAAAATCTGTATTCAAATGGATGCACTATAAACCTTTGTTAAAAATCAGTACTTGGGCATAAAATTTCTCCTCCTGAAATTACCAGTAATTTTAAAGAGGGAAAGTTTGTAGCAATACTAGAATTGAAAAAAGGCTGACTTCAAAATGCCAGAAACTAAGAATTTCTGCCAGATGAATAGAAGTTGGGAAAAGAGAGAAGAAAATTCGTTGAGCAATTAAGTGACCAGAACTGTCTTATACCTAAATTAACAAGAAATTTTTGAAAAGTTACTTTAAAAGTTTTTAAGTACCCCAAAGATCTTTATTCAAAGTATTTGGGGGATGGGAAGGAGGATGTTACTGTACCCAGACCAAGGTCAGAATAAGAAACTCAATGGTTTATCAAGCCCCCTAGGGGATTCTGATGCATATTCCAATTTGATTTAAAAAAACACAGTAGACAAATGTTTTCACTAATATTTTAATAAATAAGTGTCCTCATCTTATATTGAGAAGTTGTATTGTTCATTGAATAGAATCAAATACATGTTAGTAAAAATCAGTAGAGAAGTAACTTAAAATGGTTCCAAGCTCTCTTCCAATTACAGGCTAAACTAAAGGAAGTGTAGATCTGGTTCTGAGATGGACTTTGGCCTGGATACAAAATGCCTGGAGGCAGCAGGACAAGTTACGCTATTGGTCCACATCAGGCTGGAGATGAAGAGGACTTAAATTAGAGCAGTGACAATGACAATGGGGTTAACAAAAAAAGGCTCAGGAAGTATGTATGGCACATGTTTCACAAGAATCCTGGATCCAAGAAATGAGTTTGTAGAGTATCTAAGGAATTATTCTCTAGCATCTCTTTTTGATCACTGGAGAGAGGGGCAAAGTGCTGAGCACAGAGTGGGTGCTTGATAAATGCTTGTTGAATTGAAGCCCACCTGCTAGGTTAAGAAGCAGAGATCTGTATGTGTATTAATCTCTTCTGGGAAGGCAAACCTGGCCAAGAATGATTGGACTCACAACATAACTGATTCCAAGTTTTATATTATTCATACCTTTTGATCATTCTCCCTACCTTTCCTAATTGAAGAAGCCAAATACCATTAGAACACTGTCTGTTACAATGTTGGAGCAATAAGGTATATTCTAAATCTCAGTTTTAGGAAATATTCTTTTGGCAGAATCTTGAAAATGTACAAAGGACTCTTACCGTGTTATAAGACAATAAGTCTGGTTGCTGATTTTTGCAAATTTTGCAGATGTTTTTGTTTTCCTACTTGCTTTATTTATCTTTCCAAGTTATATTATATCTGTCTCTGTGATTATGATGTGATTTCTAAAAGGATCAGAATGAGCGATAGAAAGTAAATAATAATGAAGTGATTATTTATTGCACAACCTGTACATAATCCCGGACGTGGCAACAGAAGTAGTAATAATAGTAGCTTGGCAATAACAATGGACATGTTAGTAATAGCAGCGTAAATGGTAGAGGTATCCCCAAAAGAACTCAAGAGATGTAGCAAACCAACAGCCTGGAAGTCAAATCACCAAGTATTATTGGAGTTGCACAAAGTTTAAATATTTTAACTTAATGAGTCATTTTTAATGCTTTTAGGCAACTCATGAATTCTGTTTTCCCACTTGATATATTTAAGATAGCTGTAGGACCCCTGGAGCCATTTGATTTGAAAGTCTACTTTTTTCTCCAGTCCCTATTGATTTTGAAGTGTATCTTTCTTTTCTTTAACTTATTTTATTGTTTACTTTTGTAACTTAGGATCTTTAACCTTCGGTTGTAAGATTTAAACAAGGCGAAAACTAAAGCTTTCTCTCTTTTTATTGACATAGGAAAATTTATTCAGTGCCTACTGTATGCTATATACTGTCTCATTGTATTTCCTTTATCTTCTTCTGTTGTCTCACTATATCTTCTCTGAATTCACATAGTCTGTTTGGAGGTCATTGATGGTTTCATAATGTAACTGAGTTCATTTATGTTGAGTGATAAGTAAACAAAACAAGCATAGTGCATGAACAGAACAAATTTCTTGCCCTCATCCTTACCGTCTAAAAAAAGTAGTCCTCAAACAAACAAATGATTTATATTTCAGCATGTCAGCTGATGATAAGTGCAACAGAGACAGGTAAGAAAAAGATGAGAAATAGGAAGTGATGGAAGGTGCTATTGTAGATAGAGTATTTGGGGTGGTTCTCTCCAAGGAGGTAACCTTTAAACTAAGACCACGAAAGCTAAGCTAAGAGAACATTCTAGGCAGGGGCACTTCAAAATACAAGTGCTGTTAGATGAACCATGTTCAGCACTTTGAAAAGTAAAAAGCATGACAGAGTGGCTGGAGTTAAATGAGTGAGAAGATGGGCTTGGAGAGGAGGCTGGGGATGTAGACAATCAGATGACATAGATCCTGAAGGAAATTCTAAGGGAATTTCTAAGGAAATTCACTTTAAATATCTTAAAATTTTGATGGGGGATCCATTCAAAAGCAACTTCCAAAAACACGATGGAAAGTATATTCATTAATGAATAATTACAGACCTGTGAAAACAAGAATATGAAAACATCATGAGAAATTGTGATCATTCCCTTGAAGACAAAGTTGATGTATCAGATTGATGGTAAGAATCACAACAAAATGCACATACCTGTATATGAGCAAAGAAAAAAAGTTGTGTCATTCTAGGAAACTGTAAATAGCAGGAAGAAGGGGACTCAGTCCCAATCAAAAGAGTCATTAATTGGGGTACTGCAGCCTGAGAAGTTCGTAGACTCTGGTACTCAAAATGAACAAGGGCACAAAAGAATAAGGACGTGTTGCCCATTCTCACTTATGAGCCAAGATTCCAAAGCACAAAATAAAATAAGACAGATTAATGCAGAGATGCATTAAAACAATATTAAAGGAATGTTATTTCATGACCAATTAAGATTTATTTGAAAATGGTGAGAATTATTCAACATTAGAATTTCTATTCATATATTTCAGGAAATGTGGGGATTAAAAGTAAAAATGCATATCATTATTTAATTAAATTTTGGAAATCATTTCCAAAATTCCACACAAATTCATGTTTAAGATAATTGCAAACCCAAAAGTAAGAGTGGAATTCTTTACCTCAGTTGAAAATATGTAAATATATAAGAAATAGGTATATATGAGAAGGCTTTAGAAAGCGTTACACTGCATTGTGAAATTTAGATGCCTTCTCTGGAAAATCAGAAATAAGACCACAATGTCCAGTATGGTATGACTATTTCATTCAATGTGGTGTTTAATATTGAATAGAAACAACACAATGGAGAAAGCAACTATAGGTAAAAATCTATAGATGAGAAAGACAAAGGCAAAAATGTTATTTGTTGATGATATTATCATCTTCCCAGAAAATGTAAGTAGATAATTGAAAAGTATTAGAATTAACACAAATGAGCATCAATCTGCCAGATAGAATTAAGCATAAAATAATTATTTGCTATCTACATTTTTAGAAAATAGAAGAAACAGGAAATCATATTAATAAAAGGCAAAGGAGGAAAGAAAGAAAGAAGAAAGAAGGGGGTGGAGGGAGGGAGGAGGGAATGGAAAGAAGGAAGGAAGGGAGGGAGGGAGGAAAGAAGGAAGGAAAACTGCAAGTACTAAACCAAATAGGTGTAAAAAGTTGAATTATAAAATTCTAACAAATGAAATAAAAGAAAATGGGAAAAATGACAAGATAAACTGTTTGTGTGAAGGAGATGACAATATTATAAAGACATCAATTTCCCCCAAAAATAGTCTATAAGTTTAACTCAGCAACAGTCAAGTCCCCAAAAGGAATTGTGTTTAAAATTGACAATGTGATTGTAAAAATTACCTGGAATAGTAACTGCACATAGAAATAATTTTTTCAATAGATGAAAGATAGGCCACTTACAGGGAAGACTGGGAAATACTGTTCCCAGGGATGGAGTGCAGATATGTATGTGAGAACGGACAGGCAGCGGACAGGCAGATGGTCGGCACAACCTTTTATCCTTTTACTAAAGCATCTCTTTGAGTTTGCATTGAAGTGGCTTCATGCACAAGAAACAATCTATGAAGCAGTGGGAATGAAATTTTGGTCTCCAACCAGACTCTCTTATATAGCAATTCAGGATTTTCATTGTTGTATCCTGGTGGATGGCTGAAATAACCTTTCTTTTTAGAAATGCTTTTTCCAAGATTAACCAAACTTCCTCAAGGGAGTGCTGGGCAAAAGTTAAATATAGATTAAATGGTTGGACTTTGTTTTGTTTTGCTGTTTTTAGAGTTGTTTTTCCTATAATTCTTCCCCACATTCTCCTTTGAAATATGACCTTGAATTCATAATTTTTAATTGACAGATTGCCTTCCTGGATCAATAATAATTTACTGTTAAACCAAAGATAAAATTAGGAAACATTAAAAAAAATTTACTACCCCCAATGTAAACATTTTATGGAATTGTCTTTCCCATTGCCTCTGTGCCAGTTTGGATATATTATGTCCCCCAGAAAAAGCCATGTTCTGTAATGCAATATTGTGGGGGCAGATGTATTTAGTCTTAATTAGGTTTGAACCCGTGGATTAGGTTGTTTCCAAGGAGATGTGACTCACCCAGCTGTAGGTGATAATTTTGACTCGACTGTTTCCATGGAGGTGTGGCCCCGCCCATTCGCCCTGGGTCTTCGTTAGTTTACTGGAGTACCTTAAAAAGAGCCACACAAGCCCAGATGCTTGCTGACTCTGACGCTTAGAAGAGCTTGGAGAACAGGCAGAAGGATGTTTAGGTAAGAGGTAAAGCCCAGAGTTTGCGCCAGGACTCCCAGGTGCTTAGAGAGAAATGTCCTGGGAGAAAGAACCAAGAACGAGAGGCAGCTGAGAGAGACATTTTGGAGATGGCCATTGAAAGCAGAATTTTGCTAGCCCAGAGTTTATCTGGGAGAAACTAAGAGAACACCCCCGGGAACTTAGAGAGAAACGTCCTGGGAGAAAGCCATTTTGAAACCAGATGAAACCAGAATCCTGGAGCAGACGCCAGCCGGTGACTTCCCAGCTGACAAGAGGTTTTCCAGACTCTACTGGCTGTTCTTCATTGAAGGTACCCAATTGCTGATGCCTTTGGACATTTTAGGGCTCTAGGACTGTAACTTTGTAACCAAATACACCCTCTTTATAAAAGCCAATCCATTTCCAGTATTTTGCAAATTGTCAGCATTAGAAAACCGGAACAGCTTCCATTACTGACATCCATCCTATAGAACATCCTATGAACATCTGATGAAGCACATTGTTCATTACTTCCATTACAATATCTAAAATGCACTGTATTTTGTAGAACACTTTATCTTCCCTTCCCTATTTGTTTTCCCTTTTGACCATTCAATATCACATTTATTGTAGGGGCTCTCCTAAATAAGCTTATAAAATGTGATCAGAGTGACATCAGTGAAAACGATAGAGTAAGGAAACCCCAAATTCTTCCCGTCCATAAAAGCAATGAAAAAACTGGCAAAAACGATGAGAATCAACTTTTTCAGGACTCGGGAGACTAAAGCTTTCTGTATCCAGGGAAGTGCTTATTCAAGAAAAATGGCTGAGTCATGGTGGGAACAGGTAATGTGTGGTATTTTAACTTAGACTAGTCCCATCCTCCCAATTTCCAGCCCAGCTATAACCTTGAAATATTAGCACACATTCCCAGTATTAATACTGGAGAGGGCATACTGGACCTGATACCCAAAGAACTGTAATTGTTTGTATTAACCTGTCTGGTGGTTCCCAAAAAAAGACCAGCTCAAAGATTTACTTTTATTTTGCCTAACTTCTAACTCACCCAGTGATAAGCTGCTATGAAAGCAATGGATAATCATTGGGGAAAACTATATACTGACCAAAAAGTTTAGGAGGAAAGGCTGGCAAATGAGGTGCTTGGGGAATTATGGCTTTGAAAAGCTCTCACATATTCCTCAGAAACTAGAAGGCGACACACATTCTCTGGGTGGTGCCCACATTCAGGAGAGATAAGAGGAAGCCCTACATGCTCAACTTTAGGGGATCCTGAGGATCTGCACAAACTGGAAGTGAAGGATAAGGCAGAATTGTGAGGTGCCTGGTTAAACACAAACACAGAGCCTCTCTGAAATGACTGAGAAACTTTTTGGTTCAAAGCGTTTTTGGCTATACCTGTCCTATGATTAGCCAGCTAAGCTAACAGAACAGAAACTTTAGTGGCCACCCACTAGAAAGAACACAGACTTTATGATATTAGTTAGAAAATCATTAAACCAACATACAACAAAAGCTACAAGTAGCAAAAATACATACTGGATCTACAGAGTTGCTACATTATAATACCTAGCATGCCCAATTTTTGACAAAAAATGTGAGGCGTGCAAAGAAATCAAGACATTATCGTTCCTACATTGGATAAAAGCAATCAATAGATTATCCCAGAGGGAGCTGTTTATAGGAAATAGTGACACACTTCTGAAGACCCAGAGGGTTCTGTGTGGTCTGAGGTTGTGAGGGTCTCGAGCATGTCATACCAGATGACCCAATTTCAAGTTTTAGGGTCCCATTCTTTCCCTATCAGGACTCTGATCTTGCTGTAAGATCCTCTCCAGAGTAGACATTCCAAATTACTCTAATAGTTCGTTACTCTTTTAATTAAGACCAGGCCTGATATCAGCTTTATCTTCCCTCAGACAAATGATAAGAGTCTTTTAATAAACTGCCAAGGAGGATGACTGAATTTAATACTTTTCCTTAAATTTTTAGAAACTCTTACCCTTCATTGTCTTTCTCCAATGCATCCATAGCACCTAGCATTAGCAATCCCTTTCCATGGTCCTTATAACTTCTACTTTGTACTTCTTGAATGCCTATGATATTGCACTAGCCAGGGCATTCAACTATTACCTCATCCTAGTTCACCAACAGAAACATTTTAACGATTGACCTGCTATGGCAGGTTGGAAGCTATTAGTGTTCCACCTGTCACAAGTGATGGGGTCTGCTGGCGAGAACTGTCTTGGGTTGATATTTTTGGAAACAGAGATGAAGATTTTTGTGCAGGAGGATTATTGAGGAGTACATTCAAGAACAATTTGAAAAATTGAGCATTGAGGAAAGTTGAACTGTATTGTAATTGCAATAGAAAGTTGAACTGATTGATCTGGAAGCTCTGGAACTTGAATGCTCCTTTAAAATGATTCCCAGTTGACAAAAGGTCCAGGCCCTTGTATTTAAGAATCACCAGTAATTGGATGGGGGCTGCACCAAGAGAGTTTTCTTAACCTTTGGCAAGGCAGCAACCCTTAGCAGATGGCAATTCTCTAAAAAGGAGTAACTGTTGCTATCAGCCACCAACACTCCCAACTTCTGATGAAGTGTGAAACTTCAGGGGAAAAAAAAAATAAATGAATGCATATGTAGAAATTTTCACAATAAAGTTATCAATATATTCAGCTATGCACTATGAGTAAGACTTTTCCTACATAAGTTGGTGAAATTCAAGGTAGTAGGTAAAGCAAGGACAAAATATAAATTTGTATGGTAGGTTGGAAACAATACTATGTTCTGTGTGGTGAAAAACACTAAAATATCTTCCAAGTCATAATAAGATAACTCTTATAATAAGATAACTCTTAAAATTATCTTTATATAAATGTTGGATATCAAGAGATGTTTTATGCTTAGAGAGCACACCAAACAAGGAGAAGGGATTGAGCAAATATCTTCAGGCTTGGAGTTTTAGGTATAAATTGTGAGAGATGTGATTTGGCTCATGTTTTGTGTAAAGTTGTGCCAGATATGTTTTCCAGAAGTAGTGCTGGAAGTAGTGCAGGAAAATGTAGAGGAAGTAGTGCAGGAAAAGACTAAAATGTATGAGAGGAACAAATAAAATATTCATAGTATCATGCAAAAGTCTGAAATAAAGTGGTATGTCTCCAATCCTTGATTTAGGACCTATAGATGGTATATATTAAAAATATGGCATTTAGTTATAAGTGCTTTCAGTATTTGCTATTTATACTTTTTTTTTTTTACTTAGATATTGGTGACCTTTAAATTATAAAAGTACTTAAGTTCTCTATAATTTCAAAAGATTCTCTTTGGAAGATGGTAAAATGTGTACTCTATAATTTCCTCCACTTGTACTCTCCTTCCTCAATGACCTAATTTTGTCAGCTGTATTATTGCTTGTACATTTTAAAATTTTTATAATAATAACTTTCAGTTTTATGCTTATAATAGGTTCTTCCTATGCTTTGTCTTCAGAAAGAAAGTAAAAGTTAAAGACCAGTAAACATAGTTTACAATTGTATGATTATGTAACCTTTAGTCACTAAAGAACCAAGTCATTTAAATAAAATCTTAGAAAAACATCTACTGTGTCACCAGTTCTGGCTGCTTAGAGAAATATGTTCTGGAGAGGTGAGCAAGGTTACTCATTCAAATGGTGCTGCATATTTCCAAAGGTTCTTGTATGGCTTTGTTCTTTCCACAAATTTTCTAAACACCTTTATGTTTTATTCTGCATTAAAGAAGTTGATGCCTCTGCTCCATCACTAAAGTTACACCATATATTAACATATATTTATCTCGCTTTTTTTTTTTTTATCCAGCTGTTGCTTATATGCCCTACTTAAAATAGTTTCAGTGGAAGCAAGGGTCTTGTCTGCCTGTCACTGCTCGGTCCCCTGCACCTATCGTAGCATCCGCCACAACAAACACCCAATAATCATCAAATAAATCAAGCATATTAGTCATTGTAGTAAATTTACTCTCTTCTTGGAGTACCTTCTTCAACTTCCTGTTCTAGATGTTTGCCTTGCTTCCTAGGGCCAGTACTTTCTTCTTGACTGTCGTTCCCTTCACTTCCCACTATTTCTTGGAATTTATGCTGCATTCTCTCTTGATTTCCAATTTTGAATTTGTTGGCGTCCATCTTCCACTTTTTTCCTTTGATTTTACTTTTGATTTATTTTGTTTTGTTTCTGTGTAAGTGGTTGTGGTAGATGGAAAATTATGTACTCCATTTTAATTGGGTTCTTAATCTGCATTCCTGTGGGTAGGAACCCATTGTAAATAGGACCTCTTGGAAATGGTATTTTTAATTAAGGTGTTGCTAACTGAAGCAGGGTGGGGCTTAATCCGGATTCCTGGATCCTTTATAAGCAAAAGAAATTCAGACATGGTGAGAGAAAGTCACAGGGAGGAGCCAGAAACCAGAAGAAATGGAAACCAGAAGAGATAGGAGAGGATATTGCCACATGATGGCAAAGTCAAAGATCCCAGGGATTGCCGGTCAACCAGAATGCTACCCACCCTGAGTGGCAGCAGCCTCTGAGATTCTGAAACTAATTCTTGAATGTTAGTCTGGCATTTGACATGGCATGTAGTTTAAAATAATATTCCCTCAGAATCATGATATCATTTACCCACTGTCTTACAGTCAATTGCCAATCTGGTTCTTTTTCTTTTGCTGGCAATCCATTTTTGGTATCTGGAAAAAAAAAAAAATGCATCTTCTGTTTATTTTTGAGTTCAACTATTCCTAAGTGAATGTCTTTGGGAGGGTTTATTGTCTGGCAGGCTTTATTTAAAGGTGTGGAGTTAGGAGCAGGCAAATGGACAGCATCACCACTTGTTAAAATAAGCATCATTGTCTGTTTTATTCTTCTATTCCAGATCCCCTTTTAGGAACTCTAAACATGCATAAGAATATAATCTAGTTCTCTAAAGGGTAATCTATGGTTTTGGATTAAGTGCAACTACTGCAAATTCTAATCTGTGCAGAAATCTAAGGGGCTTGGGGAAGAACTTGGAAAAAGAGCTTTGATCCATGGACAGCCCTTTAATCAATGATTGTAACTGCTCTCTCATTGTGCTTCCTGTCTTCTAGACTTGCTGACAGAGCTTGGAGCCTTTCTAGTTTGCTCAGGGGAAGAATTGCCCCCACCTTGCCCAGAGTCTTCTTTGGTGAGTGTGTTTGGGGATCTGGCTTCCTCCATTCTTATTTATTTTTGGGGATTTCCTATCTTCTTTTGATTTTCTAGATAATTGTAAAATCACTTCTCTAATGATGAAGAACCTCATATCCATTTCTCAAGAGATGTGTGGAGCAAGTTGCAACACTGTGTTGTGAGAACACAGGCTCAGGCATAAAAGAAACTTTCAGCAAATGACCACTTTATTACTTACACAGCACAAAGGGCCCAAAAGACAGGGAAAGTGGTCCCATTATGACTGGTCCCCCATAAGGGTCAGCTGCTTGGGTCAGGGTCAGCAGATGATGGTTTTGCATGACCGCTTTGCGTCTGAGATGAGGGACATCTGTGCTGCCCCAGTGTTGGGTATTTATATACCTCAGGGGGAGGGGACACTACCATTGAGCCAAAAGCATGCATTAAGCAGCCTTTGTGCAGAATTTCCACCCTGGCAAGAAGGGGGATGTTTGTTCCCTGTTGTAGGTTCAAGGTGCAGTTAGGCCGTTTCATTTCTGGGTATCTTGTTTTTCATAGTTGAGCCCTAATGTCTCCCCCAGGCTTCTTGTGGTTTCTAGCAAAATGGAAACATACTGAACACCCTCATGAAAACAAACAGAAGGGGAAAGGAGGAGGGTCATTTGTATGGTTTAATAACTAACAGCAGACAAGGACTGGGAGATGACCAATGAGCATGTCTGTGACTTACCTATCAATATGTATGTATGTATGTAGTATATATTTGAATATATGTACACATATATGTGCATCTTCTATATTATTTTAATTGGATTTTAGGGGGTATAGCTAAGCATTTTCTTATTTTATCATTTGAACTGGAAATTCACACTAGATTTCTTTATGTGGTTTTCAGAAATGAATAACGATTTCAGTTTCTGACATTATATTATATACATTATATTTAATCTTTTAATAATTCATTTGGTTTTTTACTGCAGTGTAGCAGAGCACATACAGAGAGGAACGTATATTCCCATATACATACAAAAAAACTGCATGTCAGAGAATTTTTTGTTTCTGTTTTGCATGGAATTATTATCTTTATGTTTGCTTAATGTCAAATACTTGAATGCATCATGCTTTCACTATGTATTTAGTCACCTATTGACAAATTCTTATGTGGTCCAGAAATCATTTAGCTCAAAATGCCAGTGGGTCATTTGTTTGGTTTAATAACAGTTACTACAACTGATGGTACATATATATGTATTTTACAATTTTTATTAGAAAAGTTGTAGGTTTACAGAAAAATCATGCAGAAAATAGTTTCCACATACTCACCTTCACAAAAATATTTTTCCCTATTATTAATATTTGCATTAATTTGGCAACTTTGTTACAATTGATGAAACAATGTATTATAATTCTATTATTAAATATAGTCTACATTGGGGTTCACTGTACAGTCCTATGGTTTTTAAATTTTTATTCTAGTAACATATACAACCTAAAATTTCCTCTTTTAACCATTTTTGAATATATAATTTAGTGGTGTTAATTATATTCACCATGTTGTACTACTATAATGACCATCCATTACCAAAATATCCTATCACCCCAAACAGAAGCTCTGTATAAATTGAGCATTAACTCTCCATTCCATACCCCTACCCTGGCCCCTGCTAACCTCTATTCCAGTTTCTGACTACAAATTTGCTTATTCTAATTTTTTCGTATCAGTGAGATCATACAATAGTTGTCCTTTTGTGTCTGGCTTATCTCACTCAATATGATGTCTCCACGACTCATCCATATTTTCTCATGTATCAAAACTTCATTCCTTTTTATGGCTAGACAATATCTATCGCTAAACATGGTTGCTTCCATCTGTTGGCAATTGTGAAAATGCCGCTATGAGCATCAGTGTGCTGATTGCAGTTTGAGTTCTTGCTCTCAAGAGTTTGCACAATTTGCAAGATTTGTGGTTGGATTTAGAGGTATATGTCCCTCTACCCAAGATCCAAGGAGACTCTCCTTGGACCTATCTAATCAGTGACATGCCCCTTCTTGTCAGCAAAATAGCCTACTGTGTATCCCCAGGGAGTGGCCAGGGCTTAAAGACTCTAAATGAGATCACCTAAAAATTATACCAGTGATCCAGCCCAGGAAGCACAGGACAGCTCAATTCTTTTATATAATCTCATTAGGCTCTCTACTCACACAAGGTGAGAACTAAACCTACCACAGCCTTTCTCTTTTCAGAATTTTGTTTCCTATTTCTATCAAAACTGTTTTTGAAAACAGTGTGTAAATACTTATCAAATCATATGAAGAATTTAGATGCATATATAATCTCGGTTAACTTACCATTTTATAATATTTAAAAAGCTGAAGGTAGTATATGAATTGTTTATCAGGGGCTTTTATGGAATATGCAATGAAAAGTGCTGCATAATAAAATTGATATTCTTATTAGTACTGTTTTTTTGTAGATATTTCATACTTATGCCTAAATGATAAATACCATTATTAATGTCTACATCTGCCTAATTTGAGAGTCAATTCACATGACTTTTCTTAAAACAGAAGAAGCTTTGATAAATTGGGTTCATCAAAATTAAAAAAGTTTGTGCCTGAAAGAACACTATCAAAAAAGTGGAAAGATAATCCACAAGATGGGAAAAAACATTTGCAAATTATTTATCTGATAAGGCACTTTTCTCCGGAAAATATAAAGAACCCTTACAATTCAACAAATAAAAGGACAAATAACCCAATTTAAAAAGAGTACAATGGATTTGAATAGATATTTCTTCAAAGAAAATATACAAATGACCAGTCTGCACATAAAAAGATGCCTAATGTCATTAGTCATTAGAGAAATGCAAAGCAGAAGCCTAATGAATAACCACCTCACAACCATTAGAATGACTAAAATAAAAAAGACAGATAATCAAAAAAGTTTTGGCAAGGATGTCAAGAAATTGGTACCCTCATGCATTGGTGGTAGAAATATAAAATGGGGCAGCTACTGTGGAAAGCAAATTGGTAGCTTCTCAAAATGTTAAACATAGAATTACCATTAGACCCAGCAATTCTACTCCTGGGTTTACACCCAAGAGAAACGAAAATATGTCCATACATAAAAACTTGTACGTGAATATTCACAGCAGTATTATTCATAGCCCAAATGGAAACAACCCAAATGTCCATCAGATCATCAATGAATAAATTAAATATGGGGTATCCATACAATGGAATATTACTAGGTGACAAAAAGGAATGAATTACTGATACATGCTATAAAATGGTTAACCCTTGAAAACAGTAAGCCAATCACAGAAGACTATGTCCTGTATGATTCCATTTATATGAAATTTTCAGAATAGCAAAACCATAGATACAGAATGTAGGACAGTGGCTTATGGCTGGGATGGCTGGGGGAAAATGGGGAGTGAGTGCTCATTGATAAAACTTTCCTTTTTGGGGTGATAAAAATGTTCTAAAATTGATTGTGGTATTAGTTTCACAGATCTGTGACCATTTTAAAATCATTATATTGTGCATTTTAATGGGGCAAATTTTAAAGAATAGCTCAATGAAGCTATTACAAAAACACATCTTATTGTTTGTTTTAAATACAAAATAGAACAGCTGCACAATTCATCCAACCATTTCACATTGTTCTTTTCCTCTCCTCATATTAGGGAAACATTTCAGGAAGATAAATTGCTCAAAATTGAGATTTTATATTTCACAATGAGAGCAGGTTTTTGATATGCTCCTGGTTTTATATAAACCCCTTCCTTATGTAGAAATAACAGTAAACAATTCACATATGTAGCAGGATGCCAAAAAAAAAGGAACATTTCCTATCTCTCAGTTTTACGCAACTGAGCTCTCATAGTGGAAATAAATGAGTGACAAGTGCTCACACAATTTAAGGAGAGTCCTAGGCTTCTAAAGGAGTTACCAAAATAAAACAAAACCAGTTCAGAAATCTTCAGCGCTTTATCCATTTCTCTTGTACATAAAAGAAGGCAGAGTTTCCAGGGATGCTTTGAAGTAAATTCAAAGGATGAGAGGGCACTGTGTTATTCAGTCTCTGCAGAAATCTACTCTTTCCTCTCTTCAGTTTGGTTCCTACATGTTTATGATTGCCAAAAGATTTTTGATACACTTTAATTCTATTTTTTTAAATTTTTTGACCATTTAATGTTTAATTGGTATAAAGAAGGATAGGGTTTTTCTTGGATTGATATTGTGAAAAGTGCAATTGAAGGTAGGTAGACAGTGCCTCCTAATCTGGCTTGTTCCTGTTGGGAAAAAAAAAAACAATCCTAAGTGAAGAGAAGGAAACAATGCATTACGAATTATAAAGGGAATGGCAAATGGTGGGCTAGATAATCCCTAAAGCACTTACTGCATCTATTACTCTACTATATATTTATTCTCAAAACATTTATTTCAGGCTTCATGTTCTTCAGTGTTTTATTTATTTTGTTATCATGTTCCCTAAATGAATATTGAAAAATCATTAATCCCTCACATATTTTCAGATTCATGCCATGTAGTAGAATCCTGAACAGGAAACAGGTCACAGTCAGTAAGGAATTAGGGAGGGTATATTTACCAAGAGATTATTTATAAAAGTGTGGATGGGTATAGGGAAACCTCAAGGGTTAATTCAGGAACTTGGGGTTAGCAGCAGCAGAATTCTCACCACCCCTAAGCTTGGAGGGACACTGGGAAGGTGAGTTTACTGGAATTTCTATCCCAATGTAAAATATTTTTATTTGCTAAAGTTTTAATTGACCCCCCCTCAGAGTTTTCTCCGATATCTATTTAAATTGAAATTTAATTTTTATAATTTCCTGTGACCACGGGAAATACATTTTTTTTCCTGCATTAGTGTAAGATCAAAACAATCAAAAAATACTGCTAGAATGGCACAGAGTTCAGCAGCTATTGTATTCCTCTTTTCCTCCTCTGTAGACTTCAAAAAATGGGAAACTTTGTTCATATGGTTGAGACAGGAAGATTAATATTAGACTGGAAGATTAATATTAGACATGGCAGTGGCACTCAGTTTTCTAAAGTCCTTTGTCACTGGACAATAGGCCTGATCAGAGGGTACCAAGACACTGGACATTTCAGACTCAGTGATAAACTACAAATACTGTCTTGATCAAATTACTTCACCTTTGTTAATAAAGGTCACAAGTTTCTTCTGCAGATGACAACTTGCTTTCTCAGTGTAGTCTCCCCAAGAAAGAACTGGTTCAGGTGAGTTTTGGAGACAGAAAAAGACTTTCATCAACCTCCCACTGTGTAGTATAAGAGGAACCAAGTTCTCTCCTACAACAACGGGCCGAATCTTAAAGCAGCATAAGTCATTTTCAGTGATCAACATCTGCATCCTCAAATTGGCCAGCAATTGTTGGTGTGGTGTGTGTCTAACTGCGTGCATCCCATCTTCCTAATCTCTTACTGAGTCTTCTGTCAGGACCTAGCCATGTTTTACTGGCTGTTCACAGATGGAGAAAGTGCTCCTTCCAATCTCTAATGCAGCTTGGTTTTCTGCTGCTAAGTAGGATAGTCCTTCCTCATAGGTGTAAAACATAGGGATGTCTGCCTGCCCTTGTTCATTGCTTCTACATCGTACCCATCTCCACCATAAACATCCGAATCTTCATCCCCGGGATCTGGATGCAGAGCCTGGCATTCACACCTTGTGTACACTGCTTCAGGTGCTGATTTATCATTAGGCACCAATCTAAACTCAGCCATAGGTTCATCAGCATCATCCCTGTCTTCCTCTTCATCAGCAACATATTCTTTTGATTCTTCTCTAACTTTGGCATTCACGGTAACATACAAATACCCTGGTGGATAGGCATATAGGTCCCTAGACACAGCATGTAAACTGATGATGGGCTGTTCTAGAGCGAACCTAACCCAGAGCTATCTAACCAAGACAGGTGATTCTCAGCGACACAAAGGGAGCAGGCCCTTCCTGTCTGGTACAGTTTCGGTATCTGGTACCTGCTGCCGGGGCCCCGTAGTCAGGCCAGGTGACAGAGCTCTTTTGAGGAAACTCATCACATTAGGGAACACTAAGACACAGGCCCAGAGGGAGCTAAGGTGACAGCCACCCCACCTCCATTTTTTTAACTTTGTATTAATTGAACTTTTATTTTGAGATTTTTATAGATGCACATGCACCAGTAAGACATAATACAGAGAAGTATTGTGTATTCTTGATCTCCTTTCCCCTAGTGATAACATCTTGCAAAACCATAGCACAGTATCACAGCCAGAATGTTAACATGGGCATTGATACAATCCACGTTCATATTTCCCCAGTTTTATTCACTGAAACCAGGGATGTGTGTATGTGTTTAGTTTTATGAAATTTTATCACATGCTTAGGTTCATGCATCCATCGACACAGTCAAGATACAGAATATTTCCTTCGACACAAAAACTGTGTTGCCATTTTTATAACCACAACCACATCCCTCCCACACCCATTCCCTCCTTAATCCCCAACAACCCCTAACCTCTCTCCACTTCTGTAACTTTGTCATATGAAGAATGTTATATAAATGGAATCATACAGTAGGAATACTTTTGGGGTTGGCTATTTCTACTCAGTCTAATTCAGTAAGATTCATCCAACTGGTCTGTATGTATCAAGAATTTGTTCCTCGTAATTGCTGAGTAGTATTGCATGGAATGGATGTACCACAGTTTGTTTAACCATTCACTTGTTGAAGGACATCTGGGTTGTTTTCAGATTTGGGCTCTTAACAAATAAAGCTGCTATAAATATTCATGTACAGATTTTTGAGGGAATAAATTTCCATTTCTCTGTGATATATGCCCAGTTGTGCAATTTCTGGGTCATATGGTGATTGCATGTTAAGTTTTATAAGAAGATATCAGAATGGCTGAAATAAAAAAAATAAAATAATGACAATACCAAGTGCTGCAGAGGATGCAAGGAAGCTGGATCAATCATAAATTACAGGTGGGAATGCAAAATGGCACAGCCACTCTGGAAAACAGTTTGGCAGTTTCTTCACTGTTTAAAACTCCTTTAAACTTACATTGTGGCCCACTGCTGTTCCTTTTATATTATGGGCCTTGTTTTCCTGCCACTCTTTCTCCTCTTCACAGTCCAAATGAGTGAGTGATAGATGACCTGCTAGCCAACCTCTAGCACATGTTTCCAACAATGCTGACAAGAGAGAGAGGAAATTGCTTACAATGTAGATATACATTAACAAAGCAGTTTTTCACAGATGTCTTTGAGGAGTCTTTGTAAGTGACTGCAGCCATTGTAAATACACAACAGAAGAAAACGCTAAACCTTGTAAAACATGGCCTATTCATTATAAAATGCTTTTGTAGCATAATGTTAGTGCATATTTCAAAAGGTTTTTAAACCACAAAAGGAAAATGCTTTACATCTGATGAAACAGAGAAGGTTATTAATGGAGACTGAAGAATACAGAAAACAGCTGCTTAAGGAAAAATACTGCAAAATGCCTTAGTTATTTTATCTACATCCTTTATCTTGAATCTTGCAGTAAAAATGGGATTTTCTAAACACTAACTCCACAACAAATATATTGAAAACTATAATATATAAAAAGAGATTAAAATAATCAATGTATTATCATATGATATAAATAAATTTGTGAATTTATGTAAGAAGGACCATTACCACAATTATAATATTTGCAATTTACATTTTGACAACTGGGGAGAAGACATGTACATAGAGTCACTTATTCTCCATGACAGATATGGAGATAAACATCTCAAAAAAGTAAATATACATAGATATTAAAAGCATGTCATAAGACGTGAAAATTACCGTGATATAAAATATATCATGAGAACCATTTGAAAGTCTAAAGTTTAAATTTGGGCCCAAAATAAAACATGTACAGATTCTTCCATTTTCCTTTTTTTAATATTCTTTCTAGAAGAATTCAAAATCAGATATAAGCAAAAGACTAAGGCAACAGTTCAGAGGGAATTATTAAAAATTTAGTTGTTTTGTCACATTCTTTTAAAATATCATCATAGCATGGAGTTCTTAATATTTCCCTAGATCCATCTATACAACAGTATTTTGAATAGCCACATAGTACTCCATTGACTGAATATATTCTAAATTAAATAAGCCATTCATACTTTAGTTAATTAAAAATGTTTAGTTATCAGAAAAACATTGCCATGTCCATGTTGGTATATATACACACATATATATATATATGTATGTACATATATATATATATGTATGTGTATATGTATGAGCAAACACACACACACACATCATGCTCACGTATACATATACTTTTGGGCACTTGTCTAATTATTTGCTTGCAAAAAGCTCCTAGCATATGGAAAAGGGCAATGCCGTTTTTTCATAATTAAAGTTTTGAAACATATTGCCTAATTTCCTTAAAGAAAAGTGGCCCAATTTGCATTCCAACTGGCAGTATATATTCCTGTTTGTTGATTCTCATCCAAACAATCATTGAGCATTGTCATTATTTACTATTCTGATAGGGAAAACTGTTATTTTAATTTCCATCTCTTTCATTGGTATTGAATTTAAGAAGTATTTCATATGTTAATTAGCCATTTTGATTTCTCTTTTATAAAATGTGTATACATATCATTTCCTTTGAAGTGTCTTTATTGAGATGCTGATATTTTCTAATTAA
The DNA here is from genome assembly GCF_015220235.1 of Choloepus didactylus. NCBI lineage: Eukaryota > Metazoa > Chordata > Mammalia > Pilosa > Megalonychidae > Choloepus > Choloepus didactylus. Next base: position 77,582,019 of record NC_051321.1, on the reverse strand, counting down.
TTTATAAATGTTTTCCAACATATACGTGCATGTATTTTGTAAATATTTCCCAGTTTGTCATTTTACTTAAGGTTTTTACAAGCATATCAAATTCTTAATTTTTCTATGGCAAAAATGTATGTTTTTACTTTTTTATGTGTTGCTCTAGGAATTATACTTAGATGGCTATCTCCAAAGAAAAACAAAGGAAATATCCACATTTATTTTCTCTTCTAATTATATTGATGTCATGTTTTATATCTAAAAGCTTTTTCATTTCAAATTACTTTTGGGGATGTTGTAAAGATTTCTTTCACATTTTTAGTGCTTAGTTTTTATTATACAAGATAAAATTCATAATTATTGATGAGTTATAACAAGTCCCTTGATATTTTTATTGGAAGTTTGGTAAAACTGTAAGATTTGGAAAAGATATCATATTTTTATAGTTTTGATTATTCCCATTCATGAACATGATATTTCTCTCTAGGTTTTCAAGCTTAAAACTTATTTTACAATGTTTTTTTAAAAATATTTTTCAGCTACATATGCATTTGTTATTTTAATGTGAATTTTCTATTTTCCTATTGTATTTTAGAATTACTTATGCTTTATAAAGAGCCAACTTTTAATATTTTTTGCTTTATTTGTTAAATTCATCCATTTTAAAAAGTAGATATAACATTTTTGACACTTTTGCATAGGTTCTGAACAAAATTGTCTTTAATGGATTAATATAAAAATTGGCTTAGTATATAAAATCAAAATTCCATCTTAAAATTTTATTTCATTCAGCTTCCTTCTGTGCATAAATATTGGTAATTTAGTGATATGTCTTGATCAAAAATAAGAACTTTTAAATTATACAGGACTCATTTTGAACCACCAATATGAATAATTGCATAAACTTGGACAAATACCATAACCTCTGTGCAGTAGTTTAGAATAATACTTAACACATAGGAAAGTGTAAGGATTGAATGAAAGAATATTAAAATTTAGAGTATAGTATTTGACTATTTGAAGCCACTTACAATTCTGCATTCCCTTAACTTGCCAGGGTTTTCAGTCTGTAGTTCGTCAACACATAATTTTGAGCACCTACGCTGCACCAAGGACTGATGAAGCAAGGTATTCCATTAAGGGGCTTAAATTAATTAAATCTTAAAGATGGCAGGGGGTATGGAGGAGGAAGGGGAAAAGGCAATAAACAGAGTAATCAATTAAACATCTGGGTAGTTTGCATACTGAAAAGTTCTGAGAAATACCACAAAAAATAAAGAGGGTAATATATGGAGAGTGGCTGGAGTTAAGGTGGTTTGGCTCGTAGAGGGTTTGGGGAAAGTGTCTGTGTGAGTCAGCTCTCACTAAGGTTGGAAAGAGAAATAATTTAAAAAGATCAGGTAACAGTAACTTACAAGAGGAACATCTGGTGAAATGACAATCAGGTCCCTCTCAATAACGTAAAGAAGAAAATCTTGACGGGAACAAAGCGAACAGATAATTTGAAGAAATCCTATTGGAAATCAAATTACAACAATAACAAATGACTTGAGATACTTCTAGTGAATTGTCCCGGCCGGCGGGACGTTCAACGGAAGCTCCAAATCCTGTGAGGGAGGAATGGTATGGGACAAGAGACACGAGGAATGACAGCAAGACAGGTTTCTGATCAAGCTGCAAAACTTTATTGAAGAGGCAGGGTATATATACCCTAAGGTAGAGGGAGTGGCTAGTACGAACGGGTGGCGGCCTAGGATTGGCTGCTGCTGTTGCTAGGGCGGATGGCAGATGTAAGGCTAGCACAGGATTGGTAGATGCTGTTGCCGGGTAGAAGGCAGGTAGTAAAGCTAGCACCCTAGATGTGAATCTTAGGCGCAAACGGCTATCACTTCCATAGAAGGCTGAGGGCAACTTAAACTGTTGTTACATCAGCCCCAGCTGTCATGTTGCATATCTCCAGCATCGCTGAGGGTGGATTTTATACATGCTACCTTAATCGTCCCCAACATCTCCTCCCTTTGTTTTTCAAAAGGATGGAGGAAGAATGCTGATCGAGCACTCTTCTGGCATTAACCTGCTGGGGGAAATAGAGGCCTCATTCCCCAAGTTGTTTGTGGCTCTGTTTTTCTGGGGAGGGGAGTTTTTGGCAGAGCAAAACCCCTATGCAAATGAGGCATATTTCTCAAGGAGCTCGAAAATGGCCTTTAGTTGCTTTGGCCCTCCTTTGCAGTGCTTTGCCTCGCACCCAGCGGTACCAATCATAGCATACGCTAGAAGCATATTTTCGAGTTATATGCTGCTCCCGTAGGAGGGGGATTCTTACCCGTAAGGGTGGGTAGCAGTCAGATGATCTGGATCCAAACCCTGGTCAGCGAGGTGAAGCCGGTGATAATGCACTTGAATAGGCTTGCTTAGGGCAGAGTCAATTTGATCCTTAACTAGCTGTATTATTCTTTTTATGGCCCAAGGAGCAAAAGATATTATAAGGATTATGGTTATTAAGGGGCCTAGTATAGGAAGGAGGTAAGGGAGGATTCCATTAAGTCCCCAGGAGATACCCCCTTGGGTTTCTCGCTCACGTTTGCGATTTTCAATTCCTTCCCTAAGTTTGGTCATAGAATCCTTAACTATGCCAGAATGGTCAGCGTAAAAGCAACATTCCTCACCTAGCGCAGCACAAAGCCCTCCTTGCTTAAGGAAGAGCAGATCTAAGCCTCTCCTGTTTTGGAGAACAACCTCCGATAGGGACGTAAGGGATTTTTCAAGATGGGTAATGGAGGTTTCAATGCGGGCTAAATCTTCGTCTATAGCAGCTCTTAGGTGGGAGAAGCCTTGGTTTTGGAGAACAACAGAGGCGATTCCGGTGCCTAGGCCAGTAATACCTAAAAGAGAAGCAATAGTAACAACCGTAACAAGTTCTCTTTTCTTTCTTAGCATGGCTGGAGACTGCGCGACCAAGTGGTGATAAAGGTCTTCCTCTGTATGAAAGAGGACATGGGGTAACACAGCCACTAAGAGGCACATTTCCCCTGTTTCAATTAGGGCTTTTGCTGATACGCAAGGAGTAAGCCCCGTAGAAGAGCACAGCCATTTTGCCCCTGTTGGGGGGATATAGAATTTACCAGGCGATGGAGAGGACGACTGTGCACAGACTGTTTTTAAGGAGGCAGAAATATTACCAATACAATGCCCAGAGTGAAGAACAGATTGCATGGTGAGACCGATTTTTCTTGCATTCCAAGGGCATTGAGAAGGATTGTCTTCATTAGAAGTATTAAATGTAACATTAAGAGCTATAGCATCATAATAAGGAGGCTTGGCAGAGAAACACAGCCAACAACTACGAGTAAAATTAGGCTGGGAGGAGTTTAGAGAGAGAAAGGTGGCTTGGAGTAGTGGCCAAAGCGGGCTGTCAAATGATATGGACGGGCTTGAGGACGACAATATTGGAATGCTAATAAAAGGGGGAGTAGTGGGGTGAATTTTGGAAAGATTTGTACGGGGCGTGCTCGGGATAGGAGGGGTAGCTGGAGGCGCGAGCACTACATTTGGTCCAATGGCAGAAGGTTTTTGCTGTACTGCTTCCTTCTTTATTAGAATAAGGCTTCCTGGGTCGGTTGATGAAAATAAGTAGATTCTAAAGCCCCATGTCCGACCGTTTAACCAAGAGTTATCAGTGGGGAGTTGTACGGTGAGATTTAATTTTTCACAATTTGAGTCACCAAATGTAGATAAGGTGGTGCGTTTACCGAGTGTGCAGCCAAGGGGGGACCATTTTAAAGTTAGGTAGTGATCAGGGGCGGAAGGTTTCCAATTAGTAGCTAATGTTTCACACCCCCAGTATGCACAATAGTACTGGTTGGGAGTATTGCAATATTGTTTTCTGGGGTTGGAGGCCGGGCACATGTAATATTGGGCTTTGTTAAGGCATGGTGTGCCGTCTGAACATTTAATTAGATCACTGGCATAAACAAGGAAGGAGGGGCGTCCTGCTGTAATTTGGGTTTGTATAACTGTGGAATCTTCCCATCGTGCTAAGGTCCATTTCCAAGGCTGATGGGGGTTGGAGTTGCCGAAGGTGGCATGCACACTTTGCAGGAGAAAATATAAGGCGGCAACTTTAAATGGCAGTAGGCATAAGAAAGCCATACTAATAGAGGCTATAGGTTCTTCCCTGTTAAGGGAGACAAGCTAGCAAAGTAATACACCCTACAACGCACAAATATGCTATAGCAAGCAGGGATCTTTCTAACGGATTCCAATCTTTCGGGGCAACGGTTGCTAATCCGGCTGCAAACAGCAAAGCCAGAAGACCAATTAAAAAAAGCCAATAGTAATTCAAGTGGTAATTCATGTGATTAGTTATGGAATAAACCTGTAAGCAGGACTTCTTTCCACTTCCGGTTGTGTGCGGACTGGTTGTCTCCGGATGGGTTATAGCAGGAGTTATTGATGCGCTGGAAGAGAAAAGAAAGATATTTTTCTCAGGGAGAGGCTTCTACCCTGGAAAGGTTATTATTAAGAGGAGGGGAGGGAAGTGTCTCAGGGGTTTGTTTCGGCAATGAAGAATTAATATGTTTTATCAGCCGTTCTGGAAGCCAGCGAGGACCTTCCCTCTTTTGATCGTATATGCAAGCAGAGCCTCGTCCCCAAATAATCACGGGGTCAGGCCCATTCCATTCTGACGTTAAGGGGTCACGCCACATAACAGTGGCTTGTTGCGTTTGCGTTTTGGGATGCCAATGTCTGTCAGCTGCAGATTGTCCTTCATCATCCAGAGTTAGGAAGTTAAGAACAAAAAGAGCGTGATGTAAAAGGTCTCGAGGTCGTTGTTTGGTGAGATTGAGAGTACTTTCGGCTAAACGGCACAGGGTATTTTTTAAGGTGCGATGTGCTCATTCTACCATTCCTTGCCCCTGGGGGTTATACGGTATTCCCGTGATATGCTTAATTTGTAATTGTTGACAGAAGGTTTGAAAATTTTTTCCAGTATATCCAGGCCCATTGTCTGTGGGGCCGGCCCCATTGGAAGTTTCCCTGAGGCCTAGGCGTAAGGGGTTGGCCATTTATGTCTGTCTGAGAATGGCATTCAGACACCCAGTGAAACCCTCTTTTACAGCGGGGACAAATAGAGGATGGTAATAGGGGTTGGTTGATAGTGGGTAAGGGGGAATTGAGCCTGCTTATCACTTTGATGGTAGGGACTTTGACCTAAAAATTTATTTAAGGTCCAAGTTTTAGAAGTGGCCTTACGGGCATTGCGGGTGGCATATTTTTTACAATGCTCCTCATAATCAGATTTCCATAACAGGAAATCACCGCCAGACAAGGCAGCTCTGGCTAGCTGGAACCAATCGTTAGGAATAAGTTCCTTTTCACTAAGGCTTTCCAGCAGGGCGAGCGTGAAGGGAGCGGTAGCGCCATAATCACTCACTGCCTTTTTTAATTTCTCTAGATATGTTAGACTAAGATTTTTATATTTAGCAGTTGAGGTGGAACTAGCTTCCTCCTGCTCTCCTTCGCTAGAGTCGGGGGAATCTGATTTATTACTCTCCTCGCTATCGCTACCAGAATCGCCATTTTTGGAACCCGCGACACCATGTTGAGAACCGGCGGCGCCCTTTTGGGAGCCGGCGACGCCATTTTGAGAATCTCGAGTCTGACTACGCGTAACCGGAAAAGCATAGGCGCGGCGAGTACAATGGAGGCGCGATGAGCGGGCATTTTCTGGAAGCGAAAGGGCTGCAATGCTTTGAGTTGCCGACCAGAGGTCGGCGAGCAGATCGGCGGTATGCTGCCGCTCCTGTTTAAAAGTTTCTCTAAAATTATCGGCGTGTAGCCGGAGATTTTCTGTGGCTTCTTCTAAAGCATGAAACTGAGATAAGGGCATGACTGGATAAAAATGAGAATATGGTTTGAAAAAATCGGGTGCATAAGGGGGTGGCCGAAACGGAGGAAGGGAGTTGTTTTCTAAAGAGGGAGAAATTTTAACCTCCGGTCCCTCCAAAGTGGGAGAAATTTTAGCCTTTGGTTTGATTTCATACTGATCGGGCGACAAACTGACTTGACTGGTTGGGGTATTTGGCCTATCCCTGTTAGAATTTTCGTTTAAAGGATATTCAGGCATGTTAATAATTACTGAGCCGCATGCTGAAGCAGGGCGAGAGTGCTCTCTCAAAGCTTCCTCTCCTAATTTACAGAGGTTTTGAACGTCTGGAGCTGAAGAGTGAACTTTTAGAATTTCATTAATTAGGTTCCAATAAGAAAAGGCAGTAACCGGGACCTTTTCAGGACCAAAGGTTCGAAAATAATCTTTTAAACAATCTCCAACTCTTAGCCAGCACTGGTGATCTATAGTACCTTCTTGAGGGAACCAAGGGCAGGTTTGTAACAGAAAATTAAAAAAGCGCGTGAGATCTTTTTTCTTTACTCGTGTTCCTCGTGCCTTGAGTGATTGCTTAACTTGACTAACATATAATTCATGTTGGGAAATTCCTTGTCCCATGATAAGGGTGGGGGGGGCTTACCTTTTGTTGCTTTCTTTTCTTCTTCTTTCCTTTCGCCGGCACTGATCGACTGGTGAACGGATCTGTCTCGCGAGCGCGCTTCCCCGCGGTGATCCCTGGTGTGGTTTTCTTTGTTTCTTTGACTGCTGAACGGATCTGTCTCGCGACCGAGTTTATTCGCGGCGATCCCGGGTGCGGTGAGTGTGAGGTACCTCTCTCCTTGAGTGCGGCGTTCCGTCTCTCACAGAACCTCGAGCCCCACGTTGGGCGCCAGTTTGTCCCGGCCGGCGGGACGTTCAACGGAAGCTCCAAATCCTGTGAGGGAGGAATGGTATGGGACAAGAGACACGAGGAATGACAGCAAGACAGGTTTCTGATCAAGCTGCAAAACTTTATTGAAGAGGCAGGGTATATATACCCTAAGGTAGAGGGAGTGGCTAGTACGAACGGGTGGCGGCCTAGGATTGGCTGCTGCTGTTGCTAGGGCGGATGGCAGATGTAAGGCTAGCACAGGATTGGTAGATGCTGTTGCCGGGTAGAAGGCAGGTAGTAAAGCTAGCACCCTAGATGTGAATCTTAGGCGCAAACGGCTATCACTTCCATAGAAGGCTGAGGGCAACTTAAACTGTTGTTACATTAGCCCCAGCTATTATGTTGCATATCTCCAGCATCGCTGAGGGTGGATTTTATACATGCTACCTTAATCGTCCCCAACAGTGAATGCTGATGAAACTAACAAGTTGAAATTAATAAGAGATAACATAAAAGATGTAGAGGGCAAGACTGTTCAATTTTAGGGTAATTGACCTTAAAATAAAAAACTCATAAAATGTATGTTAACTAAAAAGGAAGATACAATATAAGAGAATATCTTTGAAGAGAAGGAGTTGACTCCATAATTCAAGACTATTGTCTGTTTCAGAAAATAAATAGAATTTGGGGCAAAAAAAAAAATTCAATAGCTAAGGTATTGAATTACAAGGTTTCTTTAAGGCAGATAATAAGTAAAAATAGTCATTTACCAGGAGGAAAAGTCAAATTGGCATTAGAGTTCTTCATAAATATTCAATCCCAGATCATTCTACAATTTTACAATGTCCATAACTTCAGGAGGCAAAGGTATGTGACCCAAGGTAATAATTTCCAACAATGTTGTCTTTTGTCTTTTGCATATACATTTACAATTGACCCATTTTCTCAAGCATTTAAGAAATTAGAGGAAACCCCATGTATGAGAGCTTCTTGGGGAAAAATATGCTTTATGAAGAAATCCAAACAAATCAGGATTGAAGAAGTTGTGGTAAATCAATGAAAGTTTAGTTAATGTTTGCATGTTAATGTTTACATGGAACTAAGGTTAAACAATGAAGACATTATGTTTACAGAACAGAAGGCATATGTTATGAATCTTGGCAGTGAAAGAATAATGATTTAATACAAATTTTGAATGATAGTGTAGTGAAGGTGGAAGGAAGGATAAGAATGCTAATTTCTTGATATTTAATAGAAGAGAATTAAACAGATATTCTCTAAAATTAAACCACGTAGCTAAAGTAATTTATTTTTAAAAAACATTTTTCTTAACTTTAGGAAATCATTATGCAACAAATTTCTTTTTGATGACATTTATTTCAACTTTAGTGGTTACCTTGGTTTTATATCAGGAATATATTTTGTTTCTCTTAAGTGTAAAGAGGCTGTATTTAGTACATTTTCCCCGAATTATCTTGGTCTGTCTTTCTATTTATTCATTCTCATTGAGAGAGGCCTGAAATAATATTTTCCTCATAATATTTATGGTTATTGTTAGGTGTAGGATTTGGGTCAATATTATGCTTTCATTTTAATATCATTTAAAATGATTTAAAATACATATATCTTTAAAGAGTACCAGGTAAAATTTAATTTCCTCATTATATATCAAATGATCAATTCTTTATGTTTCTTGTTCCTGCCTATATCATACTGAATTAGTACAGCCAGAAAGGCCAGCCGTCAATTTCTCCATGTTCATTCTTCCCAATGTCAGAATGCCAGCAATCATTCAAAGGTTAGCAAGGAATAACAAGAAGCCTTTTAAGTAATTGCTCTACATACATCTATCAGAGTTGTTGATATGCTGATAAGTCCTAAGAAACTTGTTGCTCTCCAGTGATGACAAGAACTCTTGGATGTGTCAGTCAGATCCTGTTACTGTAACTATTTCCCATATTGTCATAGTTAAACTGAGGTTGCAGCTTTATCACAATAAGCATGTTATAATTAGTCCTACCAACAGCTCATTGTGAAGAAGGCCATGGAGTTATCTGAAACTCATTGTTTTGTGGCTACCAAGGCATGTCTTCTCTCTCCTGCCTGGAACTGGAAATTTAACTGATAGATGAACATTTACTAGTTTTATGTCTTTTTTAAAAAAAAATGCAATTTTATTGAGGTATATTCACATACTATACAATCATCCAAAGTGTACCAACAGTTGTTCACAGTATCATCATATAGTTGTTCATTCATCACCACAATCAATTTTTTGAACATTTTCATTACTCCAAGAAATAAGAATGAAGATAAGAATAAAAATAAAAATAAAAGTAAGAAAGAACACCCAAAACATCTCCCACTCCTTTTCTGCCCCTATTATTCATTTACTTTTCGGCCCCTTTTTCTACTCATCTGTCCATACACTGGATAAAGGGAGTGTGAGCCATAATGTTTTCACAGTCACACAGTCACACCATATAAGCTATATAGTTATAGGATTGTCTTCAAGAATCAAAGCTACTGGATTGCAGTTCAACGGTTTCTGGTATTTCCTTCTAGCTATTTTAATACACTAAAAACTAAAAAGGGATATCTATAAAATGCACAAGAATAACCTCCAGAATGACCTCATGACTCCATTGGATGTCTCTCAGCCATTGACCTTTATATTGTTTCATTTCTCTTCCCCCTTTTGGTCAAGAAGGCTTTCTCAATCCCACTATGCCAGGTCCAGGCCTATCCCTGGGAATCATGCCGCATGTTGCCAGGGAGATTTACACCCCGGGAGTCACATCCCACATAGGTGGGAGGGCAATGAGTTTACCTGCAGTGTTGGCTTAGAGAGAGAGGCCACATCTGAGCAAAGAAGGAGATTCTCTTGGGGTGATTCTTTGGCGTAATTATAAGTAGCTTAGCCTCTCCTTTGCAGTAACAGGCTTCATAAGGGCAAGCCCCAAGGCTTGTGGCATGGTCTACTACAGTGGTTGTCCCCAATGCTTGTGAGAATATTAGGAATTCCCCAGGTGGGGAAGTTTAATATTTCCAATTTTTCCCCAGTCCCTCAAGGGGGCTTTGCAAATACATTTTTATTCTCTGCCAAAATTACTCTGGAATGTATCAGGACTTCACGCTAACCTGTACAAACCAACTAGATCTCACCCCCATTCAAGGTTCCATGTTATTATGGTGTTTGAATAAACTGACCATACAAGTTACATTATATAGTGTGCTGCAAAAAAATACAGATTTTCTACCAAATAAACATCTTTTCCTTTGGTCTCACATAGAATTTGAAGTTTTAAAACGCAGTAAATATCATCCTTTTCCCTTTAGTTTGGTTTCCCTTAGTCCTAACCAAGTTCCTTTTGTTCATATCTCTAATTAAAGTCTGATCTCTTTTTCAGCTTGTTTTACATTTGCTGTATGGGGTCATGCTGGCGTTAACAGCTGCTGAACTCTGGCTTTGAGTCTCAGGTGTCACACCAATACCCAAAGTTCCAGGAACTGACCAAGTTATACACAAACAGCGAACAGCTCATCACCTCAGAATTTAGAAATAACCATTACAACTCAGGAATAGATGTGACTGCTATCAGAGCTTACAATCTAGGAACCTTTACCATAAGCCTTCCCCTGATAACCTATGCCCTCAGATTCAATTCTCAGAGTTTACACAGTATAGTTAGTCCATATTAGTGAGGTGTATAATGTTTATGTTTTCAATTCTGGCTTATTTCACTCAACATACTGTCCTCGAAGTCCATTTACCTAGTTGCATACCTCACAACTTCATTTCTTCTTGCTGCCGCTCAATATTCCATTGAATTTATACACCACAGTTCACCATTCCATTTATCAGTCAATGTACCCTTAGGTCACCTCCATCCATTGTGAATCATGAATACGGCTGCCATAAACACCAGTGTGAAATGCCCATTCATGTCCCTGCTCTCAGTTCTTCCAAGTATATACCCAATAATGGGGTTACAGGACCATATGGCAACCCCATACTTAGCTTCCTCTGGACCCACCACACTGCCCTCCAGATGGGCTGCACCATTCTACTTCCCTACCAACAGTGAATGGGTACATCCCTCTCTTCACATTTTCTCCAGGACTTTTAAACAGTTTTATTCACACACCAAACAATCCATTCTACATAAACAATCAATGATTCCTGGTACAGTCACATAGCTATGCATTCACCTCCACAACATGCATGAGGACATTTCCATTTCCTCCACAAAGAAAGAGAAAAAGGAGGAAAAAAAATGAAGAATAAAAATATAAAAGATAGAAGAAAAATAAAAATAAAGTAAAATACAATGAAAAGGTCAGACAATATCACCACCACCAAGAATCCATATCACTCCATTATAGCCCCCTCTTATAGACATGTAACTTTGATATATTATTGCCTTTGTTACAATTATGGAAGCATCTTACAATGTGACCATTAACTATAGACTCTAGTTTGCTTTGATTGTATTTTTTTTCCCTTGTACCATCCAATTTTCAACACCTTGCAATGTTGACATTCGTTTGTTCTCCCTCTTTTATAGACATTCTTATATTTCTACATTTAATCACCATCATTGACCACTCTAGGTTTCACTAAGTTTGACAATCCCAGTCTTTAGCTTCTTTATTTATTTATTTATTTATTTATTTATTTATTTTTTAAATCATTTTATTGAGATATATTCACATACCACGCAGTCATACAAAACAAATTGTACTTTCGATTGTTTACAGTACCATTACATAGTTGTACATTCATCACCTAAATCAATCCCTGACACCTTCATTAGCACACACACAAAAATAACAAGAATAATAATTAGAGTGAAAAAGAGCAATTGAAGTAAAAAAGAACACTGGGTACCTTTGTCTGTTTGTTTCCTTCCCCTATTTTTCTACTCATCCATCCATAAACTAGACAAAGTGGAGTGTGGTCCTTATGGCTTTCCCAATCCCATTGACACCCCTCATAAGCTACATTTTTATACAACTGTCTTCGAGATTCATGGGTTCTGGGTTGTAGTTTGATAGTTTCAGGTATCCACCACCAGCTACCCCAATTCTTTAGAACCTAAAAAGGGTTGTCTAAAGTGTGCGTAAGAGTGCCCACCAGAGTGACCTCTCGGCTTCTTTTGGAATCTCTCTGCCACTGAAGCTTATTTCATTTCCTTTCACATCCCCCTTTTGGTCAAGAAGATGTTCTCTGTCCCACGATGCCGGGTCTACATTCCTCCCCGGGAGTCATATTCCACGTTGCCAGGGAGATTCACTCCCCTGGGTGTCTGATCCCACGTAGGGGGGAGGGCAGTGATTTCACCTTTCAAGTTGGCTTAGCTAGAGAGAGAGGGCCACATCTGAGCAACAAAGAGGCATTCAGGAGGAGACTCTTAGGCACAAATATAGGGAGGCCTAGCCTCTCCTTTGCAGCAACCGTCTTCCCAAGGGTAAAACTTATGGTAGAGGGCTCAACCCATCAAACCACCAGTCCCCTATGTCTGTGGTCATGTTAGCAACCATGGAGGTGGGGTAGGCGAATACCCCTGCATTCTCCACAGGCTCCTCAAGGGGGCACTACATCATTTTTTTTCCTTGTTTTTCTTTCTTTCTTTTTTTTTTTTTTTAACTTTCCCTTCTTTTTTAAATCAACTGTATGAAAAAAAAAGTTAAAAAGAAAACAAACATACAGTAAAAGAACATTTCAAAGAGACCATAACAAGGGAGTAAGAAAAAGACAACTAACCTAAGATAACTGCTTAACTTCCACCATGTTCCTACTTTACCCCAAGAAAGTTACATAATATAGCAACCTTTCTGTGAACTTGTTCCTACTATATCCATCAGAAATTAACAGACCATAGTCATTTCTGGGCATCCCCAGAACGTTAAATAGCTTATCTGTTCTTCTTGGAATATTGTTCCCCCTTCCTTAATTGCTCTCTACTGCTAGTTCCCCTACATTCTACATTATAAACCATTTGTTTTACATTTTTCAAAGTTCACATTAGTGGAAGCATATAATATTTCTCTTTTTGTGCCTGGCTTATTTCACTCAACATTATGTCTTCAAGGTTCATCTATGTTGTCATATGTTTCACGAGATCGTTCCTTCTTACTGCCGCGTAGTATTCCATCGTGTGTATATACCACATTTTATTTATCCACTCATCTGTTGAAGGACATTTGGGTTGTTTCCATCTCTTGGCAATTGTGAATAATGCTGCTATGAACACTGGCGTGCAGATATCTGTTCGTGTCACTGCTTTCCGACCTTCTGGGTATATACCGAGAAGTGCAATCGCTGGATCGAATGGTAACTCTATATCTAGTTTTCTAAGGAACTGCCAGACTGACTTCCAGAGTGGCTGAACCATTATACAGTCCCACCAACAATGAATAAGAGTTCCAATTTCTCCACATCCCCTCCAGCATTTGTAGTTTCCTGTTTGTTTAATGGCAGCCATTCTAACCGGTGTTAGATGGTATCTCATTGTGGTTTTAATTTGCATCTCTCTAATAGCTAGTGAAGCTGAACATTTTTTCATGTGTTTCTTGGCCATTTGTATTTCCTCTTCAGAGAACTGTCTTTTCATATCTTTTGCCCATTTTATAATTGGGCCGTCTGTACTATTGTCATTGAGTTGTAGGATTTCTTTGTATATGCAAGATATCAGTCTTTTGTCAGATACATGGTTTCCAAAAATTTTTTCCCATTGAGTTGGCTGCCTCTTTACCTTTTTGAGAAGTTCCTTTGAGGTGCAGAAACTTCGAAGCTTGAGGAGTTCCCATTTATCTATTTTCTCTTTTGTTGCTTGTGCTTTGGGTGTAAAGTCTAGGAAGTGGCCGCCTAATACAAGGTCTTGAAGATGTTTTCCTACATTATCTTCTAGGAGTTTTATGGTACTTTCTTTTATATTGAGATCTTTGGTCCATTTTGAGTTAATTTTTGTGTAGGGGGTGAGGTAGGGGTCCTCTTTCATTCTTTTGGATATGGATATCCAACTCTCCCAGCCCCATTTGTTGAAAAGACCATTATGACTCAGTTCAGTGACTTCGGGGGCCTTATCAAAGATCAGTCGGCCATAGATCTGAGGGTCTATCTCTGAATTCTCAATTCGATTCCATTGATCTTTATGTCTATCTTTGTGCCAGTACCATGCTGTTTTGGCAACTGTGGCTTTATAATAAGCTTCAAAGTCAGGGAGTGTAAGTCCTCCCACTTCGTTTTTCTTTTTTAGAGTGTCTAGCAATTCGAGGCATCTTCCCTTTCCAAATAAATTTGATAACTAGCTTTTCCAACTCTGCAAAGTAGGTTGTTGGAATTTTGATTGGGATTGCATTGAATCTGTAGATGAGTTTGGGTAGAATTGACATCTTAATGACATTTAGCCTTCCTATCCATGAACATGGAATATTTTTCCATCTTTTAAGGTCCCCTTCTATTTCTTTTAGTAGAGTTATGTAGTTTTCTTTGTATAGGTCTTTTACATCTTTGGTTAAGTTTATTCCTAGGTACTTGATTTTTTTAGTTGCTATTGAGAATGGTATCTTTTTCTTGAGTGTCTCTTCAGTTTGTTCATTTCTAGCAAATAGAAACATTACTGACTTATGTGCATTAATCTTGTATCCCGCTACTTTGCTAAATTTGTTTATTAGCTCTAGTAGCTGTATCGTCGATTTCTCAGGGTTTTCTAGATATAAGATCATATCATCTGCAAACAATGACAGTTTTACTTCTTCTTTTCCAATTTGGATGCCTTTTATTTCTTTGTCTTGCCGGATTGCCCTGGCTAGCACTTCCAGCACAATGTTGAATAACAGTGGTGACAGCGGGCATCCTTGTCTTGTTCCTGATCTTAGAGGGAAGGCTTTCAGTCTCTCACCATTGAGTACTATGCTGGCTGTAGGTTTTTCGTATATGCTCTTTATCATGTTGAGGAAGTTTCCTTCAATTCCTACCTTTTGAAGTGTTTTTATCAAAAAGGGATGTTGGATTTTGTCAAATGCTTTTTCAGCATCTATTGAAATGATCAATTGATTTTTCCCTTTCGAGTTTTTAATGTGTTGTAATACATTGATTGTTTTTCTTATGTTGAACCATCCTTGCATGCCTGGAATGAACCCCACTTGGTCATGCTGTATGATATTTTTAATGTGTCTTTGGATTCGATTTGCAAGTATTTTGTTGAGGATTTTTGCATCTATATTCATTAGGGAGATTGGCCGGTAGTTTTCCTTTTTTGTAGCATCTTTGCCTGGTTTTGGTATTAGATTGATGTTAGCTTCATAAAATGAGTTAGGTAGTGTTCCCTTTTCTTCAATGTTTTGAAAGAGTTTGAGTAAGATTGGTGTCAGTTCTTTCTGGAAAGTTTGGTAGAATTCCCCTGTGAAGCCATCTGGCCCTGGGCATTTATTTGTGGGAAGATTTTTGATGACTGATTGGATCTCTTTGCTTGTGATGGGTTGGTTGAGGTCTTCTATTTCTTCTCTGGTCAGTCTAGGTTGTTCATATGTTTCCAGGAAATTGTCCATTTCTTCTACATTGTCCAGTTTGTTGCCATGCAGTTGTTCATAATATCCTCTTATAATTTTTTTAATTTCTTCAGGATCTGCAGTTATGTCACCTTTTTCATTCATTATTTTGTTTATATGGTTCTTCTCTCTTTTTGATTTTGTCAGTCTAGCTAGGGGCTTGTCAATCTTGTTGATCTTCTCAAAGAACCAACTTTTGGTGATATTTATCCTCTCTATTGTTTTTTTGTTCTCTATGTCATTTATTTCTGCTTCAATCCTTGTTATTTCTTTTCTTCTACTTGGTTTAGGATTGGTTTGCTGTTCATTTTCTAGCTTCTTCAGTTGATCCATTAGTTCTTTGATTTTGGCTCTTTCTTCCTTTTTAATATATGCGTTTGGTGCTATAAATTTCCCCCTTAGCACTGCTTTTGCTGCATCCCATAGGTTTTGGTATGTTGTGTTCTCATTTCATTCGTCTCTATATATTTAGCAATTTCTCTTGCTATTTCTTCTTTAACCCACTGATTGTTTAGGAGTGTGTTGTTTAACCTCCAGGTATTTGTGAATTTTCTAAGTCTCTGATGGTTATCCACTTCTAATTGTATTCCATTGTGGTCAGAGAATGTGCTTTGAATAATTTTGATCTTTTTAAATTTATTGAGGCTTGTTTTATGTCCCAGCATATGATCTATTCTGGAGAAAGTTCCGTGAGCACTATAAAAGTATGTGTATCCTGGTGATTTGGGATGTAATGTTCTGTATATGTCTGTTAAATCTAATTCATTTATCAGATTGTTTAGGTTTTCAGTTTCCTTATTGGTCTTCTGTCTGGTTGATCTATCTATAGGAGAGAGTGATGTGTTGAAGTCTCCCACAATTATTGTGGAAACATCGATTGCTTCCTTTAGTTTTGCCAGTGTTTCTCTCATGTATTTTGTGGCACCTTGATTGGGTGCATAGACATTTACGATTGTTATTTCTTCTTGCTGAATTGCCCCTTTTATTAGTATGTAGTGGCCTTCTTTGTCTCTCAAAACATCCCTGCATTTGAAATCTATTTTATCTGAGATTAATATTGCTACACCTGCTTTCTTTTGGCTGTAGCTTGCATGAAATATTTTTTTCCATCCTTTCACTTTCAGTTTCTTTGTGTCCCTGTGTCTAAGATGAGTCTCTTGTATGCAACATATTGATGGTTCATTTTTTTTGATCCATTCTGCGAATCTATATCTTTCAATTGGGGAGTTTAATCCATTTACATTCAACGTTATAACCGTGAAGGCATTTCTTGAATCGGCCATCTTATCCTTTGGTTTATGTTTGCCATATTTTCCCCCTCTCTCTATTAATATCCTTTATTGTACCCATACCGAACCTCTTTAATACTGAACCTTTCTCCAAGTCTCTCTGTCCTGTCGTTGTTTCTCTGTCTGTAGGGCTCCCTTTAGTATCTCCAGTAGGGCAGGTCTCTTGTTAGCAAATTCTCTCAGCATTTCTTTGTCTGTGAAAAATTTAAGCTCTCCCTCAAATTTGAAGGAGAGCTTTGCTGGATAAAGTATTCTTGGCTGGAAATTTTTCTCACTCAGAATTTTAAATATATTGTGCCACTGCCTTCTTGCCTCCATGGTGGCTGCTGAGTAGTCACTACTTAGTCTTATGCTGTTTCCTTTGTATGTGGTGAATTGCTTTTCTCTTGCTGATTTCAGAACTTGCTCCTTCTCGTCTGTGTTTGACAGTGTGATCAGTATATGTCTCGGAGTGGGTTTATTTGGATTTATTCTATTTGGGGTTCACTGAGCATTTATGATTTGTGTATTTATGTTGTTTAGAAGATTTGGGAAGTTTTCCCCAACAATTTCTTTGAATACTCTTCCTAGACCTTTACCCTTTTCTTCCCCTTCTGGGACACCAATGAGTCTTATATTTGGACGTTTCATATTATCTATCATATCCCTGAGGTCCATTTCAATTTTTTCAATTTTTTTCCCCATTCTTTCTTTTATGCTTTCATTTTCCATTCTGTCATCTTCCAGGTCACTGATTCGTTGTTCAACTTCCTCTAGTCTTGTACTGTGAGTGTCCAGAATCTTTTTAATTTGGTCAACAGTTTCTTTAATTTCCATAAGATCATCCATTTTTTTATTTAGTCTTGCAATGTCTTCTTTATGCTCTTCTAGAGTCTTCTTGATTTCCTTTATATCCCGTACTATGGTCTCATTGTTCATCTTTAGTTCTTTGAGTAGCTGCTCTAGGTGCTGTATCTCTTCTGGTTTTTTGATTTGGGTGCTTGGGCTTGGGTTATCCATATCGTCTGGTTTTTTCATATGCTTTATAATTTTCTGTTGTTTTTGGCCTCGTGGCATTTGCTGAACTTGATAGGGTTCTTTTAGGGTTTGTAGACCTATTGAAGTCCTTATCTCTAATTTATCAGATCTACAGCTTCGTGGAGTACACTTTCTCTAACTAACCAGCGGGTGGCGTCCACGAGCCACCTGTTCTCCACAAGCCAGTTCTCGCCTGCTTAGCCTTTTTGGTGAGTGGGGGAGTGAGTCTTGTGGGGCCCAATTGGTGTACCAAGCTTGCGTGTGTAGTTGGTGTTGCCTGCCCTGTATGTGGGGCGTGTTTCTGGGCAGTCAGGGAGGGGGGGTGGCCCTAACAATCAAATCTCCCTGGTGATCCTAGAGTTTTAAAGCTGCTGCAATAGTCTAATCCTTCAGTTCAGTCCTGCCACAGTTTGTCTCTGCCACTGACCCACAAGTCCTTGGTATTGGCGTATGGCTCCTGAGACTTGCAAGTGGGCCCCTCTTCCAGGCTGTGCACCCCGGGTCCTCTGTTGAGGGATGACTGTGCTATGTCACAGGTGGGTGCCGTCCCCCCAGGGCAGTTCTGGGCTGCTGGACTGTGTAGGGAGGCTCCCAGTCTGCTGAAATGATGGCTGAATGGGGCTTTGTTAATTCACACTGCTCCACCTTCCCAACTCTGGGACAATCAGCTGAGGTTGCAGGGAAGGCTAATGTCCATGCCCAGTTTAGTGGTGTGTGCCTGTTATTTGAAAGACTTCCGTCACACTGGGTTGTCTGGGGCAGCTCTGGGCTATGGGGCTGGCGATGGGCAGGAGTGTTTCCTGTCCACCAGGATGGTGGCTGTGAGCGGACACCCCCCTTTTCTTGGGAAGTTGTGGTGTTTAGTGAATTTTCTCAGCCACTGAATTATTGCCTTTTGTCTCAGAGCTCTCTTAGTTCTGCTCTTGACTTGACGTGCCCAAATTGAAAGTCTTTGAAGCTTTCTGTATTGGGCTTCTTAGAGTAATTGTTTTAGAAAAAGAAAAAAGGATTAAAAAAAAAAAAAAAAAGTGCCCTCCTCAGAGATCTAATGGGTTATTGAAATGCTAAGAGACAAAGCAACCAGGGCCATTAGGGAAAGGTCCACAGGGCAGAGAGATCGGCTTTTCTTCGGGATTTGCATATGCGCCTTAGGGCCTGAGCTCCGCCCTTCCCCTTTCTGTGTTCACCAGAACTCCAAAAATCCTGTGCTTTTATTTTGGAGTTTTTCGTGTTTTTTTTTTTTTTTTCTATGCCTGTCTCCTCTCTGCTGGGCTGGCTGCTCTCAGATTCTCTGGTGTCTGGTCTCAGTCTATCTATGGTTGGAGTCTGGATGAGTAGAATGAGTTTCCGATAAGAGCAGCCACTGCAGTTCTCCCTTCTCCTTCCCGGAGCTGACAGCCCCTCCTCCCACGGGACTGAGCCTGGCAGGGAGCCGCGCGGGTCCCCTGGCCGCAAAAACTTACAGATTTCGCTGATCTCAGCAGTTCCACGTTTTCATGAGTGTTGTATGAAGTATGCCCAAAGACGGATTGCTCTGTGGTGGCCAGTCCACGCAGTTCCTGGCTTTCTACCTACTTTCCTGGAGGAGTAACTAAAACATACAGCTCACCAGTCTGCCATCTTCTGGAGATCCCAGTCTTTAGCTTCTATCTTTCCTTCTGGCGTCATACATGCCCCTAGCCTTCCGCTTTCAACCATACTCACACTCATCTGTGTTCAGAATACTTACAATATCATGCTACCATCACACAGTATTATGCTACCCATTTCTTGGTCTATACAATAAATCCTGTTTACCCTTCTTTACTTCTTCAGCATCAAATGCCCAATGTCTAACCTCTTTCTATCTTCTGATAGCCAGTGTTCTCAACTTTAACACTCAAATTTGGCTCATCAATGTTTGTTCATATTAGTGAGTCCATAGAGTACCTGTTCTTTTGTTTCTGGCTAATTTCACTCAATGTAATTAATGTCTACTGTCTATTATTTTGACTTTGGGAATTTATATGCCATTTTATTTTCCCTTTCTCTCTCTTTTTACTCTCACTGATAGTCTTCATTTCTACTCTATTCTCCAAAACCTCTCTCCTGTCTTTTCCTGTCTACTTATAGTGCTCCCTTTACTATTTCTTGTAGAGTAGGTATCTTGTTCACAAACTCTCTCAGTGTCTGTTTATATGAATATATTTTAAATTCACATTCATTTTTGAAGGACAGTATTGCCAGATATAGAATTCTTGGTTAACGGTTTTTTCTCTTTCACTGTCTTAAATATATCATACCACTGCCTTCTCACCTCCATGGTTTCTACTGAGAAATCCACACATAGTCTTATTGAGCTTCCTTTGTATGTAATGGATCACTTTTCTCTTGCTGATTTCAGAATTCTCTCTTTGTCTTTGACATTTGATAATCTGATTATTAAGTGTCTTTAAGTAGGTCCATTCAGATCTATTCTGTTTGAGGTATGCTGCACTTCTTGGATCGCAATTTTATGTCTTTCACAAGAGATGGGAAATTTTCAGTGATTATGTCCTCCATTATTGTTTCTGCCCTTTTTGCCTTCTCTTCTCTGTCTGGGACACCCATGACACATATATTCTTGCACTTCATGTTGTCATTCAATTTCCTGAGACCCTGCTCATATTTTTCCATTCTTTTCCCTATCTGTTCTTTTTTGTGTAGGATTTTAGATGTCTTGTCCTCTAATTCCTGAATCCTTTCTTCTGCCTCTTCAAATCTGCTGTTGTATGTCTCCATTGTGTTTTTCATCTCTTCTATTGTGCCTTTCATTCCCTTAAGTTCTGCCAATTGTTCTTTCAAACTCTCAAGTTCTTCCTTATGTTCACCCAATTTCTTTTTTAAGTCCTTCATCTCTTTTGCCATATCTTCCCTCAATTCACTGATTTGATTTTTAAGTTGATTTAGCATATGTGTTTTGAGATCTTTAATTAGTTGTTTCAACTCCTTTATCTCATTTGAGGTGTAAGTTTGTTCCTTTGACTGGACCATATCTTCATTTTTTTAGTGTGAATCATAATTTTTTGTTGTCTAGGCATCTGGTTTCCTTGATTACTCCAAGCAGATTTTCCCATACCAGATGGACCCAGGTCTTAGGAAGATGGTGTAATCAGTATCAAGTTTTCCTGAGGATGAGACCTAGCAAGTGTTTATACTTTCCTGTGAGGCATCCAGATGCTGTGCTTTTCCTATCCTGCCCAGCAGGTGGCAATTCTCAGCCCACAGCTCCCCACTAGCATGAAGAGGTGCATTACCTTTCATTCTCAGTAGACCCCTGCCAGGAGCTGAAGGTGTCAGAAGCCAGTTTAAGCTGTTTCTGTTTGTTTTTGTTTTTTTTTTTTTCTCCAGGCCTTAGAGTCTGAGTTCTCTGAGGTAGGGCAACCACTTGAGCTGGGCCTACCTCCCCGTTTCTTAGGGAAGATAAGCCCTTTAGGGATTTATCTCCTACATTTGACTTCTTCCTTTGTCTCTCCAACTATCTTAACTCCACCCTTGCCTCCACCTCTGGGTTTATCTGGGCTCATAGCATGTATTCAGTAGTCCAAATTTGTTAACTAAAACCACAATTGGAGCTTGGTTGAGCTACTTTCCCTTTCTCCTAGTAGACTGCTTCTTTTTCCCACAGGGAAGTGTTTCAGCTCAGCCTGCTGTGCTGGTGGGGGAAGGGTGCCAGCTCTGCATTTTGGGAGGCTTTACTTGCAGTTTCTATGCTGAAATCTCAGCTGTTCCACCCATTCCGGACTGGTGTATGATGTGTGTTTGGTCACAGGTGTCCCCATCAGTTGTTCCAGACTATTTACTAGTTGTTCCTTGCTTTATGCTAGTTGTTTCAGAGGACTAAGTAAATTCCACACCTCCTTATGCTGCCATCTTGCCCCACCTCCAGTTTTATATCTTTTGAGTCAGAGAATCAATAATGTAAATATTGGTTGTGTAAATCACAACTTGTATTTACACAGTGTGTTTTCTGGTTTTGTGCAAGAAGCAAAGTATCTGTCACAAATGCTCTGCAAACTTCAACCAAATGGCTCAGGGGAGAAGATAGGATGAAGACAAGATCTTTGGGGCATCTTAGGTTCAGGAATTCTTCATTTTGCCTTCCAGGTCTATCATATATTAACTGTAATCCTAGGCAAGATACTCAATGTTTGTGAAACTCAGTCCTAACATTTAAAAAATGTGAATAAGATAAAAATAAAATTTCTCAACTCTGAGAGGTTCTTTCATGCACTAAACAATTTTTGTTTTGTTTGTGCTTTGAGAAGATTGTACTGAAGCTCCATTTAGAACATCGTGTCTCTCATTGTTATTCTAATTAAAGGGAGGAATATGTGGTAGCTCCTCATTAGGTAGAATTTAATTTCCAACTGGAAATTGTCATTTTTTATTAGAAAATGAAAAATAGGGGACAGAATAGCTTTGACATCCAATCCTTCTATGATCTGTAATTTTAAATAAAACAGTTCATCAAAGCATCTTTCAGGCCTGTGAGGATTCCTTACTACATGGAGAAAAATTGAGGAGACTCTGAGTCAGCAGATGAGAGAGGCCGAATTTCTATGCTGCACAAACTTCACTGTTCTAAGATTCTGGTGTTATAAGATTAAAAACACTTGGCTTTCTGATAAGAGAAAATGTAAGTGATGCAAACAGCATGTCATACAGCAATGGATAAGCATATGATAACTTTTGGAGATGATCAGTGACTCTAGCAACAAAATGTTCTATATTACATTAACTAACATGGTAAAGTGGAAGGAAATAGCACTGGACTACAAAACACAGTACTGAAGTTCTGGTAGTATCAGCTCCACTCTTTACCAGTAATATAACATTGACTCCATTTTCATAGCCTCCAATATCCCTATTCTTTAGATGAGTGAATTGGATTAGATTTTTCAACTTGGAAAAATTGTAATTGTTCGAGCTTGGCATCAAAATTAATTTTTGCTCAAATTGAAGATCCTTTATAGCTAGCTAAGATTTCTCTTACTTCTACTATTATTCTTTACTAATTAAACAAACTCAGGCATTCAATCAACTAACTTTTCCTTAGAACTGAGGATATTTGCATCAGATATGGGAAATGGTGGTCATTCAAACAACAACAACAATAAAAAATGCCAAGGCAACAAAAGAATTGCATGGAATGGCATAAAATGAGCCATTTTTGCAGTTGCTTAGCCCCAAAATTTGGTATCATCTGTGATACCTCTTTTTTCTCACATGCAAACATTAGCGTATCTTGTTAACTATACCTTCAAAATGGAGCCATGCTCCAACCACTTCTCACCACTGTCACCATTCCACCTCATTCCATGCCCTGTCACTTCCTGCCAGGACTATTATTGCTTGTCTCCCTGCTTCTATCTTTGCTCCCCTATAGCCTATTCTCAACACAGTAACCAGAGCATTCCTTTTAAAACAAGTCAGAGGTGCCATTCCTCTAGTCCAAATCTACCAGTGATTTCCCTTATTAGAGTAAGAGCTAAACTTCTCGCATTGACCTAACAGCCTCTTATTATTTGACCCTCCTATCCTATTTCTCTGACCTCAATTCCTATCAGTCTCTCTTTCACACACTTTCCTTCAGCAGTACTGGACCATTTGTTCTTGAACACTCCAAACATCCTTTTACTTCTGGAAATTTGCACTTGATGTTTCTCCTGCCTGGATCACTTCTTTTGATAACTTCATGATTTGCCTCTCACCTGCTTTAAGTGTATTTCCAGATGTCCCATTATGGATGTACATGAGGTAGAGGCAACTGACCACCTCATCAGAAATATCAGCCTTCTAACACACCTGTAAATTTCTGTCCTCCTTATTGTGTTTTATCTTTTCCTTCATAGCACATATTATAATCTATTGTGTTGTTTATTATTTGTATAATATTTTTTGTCTGTCTTTCCTCTCTAGGACAAAGAACAATGATCTTCTGCTGGTTTTGTTGACAGTTGCATTTCCAGTGCTAATATAGTACATAGATTACAGTAGGCATTCAATAATATCTATTGAATAAATGAAACTATCTTACCCTCTCCCTCTTCTCTGTATCAGTCATCAAATCAAGAGGCCCTAAATGATACACTCACCCCTACCTGTTATCCAGGAGTCTCCATCCCATGCAGTCAAATGTCACTTTCCACTCTGAAAATCCTCGAGAAAATGCTACTCTCAGACTCACAGCACAGCTGACAAGAATTCCTTGCTTGACATAGCGCAATTCTTAGAGTTCATATTGATTACCCATTTATTCTTATTAACCCTTCAGTCTACTAAAACTGATAAGATCTTTATCCTTTTGTTCCATGATTTATAACCAATGCAAACTTCTTGTACACTCTCTGCTACCAAATCCTTCACTAATGTACTCCTTAAAACCTTCCACTTAGAGTTTCTATTTCATGATTAACACACTATTCTGTATTTTCAGCCTATTCACTGCATGGTCCCTTTATCACCTAGTTTTATTTCCCTGAGTACATCATTTTCTTCCAGACCCCTCAAAATGTCTTCTGCATTTTTTCATTCCCCATAAAACAAAGATTGAGAGATTTTATCTTTCCCTTCCTTGTCCCCTACCTGCCATTGCCATGTGAAGATCATTTCTCTTATATTATGATGAGCATAACAAATGTCACATCATTTTATTTATGTAATATTAAATTAGCATGCTATTTCTTTTCTTTGTAGCTCATATTAAACATAATTATTTTATTAATTTTAAAAATTGTACTGTCTCCCTCTAGATGTTCATCTCTTTTGGATTTTTTAACTTACCTATAATACTCCATGGCATCTTGTAGCATTTAAGCACTATTTGTTTAATGAAAGGATGGCTTCCCTTTTATAAAAACATCTTTGCTTTACTCTGAGATTGATTCTCTTTAGCTGCACTGTGCTACACTATCCTGTACCCTCCTTTGTGACTGCAATGTATCATCCTTTATAGACTTTGTATCCTTGCATACATACTCTCTTCTCCAAGACCTGCTGTATCAGATAAGACCAACCTCTCCCGAGATGACCCAGTCCAGTTGATTTCCTCATTCACACTGAAATCTCATGCACTCCAAACTCCTAATACCCACTCCACTGAACATGCACTGGATTTGCATCTGCTAAACTGTTTCACCTCTGAAATTCTACAGGTAAGACAACATTTCTGGCTGCTTCTTTTTACCTCCCCATATGACTTTTTCAATTAAACCAATCCCATCTCTTCTTCCCTCTCAACAGTATCTTCTGCTCATTAACTCCCTTATGTTCTATCTAATAATCATTTTGTCTTCAGTTCTTTTCCTCTACAGACTAGATTCCTTGGTCAATTGTTTCTGTCATTTCTTTATAATTTCCTAAACCCCTTTGTCTCATTGTTCTTCTCCAAAACTTACAACACTTGACAAATATTACAACTACCCTTCTGCTCGATAATGATTGAGCAGCTGAGAAGTGTCAAAGACAATATCAAATAGAGAGATGAGTACTAATTAAAATCTATGGTCACAAACCCACAGCTGGGCCCTCCAGCTTTTCCAGTAAAACTAAGTATGCACTCCCAATTTAATTCACTTTCCCCTTCTCCATAACCCCATTTTCTAAAGTTTACTTTCAGCTAATTCTTACTCAGGTTTTTACCTTGATTTGTCATTTCCATGAGAAGGCTGTTACTGAGCCCGAAGAGTGGGTTAATTCTCCATGCCATGTATCACATTCTACATTTCTCTTTTTATTTGTTTTCCCATCATCTTCTGATTACTTGTCCAATGCTTAACTTTCCTATAGGATTTAAATCTTCATGAAGAATGGTAATTATTTTTACCTATTTCACAGTTGTATTCTCAGCCCCTAGTCTGGCTTCTCTTCTACGTAGCATATTTTCAACAAATATTTCTCTGAAATCAAAGATGGTATCCCATTTCACCAGAAACCAAGACAGGACAAAATGGAATCTGTCTTCTCTCAACTGAATGCTGCTTTGAATTTTCAATCCAATGTCAATTAACTTGTTCAATCAAGACGGTTTGATCAGAGTAGTCTTCACTCACTGGCTCCACTGTGATATTAATACAGATCTATAATGTATTTTATATACAAGCTTTTCCTCTTGTTTTAACCCATTCCTGCTTTCAGAGGCAGTTCATAACTTCCGGCTCCTGAGAGGAGAATGTAATGGATGATGTAGGAATTTTCCTGTCTTTGAAGGCAGATAAACTAAGGTTCTAAACCTCCCTTGTCAACTTAATGGCTGTGGACATTGTAAATTTGTTAATCTTTTCAATCTGCAGAATCCTTACCCTTATCTTGTTTATGATTGTAAAATCCACTTTGAGGTATTTCATGAGGGTTATGTGTTGGAAGTGCCTGGAATAATGTGTACATACACTTAGCACATGGCAGAGCCCATCAGTGGCACAATGAACTTTTCCTCTCCTTCACTCACAGATGTGGGAAGGTCTGCCCGTAGATGGGAGTCATGAATAGTTCCTCTGTTTGGAGGAGTAGCTAATCTGATTGGTTATACCCTGGATAATTTCTGGGCTATGGTCGAATAAGGGTTTATTCATTTATTTAATTTCTATTTTATTATTATGTTTTTATTTATTGTATATTAAAGCAGGACGCATACTCTACTCTCCTTCTTTCACTTTCAGTTTTCTTACATCGGTGCCCTCTGGGCAGGCCTGTGTTCCAGCGCCAGCGATGCCATGCCTGTCCAAGTAACAGATGGACTGAAGAATGCTCCATAGCCCCGAATGTCCTGGGTTGAAGTAGCACTTAGGAAGCCCCTCTTAGATTTCAGGCCAAGACTGTTTGTTCCTGCCATTCTTGCTGTGGGTTGATTTTTATTGGGATATATTTATCTTTTAGAGGAAGCATTGCTAGAATAAGCACATTACCATTAATACTATTAGCAAGTTTTTGTTGAGAACCTCAGCCACAGCTTCAATAGTTTTTCTAGCTCATTTTTGGAGTTAGAAAGATTTGGTCTCAAAGCCTATTTTTTTTTTTTTTTAACTTTTATTTGTGTGTGTGTGTTTAACCTTTGGAATATAAGTTATCTCATTTACTAAGTGAGGAACATTATGTCACATCTATGATAGCTGTGAGGATCAAGTGAGAAAAATGCAAATATATCTCCTAACCTATATTAATAAATATTAATAAATATTAATTTTTTATTTATTTATTTTTTGAGCTGCAATCCACTGAATGGTTCCTGAAAGTAGACCTTTGATTCCACCATGAGTTATAAAACTATATCTTGCTGCCCTCATGCATACATCATAAATTGAAGGGACTGAAGACAACTTTATGTCTCCTGGTCCATCCAGAAATGGGCATTGACTTCTAGCTGGTTGAGTCAAAATTTGAATCCATGCCTATTTGTCTGGATAGGACATCCTTTTTTTCTTTTAACTTAACAGCTACAACTTTAGGAAAAAGGAGAAATTGGAGAATTTGAAACCCAAAAAATATTACCTAGGTCATAGAATATAGGAATATGTGGAAAATATTACATACTGAAGAATCTTTTAAATTGTTGTTTGTTTTGTTGCACTCAACTCTACAGACCAACCAGACCAAATAAGAATGAGCAGAATGCTCATCAGAGGTTAAAAAAAAAAAAAATCTCCAAAAATTGAACTGAGATCTCTGGAAAATCAATTAGGTAAAAATTTAAAAATGTGACTTAGAAACCTGATTGAACCATTGCTGTGGAACATGAAGTTCCATTTTGTTTTTCTTGTTTCACCCTTAGGCAGTCTGATTTTTAACACATAAAGTATACTGCCCAAAATGTAGCACAGAGGCAATAAGACAAATTATAAAAGTATAGTTGGGAGACACGAAAAGCAGATTGAAAAGCCACATTAAACATTTACCAGTAATTCTAGAGGAATATAAAGGACAAAATAATGGAAAAGTAATATTTAAAGAGATACAAGTTGAAAATTCTTTATAATAAAAAGAAGTCCCCTCTTTTAATTACAAGGGTTCCTTGAGAACCAAGACTTTTTTTTAAATCAATAAATCCACACCCACCTATATTTTAGGAAAACTGTGAAATATCAAGAAGAAAAGCAAATCTCAAAACTATTATACAGGTAGGTAAATTGATGACAAAGTCATTATAATTAGGCTAACTGACTTCTCATCAACAGTTGCAAACAACACAGGTTCTTTCACAGAGCAAAAGTTACTGTCAATGTAGAATTTTTATACACTACCAACAAACAGAGAAAGCAAAATAAAAACTTTCAGATATATAAGGAAAAATATTTAGCACAGACCCTTAATACAGGAATCAGAAAGCATAAAGAATATGAATTCCAAAGAATCCAAAAGGAGATGGAATATGACATACAGTGGTGAATACAAAAATTTTAAATCATGTAATTTCCATTATGTTTTGACAATAAAAAGTAATATACTAATTTCTGTTATAAAATTAAAGCTAAATAATGCTCAGAATAAACAATAATAGGATGAAGAAATGTCCTATGCATAGTTAAAATATTCTGCATTGTCTTGATAAATTCAAAGAGAAGAATAAAATTGGCAATAAAGTTTGACTTTGTAAAAATTTTCTAATCTTTAATGTGTGTTTACAAATTAAAGACAAACATATACCCACAAATGGAATTAGCTTTAAAACTAGAAGAGGGAAAAGGAAAAAAAAGAATTTTAAAAAGCTTACTACACATAAAATTATGAATTGCAGAAAAAATAAGTAAATAAAAAGATGGAAATTGGAAAAAGTAAAATAAAATGCAGGAAAAAATGTCTAAGCTAGTCAGTAACTAGAATAAATGTTAGCCATTTATTCTCATTATGGAAAAAATGGAAACCATCAAAGTAGTTTGAAAACAAAGCCAGCTAGCTGCAGTTGCTCACAGGAGATATACCTACAACAAACTTCACAAAAAGGTATGAAAAACACAAATAAAAAAACATATACCATGCAAACACAAACCAAAATAAAGTGGCATGTAGGGATATTAATTCTAGCAAAAATGAATTCAAGGCAAAAACATATACAGATTAAAAATGATACTATATAATCATAAAGGGAATAATAAATCAGAACAATAGAAAAATCTTATATGTAGCTAATAAAAGTGATGTAATTTATACAAGGCAAATTTTCAGAAAGGTTGTCAAATATAACAAATCCACAATTAAAGAGTTTTAATAACCAATAATGTCTAAAGAGATTGGACAAGAAGACAAAAAATTGATACCAAAATGAGCTTGATAATATATGTGTGTGGATATACATATTTGTATGCATGTATGCATACGCAAATTGAAAAAATAGCATTAATTTTCATTAACAAATGGAAATTCGAAAAGTAAATTTGACAACTTAGAAAATCACAATGGAACAGTTTACCAAGAATTGATATCACAAATCCATATGCACTGATGGAATGCAATCACACATAATTCATCCAACAGTATAGTATGATATCTACACCAACAAAAATTATATACATAGAATAAAAAACATATTACTCAAAATGGAGTGATGTACAATGCAATCTACAAATTGCACTCATTTTAATGACAATAAATTATCATTAAACCAAACATGATAACTTAAGGTCTTCGGCAAAATGTTATTTAAAAGGAAGTTAATATTTTTAAAAATGTATAAATAAAACTGAATGAAAAGGAATAATGTAACAAATGTAAGAAAAGTAGTTGTGAGGAAATAAAAATAAGTACAAAATTAATGAAATATAAATAGAAAAAAATAGAAAGGATGAACAAATAGAAAATATCTTATTTTTTGCTGCCAGTCCTTGGCTTCTCCCCACAGCAAATAAACATCTAGCAAAACTGATAAAGAATAAAGCAAAAAGTCAAAGATAAATAGTTTGAATAGATTCAAGGGTCATAACTACAAATAAAAGTAAGGAATTATAAATGATAAGAGAGACTAAAAAAGGATGCTAATACATTTTGGAAATATACATTATTAAAATGAACTCAAGAAGAATCAAAAAATCAGTGAATAAAAAAATAAATGACATAAAATTTGTAATCTGAATTCTCTCTTCCAAAAGGCCACTAGATGGCTTTATACACAAGTTTGAACAAATCTTCAAAGAGCTACCTCCTGTGTTATGCAAACTCTTTCAGAGAATCTCAAAACAAGATTCTAATTAAAACATTTATGAGGTTAACATTAACTTGATACCTAATCTGAAATAGTACAGTAGAAAAATATGAATTCGTCTCACTTATATAATATTTGCAAAGCTTTTAAGCAAAATAGTAGTAGATCAAATTCAACAATGTAAAAATGCAAATGCACAGAATGAATTGTGTGTCAACGTAGAAAATCTATTAGTTTTAAACACTACATTGTTAGATAAAATGAATATAACCTTATAATAGCCTCATCTATCTATCTATCTATCTATATCTATTATCTACTTTATAAAGTGCTGAATGTTACCTAATATGACATATATAGGATATGTTATATTATTTAATAATCCTATATAGTTATATGATATAATTATTGTATAAAATTCAGCACTATGATAAACATATCATCTACAAAAATTGTTAAACAGGTCTCCTCGCCAGTGGCAAGGGAGAGTAGAAACGTTTTTGTTAAAACCAGGAACAAGATAGGGCTGTTCTCATCACCTCCCATGTAATATGCAAGAAAATAGAAATTAGAGGCTTAAAGAGTTGAAAATGTAAAGAGAAAACAAAAACAGTCATAATTTACAGAAGATATGATTATCCACATTAAAACAACTCTAGGAAATTATTATAAAAGAGTTCAGCATAGTTGTTGGATAAAAGAATAACAGATAAAATACAATATAGTTTCTTTTATTCTGTTAAGATCTTTAAAATATTTCAGCAAATCAGGAGAAAAATTTAACATAATGAATATATTTGTGCTCATCATCCATCAAAAGATATAAAACTTTAAGAATATGCTTGAGTCATTCCATGTACCCTTTCCTGATCATACCAGTCTTCTTTCCTAAGAGGTAAATACTTAATTTGGGAAGAGTCTGCCATTCTCATATACTGGCTAAGATTTTAATATAATATATATTTAATATATATTATATGTTATTTAATAATATGGTTTATACATTAATATTTTAATATGTATTATTTTGATATATATTTTATCTTAACCAATATATGCTATTATTTTTATGTTTTAAATGTTAATACAGTATATTGTTGCACAACAATATGCTTTTTGTTTTCTTAGTTTTATGTTTGATCATCCATTCATATTGCTATAATCTAGTATATTTGTTTTCACTGCTTTGTAGTATTTCACTCTATGGCTATATTAAAGTATATTCATATATTTTCATATTGGTCATGTTTTTGTTTTCAGTGGTTTTGCAATTAAAACTATTGCTTCTATGTACATGCATACACAGGTCTCCTACATTTGTGGAGGAGCTAACTATAGAGTTTATACATGGAGTAGAATTGGCTACCTGAATGAGTCATATGTTACATGCATCTTCATCTTGAAATATATTGCCAAATTCCTCGCTAATGGGTGGATAAACTTGTACACTCCCAACAGCAAAGTAAAAATGATCATCTTTATTGTTAGTCTTGACAGAGTATTAATTTCACTTGCTTGATTAATAGGAAAATTGTGTATCTTTTTCACATACTTATTTGCTACTTTGTTTTTTTCTACTAAAATTTGTTTCTGTGTGCCAGTATCTTAGTGAATACTGAAATTATCTTGCTCTGCATACATTTCAAACCCTTTCTAGTATGCAAAGGCTGGGAAGTCAAAATAAAAAATTTCAAAATTCCCTTGACCTTATAGTTTCCCCTTTTTGTGCAGAATCTGACAGTTAGATGCATTAGTACTACACTTTGAATTAGAAATGTGTCATGAGAGGGGAGAGGCAGAGTGGGGTGTATCATTTTGCTTATGTTCATTGTGACAAGGTGTTGAGATTCTGAGGTCAGCCCATAAAGATTGCTAATTTTCTCCATAAATGGCTTCTCTACTTTTTTTTTTAAAATTTATCCTTGGGTGCCAGCTATATTATCCATTTTTATATCTATTACTTATTTATCAGCCTCTCCATCTATTTATCCATTTATATATAACTTCTATGTAGCTGCTGTTCCTGTTGTCAGAGTCCCGGATACATATAGACATGTATCTGTGTATTGCTATTTTAAAGCTACTTTAAATGTTTCTTGCTATGTTTTCTAGTAATTGTTGCTAGTGTACAAGGATTTCTTAATATTTTAGTGGTTAATTTCATTGTATAATACACTGCTACAAATCTGGTGGCATATAAGGATAAGCATTTGTTCTCATGTCACAGATCTGCAGGTCAGCTAGGACGGCTGAACTTCAGATTCTAGGTCATTGTGTTAGCTGGGGTAGCTCTGCCTCTGTGTGTTCATTCAGAGGTCCAGACAAAAGGAGTAGCAGTAACCCTCTAGCCACTGCCCCATATCTATGTTCAACTTTGCAGCACAGCTCTTTGAACGTATCGGGTAAACCTAACACAAAAAAACAAAGAGCACTAGTAAAGGTAACTATGTAAATATAAAAGACAATATAAATGTCTAATTTTCCTCTTTCTTCTTTAAACTGATTTTAAAAGCAATTATGTAAAACAATATGTATTTAATTGCATTGTTTGGACTGTAACATACAGAAATGTAACATCTTTGACAATAATAGCATAAAGAGATGGATGGGATCAAAACCATAACGTACTAACTAAATGAAGCCAGATAATAAGTCAGACACACAGGAACAAAGAGAATAATAAATGTTAAATAAAAATGTCCATATTACAAACTCAGTAAATATATACTTGCTCTCCTTTTTTTCTCAGCTTCTTTAATTGACATAAATAATAATAATTGTGTCAATGTATTGTTTATTTTGTAGCATATATAGATATAACATGTATGATAATATTAGCACAAAAAAGCAGGAAGAGGGACTAGAGTTAATAGATGTAATGTTTTAATCTCCCTGGAATTAAGTTATGTAAATCTGAAGTCAATTTTTTATAAGTTTATATATATGTTTATACATATATATATATATAAAGCCTGAAAGCAAATAACTAAAAAATTATGGTGCTATTAACTGAAAGACATATGAAAAAATTAAAAGACTTAAAATTATACACTGGAAAATATTCATTCAGTGCAAAAGAAAATAGTGAAGGAGGAATAGAGGGAAAAAAATGAGACCATAAAAACAAAAAAATAAAAAGGTGGATACAAATCCATTTATATCAATAATAGCATAAATTTTGGATGTGTTAAACAATCCAGTCAAAAGGCAGAGGAAAAAATGAATATTATATGCTGTCTATAAAGGACACACTTTAGATTAAAAGGCACTAATAGGTTGAAAGTAAAATTATGGAAAAATATATACCATGCAAACAATTACCAAATGAGAGCTGGACTGGTTATGCTAGTATCAGACAAAATAGACTTTGATGAATGTTAATAGCAGCATTATTTATAATGGTCAAAAAGTAGAAAAAACACAAATATCCATTAACTGATAAATGGATAAACAAAATATGGTATATCCATACAAAGGAATATCATTTGGCCACAAAATAGGAATGAAGTACTGACACATGTTACAACATGAATGAATCTTAGTAACATTAAGCTAAATGAAAGAATCCAGAAACAAAAGGTCACATATTGCATGATTTCATTTACATGAAATACCAAGATTAGGTATTTCCATGAAGACCAAAAGTAGGTTACCTATTACCAAGGATTGGAGGAAGGGAGAAAAGGGGAATGACTACATGAAGTATTGTGTTTCTTTATGGGGTGATGAAAATGTTCTGGAATTATATAGTGAATATGCTAAATATCACTGGATCATATATCTTATGGTTTAATATTTTAAAATAAATTTAAAAGCTAAAAAATGAGCATTTGGTAAAAAAGAATTCTGAAATGAAACAATGGAGAAAACATAAGTGTAGGAAGAAAATAATAAATATAATGTTATAATTCAATGAAACATGGCAAGTGGGACTTACGAAGTGGTAATGAGTTGTCATTGAGTAGTATTTGTAACATAGACTTTGAATTGTTGTGCCCTGTGAGGAGACGGTCTTGAAGCAGGTCCTGATGGGAGAGCTATTGCTTTTGGTAAATCAATTGGTTAATTGGTACACAGCATTATCTTCCAGGAGCAGAATTTCCTAGATCCAGCAGCTTACTTTTATTCATCTCAGTATTGTTTATTAAACAAACAGAATAGCAGTCTTCATTCTAATATTGTTTAGTAAGCAATTAGGAAATGGCACCTGTTTCCTATACTGTATAACATAGGGACATAGTATTATTTGGCGTAAGTTTTTAGATATATGCCAACAAAATAAAAAACCTGAATTAAATATAAAAATTCCTAGAAAACTAAAAGATGTCATAATTAATGAATAAATAGAATACTTAAATATGTCAAAATTAAGAAATTGTAAATTAAATAAAAGGCATATGCTTCGGAAAAGAAGAAATAACACTGCCTCTCTTTCCATGTATATTATCCCTAGGAATCAACAAAAAATAGCAATCTCATAGAACTAAGAAGCAAAAATCATAGGATACAAGATAGGATGCAAAAACCAATTGCATTCCTACCTGCTATATTTTTTGAGTTATATTCTTTGTGACTACCCTAGGGATTGCAATTAATATCTTAACATATAACAATCTAGTGCAGATTACTAGCAACTTAATTTCGATAGTATACAAAAATGTTGCTTCTGTATAGTTCCATTTTCTCCCCTCTCCTTTGTGCTAGTATCATACAAATTACATCTTTATATATTATAAGCCCTTTAATAGTTTTAAGTTTTTGATTTATGCAGTTTTCTTTTAATTCAAATGGGATAAAAAAATTCAAACAAAAAAATGCATTTATACTGTATTTTATATTTACCTTGGTAGTGACTTTTACTTGAGCATTTTATTTCTTCACATGAATTTGAGTTATTTTCTAGTCTACTTTTATTTCAGCCTGAAAGAGACCCTTTAGTATTTCCTATGGGACAGACTGGTATGGTAAAAATAAAATCTCTCAGTTTTTATTTAACTAGGGAAGCCTTAATATCATCTTTGTTTCTGAAGGGTAGTTTTGCTGGATATAGAATTCTTCCTTGACAGTTTCTTTTTTCTTTCACCACTTTGAATATATTGTCTCAATGTTTTCCAGCCTCCCTATTTTCTGAGGAGAAATTGACTGTTATTGTAATTGAAGATCAATTGAACATGATGACTCACTTCTCTCTTGCTGCTTTTCAGATTCTCTTTTTGTCTTCGGCTTGTGAGAATTGGACTAAGATGAGTCTAGGTTTGGACCTCTTTGAATTTAGCCTACTCAGAGAGCATTGAGAAACTTGGATGTTTAGATTCATGCTTTTCATCAAATCTGTGGGGTTTTGGGCCAATATTTCTTTAAATATTCTTTCTGCCTCTTTCTCTCTCTTCTCTCCTTCTGGCAATGTCAGTATTATGCAATGTCAGTATTCTTGACAGTGTCACATAAGTCCCTAAGGTTCTGTTAATTTTGCATCATTCTGTTTTCTCTCTGTTCCCCATATTGGATAATCTCAATTGACTATCTTCAAATTTAGGTGAGTTTTTTTTTTTTCAACTCCAGAATTTCTATTTTGTTTTCTTCTTTTAATTGTTCTTTATTGATGGACTCTATTTGGTGAGACATACTATCCTTTAGTTCTTTGAACATGGTTTCCTTTCATTCCTTGAACATATTTAAAATAGCTGTTTTAAAATTTTGTCTTGTAAATCCAGCATCCAAACTTCCTCAGGAAGAGAGTCTATTGACCTTTTTTCTATGTAGAGGTCATATTTTCTTCTTCCTTTGCATATCTCATAATATATTTTCTAAAAAAACTGGACATTGAAATAATGTGGCAACTCTGGAACTCAAACTTTCAAGCCCTCTGTAAGGTTTATTGATTTTGCTGTTTGTTTTTGTTGCTGTTGTTTGTTTAGTGACTTCCTGAACTAATTCTCTAAGACTTTGTTGTGGCCACCAATATCTCTGCTTAGTTAGTTTAGTGGTCAGCTAATGATTTGACAAAGATTTCCTTAAATGTCTGTAACCATAAGGCTCCCCACCCATGACAACTGGCTCTATGTGCATGCTTTTTCCTTTTTCTCATTTGCTCCAACTGTCTCATCACCTTAGGCAACAGTTATATTAGACAATTGCCACTGATTGTTTTTTGGTTGTTTTTTTTTTTTTTTTTACTTAAATTCAGTTTTATTGAGATATATTCACATGCCATACAATCATCCATGATGTACAATCAACTGTTCACAGTACCATCATATAATTATGCATTCATCACCCCAATCTACTTTTGAACATTTTCCTTACACCAGAAAGAATAAGAAAAAGAATAAAAAAATTAAAGTGAAAAAGAACACCCAAATCATCCCCCCCACCCTATTTTTCATTTAGTTTTTGTCCCCATTTTTCTAGTCATCCATCCATACACTGGATAAAGGGAGTGCAATCCACAAGGTTTTCACAATCACACTCACCCCTTGTAAGCTACACTGTTATACAATCGTCTTCAAGAGTCAAGGCTACTGGGTTGCAGTTTGATAGTTTCGGGTATTTACTTCTGGCTATTTCAGTACATTAAAAACTAAAAAGGGTTATCTATATAGTGTAAGAATGTCCACCAGAGTAACCATTCAACTCCATTTGAAATCTCTCAGCCACCAAAGCTTCACTTCGTTTCATCTTGCGTCCCCCTTTTGGTCAAGAAAATGTCCTCAGTCCCATGATGCTGAGTTCAGACTCATCCCTGGGAGTCATATCCTGCATTACCAAGGAGATTTACACCCCTGGGAGTCAGGTCCCACGTGGTGGGGAGGGCAGTGAGTTCACCTGCCGAGGTGGCTTAGCTAGAGAGAGGCCACTCATTGTTTTTGATACATGTTCCTGAGTGAAGACAGTAAGTGAACTCTGAGTCAGGGCAAATAGGGACAAACCCTGTGAATGGGGGTTTCCTGGTACTTTTATATAGTTAAAATAATGACAATTTCTGGGGATCAGACTTTAGTGAAGTTCCGAACCCATTTCACTCCCTCAAGTAACTGCTAAGCTGCTGGTTTTCCTGGCTACTTTGATTGTGTAGTTGTTGATTCAAGGCTACTATGAAGCTGGGGAGAGCAGGGTTGGGAATAGGGAAAGTTAAAATGTCACATATCTCATTGATGTTACAAAGATTCAACTGTTTTTCTTGAATAAACTTTCCCTGGATTGTTGCAAGCTTTGGGTTAATTTCTAGAGTTCTGAGAAAGTTGATTTTGACGTTTTTGTTTCTCTTGTTGCTTTTGTGGAGGAGTGGATTTTCAGAGGTTTTTACTCTACCATTCTGGAAGTGGCATTTTACTTCAGGATTATTGCTACAGGTTCTTATTCTTGGAATCTGTTTTTTTTTTCCATAATAATTATTGTTTATTCAATAACACTTTTCTTATAATCTTTTCATGCTCTAAAAATCAAAATCTAAATTTAATTTCAATCATAAGAATAAATAGATTTTTCTGTATTCAGTCATCCCATAACCTGTTCACACCTATATGCAGGTATGCAAAAACATAAGATATTTTACATTCCCTTTGCATGGCAGAAATTTTAAATTGTTCTCTGAATATGTTTTTCATTTCTGTGTTTTAGAATACCCTGCACTTGGCATGCCTTCTTACCATCTCAGAGAACCCCAACAATTTCTTCAAATCCAGATACTGTACCATACATATAAAAAGTCGACCTTGATATCTTTCATCTCTCTGCAATTTGCTATTCCTATGTATTTTGCAAATTTAGTCATTAAAGTCCTATCTAGTATTCAACCTTATGTTCTGTAATCTCAATGGCCCAATCTTTTACCTGTAAAACTTCAAAACAGTGTAATGTGTATATGCAAATTTGAGTTAAGGGAAGAAAAATAATTTCTACCTTTGTCAAGGATCAGTCTAAAATCAATTCATTGATTTTTTTTTCTGACAACTACATCACATTCTTTTCTATTATGCCTTTAAAACTTACTATGTCATTCCACATCTATGGATTTTACCTTCTCAACTAGGCTGAAATACTTGTGATATTTACATATTTTGTAAACTTTCATGGTATCCAGCATGATACCATGCAATTAAATACTAGTTGTCTGTTTCTTCCATTATTTTGATAGATGGATCATACCACTGTCAACTGAAATTAAGTACTAATATGTATTTTTCCACTCTCTGTATAGATTGGGAAATTATTCAATATGATGTCAATAGGTGAGTGGGAAAATCATCACATGACTCAACTGTCAAATAGCAGTTTTAAGTCACCATGTAATAGAATAAGAGCCATGAACATTTATCATTTTTAAAATTCCAGGCTATGTGTTTTGAAAGAAGAGGCATAAAATGATGTATGAATATCTGTGACTTTAAGAGTGTAGACTATGAATGAATTATGAGCACAAGAATAATAATATATGGTTGTAAGAGTTTCCAAAAGATTGGTCTTTGAAAATCCATGCAGCAAATGAGTTCTGTGATTCTGGTTTGCCAGGTGCTTTAGGACAGTTCTGAAAATAGCTATTATTGTCAGGAAGTAAAGAAAATTAGTTTTCCTGAATGATGAAAATCATCTTTATGCTATCAGACCTGATTGGAGATTGTTTTAACTATTTTGTTGGAAACAGTTGCAAGAATTCATTGTATCAGCTGTGACATCTGTTACTGTAAGAAGTGGCATCTGGTTGGAAGATCACTGATATGGTATAATCACATAGAAATGACAATTTCCTTTTTCCTGTTTAGTGTTGGTGAGTGTGATGCTGGAGCTTTTGACATAAATTATGTATTTTAAAAATATGTGAATACAAAACCATTTATGCATTTTAGACTCAAAAATGTTTTAAAAGAGAGGTTATATTTTATCTCTTAATGTGATATATAATCACAAAAAAAGTTTTCCTGCAGAAATTTCTAGTTATCTTCTTTCTCTTCATAGCCAGGAAATTTAGGTTTTTCCATGGTGCTACCTTTCCAGTTTGTTCCATTGCTTCCTTGGTAAGCTTATCCACTTCCAGGCTTCGGAATCTTACCTCTATGCATGCATTTAATATGATTACTATGTGCCTCAGTTTGCCAGGACTACTATAATAGATACCACAAATTGGTTGGCTTAAACAATAAGAATGTTTTGTCCAAGTGATTGGTGGGCTGAAAGTCTAAAATCAATTCATAAAGCAGGGCCATGCTGTCTCTGAAGTCTGTAGCTTGCTGGTGCTGGCTTGCTGATAATCTGTAACTCAATCTTTACATCCACCCCTTGGCTGTATCTCTCCCTATCTGTCTCCTGCTACTGTGCCCAAATTTTCTCTGCTTATAACCTTGATTCTGTTTGACTTCATCTTAACTAATCATTTCTTCAAGGATCCTATTCACAAATGAGTTCACATCCACAGGACCAGGGATAAAGACATGATTCAACCCATAACACTATGTAATTATTTCTATTTGTTGTCAGTACTATGTCTAAAATATCTCTTCAGTCTATCAGTTCATCTCCATCTCCCATGCCTTATCAGAAGCCCAAGACTCCAAAACTCCATCTCTTTCTATAATCACACTCAGATCAGTCCAATAGCAAAACAACACATCCCAGCAGAATCCTCCTTCTGGCCTTTGCATCAGTTAAACTATTTTTAGCTGTAAGTAATAGAAAACACTCACCAACTGCTCAACAATTAGTAAGTTATTATCTCATGTCACAACATGTCCAGAATTAGAGCAGCTCCAAAGACAGTTAAGTTGGCAACTGTGGGACATCCTACAATTCCCTTCATTTACTTATCCATTCACTCATTTATTCACCCAACAGATATGCATGGAACACCTATTATCTATCAGGTTTGCTTCTAAATACTTCATTTAGGTCAGGGAACAACAAAAAAGATCTCTGCCTTGTGGAGTTTACATTCCCATTGTAGTATGAGACATTGTACAACAGATCCATTAAAATGTGTGATGTTTTATAGTATATAAAAATAAATAATATGGTATGTTAGAAGGTAATAAAGCTATCCAAAACAAAGAAGCATAGATAAAAGTATTTAGACTGCCAAGGGTAAAGTTTTAAGTAAGGTGCAAGCCTTTGAGAAGGTGAGGACATTTGCTAGGCAATATCTGGGGAAAGAAAATTCCAGATAGAGGAAGCAACTAACACAAAATTGCCAAGGGAGGATGGTGCCTGACAAGTTGGAAGGACCCTTCCAGAGAAGCTAGAACAGAGAAAGCAAAGGGAAAAGTAGGAGGTGAATTTAGAGAGGGAACTGAGGCTTTGTAGACTATTCTCAGTGTGCAAGTTTTTATGTAGTTTGAAACAGGGAACCATTGCCAGCTTTTAATCAGAGCAAAGGTATAAAATGACTTACTATTTTAAGGGATCACTTTGGCTGCTTTATACAGAGCAGACTCTAGGGGTGGGATGGAGCAAGATTAGAAGCAGTATTGCAGTAACAGAAAAAATAAATGGTAGAAGCTCACAGCAGGGGGCTGGAGGTAGTGGTGTTGATTAGCGGATAAAATCTGGGTGTATTTTCAGGGAAAAGCCAACGAGCTTTTCTCACAGATTTGAAGCATGTTGGTGAGAAAGAAAGACATCGAGGATGATTCCAGAGTTTTGCATGTTTATTGTTGATAACTTTAATCATTAATGATTCATAAGAATAAGAACAACAGTCCTTAACAAACACCATAATTAAATAAATAACAGATACTTCATTTCTCCTTTCTTCACTAAGTATTTCCCACCTAATCAAATAAATGTTATTCTTGTTTTAGAAAAAAAACCAGTCAGTCAAGGGAGAAAAACGGAGTTCAGGCTTCTAGTTCTCAATCTACGAATTATTGTTACTTTTCTGCAAGATGACATAGAGTTCTTGAAAATGTATAAAATCCCCATATTTAGAGTTTAAACTCATGAGTACATTAGATGTAAATTAAAAATACCCTTGACTATTTCTTAATGGCAGGTTTGGTTACTAAAAACTATGCTTTATAATAGTCTATTTCTTCCCATCATTCTACATGTTTTAATTATAGATTGGCTAGAAAAAACATGCTGCAAATATTTAATAAGTTAAAGTAAAATAAAATAAAATTTTCTCACTATTTATTTAACATAACAATGCGCCTTTTACAGCTTGAATTTTCTTTCATTTTTATGCAGGTTTCTTTGGATCCAGAATTTATTACGAAGTTAACTTTTTGATACTCCTTTTCCCTATCACAATTTAATTGCAATTCTATTTCTGATTTTGCCTTTTGATAAAATTAAATGTAATAAATATTTCCAGATTCCCTGCCTGCTAATAATCCAGTTGCATTCTTCTTCATATAAACTGATTCCATAGAATCATATATATTTTACTCTAATGCTGAATTGCTACACCATTACATATTTGCATGTATTCTCTGTAGAATATTACTTTAAGGAACAATTATAAATTATTTAATTTGGATTCTTAAGAACATTTCTTTCTGGATTCCTACTTTTAATATGGTTTCAATATCACATCCTACCCCAATCCAAATAGTACATACCTGTCAGCATGGTCCACCTCCAACACAAGTCCAATCATGTCTATGCCTTGTCTGAAATCCCTCAATGATTCATCAACCCTACAGTATCAATTTTCCTTTCTCTTGGGAAGTTTACATGCCCTTCAAGGATATTTGTTTCCATTCACTTTTTCAGGCTCATTTCATGCCATTATTATGGCCATCCCATTTGGTTTATCTTTATAAACATACTGTTATTCCACACTTCCCCTTCCTCCACACCTCCTACTATTGAAAACCTTCCATCTGTAAAAATTTCACTGAAGAGTTTCCTCTCCTGGGAAAGCTTTCCATACTAAAGCTGGTTTGTGCCCCAATCATACCACTTTTCATACTACAATAGAGGGCATAAGAGTATAGACATCTGTACTTTTGAGAAGATAGACACCTGGGCTTTCAAATTACACTCAAAAACAAATTGTGATTGGGTGACTAAGTGTGATCCACAAAAGAGTATTAACAGAAATAGTTATACAGAGTACTTAACATTGGCTACCACTGGAAAGTACGATACATGGTGTGTTTTCTTCAATTGCCAATTTTACCTTTAGTGGTTTCAAGCCATTTTAATCACTACCTACACTCTCAGTGGTAGTCTTACCTTCATTTATTGTAAAGCCCCTAATTTTCCTAGTTACTTAATGCAGAGTCTAATAATTAAGCTGGTATTTTAAAATCACGAAATTCTAGCTGAAATGATTCCTATTTTATGATAAGTTAATATTTTATATAATAGATATTTTGGCAAGGAAAGAGACTCCATAGGGGACTGTAAAACAAACTTCTTGATGCCTTTATGAATAAATAGCACAGCTTACTTGGGGGAAAATGCTTAATTTATTTCTTCACACTCTATATTATTTATCTTTCGTTCTGCTTTAATTAGCTTTTTCATAGATCAGAGCTGAACTCAGGCTTTTCTGATTTGTTTTCCCTACTGTTGTGAGAAAGGAAAAGGGGAGGAAGGAAAAGAATGACAACTGTGACATCTTGATAAAGGAGATTTCAAAATTTAACAAATTTACATGTCATCAATAAATGCATTAGCACTTAAGCACCTGGCTTCTCCAGCAAACACTTTAATAAGCAGATGGTTCCAATTGAGTGACCATTTTAAACACTCTCTCCATTTAGCTTTGACAGTGTGCTTGAGACGGACTGGTACTACTCATCAGTCCCATGACATCTTCAAGCACAGTCAAGCTATTTACTATAAAAAATATTTTCCAAGATGTTAAAAATAAAATTTAAAGCACACCACACAGATTTTAATTTAAATCCCAGCACTTATTTGTTTCTTATTTATGCATGCAGTATTTGTCAGGCTAGTTAATTCTTCATAATAATTCATATCATGTCATCTCCCCTGCCCCAGTTTAAATACCTCTTATACCTCTCACTGACATTTCCATGCTTTCCATCATGCTTCTGTCTTGCCTTCCAAACTTAGTTTTGTTGTTTCCTTTACTGTGAGTTTTCACTGATCCACCCCTGGTTCAAGTTAAGCATTCTCTTTCTGAACCCCTATGGCTCATTTTATAATGGTTATACTGAATTACTGTACAATGATGAATTATAATGCAGGTAATTGCGTTTATCTGTCCATTTATGCTAAAGGGTAGATGTTCCCTTGAAAATGGAAAAGTCATACTTTTACAATTCATTTTGTGATACTTTGTTGCCTACTGTTTACAGAAGTTCATTTAAAGGAAGATTTGCCTTTGAGCATAAATTCAAAGGAAGAGCGCTGAAGAAAGGAGTATAAAAGAAAACAGCTTCTTATTTCATGTTAAGTTTATCTTACATATGAGGAAACAATAGAACTTTGAAATCAGAGATATCTACTATAATGATATTCTTATTTTCAAGCTCTTGTGTAAACCCATATTTTTGTGTGAGGATGAATAGTTGAGGCATATAAAGTATAGGAAAAATGTTTAGAGTAACACTGATGTCATAAAATGCATTATGCATTAAGAACAAGTCATTTCTGATAAAATACAAATAGGAATTCTAGAGAAATGGACAAATGGATTAATCTCTCCAGCAAAGAAGAAACAAAACATTATGCTTTATAATAAGTTTTTACTCTTTTTCTAAATGATCATTCTCCTGGATTATTACTAATAATTGAAAAAATTCACCTGAAATTCTCAAAAATTTTAAGTATTCAAGTCAGAGAAAGTTGTCAAAGGAAAAAATAAATAAACACATTAC
This sequence comes from Choloepus didactylus, assembly GCF_015220235.1. Lineage (NCBI taxonomy): Eukaryota > Metazoa > Chordata > Mammalia > Pilosa > Megalonychidae > Choloepus > Choloepus didactylus. The sequence continues at coordinate 77,538,479 of NC_051321.1, read as the reverse complement.
AGGCCATTCCAATTTTTTAACTCAATTTTATTGAGATATATTCCCATACCATAAAATTATCCAAAGTGTACAATCAGTTTGTTCACAGTACCATCATATAGTTGTGCATTCATCACCCCAATCTATTTTTTGAACATTTTCCTTGTACCAGAAAAAGTGAAAATAAGAATAAAAAAATAAAAGTAAAAACATCCAAATCATCCCTCCCCCACCCTATTTTTCATTTACTTTTTGTCCCCATTTTTCTACTCATTCATCCATACACTGGATAAAGGGAGTGTGATCCACAGGCTTTCACAATCACGCTGTCAACCCTTGTAAGCTACATTGCTATGCAATCGTCTTCAAGAGTCAAGGCTGCTGGGATGCAGTTTGATAGTTTCAGGTATTTACTTCTAACTATTCCAATACATTAAAACCTAAAATGCGTTATCTATATAGCGCATAAGAATGTCCACCAGCATGACGTCTTGACACCATTTGGAATCTCTCAGCCACTGAGAGTTTATTTCGTTTCATTTCACATCCCCCTTTTGGTCAAGAAGATGTTCTCAATCCCACAATGCTGGGTCCAGATTCATCCTTGGGAGTCATATCCTGTGTTGCCAGGGATATTTACACTCCTGGGAGTCAGATCCCACATAGAGGGGAGGGCAGTGAGATCACCTGCTGAGGTGGCTTAGCTAGAGAGAGAGGGCCACATCTGAGCAACAAAGAAGTATTCAGGGCGAGAATCTTGGGCACAACTATAAGCAGCTTTAGCCTCTCGTTTGCAGCAATGAGCTTCCTAAGGGCAAGTCCCATGATAGAGGGCTCAGCACATCAACCTGCCAGTCCTCAATGTTTGTGAGAACAATCCAGGTGAGGAAGCCCAACACCTCTGCATTTTCCCCCAGCTCCTCAGGGGAGACCACCCCAATTTTAAGTATTTTCACAACTACCATTTATTAAACTTACTAGGCACAGTTCGTATTTAGCATTCCATTTAATCCTAAAATAATCCATTGAGGCTACAAATAAGAAACATTACATTTATAAAGTTTGGATATCTTGCTGAAGTTCACCCAGCCTCAAAATGAGGATAAAAATTTATGCCTGAGTGAGTCCACTGTAGCGTGTCATTGAATCCTTTCCTTGTCAAGGAAGAAATGAAAGAAATGTCCTCATAACTTAGCGTATAACTTCAGTTGAATTCCCAGATATTTCAAAGTAACTTGCATTCTTGCCAACAGTGTTTGAAGGTCCTTGATTCTACACTCCCTGGTCTAGACTGGATGTTTTCATCTTGTGGTCTTAGTTTTAATTTATGTAACAGTTACCTTTTCTAAAATGCACGTAAATAAAAAGATAAAGGAAAATGATCAAAATACATCACTCACATAAATTTAGTTGACACTGAAATTTAGTTGACAAAAAATAAAGTAATACATGGGAGTGCTTATAAAATACAACTAAAAAGGCACTCTATAAAAACATGAATGTATCTCTCTCCACAGTCCCCTGTGAGTTTAGCACAACCCGAATAACTGCTTTTACCAGTTCCCTATAATACTTCCCAGGAAATAAATGCCATAGCTTGTTAAGCACATAACTATCAATTTTTTATTTAAATAAATTTAATCATCATGTACTAGGTTTATGAATTTCATGTAGCACTTCTTTGACACACCTGGATATACCTCATTCTTCTCAACTGCCTTATATTTTTATGAACTGTAACATAACTGATTACATAATAAATGCTTTGGTTGAGTCCATAGTTTTCTTTTAAATCATTACTGCAATGAGCATTGTTGTACATGTTCTTTACCCAATGTGTACAAGTGATTTCTCAGAAAAAAATTTCTAGTCACTGGGTCATAGAGTGCTTTCAATTAAATATGAGAGAAAGTACTCAATATTCTTATTAAAATGTTTTACAATAATCTCCTAGTCAACAGTGTAGGAGAATGCTTACTACTGCACAGTCTTTCCAGTCCTTGATATAATCCAAAAATTTAATATTTGTCAAATATGTGTGTTTTACATGGGTGCTGGACATCGTTTCACTTATGTATTGGATATTTATAAATGATTTTTTTATGTAAACAGCCTATTTGTATTCTGAGGTGTTGTATGTATGTGTGAGTATATGTGTGTGTGGTTTGCTTATCTGTGCAAATTAAGGATATTGAATCTGTTCTGTCAACCTTAAGGTCAACATTGATTCCTTGCTTTTATCGATACCACATAATCAATCCATAAACCAATTCCATTGGCTACACTTCTAAAATATATCAAGAATCAAATCATTTATCGTGACCTACAGTCATCAGTTTTCACCTGGACAATTTCTCATCCTCTAACTCATCTATTCTCCACAGAGTAACTAATGTGAGACTTTTAAAAAATAAGACAATTCAAAATCCGCTGGGCCCTTCACATCTCATTCTGAGTGAAAGCTGAAATCCTTACATGGCCTAAAGGCACTGAGTCACCTGGCCCCTGCCTGCTCATTTCCCACTCTTCCTCCATAGCTCACTTCCTTTCTGTGCCCCAAACTTGCCAAGTGTACATCTACTTCTCCCTTTGCACTGGCGGTTTCCTCTCCTTGCAATGCTCCCCTTCAGATCCCTCCTTAGACCCTCCCTCCCCTCCTTCAGCTCTTCCAAGCAGTAGTTCTTTGCCATCCTATGCAAAGATTCAGCCCCCCAATAACACACTCCCTTTGCCTCGCTGTGTTATTTTTAATTATTTGTATAACAACTTATTAACATCTGGCATAATATTTGTTCATGCTCAGATGGATTGATTTTAATTTTAAAAAGACAGTTATAAGGATTCTAAAGAAATATGGCACAGAGCATGACTGAGTAGCATTTGTGAATTATTTATAGACATTGAAAGGTGAAGATATTTCTAAGCAGTAATAGAGTGATACTGTTATATTGACGTATTCCCAAGCATTTAGCCAGGCTTCCCACCAATGGTCATTGAATGGTCTCTTTTTCACCACTGATGAAAAACTGCCACCTCATTACAGACCAAATTCCAACATCCATTGGAAGCTATTTTGGGACCTCTTCCTTTCAACTAAATTGTTGATTGCCATTTATATACCTGTATACATACATATATATGTGCCATATATTTATGTATATGTGTATATTGGGGCACCATCCCATTTTTCTACATCCCTTCTAATCCTGACCATCTCTTTTGATCCTATTTTACACAAGTCTGGCTTTTCAGACCCACAGTTTTTCTTCTTACGCCCTGTTCTAGTTTGCTAATGCTGCGGAATGCAAAACACCAGAGATGGATAGGCTTTTATAAAATGGGGGTTTATTTCACTACACAGTTACAGTCTTAAGGCCACAGTGTCCAAGGCAACACCTCAGCAACCGGGTACCTTCACCGGAGGATGGCCAATGGCGTCCGGAAAACCTCTGTTAGCTGGGAAGGCAGCCGGCGTCTGCTCCAAAGCTCCAGCCTCAAAACGGCTTTCTCCCAGGACGTTCCTCTCTAGCAAGCTTGCTTCTGTTCAAAACATCACTCTCAGCTGCACTCCGTTCCCTTTGAGTCAGCTCATTTATATAGCTCCACCGATCAAGGCCCACCCTGAATGGGCAGGGCCATGCCTCCATGGGAACATCTCATCAGAATCATCTCCCACAGCTGGGTGGGGCACATTCCAAGCAAATCCAACCAGCACCAAAAACTTCTGCCCCACAAAACTACAAAGATAATGGCATTTGGGGGACACAATACATTCAAACCGGCACACACCCCTTCATTTGGTCTTCTCAGTAGATTCTGTCCTCTCCTTCAGGAGTTACTGGTATCTCAGAGCTCCATACCTTTCATATTACTCTTCAACATGTTTGTTTTTTACCCTTCAACATATGTTTTGGTAGTTTCTTAAGTCAATGTAAAATTTATTTGAATTCCTGCCCTTGATGTTTTCCGTGACATAAAATTAGAATATTTTTATGACAATTTTTAGTTTATCAGGTATTCACTTTCCATAATGGCAACCTCCTCTTTATTTCTTTGATATGCAAGTGAGTGTCCTTTTCCTCCTTTCTTGGAATAAGCCAGTTTTATTGGCAATTACTGCCACTGAATTTTCAAAACAGTGTCCATATTTCAGACTAATGATCCGATTTATGTATTTATTGATATCTTTATACATTGTTTTTTAGAAATTGGTTTTGCTTCCTATCCATATGCTTTAGTCTAAATCATTAGGAAAGGAAGACATTTGCATTTTATTTTGCTATATTGGAATTCCTTTGCTGGGAAAACAGTGAGGAGTGGGGAGACAAGGCAAATAGGTTATGGGGAAGATTACTGGTTCAGGAGCAATTACTTTCCAAGTAGGCTGAAGAAAGCTAACTAAAATGGGTACCAATTCTTCCTTCTCTAACTCCCACCACGGCTGTCATGCAGAGCCCATTGCTGCAGAGCCTCCCTTGGCACCCCAGTCTCATCTGCACTCAATTTGGGATGACACCTTAGCTAACTATTTTTTTAAATCTTACCATTTGGAGCCTCACAACCTAAGCTGATATCTCTTGCTCTGGGTTTGGCTATTTTATTGTCGAATGATTTTGAGGTTTTTTTGTTTGTTTGTTTGTTTCTGGTTTTGTTTTGTATTTCTCTTGAGAGATTCTGTCCACATATTTTCTAGGCAGGATTTCCTTTATGTGTTTCATATCATCAGCTTCTCAAAGTACTTCCTTCAGTGCATTCCTATCCTATCTACATTTCCACTCATCTATTAATGATATCTGTTTGATCTTCCATTTCTGATCAAGCAGACAGAATTACTTTCATTTGTCATTGCATTTGTTATTTAAAAAGGGATTTGTTAATGGAGTTAAAGAGAGAAGTACAAACAAGTGTGTTAAAACAAGTTGAATGTTTATTAAACTTTAATGTACCTTAAAAGTGGCATCCTGACACTATTTAAACCAAAATACTCTATGTCAACACACTCAATAAAACAATGATTTGAGTTTGATTAGTTTCTCTTCACATTCTTTTTTATTTCCATATGGAATATGCATTAAAAGCAGAGTCAGTACATGATTGTGGGTCAGGTCTGGGCAAATACGTACAACAGAATCAGGTACTTTTTCTAAAATGTCAATGAACTCATCCTGCCAATAACTTAAAATCTTTCAGTAGCTTCCCATCATCCCACTGTCTTTTTCTAGACCACGACTAAATCTTTCCCTCCCAATGACATATTTTAAGAAATAGCGAGTTTGATTGTGGAACATGATTCTTACAGAGTTTGGACACAGGACAGTGGAGTGAAAATAAGAAAACCTTTTAAGAGCTGATTTTTTTATTTCTTTTCCACCACTTAAACTACTGAGCAACTCGTTAAATTTCTCAGAGCCTCAGGTTTAATATTTATAAAATGGTGACAATAACATCTACATTGTAGAACTTTGGAAAATTAAATTGGATGTGGGGTTCACAACACTTTCAGATATATAGCGAGTCATTGATGAATGTCAGTTTTCTACTTTGTGGAAGCCTTAAAAGTTGACAGAAGTTGTGCCCGACTTCTAATTCTTCTTTTATGTCCTTCTATCTCTCCTTCCTCCATTTTTCCATCCTCCTCCTTCCTGAGAATGAAAATGCAACAACCAGATAATTGTATTATTAAATTTCTGTATGTGGAACATAGATAAAAATACATCATTGTGACTGCAAATGTATAATGAGGATGGCAAAAAGGTGTAGGCTATTGGAAGTGATTCTTTGAGCAACTTAAGTTGGGTTTTTCCTCCTCACAGCAAACATGAGAAGTGGGAATGAATGAGTTGTTTGAAAGAGCTAATAAACTGTCAATGTCATATTTTGGTACACATAAATCCAGCAATTCTCTTCCTGTTAATGAGATCTTTGACTGACAACATGCTTAAATTATATATGTCTATGATGTCACAGATCTTGTTGAAAACAGTCTTGCTGTCTAACAGATGAAGCTTGACACCAGAAGTGGCCTCCTTAGAGAACTCAACTACTGGAGGCTAGCTTTGCCTCAATGTTGCAGATTCAATTACTCTTCCCCATGATGACTCCAGCAGCTTCAATGAATTTGTCTGTCACTGTGTGCTTTAGAAAGATTAATTACGCATCTTTGCATCTCAGGAAATATGCAATAAAGAGAGAAGACTTTCTCAAAGGCGTTTGTGAATCTGAACATCTTAAATATGTAATACATCATAGTCATCAATTTCTTTGAATAACTTTAAAGTGGTACACATTTTGATATACAGGAGTTCCAATATTTTGTTGGATATCCTTTGCAAAACTCAATATGATTTAGCACATTGTGCTAGTTCCTTTGAGAACAACAAATATGGCTAAATCATGGCACAAGGATTTCTATGCAATATGATTATAAATAGATTGTGCATAGAAATTTTAATACTAGCAAAACTCTAATGGGGTAAAGTTGAGAGAATAAGTACCATGGGATAAATGGAAACAATTTTCTGATTGGATTATATTGAAGTAACTATTGGGTGACGCGGTATTTGATCTGAACTTTAGAGTCAGGATTTTGCATACAGCATTGGGGTAGAGAAGCATTTAGGAAGAGATTCAGGTAATAGTGTAAGTAGAAACCTATTAACTAGTTTATACCCTGAGAAACACATTTGTATTAAAATGGAAAATATTCATCATAAATTGATAATTAACATAAGCCCAGGACAACATTGCAAGAGCATATAAATTTTAGTCTAATTATTGAGAGAAATAAACACACCACCAATTTACAGTTCTGTGTAAGAATATTGATTAAAATCCAAAATAAAATAAAATAATTAGGAATAATTAGATTACTTTGTAACAATCTTAATATTCTAATTTTAAAATAAATATAAACTATTTGTGTTTTAAATTTTTAGAGAATTTTTAACATTTCATTTACTTCTTCCTTTATCAATTCCACAATGTTGAGTTTGTGACTTTTGATAGAGTTCTGGAAACTTATAAAATCAGAAAATAAAGTACCATGGGCCCCAAATTTTAATGTGAGTGAATTCATAAGGATAATGTTTAATCAGTTGGTGAAAACTACAGCAAATTGGGTCAAAAGAAACAAAATGCTGACAGATGGCAAAGGGAATATGAAAAGTATTTTCAAATATTTCAAACATAAAAGTAATTCAGAATATGAAGACCTAAGTCCATTAATAAAAAAAGCATATGAAATCTATAGTAACATCCAAATAGCAGAGCTGTTGACACATCTTAAGATGTGTGCCTAGCAGCGGTTGTTTTCTTTAAAATGATGCAGTAATCAGCATTGTCATCTGAATTTACAAGCTGCAGTGATTAAAGGTAGAAATGAGAGAAAGAAACACTTAAGCGTAAACAAATCACCATATGGTTGATATACATTCCAGGGTGTTAAAAATTAGGCAAAATTAGGGAGTTGAGAACAAGGCATACAACTGTCATATCAATTATATGATACTGATACAATTCCTATAAAATCTGAAGGGATTTGAATGGTATGTTCTAATATTACACAAATATGTGGGCTAGTAATTATGAAGTGATAAGGCATTGGATTTTAGCTGTGATTAAAAGAGTAAAAAAGAAGGTAAAAAAAATTAAGCATCAGCATCAAGTAAAAAAAAAGTTGTTTTATTTTAAGGAAAACTGAAAATTTTTTGTTAGAATCAGAATTAAATAAGATTTTTCTTAGCAAATAAAGGATACATTAGAATCCCAACACCTTTGATAGATAAACTCATCAAACTAATCCTTTCATCTCTATTCATAGGCATGTATTACAACTTCCCTCTAAATCATGACACTCTTTTACTTATGGAGAATTTATTGTTCAAGGTAAATGATTCCATTATTATAATTTGCCTTGCGAATCATTTGATCTGGTATATTTGTCAATACCTAAGGATAATGTATTTATTTATTTGTGTTTTTGCCCTAGCGAGATCAACTTAAGGCATGACTTTCCTCAGGGAAAGTTTAACTTGGAAATAAATTAATAAGATAACCCAATTTTTGCTCTTGTGCTTAAATTAAGTGTCCATGAAGAAATACATTATTTTAAGCCTTTCCTTACTCAAATTGGTATCATGTTAAAATATGTGGAATGTATCTAGAAGGAGACACAGTTTATAAAATATTGTTCCAAGACCAAATGTTATTCCTCTTTGCACAGGGTAACCTACAAGTCCCTCTAATTTTGGTAAAAATAACCCTAAACACAATTAGCCTGAAAACAATATCAATAACAGTTTATAGAACGTACAAAGCATTTCCAAATATATTACCACAATTAATATTCACAACACTTTCCAAAATGAATTTAACATTTTCCTTCCCTGAAGAAACATTTGGTGAGTAAAGTGTGCTTACTATACTTTCATAATGTTTTGATACTTGACTCATTTTTTCTCATTTACTTCTGCCTAGTACTATTGCAATCCATCCATTATGTTAAGTGAAAAATCCAGATGGGATTTTTATTGAGGGCAAATTATATTAATTATAGTGTACTATAACAGAGAATCTTAATTATATCAATTTTATTATGATTGTATTAATTAATTGGAAATAACTAACATCTTAGTCCACATTCAGGAACATGGCATATCTCTCCATTTATTCACTTCTAGTTTTCTAATCTTTGATTTATTATATATTTTTTTAATAAAACAATTTCACAGTTATTTTAGACTTATTTCCAAGTAATTTTTTATTGCTGAAATAACAAAAAATAACCAAAAAAATCCTTACTTCAGATGCTGCTGTTGATGTGGAGAAGGGGGGTGGGAAATAGGGAAGAGCTGACACCCTGGGCAGCTTTTGCTGCCACCATCCAACCAATGGCCCTGAGGTTGTCCCAGGACTGCTCCTTTTCTAGGACTCAGGATTTTCCTGGACTGGGCACAAAAGGACTTGTCTCATGCAACAGTTCTTCCCAGACACCTTAGAGCTTGGTTGCCCATCTTCATTCAGTTTTGCCAGCTTTCTGTGTCTCTGAGATGAACCTAGAGCTGCTCCACTTGTTTTGCACCATTATTATAAGTACACTTAAGATATATAATTTTTATTTTCTCTGGTGATTTGGAACAGTTGGCCCACTATGTCTCCAGTCTATGCTATGGATCTGGAATAGTAATTTCATATTTATATTTGTCATTATAACTTTTAAATTACTTAGGCTATATCTTTATGAAAACATCAAATATAGATCCAAATTTAATACTGTTCTAAATAGTGATTAGTTCCAAACTCACACATAGTTTAAAATTGTTGAAGGGTGCACTTATATTCCTGCTTCAATTTCTCAACTTCCTCAATGTTCTGGGTTGAACTGTGTCCCCTCAGAAAGCAGGTTGACGTCCTATTCACCAGTCCTATGAATATGTACTTATTTTTAAATAGGATCTTTGAAGACGTTATTAGTAATGATGAGGCCAAACTGTATTTGAATGGGCCCTAATCCGATATGATGGATTTCCTTATAAAGAAAGGAAATTTGGACACAGAAAGGCAGAAACACAGAGAGAGAGATGGGCACAGGAGAGAGACAGAGGCTCAATTATGCCAGGAGTCATGGAATGTCATAGAATGCTGGCCACCCACCAAAAGCCAGGCGTGAGGCAGGGGATGGGGTCTCCCCTAAAGAAAGCAAGATTCTGCTGACAACTTAATTTTGGACGTCTAGCCTCCAGATTTGAGACAATGTATCTCTGTTATTTAAGCTACTAATGTGTGGTGCTCTGTAAGACAAGCCCTAGGAAACAAAGACACTGAATTTGTATTAGTCAGGCTTTTGGCCCATCACTCTAATGAAAAACCACTTACCAAGGAAATTGGTGACCTCCGTGTCAATCTATTATCCTTCTATATTTTTAACCTCTTAAACCTATAATGTTTGTATTGGCCAGTCTGTTTATTTCATTTCCTCCACCCACAATAATTTTAAACTATATGTCTTCATTGTATTCTATTAAATGTTCCTTCTAAATAATCCAAAAAGTATATGAGCTTTTATTTTGCAAAGAAAGCAATTACAAGGAAAATGTGGCATTAATTTACACCATCTTAGAAAAAATGAGGACTTTAGTATACTGTAGTTTCCTTCCCCAACCAGACACATCTTTTCTTGGAATCATCTAAAAACTTAAATTCATATGATATTTATGTTTTATTTTGTTTTGTTTTGTTTTTTTACATATATTCTCTTTAGGTTTTTATTTGCTTTGAGTTACACTACCAAGATGTCAATTTAGGCATTGATTTTAATGTATCAGTTTAATTGTTCACAGTCCCTTATTTTAGATCTTTTTTATCAGCACCAATAATATGGGCCTACATTATGAATTACTTTTTAGTAAGTGAAATACTTTGTTCAAGTTTTTCATTGATGTTGGATGAGTAGTAGCTTTCTATCTAACTCCTTCATACTTGAGTAGTATTGGGCTGAATAGACAACTCTTGCATCATAATTTTCTCTAAAAATAAAGGCATATCTGCACATGATATTAGAAACTAAAAGCTTCAGTATTATCATTTCTGCAAAAAAAAAAACTGTGCTATACTTTTAAGTTTCAATAACCTTTTTTTATTATTACAGTATCAGTAAATGTGATTGTAGAAAACATGGAAAGACAATTCTTAAAAAATAAATGAAAATATTGTATTTTCCCTAAAGATCACCAATTTTATTCCTTTCTGTAGTCCCTTTATTTCTGTTTTTATCTTTGTAAAATCATTGTTATTAACTGAAATGAGATTCTACCATGCTTTTAAAAATCCGATATATTTTCTTTTCAAATTTGTCCTAGAGGAAACATCATCAGTATCTTCCATTGCAAAAAACTAGAATTATTGATGAATGACCTAAAATATATAATTAAGTTAATAATATTTCATTTCTGGGATCTTAACACAAAGCATTCCCAGGAATTAATTTTTTCATGACAAATATTGGTAACTTTTGCTTAAAATTCCCTTCAATTTTAATTTCCTCCATGGAGTGTGTTTCTTCCATGTACGCATACTTGAAGAAGAAACTGATTTAAAAGCTCTTCTCAGCTTTGTAGTTTCAGTTTAGCTTATCAGCATTAAATACCTCTTTTGTTGATCAAAGTGATCTTTTATCTACAACGATTATCAGATCATTCCTTGGGATTTGAGCACTAATCTGGGTCAGAAAGAGTCTTTTCATAAGTAGAGATATCATTTGATATGCATAATTTCCTGTAGGAAAGTTAAGTAGACTTTCCTAAAGACAATGTTGTTACTTGATTCCATATTTTCAGATTAAAGTTAAATAATGCTTTGTGAGGGACTGTATGTAATCATCTCACTTCTTTTGCTAATTCACTCAATTACTGAAGATTCAGTTTACATCTTTTCTGCACGTTACTTATAAACATGTGGTAACACAATCTAAAATAAAACAGGAAAAATAATTTTCATAACTGTCTACAGGCAAATTTTGTGGAATTTTTTTCTTAATGCTTTAGCTCTTACTTGTAAAAACTAATGAAAATTTCTTATTGAAAATGGTAAATTCAATAGATATCCACTTAGTTCTTTTCTTTTGATTACGTTTAACATTTTGTTACATTTAACATTTTAACATTCTGCTCACCTAGTTTAAATTTTTAAAATACAGCAGTGTAACGTAACATTAAAGAAAATTATTAAAAATTTAAAATGGCAACAGCACAATGACTGATTAACCTTGGTATTGTATCAGTCTCTCTGTCTCTCTCTCTATATATAAATAATTACTTGCCTTGTTAGATGTTAATCTGTATCTATATTCATTTAGATATCTTTACACAGCTGAACTTGTAGTGTACTTACTAGTCCATATTACTTATATAATATCAATATATAAAAATTATCTACAATTAAGCATGTTTGCAATTATATTTAACACTAATAAGATTTTGTTAAACACTTGTGAGACAGATCAATCCTAATAATTTAATTTTACTACCTTTAGTTAAACATTTATAATGCTTTCTTATCTATACTTAGACAGTGATCCATAATTGATCAATAATAGATCACTCTGTGAATGTAGATTTTGACTCTTTTTTAATGCCATTAACCCTCGAATAAGATTCACAAACACAAACATTCACAGTTTCACAGAAACTATCAATAGCTTTTGTCTTCTATTATTAATTTTCATGTTACAAAACAATGTGTAGACAGTTTTACATGCACTTTTAACATTGGAGTATGTTATTAATTTCTGATTTATACTTGTAAAAGTTAACCTCATTTATTTAACTGTATTTTTGTGACTCCAGAAGTTGAATATTTTTCACGTTAACTATTGTTTCCTCTTGTGTATTCACATACACTAGTTCAGTAATAGACTGAGACTCATGTCTTTTACTACAATGTCCAATATATTTAACATATTGTGAACAATTATCCATTTCATACAGCTATCTTGTCTTGCTGTCTTTAAAATGTACTTTTTAAAACTAAATCAAAACAAAAAAATAAAATCCATGACATATTATTGAATTAACTGAAGCCCTAAAAGGCCAATTTATTTTGTCAATAATATACAAAATGAAATAATTTTATTTGAAAGAATCTAAATTAAATCTTAGTAAAATGTAAGTGTGTCATTAATAGCAACTAAATATCAATCATATTTCCCTAAATATCATATTCTAGTAAAGGAACATTTGAAAAAGTTCTTAAATACTTTTAACTAAAATTGGACTTATTATTAAAAGAGGGCTAGTATTACCATTATTTCTCAGACTAAATCTTCCAAGCATTTGCTTGAAATTTCAATACTAAAAATGTATTCAGATTGTCTATGCATGAAAAATATGGCAGTAATTACAAAAGTATAAAAGAAAATTATCTTGTTAGCCTTTAATCTACATGCATTAAGGCAAAGTTGATGCCAACATTTTCAGTTATGAAAATTGCTATTAGTATCCATGGAATAACAATACTCAAGCTCATCAGTATCAAAAATATATACCAAGTTTATTCTAGTACTGATAACCCACAGACAGAAAACATTCAGGACACATATATTTGCTTTTAATTGATATGTAGGTTTGGGGTTCTACCTAACTGGTAGCTAAGATTTTTGAAAACCTTACTACTACTTGATTTTTTAATGCATTATTTTATTGTGAACTTTAACATATATACATAACAGTGATAACTTTCAAGGTACAATTAACAAGTAGTTAGACAACAAACTTCAAAGAATGGCATGGGTCACAGTTCTACAATTCAGCTATTTCCATTATTGTAAAATGTAAGATACATACAGAAAGTGTTAACTTTTGATGTACAGCTCAATAAGCAGTTATACAGGTAATTTCAAAAATTGTTATGGGTTACAGTTCCACAGTTTCAGTTCTTTCCATATTATGCAATATAGGGTATATACAGAAAGGTAAAGATTTTCAAAGCACAATTCAACAAGTAGATTTTTTGATCTCAAATTGTTCATAACATTTATGTATAAACATGTATTTGCTCACTGCAGTCCTATTCAACTTATTTACTTTCTTAATAAGCCACTGTAGACTTTAAACATACAGTTCTTGACCAAGAAATAAAGGTTAAAAACAACACTTCTGAGTAAAAAATAAATACTAAATAAGCCTTAAGATAGAAAAAGAATGCCTAAATATCATTATTTAAATGGCAAAAATTAAAAAAAATATATATCAAAAATAAGTTTGATAACTTCTAGTCCCTAAAGTTATTGTTAATAATAAAAAATTTTGAAGCCATGGAGAAAAGATTAAAACAAAGTTGACAATAAAATCATACATTTTAGGAATATAATTGTATTTTAAAAAGCAATAAAACAGATAAGAAAGAATAAATCAAACACAAAAGATATTTGCGTTAGGTAGCGAAATAGGAATGAATGAGTTAATTCTTTTTTCCTTATCTGAAATTCCTATTTGGAAATATTCACAACTTTTGCTGAGTTTGGGAAATTTTCTGTCATTATTTCTTTCACTATTCCTTCTGTCCCTTTCTCTCTTTCCTTCTGGGACTCCCATAATGTGTATATTGATACACTTGAGGATGTTCTAGAGGTCTCTTAGGCTATTTTTGCTTTTTGTAATTATTTTTCCTTCCTCTCCTCAACCTGACCCATTTCAATTGTCTTGTCTTCAAGTTCACTGATTCTTTCTTCTGCCAATTCCGATCTGCTGTTGTAACCCTTCCTGGGAGTTTTTCATGGCAGTAATTGTGGTCTTCAACTACAGTAGTTTTCTTTGGTTCCTTTTTAAAATGTCTGTCTGGTTATTGAGATTCTCATATTGTTCACTCATTATTATCCTGATAGCCTTCAGTTCTTTCTCTGTATTTCCCTGCATATCCTTGAGCATATTGAAGATCATTTTTTTAAAGTCTTTGTCTGGTGTGCCCACAGTCTGGTCTTCTCCGTTGATGTTTTCTGGATCTCTCTCCTCTTCCTTTGGATGGGCTATCATTTCCTGATTCTTTGTTTGTCTTGTTATCTTCTGTTGTGCACTGTACATTCTAATATTCTAAAATAGTAACTCTGGGATTTATTCTCTGAGATGTCAGTTTCTTGAATTTGTACCCAGTGAGTGATATGACAGATTTTCTTGAGTGTCAGGAGCTAATAAAACTAACTAAACCTAAGCTAAAAAACACCTTTCATGGTCTTTGCAGATGGGCTTTGCCTTGGCTGGTGCTCTCCTCCAGTGTTCAGCCTTCCTGTCAGGAAGGTCAGCCCAAGGTGAGTGCAAAGTGCAGAGTCTTCTCTTTCTCTTCTGGGTCTTTCTCTTGTCCTGGCTTGTGCTTGCTACTGGCTATAGGAGTTCCCATGTTGATAGGACTTTGAATGTCCCCTCTACTCCCCAGGAAACCAATCTTCTCCTTCTCCCAGGTGTTCCTCTTCAGGACTTAAGCAGAGTAGCCTTTTTCCCAGGCCTTCTGACTCTACTTCCCCTGTCTCAACCTGCTTTTGCTTGGAGGGCAACTTCTGGGAAGGAGGGCACACCAGAGAGTTTTGCAAGTGAGTTTTTCCCAGGTGAAACAAGGCTAGGGACCCACATAGGGTGCCCATGGTTCCAAATTGCCCTGGAGAGGAGATGGCAGAGAGGATGAAGGAGAGGCCAGGATGGCTATCAGGAGCTTCTCCCATGGCTCTCCAAAGCTGTGCTTTCTTGACTCAGCCCCTGCACAGCCAGTGCAGCCCTTCAGTTCTCCCCTGCATCTCTGAGAAAGCTACTGTCTTTAAGTCTCTCTGTCACCTTTGTCAGGGCAGGTTGGAATCATGGCTCCCTCAGAGCCGCGCCCTCAGTGATCTGAAGTGGCTGATCAAAAGCAGTTATCGGTGCTCAAACCACATAGCCTGGATCTTGGTGAACTGGGTTTTTATGTCCTGTGTAAGCAACTAACAGCTGCTGCCTTGAGGTTGAAGGATGAGTGAATGTTACCAATAGGCAGAGTGAAGTTCAATGGTCTTTACCACAATTTACCAGCATCTTCCTCCTCCTCTTTGCTGGATGCTGCACTGGGTTCTACTGGTCTCCAGAGTTTTGAAATAGTTGATTCAGAGAGTTCCTGCCTATTTAATAATTCTTCTGTTGGAGGGACTTCTTTCTGGGGCCTCCTACTCCACCATCTTCCCACAGTCCTTGTGTATTATGTTGTCACATCCATTGTATAGGCTTTTAAAATAATTGATATTTTCAGCATGGTATTTAACGAAATAATTATCTAAAACTACATGTCATATATTTTTAACATTTCTATTAAAATATATAACATGGATACAGAAAAGTGTTCAAATCACAAATGCTCAAAAAGTTATTACAAAGTGAACACACCTATGCAACTTATATCATGGACAAGAAACAAGACATTACCAGCAATCCTCCCTATCACTATCCCTCCATTCTCCTCCCAAATAATCCTTATCCTCACTTCTAACAACATTTTATTGTAGTTTAATTTGCACATTTGAGCTAAGGTTAGTGCATTTTTGTATCCTGTTTAGAAAAAGATTTCCTAAAATTTTTCTACTTTGCTATATTTCAGAAATTTTTCTTGTTTTAAAAATCTGCCTGGAATTAATTTTTGTTTATGGAGTATCATAGTTTTCACAGTTTTTTACTTGTGCATCTGCAAGTCCAATTGATGGAGCATCAGCGATTGGGAAGTCCTTCTGATACCAATTCCACTGCAGCAATATCTTGGTGTCTCTATTTGCCATGTGTCTTTAAATGCCTGGGTCTGTTGTTTCTGGACCCTCAATTGTGGGCTTAGGTCTATTTATCTATCCTTGTGCTAATACCAACAGTATTAATTAATGCCATTTTATAAAGGCCTTAATATTTGTAGTACTTACTCACATCAAGGTTATTTTTGGCTCTTCATATTTCCCATTGGAAGGTTAGAAACAACTTGTCAATTGCCCTGGGCATGGAGGGGGGTGGGGTGGAGGGGATCTTACTAGTATTTTGTTTGGAATTTCTTTGAATTCACAAACCAATTTTGGATGATTTGAAATAATTTAAATATTGACCCTTCCAAACCATAAATATGTATACCTACTGTGGTAGACTGAATTATGTACCACAATTTAGATTGTTCTTAATCTGCAATCCTGTGGGTGTGAACTCATTATAAATAGGACCTCCTAAAGTTGTTGTTTTCAGTTAAAGTGTGGCCCAACTGATAGAGATTGAGTCCTAATACAGATTATTGGAGTCCTTTATAAGCAGAAATTCAGGCATAGTAGAGAAAGCCCCAGGGAGTAGCCAGGAACTGGAAGTCAATAGAACCAGAAGAGAAAGGAGAAGACATCACCATGTGACGCAAGCCTGGGATTTAAGCCAGGGAAACCCAAGGAGCACAGGCAGCCAGCCCCAGAATGTTACAGACATTGAAGGGAAAGCATTGCCTTGCTGACACCTTGATTTTTTACTTCTCTTAGCCTCAAAACCATGAGCCAATAAATTCCTGTTGTTTAGGCCTCTGTATGATACCATTGTATGGTATTTGTCATAGTACTTGGCAAACTAAAAAATGTGTGTCTTCATTTGCTTATGCCTTCAGTTTTCTCAATAATATTTTACATCTTTTTCTTCAGAAACATTGAATAAATTCCTAGGTCTTTGCTGGTTTTTTGCTCTTTCTTTTTGTGTATGTGTAGACATATTGGTTCCTTGAGTTGATACAGTGCAGATCTCCTTTTGAAAGATAATTTTTTCTATTTATTTTCTTCAGAGAGTTGATCTGTACTTATCTATTTTGGGAATTAAAATGCACTCTTGCGTGTTTTGAGTAGTCCTTTCCTTGTTTGTTAGAACAGCCAGCTGAAGTAGACTTGCTAATTTTTAAAATATTTGCTTGGCTATTTCTGCCAAGCATAAGGTGGAAGGATGTAGTTTGTTTTTCACAAATACTGACGCAATCCTGATATTTACCCTAACTTCCCCTCAGCTGACTTATCTAGTCACAGCCAAAGTTTGCACATTCTTATGAGGTCCTCTTTCACTTAAAAACAGCATGATGTTTGTGATGATTAATTTCATATGTCACCTTGGCTAGGTTATGGTGTCTAGTTGTTTGGTCAAGCACTCACCTGATGGTTACTCTCAGGGTGTTTTGTTGACTCACATCATTAGTCATATGATTGTATCTATGGCTGATTACATCTTCAACCAATAACAGGATTGTTTTCAGCAATGAGAGAAGTCTCATCCAATCAGTTTAAAGCCTTAAAGGGAAAATTGCGGATTTCAGCAATAAGAAAGAGTCATTTCTATCTCTACTTCAGCCAGCCAACATCAACTGGGGAATTTAATGTCACCATCGAGTTCCCAACTTGCAATCTGCCCTAAGGAGTTCAGACTTGCCAATTCCCATGGTTGCATGAGCCAATACCGCTAATAAATCTCTCTCTCTCTCTCTCCTCTCTCTCTCTCTCTCCTTCCCATTAGATATAGATGATGTAGATATAGATACAGATATAGATATAGATAGAGATATAGATAGAGATATAGATACAGATCTATTTCCTATTGGTCCTTCTTCTCTGGAGAACCCTAAATAATACAATGTTTACATAGAGTAAGGGACCAGACATTGACTTTTCCTTCAATTTGGGCCATGTCTCTATATTAAAATAAATTAGATAAAGTTTTAGAACTTAGAGATTCCCCTTCCATTATTACTGGTACTAAATAATTTTCCATCTCTATTTTCATAATATAATTGTGAAAGGAGGATAGTCCTAGTGCAGCCTGCAGCTTTCCCCCAAGACCCTTGAATGAACCCTGTGCTCAGACACCCAGCCTGGTGCCTAGGACGGTTGATGAATTAGGCTGACCCCCTCCTTGTGGTGCCTTGTCGTGAATCATATCCCCTAGCAGAAAGAGGCCTGCTGGCACAGTCCTTCTCCGTTAGTCCTGAGCATGTGTAAACATTCATGGAGACTGCTTGGCTATGTGTGTGCAGTTTATGACACCTGGTCAACCCCACTGTATATCTGTTCCTGGAGGGGAGGCAGCAGGATCCTTTGCTTGTGGCACAAGAGGGATGCAGGCATACTATCTCCCTGAATTAGCTGCAGGTCAAGACCCACTGGCCATGAGGAACCAATGCCCACTGAAGCAGATCGTTCTCTCTTTCTCTTCTTTATGTCAGTAAGTGTTGTCCCATCCAGTGCCTTTGTGAGTCATGCTTTTGCTGGTGACCCTGACAGGGACTTCTTCCCTGGAGGTGGTTACAGGTATCATTTCCCCAACAATAAAGTAGTCCCAGGCTGATATACAAGGAAAGATTTCATATGCATTTGCTTAATTTTCCATGTTTCCATTAAATCCCTTTATATTTCCATGCTAAAATTAAACTTCTTACATTATACATCACTTATATGTTTTTCTTCTATCAGAGTACTGGCTATATATGTTGACTGATGCCCCAAGCCACACTTCAGAGTAATGTGCAAATGTAAAACAAAAGGTGCATGAAATTCTTATGGGAAAGGGTTAGGGAAATGAACCATTTTACTCATATAACAAATATTTGCAGGATGATGGGCATTTTATTTTGAGTCATCAGAGGGTCTAATCATTGAATCACTGCTTTGTTCTGACTCCTAAATGATGTGATGACACTAATACACAAAAATAAAATGTCTTTAATATTTCTTGCCAAGAGTGAGTCGTTTTTTCTAACTTTATGTGCTTAAGGATATCAACATTCTCTCGTGGTATAAATATAGACTTAATTGGCAGATAGAAATGACTTTCCATTCTGTATTCAGTGTAGGTGTTTCCAAAGAGGGAGCTCATTTTTAGTGAAGAATATCCTCTCTTCATTAATTTTTATTTGGTGTAGAAATATTAAGGCCTTTGAAGACAGATATACCTGGAAATCAAATTCCAATGGAATGCACATGCATGGGAATTTAATACACTGTATTAGCATGAGTTTTCCCATTTTGAAATTGGAAATGATTATGCCTGTCATGTGGGGTGGATCAGGAATTCTACAAACAGAAAAATGCACTCTTTCCATTTACCATTGGTATTTGATTCAAAATTTCTTTCAGATTTCCCAGGCTGGTGAAATAGATTGGCATTTGAATAAAGTTATTTTATCCTTTATGTTAACCCTTAGATGAAGACAGATTTAAAAAGTTTGCTCTATATGTTTCCTCTCTGAAGCCCCTTCTTAAAGGTTTTTAGCCTCCTTTGACTTTGTAACACACATCTGACATGAGAGAACAAAGAGAATGAAGCCTTTGAAAGAGAAGGAATCTAAGATTAAGTAGTTCTGATTCTGTAGAAATCGTTTTGTTCTTGAACTATTTCAAGATTTCTCCTGAGAATGGAGTGAGTGTGTGAAACTAGAGGTACTGTAGTCTGTGAGACATCCTATTGACAACTGCCAACGATTTTACAGAATTGGCGTGGAAATTCCCCCAAATTGCAGAGCTAAATAAACAACTAGTGAGCAAGCAAGCAGACAAGTTTTCTTTCTAGAAAAATTTGTTTCCAAATCTTCCCATATCAGAGCCTCTTCATATTATGCCTATTTATTTCTGAATTCATGAATATTTCACAAGTTCTTAAATTTGTCTCTGAGATTCCCATTCCGCATTATTTGCCTATCGGAGGTGCTTTTACATTCTCATTGTACTGTATGATATTCATAGGTTGATATGTTCCTTTGGTTAGATTACAAGAATTTCTTTCTTTCCCAGTTTACTAAGAGTTTTTATTTTACGTGATTGAGCATTGAGTGTTGTCCAACATTATTTTTTTATTTTGAAATATTTTGTAATATTTTCTCTATCGTTATCACATAGTTTCTCTTATATTCTACTAATATAAATTCATTTTCTGATATTAGCCCTTCTTCTCTTTTCTAGAACTAACCTGTCATTCATTGTGTATGTTTTTGATTCACTAATTTTACACCTACTTCCATTAGTGAAATTAGTGAAATTGGCTAAAATTTTATTTACACTTGCAGTCCTTGGCCATTGATATTAAGGTACATTCATCAATTAAAAAAACTTTTCAGGTTTTTACCTCTTCTCTGCCAAGTGTAGAAATACAGTAGTGCACAAAAATTCCTCTGCCCTAATGTAACTTGCATTCCAGTTCCATGTACATATGAAATATCAAGGTATGTTTGCAAATGAGGCAATAGAGATATTCTAGATAGAGTGGAAAGAGAAAAGCATATTTAGGCAGAGACCAAATTGAAATGAGGGAATGGGCTATTTCAGAAAGACATTTTTTGGGCATGAGGAATAACAAATGGTGAAGGCCTCAGTCAGGGCCCACTGGTGTGGTCAAGAAACAGGTAGAAGGCTGGTGTTACTAGAGTGAAGTGAGGGCAGCAAAGAGTGGTGTGAAATGAAATCACAGTTACCCAGGGACCATGACATGGAGATCCCTGCTGGCTTTGGTAAGAACTTTGAATTAGGTAGTAAATATGATGCCAAGTAATTGGTGGACTTTGTGTGGAATAGTGATATGAATCATGAAAATGTTTGTGGTCTGCTCCTACTCTTCGTGGAGGAAGGAGTGGTGGGACTTAGGATTAGACAGCTAAGCTTGGATCACAGAATGAAAAGATTAGTAGTAAATATAAGTTTCATAAGGTTCTAAAGGCAGCGAGTGAATTTAAAGACTATAATCAGATGAGAGGAATGATAAGGTTTTTTTTTAAAAGGAAACATCAATAACTATGCAGTGGAAATGGAAATAAGGGAAAAGTCCAAGTGATACATGAGTTAGAAGTGAGAAGATTGGGTGACTGGATAAAGTTAATTGTGAAAGAAAAATGACTGAACTAGAAATACTTCCAGATTTGTGGCTTTTAATTCCCTCATATTAAAAAGAAATAAAGATAGGCAATATGAGAACAGGATCAGAATGGGATCTTCACAGCAAGTTGAAATTTAAAGACAGAAATGGTATCCTCTGTTCAGATGATGGAAACCAGGAAACCGTTTGCTTACTAAATGCATGGCATATAAAAAATGATACTAAAGAAAGTATCCACAAATTACATGGGTAAATTTCATTTTCTGGTTTAGTTCCTCCTATGCATTTCTGGGCATTATGCATATATTTTCTATCTTTAGGAAAATATGTGAAATTAGTATTTACAGAACCAAAAATACATGAATTATGTTTCACAACTATTTAATATATCTTTCTTCCTTACACCCCATATAAATCTTCAAGTCTGAGAGATTCTTGTCCTAAATAGGTCTAAATATTTAATTCACTAGGTGGTTATTACTGTGGATTCTAGAGCCAGACAGTCTTCATTTGAATATTGCTCCACTACTTATTTGTATGCTCTTCAGAAAAAGACTTAATCTTTCTGTGCATCAGTGAATTTGCATCCTTCTCTTACTTAAAATTACTATGGCTCTTTTTTCTTTTCCTGGTAGAATGCATAACAATGTCTCTTACTAAGACATCTCTTAGCAGCAGCTCTCCAAACAATGGTTTTTGTATGCCTAACACAAGTATAATGCAACACCTCCATCAAAGGCCCACAGTTAATATTTTTGGAGGACTAGACATTTAATCTATTTGCTATATACACCTTGCTTGGTTATTCAGGGGAAGAGAGATGTTAAAGAGTCCCCCCATGGGTGATAAAGGCATTAAAGTTAAATTTGTTGGCAGCTTTGTCTCTCGTCTACCCCACTGGGTCCATTTTAGATCATTCTTTGGGCTGCAGTGACACCAGTTTTCTTTCAACATTGGTCTACTCTTAGGTTTCATTTTATGCTCTGTGATATGTGTCTAAAATGACTTCCTAAGGGATACTTTGGATAGGGAGACATTGGTTGAGCAAAGACTCATGTTGTTCTGACAGGAGGTGTTTTTTCTCTGCCTCTTATACAGTCCCAAATTAGCTCATCTCCTTTTGCAAATGGTAGAAATGACCCAATGATTCATGTGCTTTGGTAGGGATCCTGTTTTATTTTCAATTCTGTCCATCCTAAGTGAAGATTTTAGTTGGAGGCTGTACGTGAACTGCTGCTCTGTTACCCAAGCCCCTATAACTTAGGTTCCAATGTGATGCTTAGATTTTAAAGGCACTTGTATTTATTTAGAATTCTGCATGCTTAACCTTAAAGGCACTTGTGTTTATTTAGGATTCCTCATGCTTATGGGAAGCAAGTAATGGCTCTAAGTGAAAAGCAGTGAAGGAGCAAAGAAGAGGACTTCTAATGTGAGATTTTCTATTTATGACTTTTGAGTCAAATAAAGATTAGTTGAAATGCCTTCCCTTTCTCTAACAAGCATAAAGCCTTCCTCAACTCTCACTAGGGCAGTGATCCTGCTTTACCTAGAACAGTGCAGAAAAAGATGCGCTCAGTAACCACATACTTAACACCAAAATTTAATAATGTTAGTGTTTGTAATATTTAATTCAGAATTTTTTTATAAAATAGAATTTTATTATATATCATAAATATATCTTCACAACTTTCCAGACCCCCTCTTTCTCTGAGGAAATCATTATCCTACTATGTTAAAATTGATACATATCATTTAAGTGAATTTCTATAAACATAATATAAATGTATGAATTCATAAACCACATAGAGTATTGCTGTATGTTCTTTTTTTTTAATCTTCATTTTATTGAGATATATCCACATACCACGCAGTCATACAAAACAAATCATACATTCGATTGTTCACAGTACCATTACATAGTTGTGCATTCATCACCTAAATCAATCCCTGATACCTTCATTAGCACACACCGAAAAATAACAAGACTAATAATTAAAGTGAAAAAGAGCAATTGAAGTAAAAAAGAACACTGGGTACCTTTGTCTGTTTGTTTCCTTCCCCTATTTTTCTACTCATCCATCCATAAACTAGACAAAGTGGAGTGTGGTCCTTATGGCTTTCCCAATCCCATTGTCACCCCTCATAAGCTCCATTTTTATACAATTGTCTTCGAGATTCATGGGTTCTGGGTTGTAGTTTGATAGTTTCAGGTATCCACCACCAGCTACCCCAGTTTTTAAGAACCTAAAAAGGGTTGTCTAAAGTGTGCATAAGAGTGCCCACCAGACTGACCTCTCGGCTCCTTTTGGAATCTCTCTGCCACTGAAGCTTATTTCATTTCCTTTCACATCCCCCTTTTGGTCAAGAAGATATTCTCCGTCCCACGATGCCGGGTCTACATTCCTCCCTGGGAGTCATATTCCACGTTGCCAGGGAGATTCACTCCCCTGGGTGTCTGATCCCACGTAGGGGGGAGGGCAGTGATTTCACCTTTCAAGTTGCCTTAGCTAGAGAGAGAGGGCCACATCTGAGCAACAAAGAGGCATTCGGGAGGGGGCTCTTAGGCACAATTATAGGGAAGCCTAGACTCTCCTTTGCAGCAACCGTCTTCCCAAGGGTAAAACCTATGGTAGAGGGCTCAACCCATCAAACCACCAGTCCCCTATGTCTGTGGTCATGTTAGCAACCATCGAGGTGGGGTGGGCCAATACCCCTGCATTCTCCACAGGCTCCTCAAGGGGGCACTACATATTTTTTTCCTTGTTTTTCTTTTTAACTTTCCCTTTTTTGTTAAATCAACTGTATGAAAAAAAAATTAAAAACAAACACACAAACAAAAAAAAAAAAACATACAATAAAAGAACATTTCACAGAGACCGTAACAAGGGAGTAAGAAAAAGACAACCAACCTAAGATAACTGCTTAACTTCCAACCTGTTCCTACTTTACCCCAAGAAAGTTACCTAATATAGCAACATTTCTGTGAACTTGTTCCTACTATATCCATCAGAAATTAACAGACCATAGTCATTCCTGGGCATCCCCAGAACATTAAATAGCTTATCTGTTCTTCTTGGATTATTGTTCCCCCTTCCTTAATTGCTCTCTATTGCTAGTTCCCCTACATTCTACATGATAAACCATTTGTTTTACATTTTTCAAAGTTCACATTAGTGGTAGCATATAATATTTCTCTTTTTGTGCCTGGCTTATTTCGCTCAGCATTATGTCTTCAAGGTTCATCCATGTTGTCATATGTTTCACGACATCGTTCCTCCTTACTGCCGTGTAGTATTCCATCGTGTGTATATACCACATTTTATTTATCCACTCATCTGTTGAAGGACATTTGGGTTGTTTCCATCTCTTGGCAATTGTGAATAATGCTGCTATGAACATTGGCGTGCAGATATCTGTTCGTGTCACTGCTTTCCGATCTTCCGGGTATATACCGAGAAGTGCAATCGCTGGATCGAATGGTAACTCTATATCTAGTTTTCTAAGGAACCGCCAGACTGACTTCCAGAGTGGCTGAACCATTATACAGTCCCACCAACAATGAATAAGAGTTCCAATTTCTCCACATCCCCTCCAGCATTTGTAGTTTCCTGTTTGTTTAATGGCAGCCATTCTAACTGGTGTTAGATGGTATCTCATTGTGGTCTTAATTTGCATCTCTCTAATAGCTAGTGAAGCTGAACATTTTTTCATGTGTTTCTTGGCCATTTGTATTTCCTCTTCAGAGAACTGTCTTTTAATATCTTTTGCCCATTTTATAATTGGGCTGGCTGTACTATTGTCATTGAGTTGTACGATTTCTTTGTATATGCAAGATATCAGTCTTTTGTCAGATACATGGTTTCCAAAAAATTTTTCCCATTGAGTTGGCTGCCTCTTTACCTTTTTGAGAAATTCCTTTGAGGTGCAGAAACTTCGAAGCTTGAGGAGTTCCCATTTATCTATTTTCTCTTTTGTTGCTTGTGCTTTGGGTGTAAAGTCTAGGAAGTGGCCGCCTAATACAAGGTCTTGAAGATGTTTTCCTACATTATCTTCTAGGAGTTTTATGGTACTTTCTTTTATATTGAGATCTTTGGTCCATTTTGAGTTAATTTTTGTGTAGGGGGTGAGGTAGGGGTCCTCTTTCATTCTTTTGGATATGGATATCCAACTCTCCCAGCCCCATTTGTTGAAAAGACCATTATGACTCAGTTCAGTGACTTTGGGGGCCTTATCAAAGATCTGTCGGCCATAGATCTGAGGGTCCATGGTGGCTGCTGAGTAGTCACTACTTAGTCTTATGCTGTTTCCTTTGTATGTGGTGAATTGCTTTTCTCTTGCTGCTTTCAGAACTTGCTCCTTCTCTTCTGTGTTTGACAGTGTGATCAGTATATGTCTCGGAGTGGGTTTATTTGGATTTATTCTATTTGGAGTTCGCTGAGCATTTATGATTTGTGTATTTATGTTGTTTAGAAGATTTGGGAAGTTTTCCCCAACAATTTCTTTGAATACTCTTCCTAGACCTTTACCCTTTTCTTCCCCTTCTGGGACACCAGTGAGTCTTATATTTGGACGTTTCATATTATCTATCATATCCCTGAGGTCCATTTCGATTTTTTCAATTTTTTTCCCCATTCTTTCTTTTATGCTTTCATTTTCCATTCTGTCATCTTCCAGGTCACTGATTCGTTGTTCAACTTCCTCTAGTCTTGTACTATGAGTGTCCAGAATCTTTTTAATTTGGTCAAGAGTTTCTTTAATTTCCATAAGATCATCCATTGTTTTATTTAGTCTTGCAATGTCTTCTTTATGCTCTTCTAGGGTCTTCTTGATTTCCTTTGTATCCCGTACTATGGTCTCATTGTTCATCTTTAGTTCTTTGAGTAGCTGCTCTAGGTGCTGTGTCTCTTCTGGTCTTTTGATTTGGGTGCTTGGGCTTGGGTTATCCATATCGTCTGGTTTTTTCATATGCCTTTATAATTTTCTGTTGTTTTTGGCCTCGTGGCATTTGCTGAATTTGATAGGGTTCTTTTAGGATTTGTAGACCAATTGAAGTCCTTATCTCTAATTTATCAGATCTACAGCTTCGTGGAGTACACTTTCTCTAACTAACCAGCAGGTGGCGTCCACGAGCCACCTGTTCTCCTCAAGCCAGTTCTCCCCTGCTTAGCCTTTTTGGTGTGTGGGGGAGTGAGTCTTGTGGGGTCCAATTGGTGTACCAAGCTTGCGTGTGTATTTGGTGTTTCCTGCCCTGTATATGGGGCGTGTTTCTGGGCAGTCGGGGGGGGGGTTGGCCCTAACAATCAAATCTCCCTGGTGATCCTAGAGTTTTAAAGCTGCTGCAATAGTCTAATCCTTCAGTTCAGTCCTGCCACAGTTTGTCTCTGCCACTGACCCACAAGTCCTTGGTATTGGCGTATGGCTCCTGAGACTTGCAAGTGGGCCCCTCTTCCAGGCCGTGCACCCCGGGTCCTCTGTTGAGGGATGACTGTGCTATGTCACAGGTGAGTGCCGTACCCCCAGGGCAGTTCTGGGCTGCTGGGCTGTGTAGAGAGGCTCCCAGTCTGCTGAAATGATGGCTGAAT
Organism: Choloepus didactylus; assembly: GCF_015220235.1. NCBI lineage: Eukaryota > Metazoa > Chordata > Mammalia > Pilosa > Megalonychidae > Choloepus > Choloepus didactylus. The sequence continues at coordinate 77,511,562 of NC_051321.1, read as the reverse complement.
GGGGCTTTGTTAATTCACACTGCTCCACCTTCACAACTCTGGGACAATCAGCTGAGGTTGCAGGGAAGGCTAATGTCCACACCCAGTTTTGTGGTGTGTGCCTGTTATTTGAAGCACTTCCGTCACACTGGGTTGTCTGGGGCAGCTCTGGGCTATGGGGCTGGCGATGGGCAGGAGTGTTTCCTGTCCACCAGGATGGTGGCTGTGAGCGGACACCCCCCTTTTCTTGGGAAGTTGTGGTGTTTAGTGAATTTTCTCAGCCACTGTATTATTGCCTTTTGTCTCAGAGCTCTCTTAGTTCTGCTCTTGTCTTGACCTGCCCAAATTGCAAGTCTTTGAAGCTTTCTGCATTGGGCTTCTTAGAGTAATTGTTTTAGAAAAAGAAAAAAGGATTAAAAAAAAAAGGGCCCTCCTCAGAGATCTAATGGGTTATTGAAATGCTAAGAGACAAAGCAACCAGGGCCATTAAGGAAAGGTCTACAGGGCAGAGAGATCAGCTTTTCTTCGGGATTTGCATATGCACCTCAGGGTCTGAGCTCTGCCCTTCCCCTTTCTATATTCACCAGTACTCCAAAAATCCTCCACTTTTATTTTGGAGTTTTTCGTGTTGTTTTTTTTCTATGCCTGTCTCCTCTCTGCTGGACAGGCTGCTCTCAGATTCTCTGGTGTCTGGTCTCAGTCTATCTATGGTTGGAGTTTGGATCAGTAGAATGAGTTTCCGATAAGGGCTGCCACTGCAGTTCTTCCCTTCTCCTTCCCGGAGCTGACAGCCCCTCCTCCCACGGGACTGAGCCTGGCAGGGAGGGGCGCGGGTCCCCTGGCCACAAAAACTTACAGATTTCGCTGATCTCAGCAGTTCCACGTTTTCATGAGTGTTGTATGAAGTATGCCCAAAGTCAGATTGCTCTGTGGTGTCCAGTCCACGCATTTCCTGGCTTTCTACCTACTTTCCTGGAGGAGTAACTAAAACATACAGCTCACCAGTCCTCCATCTTGCCCCGCCCCTGGTTTTTTCATATGCTTTATAATTTTCTGTTGTTTTTGGCCTCTTGGCATTTGCTGAACTTGATAGGGTTCTTTTAGGATTTGTAGAACAATTGAAGTCCTTATCTCTAATTTATTAGATCTACAGCTTTGTGGAGTACACTTTCTCTAACTAACCAGCAGGTGGCGTCCACGAGCCACCTGTTCTCCACAAGCCACTTCTCCCCTGCTTAGCCTTTGTGGTGAGTGGGGGAGTGAGTCTTGTGGGTCCAATTGGTGCACCAAGCTTGCGTGTGTAGTTGGTGTTGCCCGCCCTGTACATGGGGTGTGTTTCTGGGCAGTCAGGGAGGGGGAGTGGCTGTAACAATCAAATCTCCCTGGTGATCCTGGAGTTTTAAAGCTGCTGCAATAGTCTAATCCTTCAGTTCAGTCCTGCCACAGTTTGTCTCTGCCACTGACCCACAAGTCCTTGGTATTGGCGTATGGCTCCTGAGACTTGCAAGAGGGCCCCTCTTCCAGGCTGTGCACCCCCTGGTCCTCTGTTGAGGGATGACTGTGCTATGTCACAGGTGAGTGCCGTCCCCCCCCCAGGGCAGTTCTGGGCTGCTGGGCTGTGTAGGGAGGCTCCCAGTCTGCTGAAATGATGGCTGAATGGGGCTTTGTTAATTCACACTGCTCCACCTTCCCAGCTCTGGGACAATCAGCTGAGGTTGCAGGGAAGGCAAATGTCCACGCCCAGTTTTGTGGTGTGTGCCTGTTATTTGAAGCACTTCCGTCACACTGGGTTGTCTGGGGCAGCTCTGGGCTATGGGGCTGGCGATGGGCAGGAATGTTTCCTGTCCACCAGGATGATGGCGGTGAGCGGACACCCCCCTTTTCTTGGGAAGTTGTGGTGTTAAGTGAATTTTCTCAGCCACTGGATTATTGCCTTTTGTCTCAGAGCTCTCTTAGTTCTGCTCTTGTCTTGACCTGCCCAAATTGCAAGTCTTTGAAGCTTTCTGTATTGGGCGTCTTAGAGTAATGGTTTTAGAAAAAGAAAAAAGGATTTTTTTTTTTAAAAAAAGGGCCCTCCTCAGAGATGTAATGGGTTATTGAAATGCTAAGAGACAAAGCAGTTAGGGCCATTAAGGAAAGGTCTACAGGGCAGAGAGATCAGCTTTTCTTCGGGATTTGCATATGAGCCTCAGGGCCTGAGCTCTGCCGTTCCCCTTTCTATGTTCACCAGAACTCCAAAAATCCTCCGCTTTTATTTTGGAGTTTTTCGTGTTGTTTTTTTCTATGGCTGTCTCCTCTCTGCTGGGCTGGCTGCTCTCAGATTCTCTGGTGTCTGGTCTCAGTCTATCAATGGTTGGAGTTTGGATCAGTAGAATGAGTTTCCGATAAGGGCTGCCACTGCAGTTCTCCCTTCTCCTTCCCGGAGCTGACAGCCCATCCTCCCACGGGACTGAGCCTGGCAGGGAGGGGCGCGGGTCCCCTGGCCACAAAAACTTACAGATTTCGCTGATCTCAGCAGTTCCACGATTTCATGAGTGTTGTATGAAGTATGCCCAAAGTCAGATTGCTCTGTGGTGTCCAGTCCACACAGTTCCTTGCTTTCTACCTACTTTCCTGGAGGAGTAAGTAAAACATACAGCTCACCAGTCCACCATCTTACCCCGCCTCCTGCTGTATGTTCTTAATGTTGGCATAAATGGTGTCATACTTTGGAATCTTGCACTTCTTTTTTTTTTTACATAATTGAACATTTGCAGAAATGCATCAGAGTTTGATTTCTTGATGACAGTGTTTCTTTTTCAGAACTGATATATCATTCTTTTAATTTTGATTTTCTTTGTTCTTTTAACTTCAGTTTCAGGGTTTACAGTTCAATGTATGCATTTAAATTCTCATATCATGTGGTCAACTTTAAGGGTAAAGTAAATTCTAATTACTAACTTCATTAGTTATGTGTCCATATTAGCAATTGAAAGCCAATCGTTTTTACTGAAAGAATTTAGTCATCTATGCAAAACTAGAAGCTGCTTTCATTTGTTCCCAAAAGGGATGGAGATATATGTAAATATATATATATATATATACACACACATACACATACACAAACATATATAAAAGAATACATGCTACTTTTTAAAACAGTGTAAATCATAGCAAAATCAATTGTGCAGGGATTAATCTTTATATAATTTATAATTCAGAGGATCCTATTTTCATGAAGCTCTGCCACTCTCTAGGTCTTAGTCTTTAAGATTGATATAATTCAAAATACTATTTATTCATCTCTAGCTTCCTTCCTACTTTGATGTTTGTTAGAAGAACAAAATTGATTATATAAAATCTGAAGTATCAAATTAATATCCAAATGTATTTTTATGCATATTTTAAAGCCTTTTTCCAGAAACTCAGGCTTAGTATATCTGGGGTGGGGTATTTTAAAATCACTTCTGAAGATATTATTTATGGTGCAGTTGATCAGAAAAATGTGGATTAGCACTGTGCCAGGAACATGATAGGTACTCAAAGTTCTCTTTATATTTTCATAATATTTTCCTTATGTCATTAATTCATATGTAACTTAAGTCACCATATGAAAAGGAAGCAAAATATTCATATATGCAATTTCAGTTTTATTCTACGTGGAGACAAGTAGTTTAAGTAGTCTTCAACAGCTCTCCAAACAATGTTTATTTTGTGCCTAACACAAATATGCCACCTTTCCATCAGAGGCTCATGTTTCGTATTTTGGAGACTAGAAGTCTAATCTATTTGCCACATATCTTGCTTGGTTATTGGGAAAAGAGAGATGTTAGTCTTCCCATGGGTAAGAAAGGCATTGAAGTTAAAACTGTTGGGTGCTTTGGTGTCTAATGAAAAACATCTGGCTATTTGGAAACAGGCAGATGCTCAAATAATGTTTTTTATTTTTCATAAGAACATCTGCCACTTGGCATATATCTTAGCATGTATTCCAAAAAATACAGCATAAAGATTTCATTCATTCATCCATATATTTAAATCCTGTGGGTAGCCAAAGATTAGCAGAATTGCAGAGATCATTACCCACACTCTGCTGTGTTGCAAATATAATTAACAAATTAACTTTGTTTCTTATATGTGTATGAGTATTTTGTTAGACTTCCTTCTGCTTCTTAATTCCATTAGAAGATTTTGATTCCCAGAGAAAACCCAAAGGGTTTCTGTAATGTCCCAAACACAGAAGACTGAAACAAAGATGTTTCTACAAAACACATTATACATTTCTCCTCACATATTTTTAACTCATGGAAGGAAGGTAATGTACAGATGTGTCTTATGTAATATCAGCAGCATACCACTGATTGAAAATCTACATGGATGATGAAACAGATAACAATGGACATGATGATGAATTGAAATGATAGAGATATATACATCATGATGTTATGGATGCCAGAATCAAGCTTCCTAGATGTCATTGGTCCATTTGAAATGCTTTAATTTTTAAATGAATTAGCTAAACAATTACAATTCCATTTAGATGCTTGATAAAAGTGGGTACTAAAATTTTAAAAACATTATGGAAATCAAGTATTACCCAGCCCTACACAGGCTCTGCAAATAATTTATAATATCTTAGAAAAAAGAACTCTTTTTTTTAGGTGCTAAGGAGAGCTCTTTCTACACCATATTGCCTCATATTTTATTTTTTTAATGCATTTTTTAAATTGTTAAATCCAACATACATACATAACAATGACAACTGCCAAAGTACGATTTAACAAGTAGTTAGAGAAAAATTTTCAAAGAATGTCATGGGATGAAAAGAATTTTTTTCATGGAAAATTTCACATACAAAGAAAAAATAATACAGTTAAAACACATGTACTCATCACCCAGCCTCAAAGACATCGTTCATGATTAATTTTGTTTAATTTATGCCCCCCCTGAAATCCCAGCCCTGATTGTCTTTTAGTTTGTGAATTTAGTATATAAATTATAATTCACATAACATAAAAGTCACCTCTTAACAGTGTACAATTCAGTGCTTTTTAGTATATTCAAAAGGTCATACAAACGTACTTATTTAATGGCAATTTATATTTCATCTCTGGAGAAGTGTCTATTCAAAAATGTGCCCATTTTAAAAATTGGATTGTCTTTTTATGGTTGAGTTGTTAGAGTTCTTTATATGTTCTGGATACAAATGCCTTATCAGATATATGATTTACAAATATTTTCTCCCATTTTGTGCGTTATATTTTCAGCATAATTTTTTTTAATTTTAATGCAGTCCAATTTATCTATTTTTTCTTTGCTTACATTTCAGGTGTCATTTCTAAGAAACCATTGCCTAACCCAAGGTCATGAATATTTATACCCATTTTTTTTCTAAGATTGTTATAGTTTTAGCTCTTATATTTAGGTTTTTTTTAAATCAAGTTTGAGTTCATTTTTATATGTGGTAAGATGTAGGGGTCTAACTTCATTCCTTTGCATATGGATGTTCAGTCGTCTCAGCAGGAATTTTGGAAAAGACTATTGTTTCCTCCACTGAGTTACCTAGGTACCCTTGTCTAAAAGCAATTGCCTGTAAATGTATGAGTTTATTTCTGGACTATCTTTTTTTCATTGATCTATATCTCTTTTCTTACAACAGTACCACACAGTCTTTTTCACTATAGCTTTGCAATAAGTTTTGAAATTAGGAAGCGTGAGTCCTCCGGAAAGTGTGAGTCCTCTTTGTTCCACTTTTTTTTTAGATTGTTTTGGTTATTGTGGGACCCTGAACTTTCCATATGAATTTTAGGTTCAGCTTGTGAATTTCTGCAAAGAAGCAGAATTTTCATAAGGATTTCTCTGAATTCATAGATCAACTTGGGAGTATTGCCATCTTAATACAACCACTTTCTCTTCTTTTTCCTTGAAGAACATCTCAGTGTCACCAACATAATTGGTCATTTTCTGTATGCCATATAAACACACAACAGTATCAGAATAGCAATACCAGAAATAACATTATGAGCAATGTGTTTGTGAATAGCAATGCCAGAAATAACAGCATAAACAATATGTTTCTTATAAACAATTTAGGATTTTTGCAGGTTTCCATTTTGGCTCATTTTGAAAGATATCTCACTCGGGCTATACAGCAAATTTGGGAGAATTCAAGTCACTTGGAACAGCACTTCTCTCTGGGTGCTTATGCCTTTCACCAGATTAAATTTTGGTTCATTTGTTTTTATTTTACTTTTTAGGGATTACTTTTACAAATGAATTGTATGTATAATTATGAAAAACATTTACATAATTCCAAAATGTAGGCCTTCCCTTTTACATTTGCTGAAAAAGAATGAAAGATGACCAATATTTCACACCATATTCAAAAATTAACTCAAATGGATCAAAGACCTAAACAGAAGAAACAGGACTATAAAACTCCTAGAAGAAAATGTGAGAAAGCATCTTTAGGATCTTGTGTTAGGCAATGGTTTCTTAGAATTTACACCCAAAGCACAAGCAACAAAAGGAAAAAATACAGATAAATGGGACCTCCTCAGAATTAAAAACTTTCATGCATCAAAATATTCTGTCATGGAAGTGAAAAGACAACCTACTCAATAGGAGAAAATATTTTGAAACCACATATCTGATAAAGGTTTAATATTCAGAATCTATAAGAAACCCTACAACTTAATAATAAAAAAACAAAATAACCCAATTAAAAATAGACAAAAGAATAGACATTTCTTCAAAGAGGATATACAAATGGCTAAAAACCACATGAAAAGATGCTCAACATCACTAGCTATTAGGGAAATACAAATCAAAACCACAGTGAGATATCATTTCACACCTATTTGAATGGCCACTATTAAAAACTACAAAAAATTACAAGTGTTGGAGAGGATGTGGAGAAATAGGAACACTCATTCATTGCTGGTGGGAATGTAAAATGGTGCGGCCGCTGTGTAAGACAGGTTGGCAGTTCCTCAGGAAACTAAGTATAGAATTACCGCAGGACCCCACAATCCTGCTACTAGGTATATACCCATAAAACAGGGGCTTGGACAGATATTTGTACACCATTGTTGATCACATTATTCACAATTGCCAAAAGATGGAAGCAACCAAGTATCCGTCAACCAATGAATGGATAAACAAAATGGGGTATATACATATGATGGACTATTATTCAGTTATAAAAAAGAATGAAGTGCTGATGCATGTGACAGCATGGATGAAACCTGCAGACATTATCCTGGGTGAAATAAGCCAGAAACAAAAGGACAGATATTTACAATCTCATTAATATGAACTGTTTATAATAAGCAAGCTCATAGAGGTAGAATCTAGAATATAGGTTACCAGAGGATGCATTGGGGGTAGGGAATGGGGAGTTGATGCTGAATTTATACACAACTTCTATTTTGGTTGACTGTAGAATTTTGGAAATGGATGATGATGATGGTAGCACATTGTTGTGAGTGTAATTAAGACACTGAATTATATATGTGAATGTGGTTAAAAGCAGAAATTTTAGGTCATATATTTTACTAGAATAAAAATTAAAAGATAAAACAGGACTGCATAACATAGTGAACCCTATTGTCAATAATGGACTAGAGTTAATGGTACTAGTATAAAAATGTTCTCTCATGAATTATAACAAATGTAAAACAATAATACAAGTTGTTATTAATAGGTTGTATATGGGGAAAATACACCTAATATTAACTATGGTTAATGTTACAGTTTTATTATTCTTTTATCAGTTGTATTTTCACACTATTTTTCTGTAAATCTAAAACTTCTCTAATTAAATTTTTTAATAAAAATACTAGTAATTATGAGTGAAAAATGGAATGTAAGGAAAGTGAGCTATTGGGCTCCAGCTGTATGTAAAGTAAGGTATTACGATGTTTCACAGCCTATCTCTCTCTTAATTGCCATAGTAATTTTGTGATTACTGTTTTTACAAACACTGTTACTGAAGAATAAATTGAGGATCAAATAAGTTAGGTAGCCTTAAAAATCTACGTAGATAATCAGCGACAAATTCACTGTTTAAATACAAATATAACTCAACCAGGCTCTTTGTAGTACATCATAACACATTAAAGAAAATAAACAAACAAATTAATTAATCACTATTTTTATAATTCTTTACAGGACCTTTTCACACTTTATTGGATCCTCAAAAGCAGGTTTCCTTTAAAAATGAGCAATATCCTAATGACATTGAAAGTAGAAATGCACAACAGATAAGGTGGTTCAGTAAGGCACATGGAATTTGGTTTAATCTATTATGATGGTAGAGAGAAAGTACACTGGAAGCTGCTAATATCAATTAGCCAAATCTAAAGAATCATCTATTACCTATTCTAATAGAGAGCCTCCCTAAGACCTTGAATTCACAGCACATAAAATGTGGGAATTTTTACCAGCTCTGAAAGATGGTTCAGCAATTATACAAACAATCTTATCTTTGTTCTCACAGTGAGACTCTCCTGTTTAGCAATTGGTGGAAATGTTCAACTTCTGGTAGATTCATGGCCCCTTGTATGCAGAAAATGAATTCTACTTTAGCTAAAATGTTTTCGGAAATCACCACACAGAGTTATGTCAGGTTTCCTTCACCTCCACCAACCAGAGCACAAAACATGTGGAAAAAGAACAGAAATTTTGTTAAAGTTGTGTATTTATAAAACCCAGGTTTCATTAACTTAAGTATTTGGGTGATTTTTGGTATAAAGGAAGTAAAAAAAATTGTTTTTTGATCTTCCTTAATGTATAGTCAGACATGAAAAGACATACCAGGTTCTACATCTAATTTCTGAGGTTGGACCTTCAAGAGCAGGTCCACTTGAGCCACTTGTACCCGTTTCCTAGTCTTTTTAGGAGACAAGTCTTCCAGTTCCCCAGGCCGCTTAATTCAAGCTCTAGATTTTGTTGTTTCACGTCACCCAATTCATCTTCTAACTGGTGCTGTCATGGCAAAGTGGGTGTCGTGCCCTAACACACCGTGGGCACAGGCCTCGTTAGACTCCCTCTCTCCAAGATGCACACAGCTCCTAGGGATTCCCCCACAGCTCAGTGAATGGTGGATAGTTTGTTGCTGTTATCACAAACTAGGCCGAGAGTTGACCAGCCATAAACTGGGGGTTGACTGGGGTGCATCTGCAGTCACCAGAACTATACTGAGGAACAGTGGTTACTTCCCTTATATTCAATTTAATCATTATAGCCTCCTTCTGAAGTGTTAGTTATTATCCATTTCTTATGTGCAATGAGTTAAATCACTTCCTCAGCTATACATGATTAAGTGGCAGAGACAGGACTTGAAACAAAGCCTCTGTTTTTATGGTCCAAACTGTTTTCCACATTATTTCATTGCTTCCACTGTAAGTGGCAGCCAAGTTCTGTACTCTGAGGAAGCAAAAAGACAATGACATGGTTACCTCAACAAAAGCCACCACTGAAAATGGAAAACTATAAAGGAAGAGAAGAGCAAGTACATTCAAATAGACTTAAAAATGTAAGCAGATGTCAGCAACCCTAGTAAATACCTCCTAATACATTGTCAGTCAGTTCACTTCTTGTTATACATAAATGTCAAAAGGAATGATGGTTTATTATAGTTATAAAGCATTGTACAGTTATCAGAATGCTTTCAACTCTCATTATGTCATATGTACTTTTCAATAATATGGCAGTATATAAATGACAAAACCAGGGCTCAGACAGGTGACATGATTTATTTTTCCAAGTTAGCAAATAACAGAATTAGAATTTGAACTCAGGTCTTCTGATTCCAAATAGAAGGAATATTTTGCTCTCCCATATTCTCCTCAGGAGTGGGGACTCATTTTTTCCTCAGTGAAAGATTTTAATATAAGAAAACAGGCCAACAATCCCTTCCCATGATGCAGAAGTAGAACAAAGTTCCTGCTTTGGAAGCATCAACTGGGTGCCCAAGTTTTGATAAGCTTTTTTTAAAGAAAAGAGCTAATTTTTAAATATACCAGCAGGAAATCACCTTGGAAATGTTTAGTTTACTTTGGCTTTGTAACTTGGATCAGCTATTTTTCCTTTAATGACCAAATCATGTAAATGAAAGAATAGCCTTGGAAAATAATAAATCAAGTTGTAAAGATTGTGGTATTTTCTAGTCTTACTAAAGTATTTAGAATATGAGATTTGTCAAATTAAATCAGTGAGAAATATGAGTGACTAACTTTTTACTATGCTTATATATTTTATGTTTAAATTAATAGACCCTAGTTTAATAAAAGGTGATATTACAAAGATTACAGAACTGGAGATACTGATATTAAAATGAATCTAAAATGATCTAATCTTTACTTTTTTAAGGCCCTGTATTTGCCTTGAACAATAAAAAACAATAGATAATTTAAAACACTTACAGTTTTAACTACCTTTTTAAAAACATTTAGAAGCAGCCTCTATAAGAATAACTAGCATTTTCCCTTATCCATTTTTTCAGGTTTTGTCCTAAATAGTGATTACAGACAAGGAAAGAATAATGAAATCTCTTGTAAAGGGAAAAAATCTTTGAAATTTATATGGTACTAGTAAAATTAATTATTTGTTATTGATCTCTTCAAAACTGTTATAATGATCCTAAACTGACAAGTTCAATATGACTGAAAGCTATAAAGGCCCATTATCTTTCTTGAGAGTTGATGGTCAAAAAGATGATCATCTGAACTTGGCCAAGACACACTTGAATGAAGACTAGTTGAAGTTCTTTTTACCCCGCAAGCTTTTAAAATAAAGCATTTTAATTATACACATGAAGTTGGGAGAAAATGTAATAACCACAATTAAAAGATTCAATTTAGAATGACATAAGAAAGACTTTGTGAATTCAACTAATTATAAATTCTAGGCATGCTGTTCAGTGGGATGGAACGGAAGTAAAGATTCATCTCAGATCTGTTTTTATTTCTCCCGCAATAGATTCTTTATAAAAAAAATTTAAATGAACTAGACAGAAACATTGTTTGTTTAATATTTGGTTGTAGTTTATGAAATGAGATCTAAACAAAGTGACATATGAGATTGCAGATGTGGACAGCAATTTCTGAGAAGAGCAATTTAAATGGTGATGATTAAATGCTATTGTTGGCAGTAGTTCAGAAATAAATCTACACCTCTGCAGTTCAGAGATTGATACTGTTTTTGAGAAATTAAATGTGAGTATTAGAATCCTTTTGGTTGCACTAGAAACGTAAGCTCTTACTGACACCATAGACAAATCTTTTAAATTAAGAAACTTACAAAATTGTTTTCTTAAGAAGCAATGCTATAACCAGTGACTGTAGCTTTTAGCACCATTAACAGTCACATGGCTTGTGCAAATTTCCAAAGAAACAGTCAGCAAAGATCACAAGTCAAATGGTTCTTGATGCTAACCTGCTTGGCTTGTACATAAACTTGACCCTCTCTATATTACTACAATGCTGTTACTGATGAATTAATATTCATGTTTTTTTTTTTCAATTATCTTTGAAATACAGCTGTCATTGGCCCAAACTGATGGTACTAGCTCCTCAACCAATATGTAACGTAAGTGTTTGCTCTCAGGAAATATAATGCATGTTTCAACAGACATGTAGTAAGTGTTTTTCCCTATATATATATATGTATACTTTGGTCAATACAACTCATTGGATGTACTAAAATCCAAGCTGAAAGACTACTTAACTTCTAAGAAAAAGTCTCTTGGAAATTGATTTCTTTATGAAAGTCTTCATCTACAAATACATCTCTAAATGAAAAGAACTTTGCTCATAGGTGTCCAATATAGTCTTCCTGTTGCCTTAAGTCTCCATTCCTCCCCTAAACATTCCACCCAGGTGTCCATCAATAGAACTAGCATTGAGTGACATCTGACTCACCAGAAAAAAAAACAGAAATTTAATCATAAGATTATAAAATGCTTCCCTTCCCTCAAATCTTACCAACACAACAACAGGGCTCCAGAATAAAAACAGTGGGTTATAACTTAGACTCTTAGACTCTATTTAAGAAGGAGTTTCTAGAGAAACCCAAAGACAACAGGGGAGACAAAAACAGGTACACTAGAGGGAATTAAAATCTCTGGTACTGACAGCTACAGCAAACATTAAATTCAGCCTTTCCCAGCTAGATTAACAGAAAACCTCATACTAAAGTCCTGTTTACCTCAGTTCCTATTATCTAATACATCATGTCCAAGTTTTAACAAATAAATGACAAGGCATTCTAAAAGGCAAAAAACACACAGTCTGAAGAGAGAGAGCAAGCATTAGAACCAGATTCATTTGTGACACTGATTTTGCAATTATTGGACAGGGAATTTGAAATAACTATAATGAATATACTAAAGGCTCTAATGGAAAAAATAGAAAACATGGAAGAACAGGTGGGTAATGTAAGCAAAGAGATGGAAATTCTTAAAAAAAGGCATCAAAAAGAAATGTGAAAATTAAGCACTGTAAAGAAATGAAAAAAAAAAAAATCCCTTTGGTGGGATCATCAGTAAACTGAACATGGCTGAGGAAAGACTCTGTGAGCTTGAAGATATGTCAGTAGAAACTTGCAATACTGAAATGCACAGAGAAAAAAAGAATTAAAAAGATGAAACAGGTTATCCACAAACTGTAGAACAATTAAAAGGATGTAACGTATGCATAATTGGAATATCATAAGGAGAAGAAATAAAGGGGCAGATAAAATATTTGAAGTAATAATGGCTGAGAATTTTGCAAAATTAATGACAGAACCAAATCACAGATCCAGGAATCTCAGGGAATAAAAAACAGGATGGACACCAAAAACTACACATAAGCATATCACATTCCAACTGCAGAAAACCAAAGACAAAGAGAAAAATATTGAAAGTCAGAGGAAAGAAAAACAACTTTCCATAGGAGATCAAGGATACGAGTGACAGCAAGATTCTCAATGGAAACCATGCAAGCAAGAAGTAAGTGGAGTCAAATATTTTTAGTGTTGAAAGGAAACAACAACAACAACAACAACAACAAAAAACAACCTAAAATTCTGTATCCAGTGAAATTATCCTTCAAAAGTAAAGAAGAACTAAAGACTTTTTCAGGCAAACAAAACCTCAAGAAATTTGCCATCAGTAGACCTGCCTTGCAAGAAATATTAGAAGAAGTTCTTCAGAGAGAAGAAAAATGGTATAGGTAAGAAACTCAAATCAACATAAAGAAAGGGAGACTATTAGAGGAGGAATACATAAAGATAAAATCAAATCTTTATGTTTCTTATTCCTATTTGATCTAATAAATAACTGTTCAAAATAATAAGATGTCTTGGGTGATTGTAGCTTATGAAAGTAAAATTAATGACAGTAATATTATAAGGGATGGGAAGAAGGAATTGGGAATGCTCTTTTATAAGGCTCCTGCACTACCCATGTAGTGGAACATAGTATTATATGAAATTGGACTTAGATTAATTAAAATTTGTATTGTAAACTTGAGGGCAACCCACTAAAAATGTTTTAAAAAGAAGTGTAATCGTTATACTAAGAGAGGAGAAAAATGGGATTATGTTAAATGCTCAGTTAAAACAAGAGAAAGCAGAAAATGGAAGGGTTTCAGAAAAGAAGCAAAGAACAAGTGAAATGAACAAAGAGCAGCTACAAACATGTAGCTACCATTCTATATTAATAATCACTTGAAATGTGAATGATCAATATACAATAAAAAGAAAAAGGCTAACAGAGTAGATTAAAAAACAAGACCCAAGTATATGTTGTCTACAAGAAATCCACTTCAAATATAAAGACACAAGTAGATTAAAAATAGAGAACTATATGTAGTGCTGACACTAATCAAAAGAAAGATGAAATAGCTATGTAGATTTCAGATAAAGGAGTATTCATAACAAAGAAAAT